>NC_091271.1:12107500-14507500 GCF_042477335.2 Ovis canadensis
AGTCTATGTTTAATGCAGGATACAGGATGCTTGGGACTGGTGCATGGGGATGATCCAGAGAGATGGTATGGGGTGGGAGGTGGGAGGGGGATTCATGTTTGGGAATTCCTGTACACCTGTGGTGGATTCATGACAATGTATGGCAAAACCAATACAGTATTGTAAAGTAAAATAAAGCAAAAATTAAAAAAAAATAAGCAAAGTAGACTAGGAAATTTACAAAGGGCAATAACAAAACAGTAATCTTGCCAGATATTCAATATATTTGTAAACAAAACAAAATGTCATTGCCTGGAAAAAATATAGAGTTATTGATAGAAAAACAGAGGAAGCTCCTAAAAGAACTCAACTAACTATTAACTGTCTTTTATTTCCAGGCACAGAAACTGACTCAAGTTAATTCTAAGCAAAGCCCTAATATTATCTCAGTGGTTGTTTGTGTGTGTGTGTGTGTGTGTGTGTGTGTGTGTGTGCATGCATGTGTGAAAATCTAGGAAATTTAGGCTGGAGAGGGAAGAGGGTAGAGACTTAAAGTGCCTTTAAGGAGGAGGGGGAAAGGGAGGGGGTTGGAAATTTCACTGTGTGATTTGAACAGCATTGGTGAAGCTCAAACAAAGCAGGTAGCAAGCCATGCGAAAGAACAGCAGTTGCAAAGTCTTTGGATCAGGAAGAAATGGAATTTGCTTGAGGAAAAGCAAGGCCTGTGTTGTCAAAAACAGTGCACTAGTGGGGGAAATAGTAGAGTAGAATGACAGAGAATGGAAGAGAGGAAGTGGTCAGGGACCATATCCCTGGAGACTTTTTATTTGAAAATAAATAAAACTTGTACTCCTTAGGAGCATACTTCAGAGCAAACAACAGTAACAGTGTTGATAATACTAAGCAACAATAAAAACACATAACTAAAACATTTCATATTTTTACTATAGAAATAGAATAAAGGAGATAAGAATGCAATAGTCTGCACATTTATTTATACATATAGTTTTCACCTAAGACCAGAACACACACACACACACTGTTTATACACCTAAGAATGGTTTAAGCTGACACTTTAGAAAAGTGCTTTAGCCCAGGTAAACTAACTGGAAAGGCTTAGTATAATATTCAAAGTGCAAATCAATCAATCAAGCACTGCATAAATAAATACAATTTATTTGTATTTAAATTTACACTTAGGAAATTACCTAAAAGGGAGACAATAGACTTACTACAGCTTAGTCATCTGTAGTCCTTCCTGTTCAGTTCTGAGAGGGATGCTAACCCCTTGGTGATTATCATTTTCCAGCATTTTGTGAAAGCTAAGAGGATTTAAATAAATTGAGGAGGGGACAGAGTGAGGAGAGACAAAGAGGAGGAGATAGGAAAAGGAAATGGAGAGATTTCTCCTGGCACAGGACTACAGTCAGGATTCCAGGTTCCTTGAATGGTGCACAGAGATTGCTAGGTATCTGTGCCAGAAGTGGAGAAGGGATGACATTAAACTCCAGGAGGAGACTCAACACCAGGAACCCACGGAGACAGGCAAGTGTGCTGATGTTCAGGAACCAATACTTAGAGGGTACCCCACAGGTCTGTGAAAGAGCCCTTGGAGACCACAAGAAAAAAGTATAATCACAGATTAAATAGTTGGATAGATTACAGGAAGGATAATAACTCTATGACCCGATAATTAGTAAAATAAATGAAACAATTCTCGCACATCAGACTGTGTCAAGTAAGACTGAAACTCAGTATTAGTTTGATAAAATGGGAAATTACACACACAAAGAATTAGTTGTTAACTGTACTACATTTGTGTCCAAGGCAAGAGAAGATACAAAACTGAAATCTTCACATGTTCAACTAGGATAAGACATATGTAACTGGAAAAGTTAAGGAAAAGTTCTAAAAAGGGTGTAATCACCCTGGGCCATTTTTATCCACTACATTTACTATTCTTGGACAACTCCATTGTAGCTTAAGGGTAAGAGAACTCAATTTACCTCAGTTCATAAACTGAACAGATTTCCTGTGATTTATCCTTTTCAGTTAAAACTCTGGGTCCAGTACAAATCAAACTGGATGTCAAGTCTCTCTTTTCTTTGGAAATCTTAACTTGCTTTACTATTGTGTACGACACAGATATGGCTACTTCACTGTGACTACAGGCCAGCCAAATGGGAAAAGGGATGGAATGAATCAAATTCCCATTTTGGTTACTCAACAAGAGGTCCACAGGCACCAGGTCTCATTCTAATAACTATCTCTGCTTGTCCAACTGCAGTCAATAATACACAGGGCCTGCTTGATGCCCGCAGGGGTCTCTTACCAAATAAAGGCATTTTAACGGTTAGCGTCCTGAGATGTTCCTGGGCTAGGTAAAGACACTCTGAGACAGTGTTCCTTCTGCCTTGGATCCATGCCTGGAGTGAATCTATACCTCTTCCTCCAATGGGACAAGAAGCCACAGGTCTTCACTGATTAAATCCCATGTCTGGTCCAAACTCACATCTTAGCTTCTCCATCAACTTCTCCACAGCACGCTTTCACAGCCAGATTATCTTAGATCAGCACAAGAGGCACTTCGGAGAGTTCAGCAGCGCACAGGACCATATCATAAGAAACCCATTCCAATCTGGCTATATAGTTGACACTGAGATCTTCAAGGCATGAAAACAGTTGAAAATTACGTTGCTAAAACACTCTACAGATTATATGTATAGTAGAGCTTTCGAAGTTACAAGTAACATGAAATACCAAAATAAGTTGTTACTTTTCTTTTGTCTACTTCTCTCATTCTCTCTCTCTCACACACACATGCACACATTCTTTTTACATGTTGAGACAATTTTATGAAAAACGGGTAACAGATTTTTAAATAACATCTCAATATTCAGATCAAACAAAACTAGACTCCCTGTATTTAAAACAAAAATACATAAATTACCATTGTTTTCCCTATATTTGATATTATTTGGTAATGCTATAATTTGATTTTTTGTTTGTTTGTTTTTAATGGGGTTTTTAGCTTTGACTGAAATACTTGCTTCAGACTTACTGAAAGTAGAATTAACTTTTTTTTTTCTTTTTTTGACCTCCTAGTTTTAGATTTGGGGCTGGGGGTGATGATTCACAATGAGATGTGTTCACAGTAATGGATGCTACTTCCACAAATCCTGGTTGAAGGGCTTCCAGTGATACCTGAATAACAACTTTTGTTTCAGGAGGTAATCCTTCTAGCTGCTTAGGCTTCTTAAATATTTGATGGCACTGGGTCTTGTGCTCCATTTTCTCTTTGAAAGTTAAAACCTAGGCGACATTTGGGACACTGGTGAAAACTCTTTTCCCAGTGCCCTCTATAATGACGTCTGTATGGTGCTGCAGTTTTGAAAATTTTGAGACAAAACGGGCAAAGTAAATTCTTAGTGTTACCATGGTATGCTCTGAAATGTGCATCCACATCTGCAAAAAATGATTATCTGTAACTGCAAACCTGGCATACATAGGACATTTCACCAGGCTTATGATTGTCTTTCATGTGCTCTAAGAGAACCTGATCTGTCTCACAGAACAATTCACAGATTTGACGGACTGCAGAGGGCCCCTGGGAAGTGTGGACATTTTCAATGGGACACTGCAGCTGGGAGGGAGTAGGAAACTGGCGGAGGCAGTGCTGGCAGGTGGTGTGGTTTTTCCAGCTGTCACCTCTCTGCCTCTCAAGTTCCAAATGGTGCTTCATGTGATTCATAAACTTGACATTTTTTAGAACTTTCAAGCAGCTGAGGCATTTAAAGGCTGTGTGGGTCTTTGGTTCTGTCTGCCCAAATCCTATATGCTCTCCATAGTAGAAGTCATGAAGTAACACAATCAGATTTCCTTCTGTGGGATCAACAATCTTGTTTGGACTTGCTAAACTTGGAAAATCAGTTTTTGTCAGTCCATTTCCCCCTAAAGGTCGTACAGGATTGCAATGAACATTGTCCTTTGGAAAAGGTGTTGAACAAGGTTCTCCATTCTGAACATTGCTTAGTGAGGTATGGACACTGCCTGGTGTGCTTTGCTGAGTGGTCACTGTATGAAAAATACCTGAAGGGGACAAAGCTAAGGAATGATCCCGCATAATGCCATCACTGAGTTTAGGCCTTTTGGGATTTCTGCTATTTGTTTCAGAAGTGGAAAGTCACTTTGATACATGAGGACTTTTATTCATATCTCCTGCAGAAATTGCTTTTTCTACTGGATGCTACAATGAACTTGTGAAAGTAATCAAAGAACAACATAACTCCTTTTGAAAAGCTATTAGACACTATTTGCGGTGAACTATTTTTATAATCAGCTTGAGACAAAGGCTCAATAATAACAGGACTATCTGTTGATCTTGATTCAGAGTCAGAAACTGGCAAGACAGTCTTTGCTTCTGATGTAGTAGTCACATGACTAACAGGCTGCAATTTGTGAGTGTTGCCTTTCCTGAAGTGACCATACCTTTTTCTCCTTGAACAAGAACCTGTTCAGTATGTTTGAAATGACTGGTTTTGAAGTTGAGGTCATCCCAACAAAGATCACATCAGCATCATCATTTACATGTTTCACTCCAACCAAGATCAGTTCAGCATCATTACCATCTACTCGTTTGGTATCTTCCTCGCATTTCAGTAGTCTGGCTCTTGTTCTTCTTCACATAACTTACATGGTGGTTCCATATTTTAAATACTTTTTGATTCTTGGAAGGTGTCGCCACAAGTCCCAGTGCTTCCTTTATACGAACTGCCACCTAAGTATAAACATACTACTATTACTTAAGTACAGAAAAATGTGCTATTTGATTATCTCCAAAACTCTAGGGTAATTATAAATATCCTTATCTTACAGACAAAGACATTGAGTGTCACAGAGACTGAATGACAGATGAAAAACCTATGACCACAAGTCAACATGACTCTAGAATTATAGCTTTGTCCCATGTTGACTTTTATATCTTCTATTTGAAAAAATTAAAAAAAAAACGAACAAAATTGATCAATAGGTGAAATCACACGTAAAGGATAAGTATTTTTACAAAAGCACTGTTGTACAGTGTTTAGAAACATGGACTTTGGAGTCAAAGAAGATTAATTTGGAATTCTAAGTTAACCACACACCAGCCACATCTTCTTGGACAAATTTATAACTTTAAAATGTGTTTCTCTATCTTAAAGAGAAACATGCTTGTTTGTTAGACTTAAGGTTAAAAACTCTTGTTAAAAGGCATCAGCTATTCAATGGCATCTTGTTTTGTAGTAAAATTGGAAGAACATGTATCTTAAATGCACATTACAACTGATTCACAAATTCTAATTTCATAAATGTTAACAAAGAAAATAGGCAACAAATTCAAAGTATAATCTATCTATACCTAGTTAACAAACAGCATAATTCAATGTCAAGCACTTAACACAGGCCTAGGAAATTGAGAATGAACTCTTTTGATAATCTCACCCCAATTCAACACTGATATATCCTAAATTTCTCCCTCTGATCCTCTCTAAACTTAAATCCAAGAATGCTTCATCCTTTACGCCACAGGTCTCTTCCCCACATAGCAGGCAAAGTGATGCCAGTATTTCTTTCATATCAATATCAGACAGAGACATCACACACACACACACACACACACACACACACACACAACTGATATCCCATATGAATACAGGTGAAAGAGTCCTCAACAAAATATTGCAAAGAAAATCTAACAGCATATAAAAAAGATTGTATACCATGATCACATGGGATTTAGGGAGGTATGCAAAGTTGGCTCATTATATGAAAGTCAATCAACATTATGCCATTTTAAAACAATAAAACAAATAACACATCTGCCTGCAGAAAAAGCATTTCCCTGAATCTAGCACCTTTTCATAACCGGGGTTAAAAGAACTCTTAATAATTAAGAACAGAAGAGAACTTTCTCAATCAAAGGGCACCTGTAAAAGACCCACAGCTAACAGCATACTTAATAATGAAAAACTGAAAGCTTTCCCTCTGAGACTGGGAACAACACAAGGAAGTCTATTCCACACTTTGGCTCAATATTATCTGGCAGTTCTATAACCAGAGCAATCAGGTAAGAAAAAGGAATTGCTGCCATTGTTAAAAAAAAAAAAAAAGTCTTCAGAATGGAAAGGAAATAGTCAAAGTATATTGGAGGTAACAGACTTTTGTATATAGAAAATCCTGAAGAAACTGCAAGTATTAGAATTAATATAAAGTTTGAGGATACAATAAATATTTTAAAAGTCAATCACATTTCTATATAGTAGCAACAAATGTTCTGAAAATGAAGTTAAGTAAATACTTGAATCTACACTAGCATTAAAAAGAATACTTAGGAAGTCAGAAAGAGAAAGACAAATATCATATGGTATCACCCACTTTGAACTCTAATATATGACACAAATAAATTTATCTATGAAACAGAAATAGACTCACAGTCATAGAGAGCAGACTATGTGATTACCAAGAGGGAAGGGTGAAACAGGGACAGATTGGGAGCTGGAGATTAGCATCTGCAAACTATAATATTAATATATAGAATAGATAAACAATATCATACTGTATAGCACAAGGAACTATATTCATAATTTGTGATAAACAATAATGGAAAAGGATATGAAAAGAATTGTGTGTGCATGTGTGTGTGTTTATATATATATGAAGGAAAGGAAAGGTAAAGGGAAGGAAAGGAAAGGACAATTGCTGGCAAGCACGTGAAGAAACTGGATCTTTGTGTGTTATGGATAGATTTTAAAATGGTGCAACTGCTACAGAAAACAGTATAAAGCCTCCTCGAAAAATTAAAAAAAAAAAATAGAACTAGCACATGAGTAACCAATTCCACTTCACGATATAACTTCGAAAGAAGCTAACATGGGGTCTTGAGATATTTGCACAGCCATGCTCACAGCAGCACGAAGCACAACAACTAAGAGGTGGAGCATCTAAATGTCCATCAAATGTGATATATACATACAATGAAACATTACTTTGCCATATAAAGTAAATTCTGTCATATGCTACAACATGCATGATCATTTCAGACATCAAGCCAAATGAAATAAGCCAGTCATAAAAAGATAAATTCTTTATGTTTCCACATATATGAAATATCTAATATAGTCAAGCAATAGGAAGGAAACAAAGAATGATAGAGTCCAGGGTCTAGGGAAACAGGGAAGAAAAGAGTTGTTGTTTAATGGGACAGGTGATGTGTACAGAGTTTCAATTTCGCAAGATGAAAAAATGTAGAGATCATAACAATGGGATAAGGAATTCCCTGGTAGTTCAGGCGTTAGGACTCCTTGGTTTCCTATCAGGGGCCTGGGTATGATCCTCGATCAGGGAACTGTCATTCAAGCTGCATAGCAGAGCTAAAACAATGACAACAGCAACAAAACAACACTGTGACTATGTGTATGTGTATGTGTGTATTAGTCACTCAGTCATGTCCGACTCTTTGTGTCCCCATGAACTGTAGGTCACCAAGCTCCTTTGTCCATGAGATTCTCCAGGAATGAATACTGGAGTGGGTTGCCATTTCTTTCTCCAAAAGGCTGATGAAAGTGTGTGAAATACTTAGCATGCAAAAATGGTTAAAATGGTAAAAATTTGTTAGATGTTTTTTTAAAACAATTAAAAAAAAATTAACAACCAGGAAAATAATTTAAATAGACATTTCCAACTCTTTGTGACCCCATGGACTGTAGCCTATCCAGCTCCTCCATCCATGGGATTTTCCAGGCAAGAGTGCTGGAGTGGATTGCCATTTCCTTCTCAAGGGGACCTTCCTGACCCAGGAATTGAACCCAGGTCTCCCACACTGAAGGCAGACACTTTACCTTCTGAGACACCAGGCAAGCCCCTAGCAAAATGTACATCAGTCTCACTGAGATACTACTTCACAGCCATTAGGTTGGCTATAATCAAAAAGAGGAATAATAACAAGTGCTGCAGAGGATGTGGAGAAAAGGAATCTTTAGATATTGTTGATGTAATTGCTGTAAAATGGTACAACCACTTTGGAAAAGTGATTTGTCAGTACCTCAAAAATTTAATATAGAGTAGCTATATGATCCAGCAATTTCACTCTTTTCTATATATCCATAAAAACTGAAAATGTTCAGTCCATGCAAAATCAGTGTTCACAGCAACATTACTCACAATAGCCACAAAGCGTACACCATCCAAGTATTATCCATTAATTGATGAATGAATAAATAAACTGTGATATATGCTCACAATGGACTACATGGAAGCCATTTATCATATTCATATACTATATTAAGCTATAAAAAAAAAATTCACTGCTAGACAGACATGAAATGGATGAATCTTGAAAATACACAAACTAGGGGACTTCCCTGGATATTCAGTGTTTAAGACTCTCCACAGGTTCCATCCCTGGGCTGGGAACTAAGATCCCACAGCCACATAGCTAAATAAATAAATATTTAAAATGAAAATATGACATCTGAATAAAGCCACACACAAAGTTCACACATTGTATGTGGGAGAAATGTAGGTGGAAGAGAAGCAGGAAAGAGAAGCACTCTGTAATCCAAGGGAAACATTTTTTTCAGGGAAGAGGAAATGAACTACTCTCATAAAAGCTGCCAATAAATTAAATAAAATAACAACTAAAAATTGACCACTGAGTTAAACATTTGAAATTCACTAGTGGCCTTGACAAGAGTGGCTTTAAAGGAAAGTGAGAGAACTCCAGATAACAAAGTCTATAAACAACTCTGCAGAAGTCTATAATAAGCAAATATGAAATAAAAGCAGCAAAAGCAGGATGTGTCACCAAAAGATGGATTTTTAACAACAGGCCACATTATAGTCAGTCTGTTTGCTGATGAGTACCATCCAGAGAAACAGAAAACTTAATCCAGGAAAAAGAAGAGACTTGCTAGCGTATCACTGAATAAACAAGAATTGAGTAGATCAAGAATTGAGTAGATCAAGCCAGAGAACACACAAGATGGAGAAGGCAATGGAAACCCACACCAGTACTCTTGCCTGAAAACCCCATGGATGGAGGAGCCTGGAGGGCCTCAGTCCATGAGGTTTCGAAGAGTGGGACAGGACCAAGAGACTTCAATTTTACTTTTCACTCTCATGCATTGGAGAAGGAAAGGGCAACCCACTGCAGTGTTCTTGCCTGGAGAATCCCAGGAATGGGGGAGCCTGGTGGGCGGCTGTCCATGGGATTGCACAGAGTGGGACACAACTGAAGCGACTTAGCAGCAGCAGCACACAAGAAGTGTACACAAGCCAAATAATTTGCTCAGAGTAAGGGAACTGAGATCATATGAAGAAAGGCTGGCATGGTAGATTAATGGGTATGGTAAACAGCCTTCAAATGAATCGCATCTTCTGATATTCCCACCCCTGTGTAGTTCTCTCTCAATCTATCACAGGGTTGACTTGTGAGACTAACCAAATACAGAAGTGAAGATGTGTAACATCTGAAAAAACACTCTGCACTTTATCCTGGGTGCAAGTTCTTTCCTGAATCACTCATTCTGGGAAAAGAAAGCAGCCTCCACAAGAGCAGCCCCTTGGAGAGGCCCACAGAAGGAGGAACTGAGGCTTCATGAGTACCTATGTGAGAGAGCTTAGATTCAACAAGCCAAGTCTTCAGAGGTTGCCAAGCCAGATAAAAGCTTGACTACAACCTCAGGAGAGACTCTGAGGCTAAACTACCCAACTGAATTTTAGGCCAAGAGATAAGTGTAAGTTCTTTCAAACTATTGAGTTTTGAGATAATATGTAAAACACACGTTTCAAGTTATTATATCATTCACATCATACTTACACACAGAAGAGTTCTCCTATAAATATAGAAAAAATTAAAACACCAAAAAAGCACCGAAAAACAGGAGTTGCCTGGCAGTCCAGTGGTTTGGTTAGGACTCAGCCCTCTCACTGCCAGGATCCTGTGTTCAATCCCTGGTTGGGGAACTAATATCCTATGAAGCCACATGTTGTGACCAAAACTAAACATGCTGTGAAGTTCAAAGCTGTACCAGCAGTAGATTACTATACAACACATTTGTAGGCACAAGTTGCTGGACATAAAGCTACCTATGATCTTGTTTACTGGCATGAAATGAACTGAGATGGTACCCCGCCCCCATCCAATGGAGTTCACTTACTTAATGAAATAAAGCCCTTTAGGGTACAGAAATGAGCAAGTAATCCCACGTAAACATGTTAAATCACAACACATTTTCTCTGAATGAACCACTTTATTCATTTATTCATTTGGCCATGCTGCTTGGCTTGTGGGGTCCCAGTTCCCTGAACAGAGATTGAATCCAGCCCACTGCAGTGAAAGCCCACAATCCTAATCACCAGATCACCAGGAAACTCCCACAACTACATTGCTTTGCTTTTGTAGCTAAAACCTTAGGATATGGGCATTGACCATTTTAGCCTCATCAAGTGGTAGGAGTCAGATCCACACAGCTTAGAACCCATGGTGTTCTTCCCTTTTGTCTTTCAAGAGTGCAGGAGAAAGAAAGGCACCCTGCGTGTTTTTAAGGTTGCAACTCAGTGAGCTGCAAACCTGAAACCATGATGGCACTGAACTCACCACCCACAATCAGCCTCAGCTAATCCCCAATCAAGGAAACTCTCTCAACAGCAATGTGTCAGCCCACTAATGAAAGGAGAAAAACATAAGGCAAGAAAGACTACTTTGTTTCTTATTGTAAAGATTTCTGTCACATTACCTCAGGGGCACACTGAAAATCTGAAAGCTTGAGACATCACAGGCAGGAAAAGGTCGCATCCTGGGGGCGAGCAGAGGGAAAGTTCAGGGTGAGTCACCTGTTCCGGGAACTTTCTATCCCCCCAGGCCCTACCTGGTCCCACCCTAAGGATGCTGACCAGGTGTCTCACACTCAACCAGAGCAAGTGATTGAACTCTTCTTCCCTGAACTTTTTCCTCCCACCTCAGTTCTCTCAGTAACAAACAAACAAATACTTCATCTGCCAACTTCCAGAACCAAAGGCCTGAATCTCACGGCCCCCAAGGACGGGGCAGCACTGGAGTCCAAGGAGAGGCAGAGGAAACAGGAAAACGACCAAAGTGCGGTGGCGGCAGTGCAGAGGCCACTAGATTGATTTTTTTTTTTTTTTTTTTTTGCTGCGCCCGACTGCTGATTGTGCCTGGATGCAGAACCGGGTTGGGCCAAGTCACAAATCCGCCATGAAGATTTGTGTGTGTGTGTGTTTAAATATATTAGCTTCCACAGGAGACCTGGGCGGGGGCTGGGGGCCATGGGCCTAACAGGCCATTTCCCTGAGCTGGCTCTTCCCACCCCAATCTGATTGGCCGCGAGGCCGAGTTGGGCGCATGCGCTGGCGAAGGACCACCACCACCACCACCCTCATAGAAACACCCGCTGTGGGCGTGGTCAGGCTCAATCTGAATCTCAAGGGTCTTGGGTCAAGATTGCTCAGCTCACCAAACCGAAGAAAAAATAGATGGCACAGTCGCCAGGGCACAGGGCTGAGAACGGCCTCCGAGTCTTTCAGGAAAATCCAGTGATGGTGTCCAGCACTCACAGCCCTCAGGGGTGACCTGCCCTAAGTGAGATCTTTGCTTAAGGAATTTGACCATACACCTGGATCTTGAAGCCCCCTCCTCTTGGAATAACATTTTGATCAATGCAGGGCAGCCTGCCCCTGTTTTTGCACCATCTATAGAAAGCTGAGAATGAGCTTTACTTCTTATCTTGTTTTTAATTTTTATTTTAGAGCCTTACACTTTTAATGACTGAGGAAAACAGAAAATAATATGATTTGCTTACATGAAAATTGTGTGAAATTCAATTTTGGTGTCCTTAAAGTTGGAACAGGGACTTGTCAGTTTCTTTGGCTATTGTCTATGGCTGAAAACTTGATTAATCGCCAATGATCATATTCGCAAAGCCTAAAATATTTCTTTTTTGGCCCTTTACAGAGTCTTTTTTAAGTGCCCTTGTTATGCCCAGAATCTGAGTCCCCAAAGAGAGAATAAGATGGCCACAGCAATGCAAAAGCATAAAGGGGTTTCATTGCCAGCTCGAGCCAGGGCTCCTGTCTCATCCAGCGCAGTGGAGTCATGATGAGAGACCCCAGCCAAGATTTACAGCAGTATTTATAAGTTTAGCAAAAAGACAGGGAGTTGGCAAGGGTTGATTGGCTGCAGGGGTTTCCTGGTATTTACTGATTGGCCAGTCACCCCTCTGATTGGCCAGAGTTATCATCTCTCTGATTGGCCAGAGTTACCATCTCTCTGATTGGCCAGAGTTACCATCTATCTGATTGGCCAGAGTTACCATCCCCGGAAGCCCCGGAATCATGACTCAGGGATTATTTTTGGCCTAGTGCACCTCTCTGAGCCTGTCACGGCACTGGTGAGGTTGTAACACCCTGTTCTGCTGGAAGTCTCCTAATAGTCATATGGGAGAACAAAGTTTTGGTTTTGTTACACTATTTTCTTATTTATTATATTTATTTTTCATTCTTTACTAATTTCATTCCTCCTTATCACTATAAGTTTGTTCTGTTGCTCATCTTTACAACGTTTTGAGATAATTATTTGTAACTCTCATTTCTCTTATATGTAACGGTATAAATTTACCTTAAGTTGTTGTTGTGTTCAGTCTCAGTCATGTTGGACTCTTTGCAAACCCATGGATTGCATGCAGCACACCAGGCTTCCCTGTCCTTCACTATCTCCTAGAGTATGCTCAAACTCATGTATCCAGCCATCTCATCCTTTGCTGCCCACTTCTTCTCCTGCCTTCAGTCTTTCCCAGCATCGAGTCTTTTCCAATGACTTGGCTTTTCAAGTGGCCAAACTACTGGATCATCAGATTCAGCATCAGTCCTTCCAGTGAATATTCAGAGTTGATTTCCCTTAGGATTGACTGGTTGGATCTTGCTCTCCAAGGGACTCTCAAGAGTCTTCTCCAAAACCACAGTTCAAAAGCATCGAATCTTCAGCAGTCAGCCTTCTTTATGGTCCAGCTGCCACATCCATACATGACTGCTGGAAAAAACATAGCTGTGACTAGATGGACTTTGTCATCAAAGAAATGTCTCTGCTTTTTAATATGCTGTCTAGGTTTGTCATAGCTTTTCTTCCAAGGGCCACATTTCTTTTAAGCTCATGGCTACATTCACATCCACAGTCATTTTAGACCCCAAGAAAATAAAGTCTGTTACTGTTTGCATTGTTTCTCCATACAAATTTAACTGTGTCCAACAATTTTTGCTGAATAGAATGTTCATTATCATTCACTTCCAAATATATCCTAATATTCTCTTCTAAAGACAAGACTATATATTGTATGTACTTCCCTGGTCACTCAACTGGTAAATCACTTTCCAGCCAATGCAGGAGACACAAGAGGCCTGGGTTGGATCACTGGTCAGGCAAATGTCCTGGAGAAAATAATGGCAATCTGCTCCAGTAGTCTTGCATGAAAATTCCATGGAGATATATGTTATGTATTAATATAGTTATTGATATTTTCCAAATGAATGTCATTTTAAAATATGTTTCTTTGCCAATTTCTCATTATTGCTTTATAGTCAGATGACACAGTCTAAATATTATTGATCCTTTGCATTTGAAGATTTCCATTCAGTTGAGTACACCATACTTTAGATTTGCATCTCAGTGAAGTCAAAATGAAGTTGGTGTTATGTAGAGAAAATACTTGCAATGTCTAAAATGTGTATATGTGAAATGACCTCCTTTATGCCTCACAATTATTTCAGCATCTTTCAGTAGGGTACCTTTAACTAAATTCCAGGTTTTATTCAAACTTTACCAGTTTTTCCACAAATGTTCTTTCCCAGTTTCATATTCCCATACAGGATACTGAACTGCATGACAATATATAGCAAAAAGCTACAGATACCTCCCTTAGCTTACCCTGGTCTATAGCAGTGTCTTAAACTTCCCTTGTTTTTCATGACTTTTGGCAATTTTCAGGAGTCCTTCAGGTACAGGTTTCTTTTGCAGAATGACTGTCTATATGGGTTCGGTATGTTTCCTGATTGCCCTGGGGTTTATATAATTTTAGAACTATAGGTCCAAGGCAAAATATCTTTCTCATCAATTCCCATCAAGGATTCATACTATCAATATGACTTACCATTAGTTCCTCTGCCACAAAATTGTCTCCTTCCTGCTGACATATTCTGTTCTTTGGAATCAAGTCTCTAAACCAAGCCTACACCTAGGGAGGGGCATGGAATCTCATCTTGAGTACAATATCTAAGAGACACACAAATTATTGAGTATACAAGTTAATTGAAACTCATTTATAAGGAAGATCTGGTTCTTCTAGCCATATCTTTTAATTTTAAATTAATTAAATTAAAGTAAAGATTTAATAGGTTTTCCAGTTGGTGCTGTGGTAAATAACCTTCCTGCCAGTGCAGATGTAAAAGATGTGGGTTCAACTTCTGGTCAGGAAGATCCCCTGGAAATTGGAATGGCAACCCACTCCAGTATTATTGCCTGGAGAATCCCATGGGCAGAGGAGCCTGGTGCACTGCACTAATAGCGTCGCAAAGAGTTGGACAGACTAAAGTGGCTGAACAGACACAAAGATTTAATACCTCAGTCTCACTAGCTACATTTTAACATTTCCAAAGTGGCATATTAGACAAGGACATAGAAAACCTTTTCATTGATAATTCCTTAGTGATCTGGTTGTTAGGGATTTGTGCTTCCACTGCAGGGGGCAGAGATTCAATCCCTGGTTGAAGATCTAAGATTCCTTAATCCTCAAAGCAAGGCCAAAAAAAAAAAAAAAAAAAGATCCTACCACATGAACACTTCATCTTAAAATTCAGATAAAGGATATAAACAGGTCGCCTCATAAAAGAGAAAAATTTGCCTTTATATATGTGAAAAGCTGATCGTCCTTATTAAGGAATACATGTAACAATTACTTAAAAATTTTCTGTTGCTACAGAAATGTCTATGAATAGCACTGACTTAGGTCATTGTTTTGCCAATCTTTCTTCTTTTCAAATGTAATGCACATTAACACATGAAACAGCTTTAGCTCTGTCTCAGAAATTTGCTATTTTCACTATCATTCAGTTCAAATGAAGTTTTTCCCAAAACAATTTTTCTTTGGAGCAATAGGTTATTTAGGTTCAGAAGCAGGATAAGGAGGAGCCTAAACCGCAACATTAAAGAGGCTTGTGAATTACAGTTGTGACACTTTTGCACTTTGAGTTCCTTGCAATCCTTACTTTATCCTCAGCCTGTTTGCAGTTATATTGCTTCGTTTTCAAACTTTGGGAGTTCTGTACGCCTCAGTTATCTTTCTGGGTTGTTGTTGTTGTTGTTGTTGTTGTTGTTGTTTTTTGGTCATGCAACAGAACGTGTGGGATCTTAGTTCCACAACCAGGTGTTGAACCCATGCCATTGACAGTGAAAGCATCAAGTCCTAACTGCTGAACCAACAGGGAATTCTATTGACAGTGAAAGCATCAAGTCCTAACTGCTGAACCAACAGGGAATTCTCATATCTTTTTCTTTCTTTCTTTCAAAAATTTATTAATTTACTTGGTTGCGATTGCTTTTAGTTCCAGCACAAGTGCCCTTCAGTCTTCACTGTAGCATGTGGGAGCAGGAATTTTAATTGTCACATGCGGTATTTTTAGTTGCAGTATGTGGGATCTAATACCCCAACTAGGGAATGAACTTGGACGCTCTAATTTGGGAGCACTGAGTATTTACACTGGACTACAGGGATGTCCTCCCCATGATCGAACCCTGGTCTCCCACATTGCAAGTGAATTCCTTACTGTCTGAGCTACCATAGCTTTGACTATAAGAACTTTGGTCAGCAGAGTGATGCCTTAGCTTTTATATATATATATATATATATATATATATATATATATATATATATATATATATATATATATATATATTAATGCTGTCTATATTTGCCATAGCTTTTCTTCCAAGGAGCTAGCTTCCTTTAATTTTGTGGCCATATTCGCCATCCACAGTGATTTTGGAGTCCAAGAAAATAAAATCTGCTCTTATTTTCACTTTTTAACCATTTCTTCACCATAAAGTAATGGGACCAGATGTTGTGATCTTCATTTTTTGAAAGTTGAGTTTTAAGCCAATTTGTTTCAATCTCCTTTTTCGCCATCATCAAGAGGCTCTTTATTTTCTGCCATTAGAGTAGCATCATCTGCATATCTGAGGTTGTCGCTATTTCTCCCAGCAATCTTGATTCCAGATTATGCTTCATCCAGCCCAGTGTTTTTTATGATGTACTCTGCAATTAAGTTAAATAAGCAGGCCAACAGTATATAATCCTGACGTACTCCTTTCCCTATTTGGAACCAGTCACTTGTTCCATGTCCAGTTCTAACTGTAGCTTCTTGACCTGCATACAGATTTCTCAGGAGGCATGTCAGATGGTCTGGTATTCCCATTTCTTTAAGAATTTTCCAGAGTTTGTTGTGGTTCACACAGTCAAAAGTATCATCACTTCATGGAAAATAGATGAAGAAACAAGGGAAACAGTGACAGACATTATTTTCTTGAGCTCCAAAATCACTGCAGATGGTGACTGCAGCCACAAAATTAAAAGATGCTTGCTCCTTGGAAGAAAAGCTGTGACAAATCTAGAAAGCATATGAAAAAGCCGAGACATTACTTTACCAGCAAAGGTCAGTGTAGTCCAGGCTATTGTTCTCCCACTAGTCATGTATGGATGTGAGAGTTGGAGCATAAAGATGGCTGAGCACCAAGGAACTGATGCTTTTGAACTGTGGTGTTGGTGAATATTCTTGAGTGTTGGACTGGCAGCAAGATCAAGCCAGTCAGTCCTACAGGAAATCAACACTGAATATTCACTGTAAGGAATGATACTGAAATTGAAGCTCCAATACTTTGACCACCTTATGAAGAGAGCTGACTCATTAGAATACACCCTAATGCTGAAAAATTTGAAGGAAGGAGGAGGAGGGGATGACAGAGAGTGAGATTGTTGTGTGGCATCACAGACTCAACGGACTTGAGCTTGAGCAAGCTCCAGGAGATGGTGAAGGACAGAGAAGGCCGGTGTGCTGCAGTCCATAGGATCACAAAGAGTGAGCACAACTGCCCAACAACAAATTATTGTTTGTCTTGCTTGATGTTTTTCTTGTTTCTTCAGTTTTTCACTTCTAATTAAATCTGTTCTTTGAAACTCATGGAAGGTCTAGGACCTAACGTTTTTCTACAAATAAGAGACAGGGTACATTGGTGGGGGTGGGCGAGGGGTGTTCTGTCCCTGGGAAAGCCGTGCAGGGTCCTGCTCAGTTATATGATGAAATAGACTGACAGTGCCAAGTGTTTAGTAGAAATGGAAATGCCAGTACTGTCAGTGGAAATACACATTGCTTCCATCATTTTGAAAAAAGCATTTGACTGTACCTGCATGTTAGAATGGCTCAGTCAGTAACATCTGTCTGCAATGGAGGAGACCTTGCTTTGGACTCTGGGTCAGGAAAATCCTCTGGAGAAGAAAATGCCAACCCGTTGTTGTAGTCTTGCCTAGAAATCCTATGGACAGTGGAGCCTGGTTGGCTAGAATCTATGGGGCTGTAACAGTTAAATACCACTTAGCAACTAAACCACTACCACATGCATTATCAGAAAATCTCATGTCTAGACATATAGATATATACATCCTAGAGAAATTATAATGAAAGACACAAACAGGATCATAGGCAGGTTGTTCAAAAAGGCAAAATAAGAGCCACACATTTCAGGCGTAGTAAAATGGACATATAAGACTATGCCCATTCATCTGAGGGAATTCTATCCAGCAATGAAAAAGAATATTCTACACCTACATACAATAAGAATGCATCTCACTTATTTAAAGGAAAACCAAGACCAGGGGAATAGAAAGTCTATTGTGTGATTTTATTTATTTCAATTTGAAACAAAGAAAAATGAATCCCTGGTCCCTGAATCCCTGGGGTCAGAGAAGTGGTTACTTTGGGGGGCAGAGAGTGTCCAGTAAGGAACATGGATATTTCAAAGCTACTTGATAGTAGAGAGATGAAACAAGTACAATCTCAGTTACAGTAAAGCTGGACTTTATTTTCTTGGGCTCCAAAATAAATGTAGATGGTTACTGATGCAGTGAAATTAAAAGATGCTCACTCCTTGGAAGAAGAGTTGTGAGAAACCTAGACAGTGTATTAAAGGAAAGAGACATTTATTTGCCAACATTTGTCCAAAAAGTCAAAGCTATGGTTTTGCCAGTAGCCAGATACAGATGGAGGAGCTCCACCATAAAGAAGGCTGAGTGCTGAAAAACTGATCTTTTTAAACTGTGGTGCGGGAGAATGGAGAAGACTCTTGAGAGTCCCTTGGACTGCAAAGAGATCCAACCAGTCAATTCTAACGGAAGTTAACACTGAATATTCAGTGGAAAAACTGATGCTGAAGCTCCAATACTTTGGCCTCCTGATGGGAACAGTCAATGCATTGGGGAAAAAACAAACAAACACACAAACAAACAAACAAACAACAACAACAACAACAACAAAACTTGATCCTGGGAAATATTGAAGGCAGGAGCAGAAGGCATGACAGAGGATGAGATGGTTGGATGGCATCAGCAACCCAATGGAATGAGCTTGAGCAAGCTTCAGGAGATGGTGATGGACAGGGAAGCCTGGCATAGTGAAGTTCCTAGGGTCACAGGGAGTCAGACACGACTGAGCAACTGAACAACAAAAGCCAGGCAGGGTCTTTATGTACAGCTGGCTGAACCTCAATAGGGCTTTCTTGAATTTCTGGAGGTGGGTTGAACATAATTTTTTAGCCAGGTCCCTGGCTGCAACATGTTTGGAATATTTTGTGTTTGTACTCAATCTTCTTTGCGGTTTTTCTGGGTGGCACTTGGGAGTCAGTGTTCCTCACAATGATGGATGCTGTCTCTCTCAGTCCCAGCTGAACTGAACTTCAGATAATGGCCTCTGTTTCAGGAGGCAACCCTCACAATTGCTCTGGCTTTTTGAATGACTGATGATTCTTGGTTCGGTGGTCTATATTTTCCTTCAGGTTCAAACACTGTAGCCAGCACTTGGAACATGGAAAGACCCTCCTGTTCCAGTGCCTCCAAGCATGATTTACGAAGGATGTCACCAGTTTGAAAATTTTTTCAGTTTGGAGAAAAACAAAGGAAAATTTTGTGACATGAAAATTATATGATACCTAAATTTCAGTGTCACAAAGAAAGTTTTATTGGAACACAGCCATTATCATTTGCCACTGCCTGAGGCTATTTCACCCTGCTAATGGGAGAGACCTCATGGCCCTTAATGCCTGTTTACTCTCTAGCCCTTCACAGAGAAATTTTGCAGACTCATGGCTGCAGAGGACAAAAGGAAGCATTCCAAACCCTATGGTTCACCAGCTCCTGAAGTTCAGTTGACTCAGTGCAGCTAAACACTTCCTACTCTGGGACCAAGTGGAGGGTGAAGCTGGAGTGTCTTTGTCTCCACATCCCAGAAAGATTTATCTGGGAATAGCAGCAGCGCTTCCTGTGTCCAGGAATTATTTGCCATTGGATGAGAACTATTGGCTTTTTAGGTTCCTGACATCAGCCCATACCCTGTTCGAATAGCTGTGTGGACCACCTTCCCCTACCCTTAAGCTATTGAACCCCAAATAATTAAAGATTCAGATAAACTGGAGATAAGGTGTTGGGCTTCTGGATGCCAGAGATGCAAGTGGGGACTCTCACCACACTGAGACCTGGAAAATAGCCCCTGGGAGGAGCCTTGAATCCCTTGAATCTGTGGAACTCCTACCTGGCTCTCCAAAAGGCTTTTCTCAGTGAGGCTGCATCAGGAGATTCCAAGCCTTTTAAAGCCCATTCTAGTCCAATCCATAGTACCGAAACCAGGCTCCAATCAGGTTTCTGAACCAGTATTTCCCGTAGGATCTTTCAACTAGAAACATTTCTAGCAAAGCAAAATATTAGAGAGAGGAAAGAATGTGGGTGGGGATTCAAGGCTCCTCCCAGGGGCTATTTTCCAGGTCTCAGTGTGGTGAGAGTCCCCACTTGCATCTCTGGCATCCAGAAGCCCACCACCTTATCTCCAGTTTATCTGAATCTTTAATTATTTGGGGTTCAATAGCTTAAGGGTAGGGGAAGGTGGTCCACACAGCTATTCGAACAGGGTATGGGCTGATGTCAGGAACCTAAAAAGCCAATAGTTCTCATCCAATGGCAAATAATTCTCCAGCTGTAAACAGTGAAACCCTGTCCTCTTCCGAGGGCAAGGGAGTGGGTTTGGGGGGAGGTAGGATGAGGAGGCAGGAAGCAAGCTTACTCCCAAGTGATCTGCACTTGAAAACTCAGCACCTGCTGGTTTTCCAAGGTCCTCAGTGTGGATTTACATGCTGAACCCCAAGAGCTTTTTCTAGGCAGGAGCTCATGGTTTCTTAAACCATGTCAGGGAAATCAGGTCACAGGTATCATGGTCCCTTCCTGCTCCCTTCCCCCCTTACTCACCCTCTTCTCTGTCCTCCTTTGCAGCACCTAGATTGTATCTCAAGCTTTCCATCAGACTGCCTTTACAGCCCTGTGCACACAGATTCTTGGCGGGGGTGGGGGGAGGGTTTCAGAGAGTAAATATGTGTATTTCTATTCATTATAATGTAACAGATTTACTGAATTAGAACAAAACTGATGTTCACTAATGAACATGATCTCAAGTGCTGTGACCAGATATAACATCAAAAATACCATTCATATCAAATCAAAATGCGTTCACCTTAAATTTACAGAATATATGTCCATTACATCTCAATGAAACAGGGGGAAAAAAAAAACAACAAATAAAAACTAACCATTAGAAAGAGCTCGTTTTATACTCTTTTAAGAAGCACGATGGTCGGTGCTGTGCCTAGTTGCTCAGTTGTGTCTGACTTTTTGCAACCCCATGGACTGTAGCCAGCCAGGCTCCTCTACTTATTGAATTCACCAGGGAAATATGCTGGAGTGAGTTGCCATATCCATCTCCAGTGTTGGTGACTATCAGAACCCAAGGCTAGGGATTTTCTGGAGGTCCAGTGGTTGAGAATCTGCCTTCCAATGCAGGGAATGTGGATTTAATACGTGGTGGGTAAGATCCCACATGCCAGAGGGCAGTAGCATGGACAAAAGATTCTGCATGCCATGACTAAGACCCGAAGAAGCCAAATAAGTGAATAAAACTGAATATTTTTTAAAACTCTATGCTCTTTACATTCTTCTGGATATATTTGAAAGCATGATATTAAGTTTTATTTAATCATGGGCACATCATGAGACTTCCTGCGGAAACTTAGTTTCCTGACCAGGGACTGAACCCAGTTCACCAGAGTGAAAGCATTAAGCACTAACTGCTGGCTTGCCAGGGAATTCCTAGTTTGATTTACTTAAAGGGTTTATTTTGATTGTATGCCAAAGTGTACGTCCTTTGCAGTGTGTACACTAACAACAGAAACATTTTGGGTGTCAATTTTAAAATGTTTGCAAAAACTTAGGGGAAAGGAAGAAACATTTTGGCTACCAATGTATGCTTCCAGGCTTCCCTGATGGCTCACAGAGTGAAAAATCTGCCTGCAGTACAGGAGACCAGGGTTTAATCCCTGTTTCAGGAAGATCTCCTGAAGAAAGAAATGGCTCTCCACTCAAGTATGCTTGCCTGGAGAATTACATGGACAGAGGAGCCTGGCAAGCTACTATCCATGGTTTTGCAAAGTGTCAAACACAACTGGACAACTAACACTTTCACTTTCATATGCTTCTAAAGATTGCTCAAATCTCAGAATCACCTGGGACATTATTAAACATAGAGATTCCAGGGCTGCATATCACACCTAAGAAATTCAAATTGCCCTAGGAGAGGGCCTGGGAATCTGAAAATTCAATGTTTGCCTCAATTGATTCTTAAGTGAAGTTAATCCCAGGGTGTAAAGTCATCCAGTACTTTGGGAAAGATTAATCTCTTGTGGCTCAGCAGTAAAGAATCCACCTCTTAATGCAGGAGACCTGGGTTCAGTCTCTGGGTCGGAAAGATCTCCTGGAGGAAGAAATGGCAACCACTCCAGTATTCTTGCCTGAGAAATCCCATGGACAGAGGAGCCTGGCAGGCTACAGTCTGTGGGGTCACAAAAGACTCAGGCACACAACTTAGCAACTAAATCGCAACAGTGAAAGTGAGAGGTGCTCAGTTGTGTCCAACCGTTTATGACCTAGTGGACTATATGCAGTCCATGGAATCCTCCAAGCTAGAATACTGGTGTGGGTAGCCTTTCCTGTCTCCAGGGGATCTTCCCAAACCAGGGATCAAACCCAGGTCTCCCACATTGCAGTCAGATTCTTTACCAGCTGAGGCACAATGGGAGTCCAAGCAACAATAAGAATATGCTTAAAATACCCAAGAATCTACTCCTTCAGGAGACCCTAAGGTTTGAGGGTCAGGAATTCATCTTTTTCTTCATCTGACACACTGAGTACCTACCTTGGGAGGGGCAGGTTATTGGTAATTCAATAAAACAAAGAGATGCTGTAGCTTGAGCTGGGAGCTTCATCCTCCCCACCACCCTTCAGAGATCCTAGGAGCTCCACACCCTCTTTTGGGGCTTCTGGATGTCCTTCATATTGAAGGAAATTAGGGCATAATCAAAGCTCAGAGATCTGGATGCAAACATCTCAGTATGGGCCACACTTTCAAATCTCCTGGGCTGTGCTTTTTAACCGTCAGTGAATCTAAGGAATTGCCTATGTGTCTTGTGTAAAAACACATTCTCATCCAACAGTTGTGGATGGGGCCTGAGAGTGAGTTTCCAACAAGCTCCAAGTGTTTCCCTGGCTGCTTAAGGTGTCCATATTAAACAGTGAGTACTAGAGAGCTTTTGAAAAGTACTGATGTTCTGATTGATTCTGCCGATCTTACTCCATACCCACAGACTCAGTATCTCCAGGAATGGGATGAGGGAGTCAACGTTATTAAAGATCTCAGATATTTCTAAGGAGCCCGTATGGTGCAAATGTGTAGCCAGGCAAATCACCCTACCATCAACCCTAGGAAAGGGTTCATTATGTCCTGAAAAGTCCATGTGTTGGCGGGACTTTCCCAAAAGTCCAGTGGCTAAAACCCTCCACTCCCAGTGCAGGGGGATGGGCTTCTGTCTGTGGTCAGGGAACTAGATCCCATGTGCTGACAGGAAGACCAAAGACCCCAAATACCACAACTAACACCAGGTGCCATCAAATAAATTAATTCATTTTAATAAATCTGTCGAATTTCTATCCCCCAACACTTCGGAATATGACCATATTTGTAGATTATACCTTTAATGAGGTGATTAAGTTAAAACAAAGTCACTAGGGAGGGCCCTAGTCCAAGCTGATGGTTCTCTATATAAAAAGAAAGAGGGAAATTCCCTGGAAAGCCAGTGGTTAGGGCTCATAACTTTCAATGCCAAGGGCCCAAGTTCAACCCCTTGTCTCGAAACTAAGACTCAGAAGAAAAGCAGCATGGCTGGAAAATAAAGAGGAAATTAGGACACACAAGACATCAAGGATGCATGGACATAAAGGGACAGGAGGACACAAGAATGCAGATGCCTTCTCATAAAGGAAACAGATCTCCAGAGACACCACACTGTCAACACCCTGATCCTGGATTTCTAGCTTCCAGAACTGGGAGAAAACAATTTCCTGTTATTTCAGTCTCATGTATTTCTGGTGGCCACCTTAGTACATTAATGTGTACTTTAGATCAGGAGTCCCTAGAGAGGGCTCCCCTCAAGGACAGTAGAGGGTATGCAGGTGATAACTCGGCTCCCAGATGACTCCCAAACATCAACAAATGACCACACAGCAAGATTTTCTAGGACCCAGCCTGCTTCTTGCAGACCACTACTGCTAAACTTCCCCACACAACTCTCTTTCTGTCCACCACCCCCCGCCTTTTTTTTTTTTTTTTTTTTACTTCTCTCTTAGACTCTGACGGACAGAACCTTCAGAATAGAGTGAGGTGAGGACTGTGCTCAAAGCATCCTGGATGTGAAGGAGAGTATGTGTTTTAATGAAGAAAAAAAAAATAAAAAAGGACGAAAACCCATAGCTGTCTAGCAGAAGCTTGTCACCTAGTGTACAGAAAAGCCTTCACAGGTTAGGAAGAAGCAGAGGACATGATTTCAACCTCTTCTTCTTCAGGGAAGGTTTCTGGGAAGAAGGACAGCATGCTTTCTGTAGATGGATTGAGGGCAGATGAATTTATTGGAAAGCATTGGGTAGCCAGGAAAGGAATATAAGTGGAGAGGGGGTATGTCAACCTTCAGTTCTCTCTACCTCTAGAAGTTTCTATGATATGGGCCACAGTCACAGGTCTCCCAGAGGTCAGGGAGAAAGGAATGTTTGGTGACTTCATCAAAGCCTGGCCCATAGAAGCCTGACTCTCAGCAGCCAAAGTCAGGCTTCTGGGGCACCCACCAGGCTCCATAAATGACCTAATGGGAACTCTCTGGTAGTCCTGCAGTGGTTAGGATTCTGCACTTTCACTCTGAGGGCGTGGATTCTATCCTTAGTTGGGGAACTAAGATCCTGCAAGCTGTGTTGGCTGGCCAACAAAAGAAGCAACAACAACAACAACAAAAAAGAAAGACAGACATGACCTGTTCCCACCTTTCCTTCCATGGACAACCCCAAGGCTAACTCCAGTCCAAGTCCATTGCTGTGGTCAAGGAGGAAGATCCCTGGGGCTTGTGGCCATGGAGTGACATGCGGTCAGTGTGAGTGTCTGCCAACAGGGCTGAGCATCTCACACCAACTGAGAACCTGGTACCCAGGAGGAGATCAGGCCCTTGGGACACAGGCTGGTGCCTGCTGACGTACAGATCAGGGCCGTGTGAGAAGTCGACTCTACAAGGTGTCCAAAAGGCAAACCTTTCAAGAAAGCACTAATCCAGGTGGCTAGCTTCTTTTTTTTTTTTTTTTTTTTTTTTTAATTTTTAGTTTTTTATTTTTTAAATTTTAAAATCTTTAATTCTTACATGCATTCCCAAACATGAACCCCCCTCCCACCTCCCTCCCCAGAACATCTTTCTGGGTCATCCCCATGCACCAGCCCCAAGCATGCTGCATCCTGCGTCAGACATAGACTGGCGATTCAATTCACATGATAGTATACATGTTAGAATGGCATTCTCCCAAATCATCCCACCCTCTCCCTCTCCCTCTGAGTCCAAAAGTCCGTTATACACATCTGTGTCTCTTTCCCTGTCTTGCATACAGGGTCGTCATTGCCATCTTCCTAAATTCCATATATATGTGTTAGTATACTGTATTGGTGTTTTTCTTTCTGGCTTACTTCACTCTGTATAATCGGCTCCAGTTTCATCCATCTCATCAGAACTGATTCAAATGAATTCTTTTTAACGGCTGAGTAATACTCCATTGTGTATATGTACCACAGCTTTCTTATCCATTCATCTGCTGATGGACATCTAGGTTGTTTCCATGTCCTGGCTATTATAAACAGTGCTGCAATGAACATTGGGGTACATGTGTCTCTTTCAATTCTGGTTTCCTCGGTGTGTATGCCCAGAAGTGGGATTGCTGGGTCATAAGGTAGTTCTATTTGCAATTTTTTAAGGAATCTCCACACTGTTTTCCATAGTGGCTGTACTAGTTTGCATTCCCACCAACAGTGTAGGAGGGTTCCCTTTTCTCCACACCCTCTCCAGCATTTATTGCTTGCAGATTTTTGGATCGCAGCCATTCTGACTGGTGTGAAGTGGTACCTCATTGTGGTTTTGATTTGCACACTTCCTCTGTCTCTAGGGGAGAGCTTGGCCCTTCAATTGTTCTCACGAATCTTTTCCTCTTCTACTCTCCCTGGAACAGCTTTATCTCAATGCAACCCCATGGACTTCAGCACGCCAGACCTCCCTGTCCCTCACCATTTCCTGAAGTTTGCTCAAGTTCCGGTCTATTGCATTGGTGATGCAATCTAGTCATCTTTATTCTCTGTTGTCCTCTTCTCCTTCTGCCCTTAATCTTGACCAGCATCAGGAACTTACCCAGAGAATCAGCTGTTTCTATGACATGACCAATATAGTGGACCTTCAGCGTCAGTATCAATCCTTCTAACAAGTATTCAAGGTTGTTCTCCCTTAAGATTTACTAGTTTGAATTCCTTGCTGTTCAAAGGACTTTCAGGAGAGTTCACCAGCACCACAACTCAAAGGCAACAATTCTTTGGCACTCTGCCTTCTTTGTGGTGCAGCTCTCACAACCGTACATGACCACTTGGAAGACAATAGCCTTGACTATACAGACCTTTGTTGGCAGAGTAACGTCTCTGCTTTTCAACACGCTGTCTAGGTTTGTCATAGCTTTCCTGTCAAGAAGCAACCGTCTTTTGATCTCATGGTTGCAATCACCATTGCAGTGATTGTACAGCCCAAGAAGAGGAAATCTGTTAGTACTTCTACCTTTTTCCTTCTATTTACCATGGAGTAATGGGGCTAGATGCCATGATCTTAGTGTTTTTAATATGTAGGTTTAAGCTGGCTCTTTCACTCTCCTCCTTCATCCTCACCTAATCAGTGCAGAGCGTCTGGCTTCTTGCTGCTTCTTCCCTCAGTTCTAATTCCCTGAGTAAGAAATCATAAAGGGATGGTTTTGTAGCTTCAATGCAAGGGTGGGACAGAGAGGGACCAAAACATGGGATCATGGCACACTGAAAAACTCAATCAATGACGACTTGCACCACCTGCTTACCTACAGGATTAAAGATGTCATGAAAGTGTTAGTCAGTCCTATCTGGTTCTTTGTGACTCCATGTACTGTAACCCAACAGCTCCTCTATGGAATTCTCTAGGAAAGAATACTGGAGTGGGTAGTCATTCCCTTTTCCAGGGGATCTTTCTGATTCAGGGACTAAGCTTGAGCCTCCTGCATTGCAGGTGGATTCCTTACCATCTGAGTCACCAGGAAAACTCAAATCAAGGCAATGTTAATTTCCAGGACATTACTATAGCAAAATTTTGGTGGTCCATGCTGGTTCCAGCTCCTTCAGTCAGAAAAAGGGGTATAGTTGGAGCCCACCACTCTGAACGTGTGCTGTTATTTTGTTTAGTTGATAAATCTTCTCTGACTCTTAGAGGACTTGGTCTCAGTAAAGTGCTCTGGTGGGAAAAGAGAATTAATTAAAAGCCTTAGTATGGCCAGGTTGGCAGAGAACTATGATTCGGAAGAAATTTTATCTTTACCATTTGGCTTAAGGTAAATACCTAAGGTTTAAGGTTTTATTATTAAAAAAATAATAATAAATAAATAAAATTACAGATGAATGACACCAAGGAGGAAAATGCCAAGTTACGCTCCACACTGAAATACTGAACTCTGTAGTTACATTTTTTGACGATTGGGAATAGGTTTCCGTCAGTCTTTGAATAAATATTTGTGTATGAAAGTTTTTATTAATGTAAAAACAAAATAAAACCTGTGGGGATATGAGTGACATAAAAGCACATTTGGACAATGGATTCAGGGATGTTGGATTGTCTCTTAGAAACTGGAGGCTTGCCTGGCTGCTCAGATGTGCATGCAATGCAGGAGATCCAAGTTCAATCCCTGGGATGGGGAGATCTCCTGGAAAAGAGAACTGTTACCCACTGTAGTATTCTCAGCTGTAGAATTTCGTAGGCAGAGAAGCCTGGCAGCCTACAGTCCATGGAGGCCCAAAGAGTCAGATATGGCTGAGCAGTGGGAAAATGGGCATGGGCTGGTGGGTCCCAGAGGCTCCAGATGGACTGCGGGTGAATATCACCCAGGACTCTGGGGCTGATTTTGCACAGTGAACCCGTTTTGGCACTGCCCAGGGTATGAGATAGAGGATTTTCATCTGCTGAATCCACTGGGGAAAATTATCCAGCCCAGGGCCGGTGTGGGGTTAGCAGTGAGGGTACCCTGGAAGAAGGTTCCCTCCAGTGATTCTCACTCCTGGACACTTAGTTCATTCCAGGCCCCGAGGACATCCCTTGTATATGATGACAGATTGAACAGCTTCAGAAATCAGTGAGGAGGTGGATACCCTGAAATTGAGAACTACAAGGAGTAGGTAAATGGTGCCCTGAACCCCTATTGCTGATCCTGTCTACCAGAGAGCATTTAGGCCCTACTCATGCCTAGGTCCTTTTATTTAACCAATAAGAGGAGAGTCTCAGGCCCATTCATTTAACCACTAACAGGAGAGTCATATGTTTAAAGGGGAGAATCATCATCACAGATCACAGGGGACACCAAATGATTGGCACTGAAGTTCCCTTTATTTCTTTGGAACAGTGCAACACAGGGGTAATGACACAATCAACCTCAGATTGAGGTTCACAGTTCTATTCAGAATTCAGATTCACAGTTCTTTGTAGGAACACATCTCTCCAAAAACCCCACCAACCTGTCTGCCAGGAGCCAGCGTGTGGAATCCCACCCATGCCAAAAGTCATGAGGAATGGAGCCTGACAAAACACAAAGGTGAGATCAGGCCTTGAGGAAACCCCCACTGGGCTTTCTTGAGCATCTACCCCCAAAACAAGAGTCTGCCTGCCTTACTGCATTATGCCTTCCACCTGTCCTTCTGACATGACAGCGGGCCTATTCCCGACCACCTTTCTCTGGAAAAAGTTAACTTAGAGCTCCAGTTAATAGTCTCCTGCATATAAAAGGAGTGCCTTAGCTCAAACCCCTCTGATGGCTCTCTGACTTGCCTGACAGGTTTCCAGACTTTTACAACTATGTATATGATTGTTCACAGATTCCCAACTGTGAAAGGCATGGGAAGCCTAAAACATAGAGCCTTTCAAAGAGTTAAAAGTTATTAGAGTAGTGCTGATGTAGGATATCATTATAGGGCCAATGCTTGTTGCTAAGTTCCCATATTTCTTATCTACTGTGCACCTGGGAGTGCATTAATTAACATAGTTGGAATGTAAGAAAAGCAAGTGTAAGCTTGAATTTAATCATATCAGATCTTTGAGCTAATTGGTTCTTTCTTGTAACTCACTGCACCTTTGCTCTGTGAGAAATGTAACTCTGTTTGGCATTTTCTGAGGCTGACATAGATTAGAAATATAAAGAAAAAACACTTTGAGGAAAAATAAGTTTTCTTGTTGAGGAGCCTTTATCAAAAGAGGGTCATAAAATGTTCACAGGCCTACAAGGCCAGAAGATAATGTACACAACAGGATTTGTGGGAAAGGTTTGCATAAAAAATCCTGGTTTTGATAAGGGCAAAACTGCTGGAACGTTTGGGCTGACTCTGTATGATCTTGCATCTTTCATTTCCCTCTGTGTACAAGTAAAGGTATAAAAGACCTTTTTGAAAATTAAAAAAAAAAAAAAGGGCCTCGCTCAAAGAAGCTTTGTCACCCAGTGTCTTTTTTTCTGTCTTTTACTTTCTTTTTCAGGCTGATCCCTTGGAGCATAGAGGCTCCCTGCATTCACTTATCTGCCAGGCTTTCTAAGACCTGAATGGGAAGACGTTCTGTGTCTTCACTCACTTGGGAGATCGGGAGGGCACCTGTGGCGTTCATGAACAGGGCAAACTCCTTGTCTCGGAGTTTTACTGGCTTTCTATGTAAACCAAGGGATATCATCCTCTTTCCTCTATTCCTCTCTCATCCATTCATTCATTCACCAATGACTTTTCTCCTTCAGGTTTCCCTGAATCCTGTGGGGGCTGGATCCCAACACCCCTCTTCCCCAGCCTACTCTAAATCACCATTCCTTTTCCCACATGCACTGAACAATTGTCTGAAACTGTGGTTTGTGTTCCTTCTAGATGCACTAAGGTCTAGGTGGCAGTGCCCCAGTGCCTAGGACAAAGCCTACAACTCGTCAGCTGGGCTAGGCAGGCATGTAGAAGGGGTACAGGATCAGCTTGATGTTGTAGAAGATCTGATCACCGCAGTGTGGACTGGGGTTGGTGCTGAACCAGACCATGATGGGCCACCAAGCCTTGCACAGAAGCTGATTGAGCCGGGTGTGCAGCTGAGACAGGAAGCCCAGGTTCAGGGTGCTGTGGACATACTCATAGCTCTCCAGGGGTGCAGGATACAACATGTCGCTCTGCTTGCTCAGCCCCACAGTGTGGTGCAGCAGGCTCTCCAGCATGGCCATGGGGTTGCTACAGAAGCTGAAGGTGGTGATCTGGGAACAGTGGCTCAAGGAGGGCAGGAGGGCCCTGAACTGGGAGTCCATGATGCCACACTCGCCCAGGTCCAGGTCCTGGAGGGTGGCTGAGGTCCTCTTGATAAGGACCTGCAGGGGCTCCAAACTGAGGCTGGTCAGTTTGACCTTGCCGAGACCCACGCCCTTCAGCAGGGTGACGCTCAGGCACTGCGACAGGTACATCAGGTCTCACTCCAAAATCAGGCAGTTGGTGATTGACAGGGTCTCCAGAGGTGTCTTTAGGAACCTGCGGAGAGGCAAGGCAGTCAGTCCCAAGGGCAGAGGTGGCAGGTGGAGGGATGTGGGGAGGAGAGGCCTGTTTCAGCAGAACACAGAACCTGGCCTCTCTCCTTGTTGATGGGAAGGCAGGGGGTTTTCTGGGGGAAGATCATGTTCATATGTGTATGACCTCCCCCTGCACAAAATGATGAACTATTGTCAATGTGGGAAAGAAACATTAAACCAATGTTATTGGCCTATTTTGGCTTACTAGTATTTGGTTAGCAGGAATTAAGATGTTTTTACAGGACATGACTAGTTGAATTCCAAAGCAGGGTGGATGCAGGTGACATGGGTTGGTGGGTCCCAGCAGTTACAGATGATCCTTGGGTGAATATCCCACAGATATACAGGGGCAACAAACCGTCCATCACCACCTACAATTATTTTTTTTTTCTTCTTCTTCTTCTTTTCTCTCTCCCTTCCTTCCTTCCTTCCTTCCTTCCTTCCTTCCTTCCTTCCTTCCTTCCTTCCTTCCTTCCTTCCTTCCTTCCTTCCTTCCTTTCCCTCTTCCTTCCTTCCTTTCTTTCCCTCTTCCTTTCTTTGTTTCTCTCTCTCTCTCTGTCTCTCTCTGTCTGTTTCTCTCTCTCTTTCTTTCTTCTGGTTTATCACTGAATATGTTTATTCCTAATGCTTGGAGTTTGCCGCTGACAAAAAGGGAATCAATGCAACGCATTCATGCAACAGACTAGGCTGCATCCTCTCAGCTTTAATCACTGTGTTCAAGGCAGACTGATAACGTGTTATTGAGGATTCCCTATGTATTCAGAAGTCTTAGAGGAAAACAATAACTGTAATTTGGACTTAGAGAGATTGGAGCCACTTCAACAATGATGCTTATTTAACTTTTTATCTTCTCTAGACTGCTTAGGAGGTGCAATTTCCCCTCATGGTCCCTCGTTGTCATCTGGAGAATCACCAATTTTTTGCAGCTCACCTGGAACCTAAAACAGCTCAGGACAACTGTGGCAGGTGGGAGGAAGAAACAGAGCTTCGGACTTCAAACCTCATGCCTGATGGACCAATGTCCTCCTTGCTTAATTATTTGTCATCACCTCAGCTAAGACATCACTCTCTCGGAAAGAATTCCCAAGGGCATCACACCTGACCACCACTATGCGGGCTCCCAGAAAGAAATCCCCTTTGACAGTATCTAACCTAGGCCATGCCTCTGACCCTAACCAGGAAGGTGACCTGACAAGATGCCTGGGGACAGACCAGCAGCATCGTGAGGACTTCCGAGTGGCCCGGGCACCCTGGCAATGTCCACAGCAGGCACAGAGTACACGTCCTGATGGTGATGAAAGAGAGAGGCCCGTTCTGGTCTACGGAGCTGGCGCCATGCCTTACCTGAGCACCTGGTGCAGGCAGCTATCGAGGATGGAGATGGAGTTCAGGTAGAGCTCCTACAGGTGGGGCAGGTTCAGGAACTGGGCCGTGAGCTGGGTGATGCAGTGCTCCTCCTGTTTGGGGGCTGTGTGGCAACACGTGGATGTGCCAGAGCAAGAGCCAGGGCAGGCTGCCCATCCAGCCCAGGTGCAGCACAAACCTGCACAAAGTGGCCAGATTCCAGGTGCAATTTGCCTCCAAGTCCTCGACACAGTCCAGCTGCACCACCTTCAGGATCCTCCTGATGCTCTGAATGGGCATCGTGAAGACCTTCAGCTTCTGGCAGCTTAGGTGCAGCAGGCTCCTCCTGTTTGGCCTTCTTCAGCAGGTAGCTGAGGGTCTGATTCCGGGTGTCGTCCTTGAGGCACAGGTCAAGCAGCACCTGCACAGGGGCCGTGGCAGCTTTAGCACATCTGCGCCTCCACCCTGCACCTCTTCTGCATGGACTGGGCTGGCTTGGGCTCCAGGAGTGAGCAAATACTGCCGTGTTGCTGGAACATATGATCAAGATGTCCTGGTGGGCTTTCTGGTGCAAGTTCAGCAGCTGGAGCTTCCACTGCCTGCATGGCCGTGGGGGACATGCTGAGCTGTGCAGAGGCCGACTGGCACCAGGACCCCCCATGGGCTCTGCACTCCATATACCACAGTTCCTCCAACTTCAGGAAACCCCCTTGTCCCTACTTGAATGGACATTGGTGGGGAACACATGCCTTCTGTCCCTTCTGCCCCTGAAGCAGTCCTGTACACCCGGAGCCTGTCCAAGTGACCCTGTCATCCTCCTGCTCTGGCTGTATCTTGCTCACACCCCCAGGCCCCACCAGTATGCCAGGTTGACCTTACCTGGGTTGGACCCCCTGAGCAAGCAGGACTTCCAGGTCATCGAGTGGAGCCTGGAAGGTCTCCAGATGAGGCTGGTGTTCCTTTATCAGTGTCCCCAGATGGAGGCAGGGGAAGGGCCTGGACTGAACCATTGCATTCAGGGTCTGAGTATCCCTCCTGGCAAAGGCCACCATAAACAGTGGTGGGAAGAGCTATATGGGCAGCTCCTCCAGGGCCACGATGGCCAAGGCCTCATTCCAAGGCAGGCTCTGGTCGGCCAGGTCCAGGATTTGGGGTGGGTCCTGGACACCCATTCTGAAGAACCTACTCTGGAGTGAGTCCTGAGGGAATGTCAGAGAGCAAGGTTTGGCGGGGGGGGCGTGTTATTCTCTGGCCAAGGAATCAGGGAGACCCTGCTTGCTCTCCATCCACCCTAGAGGAACCCAAGGAAGGCTCAGAGACATCCTATGGCCACAAAGTCACAGCTTTGGCCCCACTGGTACAAGGGCAAGCATCTCTCTCCAGGCAGAAAAAAAAAAAAAAAAAAAAAGGGACAAGGTGACCTCTTGCTCCATCCTGTATCTACCAGTTGCTGCATTTAATCCTAGCCCTGCTGGCCTGTAGATACTTAGGAGCCTGACAGCTGGTCCCACTTTCTTCAGAGAAAGCTTCTGATTATTACTCAAGGGCTGAAAACAGGAATAAGGAGTTTAGCCCAACACAGCCTGTTTCTAAAGTCCAACCAATAACTCACACAATGGGTGCTGTTATGTCATTTAATAAAAAGACATACCTTTCACTCTGTGTCTCTTTTACAAATGTTATTACCATTCAGTTCAATGGAGCAAAACATTCACATTCAGAAAAAAGCCACCACTATTTAAAATATTCTACAGATTTTGTTTTAATTCAAGCAGTGTTTAGCTTTTAAAACAAAAAGAAGCCCCCCAAAATCTTTAAGCTAGTAAAATCACAAAACTATAAAATGATATGAACTATAATCATTGGTAACAAACTACAATGTAAAATGTCATCTGATCCTAATTAGATATCTTTCATTAAATCAATTCCAGGAACTTCCCTGGCAGTTCAGTGAGGAGGACTCTGTGCTTTCACTGCAGGGGCATGAATTCTATTCCCATTAGGGAACAATGACCACAGATTCTATTTGGTGTGACCATATCCCCTCACTCTCACCATACACTATGCCATCCCCTCTGCGCACCCCCTGATAATTCTGTTTGACTAAGAAATATTTTAAAGCTGGTGGAGGAATAGGACAGGGAGACAACTTTCTCCCTCACAAATTCATCAAAAGAACATTTCAGTGATGAGCAAATTCCACAAAACAACTTCTGAATCCTGGCAGAGGATATCAGGCACCCGGAAAAGAAGACCATTGTCTTCAAAACAGGTAGGAAAAAAATATAAAAGATGGAAAAAGAGACAAAGGATGTAGGGAGGGAGCTCTGTCCTGGTAAGGGAATCCTGTTCAGGGAAGGGAATCTTAAGAAGATAGGTTTCCAAACACTAAGAAACACTCTCCCTGCTGAGTCTGTGGTAAGCCTTGGAAGCACAGAGGGCAATATAGCAGGAAGGAAACATAAGTAAATAATTAAAACCAACAGATTAAAAGCCCAACAGTAACTCCCCCAGTGTAAAAGAAGGTCAGATTCCTGCATCCACCACTAGCAAGTGGGGGCAGGGCAGGGAGGAGCAGGAGGCAGGGGCTGCAGTGCTTTGTAAGAATCAGGCAGGAACACCCTGCACATAACCAAAACTAATTAGCTTGGGCTAGCAAACCAGACTGTGGAGTACCTACCATGTGAAATGTTTGAACATAAGAAACTTCCAGGACCGTTCACAGAACAAAGGATGGAACAGAAATAGCTGGCTACAGACCATCCCCCAGTGGTGACAGGCAGCCAGAGCCATAAGGACTGGAAGAGGGCAAATGCCGCCCAAGAGAGACTTTACCTACCAAACTGCAAGCAGGCTTCTTTGCTAAGACTTTTGGGGGTTCTGGACAATCACCGTCTGTCTCACAAGTAGCAACAGTGGTACACCCAGAAAACTGAGCAGCAGAGATGGGAAAGGCGATTAGTCGCAGTGACCGCACTTGGCAAACACCTGAGCTGCTCAGACACGGGAAGGGCACAAAAAGCAGTCCCACAAAATCTGCGCCTCTGAGGGCTACCTGAGCACCGAACTTGAGCGGCTTAGACCAGGAAGGTGCATGCAGCCTAGGGCTGGCCTCAGACGGCTGCTGGTGGAGCAACGTAGAGCCTAAGCAGTGTACACCACGAGTGGGGCAGGACCAGCGGGGCTAAGAAACTGCGAGCACATGCCAGTGTTATTTTTTTTTTTTTGCAGCGTCCCTCCCTCCCCACAGCATGAGTGAACAAGGGAGCCTAAAAAAAAGGGGGGTGTCCACCACGGCGCAGCCACAACCCCGTGTCAGGACGGAAATCAGACACTGAAGAGACCAGCAAACAGAAGAAGTTAAACAAAGGAAATCGTCTTGGAAGTGACCCCACATTGCGTACAACACCAGAGAAAGGACCAGATATATCTTTACTATTTTTGCGATTCTTTTTTTCTTTTTCTTTTTTGTTGTTGTTGATGTTGTTGTGTGTTAGTCTCTTCTTCTTTTCTTTTTATTCTTCTTTCTCTTTAACATTTTAAAATTTTTAAGTCATCTATTTCTCCTTTAATTTTTATTTTTCTAACCTACTATTACTTTTCAGGAAAAAAAAAAAAAGACCCTAGTTTTTAAAGCAAAAACCGTATATAGACTTTGTGTGGTTGTAGGCTTTTTTGTTTTGTTTTGTTTTTAATCCTATGTTTTTCTTTTTTACCTCTTCTTCTTCTTCTTCTTCTTCTTCTTCTTCTTCTTCTTCTTCTTCTTCTTCTTCTTCTTCTTCTTCTTCTTTACTTTAATATTGTATTTTTGAAAATCCAACCTCTACTCTAGATTTTTAAACTTTGTTTTTTGGTATATGTTGTCAATTTTGTACATTTAAAAACCCAAACTTCACTACCCAATTTTACCTGAGAGTGAGATTACTGGCTTGAGTTCTCACTCCTCCTGTGGACTCTCCTTTTTCTCCACCAGATGGCCTCTGCCTCTTCTCTCCCCCTTTTCTTCTCTACCCAACTCTGAATCTCTCAGTTCCAGATGGTGGAGAACACTTAAGGAACAGGTTACTGGCTGGATCTGTCTCTCTCCTTTTCATTTCCCTCTTTTATCCTCCTGGCCACCTCTGTCTACTTCCTCCCTCTCCTCTTCCCTGTATAAATCCATGAATATATCTCAGTGGTCCAGACTGTGGAACGCACATAGGGAAGTGATTGCTGGCTAACTTGCTCTCTCCTCTTTAGATCCCACCTCATCTCATTCCAGTCACCTCTAGCTACCCCTCCCTCTTCTCTTCTCCATGTAACTCAGTGAACCTCTCTGGGTGTCCCTCAATGAGAAACTTTCCATCTCTAAACTAGAAGTTTTATCATCTGTGCTTAATAGGTGGAGAAGTCTTGAGGCTACTATAAAAATAAAACTGAAAACTAGAAGCAGGAGGCTTACGTCCAAACCCTGACAACATCAGAGAGCTCCTGAATCCAGGGAACATTAATCAATAGGAACTCATAAAACACCTCCATACCTACACTGAAACCAAGCAACACCCAAGGGCCAAGAAGTTCCAGAGCAAGACATACCATGCAAATTCTCCAGCAACATAGGAACACACCTCTGACCTTCAATATACAGGCAGCTCAAAGTTCCTCCAAAACCATTGACATCTCATAACCCATCACTGGTCACTACATTTCACTCCAGAGAAAAGAAATCCAGCCTCACCCACCAGAACTCCAACACAAAACTCTCTAACCAAGAAACCTTGTCAAGCCACTGATACAACCCCACCCACAGTGAGGAAGCTCCATAATAAAGAGAACTCCACACATTCCCAGAATATAGAAAGGCCACTTCAAAAGCAGCAATATAACCCAGAAGAAGAGACAGAGGGATACTCAGCAGGGAAAGGAATGGGAGAAATGCCCACCAAACCAAACAAAAGAGGAAGAGATAGGGAATCTACCTGAGAAAGAACTCCGAATATTGATAGTGAAAATGATCCAAAATCTTGAAATAAAAATGGAATCACAGATGAAATAAAAATGGAATCCTGGACACAAGGATTTAGAAGATGCAAGGAACGTTTAACAAGGACCTAGAACCAATAAAGAAGAGTCAATATATAATGAATAACACAGTAAATGATATCGGAAACACTCTGGAGGCAACAAACAGTAGAATAATGGAGCAGAAGATAGAATTAGTGAAATAGAATGGTAGAAATGAATGAATCAGAGAGGAAAAAACAAAAATGAATTAAAAGAAATGAGGACAATCTCAGAGACCTCCAGGACAATATGAAACTTTCCAACATCCAAATTATAGGAGTCCCAGAAGAAGAAGACAAAAAGAAAGACGATTAGAAAATCCTTGAGGAGTTAATAGTTGAAAACTTCCCTAAAATGGGAAAGGAAATAATCACCCAAGTCCAAGAAACACAGAGAGTTCCAAATAGGATAAATCCAAGGTGAAATTCCCCAAGACACATATTAATCAAATTAACAAAGATCAAACACAAAGAACAATATTAAAAGCAGCAAAGGAAAAACAACAAATAACACACAAGGGGATTCCCATAAGGATGACAGCTGATCTTTCAATAGAAACTCTTCAGCCCACGAGGGAATGGCAAGACATACTGAAAGTGATGAAAGAAAATAACCTACAGCCCAGATTACTGTACTCATCAAGGATCTCATTCAAATATGAAGGAGAAATCAAAAGCTTTACCGACAAGCAAAACTGAGAGAATTCAGCACCACCAAACCAGCTCTCCAACAAATGCTAAAGGATATTCTCTAGACAGGAAACACAAAAAGGGTGTATAAACCCGAACCCAAAACAATAAAGTAAATGGCAAGGGGATCATACTTATCAATAATTATCTTAAATGTAAATAGGTTGAATGCACCAACCAAAAGTAAAAGACTGGCTGAATGGATACGAAAGCAAGACCCCTATATATGCTGCCTACAAGAGACCCAGCTCAAAACAAGGGACACATACAGACTGAGAGTGAAGGGCTGGAAAAAAAATATTCCATGCAAATAGAGACCAAAAGAAAGCAGGAGAGGCAATGTTCATATCCATAAAATACACTTTAAAACAAAAGCTGTTAAAGGAGACAAAGAAGACCACTACATAACGATTGAAGGATTAACCCAAGAAGAAGATGTAACAATTATAAATATATAATGCACCCAACATAGGAGCACCGCAATATGTAAGACAAATGCTAACAAGTATGAAATGGGAAATTAACAATAGCACAATAATAGTAGAGACATTAATACCCCACTCACACCTATGGACAGATCAACTAAAGAGAAAATTACAAACGCAAACTTTAAATGATACAATAGACCAGTTAGACATAATTGATATCTATAGGACAATTCACCCGAAAAAAATGAATTTCACTTTTTTCTCAAGTCCTCACGGAACCTTCTCCAGGATAGATCACATCGTGGGCCATAAATCTAGCCTTGATAAATTCAAAAAAATCAAAATCATTCCAAGCATCTTTTCTGAACATAATGCATTAAGATTAGGTCTCAACTACAGGAGAAAAACTATTAAAAATTCCAACATATGGAGGTTGAACAACACACTTCTGAATAACCAACAAATCACAGAAGAAATAATAAAAGAAATCAAAATATGCATAGAAATGGATGAAAATGAAAACACAACAACCCAAAACCTGTGGGACACTATAAAAGCAGTGCTAAGAGGAAAGTTCATAGCAATACAGGCATACCTCAAGAAACAAGAAAAAAAATCAAATAAATAACCTAACTCTATACCAAAAGAACCTAGAAAATACAGAAATGGAGAGCCCCAGAGTTAGTAGAAGGAAAATAATCTTAAAAATTAGGGCAGAAATAAATGCAAAAGAAACAAAAGAGACCATAACAAAAGTCAACAAAGGCAAAAGCTGGTCCTTTGAAAGGTTAAATAAAATTGACAAACCATTAGCCAGACTCATCAAGAAACAAAGAGAGAATAATCAAATCAATAAAATTAGAAATGAAAATGGAGAGATCACAACAGGCAACACAGAATACAAAGGATCATAAGAGATATTATCAGCAATTATATGCCAATAAAATGGACAACGTGGAAGAAATGGACAAATTCTTAGAAAAGTACAACTTTCCAAACTGAGACAGGAAGAAATAGAAAATCTTAACAGACCCATCACAAGCACGGAAATTGAAACTGTAATCAGAAATCTTCCAGCAAACAAAAGCCCAGGTCCACATGCCTTCACAGCTGAATTCTACCAAAAATTTCAAGAAGAGCTAACACCTATCCTACTCAAACTGTCCCAGAAAATTGCAGAGGAAGGTAAACCTCCAAACTCATTCTATGTGGCCACCATAACTCTAATACCAAAACCTGACAAAGATGTCACACAAAAAAAGAAAACTACAAGCAATATCACTGATGAGCATAGATGCAAAAATCCTCAACAAAAGTCTAGCAATCAAGATCCAAAAACACATTAAAAAGATCATACACCATGACCAAGTGGGCTTTATCCCAGGGATGCAAGGATTCTTCAATATCAGCAAATAAATCAATGTAATTCATCACAGTAACAAATTGAAAAATAAAAGACATATGGTTATCTCAATAGATGCAGAGAAAGCCCTTGACAAAATTCAACATCCATTTATGATAAAAACTCTCGAGAAAGCAGGAATAGAAGGAACATGCCTCCACATAATAAAAGCTATATATGACAAACCCACAGCAAACATTATCCTCAATGGTGAAAAATTGAAAGCATTTCCCCTAAAGTTAGGAACAAGACAAGGCTGCCCACTTTCACCGCTACTATTCAACATAGTTTGGCCACAGCAATCAGAACAGAAAAAGAAATAAAAGGAATCCAAATTGGAAAAGAAGTAAAACTCTCACGTTTACAGATGACATGATCCTCTAAATAGAAAAACCTAAAGAAAATTTTCCCCCAGGAAATTACGAGAGCTGATCAATGAATATAGTAAAGTTGCAGGATATAAAATCAACATGCAGAAATCTCTTGCATTCCTATATGCTAATAATGAGAAAGTAGAAAAATAAATTAAGGAAACAATTCCATTCACCATTGAACGAAAAGAATATAATGCTTAGGAATATATATACCTAAAGAAACTCAAGACCTATATATGGAAAACTATAAAACACCAATGAAAGAAATCAAAGAGGACACTAATAGATGGAGACATATACCATGTTCATGGATCGGAAGAATCAGTATAGTGAAAATGAGTATATTACCCAAAGCAATCTACAGAGTCAATGCAATCCCTATTAAGCTACCAGCGGTAGCCAAAGCAATCTTGAGAAAGAAGAATGGAACTGGAGGAATCAACCTGCCTACTTTAGGCTCTACTACAAGGCCACAGTCATCAAGACAGTATGGTACTGGCACAAAGACAGAAATATACATCAAAAGGAACTAAATAGAAAGCCCCGAGATAAATCCACACACCTATGGGCACCTTATCTTTGACAAAGGAGGCAAGAATATACAATGGAGTAAAGAGGATCTCTTTAACAAGTGGTTTTGGGAAAACTGGCCAACCACTTGTAAAATAATTAAACTAGATCACTTTCTAACACCACACACAAAAATAAACTCAAAATGGATTAAAGATCTAACATAAGACCAGAAACTATAAAACTGCTAGCAGAGAACATAGGCTAAACACTCTCCGTCATAAATCACAGCTGGATCCACCTCCCAGAATCCTGGAAATAAAAGCAAAAATAAACAAATGGGATCTAATTAAAATTAAAAGCTTCTGCACAACAAAGCAAACCATAAGCAAGGTGAAAAGACAGCCTTATGAATGAGAGAAAATAATAGCAAACGAAGCAACTGACAAACAACTAATCTCAAAAATATACAAGCAACTTATGCAGCTCAATTCCAGAAAAATAAACGACCCAATCAAAAAATGAGCCAAAGAACTAGATAGATATTTCTCCAAAGAAGACATACGGATGGCTAACAAACTCATGAAAAGATGCTCAACATCATTCATTATTAGAGAAATACAAATCAAGATCACAATGAGGTACCATTTCACACCAATCAGAATGGCTGTGATCCAAAAGTCTGCAAGCAATAAATGCTGGAGAGGGAGTGGAGAAAAGGGAACCCTCTTACATTGTTGGTGGAACTGCAAACTAGTACAGCCACTATGGAGAACACTGGAGATTCCTTTGAAAATTGCAAATAGAACTGCTTTATGACCCAGCAATCCCACTTCTGGGCATACACACCAAGGAAAACGGAATAGAAAGAGACACATGTACCCCAATGTTCATCACAGCACTGTTTATAATAGCCAGGACATGGAAACAACCTAAATGTCCATCAGTAGATGAATGGATATGAAAGCTCTGGTACGTATACACAATGGAGTATTTCTCAGCCATTAAAAATAATGCATTTGAATCAGTTCTAATGAGATGGATGAAACTCGAGCCAATTATACAGAGCGAAGTAAGCCAGAAAGAAAAACACCAATACAGTATACTAACACATATATATGGAATTGAGAAAGATGGTAATGATGACCCTGTATGTGAGACAGCAAAAGACACACGGATGTGTAGAGCGGACTTTTGGACACTGACGGAGAGGGGGAGGGTGGGATGATTTGGGAGAATGTCATTGAAACATGTATACTATCATGTAAGAAACGAATCACCAGTATGTTCGATGCAGCATACAGTATGCTTGGGGCTGGTGCATGGGGATGATCCGGAGAGATGATATAGGGGTGAGAGATGGGGCGGTGTTCATGTTTGGGAACTCATGTATACCCGTGGTTGATTCATTTCAATGTATGGCAAAACCAATACAGTATTGTAAGGTAAAATAAAGTAAAAATAAAAAAAATATTTTAAAAAAAGAGAGAAAAAAGAAATATTGTAACAGTCTGTACTAGTAGCGAAAATCAAAGATACTAAACTGTCCTGGATAAAGGTAAAGCTTCATGTAGAAGCAAAAGCAAAGTGTGCAATTCCCAAAGTTATTAAAAGGCAAAGAAAATTCTCAACATGATCATGGCCTGCATGGCCTGTCCCAGGAAGACCCCAGTAGGTACAGCTGTCAGAGTGTGAGGCTCCAATGTGGAGCAGTGTGCTCAGGCCTGAGTCCATCTTCTCCTTCCAGAACACACTTTACAGATTCTGGCTGAAATTTGCATTTCCAGCTAAAGTGCTGTCTTACTAGGAGATCTCTGTCTAGCTAAGGCTGACTTTTTTTTTTTTTTAACTTTCTCATGACATGCAACTGAATGGATCCTATGTTTGCTCAGAAAAGCAAAATATGAAAGAAGAAAACCAACCTGGAGGCACATTCCTTGACAGAGTTTGGGACAAATCAAAATCATCCAAATGTTCATGTTGGATAGCTTTGTGCAATTGGTGGTGTCACCCCAGAAGAAAAAGAAACTGTAAGATTCCCAAGTATCACACTTTCATTTATCATTACACCAGACAGCAAAACATGTGCCTGTTCACAGGGAACAGAGGTGTAATGGAGGGATGGTGGGTCCTCCAGATTTTGACGGTCCAGGCTTCCCTGGAACTGGTCAGGTCAAAAATGACACCTAGGAACTGACCAGGAGAACAGAGGGACCAGACATTTGCAATGAAACCAAGGAAAGTACCCAAGACAAGTCTGTTTTGTTTGGAGGAATTAAAAGACTTTTCTTAGGCTAGGCTTGAGAAATTTCCAGCAGAGGGAGTGACAAAAAGGGACAAGGTGGATCCCTTCAACACAAGGCAAACCCAACATCCATGCTTCCTCTCTTCCTGGAGACAAAGGACATTTCCTCCATGAAGCTATGAGATTAAATTTAGGAATATTGGTTTAGGAGAGGATGGAACTGCTTTGGCTGTCCAAACCTGGCACACACCTTTTTCTGCCTGAGAGCCACTGAGGGCTTAGGGTCGTGGATTTCATGAAGGGAAATAAACGTGGGCCCAGGACACAAATCTGTGTCAGCAAACGGCTGCAGCTGGAGACTCAAGTGTCCCCCTGCATATCCCAGCCTGGGCTCTGTCCAGCGAACCTCACCATGACCTTCAAAGGCTCCTTCCAAGTGTAGCTGGATAACCTGATGTTCCCTCAGTGCCAGTGAACAAGGAATGCAAAGCGCCCACGAAACCCGCCCCCCCACCCCTCTCCCTCCCCTAAGGTTCTTACTTACACAGATTCTGATAGGAGATCAACTTTAAACCCGCAAATACAATTCAGTTTTTCCTTTACTCTGCATTAAGCACAGGTAGCAACACGGACTTTCTCCCAGGGGAGGTGCAAAACTGCATCAAAGGCTTTCGGGTGAAGACACTGCCGGGCCGGCTGACAGAACAGAGACAGATGGAACCTCTCCACACCCAGTATTGTGATGTCCCAACACTTATTCCATTTGGAGGGTGAGAAGGTGGCCTTCCCTGAAGGATATTCTACAGTTTGGAAACTTCCTAGAGATTACATTTACCAAAGTCCTACCATTCCCATCAGCAGCCAAAGATGTGGCTGACCATTCAGTTCAGTTCAGTCACTCAGTCATGTCCGACTCTTTGAGACCCCATGAATCGCAGCACTCCCTGTCCATCACCATCTCGGAGATCACTCAGACTCACATCCATTGAGTCAGCGATGCCATCCAGCCATTTCATCTTCTGTCATCCCCTTCTCCTCCTGCTCCCAATCTCTCCCAGCATCAGAGTATTTTCCAATGAGTCAACTCTTCGCATTAGGTGGCCAAAGTACTGGAGTTTCACCTTTAGCATTATTTCTTCCAAAGAACCGGTTGGATCTCTTGCAGTCCAAAGGACTCTCAAGAGTCTTCTCCAACATCAGAGTTCAAAATCATCAATTCTTTGGCCCTCAGCCTTCTTCACAGTCCAACTCTCACATCCATACATGACCACAGGAAAAACCATAGCCTTGACTAGACGGACCTTAGTTGGCAAACTAATGTCTCTGCTTTTGAATATACTATCTAGATTGGTCATAACCTTTCTTCCAAGGAGTAAGCGTCTTTTAATTTCATGGCTGCAGTCACCATCTGCAGTGATTTTGGAGCCCCCAAAGATAAAGTCTGACACTGTTTCTACTGTTTCCCCATCTATTACTGATGAACTGATGGGACCAGATGCCATGATCTTCGTTTTCTGAATGTTGAGCTTTAAGCCAACTTTTTCACTCTCCTCTTTCACTTTCATCAAGAGGATTTTTAGCTCCTCTTCACTTTCTGCCATAAGGGTGGTATCATATGCATATCTGAGGTTACTGATATTTCTCCCAGCAATCTTGTTTCCAGCTTGTGTTTCTTCCAGTCCAGCATTTCTCATGATGTACTCTGCATATAAGTTAAATAAGGAGGGTGACAATATACAGCCTTGACATACTCCTTTCCCTATTGGGACCAGTCTGTTGTTCCCTGTCCAGTTCTAACTGTTGCTTCCTGAACTGGATACAGATTTGTCAAGAGGCAGGTCAGGTGGTCTGGTATTCCCATCCCTTTCAGAATTTTCCACAGTTTATTGTGATCCACACAGTCAAAGGCTTTAGCATAGTTAATAAAGCAGAAATAGATGGTTTTTTTTTTTTTTTTTTCTGGAACTCTCTTGCTTTATCCATGATCCAGTTGATGTTGGCAATTAGATCTCTGGTTCCTCTGCCTTTTCTAAAACCAGCTCGAAGATCAGGGAGTTCAGGGTTCACATATTGCTGAAGCCTGGCTTGGAGAATTTTGAGCATTACTAGCATGTGAGATGAGTGCAATTGTGCAGTAGTTTGAGCATTCTTTGACATTGTCTTTCTTTGAGATTGGAATGAAAACTGACCGTTACCATTCCTGTGGCCACTGCTGAGTTTTCCATATTTGCTGGCATATTGAGTGTAGCAATTTCACAGCATCATCTTTCAGGATTTGAAACAGCTTAACTGGAATTCCATCACCTCCACTAACTTTGTTTCTAGTGATGCTTTACAAGGCCCACTTGGCTTCACATTCCAAAATATCTGCCTCTAGAACAGTGATCACATCATTATGGTTATCTGGGTCATGAAGATATTTTTGTACAGTTCTTCCGTGTATTCTTGCCACCTCTTCTTAATATTTTCTGCTTCTGTTAGGTCCACATCATTTCTGTCCTTCATCAAGCCCATCTTTGCATAAGATGTTCTCTTGGTATCTCTAATTTTTTTGAAGTGATCTCTCGTCTTTCCCATTCTGTTCTTATCCTCTATTTCTTTGCATTGATCGCTGAAGAAGGCTTTCTTATCTCTCCTTGCAATTCTTTAGAACTCTGCATTCAAATGGATATGTCTTTCCTTTTCTCCTTTGCTTTTTGCCTCTCTCCTTTTCACAGCTATTTATAAGTCCTCCCCAGATAGCCATTTTCCTTTTTTGCATTTCTTTTCCATGGAGATGGTCTTGATCCCTGTCTCCTGTACAATGTCATGAACCTCATTCCATAATTCATCAGGCACTCTATCTATCAGTTCTAGCCCCTTAAATCTATTTCTCACTTCCACTGTATAATAATAAGGGATTTGATTTAGGTCATACCTGAATGGTCTAGCGGTTTTCCCTACTTTCTTTAATTTGAGTCTGAATTTGGTAATATGGAGTTCATGATCTGAGCCATAGTCAGCTCCTGGTCTTGTTTTTGTTGACTGTATAGAGCTTCTCCATCTTTGGCTGCAAAGAAGATAATCAATCTGATTTTGGTGTTGACAATCTGGTGATGTCCATGCGTAAAGTCTTCTCTTGTGTTGTTGGAAGTGGGTGTTTTCTATGACCATTGCATTTTCTTGGCAAAACTCTATTAGTCTTTGCCCTGCTTTATTCAGCATTGCAAGGCCAAATTTTCCTGTTATTCCAGGTGTTTCTTGACTTCCTACTTTTGCATTCCATTCCCCTATAATGAAAAGGACATCTTTTGGGGGGTGTTAATTCTAAAATGTCTTGTAGGTCTTCATAAAACCGTTCAACTTCAGTTCCTTCAGCGTTACTGGTTGGGGCATAGACTTGGATAACTGTGATATTGAATGGTTTGCCTTGGAGGCAAACAGAGATCATTCTGTCATTTTTGAGATTGTATCCAAGTACTGCATTTCGGACTCTTGCTGACCATGATGGCTACTCCATTTCTTCTGAAGGATTCCTTCCCACAGAAGTAGATATAATGGTCATCTGAGTTAAATTCACCCATTCCAGTCCATTTTAGTACACTGATTCCTAGAATGTCAACATTCACCCTTGCCATCTCTCGTTTGACCACTTCAAATTTGCCTTGATTCATGGACCTGACATTCCAGGTTCCTATGCAATATCTCTTGAAGCATTGGATCTTGCTTCTATCACCAGTCACATCCACAACTGGGTATTGTTTTTGCTTTGGCTCCATCCTTTCATTCTTTCTGGAGTTATTTCTCCACTGATCTCCAGTAGCATATTGGGCACCTAATGACCTGGGGAGTACCTCTTTTGATATCCTATCATTTTGCCTTTTCATACCTTTCATGGTGTTCTCAAGGCCAGAATACTGAAGTGGCTTGTCATTCCCTTCTCCATCGGACAGAGTTAAAACACTAAATTTGGATTAAGCTGGAATGTGCCTTGTGAGCATTTTGACTTCTGGCAATCAACCTGACCAATCAGCTTCAGGAGCTCAAGATTCACAACAAAGATAATCATCAAGTCCCTGATTAAGTAACAGCCACGATGACACAGGCACTTTCCACCAGTACCTCAAATAGCTTTCAGAGAGAAGCTGGAGTTCACCCCTGGTTTCCTTTCCAGGCTGGTAAGCCTGAGACAGCCAAGGCAGGACATGCTGTCATGCTCCATGAAGGAGGAATTGGAAGAACTACTTGGGCGAAGATAGATGGATGGATGGATGAATCTGCTCCACTGAATATTAGGAAGAGGTAGCTGACTTCACAGGGACTTGAGGAAACAGGAAATAGCAGAGGTCTAAGCTTGGGGTGTTCCCATGGGAAATCAGCTTCCAGGAGATCTAAGGATACAGGAGGGACTACTGTCTACAAATGATCTAAATATGGGAAGTGTCAGCCAAAAATTGTTCCCATTCGAGCCAGGGGACAGCTCTCTGTCCACCTCCAGTTCCACAGTCTGTTTGGGCATGGGACTCACTGGACGCAGAAGTCTAGGGTCTCATCAGCATGAAGATATGTTCTTCCTGCCCAGTGTCAGGTCGGCCCAGGACGACTCTCAGGACCAAAGTTTGAGTTAACCTAGGGCACATTTTTGTGTTTCACAGACACCACCCTTATGGCAGAAAGTGAAGAGGAACTAAAAAGCTTCTTGAGGAATGTAAGAGGAGAGTGAAAAAGTTTTAAAGCTCCACATTCAGAAAACAAAGTTCATGGCACCTGGTCCCTTCACTCCATGGGGAATAGATGGAGAAACTTGCAAACAGTGTCAGACTTTGTTTTTTTTTTTTTTTGGGCTCAAACATCACTGCAGATGGTGACTGCAGCCATGGAATTAAAAGACACTTACTACTTGGAATAAAAGTTATGACCAACCAACCTAGATAGCATATTGAAAAGCAGAGATATTACATTGCCGACTAAGGTCTGTCTAGTCAAGGCTATGGTTTTTCCAGTAGTCATGTATGGATGTGAGAGTTGGACTGTGAAGAAAGCTGAGCGCCGAAGAACTGATGCTTTTGAACTGTGGTGTTGGAGAAGACTCTTGGGAGTCCCGTGGACTGCAAGAAGATCCAACCAGTCCATTCTGAAGGGGATCAGCCCTGGGATTTCTTTGGAAGGAATAATGCTTAAAGCTGAAACTCCAGTACTTTGGCCACCTCATGCCAAGAGTTGATTCATTGGAAAATACTTTGATGCTGGGAGGCACTGGGGGAAGGAAAAGAAGGGGACAACCAAGGATGAGATGGCTGGATGGCATCACTGACTCAATGGACGCGAGTCTGAGTGAACTCTGGGAGTTGGTGATGGACAGGGAGCCCTGGTGTGCTGTGATTCCTGGGGTCGCAAAGGGTAGGACACGACTGAGCGACGAACTGAACTGGCTGGTGCAGCCTCTGAGCTCGTTTCATGGTGGGAAGAGCTCATTCCCTCTCTAGTTGCAGAATTGGTTCTGAGACTGCAAAGCCTCTGCTCCCCAAGGCCTTTCTGGGGGTCATTTAAATGCATATGTGCTCAAAGAGGCACTAGATATCCTCGATGATGACCCTCCCTGACTTCTAGAGAAAGACCCCAGCCTGGCTGGTCCTCCGGGGCCCCAGACTGACAAAAAGCCTGGTGGATCCAGCCTCCAGCAGACAAGATCCCACCTGGAGTTCCAGTATGTCTGTCCTCCCTGCAATCTGGAGTCAGATCTCTTCTTATTCTGGAAGAGTCTACCTTCACTATGAGCCTGCTCTGTTTCTTCATTTGCTTGGCAAGACAGATTCAGTGACATCTAGACATAAGCAAAAGAGGCTTCCTCCTTCTTCCTCCCCAGTGAAGACTTACCAGATGTCCAAGTTACCCTGACTCTAGCCAGTTACTCCTGCGGGTGGTGCTTCTAGAGGCAAAGCAGTAGTAGGTGGAGTGGGCGGGGAGTGGGAGGTTGAAGGTCCAATCCAGGCAGGTAGGGATGAAGGACTTGCCAGGTGGTAGCCCATAACAAGGGGGAGGAAGGAGATGACAGCAGAACAAGGGGCCTGGTCTCCTGGCTCTCAAACCACCATCTCACTTGCTGGAGCAGTGTCAAGAACACTATCACTAAGGGCACTGCAGCCTGCACTTGGGGGCTGGGAGTGTCCCCAGGTGGTAGGGAAAGAATAATAGAATACAATGATGTAACAGTTAGCTTGATACTCCATTAGGGAACTGTAGGTAGAGAAGAAAATTTATGGGATTTTGGGAGAACACAATAGGACTAATGACACTCAAGGAAGCAATGGGAAAATTCTGAAACATGTAGGCTTGCTCGATTCATAGAGCAAAACAAGTCGCTCAGTACCAAAGACAGCTTGGCTTGCTTAAATAAAGCTAACTTGCTTAGCAACAAAATCATGCAACAGACGCATGAGACATGGCCCAAAACAATGAAACAGTGGTGGCATGAGAGTTACATCCTGCCTAGTGAACTCCATGCGTTAATAACCCCCAAAACATGCTCTTTGGACTCTAAGAAATGTTCTTTCCAGAATGTGCCCCCAAACAATAAAACAATAACAGAAAACAAGACCTACAACCTGCCCAGTGGTCATCAAGTTAATGACTCCCTAAAACAGGTTCTGGGCATACAAAACACATTCGCTTATGGAAAGGTGACTTTTCAAAATGAAATATCTGCATTGTACTGAGGCCTGAAAATATTTTTTCCAAGTAATACGGCAGGGAAGTCTAGTGTGCTGCAGTCCATGGGGTTGCAAAGAGTCAGGTACGACTGAGCAACTAAACTGAACTGAACTAATATAGTCCTAGCATGACTGCAGAGAGCTGTGCAAGTAAACTTCCCTGCCCTACCTGGGGGAGGTACTGATGATGGAAACATGCTGTTTACTCAAGAAAATGAAGATTTTTCCCCTCCTCCCCTCTTCCACTGATTGTGAAAGTCTAACTGAGTACTTAGGGCTACACAATGCTTGTGAACCTTCCAAGTATCCTACTCTAGTTAATAACTTTTTTCCTAGCACTTCGCTTCTCACCTAATTTCTTTCTAGTATTAAGCAGTAGTCACTCATTTGTGTCTGACTTTTTGGGATTCCATTGACTGTAGCCCACTAGGCTCCTCTGTCCATGGGATTCTCTAGGCAAAAATACTGGAGTGGGTTGCCATTTCCGACTCCAGGGGACCTTCCCAGCTGTACATAAAGGAAACTTCCTTAATGTGGAGTAGAGTATACCGCTTGTTAACCTGTTACAGAAAACTGTCTCTTGAGTCTTTAAAGTCTATACCAATTCTATACCTCTGCTTGGCCGATTGTTTTTTTTTTTTTATTCAGGTTTTAAGGTGAATGACCTGGAGCAATTTGTTTCATTATGAGACATAGAGCACTGTGGTGCCAGAACTCTTTGGAGCCCTGGAAACAACATCTAATGGTTTCACAGTGTTCCACTCTGTTTTGCTTTGCCTAGGGGAGATGCCAGTGGCTGTCCCCCCATCCTACTTCCAAGGGCACACGGAGGGAGCACTGAAACTGGACACGCTGATGAGAGAGGCTCAGAGAGAAGTGGATGTGGGCAGCCTGGGAGAGGATGTTTCTAATATTTACAAAGTGGATGGGGCTAGTGGGCATCATTCACGGTGACCGGGTGGGACACCTCGTGAAACATGACAGCTCTTCTGTCATGTTCATCTTCTAATTATGAATATGTATGAGGGAGGGGACATACAACACAAGTATAACTAACACTCTTTTGTTAGGTGACATGCCACACAATATAACTAATGCTGTTTTATGTTAGGTATAAAATTAATAGAGCAAACCCTTAAAGTTCTCATCAAAACAAAAATCTTTTTTTTTTTCTTTCTATTGAATTTTGTATCCATATGAAATGATGAATGTTCACTAGACTTACTGCATTCATCACTTCAGGGTGAATGTAAGTGGACTCATGATGTTGGACCCCTTAAACTTACACAGGGTTATATGTCAGTTCTATTAATATCTCCACAAAACTGAAAAGATTAAAAAAAAATCATGATCTTCTACACAGGGTGTCTGAACAAATGAAAAGCAAGCAAACCTAAAAAATAATGACAAGCAAACGTTGTACGGTGGAGCAGGGCCACCAGGGTGACCGCTTATGCTGAAACTGCAAAGCAAATCTTCATAATCTAAGCACAATTATGATATTCTCCCACGGCCATTCCATATTTTTTTTTTAAGTCAACAACCCTGTTACACTAACTATTGTAAATGTTTGTTGTTGTTGAGTCACTCAGCAATGTCTGACTCTTTAAGACCCCATGAACCTTAGCACATCAGGATTCCCTGTCCTTCACTTTCTCCCAGAGGTTGCTCAAACTCATGACTATTGAGTCAGTGATGCCATCCATCCATTTCATGCTCAGTCATTCCCTTCTCCTCTTGTCTTCTATATTTTCCAGTATCAGAGTCCTTTCCAAAGAGTCAGCTCTTCGCATCAGGTGGCCAAAATTTTGGGGCTTCAGCTTCAACATCAACCCTTCCAAGGAATACTCAGTGTTGACTTCTTTAGGATTGACTGGTTGTAAATGTTTAGAGAAATAAAAATTGTAAAGCTTTTTTTTTTAGTAGTAGTTTGTGATCTTAAGCATTGAGAATTAAAGTGTTTCATTTCTTTCTGAAAATGTCAGCAAAGAGTCCTCTCAAATCTGTTTCCTTTCTTCTCAGCATATAACTTTCAACTGGGGGTGAGCATTTTTCCTATGCACGACCTGGACAGTTGTCACCCTACTTCCTAAGCCTTGATCTGCTTCCAAGGTCTCATTGTTTGTGCTTTCAGGCCTGATAGTATCTCCAAGTTTCTGTATCACTACCAAGTGAACAAACATTGGCTTGCATCATTGCTTCTAACACATCTTCATTTCTTTTTTCACAAAAAGGTTCTTTATTCAAGTTTTTCCAGGGGAAAGAGAGCCTGAAACTGGATTCTAAATAAAAATGACAATACCTTGTATTTGGCAGGACTAAACTACACAGTGTTTCACTTTCCTTACCTCAGGTTCTTCCTCAAAAATGGAAAAATCATCAGCAGGGGCTGTACTGTGCTTTTTCCTTTTCACAGGCAAGGGCTGGGGTTCAAGAGAGTGTCACAGAGGGGGCCATGGAGAGTGGCATGGAATGATGCCTCTGGCCAGGTCCAGGTCTCCCTAAGCCATCCCTGGGCCAGTCTGGCAGGGCAGTGTGCCCAGAAAAGTCGCTGAGGACTGGAATATCCTACTCTGTTTGTGGGTAGTGAAAAGCTTAGGGACTACTAGAGCACAGAACAGAAGCCTCCTTTCATGGGACACCACCCACTACAATCTAGCGACTCAGCGCTTCTGTGGGTACTGCCAGGTCATCCAGGAGGATGGGACAACAGTGCAAGATTTGGGGAGAAATCCAGAAAGGCCTAGATTTACACCTTTCCTCACCTCAACAGCTGTCCTCCAAGGGCTCAGCCTCAGTCCCTCTCCCAGCAGCAAACATCTCAGCACTGCCTGCCCTCCACATGGTGAAGAATGCAGATTCACTGATATGGTGTCACCAGCAGAATCTGGGGAGCAGCTGTGCACAGAGGCCCCTCTCACAGGTGAGGCAGGAGATATGAAGGGTGTGGGGACCGTGGCATAGTGCTGTGATTGCAGAAACAGAGCTCTGGGACTCTCTGCCATAGCCTGGGCTCTAATCACACTCTGTCTGCACAGGAAGGCAACTGGCTTGCATCCCCAGGCTGATCCTTTTCTCCTTTTGCCCTCAGCTCCCCTGGATTCATGACCTTGACCTCTCCTCTTTGCACACCTTCCTCCTCTCAGGGTCCTGGCCCCAGTCGGTCCTGATACAGACACTCAAGAGTCTGCAGCACTGGGACAGAGGTTCTATATATTCTGCTCTGGAGATAGCAGTGATACTGGGAGTTACAGCCAGGTGTGCAGGGATCAGCAGCTCCCACTGACTAGTCAGCATCCCTAGTGCATAACATCCTCTTCACTCTTGGGGTCCCTCTCCATTCTCCATTACACATCGCAGCCTCCCTGGCCTCCTCCAGTTGCAGCTAGAGGAGTCAATCTGTTGTCTTAGTGCTTTCTTTCCAGGGGCACCTAACTCCCTGGGGTCCCACAAGTAGGGAGATCAAAACTTCCCTGGGCTCACCACAAGGCCTTACCCAATTCCACACAAGGGTCGAGTATCTGGTCTGAAACTAGCCTCCCAAGCACAGGTTCTGAACTTGACCATGGCTTCAGGAATGGGTCCCCATCACGCTGCAGCTGCCTCTTTTAAGATAGCAGCAGGACCAAAGCTCTCTTAGGAAGATGACTTGGGAAACTACAGGGTGCTCATCCTCCTCCTGCCCTGAGGGCCTCAGGAGGCAGACTCAACCCAGCTCCATGATGACCAGCATGGAGGGGGCCCCAGAGGTGTGGTGAAGGGAACCAGCTTACCTGAAGATGACTTCCACCCACACCGGTTCAGCTCACAATGGCCTCATGTCTTCAAACACCTGATTTCTCTGGTCCTATTCTCTCAGTCACCTGTGCCCATCCAAGCCTGAGAGCAAGAACCAACATGCTCCAAAAACAAAAAGACAGTAAGTTAACGGGTATTTAGGAAGCTGGAGGATAAACTGAAAACTGGAGAGCCAATCCCACCATGTGACTGCTGTCTCCTCTTATCTCAAAATCAGAGCAATTTCTCAACGGCTGGGCCAGAGGAAAACTGAAGTGCCTAGCTGCTGCTTGGGTCAAAGAGCCCTTCCTCTGTGGGCACTGGCCACCATTCTGCAGGCCCATTTCTGTCCCTTTCTTGGCCCACCATGCTGTGGCACCTCCAGAGGGAACCCCACATCCAGTGCCAAGTGGCAGCAGAACCTGGTTCACTGTATTATGGCGTTCACAGTGTGGCTCTGCAGCCACTTTCGAGAGCATGTGGCCCCCTCACCTCCTTCTAGAGCACTTGGCCACAGCAGATTCCTCACCTGCTTTGACCTTCACTCCAGCCCCTGGTCCAAATAACCCGTTTTGGGGTGGCAAATATAACTGGGGGTCTGTTGGGGCTAACCAGGGACTAGCTGAAGGTCACCTTGTGGGAAATTGGGGGACCCAAGGCGGAAACCAAGGGTGTGTGCAGCCACGCCACACCATGTGGTCCCTGATGAAGGCTGAAGGGAGAAAAGCAGTGACTCAGCAGTTTCTGGAAACCACACTGCCCAACCAATCACAGCTCCTGTTTCCTCCCAGAGCAAATCTCACCAGATCTTGGGGTCTCAAGTGGGGTCTGCCAAGGAGTCGAGAAGGCATGGGAGGGGCATGGAGATAGAGGAGGGGTGGTGCCTGGGGCCACGCCCAATGGACTGGAAGGGGCAGAACATTAGGGTGGGTCTAGGGTGGGTGTAGGGCTGGGTGAGGTTGGGGTGGGGGCGGGGTAGTTGGGTTTGAGTTGGGTAGGGAAGTGGGAAGAGGCCCTTGTGTCCCAGGGGTGTTTGGGGACACAGGTAGACAGGTGCACACAGAAAGCTGCACAGATGGGAAGAACAGGGGGCCTCACTCAGAATGTTGTGGGCCCTTAGGGGTGGTAGGCTACCAACAGGGGCACAGCTTTGACCAGGAATGAGAGAAAGTGGTTCTCCAAGTTAGCTGAGCCCAGACATTCTTGTTTTCTGGTAACCTGAAGGATTGCAGAGGCAATGCATCAGGCCAACGTGACTGGTACTGTGAAGCTGTCCAAGGTGATGGGAGATTGTATAACAGAGGCATATGTCACTCAGCTGTCCAGGGTGAGTGCTTCCAACCCTGCCCAGTGCTCTGCAGATAGGTCCCTGTCACGAACAAACACCAAGATTTTGTAACCTTTGAATAAGTCACAGACTTAGAAGATCATGATCGGTGAGTAAGTGAAGGAAAATAACCAGGACAAAGAAAGTTGGGTATTTACAAAAACTGAAGTTCCTGAGGAAGAAAGTTAATACTTCTGCATATGTGCAAGTTACCTCTCAGGGATGTTAGTATGTACACATGGATGCGTGTGCACACGTGCACACAGAAGCACCTGCCAGCATGCTTGTGATTATGAGTTATCGTAACAGACCTAGTCAGATGATGGAAGTTGGATAGCAAAAACATGAAGGTCATAGGGAAAGTTACATAGACTCTAGCCAGCAGAGGCACCCATTATCTCACTGAATGAATAAGTTCTAACTGGAATCACAGTTCACCCAGGATGCCTGGCTGAAAGGAGAGGCAGGGAGAAAGTGCTTGGGGGTGACCAGTGAGAGTGCACAGGAACATAGATACAGAACAGGCTGCAGTCTCAACAGAGCCATGGTGGGTGACACACAAACCCTTGGACACCCAGCTACAAGGGCCTTTCTATCCTTCTCGAGTGTCGGGCATTCTTTCCCTGACCTTGCCACGAGCAGAAGCAACTCTTGCCTTTTTTGTGAGGTTCCAGAGATGGAAGAGTACTTTAGCATAAGCACCTGTTACCTGCATAGTCTTTCAGTTTGAAGTATTACTCTTTGTACTCTTTGCAAAATGCATATATTGGGTATCAGGTCTAGAGGATGAATGGCTTAACTTGATCCTCTTGCTGCTCTCGAACACACAGGCTTGGGGGACTGGGCAGGCTGGGATGTATTCTCACATGGAAAACAGAATCACGGCCTCAATAGGGTAAATGGGCAGATGTGCATGTCTCCATTACCAGTGAGTCATGGAACTTAATGAGTTCTTAGTGTTTCACTGGCATGCATTCGAACAAGTTTCAGGGACTTCATGCCAGCTGATCATTCTGTGTTTTCCATCTGTGCAAAGTGTGGCCAAGCCACCGCATGAGTAATGGCCCTTGTATCTGGGTGTCCAATGTGCTGTGGGTCACCCACTGTGGCTCTGTGTCTGGAATTGCAGCCTGTGCAGCATTCACGTTTGTTCAGAGAGGGAGGGAGGGTAACCCGTCCCCTTCTGTGGTTCAGCAGTGGCCACCCGCTGTTGGCTTTCAAGTGTGAGAAAGCACTCTCCAAACGTGTGGACTAAAAAAGTCTGAACTACCATTGGTGCAACTCACTCAGGAGGAGAACAGCTTGCCTCCTCTCCAAGGATAAGAGTCTCATATGATCCCTCGTGTCCAGACAGTAGTTAACAGTGGAACAGCACCACTTCGGGAGAGATGGAGACACACAGACACAAGCCTCTAGTACACACACAGAAGTGTTGCCCAAACAGTGCTATGGCAGAAGCAAATAGACATAGAGCGAGCTCTGTACCCTAAGGCTCTGGTTTCCCTAAACAGTGGCGATCAACTGTAGCAAACGTTTGTTTTTTTCCTACTTTTCTAGTATCCAGACAGTAACAGGCTGTCATACCACGGAGAAAATTATCCAGCCACTTGGCGCCCCTGCATATCCTTTCGATACTCAGGAAGAGCTCCGAGTTATTGGCGGCTACATGTGACACAGGAGTGTGCTGTTCGAATTGTGGAGCTGGAAACCATGGATACAATTTTCAGAGCCAGGTCAACGACTGCACCTGGGGAGGTGGCAGATGTGAAACCCACTACCTCCCTGGAGCAGAATCTGGCCACATGGGGCGCTGGAGCGCAGGAACCCTGGGAGATGCCCTCTGGTCTAGGGGTGTGTCCATAAGAGTGCCATCCACTACCCTCTTGGCCATTGGTCTAGATTTGGGCTATCAGCCTGTGAGTGGCTCACGGTCTAGGGCCCCGCCTGTTGGGCTGATCTCGCAGGGCCCATTCACCCTGCCCTGCACTGTTTGCCACCCCTTTTTAAGCCTCAGGCCACCCTCACACAGAGCAGTCCTGCCTCCCGACCGCCTCCTCACTTCCCGCCCCCATAGAGCACGTGGCCCTGGCTGGCTCCTCACCCACTTCTGTCTTCACTCCAGCCCCCCGTCCTGATAACTTGTTTTAGGGCAGCAAATAGAATTGTGGGTGCATGGGGGCAAAACAGGGAATAGTTCAATGCCACCTTGTTGGAATGCAGGGTACCCAAGGTGGAACTTACCGTTTGTGCCATTGCACTTAGACACATGGTCCCTGCTGAATGCTGAGATGAGGTAAGTGGTGACTCAGGGGCCCAACCAATTCCAGTTCCTGTTTCCTAACAGAGCAAATGTCACCAGATTGGGAATCTGGAGTTGGATTCCCCCCTGGAGTCCAAAAGTGGCTCATTTTAAGAGGCGGTGGAGGAACATTAGGGTGGAGTTTGGTGGGTGGGGGGATGGGTGGGTAGGGTAGTAGGATGGGGGTGGGGTGGGGGAAGTGGGAAGAGTCCCTTGTAGCTGTGTGTCCAAGTGGGTGCTCAGGGAATAGGTAGACAGGTGCACACAGGAAGCCACAAAGAGGGAACAGAGGGGTCCTCACTCAGAATGTTGTGGGCCATAAGGGGTGGAAGGCTATCAACAGGGGCACAACACTGACCAGAAATGACCTAGATAGGTGCACACCGAGAAAGCAGTTCCCAAAGACAGCTGAGCTCAGAGGTCCTTGTTTTCTGGACACATGAAGGAATGCACAGGCCCTGGATCAGGCCAATGTGACTGGAACTGTGAAACTGTCCAAGGTGATGGGATAATGTGGCACACAGGCACATGTCACTCCACTGTCCAGGGCAAGCGCTCCAAACACTGACCACTGATCTGGAGGTCAGTCTCTGTCATGACTAAATGCCAAGATTTTGTAACCTTTGTGGCTAAGTCACAGAGTTAGAAGCAAAACCTGACATGATTGATGACCAAGTGAAAGAAAGTAACCAGGATAAAGAAAATAGGGTGCTTACCAAAATTGAAGTTCCTGGAGAAGAAAGCTTGTACAGATGTGATATTTGGACTGTAGACAGCTGAATATGGAAGAATTGATGCTTTTAAAATGTTGCTTGGACTGCAAGGATGCTAATGGTAATCAGTCTTGAATATACATTGGAAGCACTGATCCTGAAGCTGAAACTCCAATAATATGGACCGCTGATGTGAAGAACGGACTCACTGGACAAGGCGCTGATGACAGGAATAATTGAAGCCAATAAGAGAAGATGACGACAGAGTATGAGATGATTAGATTGCATCACCAACTCGAACAACATGAGTTTAAGGAGGTTCTGGGAGTTGGTGATGGACAGGAATGCATGACATGCTGCAGAAAACGGGGGTCACAAAAGTTGAACACGACTGAGAGACTGAATTGAATTGAACTCAAATGTAGAAGTACCTATATTTTTCCATGCTAATATAGTGATGCTTGTTTTCCTCTATAATCTATATTTTATTTATTTTACTTTATGAAAATCTGGAAGCTATTTTTTTGTGAAATTTGGACTTGTCTATACCTCATATATGAATCTAGGTGGTGGTTTTCTACCATTAAGTGTGAAGTTCTGGATACTTCAAATATGACAATATTGGGACTGCTTTTTGAAGATATGAAAAACCTCTATGACAATGGAATTATCTCTATTACACAAATGCAAATCTGGGCACCCCTGTTTCTTAATGAAGTAAGCAGTTTGCTGTATTTTTAAGAATATACACCAAAACAAAGGATTGATTCCATGAAGTGGGGAATTGTTTGTTTTTACTGTATCAAAACCTAGGTACTGAGTCTCCATCATGGAATTTAGACTTCTCTATACTTCATATTTGAGTTCAGAGTGGAGCTTTTCCTATAAGAAATATGGAAATCTCTATATTTCATATGAAGCACTGGTTCTTCAGCTACAGAAACATCTAGTTCCCTTTTTGCTTATGTGTCTTGAACATTTGTGTGTCTACCCACATGAGCTTGTTACTCACATTTGTGAATTTTTCTGGGTGGATGTATGTCCAACCACAGCTGACAGAGATGAATGTTACAGACCGTGAGATATGGAACAAGCAGGAGGTTGCATCAGGCATCCACAGAGTGTGGGACACTAGTCCATGCATCTCTGAGGTGGTCTTGTTCAAGACAGGAATGAGGAAAGGTTGGCCAGTGACAACTCAGGAGTGTGTTCACAAATTTTGATTTACATCAAGAGGCACAAAGAAGCTCACAGTTTCTGCAGTGTTGATGTGTGTGTGTGTGTTTACCAGGAAAAGGATATGGAAGGCTTGAGGACTCATCTAGTGCAAACCCAGTGATATGGGGCATTTAAAACATAGCCTGTGGACCTCTCAGTCTATGAGAATTGGGCTGGCCTGTTGAAATGATGGGTATAAATGGATCCAAGTCTGTGAAAAGGTGAAGGTCCTTCAGAAAAGAGAAGAGACTGGAAAGAGGAAGAACGGGAAATAAGCTACTGCACTGGAGACGTTTTCCTTGTGGTGCCTCAGGTCAGCCCATCAAGGGGCACAACTCACTCTCTGCATGTCGCAAACAATTTCAGCATGTGAGAGAAATGTCATGATAAGGTAGGGTCATTCACTGTGAAGGCACAGGCATCCTAGAAGAGAGGAGGTGACCTTGGCTCTGTCCATGGGCTTCCAGCCTATGTGACAGTGCAGAAAGGTGAAGAACGTGCAGAGTTGGGATATAGGGATTTCCCCCTTTGCCAGTTTGTGCCTGTGAGGAAGTGAAGATGGCAAAGAAGAGGGTGTGAACTCCTCTTTTCCTGTGAGAGCTGCAAAATTATAGCTTGTTACTGAATGACCATTGACAGGAAAATGTTGGACTCCACCAAAAAAGCAAAACAAAGCAAATAAACAAAACAAAACACACACAAAAAAATCGTGTCCAAGGCAAAGGAAAAGTCAAAACAAGACCGTAGGAGGGGTGAATTTGCATTTAGAATTAATACCTACCAGCCAAGGTGAGATTGCTCATTAAAACTTTTGTGCACCTATAACCAGGGATCCAAAAAAGACAGAGTCAGAGCTGCTTTTCAGTGATTGAGTTTCTCCTGCAGAGGTATGGGTCAGCAATGGCCTGACAGGGAAGTGGTCTGTCTGCTACAGACCTTGTTCATGCAGTTTGTGACATAAGCGCTCTCAGAGGAGGTAACCCACCAAAAAGTGGCCTAGTGCACAATCCACACATTTCAGCATAATTATTCTTAAGAAATTCTTGTACAGGTAAGGAAGTTTTAGGACTACTACCAATTGCTCAACCTGGGGATCTGGCAATGGGACTGAGAACGTGCAAGGTATTTGACCTTATAGGCCAGTTGGATTTGATTACAGAATTTCCACAGGTCTGAAACAGACAGTTTGAGGGCACAAACAAAACCTTGTATTCACCAGGAGGCAAAAGTAAGAGCAGTGTTCCCACAGGAGACTGAGCCAGACTTACCTGTGACTGTCCAGGAGTCTCCAGAAGAGGCATGGTCCATGAATGGGATGCAGCAGGGTGATAGGCCCTGAATACAAGAGTGCTTGCTCATGTACTTTTGAAGAAGGTCCCAATTACTTTCATTATTCATACCATAGTTAATCCTCAGTTCAAACAACAGGGCCTGAACGTAGCCACACCTATCAAGAGTAAATTGGATTAAAGGTTTATTGAATATGGCCCCATATATCAAAACAGGACCCAGATTCACTCATAGTCTGTCTATTCCATTAGGAAGTTTCCATAAACCTCTTATCTTTAGGGAACAAATAGCAGACAGAATGAAGTCCACAATCACAGAAAACTAACCAAGCTGATCATATGGATCACAGCCTAGTCTACCTCAATGAAACTATGAAACATGCCATGGTGGGCCACCCAGGATGGATTGGACATGGTGGGGAATTCTGGCACAACGTGGTCCATTGGAGAAGGGAAATGGAAAACCCCTTCAGTATTCTTGCTTTGAAACAATGAACAATATGAACAATATTGAACAATATGAAAAACCAAAAAGATAGGAGGCCGAAAGGTGAACTGTCCAGGTTGTTTGATGCCCTATATGCTTCTGGAAATCATTAAAGAGGAAGAAATGGAGCCAAAGGAAAAACAATACCTAATTGTGGATATGACTATGGATAAAAGTAAAGTTTGATGCTGTAGAGAGTGTTATTTCATAGGAACCCAGAATGTTAGGTTCATGAAAGAAGGTAAATTGAGAGTTGTCAAACAGAAGATGACAAGTGTGAACTTCAGACTTTCAGGAATCAGCGAATAAAAATTCACTGGAATGGACAAATTTAGTGTCAGATAACCATTCAAAAGCCCAAGTGTATATATAAATGCACAATGAAATAGACAGACATTGAGATAAAGCCTCATGTTCCTCTGAAATATTTCAGAATATAAAATGTAACTATCTAGGTGAACATGAAAATTTAATATTGAAATAAAAGAAATGCAAGAATTTGTTGGCATCACCAACATAAATTTTAATCTTCATTATCCTTCATGATCAGGCTCCTATTTGGTAGATCAGTTGTAATTAGTATGACTTTCATATAATTAAGATGGCTGATGAGTTGACCTTCAGAGATTGAGGATGTATCAGTGATTATTGACACTGGGAACCATGCCTGCCAGTTGCAGTTTAGGAAATATTGATCCTTTAAAACATACAAATATAATAGCATCAAATAATACACCTCTACTAATAGTTTTAAATACTTACCTATTCGAATTTATTTTGCTCCTCATGTAACAATACATTCTATTTCTACACCAAATACCACTTTAAGTAGCTTCAGGATTTCTCTCTGGTTCCAAGCTGGTGCTGCTAAGTCACTTCAGTCGTGTCCGACTCAGTGCGACCCCATAGATGGCAGCCCACCAGGCTCCCCCGTCCCTGGGATTCTCCAGGCAAAAACATTGGAGTGGGTTGCCATTTCCTTTTTCAATGCATGAAAGTGAAAAGTGAAAGTGAAGTCGCTCAGTCATGTCCGATTCTTAGCGACTCCATGGATTATAGCCCACCAGGCTCCTCTGTCCATGGGATTTTCCAGGCAAGAGTACTGGAGTGGGGTGCCATTGCCTTCTCCATTCAAGTTTCTAGGGGAACTTAAAACTTAAATTTGTTACACTTAAAATGTCTTAGTATCCAACTCTTCTAGCTTGTGGTGGTAGAAGCATGACTGGTAGTTCTGGCTAGTATTTTTATATTGCCTGATAGTAGGTCTTAGCATGTGTCAAGAGGAGAAAATTCAATACTGTCACCGCCTTGCTGTGTGACTGTGCCCTAAGGTCCTACTTCTTTGTTAGATTTTTGAAAAGGCATTCCTTTCTACACACTTGGTCTTCACAGATCCATCATTCCGTCTCCACAGAGTCAAAAGTGCTTCCCTCCCAGGTTGGCTTTCCAACCCCATGTTTCATCTTCCAGGCCTTATGCACACTAGTTCACCTGCACTGCAGCTTGGGGGATGCAAGACCACACCACACATTCTCTGATTCTCACTCTAGACAAACTAAAAGCCATCAGCTTCTTGACCTTGCTTCCTTTCAGTCAAAAGTAATTTAAGCTTAGTGAGGTGACTTACCTGAATCCTCAGTCTATTCCTTATTTCTCCATCTCCCACCCCAGGTCACAGGATTGGTTCTCTTCCTCTCATCCTCCTTCTCCCATCTTCCATCCATTCTTCCCAATTATGTCTAATTTTCATATAGTCTTCTCTGTTGAGTAAGGTCTTCTGCTAATATACATTTGATATTCTGGAGGAATGTTCCCTTTATAGAAGGATTATTTGTGATTCCTCCATGAAGAGAGTTGTACTCAATGTGCTCTTTTATTTTCTGCCAAATCGGAAGTTCTGATTTTCTTTCTAGGCAAACTAGGTAATTCCTTTAGACATGCCGGTAAAACAACACACATTACTTGACATGAATTAATCTTTTTGATGGGAGGTTACATATGTACTCACACAATTGGTACATCACTGACTTGAACATGAAGATAAGCACATTAATTTTTCCTGAAATTTCTGCTAATGAGGAATTGTCTTCAGCTTGAGGAAACATAGTTCTTTTCCAGATAAGAGGTGGTGCAGGAATTGGTGTCAAAATCAGTTCCTGAAAATATCTACTTATTTATAAAACTGACCTGACATTTTCTTAGAACACAGATTCCTTATTTCTGTCCTGAAAACTGTTTTAAGAGGATGTCAAATGTCAGAGACTGCCATGGGCATAATTTAATTCTTGTAAAAGAAGGTGGCAAGTGTCCAGGAATGTAGCAGTATGTAGATGGTAGCTTGAAAAAGAGAGACAAATAAATAAATAAATAAATAAGAACAGGCAGGTATATTTAGTCATACTCATGTAATCTTAATAGGTAAACCTTAATTGGAATTTAATCATAGAAAACAGAAGAGGGTTTCATCAAGTCATCTACATCTATTTAATTGTCTCTGTTACTGGCTTAGACTGTGTGTGAAAATGAGGTCATTCAGTAGTGTCCGACTCTTTCCGACCCATGGACTATAGGCTACCATTTCCTTCTCTCGGGAATCTTCCAGACCCGAGTACCAAAATGGTCCTGCCCTATTGCAGGCAGATGCTTTATCATCTGAGCCACTAGGGAAGCCCTTTGACGGTGAAGGCCATAATATATTGTGGAAAAATTTTAAAGAGATATGAATACCAGACCACCATAGCTGTTTCCATAGAAGCGTGCAGGCAGGTCAAGACACAGCCGTTGTAATTAGACAAGGAATAATGAACTAGTACAAAATAGGGAAGGAAATACATCAAGGAGATATATTGTCATCCAGCTTATTTGACTTCTGTGCAGAGTATTTCATGGAAAGTAACTTGCTGATAGAAATTGAAGCTGGAAACAAAATAACTCTGAGAAGTATGAATAACCTTAGTTACAAGATGACAACACACAAATGGCTGAAAAACACTAGGAATTAAGAGACTTCTGATGAAGGTGAAAGGGGAGATTGAAAAAGCTGGATTAAAACTCAGTGCAAAAACAAACAAACACACACACCAAAAAAACATGGAATCTGTTCCCATCAGTTTGAGATATTTCGATGGGAAACAGTTGAATTAGTGGAAGTTTTCACTTTCTTAACATCCGGTATGACTGTGTGATGTGATGGCAGCCGTGAAATTAAAGGCACTTGCCACTTGGATGAAAATATATGACCAAACTAGTAAACCTATTACAAAACTGAGAGGTTATTGAACAAGACCTGAATAGTCAAAGTTGAATTTCAGGAGTAATGTATGGAGGAGTGAGCAGGAACCCAAGATCTGACTGCCAAATATGATGCTTTACAACAGTAGGGTTGGAGAAGATATGCGAGACATCTACGGTGAGCATGGGGTTTAAACGGGTAAAGCACGAAGGAAATAATTTCTGAGCATTTTCAGAAGGACTGATGCTGCACATGAAGAGCCAATATATTGCTCTCCTGAGGCCAAGAGCAAAATCGCTGGGAGGAAGCTGATACTGGGAAAACTTGGGTGCAGGAGAAGGGAACAACAGAGGACAAGATGGCTGCAAAGTATCACTGACACAAATTTCTAGGCTTTGAAGAAAACTCTGGGATATTTGAAGGGCAGGTGAGCCCAGGGTTCCTGGTATACCTGGAGTCACAAGAGTCTGACAAGTCTGAGTGACTGAACATCAAAAAATTAGAACTGGCAGAGTTTGGGAGGTGGTTCAGATTGCATGTAATGTCTGTCATTGGAAATGGAATGATAAGTGAGATTCAGGACAATTAAAAGAACACAGCTCTTTTCAGTGTCCTTGATTTCCTCCCTCATATTTTACTTCCCACAATGTCTTTTTAAAGCTTCCCAGAGGAGGAGAAAACCTGCGGTGTCATATGGTATTCTGAGATGGAACCCTTATCCCACCTGTCACTTGGATCTACAACCTTAGCCTTAGGCAGAAACAGGCATTGTCTGTAAATATCTGCTAGAGCTGCCCATCTTCTCATGTCTTAACAGGCATGGTATGTGATTTTAAGGATGAGGTGAGAGTGAAACAAGCTTATAGCTTCTCAATCAACCTCTCTAATCTAGGGAGAAGCATCTTTGAGGTTTTTCCCCTAGTTGCCCTTAGGAATGCTTACAAGGGGTTATATTACTGAGCATGGAAGTATGTAGGAGACTGTATCCATTTTGACGTTTCTGCTGGCCCTCTGTGAATAGACCATTCCTCTTCACTTAATGTCAGGTTTTAACTTCAGATAAAGGTTGAGGACTGTGGAAATGTGTGAATGCATGTGAAAGTCCCATAAAACTGAGGACATGGAGTACACAGTTTTCCTCTTTGAATCAGATCTCAAGACTTTAGGCTTTATATATTTGCACTATCAGTGCATCTCAAATATTCATAAAATTATTATATGATGATTGCTGCACAGAGTTGAATCCAAAAGTCCTGTATTGTCATCATCTTAGCAGTTTGGTAGGACTTGGAAATTTAAGATATTATGTAAGAAGTATGTGGGCCATGTTATAACTTACTTCTATTTTAACTGTCTCTCTGATACTCTTGGGAAGGGGAAAAACAAGGTCTACCATGTGGGAACAGAATTAGAGATTGCATCCTTAGATTTTTGATTACTATGAGTGTTTTTTGTTATCAGTGAGTGTGCAGCCTCCCGTAGGAAGATAGTATCCTATTATAGGAAGGCCTGGTTGAAACTCCAGGCATATAGTTAGCCTTCTCTGGTACTGCCATATTAGCGGGTGTGTGTTTTGCTATTGCCAGACATAACTAACATCTAAGAGTACATCATGAGAAACGCTGGACTGGAAGAAACACAAGCTGTAATCAAGATTGCCTGGAGAAATATCAGTAATCTCAGATATGCAGATGACACCACCGTAAAGGCAGAAAGTGAAGAGGAACTAAAAAGCCTCTTGATAAAAGCGAAAGTGGAGCATGAAAAAATTGGCTTAAAGGTCAACATTCAGAAAATGAAGATCATGGCATCCAGTCCCATCATTTCATGTCAAATAGATGGGTAAACACGGGAAACAATGTCAGACATTATTTTTTGGGCTCCAAAATCACTGCAGATATTGACTGCAGCCATGAAATTAAGACGCTTACTCCTTGGAAGAAAAGTTATGACCACCCTAGACAGCAAATTCAAAAGCAGACACATTACTTTGCCGACTAATGTCCGTCTAGTCAAGGCTATGAGTTTTCCTGTGGTTATGTATGAATGTGAGAGTTGGACTGTGAAGAAGGCTGAGCGCTGAAGAATTGATGCTTTTTAACTGTGGTGTTGGAGAAGACTCTTGAGAGTCCCTTGGACTGCAAGGAGATCCAACTAGTCCATTCTGAAGGAGATAAACCCTGGGATTTCTTTGGAAGGAATGATGCGAAAGCTGAAACTCCAGGACTTTGGCCACCTCATGCGAAGAGTTGACTCATTTGAAAAAAACTCTGATGCTGGGAGGGATTGGGGGCAGGAGGAGAAGGGGACGACAGACGATGTGATGGCTGGGTGGCATCACTGACTTGATGAACGTGTGTCTGAGTAAACTCCAGGAGTTGGTGATGGACAGGTGTGTTGCAATCCACGGTGTTGCAAAGAATCGGACACGACTGAGCGTCTGAACTGAACTGAGCAGAAGGTCCCACTTAATTTTTGTTGGTTTATTGGGAGTGTACCATAGTCTGTAACAATGTCAGGGTGGAGTAGCTTGGTTATTATTGAAATACTTTAAACCTCTTAAACTCATCCAGTTGTCTTTCACTTTGAAAAATGAAAGCAGGCATTTGTGCCTCTTTATATTTTTGAATTAGCCAATACTTCAGCCGAAATCCCTAGCATAAAAGTCCACAGGAGAACCTAGACATGAACTCACATACACATTCTTAATGTGCTGTGTGAACACACACAAGCACAGTCTCAGTCTTATATGCTCAAAACACAATCGTGAAAGGAAACTGAAAACCAAGGACTCACAGAAGGACTCCTATGAACTTCACAGAGTACTCTGTTATTTGTTTTTAGGCTTAGGGTAGAAAGTTATTTTGTATTTGAATGATTTCACTCTAGTGCATTTTAAGTCAGAATGTTTTAAAATATATAACTTCTTCTCATGTGTTTGTTAGCTATCCGTATGTCTTCTTTGGAGAAATGTCTATTTAGTTCTTTGGCCCATTTTTTTTATTGGGTCATTTATTTTTCTGGAATTGAGTTGCATAAGTTGCTTGTATATTTTTGTGTTTAGTTGTTTGTCAGTTGTTTCATTTGCTATTATTTTCTCCCATTCAGAAGACTGTCTCAAAACCACAATGAGGTATCACTTCACACCAGTCAGAATGTCTGCGATCCAAAAATCTGCAAGCAATAAATGCTGGAGAGGGTGTGGAGAAAAGGGAACCCTCCTACACTGTTGGTGGGAATGCAAAGTAGTACAGCCACTATGGAAAACAGTGTGGAGATTCGTTAAAAAATTGCGAATAGAACTGCCTTATGACCCAGCAATCCCACTTCTGGGCATACACACCGAGGAAACCAGAGTAGAAAGAGACACATGTACCCCAGTGTTCATCGCAGCACTGTTTATAATAGCCAGGACATGGAAACAACCTACATGTTCATCAGCAGATGAATGGATAAGAAAGCTGTGGTACACATACACAATGGAGTATTTCTCAGCCATTAAAAATAATGCATTTGAATCAGTTCTAATGAGATGGATAAAACTGGAGCTATTATACAGAGTGAAGTAAGCCAGAAAGAAAAACACCAATACAGTATACTGACACATATATATGGAATTTAGAAAGATGGTAATGATGACCCTGTATGCAAGACAGCAAAAAGACAGATGTGTATAGCGGTCTTTTGGACTCGAGGGAGAGGGAGAGGGTGGGATGATTTAGAAGAATGGCATTGAAACATGTATACTATCATGTAAGAATCGAATCACCAGTCTATGTGCAATGCAGGATACAGCATGCTTGGGGCTGGTGCACGTGGATGACCCAGAGGGATGTTGTGGGGAGGGAGGTGGGAGGGGGATTCATGTTTGGGATCGCATGTACACCTGTGGTGGATTCATGTCAATGTATGGCAAAACCAATACAGTATTATAAAGTGAAATAAAGTAAAAATAAAAATTAAAAAATAAAATAAAATATATAACTTTAGTCTGCATCTCATGGGATCTTAGAATATTGTTCATGGAAGACTATTCTGTGGTTTTCTAAAGCAAGAATAATGCAGGGTAACAATATGGAAGTCACTTTTACTTCATTAGGCCCTACAGTTACTTTTTTGTTGGTTATGTTTTAAGCATCCAGTTTCATCCTCTAAAGTTCTCCCATAAACATTTCTACTTTTGGCCCCAATTTTTGCTGTAATTACCTCACTTAAAGTTTTGCTTTTACTTTTACAATTTTCAGTTCAGTTCGGTTCAGTTCAGTCCAGTCAGTTTTGTTGGAGTTTTGCGACCCCATGAATCGCAGCAAGCCAGGCCTCCCTGTCCATCACCAACTCCAAGAGTTCATTCAATCTCACTTCCGTTGAGTCTGTGATGCCATCCAGCCATCTCATCCTCCGTCATACCCTTTCCCTCCTGCCCAAAGCCTCCCAGCATTCTTTCCCAATGAGTCAACTCTTCGCATGAAGTGGCAAAAGTACTGGAATTTCAGCTTCATCAACATTCCTTCCATAGTATTTTCAGGGCTGATCTTTTTATTTATTGTTTTATATACTTGGAGACTCACACTCTGAAAGCTGTACCTACCGGGGTCTTCCTGGGACAGGCCATGCAGGCCATGATCCTGCTGAGAATATTCTTTGCCTTTCAATCACTTTGGCAATTGCACACTGTGCTTTTGCTTATACATGAAGTTTTACCTTTACCGAGGACAGTTTGGTTTCTTTGATTTTTGCCACTTGTACAGACTGTTACAATATTTCTTTTTTTCTCTTTTTTTAAAATTAATTTTTTAATTTTTACTTTATTTTACTTTACAATACTGTATTGGTTTTGCCATACATTGACATGAATCCACCAAAGATATACATGAGTTTCCAAACATGGACACCCCTCCTACCTCTCACCACACAACATCTCTCCGGATCATACCTGTGCACCAGTCCCAAGCATACTGTATCCTGCATCAAACTGCATAGACTGGCAGTTCCTTCCTTACATGATAGTATACATGTTTCAATGTCATGCTTCCAAATCATCCCACCCTCTCCCTCTCCCTCTCCCTCTCCCTCTCCCTCTCCCTCTCCCTCTCCCTCAGAGTTCAGAAGTCCGCTCCACACATCAGTGTCTCTAAGCGGTCTTGCATATAGGGTCATCATTACCATCTTTATAAATTTCATATATATGTGTTAGTATGCTGTATTGGAGAATTTCTTTCTGGCTTACTTCACTCTGTATAATCGACTCCAGTTTCATTCATCTCATTAGAACTAATTCAAATCCATTATTTTTAATGGCTGAGAAATACTCCATTGTGTATACGTACCAGAGCTTTCATATCCATTCATCTACTGATGGACATTTAGGTTGTTTCCATGTCCTGGCTATTATAAACAGTGCTGCGATGAACACTGGGGTACACGTGTCTCTTTCTACTCTGGTTTCCTTGGTGTGCATGCTCAGAAGTGGGATTGCTGGGTCATAAGGCAGTTCTATTTGCAATTTTTAAAGGAATCTCCAGTGTTCTCCATAGTGGCTGTACTAGTTTGCAGTCCCACCAACAATGTAAGAGGGTTCCCTTTTTCTCCACACCCTCTCCAGCATTTATTGCTTGCAGACTTTTGGATCACAGCCATTCTGATTGGTGTGAAATGGTACCTCATTGTGATCTTGATTTGCATTTCTCTAATAATGAATGATGTTGAGCATCTTTTCATGAGTTTGTTAGCCATCCGTATGTCTTCTTTGGAGAAATATCTATTTAGTACTTTGGTCCATTTTTTGATTGGGTCGTTTATTTTTCCGGAATTGAGTTGCATCAGTTGCCTGTATATTTTTGAGATTAGTTGTTTGTCAGTTGCTTCGTTTGCTATTATTTTCTCCCAATCATAAGGCTGTCTTTTCACCTTGCTTATAGTTTGCTTTGTTGTGCAGAAGCTTTTAATTTTAATTAGATCCCATTTGTTTATTTTTGCTTTTATTTCCAGGATTCTGGGAGGTGGATCCAGCTGTGATTTATGACGGAGAGTGTTTAGCCTATGTTCTCCGCTAGCAGTTTTATAGTTTCTGGTCTTATGTTTAGATCTTTAATCCATTTTGAGTTTATTTTTGTGTGTGGTGTTAGAAAGTGATCTAGTTTAATTATTTTACAAGTGGTTGGCCAGTTTTCCCAAAACCACTTGTTAAAGAGATCCTCTTTACTCCATTGTATATTCTTGCCTCCTTTGTCAAAGATAAGGTGCCCATAGGTGTGTGGATTTATCTCTGGGCTTTCTATTTAGTTCCTTTTGATGTATATTTCTGTCTTTGTGCCAGTACCATACTGTCTTGATGACTGTGGCCTTGTAGTAGAGCCTAAAGTCAGGCAGGTTGATTCCTCCAGTTCCATTCTTCTTTCTCAAGATTGCTTTGGCTACCGCTGGTAGCTTGAAAGGGATTGCATTGACTCTGTAGATTGCTTTGGGTACTATACTCATTTTCACTATATTGATTCTTTCAATTCATGAACATGGTATATGTCTCCATCTATTAGTGTCCTCTTTGATTTCTTTCATTGGTGTTTTATAGTTTTCCATATATAGGTCTTGAGTTTCTTTAGGTATATATATTCCTAAGCATTATATTCTTTTCGTTCAATGGTGAATGGAATTGGTTCCTTAATTTATTTTTCTACTTTCTCATTATTAGCATATAGGAATGCAAGGGATTTCTGCATGTTGATTTTATATTCTTCAAATTTACTATATTCATTGATCAGCTTTTGTAATTTCCTGGGGGAGTCTTTAGGGTTTTCTATGTAGAGGATCATGTCATCTGCAAACAGTGAGAGTTTTACTTCTTCTTTTCCAATTTGGATTCCTTTTATTTCTTTTTCTGTTCTGATTGCTATGGCCAAAACTTCCAGAACTATGTTGAATAGTAGCGGTGAAAGTGGGCAGCCTTGTCTTGTTCCTGACTTTAGGGGAAATGCTTTCAATTTTTCACCATTGAGGATAATGTTTGCTGTGGGTTTGTCATATATAGCTTTTATTATATGGAGGTATGTTCCTTCTATTCCTGCTTTCTCGAGAGTTTTTTTTATCATAAATGGATGTTGAATTTTGTCAAAGGCCTTCTCTGCATCTATTGAGATAACCATATGTCTTTTATTTTTCAATTTGTTACTGTGATAAATTGCACTGATTGATTTACGGATATTGAAGAGTCCTTGCATCCCTGGGATAAAGCCCACTTGGTCATGGTGTATGATCTTTTTAATGTGTTGTTGGATTCTGATTGCTAGACTTTTGTTGAGGATTTTTGCATCTATGTTCATCAGTGATATTGGCCTATAATTTTCTTTTTTTGTGGCATCTTTTTCAGGTTTTGGTATTAGGGTGATGGTGGCCACATAGAATGGGTTTGGAAGTTTACCTTCCTCTGCAATTTTCTGGGACAGTTTGAGTAGGATAGGTGTTAGCTCTTCTTGAAATTTTTGGTAGAATTCAGCTGTGAAGGCATCTGGACCTGGGCTTTTGTTTGCTGGAAGATTTCTGATTACAGTTTCAATTTCCGTGCTTGTGATGGGTCTGTTAAGATTTTCTATTTCTTCCTGCTTCAGTTTTGGAAAGTTGTATTTTTCCAAGAATTTGTCCATTTCTTCCACGTTGTCCATTTTATTGGCATATAATTGCTGATAATATCTCTTATGATCCTTTGTATTCTGTGTTGCCTGTTGTGATCTCTCCATTTTCATTTCTAATTTTATTGATTTGATTTTTCTCTCTTTGTTTCTTGATGAGTCTGGCTAATGATTTGTCAATTTTGTTTATCCTTTCAAAGAACCAGCTTTAGGCTTTGTTGATTTTTGCTATGGTCTCTTTTGTTTCTTTTGCATTTATTTCTGCCCTAATTTTTAAGATTCCTTTCCTTCCACTAACTCTGGGGCTCTCCATTTCTGCCTTTTCTAGTTTCCTTAGGTGTAGAGTTAGGTTGTTTATTTGACTTTTTTTCTTGTTTCTTGAGGTATGCCTGTGTTGCTATGAACTTTCCTCTTAGCACTGCTTTTATAGTATCCCACAGGTTTTGGGTTGTTGTGTTTTCATTTTCATCCATTTTTATGCATATTTTGATTTCTTTTTTGATTTCTTCTGTGATTTGTTGGTTATTCAGAAGTGTGTTTTTCAACCTCCATATGTTGGAATTTTTAATAGTTTTTCTCCTGTAGTTGACATCTAATCTTAATGTATTATGTTCAGAAAAGATGATTGGAATGATTTTGATTTTTTTTAAATTTATCAAGGCTAGATTTATGCCCACGATGTGATCCTGGAGAAGGTTCCATGAGCACTTGAGAAAAAAAGTGAAATTCATTTTTTTCGGGTGAATTGTTCTATAGATATCAATTAGGTCTAACTGGTATATTGTATCATTTAAAGTTTGTGTTTCCTTGTTAATTTTCTTTTATTTAATCTTACCATAGGTGTGAGTAGGGCATTAAAGTCTTCCACTGTTATTGTGTTATTGTTAATTTCCCCTTTCATACTTGTTAACATTTGTCTTACATATTGTGGTGCTACTATGTTGGGTGCATTATATATTTATAATTGTTATATCTTCTTCTTGGATTGACCCTTTGATCATTATTTAGTGGCCTTCTTTGTCTCTTTTCACAGCTTTTGTTTTAAAGTCTATTTGCAGATATGAGTTTTGCTACTCCTGCTTTCTTTTGGTCTCTGTTTGCGTGGAATATCCTTTTCCAGCCCTTCATTTGCAGTCTGTATGTGTCTCTTGTTTTGGTATCCATTCAGCCAGTCTTTGCCTTTTGGTTGGTGCATTCAACCCATTTACGTTTAAGGTAATTATTGATAGGTATGATCCCCTTGTAATTTACTTTATTGTTTTGGGTTCGGGTTTATACAACCTTTTTTTCTTTTCTGTCTAGAGAATCTCCTTTATGATTTGTTGGAGAGCTGGTTTGGTGGTGCTGAATTCTCTCAGCTTTTGCTTGTCTGTAAAGCTTTTGAATTCTCCTTCGTATTTGAATGAGATCCTTACTGGGTACAGTAATTTAGTCTGTAGGTTGTTTTCTTTCATCACTTTAAGTATGTCTTGCCATTTCCTCGTGGGCTGAAGAGTTTCTATTGAAAGATCAGCTGTCATCCTGATGGGAATCCCCTTGTGTGTTATTTGTAGTTTTTCCCTTGCTGCTTTTAATATTTTTCTTTGTGTTTGATCTTTGTTAATTTGATTAATGTGTGTCTTGGGGTGTTTCACCTTGGGTTTATCCTATTTGGAACTCTCTGGGTTTCTTGGAATTGGGTGATTATTTCCTTCCCCATTTTAGGGAAGTTTTTAACTATTATCTCTTCAAGGATTTTCTCATGGTCTTTCTTTTGGTCGTCTTCTTCTGGGACTCCTATAATTCGGATGTTGGAGCATTTCATATTGTCCTGAAGGTCTCTGAGATTGTCCTCATTTCTTTTAATTCATTTTTCTTTATTCCTCTCTGATTCATTTATTTCTACCATTCCATCTTCTATTTCACTAATCCTATCTTCTGTCTCGCTTTTCTACTGTTTGTTGCCTCCAGAGTGTTTCTGATCTCATTTATTGTGTTATTCATTATATATTGGCTCTTTTTTTATTTCTTCTAGGTCCTTGTTAAACCTTCCTTGCATCTTCACAATCCTTGTCTCCAGGCTATTTATCTGTGATTCCATTTTGATTTCAAGATTTTGGATCATTTTCACTATCAATATTCAGAATTCTTTCTCAGGTAGATTCCCTATCTCTTCCTCTTTTGTTTGGTTTTGTAGGCATCTCCTGTTCCTTTACCTGGTGAGTATCCCTCTGTCTCCTCATCTTGGTTATATTCCTGCGTTCGAAGTGGCCTTTCTATATTCTGGTAATTTGTGGAGTTCTCTTTATTATGGAGCTTCCTCACTGTGGGTGGGGTTGTATCAGTGGCTTGATAAGGTTTCCTGGTTAGGGAGGCTTGTGTTGGAGCTGGGTTTGTTCTCTCTGGAGTACAGTGGAGTGACCAGTAATGGGTTATGAGATGTCAATGATTTTGGAGGAACTTTGAGCTGCCTGTATATTGAAGGTCAGGGGTGTGTTCCTGTGTTGCTGGAGAATTTACATGGTATATCTTGCTCTGGAACTTCTTGGCCCTTGGGTGTTGCTTGGTTTCAGTGTAGGTATGCAGGTGTTTGATGAGCTCCTATCAATTAATGTTTCCTGGATTCAGGAGTTCTCTGATGTTGTCAGGGTTTGGACTTAAGCCTCATGCTTCTAGTTTTCAGTTTTATATTTATAGTAGCGTCAAGACTTCTCCACCTATTCAGCAATTATGATAAGACATCTAGGTTAAAGATGAAAAGTTTCTCCACGTTAAGGGACACCCAGAGTGGTTCACTGAGTTACATGGAGAAGAAAAGAGGCAGGGGTAGTTAGAGGTGACTGAAATGAGATGATGTGGGATCAAAAGAGGAGAGAGCAAGTTAGCCAGCATTCACTTCCTTATGTGCTCTCCACCGTCGGGACCACTCAGAGGTATTCACAGATTTATACAGGGAAGAGGAGAGGGAGGAAGTAGACAGAGGTGGCCAGGAGGATAAAAGAGGGAAATGAAAAGGAGAGAGACAGATCCATCCAGTACCCAGATCCTGAAGTGTTCTCCACCATCTGGAACAGAGAGATTCACAGAGTTGAGTAGAGAAAAGAAGAGGGAGGGAAGAGACAGAGACCACCTGGTGGAGTAAAAGGAGAGTCAACAGGAGGAGAGAGTGGTCAAGCCAGTAATCTCACTCTCAAGTAAAATTTTAAGTATACAAATTTGACAACAAATACCAAAAAGCAAAGGTTAAAAATCTAGAGAAGAGTTTGGATTTTCAAAAATACAATATTAAATAAAAGAAGAAGAAGAAGAAGAAGAAGAAGAAGAAGAAGAAGAAGAAGAAGAAGAAGAAGAAGAAGAAGAAGAAGAAGAAGGAGCCCAAGAATTATTGAAAAACAGCAACAACCACACAAATACTATATGTGGTCTTTGCTTTAAAAAATAGGGTCATTTTTTTTGAAAAGTAATACTAGGTTATAAAAATAAAAATTAAAGGAGAAATAGAGGACTTAAATATTTTAAAAAGTTTAAAAAAATAAAAAGAAAAAGAAAAGAAGAAAATACTACCACACAACAACATCAGCAAAAAAAAAAAAAAAAGAAGAATGAAAAAAAATGATCATAAAAATAGTAAAGATATATCTTGCCCTTTCTATGGTGTTGTGCACAGTGTGGCTCACTTCCAAGGTGGTTTCCTCCACTTTTCTTCTGTCTGTTGGTCTCTTCAGTATCTGATTTCCGTCCTGACATGGGGTGCGGGCAGTGGTGGTGGACAGCTTTTTTTTTTCTTTTTTCAGGCTCCCTTGTTCAGTTGTGCTGTGGGGAGGGAGGGATTCTGCAAACAAATAACACTGGCTTGTGCATGCAGTGTCTAAGTCCCACTGGGCCTTCCCCTGCTCATGGGGCACACCGCTCAGGCTCTACGTTGCTCCACTAGGAACAGTCTGAGGCTGGCCCTAGGCTGCATGCACCTCCCAGGTCTAAGCCACTCAGGTTTGATGCTCAGGTAGCCCTCAGAGGTGCAGATTCACTGGGGACTGCGTTTTTTGTCCTTCCCAGGTCCAAGTAGCTCAGGCATTTGGCAAGCACGGTCACTGCGACGCATCGCCTTTCCCGTCTCTGCTGCTCAGTTTTCTGGGTGTACCACTGGCGCCCCTTGTGAGGCAGATGGTGACTGTCCAGAACCCCCAGAAGTCTTAGCAAAGAAGCCTGCTTGCAGTTTGGTAGGTAAAGTCTCTCTAGGGCTGTGATTGCCCCCTTCCAGCTCTCATGGCTCTGGCTGCCTGTCACCATTGGGGGATGGTCTGTAGCCAGCTATTTCTGTTCCATCCTTTGTTCTTGTGTGGTCCTGGTGGCGTCTTATGTTCAAGCTTTTCACTTGGTAGATATCCCACAGTCTGGTTTGCTAGCCCAAGTTAGTTCATTCTAATTACGCGCAGGGTGTTCCCGCCTGGTTCTTAAAAAGTACTGCAGCCCACACCTCCCGCGCTTCTCTGCCCTGTCCCCGCTTGCTAGTGGTGGAGGCAGGCATCTGAACTGCTTTTCCGCTGGGGGAGTTACTGTTGGGCTTGTAATCTGTTGGTTTTAATTATTTATTTATGTTTCCTTCCTGTTATGTCGCCCTCTGTGTTTCCAAGGCTTGCCACAGACTCGGCAGGGAGAGAGTTTCTTGGTGACTGGAAACCTCTCTTCTTAAGATTACCTTCCTGGGATGGGATTCCCTTCCCAGGACGGAGCTCCCTCTCTATCTCCTTTGTCTCTTTTTTCTTCTTTTTTTTTATTTTTTCCTACTTGTTTTTGAAGACAATGGTCTGCTTTTCTGGGTGCCTGATGACCTCTGCCAGCATTCAGAAGTGGTTTTGTGGAATTTGCTCAGTGTTGAAATGTTCTTTAGATGAATTTGTGAGGGAAAAAGTGGTCTCCTCGTGCTATTCCTCCACCATCTGAGGACCCCCAGGGCTGATCTTTTTAGCATGGACTGGCTGGATAACCTCACAGGTGAAGGGACTCTCAAGAGTCTTCTCCAACACCATAGTTCAAAAGCATCAATTATTCTGTGCTCATCTTTCTTCACTGTCCAACTCTCACATCCATACATGACCTCTGGAAACACTATAGTCTTGACTTGATGGACCTTTGTTGGCAAAGTAATGTCTCTGCTTTGCAATAGACTATCTAGGTTGGTCCTAACTTTCCTTCCAAGTGTAATCATCTTTAAATTTTATCGCTTCAGTCACCATCTGCAGTGATTTTGGAGCCCCCCGTCCCCCCAAAAATAAAAAGTCTCACACTGTTTCCACTGAACCAGTTTCCATTATTTTACAATTAAAGTCTGAAACTCTTTCCATTATTTTGCAGTTTTAGCCGCGAATTACATAGTATATACATAAAGGAAAGAAACTTAGAATTCATATACATTGTATCCGTAATATATCGAGCCATTTTGTTTATACTTTTGAGAATTAAAGGCACCAGTATGTCGAAGCCATCTGGGAATTGATCACCAAGTTAACGGATCATGTAACCAGGCTTCCTTTGGTTAGATAATTGAATTATAGGTTAATAATATGCTTTCATGAGGAATACAAACAGTAGCTTTTCAACATGATATATGGAATGTCCTTATCCATTTATTTTCAAGATATCACAGAGGACTAAGTGAATTAATCTTGTTCTTTTTGAGAAGGACCTGCCACTCAAAGAAGAATATGAAAAAAAGATAAAAGGGAATGAGAAAGATTATCAGTATGTGGCAATGGAATGGAAGATGGAATCGACTTTAAGGTGATAATGCTCAAAGCATGCAAATTTGACTAAATAGTAACACACCTGAAATCGAAAACAAAGCCATTGGACTTTGGGCTTGAAATGATAACTAAGAGCTCCAATTTCAATAGCTCTTACAATGGCTCCAAAGTGCTCACCCCTCTAAAGCATAGTATTTTCACTTACATTTAGTGAAACGTTTCAGTGAAAGAAAAAGAGTGTGTTTTGTCGACCACTCCCTTATCCACAAAGATATTCGACAGATTTCACTGTCCATTAGCTGCAAGAATGAGAACGTTGAACTTACCTTGGTATTGTCCAAGGGAGTTACTATACCAAAGCAGTGATATGACTTGATATTGCCATTGCCATCTGAAGGAATGACCACAAATTTGAGATTGCCAATATTTCTAGGTAGTCTTCAGGAGAGTGTGGATAGTCCAATAAGCAGGGACTCTGCTCAGAAAATTTCGAAGTGAAATATATTTAAGATCAACCATTGATTTTGTTCCTTGCTTACTCCATGAGGACCATGAGTTGCATCTCTCTTGCAGGATAGGAAAGGGCTGTCATGGGCTGACTTACCACTATACCTTACTGGAAAGGTAGAAGGCTCCACCATCAGTCCAGAATAACTGCTCTGTAATGGAGATAAAATGTGGCTTTGAGAAGTAACTGCAGTTGTAGTAGCAAAGTCTTCAACGTGGCTATTAACTTGAGTGTACCTGCTATGTGAGTGCCAATTGAAAATGCTCAACGTTTTTAAAACAGCAGGTTGATCTACCACAAACTGGTCTGTTTTTCTAACTGATATTGCTGATGGGGAAGGTAAGTCACATGGAGATTAGGGCACTTGTATTAGCAAATATCTGGCTTGTATGAGGCTTTTGTATGAAAGGCACATGTAAACTTGTGGAGGCTGAAAATGCACTCTCTCCACTCATTTCTGGAAGAAAATCAGAGTTATGATCATCTTTGTTGTCCCTTCCTTTAACTAAATTCTTGTTATCACAAACTAATGAAAATATTGGAGACACATCGTTAATCCCAACTCTTCTTTGCATTCATACTAAAAGTTGGGGAATGGTTTGTTTTGAATTTTGATTTACAGTAGGTCTGTAACTAAAAGCAAAATATTAAATTATTTAGCTTTTTTATGAACAAAGGTAAAACTGACAAAGCTAAGCTATAAAAATGTATTCCTTTTAAACACCAATTAAGTAGTGTCAAATATAACACCTCCATTAGTAGTTTTAGCAGGTAACATGTTAGAAACAGTTATGTTCCTCAACTAAAAATATGTTGTATATATACAGTAAATAATACTTTAAGTAGCTTCAGAGCTTGTATCTGGTTTCACGTTGCTAGGAAAGTTTTTTTAAATGTCCAATAATTTAAACTCCAGGTGTTCTCAACTTCAAAACTTAAAAGTTTTTCAAAAATTTTCTATTTCAATTTCAAATTCCATTTTAGCTACATATATGAATATGCTTTCTAGGTCACGTTATTTAATCTTACATATTGCCAATAAGTGAGATTTTGGAATCCCTTGCTCAAAAGAGAGATGTTTTCTTCTTCCAGAAAGTCCAGTAGTGAAGCAGATCTTTGAAAACTTTGCCGCTCTTCACTAAACCCATAAAGGTTAAGCTTTTAAACTTTTAATACTATTGGTTTCAAATATTCTGAAAGGCTCCTTGCCTTCCAAGACCTCTTTCTTAAGAAGTTCTTCATTGATCACTATCTATATGCCACTCTCATCCCACCAAATAGATTCAAGCTGATAATTTGCAACTATATTTCAAAGTTTTAGGGGAAATGTGAATGAAAGAAAATCATTCAGCTCATCTGTTTCAGAGACAGACTATGTGTAGCATGGCCTTTTGATTACAAGATCCTCAGACAAAGCCTGAAAAGTATATTCTTCAATCATAGATGTCAAAAATGAGTCCCCAGTAAGTGTATAACCATACAAAGGAGATCTAATGGAGGTTTCTGAACCAGTTGATTCAGCCTTAGGAGGCCCAGCTTGAATTTCTGAAGAAATATGTGCCATCTCAGAGAAATCTTTCTTCAGGTACTTTTCTCATTTGTCTGATTCTACACACTGTAACTTCAAATGCTGCTTGGCTGGTATACAGAGAGATACTCTCTAGACCACCGCAGTGGTTCTCAAAGTCAAAAAGCTATGACATCACTAAGTCACTGGTCTCCAAGCAACTGAAGGGTAACTGTGACATCACAAAGTTACTGGTCTCCTTGGAAATAAAGGGACATGTTAAACCAGGGTTTACTTCAGCATCAACTTAAAATACAGACTGCTTAAAGAAATAGTAACCAAAGCCATGAAACCTGCAAAACCTCATTCCTAAAGAATTTTTACATGGAAAAATCACATCAATAAATCTACTTGATATCTGAAATAAAAGGTATTTATCACCCTTCTATACACACATTCTTAACATCCATTACTGGTACTGAAGCAAACTTGGGTGTATTCACTGCTGTGCAGTAAAATCAGTAAACTGACTGTGGTTTTCAGTGAAAGCACATGTTTATTATAGGACCGGGCAAGGTATCCTAGCAGTCTTTGGTGCTTCAAAGGCCCAAATCCCCAAATATCAAGGTAAGGATTTTAATGACTAATCACATACCACGGTTTGGGGGCATTCTACTTATAGTCTGTTACTGAGGATACTGGGAGTCCACATCATCAACTCTCTGGTTCCAACTACTCTGTGGTCTATGTACATGCATTTCAGCCTGGGTGGGCTTTAGCATCTCTATAACTGTTCACAGGATATTGCTCAGAATGTTTTCCATGGCCCTTGAGGAGGAACTAAAGACCTTTGACTTTGCTTAATGGATAAATCATTACTATTCTCTATCATTTGATTATTTCCCTTTGTTTCTGTTCTTTTTTCTTTTTTCCCCCTAGCTCCTCCGATCAAAATTACTCTAGGAACACTGGGAGGTCTACAGGGTTCCAGCTCGTGAAGTATTTGAATCAGCAAAAATTATGGCTATTTCCTGTTGAGATGGAGCATGGAGTTGGAAATAATTCTGAGATCTAAGGTCTATGGCTACTGCCAGGTCATCCAGGAGGATGGGGCAACAGTGCAAAATTTGGGGAGAAATCCAGAAAGGCCTAGATTTACACCTTTCTTCAGCTCAACAGCTGTCCTTCAAGGGCTCAGGCTCAGTCCATCTCCAAGAAGCAAACATCTCAGTACTGCCTGCCCTCCACAGGGGCAAGTAAGAAGATTCACTAATGGGGTTTCACCAGCAAAATCTGGTGACATTTCACCAGATTCCATTCTCGATTCCAGTCTGGCCACATGGCCTCCCTGGCCTCCTCCAGATGCAGCTAGAGGACTCATTCTGTTGCCTAAGTGCTTTCTTTCCAGGGGCATCTCACTCCCAGGGGTCCCACACATAGGGAGATCAAAACTTTCCTGGGCATATCATCCACGCCTTGCCCAATTCCACACAGGGGTCGAGTGTCTGGGGTCTGAAACCAGCCTCCCAAGCACAGGTTATGAACCTGACTGTAGCTTTGGGAATGGGTCCCCATCACGCTGCAGCTTCCTATTCTAAGATAGCAGCAGGACCAAAGCTCTCTTATGAAAATGACTTGGAAAACTAAAGGGTCCTCATCCTCCTCCTGCCCTGAGGGTCTTAGGCTGCAGACTTTACCCAGCTCCACGATGACCAGCACAGAGGGGGCACCCAGATGTGGCGAAGGGAACCAGGTTATCTGAAGATGATCTCCACCTGCACTGGCTTAGCTCACAGTGGCCTCAGGTCCTCAAAGGTCTCCTATTTTCAGTTACCCGTGTCCATCCAAGCCTGAGAGCAAGAACCGAAATGCTCCAAAAAGAAGAAGACGGTAGGTTAACATGTATTTAGGAAGCTGGGGGATAAACTGAAAGCTGTACAGCCAACCCCATCATGTGACCTCATGTCTCCTCTTATCTTGAAATCTGAACAATTTCTCAATGGCTGGACAGTGGAAAATCAAAGTGCTTAGCTGTTGCTCGGGACAAAGGACCCTTCCTCTAAGCACACTGACCACCATCCCACAGGCCCATTTCTGTCCCTTTCATGGCACAGCATGCCCTGGCACCTCTAGAGGGGACCCCACATCCAGTGTCAAGTTGCGGCAGACCCTGGTTCGCTGGATTATGGCGTCCACAGTGTGGCCCCATGGCCACTTTCGAGAGCATGTGGCCTCCTTGCCTCTTTCCAGAACACATGGCCCTGGCTGGCTCCTCAACCACTTAGGCCTTCACTCCAGCCCCTGGTCCTGATCATTTGTTTTAGGGCAGCAAGTAGAATTGCGGGTGCTTGGGGGCAAAACCCAGAAGAGCTCAAGGTCACCTTGAGGGAAAGCAGGGTACCTAAGGTGGAACAAATGTTTGTGTGGCCACGCTTAGCAACGTGGTTCCTGCTGAACACTGAGGCAAGATAAGTGGTGACTCAGCAGTGTCTGGAAAACACACGGCCCAACCAATTCCAGTTCCTGTTTCGTCCCAGGCAAATCTCCCCAGATTTGGGATTGGGAGTGGGATTCCCCCAGAGAGTTGAAAAGGGGATCATTTTAAGGGGGGGGGGGTGCTCACAGAGAGATGAGGAGGGCTGGTGCCAGTGGCCATGCCTACTGAACTGGAAGGGGAGGAACACTAGGGTGGGGTTGAGTGGGTGGGAGATGGGGGGTGGGGTGTGGGTAGGGTAGGGGGATGGGAATGGGGTGGGGGAAGTGGGAAGAGTCCCTTGAAGCTGGGTGTCCAAGAGGTGCTTGGGGCATAGGTAGACAGGTGCACACAGGAAGACACAAAGATAGAAAAAACAGGGTTCCTCACTCAGAATATTGTGAGCCCTAAGGGGTAGTAGGCTACTAACAGGGGCACAGCATTGACCAGAAATGACGTAGATAGGTGCACACTGAGAAAGCAGTTCTCAAAGGCAGCTGAGCTCAGAGGTCCTTGATTTCTGGGCCCCTGAAGGAATGCCCAGGCCCTGGATCAGGCCAATGTGACTGGAACTGTGAAACTGTCCAAGGTAATGGGATAATGCAGCACACAGGCACATGTCACAAAGCTGTCCAGGGCAAGGGCTTCAAACCCTGACCACTGACCTGCAGGTCGGTCCCTGTTATGACCAAATGCCAAAATTTGTAACCTTTGAGGCTGTCACATAGTTAGAAATGAAACCTGACATGATTGATGACCAGGTGAAAGAAAGTAACCAGGACAAAGAAAGTTGTGTGCTTACCAAAATTGGTGTTCCTGGAGAAGGAAGCTTGTACAAATGTGATATTTGGACTGTAGACAGCTGAGTATGGAAGAATTGATGCTTTTAAAATGTTTGCTTGGACTGCAAGGACCCTAAAGGAAATCAGTCCTGAATATATATTGGAAGCACTGATCCTGAAGCTGAAACTCCAATAATATGGACCCCTTTAATAATATGTGAAGAATGGACTAACTGGACAAGACCCTGATGCTGGGAATCATTGAAACCAATAAGAGAAGATGACTACAAAGGATGAGATGGTTAGATGGCATCACCGACTAGAAGGACATGAGTTTAAGGAGGTTCTGGCAGTTGGTGATGGACAGGGATGCATGACATGCTGCAGACTATGTAGTCACAAAAGTTGAGCATAACTGAGAGACTGAACTGAATTGAACTCAAATGTAGAACTACCTACACTTTTCCATGAAAATATAGTGATGCTTGTTTGCCTCCATGATCTATCTCATTTTTTATTTCAGTTTATGAAAATTTGGAAGCTGTTTCTCTCATGCGAAATTTGAACTTGTCTATACATCATATATGAATCTAGATGGTAGTTTTCTACCATTAAATGTGAAGTTCTGGATATTTCACAGAGGTCAAACATGGCACTGCTTTTTGGAGATATGGAAAACCTATAGGAAAATGGAATTATCTCTGTTGCACAGATGAGAATATGGGCACCACTGTTTCTTAATGAAGTAAGAAGTTTGCTGTATTTTTAATAATATATCCCAAAACAAATGATTGATTCCATGAAGTGGGGAATGGTTGGCTTTTACTGTTTCAAAACCTAGGTGCTAAGTCTCCATCATGGAATTTGGACTTCTCTATACTTCATATTTAAGTTCAGAATGGAGATTTTCCTATAAGAAAATGGAAATCTCTTTATTTCATATGAAGTACTGGTTCTTCAGCTACAGAAAGGTCTATGTTTCCTGTTTGCTTTTGTTTTCACGTGCCTTGAACATTTGTGTGTCTACCCACATAAGCTTGTTGTCCACGTTTGTGTGTCTTTCTGTGTGAATGTGTGTCCAACTACAGTAGATAATGATGAATGTTACAGACGGTGAGATATGGAGCAAGCAGAAGGCTGCACCAGGCATCCAGGGTGTAGGAGACTGGCCCATGAATCTCTGAGGTGGTCCTGTTCAAAACCAGAATGAGGAATGGGTGGCCAGTGACAACTCAGGACAATGTGTTCACAAATTTGGATTTACAACAGGAGACATAAACAAGTTCACAGTTTCTGCAGTGTTGATGTGTGTGTGTTTACCAGGAAAAGGATGTGGAAGGCTTGGCGACCCATCCAGTGTAAATCAAGTGGTGTGGGCCTTTTAAAATATAGCCTGTGGACCCCTCAGTCTATGAGAATTGGGCTGACCTGTGGAAATAGTCGATATGGCTATAACAGGATCCAAGTCTGTAAAGAGGTGAAGGTCTTTCAGAAAAGAGTAGAAACTGGAAGGAGGAGGAACAGAAAGATAACCTTCTGCCCTGCAGAAGTTTTCCATATTAGAAGGCTCTGGGATAGTGCTGTCTCGGGTCAGTGCATCAGGGGGCACAACTGTCTCTTTACAATGAACAATTTCATCACGTGAGATAAATATCATGATAAGGTAGGACCTTTCATTGTGAAAGCACAGGCATCTTAGAAGAGAAGAGGTTACCTTGGCTCTGACCATGGGCTTCCAGCCTATCTGAGAGTACAGAAAGGTGAAGAAAGTGCAGAGGTGGAATGGAGGCATATTCCCCTTTGCTGGTTTGTGCCTGTGAGGAAGTGAAGATGGAATAGTAGAGGGTGTGAACTCACCTTTTCCTGTGAGAGTTCCAAAATTACTTCTTGTTACTGAATGACCATTGACAGGAAAATCTTGTGTCCCACAATAAACAAAACAAACAGATAAATAAATCGTGTCCAAAGCAAAGGAAAAGTAAAAACAAACATGTTGGAAGGGTGAACTTGCAATTAGAATCAGTATCTACCAGCCAAGCTAAGAGTGCTCAATAAAACTTTATTGTGCACATATACCCAGGGAACCCACAAAGACATAGTCAGAACTGCTTTTGAGTTACTGAGTGTCTCCTGCAGAGGCATGGGTCAGCAATGGCCTGACAGGGAAGAGGTCTGTCTGCTACAGGCCTTGTTCATGCGGTTTCTGACATAAGCCCTTTCAAAGGAGGTAAACTTTCAACCCACCAAGAAGTGGCCTAGCGCACAATCCACAAGTTTCAGGATAATCATTCTAAAGAAATTCGTGTACAGCTAAGGGAGTTTTAGGACTACTACAAATTGCTCAATCTGGGGATCTGGCAAAGGGACCGAGAACGTGCAAGGAATTTGACCTTATAGGCCAGTTGGATTTGATTATAGGACTTCCACAGGTCTGAAACAGACAGTTGGAGGGCACAAACAAAACCTTTTGTTCACCAGAAGCCAAGAGTAAGAGCAGTATTCCCACAGGAGACTGAGCCAGACTTATGTGAGTGTCCAGGAGTCTCCAGAAGAGGCATGGTCCAAGAACAGGATGCAGCAGGGTGATGGGCACTGGATACAAGAGTGCTTGCTCATGTCCTTTTGAAGAAGGTCCCAATTACTTTCACTACCCACACCATAGTTAACCTTCAGTTCAAACCACAGGGCCTGAACACAGCCACACCCATCAAGAGTAAATTGGATTAAAAGTCTACTGAATATGGCCCCATATATCAGAACAGGACCCAGATTCACTCACAGTCTATCTATTCCATTAGGAAGTTTCCATAAGCCTCTTATCTTTATGGAACAAATGGCAGACAGAATGAAGTCCTCAATCAGAGAAAAATAACCAGCTGATCAAATGGATCACAGCCTTGTCTACCTCAGAGAAACTATGAGACATGCCATGGTGGGCCACCCAGGGTGGATTGGACATGGTAGGCAATTCTGGCAAAATGTGGTCCACTGGAGAAGGGAAATGGAAAACCCCTTCAGTATTCTTGCTTTGAAAACCCCATGAACAATATAGAAAACCAAAAAGATAGGACACTGAAAGGTGAACTCTCCAGGTTGTTTGATTCCCTATATGCTTCTGGAAATCATTCAAGAGGAAGAGATGGAGCCAAAGGAAAAACCACACGTATTGTGGATATGACTATGGATTAAAGTAAAGTTTGATGCTGAAAAGAATGATATTTCATAGGATCCCAGAATGTTAAGTTCATGAATGAAGATAAATTGGGAGTGGTCAAACAGAAGATGACAAGTGTGAACATCAGACTTTCAGAAATCAGTGAATTGAAATTCACTGGAATGGATGAATTTAATTCAGATGATCATTCAAAAGCCCAAGAATTTATATAAATGCACAATGAAATAGGCATTGAGACAAAACCTCATATTCTTCTTAATTATTTCAAAATATAATACAAAATATAATATGAAGGTGAACATATAAATTTAATATTGAAATAAGAGAAAGGCATGAATTTGTTGGCATCACCAAAATAAATTTTAATCGACATTTGAAGAAGCAATGGTGACCCACTCCAGTGTTCATGCCTGGAAAATCCCATGGGTGGAAGAGCCTGATAGGCTGAAGACCATGGGGTCGCTAAGAGTCGGACACCACTGAACGACTTCACGTCCACTCTTCACTTTCATGCATTGGAGAGGGACATGGCAACCCCCTCCAGTGTTCTTGCCTGGAGAATCCCAGGGACAGAGGAGCCTGGTGAGCTGCCATCTATGGGTTCTCACAGAGTTGGACACGAGTTAAGCGACATAGCAGCAGCAGCATCCTGCATGATCACGTTTCTACTTGGTAGATTAGTTTAAGTAGTAATTATATGAAAGTAACTATGTGTGATTATATGAAAGAAGGCTCATGAGTTGACCTTGCAAGAGAGGTAGCAGATGCATCAGTGATTGTTTGCCATGGAAACCTTGCTTCCCAGTTGCAGTTTAGGGAAAATATCCTCATTTGCTGACAGATTGCTGTATTAAACAGTACTGTACCTTTACGTCAGTCAGAATCATGGACCTGCAAAGGAGATGTGACATGGTACTGAGAAGTAGAAATAGTCATAGTAACAAAATTCTCCCTGTGACCTTTTGCTTAATTGTAGCTGCTCAGTGAATGCTTATGTAAAAAGAGCAACATATTTGAAACATCATTTTGATCTATAACAATTTGCTCTTTCATTGTAACTGACACTGATGATGAAGAAAAAAATCACTTTGAATTGGGACACTTCAAACTGTCCTTAGTAGAAGGCTTTTGTATCAAAGACACAGTAAGCATTGTGTAGGCAGAAAATACACACTATCCTCTAGTTTCAGGAAGAGTCCAGGAGATATGGTCGTCCATAGTACTCCTTCCTTTAGCAAACTTCATCTTGTAATCTCAAACTAATGAAGGTACTGGAGAGACATTTTTAGTACCAACTCTTCTTTTCATTCTTACAAAAATTGGGCATAGCATCTCTTAACATTTGGATTATGATAGAACTTCAACTAAAACCAAAGAAGAAAATTATTAGTGACTTTTCAAACCAAGGTAAAATAGAGAAACAAAGCCAGACTCGAAATACTAATCTTTAAAACATACAAAGATAATAGCCTCAAATAATACACCTGCAGTAATAGTTTTAAATACTTATCTATTTGGATTTATTTTGTTCCTCATATAATAATATATTGTATATCTACATCAAATACCCCTTTAAGGGGCTTCAGGATTCTTCTCTGGTTCCAAGTTGCTAAGGAAACTTAAAATTTAAGTGTGTTCCAATTAAAATGTCTTAATATCTAGCTGTTCTCAAATTGAAAATAATATAAAAAATATTTCAGCATCATATTATCTCAATTTTAAAGTTATTTTTAGCTACCTATGGTAATACAGTTAAATGGTCACTATAATAATATTTTCTATAGTAATGGAAATTTATGGAATGCCTTCCTCAAAACAGAGACTTCGTTTTCTTCTGCCAGACGGTCAGCTAACGAAGCAGATCTTTGAAAAAGTTGTCACATATTACAGGTGCTTGGGTTGTTAGAAAACTGGTGGTTTCAGTTTTGCTGAGGAGCCAGCAATCACCGGGCAGAAAAGTTATGGCCCAAACTTTGTGATTACAGATCCATCATTCCATCTCCACAGAGTCAAAAGCAATTCCCTCCCAGGTTGGCTTCTAACCCTTTGTTTCATCTTCCAGGCCCTATGCACGCTAGTTCACCTGCATTGCAGTTTGGGGGAGGCAAGAACACACCACACATTCTCTGATTCTCACTCCAGACAAACTAAATATCATCAGCTTCTTCACCTTGCTTCCTTTCAGACAAAAGTAATTTAAATTTCGTGAGGTGAGTTGCCTGAATTCGCAATCTATTCCCTGCATCATGTCCCTCTCCAGGAGACAGGGTTGGTTCTATTTGTCTCATCCTCCTTCTCAAATAGTTCCTCCATTCTTCCCAGTTATGTCTAATTTTCATATAGTCTTCTCTGTTGAGCAAGGTCTTCTGCTAATATTCACTTGATGCTCTGGAGGAACTGTTGCCTTTATAGAAGGATTATTTATGATGCCTCCATGGACAGAGTTGCACTCAATGTGCTCCTTTATTTTCTGGCAAAATAGAAGTTCTGATTTTCTTTCTAGGCTAACTAGGTAATTCCTTTAGACATCCAGATGAAACAACAAACATTACTTGACATGAATTAATCCTTTTGAAGGGAGGTTATATATGTAATCACAGAATTGGCACATCACTGACTTAATTGGTACATCACTGACTTGAACATGCAAATAAGCACATTTGTTTTTCCTGAAATTTCTGCTATTGAGGAATTGTCATCAGCTTAAGGAAACGTAGTTCCTTTCCAGATAAGAGATGGTACAGGTATTCGGCTCAAAATCAGTTCCTGAAAATATCTAGCTATTTATCAAACTGTCCTGACATGTTCCAGAGCACAGATTCCTTATTTTGGTACTGAAAACTTAACTGTTTTAAGAGGCGTCAAAGGACAGAGACTGCCATGGGCATAATTTAATTCTTGTATAAGAAGATGGCAAGTGTCCAGGAATGTAGCAGCATGTAGATAATAGCTTGAAAAAGAGACTGAGACAAAAAAAATGCAAAAAAATAAAATAAAATAAAAAAAGGTACAGTTAGTTGTACTCATGTAATCTTAACAGGTAAACCTTATTTGGAGTTTGGATCATAGACAAAACAAGGGGGTTTCAACAGTTATTCTACATATACTTAATTGTCTCTGTTACTCGCTTAGATTGTGTATGAAAATAAGGTCATTCAGTTGTTTCTGACTTTTTGTGACCCCATTTCCTTCTCCTGGAGATCTTCCAGATGTGGGTACCAAAATGGTTCTGCCCCATTGAAGGAAAATGCTTTATCATCTGAGCCTCTAGGGAAGCCCTTTGACTGTGAGGGTTACAAATTATTGTGGATAATTCTTAAAGAGATATGAATACCAGATCACTGTACCTGTTTCCAGGAAACCGTGCAGGCAGGTCAAGACACAGCAGCTGTAATTGGACAAGAAATAATGAACTGGTGCAAAATAGGGAAGGAAACATATCAAGGCTATATATGGTTATCCAGCTTATTTGACATCTGTGCAGAGTACTTCATGGGAAGTAACTTGCTGAAAGAATCTGAAGCTGGAAACAAAATTACTGTGAGAAGTGTGAATAACCTTAGTTATAAGATGACAACACACAAATGACTGAAAAACACTAGGAATTAAAGAGCCTTCTGATGAATGTGAAAGGGGAGTGTGAAAAAGCTGGATTAAAACTAAATACAAAAACAAACACACACACACACACACAAATAAGATCATGGAATTTGTTCCCATCATTATGAGATATTTTGGTGGGATACAGTTGAATTAGTGGCAGGTTTCATTTTCTTAACCTCTGGTATGACTGCGTGATGTGACTGCAGCCATAAAACGAAAAGGCACTTGCCCCTTGGATGAAAATCTATGACCAAACTAGAAACCATATTACAAAGCTGAGAGATTACTGAAAAGATCTGAATAGTCAAAGTTGAATTTCAGGAGTAACGTAAGGAGCAGTGAGCAGGAACACAAGAACTGACTACCAAAATATGGACAGTGGAAGTGAGAAATAGATTTAAGGGCCTAGATCTGATAGACAGAGTGCCTGATGAACTATGGAATGAGGTTCGTGACATTGTATAGGAGACAAGGATCAAGATCATCTCCATTGAAAAGAAATGCAAAAAAAGCATAATGGCTGTCTGGGGAAGCCATATAAATAGCTGTGAAAAGGAGAGAAGAAAAAGCCAAGAAGAAAAGAAAAGATAAAAGCATCTGAACGCAGAGTTCCAAAGAATAGCAACAAGAGATAAGAAAGCCTTCTTCAGCGATCAGTGCAAAGAAATAGAGGAAATGAGCAGAATGGGAAAGACTAGAGATCTCTTCAAGAAAATTAGAGATACCAAGGGAACATTTCATGCAAAGATGGGCTCGATAAAGGACAGAAATGGAAGGGACCTAAAAAAGCAGAAGATATTAAGAAGAGATGGCAAGAATACACAGAACTGTACAAAAAAGATCTGCACGACCCAGATAATCATGACGGTGTGATCACTCATCTAGAGCATTTATTGCTTGCAGATTTTTGGATCACAGCCATTCTGACTGGTGTGAAATGGTACCTCATTGTGGTTTTGATTTGCATTTCTCTAATAATGAATGATGTTGAGCATCTTTTCATGAGTTTGTTAGCCATCCGTATGTCTTCTTTGGAGAAATGTCTATTTAGTTCTTTGGCCCATTTTTTGATTGGGTCGTTTATTTTTCTGGAATTGAGCTGCAGAAGTTGCTTGTATATTTTTGAGATTAGTTGTTTGTCAGTTGCTTCATTTGCTATTATTTTCTCCCATTCAGAAGGCTGTCTTTTCACCTTGCTTATATTTTCCTTTGTTGTGCAGAAGCTTTTAATTTTAATTAGATCCCATTTGTTTATTTTTGCTTTTATTTCCAGAATTCTGGGAGGTGGATCATAGAGGATCCTGCTGTGATTTATGTCTGAGAGTGTTTTGCCTATGTTCTCCTCTAAGAGTTTTATAGTTTCTAATCTTACATTTAGATATTTAATCCATTTTGAGTTTATTTTTGTGTGTGGTGTTAGAAAGTGGTCTAGTTTCATTCTTTTACAAGTGGTTGACCAGTTTTCCCAGCACCACTTGTTAAAGAGATTGTCTTACTCCATTGTATATTCGTGCCCCCTTGTCAAAGATAAGGTGTCCATATGTGTGTGAATTTATCTCTGGGCTTTCTATTTTGTTCCATTGATCTATATGTCTGTCTTTGTGCCAGTGCCATACTGTCTTGATGACTGTGGCTTTGTAGTAGAGCCTGAAGTCAGGCAAGTTGATTCCTCCAGTTCCATTCTTCTTTCTCAAGATTGCTTTGGCAATTCGAGGTTTTTTGTATTTCCATACAAATCTTGAAATTATTTGTTCTAGTTCTGTGAAAAATGTGGCTGGTAGCTTGATAGGGATTGCATTGAATTTGTAAATTGTTTTGTGTAGTATACTCATTTTCACTATATTGATTCTTCCAATCCATGAACATGGTATATTTCTCCATCTATAAGTGTCCTCTTTGATTTCTTTCATCAGTGTTTTATAGTTTTCTATATATAGGTCTTTAGTTTCTTTAGGTAGATATATTCCTAAGTATTTTATTCTTTTCGTTGCAATGGTGAATGGAATTGTTTCCTTAATTTCTTTTTCTACTTTCTCATTATTCGTGTATAGGAATGCAAGGGATTTCTGTGTGTTGATTTTGTATCCTGAAACTTTATATTAATTGATTAGCTCTAGTAATTTTCTGGTGGAGTCTTTAGGGTTTTCCATGTAGAGGATCATGTAGAGACAGCCATTTTAGAAAGGACCTTTCCTACAAGAAGGCTCTAAGGCCACATATTGAACCATGGAACACTCACAGAACAGAAGACTGTGCACTAGAAAATACCAAAGGAGAGCAAGCCAGCTTCCATTTAAGACCCTTTCCTACATGGAGGTAGAGAGGAATGTGTACGACTGCCAGAGTCAGAAGGAAATAGGTTACTGGTGTCTTGGTCCCAGAGACATCCCCTCCAAGCCCTAAGCTGGTTGACATTTGCTAATGATGAATACCTGGGCTCATGGACAGTTCATACAGGCCAAGATCATGACAGCCTGGGGTCAGCTACCATGAGGAGACACATGGCACAGCTGAGACTGTGCACTCTGGCACAGGTAGCAAACTGTGTGGTTGAGACCAGAGAGCTGCATAAGAGGCATGGCCCACTTGAGACTGTGCCTTGCCCTCCAACCAGCCACCTGAGATTTTGGATTGTGGAGAGCAAAAAGCACAGAGCCAATTGTGGTCAGTGCCCTTGCCAAGCACCTAAGTGCTTGCCTGGCTGGGAAGTGCATGAAACACAGAGCCCAGGTGGGACAGTGCCCTCATGTATCAACCGGGAGGCTGAGAAGGGTGGACCCAGGAAGGACATGTCATGCTTGTCACTGGCAATCCCAGTGTGATTAATCCACCTCAAGCACCCCCACATATCCCAGAGGTATTTGTTTTCAGTACCCCACTTCACTGCCAAAACACTAAACAAGTGAGGTCGAATGAGAGGCTACCATACCCTCATTTCATGTTGAAAACCATGTACAGAGAGGCTTTCAAACAAAAGAAGGAAATATAAACAAAGAAGTGTGAATGAACCCAGAAATGACAGGTTCAACAGAATATATCTTTAATTAATACCGAGACTGTTCAACTGAGAGACAATAGTAGAATTTGACAACAAGTACAAGCTTCAGCTAGGGACTATCTAACAGTGTACTGACACCAAAAAGCAAACTTTTCCTTTTTATTGAAATCTGAGGTCTATGTCTATATGATTTCTTTAACTTTTAACAATGTTAGTCCTTTTTTATACCCTAAACTTATATTTCTATTAACTATTATTACCTTTCAAATAAAAGCACATACATCTATTCTTTAAACACTTCATATTTCTATATGAATGAATTTGGCCTTAATTTTCATTTCCTTTTTTCTTTTCACTTTTTAAATGAGTCTAATTTTTATTCCTGGTTTTTAACTTTTGCTTTGCAAAAATTGTTATCAATGTTGTACGTTTAGGAAGACAATCTTTAGGATCTGATTTCACTTATGAGGGCATCAGATTGCAGACACTCTGAAACTATAATCTCAGAAAACTAGCCAATCTTGTCACATGGACTGCAGCCTTGTCTAACTCAGTGATACTAAGCCATGCCATGTGGTGCCACAAGGATGGGCAGGTCATAGTGGAAAGGTCTGAAAGAATGTGGTCCATAGAGAAAGGAATGGCAAACTGCTTCAGTATTCTTGCTTTGAGAACCCGATGAATGGCATGAAAAAGCACAATGATAGGGTAATGAAAGAGAAACTCTCTGGGACAGTTGGTGCCCAATATGCTACAGGAGATCAGTGGAGAAATAACTTCAGAAAGAAAAAAGGGATGAAGACAAAGCAAAAACAATACCAAGTTGTGGATGTGACTGATGATAGAGGCAAGGTCTGATGCTGTAAAGAGCAGTATTACACAGAAACCTGGAATGTCAGGTCCATGAATCAAGGCAACTTGGAAGTGGTCAAACAGGAGATGGTAACAGTGAAGGTCAACATTCTAGGTGTCAGCGAACTGAAATGGACTGGAATGGGTGAATTTAACTCAGGTGAACATTATATCTAGTATTGTGGGCAGGAGTCCCTTAGAAGAAATGGAGTAGCCATCATGGTCAACCAAAGAGTCTTAAATGCAGTACTTGGATGCAATCTCAAAAATGAAAGAATAATCTCTGTTCATTTCCACAGCAAATCATTCAGTTTCACAGTAATCCAAGCCTTTGCCCCAACCAGAAAAGCTGAAGAAGCTGAAGTTGAATGGTTCTATGAAGACTCACAAGCCCTTTTAGAACTAATATTATATATATATATATATATATATATATATATATATATATATATATATATCCTTTTCTTTACAGGGGACTGGACTGCAAAAGCAGGAAATCAAGAAACACTTGGAGTAACAGGTAAATTTGGCCTTGGCATAATGAATGTAGCAGGGCAAAGGCTAACAGAGTGTTGCCAAGAGAATGCACTCGTCATAGCGAACACTATCTTCCAACAATAAAAGAGAAGACTCTACACATGGACATTATTAGATGGTCAAGACCGAAATTAGATAAATTCTATCTTTGCAGCCAAAGATGGAGAAACTCTATACAGTCAGCAAAAACAAGACCGGGAGCTGACTGTGGCTCAGATCATCAACTTCTTTTTTTTTTTTTTTTTTGCCAAATTCAGACTTAAATTGAAGAAAGTAGGGAAAACCACTAGATCATTCAGGTATGACATAAGTCAAATGCCTTATCATTACACAGTGAAATATACACTTAGTGGACTAGATCTGATAGATTTAAGGGACTAGGCCTGAAAGACAAATTGCCTGATGAACAATGGATGGATGTCCATGACCTTGTGCAGGAGACAGGAACTAAGACCATCCCCTAGAAATGAAATGCAAAAAAGCAAAATGGCTGTCTGTGGAGGCCTTATGAATAGCTGTGGAAAAAGGAAGGAAAAAGCAAAGAAACAAAAAAAGATATATGTATCTGAATGCAGAGATCCAAACTAATAGCAAACAGAGATAAGAAAGCCTTCCTCAGGGATCAATTCAAAGAAATAGAAGAAAACAGCAGAATAAGAAAGACTAGAGTTCTCTTCAAGAAAATTAGAGATAGAAAGGGAATATTTTATGCAATGATGGGTTCAATAAAGGACAGAAATTGTACGGATGAAACAGAAGCAGGAGATATTATGAAGAGGTTGCAAGAATACACAGAACTGTACAAAAAAGAGTTTTAAGATGCAGATAATCACGATGGTGCAATCACTCACTGAGAGCCAAACATTCTGGAATGTGAAATCAAGTGGGTCTTAGAAAGCATCACTAGGAACAAAGCGTATGGAGGTGATAGAATGCCAGTTGAACTATCTCAAAAGCTGAAAGATGATGCTGTGGAAGTGCTGCACTGAGTATGCCAGCAAACCTGGCAAACTCAGCAGTGGCAACAGGATTGGAAAAGGTCAGTTTTCATTCCAATCTGAAAGAAAGGCAATGTCAATGAACACTCAAACTACCACACAGTTGCACTTATGAAGTGACTTAGCAGCAGCAGGAGCACACGTTAGTAAAGTAATGTTCAAAATTCTCCAAGACAGGCTACAGCAATACATGAACTGTGAGCTTCCAGATGTTCAAGCTGGTTCTATAAAAGGCAGAGGAACCAGAGATCACATTGCCAACATCCGATGGATCATGGAAAAAGCAAGAGAGTTCAAGAAAAACACCTATTCCTGCTTTATTGACTATGCCAAATCCTTTGAATGTGTGGATCACATTAACTGTAGAAGATTCTGAGAAGGATGGAAATACCAGACCACCTGACCTGCCTCTGGAGAAACCTATATGCAGGTCAGGAAGCAACAGTTAGAACTGGACATGGAATAACAGACTGGTTTCAAATATTAAAAGTAGTATGCCAAGGCCGTATATGGTCACCCTACTTATTTAACTTGTATGCAGAGTACATCATGAGAAACACTAGGCTGCAGGAAGTACAAGCTCAATTCAGATTACCAGGATAATTATCAATAACCTCAGATATTCAGATGACACCAACCTTATTGCAGAAAGTGAAGAGGAACTAAAAAGTCTCTTGATGAAAGTGAAAAAGTAGAGTGAAAAAGTTGGCTTCAATTCAACATTCTGAAAGTGAAGACCATGACATCTGGTCCCATCACTTCATGGGAAAGAGATGGAGAAACAGTGGAAACAGTGTCAGACTTTATTATTTTGTGGCTCCAAAATGACTGCAGATGGTGATTACAGCACTGAAATTAAAAAGATGCTTACATCGTGGAAGGAAAGTTATGCCAAAGTAGATAGAATATAAAAATCAGTGACAATACATTACCAACAAAGTCTGTCTAGCCAAGGCTCTGGTTTTTCCAGTGCTCATGTATGAATGTGAGAGTTGGACTGTGAAGAAACCTGAGCGCCAAAGAATTGATGCTTTTGAACTGCGGTGTTGGGAAAGATTCTTGAGAGTCCCTTGGACTACAAGGAGATCCCATCAGCACATCCTTAAAAAGATCAGTCCTGGATGTTCTTTGGAAGCACTGATGCTAAAGCTGAAACTCCAGTACTTTGACCTCATTATGTGAAGAGTTGACTCCTAAAAATCTCTTATGATGGGAGAGATTTGGATCAGGAGAAGAAAGGAATGACAGAGGATGAGATGGCTTGATGGTATTGTCCTCTCGAAAAACATATATTTGAGTGAACTCAGGGAGCTGGTGATGGACAGGGAGGCCTGGTGTGGTGCGATTCATAGGGCCAGAAAGAGTCTGACACGACCCTGTGACTGAAGTGAAATAAGTAAGTGAACTTTTTTTTTTTTTTTTTTGCTGAGCGTATCCTTGGCAGTATATTAAAGGAACAAGTGTACTATATATATTAGAACCCGTTCAAGTGATATTTCATGTTTTAAGCCACTACACTCCTTTCTGACACTCTATCAAACAGGCTGTCACCATCGTGTATTCTCAATCCATGGGAGTCTCAAGGTGAATAAACAAGAATGGTTTGCCATCCTTAGTTCCAGGAGATCTTCCCAACCCATGAATCGATCCTCCATGTATTAGGACCTCTGTGTTAGAAGGCAGGTTCCTTATTACCAGTACTATCTGGGCAATCATGAGTTTACATACAGCTACACATATACATGCATACGTATATGTCAAAAGTTTAGATACATAATTTTGCTGTCTAGAGGTAGCAGTGTATAGTTTGCAGGAGGTATATAACTGTAGGTATTTACTTTGGCAGGATCTGATGATTTGCTAAATGTGCTTTCACTTACATTCACCTCAGAGGATGATATAATTTCCTTTGTGACTTACCCTTTGAAATATGGGTTCTTTATGAATGTCTTGTTTAATTTTTCACACATTGACAAATTTGCAAATACGCGTCCCATTTTTAAATTTTAGCTTCACATCTTGGTTTTCGGAGAACCTACTTGGTATGATTTAAAATACTAAGAGTTGTGTTATGCCTTAATGTAAAGCATATTTTTGAGAATATTCCAGATAAATTTCAGGTACAATTGGAAATATATGTATTTGTGTGTATGTATGTATATATATATAGACAGATAGATAGATAGATAAATAGATAGATAGATAGATAGATAGATACTGAGCAACGAATAATTGATGCTTTTGAACTGGGTAATTGGAGAAGACTCGAGATTTCCCTAGACTGCAAGAAGATCCAACCAGTCTATTCTGAAAAGAGCAGCCCTGGGTGATCTTTGGACGGAATGATGTTAAAGCTGAAACTCCAGTACTTTGGCTACCTCATGTGAAGAGCTGACTGATTGGAAAAGACTCTGATGCTGGGAGGGATTGCGGGTAGCAGGGAAAGGGGACGCCAGAGGATGATATGACCAGATGCCATCACCGATCCGACGGAGGTGAGTTTGAGTGAACTCTTGGAGATGGTGATGGACAGGGAGGCCTGGCTTGCTGCAATTCATGGGGTCCCAAAGAGTCAGACACCACTAAGCAACTGAACAGACCTGAATTGAACTGAGAGATAAGAATATACACATTATATATATATATATATATATATATATATATATATATATATATATATATATATATATATATATATTTACCATTCCTATTCTTGCATTGTTTAGGTCATATTCTTCAGATTCATAGTTTGCCATCAGTCTCCTGTCTCTTTGGGATTTGTACTAAACCTGTTTAGGTATTTTCACATTACCTTAGGTCCGCTGAGTCTGATGCTGGGAGGGACTGGGGCAGGAGGAGAAGGGGATGACAGAAGATGAGATGGCTGAATGACATCACTGACTCGATGGATGTGAGTCAGAGTGAATTCCTGGAGTTGGTGATGAACAGGGAGGCCTGGCTTGCCACGATTCATGGGGTTGCAAAGAATTAGACACGACTAAGTGACTGAAATGAACAGAACTGAACTGATGTCCTGTGAGGTAGAAGCCCACAGTCAACTTCTTTGAGAGTGTAAGAATCCTTCTAGAGAGAGTAAGTTTTTCTGAGGTTGTAGAGAATAGAGCACACTGTGAAGCAAGAAATTTGCCAGCCTTATCATTAAACATATGATGCTGCAGTCATCAAGTCATAAGCCATTGCATCAATAAATGTGAAACCTGGGGGAGCTCTTGATTAAATCAAGTTGCCCACTATCAAGTCCTTAGTTACTGCACCTGACACCTGAAGAAATGAAGTGAGACAGAAAGACTAGATACTACCTCTAGTTATGGTGCTTTTCAAAGGATTATTTCAAGGATCCCAGATTCTTGCATCTTCCCATTGGTAGAATATATCTGCATCCATTTACTTGAGGTGTCCTGGTTTTCTTTCATTAACCATAATATTTGGACATTCTCCATACCTATCGTTGCACCAAAACTTCTGTAAAACCTGGATATTCCTATCCTTCTTCAGAGCAATCTTTTTGCAATACTTGAGAAATTGCTTCTCATAATTAAATCCTTCTTAGAATGAAAAGCCTGATGAAGAAAACATAATTCTCCACTTTTGGACTATGCATTGTTTCCAGCCAGTAGCACACACTCTAGAACTGCAATATAAGGGATTCTCATACAGTACCTCAGGGTTAACTAGGTACTAATGTTTACTAATTCCTACTTAGCATAGTTCTGAAAGTCAAAGGTCAGCTATTACTTATTAAAACTTGACTGGATTCATGGTCTCAAAAATTGGTGACATCAGTTTATGAAAACATACAACCATATATCTTTACTTTACTTTTAGAAAACCATTCTTTTAGAAATAGTTACAAATTAGTGAAGTGAAGGAATACAAGTGTAGAGTAGAATTTATTCTGGCTAACATAGCTCTGCATTTATTTATTTTATTCATTATTATTATTTATTTATTTATTTTGCTTTTGACTTCCATCCTGGGTACACATTTTAATTGGCATGCACTATTATGCTTTTTTAAAAATTTTTATTTTTACTTTATTTTACTTTACAATACTGTATTGGTTTCGACCTACATTGGCCTGAATCCACCACGGATGTACATGCGATCCCAGCAGGAACCCCCCCTCCCACCTGCCTCCCCACAACATCCCTCTGGGTCATCCTCATGCACCAGCCCCAAGCATGCTGTATCCTGCATCAGACATAGGCTGGTGATTCGATTCTTACATGATAGTATAACTGTTTCAATGCCATTCTCCCAAATCATCCCACCCTCTCCCTCTCCCTCTGAGTCCCAAAGTCCGCTATACACATCTGTGTCTTTTTTGCTGTCTTGCATACAGGGTCATCATTACCATCTTTCTAAATTCCATATATATGTGTTAGTATACTGTATTGCTGTTTTACTTTCTGGCTTACTTCACTCTGTATAATCGGCTCCAGTTTCATCCATCTCAACAGAACTGATTCAAATGAATTCTTTTTAACGGCTGAGTAATACTCCATTGTGTATATGTACCACAGCTTTCTTCTCCATTCATCTGCTGATGGACATCTAGGTTGTTTCCATGTCCTGGCTATTATAAACAGTGCTGCGATGAACATTGGGGTACATGTGTCTCTTTCTATGCTGGTTTCCTCAGTGTGTTTGCCCAGAAGTGGGATTGCTGGATCATATGGCAGTTCTATTTGCAATTTTTTGAGGAATCTCCACACTGTTTTCCATAGTGGCTGTACTACTTTGCATTCCCACCAACAGTGTAGGAGGGTTCCCTTTTCTCCACACCCTCTCCAGCGTTTATTGCTTGCAGATTTTTGGATTGCAGACATTCTGACTGGTGTGAAGTGCTTATTCTTTACTTGTCACTAGCACAAATTTGCCAAGAACTGCTTTTCTTTCTTTACAATGTTGTATTAGTGTCTGCTGCCCAGAAAAATTAATCAGTTATTAGTAAATATATCTAAGCCTCCCTTTTGAGCAGTCCTCTCATCTCCCTCTTGGGTCTCCTCTCCTACTCCAAAACCGACTCCACTAGAGCACTACATAGCAATAGCTATCTACTACATACTTGGTATGTTACATTTGTCCTTTCTGCACTATGTCCACAAGTCTGTTTTCTATGACCTCCTCTCTTCCTACCCTGCAAACAGGTTATTCAGCACCTGTTTTCTGGATTCCATTTAAATGCATCAATATGCACCTGTATATATTTACTTCTTTATTTGGTTGCCACAAACCTCAATTGCTGTGTGTGCAATTTAATTTCAGGACCATCAATTAAACCCTGGACCCTTGCTTAGGGATCATGGTGCCTTAGCCACTGGACCAACAAGGCAGTCCCCTGTTGTAGATTTTTTTTTTTAATGATGGCCATTTGAAATGGTATGAGGTGATATGCTGTTGTAGTTTTGAACTGTGTGCCTTTGATAAATTGAGGTAGTTTTTGCTATGTTCAGGTTTTGGAGAGTTTCTATCACAAACACTTTTTGAATTATATAAAAAAATTTTCTCCAATTATTGGGGTGATCATATGGTTTTCATCCTTCACTATACATTGATGTGCAGCTACTGAAGAATATTTCCATATCTGGAATAAACGCCACACTTAATAAACATGTTCAATCCTTTTATGGTATTGGTGGATTTTTTGTTTTGCTCATATTTTGCTGAGCATATTTGCCTCTGTTCATCTGTGTGATATTGGTCTTTAGCTTTCTTTTTCTGGGTTATCTCTTTGTTGGTATCAGGGTGATGGTGACTTGTAGAATGAGTTTTGGTTCTCTTTCTACTCTAGAGTTTTGGAAGAGTTTCAGAAGTGCATGTGCTAGCAGTTCTCTGACTGGTTCGTAAAATTTAATGTGAAGCCATCTGGCTTTAAGTTTGTCACTGGAAAGTTTTCATCACAATTTCAATATTAGTGCTTGTAATTTCTATCTTCATATTTTCTGTTTCTGCTTAATTGAATTTCTGAGCATTTATTTATGAATTAATTCTTAATTTTATTGACATAGTTGTTTGCAGTATTTCTAAATGATTCTTTGTTGTTGTTTTTTTTTTCTGTGTTATCAGTTATAATGTCATCCTCTGTCATGTCAAATATGATTGATCTGTTTGTCCTTTTTTTCTTAATAAGTCTGGACCATGATTTATCTTTTTTTTTTTTCCTCCTGTCAAAGAGAACCCTTTTAGTGATACTGACCTTGGCTATTTATTTTCTTCTTCTTTTTTTTTTTTTTCTATTTCTGCTTTATTGACTATGCCAAAGTCTTTCCACAATAAACTGTGGAAAATTCTTAAAGAGATGGGAATACCAGACCATCTCACCTGCCTTTTGAGAAAACTTTTTTTTTTTTTTTTTTTACTTATTTTTAGTTTTTTATTTTTTAAATTTTAAAATCTTTAATTCTTACATGCATTCCCAAACATGAACCCCCCTCCCACCTCCCTCCCCACAACATCCCTCTGGGTCATCCCCATGCACCAGCCCCAAGCATGCTGCATCCTGCGTCAGACATAGACTGGCGATTCAATTCACATGATAGTATACATGTTAGAATGTCATTCTCCCAAATCATCCCACCCTCTCCCTCTCCCTCTGAGTCCAAAAGTCCGTTATACACATCTGTGTCTCTTTCCCTGTCTTGCATACAGGGTCGTCATTGCCATCTTCCTAAATTCCATATATATGTGTTAGTATACTGTATTGGTGTTTTACTTTCTGGCTTACTTCACTCTGTATAATCGGCTCCAGTTTCATCCATCTCATCAGAACTGATTCAAATGAATTCTTTTTAACGGCTGAGTAATACTCCATTGTGTATATGTACCACAGCTTTCTTCTCCATTCATCTGCTGATGGACATCTAGGTTGTTTCCATGTCCTGGCTATTATAAACAGTGCTGCGATGAACATTGGGGTACATGTGTCTCTTTCAATTCTGGTTTCCTCGGTGTGTATGCCCAGCAGTGGGATTGCTGGGTCATCATTTCCTTTCTTTGATTGCTGCTCCGATTTTTATCATTTTTCCCTTTCTATTCACTTTGGAAATTTTGTCTGCTTTTTCTTCCATCTATAAATTCTTTAGATTTAAGGTTATGTTGATTATTTGAGACGTGTAGTACTTATCAACTTCACTCTTTTACTGTTTTAGCATGCGCCATAACTTTTGGGTAATCATGTTTTTAATATTATTTGCTTCTAAGATTTTTCTTTCAGTTTCTTTCAGATTCATTGAGTCATCTCTTGGCGATGTAGTTGTGTATTTATTAGTCTACATGGATGACTGTTTTTCACAGTCGTCGCTGCAAAATCTAGTATGTAAATCATGGCATTGTGGTTATATATATATATATATATATATATATATATATGATTGATACAATTATCACTATCTTAAATTTACCAAGGCTTGATTTGAGATCCACTTTGTGATATATAATGAAGATATTTTATTTTCACTTTAGAAAAATGTGTATTCTGCTGTGTTTTAGTAAAGTGTCTTATAAATATCAATTAACTTTGTCAGGTCTCTTGTGCCTTTGAACACTTGTGTTTCATTTTAAACTGCATTTCTAAATTGGAGGATAATTTCTTTCCAATGTTGTGTTGGCTTCTGCTGTACAAGAGTGTGTATTAGCATATAGGAGACCAAAGTCCTTTTTTGTGTTGTTAATTGTTTATTGTTATTTATTCATTTTTCTAGGCCCTTCAGAAATGTTTCTCATCTTTTCTGAATTACATATTTTTTTGGAATGTTTTATCACCTTTACTACCAAAATCATTTTAAGGGAGCCTGGTCATTTTTTCTTTCATTATGTTCTGAGTTTTTACCACATTCCTTTGCCCACAACACATTTCTCTGTCTTCATATTTCCCTACTCACTGTGTTAATGGCTATTTCTTCACAAACTACTGCATTATAATTATTGCTCCTAGTCTATACTCCAAGTCGATGAAGTTGATTGAGTGGCTAGTGTGGGCTTTGGAGCTGGAGAGACTGACAACTATGTTCTTGAGTCTGCAGCTGAGTGTTCCCTCTCTAATGTGGGACCATATCCGTTTGGGTCATTTGTAGGTGTCTATGGGATTAGTCAGACATTAGGCAGTCTATCTGCTGATGATTGCTTGCATTTTTCTGTCTTGCTTGTTGTGTGGTGTGAGGCATCAGCCATGTGTTGTGCAAGCAGTTGGGTGCTATGCATCTGAAATTAAGAAAGAGTCCTTCAAGGAGAGTGTCACCAGTTTATATTCACTGTTGACAGGAATTTTCTGGTGTCCCTTGATCCTGGTCTCAGGGTAAAAGGTTGTAGTGGAATGAAAAGACGTAGGATTCTTGGCTTCTGGAGGAGAGGAGTACAATCCGGGACCAGAGACAAGGCTGGATCACGCAGAGCTTTGCATAGTAAAATTTCATTAAATATAAAGGAGATAGAGAAAACTTCTGACATAGGTATCAGAAGGGGGCAGAAATAGTACCCCCTGCTAGTTTTCAGTTGGATGTTTTATAGTCACTAGCAGTCTGTTAATGAAAGAAAGGAATGTTTTAAAACTCAGAGTGGTACCAGGCCCCCCTCATACATAAGATACATTTTGGGATAATCTTGGGATCAGGCCATAAAATGATTAACTTGAATCTTGTAGGAGGACAGATTACAATACAAATAGTTTTGTTCACATAGATTAGGGAAATAATATCTGAAGAAAAAAAAAACATACTGGTTTGTCAAGTGGGTTCTGAGCCATTCGGTGGAACTGACTTGAGGACAAACTTGGGGTAAAAGCATAGTACATTAGCATAGTTTAAGACAAACATATCCATAAGGAGAATTGCATTGGTTATATCAAGGTTTGAACATAGTTAACTTCAGATGACACCAGGTGTCATTATGGCAGCACAGTATTTTAAGAGAAACCTCCCTTTATATTTGTATAGAAAAGGATAAAAGTAATATTGCTAGTTTGTTTCCTCCTGCCACTTAAGAGATATAAAAATATCTGACACTTGCAGGATATTTCCTCCATTTGAAGACCCCTGGTCTTCCTGGCTGTTACCTTCTAAGGTAGTGACACCTGGAAACATCACGCCCAACTTATGCCCAGAGAACTACAATACCATAGTAATAGATTGAGGAGATTAAAAAAAGTAACATAGATAAATTGCAAATAAGTACATAATAAATAAAAGGGACCACAAGCAACAAACACAATAGAAAAGACAACAGACACATAAAGAGAACCAATCAAGTAAATCTCAAGGCAAAAACAACACCAGAGCAGAGTGCCAACTGAAGAATAAAGAAAGCAAATCTGATAAGATCAGAAAAGCCCCCACAGAATAACAGAAAACCACAGTTAATATAGAAATGCATACCAGTGCTAAAAAATGAAGTGATGCAACAGCAACAAAAGGCACAGAAAATAGGAAACCCAAGTAAAAGTAGAAATGCCTATACAAAAATAAAAATTTGTTTGGAATTATCTGCGAAGGCAAATCAATGTGTAGTAACAAAGAAGACTATAATTGAGAAAAATAGTGCACAACCAACACAGCACATCAATGCATCACAGAATATCACATATTTCCTAGTGTCTCATCTGTCAGCATCCTTCCTTAAAATGAGCCAGAGGACAACTACACCTCTTTGGGAAGTTCTCCAAAGATGGAGAGAACTGGACTCTGGGTATCTCTAAGGACACCTCAGACTCAAAACTGCTATAATTCCTGTGCATTCTTACAGCTGCCTGAGACTGGGCATTTTTTTTTTTTCATTTGACCTCTTCTCATCTTTTGATGTATTCAAGAGACACAGGGTCTGCGTCATTAATCCTGTGCATTTAATCTGCAGCATGCTCAACTGATTGGAAGATTCCCAATCCTCTTCCTTAATGACTCTGTCTCTGGATCTCAGGTGTAATTTTCATCCTTCCTCACAGGTGGTCACCAAAGGAGTCTGTCCTGAGACACCTGTGGCACACTGGGGTCTGCCGTGATGAACACAGGAGGTGGTACAGCTGCTTGGAATGCTGGAACCATGGCGGTGCCAAATAGGAATAGGAGCCAGCAACCATAGGCAGAAAAGATTTGGCCTTAATGGGATCCTTTTCTAGTCTGTGTTTGCAGGAGCATGAGTGGCACTTCTGCTGGTTTTTCTCTATTGCCTTGTAGTAAGTGTTAACAGATGGGAAGGTGAGAGTCTACCAAGCTATCTCTACCTCCTAAGTGTGACACAACAGTTAGATCCTACCTTTATGGCAGTTTGAGAATTCTCAAAAGGCATTCCCTGCTACACAACTACTTGCACATGCTCTGTCAGGCAATTTCCACATAGTCAAAAGCAGTCCTCCCCCAGGATCCCTCTAAATCCCATATTCCAGCTTCCAGACCCCATGCACACTGGTTGAGCAGCATTGCATTTGGGACCATATAGGATCACAACACACATTGTCTGTGTGACTCTCACTCTATCCAAATTATATTTCATCAGCTGTATTATCTTGTTTTCTTTTAGTTCAAAATAATTTACCCATTAGTGAAGGAGCTTGTTTCAATCTGGAAATCTTTTTTCTGCTTCTCCATCTCCCACCTGAAGCATAGGGTTTTGTCTTGCTTCCTCTTATTCTCCTTCTCTCTTCTTAATTCCTTTCTGCCCAGGTATGTATGGAAACCACATGGGACACTCTGATGACTAAGGTTTTCTGCTAGTATTTATCTGATGCTGTTTGAGAACTATTGTCCATGTAGAAGTATTATTTGTGATTATTTCATTGAGAGAGTTGCATTTCACATCTGCCTACAATTCTGCCTTCTTGGAACGTCTCTGTTTTCCCTGGAAAGCTCTATTATTCTTTTTTCCTTGACAGTAAAACAGGAAATATTAGTTTCCATGAATTAATCTGTTTGATGGGACGTTGCTTATGTACACACGTAATTGGTACTACTTTGACTTCCAACATGCAATCAAGCATATTGTGTTGTTGTTGTTGTTGTTGTTTTTAACCCTTGGAAATTTCTCGTAATGAGGAATTGTTATCAGCATTAAGAAATGCATATTTTCTACGTAAAATATAGTAGCATAATTGGGCTCAAAAAGTCAGTGCTTGACTATATCTAGCTTTTTTTTTTTTAATTCCTGACATTTTCTCAGAGTACAGATGTCTGACCACAATTCGAAGCTTACCTCCATTCAGTTCGTATCAAAGATCAGAGACTGTCATGTGAATAATTTAATTATTCTAGAATAAGATGGCAAGTTCATAGGAAATTACCAGTTGGTACGTGAATACCTAAAAAAAAAAAATGAGAGAGAGAGAGAGAAAAAAATGACAACAGCAAAAATGACCAAAAATAAAACAAACAAACAAACACAGGAATGTTTAGTTAGTTATTTAATCATAAGAAGTACACATGGATTGATGTTTGTATCATAGAATAGGCAAGGAAATAGCATACAATCATCTATATCTGCTTAACTGTCTCTGCTAATGGCTTGGACACTGCAAATAACACAAACCAAAATAATAATAATAATAATAATAATAATAATAATAATAATAATAATCTTGTAAAATTATTAGAGATAAGATATGAAAATACCTTACTTTTATCTCCTGGGAAGTGTGTATGCTAGTCAAGGTGCAGCAGTTAGAATTGGACACAGGTCAATGAACTGATACAAAATCGGGAAAGGAACAAGTCAAAGTTATATACTGTTGACCTGCCATCTAACTTCTGTCCAGAGAACACCATGAAAATATAAAAATCTAAATGAAGTTTAAGTTAGAAACAAAATTTATGTGGGAGATATGAATAACCTGAGTTATCCCAATGACAACACCGAAATGACAGAAGAAAAATAGCAACTAAGGGGCATCTTGATGAAAGTGTTTTCTGTTTCAAGTATAGACATCTGAAATGAGATTGCCCTACATAAAAAAAAGAAATTCTGTTTCACACATGAAACTCTAAATACAGATTTCAGGATGTGAAACATAAAATTCTCTATTATTCACATATACAAATGGATAATGTTTTTCCAACTTAAAATACTGAATTCTCTGTGCATCATACATGAAAGTATGGACCCAAAATACTCTGCAGAAAATGTGGAAATTTTTACAATAGAGTGATGAAAATCTCAATGCAGATTCTTTGACAGGACATACAAAGATGGCTATTTCACATATCCAAACATGGCCATATGAAACATGGACTTTTTTCATACTTTTCATTTGAAAATATGTGTGAGTTCTTTCCTTCATGAAATATTGAATGCTGCCTATTTAACATTTGGAAAACGTTTGTTAGTTTTCCTACAAGAAATGTAGTATTTTCCCTCAGATTTCATGCTTGAGCTCTGAAATTCTCTATATTTCCATCAAGAAAGTTTGAATGAAGGTTTCCTGTTATGAGATTTGGAATTCTGTGTATTACACGTTTGCCAATCTGAGGAGAAATGTTCTCTCATGAATTATGAATTCTCATTTTTTCACATATGAAACACTTTCCAAATGTATACATGAAAGATAATTTTCCATGATTCAGAAATTAAGGTCTGTGATTGATGAAAAACATCAAACAGCTATATTTCATGTATTTCCTAAATAACATATAGAGTTTACTCTATAAAATATGGGTGAAGATTTCCCTACATGAAATAGGGGATTATTATATTTTACACATGTAAAATCAAAACTCTTATGATTATACAGTGGAAGTGATAAATAGCTACAGGGGATTCTATCTTATAGATGAGTGCCTGAAGACCTATGGACGGAGGTTTCTGATATTGTACACGAAGTAGTAATCAAGACCATCAGCATGAAAAAGAAATGCAATAGGGTAAAGTTACAAGGCCTCACAAAGAGCTGAGAAATAAAGCGAACCTAAATGAAAAGAGGAAAAGGAAAACTATATACATTTGGATGCAGAGGCCCAAAGAATAGCAAGGGAGATAAAACCTTCCTCAGTTATTAATGCCAGAAAATAAAGGAATTTTTTTTAAAAGGAAATTCTGCTACTCTTCAAGAACATCAGAGACAAAGGGAAAATTTTATGCAAAGATGGGCACAATAAAGGACAGAAATGGTACAGACATAACAGAAGCAGAAGCTATTAAGAAGAGGTGGGTAGAATAAACAGATGAACTATGCACAAAAGACCTTCATGACCCAGTTAAGCACGATGGTGTATTGATTAACCTAGGGCCAGATGTCCTGGAATGGAAAGTCTAGTTGTACTTAGAAAGCATAGCTACAAACAAAGCTGTTGGAGGTGAGGGAATTCAGTTGAGATATTTCAAATTCTAAAAGATGATGTTGTGTATGGGATGCCCTTCATACGTCAGCAAATTTGGGAGACTCAGCTTTGGCCAGAGGACCAGAAATGGTCAATTTTCCCAACTGCAAAGAAAGGCAATCCAAAGACTGTCCACACAACCACTTAATTGCAAACATCTCACAGAATTGCAAATAATTGCTCAAAATTCCCCAAGCCAGGCTTTAACAGAGTGTGAACAATGAGCTTCCAGATGTTCAAGCTGGATTTAGAAAGGGCAGAGGAACTTGAGTTTAAACTGTCAACACCCGTTGGATCTCCATAAAGCAAGAGAACACCAGGACAGCCTCTACTCCTATTTGACTATGCCAAAGACTGAGTGACACAACAAAACGACATAATAAATCAGTCACATCAAAATGTGGAATATTCTTCAAAACATGGGAATGTATGCCTCCCAAGATATCTTACATTCATGTAAATATAATAAATATTTATCAACCTGGAAAAATTTCTCAGTAAATAAGAAAGATGAATTATGATATTAGTGCAGGATATAGAATGTTCTTAAGTAATGTGCAGAGCATTTGATTGTTTATTACATTTCTTTATTGGTAATTAAGTAAGCACTTAAAATGTGTCATTGTCAGGCTCTATGTTTCAGCTGATGTAAAAGATACATAAAGAGGGTAGACCCAAAACACATTGAAGACGTGATATCTCTGCTCTCCTTGCTAAGAGGGAAAACAGAAGTTCTTCAAACCCTAAGAAAAATTGAGACAAACTTGTGAGAAGGAGTTTAGCATGACTGATAGTAATTTGTGTGATTGTAGCCTCAGAGAAGGCGATGGCACCCCGTGCCAGTACTCTTGCCTGGAAAATCTCATGGGTGGAGGAGCCAGGTAGGCTGCAGTCCATGGGGTTGAGAAGAGTCAGACATGACTGAGCGACTTCACTTTTCACATTCATGCATTGGAGAAGGAAATGGAAACCGACTCCAGTGTTCTTGCCTCGAAAATACCTTGGAGGGAGGAGCCTGGTGGGCTGCAGTCCATGAGGTCGCTAAGTGTTGGACAATACTGAGCGACTTCACTTTCACTTTTCACTTGCACGCTTTGGAGAATGAAATGGCAACCCACTCAGTGTTCTTGCCCGGAGAATCCTATGGATGGGGAAGCCTGGTGGGCTGCCATCTATGGGGTCACACAGAGTCGAACACGACTGAAGCAACTTAGCAACAGCAGCAGCTTCAGAAGCACAGTATAAGAGAAAGATAATGAAATTACTAAGGAGAACAGATTTCATGTCTTCCAAGAACTTTTTAACCATGCTGATGTGCTGCAGTCACCACCAGGAACTTATTCTGTCATTATGGAGTCAGATAAGCAACATCTAAACATGAATTTGGAACTATAGAGTAGAATCGTGGTGTCAGGAAATAAAGACGGGCCTTAAATACAGCAGAACAAAAATGACCCTATAGAATACCACTTGTATTGTACATATCTTGTGCTGACCATGGGCCAGTCACTGACTATATCATGTTATCTTTGTTATCACAGTGATGGCATAATTGTCCTCAAGATTTTGGACATGCTACAATATCTATATTTTCAAGGACAAAATGAATTTATCTAATGAAAACAATCTGCTGTCTAACCTTTTAAGACTCTACCAGTAACTAATAGAATATAATACGTGAATGTACTAAAGTTCATACTGTGTATTTTCAGTTTTCAAATTTTACTTGCATCTCTTCCTTCACCCATACCGTCCTAATTTAGACACCCCTTCATTTCAGCAGGGATGATTTCCAAAATCACTTTACATCCATTACCTCTTTTCCCTTTCATTTTCTTGCTTAAAATATTATATCAGGTATCATTTATCTAGGATGCATAATGGATATTTTCTTGGACTGAAGAGTTTATAAAACCGTGAAGTAAAGTAGCCAACCATTGAACTAAAGCCACATATAACTCTTCCTTGTTTGAAAATAGAAAATGAAACTATGAAGATGAACATGTATATTTATTGTTCAAATACAAGAATTGTAGATATTGTTGACATTTCCGAAGGTGAATTTCAATCTTTTTTAAGCTCCATAATCTGACATGTATTTGATAGTCATTTTTAATTAGCATGGCTTTCATATAATGATTATTGTTAGTGAGTTTACTTGAAAGAGAGGAGGCAGAGTATAATTGATTGTTGGAACTGAGAACCATGAGTTGCCTTTCTTGCAGGTTAGGAAAAAGATTGTCATGTGATGACATATCGCTATGCCTGTCTGGAAATTAAGAAGGTTCCACCATCAGTCCGGAATAAGTGCTCTGTAACGGAGATATGATGTGATTCTGAGAAGTAGATGTAATTGCACTAACAAAGTCTACAACGTGGCCGTTTACTTGAGTGTAGCTGCTATCTGAGTGAGAAATAAAAATGCTCAATTTTTTTAAAACAAGTTGATCTATCACAATCTGGTCTGCTTGTCTGATATTGCTGATGGGGTAGGAAAGTCACAAGGAGATAGGGCACTTTTATTATCGACAATCTGGCTGGTATGAGGCTTTTGTATGAAGTTCAGTTCAGTTCAGTCGATCAGTCGTGTCCGACTCTTTGCGACCCCATGCATTGCAGCAAGCCAAGCCTCCCTGTTTATCACCAACTCCTCGAGTTTACGCAGACTCATGCCCTTCGAGTCAGTGATGCCACCCAGCCATTTCATCCTCTGTCATCCCCTTCTGCTCCTGACCACAATCTCTCCCAGCATCAGAGTCTTTTCCAATGAACCAACACTTCACATGAGGTGGCCAAAGTCCTGGAGTTTCAGCTTTAGTATCATTCCTTCCAAAGTAATCCCAGGGTTGGTCTCCTTCAGAATGGACTGGTTGGATCTCCTTTCAGTCCAAGGGACTCTCAAGAGTCTTCTTCAACACCACAGTTTGAAAGCATCAATTCTTCAGCGCTCAGCCTTCTTCACAGTCCAACTCTCACATCCATACATGACTACTGGAAAAACCATAGCCTGAATAGGCGAACCTTAGTCAGCAAAGTAATGCCTCTGCTTTTGAATATGCTATCTATGTTGATCATAACTTTTTTCCAAGGAGTAAGCGTTTTTATTTTATTTCATGGCTTCAGTCACAATCTGCAGTCATTTTGGAGGTCCCAAAAATAAAGTCTGACACTGTTTCCACGGTTTCCCCATCTATTTCCCATGAAGTGATGGGCCCAGATGCCATGATCTTTGTTTTCTGAATGTTGAGCTTTAAGCCAACTTCTTCACTCTCCTCTTTTACTTTCATCAACAGGCTTTTTAGCTCCTCTTCACTTTCTGCCATAAGGGTGGTGACATCTGCATATCTGAGGTCATTGATATTTCTCCCAGCAATCTTGATTCCAGCTTGTGTTTCTTCCAGTCCAGAGTTTCTCACCATGTATTCTGCATAGAAGATAAATAGGCAGAGTGACAATATACAGCCTTGACATACTCCTTTTCCTATTTGGAACCAGTCTGTCGTTCCATGCCCAGTTCTAACTTTTGCTTCCTAACTTGCATACAGATTTCTCAAGAGGCAGGTCAAGTGGTCTGGTATTCCCATCTCTCTCAGAATTTTCCAGTTTATTGTGATACACCCAGTCAAAGGCTTTGGCATAGTCAATAAAGCAGAAATAGATGTTTTTCTGGAATTTTCTTGCTTTTTCTATGATTCAGCAGATGTTGGCAATTTGATCTCTGGTTCCTCTGCCTTTTCTAAAGCCAGCTTGAACATCAGGAATTTCATGGTTCATGTATTGCTGAAGCCTGGCTTGGAGAATTTTGAGCATTACTTTACTAGTATGAGAGATGAGTGCAATTTTGCAGTAGTTTGAGCATTCTTTGGCATTGTCTTTCTTTGATATTGGAAAGAAAACTGACCTTTTCCAGTCCTGTGGCCACTGCTGAGTTTTCAAAATTTGCTGGCATATTGAGTGCAGCACTTTCACAGCATCCTCTTTCAGGATTTGAAATAGCTCCACTGGAATGCCATCACCTCCACTAGCTTTGTTCATAGTGATGCTTTTTAATGCCCACTTCGCTTCATATTCCAGGATGTCTGGCCTAGATGAGTGGTCACACCATCATGATTATCCAAGTCATTAAGATCTTTGTTGTACAGTTCTTCTGTGTATTCTTGCTACCTCTTCTTAATATCTTCTGCTTCTGTTAGGTCCATACAATTTCTGTCCTTTATCAAGCCCATTGTTCCCTTGTTATCTCTAATTTTCTTGAAGTGATCTCTAGTCTTTCCCATTCTTTTGTTTCCCTCTATTTCTTTGCATTGATCACTGAAGTAGGCTTTCTCATCTCTTCTTGCTATTCTTTGGAACTCTGCATTCAGATGATTCTATCTTTCCTTTTCTCCTTTCTTTTTCACTTCTCTTCTCTTCACAGCTATTTGTAAGGCTTCACCAGATGGCCTTTTTTTTTTTTTTTTTTTTTTGCATTTCTTTTCCATGGGGATGGTCTTGATCCCTGTCTCCTATACATTGTGACAAACCCCATTCCATAGTTCATCAGGCAGTCTATCTATCAGATCTAGGCCCTTAAATCTATTTCTCACTTCAACTGTATAATCATAAGGGATTTGATTTAGGTTATACCTGCATGGTCTAGCAGTTTTCTGTACTTTGTTTAATTTGAGTCTGACTTTGCTAATAAGGAGCTCATGATCTGAGCCGCAGTCTGCTCCTGGTCTTGTTTTTGTTGACTACATAGAGCTTCTCCATATTTGGCTGCAAAGAATATAATCAATCAGATTTCGGTGTTGACCATCTGGCGATGTCCATGTGTATAGTCTTCTCTTGTGTTCTTGGAAGGGGGTGTTTGCTATTACCAGTGCATTTTCTTGGCAAAACTGTATTAGTCTTTGCCCTGCTTCATTCTGCATTCCAAGGCCAAATTTGCCTGTTACTCCAGGTGTTTCTTGACTTCCTACTTTTGCATTCCAGTCCCCTGTAATATAAAATAACATATTTGTTGATGTTAGATCTAAAAGGTCTTGTAGGTCTTCATAGAACCGTTCAACTTCAGCTTCTTCAGCATTACTGTTCGGTGTATAGACTTTGATAACCATGATATTGAATTGATTGCCTTGGAGACGGACAGAGATGATTCTGTCATTTTTGAGACTGCATCCAAGTACTGCATTTCAGATTCTTTTGTTGACCATGATGGCTACCCCATTTCTTTTGAGGGATTCCTGGCTACAGTAGAAGATATAATGGCCATCTGTGTTAAATTCACCTATTCCAGTCCATTTTAGTTCTAATTTGATTCCTAGAATGTCGATGTTCACTCTTGCCATCTCTTGTTTGACCACTTCCAATTTGCCTTGATTCATGGACCTGACATTCCAGGTTCCTATGCAATATTGCTCTTTGCAGCATCGGTTATTACTTCTATCACCAGTCACATCCATAGCTGGGTATTGCTTTTGCTTTGGCTCCATCCTTTCATTCTTTCTAGAGTTATATCTCCAGTAGCATTTTGGGCACCTACTGATCTGGAGAGTTCCTCTTTCATTATCCTATTATTTTGCCTTTTCCTAAGGTTCATGGGCTTCTCAAGGCAAGAATGCTGAATGGGTTTGCCATTCCCTTCTTCAGTGGACCACATTCTGTCAGACCTCTCCACAATGACTCGTCCATCTTGGGTTGCCCTGTGGGTATGTCTTAGTTTCATTGAGTTAGACAAGGCTGTGGTCCTAGTGTGATTAGACTGACTGGTTTTCTGTGAGTATGGTTTCAGTGTGTCTGCGCTCTGATGCCCTCTTGCAACACTTGGGTTTCTCTTAACTTGGGTGTGGGGTATCTCTTCACAGCTTCTCTAGCAAAGCTCAGCTGCTGCTGCTTACATTGAATGAGGGGTATTCCTCACTGCCACCCTTCCTGACCTTCAATGTGGGATGGCTCCTTTAGGCCCCCCTGCGCTGCACAGCCACCACTCCTTGAATGTGGGGTTGGTCCTCCCAGCTGCCATACCAGGCCTTGGGCATGGGGTTGCTCCTCCTGGCCGCTGCCCCTGGTCTTGGGCTCCACCCCTCGCCTGAGATGCAGGGTAGCTACTCTCAGCAGTCGCCCTTGACCTCAAACACAAGGTAATTCCTCCCGGCCTCAGTCCCTGGTCTTGGAAGGGGTAGCTAATCTCGCTGCCACTCCTGACTGTTGAAGTGTAGTAGCTCATCTCTGTCATTCCTGTGCCATCACAGCCTGGCAGTCTAGGCTGCTGCCCCAGACCTCAGATGTTGGGTAGCTCCTCTCAGCCATGCTTAGTGCACCAGCCACAGCCACCTGCACTTAGTATGCCAGCAGCATCACAGGAGAATCTAAAAACAAAATCAACATATGCATAGAACTGAAAAACAATGAAAACAAAATAACCCAAAACCTATCAGTTTAGTTCACTCAGCCGTTTCCAACTCTTTGCTTCCCCATGAGTCGCAGCACGCCAGGTCTCCCTGTCCATCACCAACTCCTGGAGTTCACTCAGACTGTCGTCCATCGAATCAGTGATGCCATCCAGCCATCTCATCCTCAGTCGTCCCCTTCTCCTCCTGTCCCCAATCCCTCCCAGCATCAAAGTCTTCACCAATGAGTCAACTCTTCTCATGAGGTGGCCAATATGGGACACTGCATAAGCAGTGCTAAGTGAAAGGAACATGGCAATACAGGCTTACCTCAAGAAACAAGAAACTAAGTTATATAAATCAATTAATTGTAAACATAAAGCAACTAGAAAAAGAAGAAATTAAGAACTCCAGGGCAAATAAAGGGAAAAAAATTGTAAAAATCAAGACAAAAATAAATTCAAAAGAAATAAATAGATGATAGCAAAGATTTTAACAAAGCTAAAAGCTTTTTCTTTGAGAAGGAATATTAATTGAAAAAAAGTATTAACCAGAGTCATTAAGAAACAAAGGATGATGAATCCAATCAACAAAATCAGAAAGGAAAAGGGAGGAATCCCAACAGACAACACAGTAATACAGTCATAAGAGACTATTACCAGCAACTAGATGCTAATAAAATGGACAACTTGTAAGAAGTTGACAAATTCATAGAACTGTATAAATTTTCAAAACTGAAGCAGAAGGAAATAGGAAATCTTAAAGATATGTCGCAGCCATGGAAATGGAATTGGTAATCAGAAATCTTCCAGTAAACAAAAGCCCAGGACCTGACTGCTTCACAGCTGAATTCTACAAAAATTTTTGAGAAGAACTACCACCTATTCTACTCAAACTCTTCCAGGAAATTTCAGAGGAAGGAAAACTTCTAAACTCATTCTATGATGCCAAACTCACCCTAACACCACAACCAGACAAAGATGACAAAAAGAAAAAAAGAAAGATAGAAAACTACAGGCCAACATCAATGATGAACATAGGTGCAAAAATCCTTAGCAAAATCCTAGCAAAGAGAATCCAATATTCATATTAAAAAGATCATACCTCATGACCAAGTGGGCTTTGTCTCAGTGATCCAAGGATTCTTTAATATTCACAGGTCAATCAATTTAATACACCAAATTAATCAATTGAAAGATAAAAACCATATGATTACCTCAATAGATACAGAGAAGGCTTTTGACAAAATTCAACATCAATTTGTGATTAAAACTCTCCAGAAAGAAGGAATAGAAGGAACATACCTCAATATAATAAAAGCTATATATGACAAACCAACAGCAAAGAAGATCCTCAATGGTGAAAAATTGAAAGCATCCCCCCTAAAGTCAAGAACAAGAAAACAGTGCCCATTCTCACCACTACTAGTCAACACAATTTTGGAAGTTTAAGCCATAGCAATCAGAGAAGAAAAAGAAATAAAAGGAATCCAGATTGCCAAAAGAACAATTAAAAGTCTCACTCTTTGTTGATATCGTGATCCTATCCACAGAAAATCCTAAGGGCTCCACCAGAAAACTCCACCAGAAAATTACTAGAGCTAAGCAGTGAAGGTAGTAAAGTTTCAGGATATAAAGTTAACACCTAGAAGTTCCTTACATACCTGTACACTAAAGATTAGAAAACAGAAAGACAATAAGGAAACATTCCCATTCACCATTGTAACGAAAACAAGAAAATACTTAGGAATAAATCTACCTAAGGAAACAAATGGAGAAGGAAATAAATACCTATATATAGAAAACTATAAAACACTAATGAAAGAAATCAAAGAGGACATAAAGAGATGGAGAAATATACCATGTTCTGCCGGAGTCCAGTTCCAGCAGCCAGAGATTCAGCTGGAAAAGGGTGAGCGGTGTCAGTGAAAAACTGACGGTCCCTCTCATTTTTCTTGGACTGCCTTTTTATTTCAAGCTTATGATTCTCTTTTATATTTTTACAAAAGCATTAGGCCAGAGGTTTAATATTTTTAGTTCCCACTGACCCAGATTTATTTTTATCCAAAAATCACTGTTGCACCTCAAAAGGAGTTGCTTCCTCAGAGATTCTCTTATCTGCTTTTCTCATGTATCCTTGTGAATACACTGCAAATTATGCAAATATCTGGGCTGCATACAACATTCCTCCGTTTATTTCTTATTTTTCTTAGTCTTCTTTGCCCCTAGTATCCTAAGCACACTATTTCTTAGAAAGGGCTTCTGGCTAATAATATCTCTAAAATCCCTAATTTCTATAAGCTATATTAGACTATACTAACATTACAGCGATCTTTAAATCTTTAGCTTCCAACTATTTTAATTATACTTAAGCCCTAAATTCAACAAACACCTTTGCCATAAACACTTTTTTCAAAAATGGGATTCAGATAGCAATCCCTCCCATGGCCTCAGGCTGAGGCCTGAGTGCTCACCCTGGAAGGGTCTTTTGTAAAAGTCCTTGAACAAATGTCAATGATTAATTTTATGAATTACTCTTCTAGCACAGCTGAAAAAGGCCTTCTCATGTTCCTCTGAAAAATAATAAGAACCTTAATATTCTCTTCAGTCAACTCAGCCAAGGAAAGGAAAAAAAAAAAGTCAGAAACACAAACCCTAACTCCTTCATTCTAGGTCCATGCCTATGAACAAATGGAGGGGGTTTAGGGCCGTGCCTCCATTTTGTCAGTAATGCCAAACATGGCTCCCAACAATGTTCATGGTTTGCAAGTATCAATATAGTGAAAATGAGTCAGTTCAGTTCATTTGCTCAGTCGTGTCCAACCTAAAGCAATCTATAGATTCAATGAAATCCCTATCAAGCTACCGACAGTATTTTTCACAGTACTATAACAAATAATTTTACAGTTCGTTTCATTCGCTCAGTCATGTCCGACTCTTTGAGACCCCATGAATCGCAGCACACCAGGCCTCCCTGTCCATCATCTCCCTGAGTTCACTCAACCTCATGTTCATTGAGTCCGTGATGCCATCCAGCCACCCCATCCTTGGTCGTCCTCTTGTCATACTACCCCCAATCCCTCCCAGCATCAGAGTCTTTTCCAATGAGTCACCACTTCCCATGAGGTGGCCAAAGTACTGGAGCTTCAGCTTTAGCATCATTCCTTCGAAAATAATCCCAGGGCTGATCTCCTTCAGAATGGACTGGTTGGGTCTCCTTGCAGTCCAAGGGACTCTCAAGAGTCTTCTCCAAAACCACAGTTCAAAAGCATCAATACTTCAGCATTCAGCCTTCTTTACAGTCCAACACTCACATCCATACATTACCACAGGAAAAACCATCGCCTTGACTAGACAGACTTTAGTTGGCAAAGTATTGTCTCTGCTTTTGAATATGCTATCTAGGTTGGTCATAACTTGTCTTCCAAAAGTAAGCATCTTTTAAATTCATGGCTTCAGTAGCCATCTGCAGTGATTCTGAAGCCCCCAAAAATAAAGTGTGACACCATTTCTACTGTTTCCCCATCTATTTCCCATGAAGTGATGGGACGAGATGCCATGCTCTTCGTTTTCTGAATGTTGAGCTTTAGGCGAACTTTTTCACTCTCCTCTTTCAATTTCATCAAGAGGGTTTTTAGCTCCTCTTCACTTTCTGCCATAAGGGTGGTGTCATCTGCATTTCTAAGGTGATTGATATTTCTCCCTGCAATCTTGATCCCAGCTTGTGTTTCTTCCAGTCCAGCGTTTCTCATGATGTACTCTGCATGCAAGTTAAATAAGCAGAGTGACAATATACAGCTTTGATGTACTCCTTTTCCTATTTGGAACCAGACTGTCATTCCATGTCCAGTTCTAACTGCTGCTTCCTGACCTGCATACAGGTTTCTCAAGAGGCAGGTCGGGTGGTCTTGTATGCCCATTTCTTTCAGAATTTTCCACAGTTTATTGTGATCCACACAGTCAAAGGCTTTAGCATAGTCAATAAAGCAGAAATAGTGTTTTGTTTTGTTTTTTTTTTTTTCCTGGAACTCTTTCGCTTTTTCCATGATCCAGCAGGTGCTGGCAATTTGATCTCTGGTTCCTCTGCCTTTTCTAAAGCCAGCTTGAACATCAGGGGGTTCATAGTTCACGTATTGCTGAAGCCTGGCTTGGAGAATTCTGAGCATTACTTTACTAGCATGAGGGATGAGTGCAATCGTGCAGTAGTTTGAGCATTCTTTGGCATTGTGTTTCTTTGATATTGGAAAGAAAACTGACCTTTTCCAGTCCTGTGGCCACTGCTGAGTTTTCAAAATTTGCTGGTATATTGAGTGCAGCACTTTCACAGCATCATCTTTCAGGATTTGAAACAGCTCAGTTGGAACTCTATCCAACCTAAAGCAATCTATAGATTCAATGCACTCCCCATCAAGCTACCGACAGCATTTTTCACAGTACTATAACAAATAATTTTACAGTTCGTTTCATTCGCTCAGTCATGTCTGACTCTTTGAGACCCCATGAATCGCAGCACGCCAGGCCTCCCTGTCCATCACCGTCTGCCTGAGTTCACTCAGAATCACGTCCATTCAGTCCGTGATGCCATCCAGCCATCTCATCCTCAGTCGTCCCTTTCTCTTCCTGCCTCCAATCCCTCCCAGCATCACAGTCTTTTCCAATGAGTCGACTCTTCACATGAGGTGGCCAAAGTACTGGAGCTTCAGCTTTAGCATCATTGCTTCCAAAGTAATCCCAGGGCTGATCTCCTTCAGAATGGACTGGTTGGGTCTCCTTGCAGTCAAGAGTTTTCTCCAACACCGCAGTTCAAAAGCATCAATACTTCAGCATTCAGCCTTCTTCACAGTCCAACTCTCACATCTATACATAAGCACAGGAAATAATTTTTCAGTTTTTATGGAAATAGTAATACCCTCAAATAACCATAGCAATACCCTCAAATAACCAAAGCAATCTTGAGAAAGAAGAATAAAATTGGAGGAATTAACCTGCTTGACTTCAACTTCAAAGCTGTAATCATCAAGACAGTATGGTACTGACACAAAGACAGAAATATAGATAAATGGAACAGAATAGAATGCCAAGAGATAAAGACAAGCATTACGGACAACCTCTCTTTGATGAGCGAGAAAAGTATATACAATGGAAAATATGACAATCTCTTAATATATGGTGCTGGGAAAGCTGGTCAACCACTTGTAAAAGAATTAACCTAGCAATGAGATGCCATCACATGCCAGTCAGAATGGATATTATCAAAATTCTACAAAAAATTAATTCTGGAGACTCTGTGGAGAAAAGGGAATCCTTTTACATTGTGGGTGGGACTACAAACTAGAACAGGCACTATTTAGAACAGTGTGGAGATTAGTTAAAAAAAACTGGAAACAGAACTGCCATATGACATAGCAATCCTACCACTGGGCATACACACCAAGGAAAGCAGAAATGAAAGAAACACATGTAACACAATATTCATCACAGCACTGTTTATAATAGCCTGGACATGGGTGCAACCAAGATATCCATTGGGAGACATGTGGATAAGAAATATTTGGTATGTATACAAAATGAAATATTACCCAACCATTAAAAAAAGTTCATTTGAATCAGTTCTAATGAGGTGGATTAAACTGGAGCCTATTATACAAACTGAAGCAAGTAAAAATGAAAAACACCAATACAGTACACTAATGCATATATATGGAATTTAGAAAGATGGTAACAATGACCCTATATGTGAGACAGTGATATAGACACAAATGTACAGAACAGTCTTTTAGACTCTGTAAGAGAAGGTGAGGGTGGGATGATTTGAGCGGTTAACACTGAACCATGTATATAATTATAAGTGAAACAGATCTCCAGTTTGGGTTCTATAAATGAGTCAAGGTGCTCAGGGCTGATACACTTGTATGATCCTGAGGGATGTGATGGGGAAGGAGGTGGAAGGAATGTTCAGCATCAGGAACACATGTAAACCTACGGCTTATTCATGTCAATGTATGGAAAACACACTACAATATTTTAAAGTAATTAGCCCCCAATTAATATAAATACAATTTTAAAAAATGTACTTAAGATTAAAAACAGTCTGCTGGGCTTCTCCAATGATAGAGTGGCTTAAGAATCTGCTTCTCAATGCAGGGGATATGGGTTTGATCCTTCATCTGAAGAGATCACACATGCTATGAAAGTAGATAATCCTGTTTGCCCCAACTTCCTCACCTGGTCACCCTAGAGCTTCTGCTTTGTGATAGACGGAAGTAACATGAGAAGCTAGCTCACTGCAATGAAGAGTAATCCCCAATTACTACAACTTGAGAAACTTTGTGCACAGCAATGAAGATTCAGTGCAGCCATAAATAAATAAATTCTAAAAATTGTAAAGAAATAAATTCTAGATTTTTAAAGTTCTTCCATGTAATATTAAATCCTGTAGTTAATTGAATATCCAGAGGTTGAATTTACTACTGGAAATATGAAATTCCTATATTTCAATATAAAAATCAAGGGCATTGTTCCTAAATGAAATATAAATTCTCTATATTTCACATATAAGTATATTGGTATAGATTTTATTATATGATTCTCTAAATTTCACATAGAAAAATATAGGTGTCAGTTCTGTTTGAAAGTTGGAATTCTCTATAATTCATATTTGAAATTTAGGATGATTATGTTTCCTATTGGAAATGTGGAATTCCCTAATTTTGTATTAAAAACTGGATGTAGACTTTTGTAAGCAATGCAAATTTATATATTTAAAATCTTTACCATTGAGACTACCAGAGAAGTTTATTATTTTTAGGAAAATCTCCCCAATTTTCTAAATTTAACACCCAAAATAGATGTCCTATTCATGATAGCTAACTGTGATGTAAAAACTGGAAGTCAGGAGATACGTCGGGTAACAGGCAAGTTTGGGCTTGGGGTACAAAATGATGTGTAACAACGGCTAAATGCAGAGTTTGCAAATGCAAACGGTAAAAATGGAAATAGCAACAGCGTTCTTGGGCTCCAGAATCACTGGGGACAGTGATTACAGTCATGAAAATAAAAGACTGTCGCTCCCAGGAAGAAAACCTATGACAAACATTGCAACAATGCGCTGAAAAGTACAAACATCACTTTGTTGACAAAGGTCCATGTAGGCAAACTAGATTTCCGCCCCCGCCCCCAGCCTGGGGATATGTACGGATGTCCATCTTGTGTGACCCTACACAGCATGGCTTAGTTTCACTGAGTTAGATAAGGCAGGGGTCCATGTGATCGATTGGTTAGGTTTCTGTGATTGTGGATTCAGGGGTTTTGTCCTCTAATGCCCTCTCTCAGCATTTAGCATTTTACTGGGGTTTCTCTTACTTTGGACGTGGAATATCTCTTCACTGCTACTACAGAAAAGCACAGCTGCTGCTCCTTAATTTGGATGTGGGATATCTCCTCTTGACTGCTAGCTGCTCCAGTGCCACAGAGACAGAGCTCACTGCTCTAGCGAATTAGGAAAACTTAGTAATGGCCACAGGAATGAAAAATGTCAATTTTCATTCCAATCAGAAAGAGAGGCAATGCCAAAGTATACTCAAACTACTACACAATTGCCTTCATCTCATGCACTAGTAAAGTCATACTCAAAGTTCTCCAAGGCAGGCTTGAACAATATGTGAACCATGAATTTCCAGATGTTCAAGCTGGTTTTGGAAAAGGCAGAGGACCTAGAGATCAAATTGTAAACATCCCTGGATTCTGAAAAAGCAAGAGAGTTCCAGAAAAACATCTATTTCTGGTTTATTGACTATGCCAAAGACTTTGAATCTATGGATCACCAAAAAATGTGGAAAATTATACAAGAGGTAGGCATATCAAACCACCTGACCTGTCCCTTGAGAATCTGGATGCAGTTCAGTAAGCAACAGTTGGAACAAAGCATGGGACAGCAGACTGGTTCCAAGTAGGAAACAGAAGAAGTTAAGGCTGTATTGGCACCCTGCTTATTTAATGTCTATGCAGAATATATCATGAGAAATGCTGTTTGTTTGTTTGTTTGTTTGTTTTTTTAAGTAGAAGCTGGCATCAAGATTACACAGAGAAACATCAATAAATGCAGTTATGCAGATGACACCACACTTAACGGCAGAAAAAAAAAAAGGAAGATCCAAAAGTCTCTTGATGAAAGTGAAATAAGAGAGTGAAAAAAATGGCTTAAAATTCAATATTCAGAAAACTAACATCATAGTATCTGGTCCCATCACTTCATGGCAAATAGACAGGGCACAATCTTTATAATTTATTTTGTTGGTGGAGGGTGGGTCCAAATCACTGCAGATGGTTACTGTAGCCATGAAATTTAAAGATGCTTCCCCTTTGAAAGGAAAGTTATGAGCAACCTACACTGCCTATTAAAATGCAGAGACATTACTTTGCCAACAATGGTCTGTCTACTCAAAGCTATTGTTTTGCCAGTAGTCATATATGGATGTGAGACTTGGACTATATAGAAAGCGGATAAGAAGAATAATTAATACTTTTGAACTGTGATACTAGAGAAGAGTCTTGAGAAACCCTTGGACTGCAGGAGATACAAAAATTCCATCTTAAGGAGATCAGTCCTATGTGTTAATTTGAAAGATTGATGTTGACGCTGAAATGCCAAATCTTTGGCAACCTGATAAGAATTGCTGACTCATTGGGGGAAAAAAAAAACCCTGATGCTTGGAAAGATTGAGGGCAGGAGAAGGGAATGACAGAGGAAGAGAAGGTTGGATGGCATCACAGACTCAATGGGCATGAGTTTGGGTAGACTCTGGGAGTTGGTGATGGACAGGGAGGCCTGGACTCCTGTGGTCTATGCAGTCACAGAGAGTCAGATAGGACTGCAAAAATGAACTGAAATGATCTGAGCTGATGTGTGGATGTGGAAGCTCGACTATAAGGGCGGCTGACTGCCAAAGACTGAGGCTGTGAACCTGTCTTGCTGAAGGTGACTATTGAACGTCCCTTGGACAGGAAGGAGTTAAACTCAGTCAATCCTAAAAGAAACTAACTGTAAATGATCATTGGAAGGACTGATGCTGAAGCTCAGACTCCAATAATTTGGCTAACGGATTCAGGAAGAAAGACTGACACTCTATCTTGTCCTGAAATATTATTGACTCTGATGTGGGAAAGACTGAGTGCAGAAGAGGGCAAGAGAACTTGAGGTGGCTGGACATGCTGGAATCTCTTGTCTCAACAAAGATGAGTCTGAGCAAAGTGTTGCCTTGCAGGCAAGGGCAGGGAATGCTGCTGTCCATGGTGTTGCAGAGTTGGAACTGGCTGGTCACCTGAAAATCAGCAACAACTCTGTTTCACATATGTCAATCAGGAGATTTTCAAACCTGAAATGTGGAATACTCTATATGTCCTTAGGAAAATTAGATACTTCTTTATGAACTATGGACATATCTCCATTTCATTTGAGAAAGTCTGGGTGGCTATTTTACTTCTTAAACTATGAGAGATTCAATTACTCAGGCACCAAACTTTAGTACAATATGTTCACATGTGATTTAGAGTATTGTACATCTCAAATATAAGAATCAGGGTGTACATGTCCCTATGGGATATGTCATTAGAAAATCTGGGTGTCCGTTTTCCGACATTAAATATGAAATTCTCCATATTTTCAAGACCAAAACTGAGCACAAATTTTGTTACATGAAAAACATTTCCTTTTTGAAAATTTGGGTTGTCACTTTCCATATGATTGATGGAGTCTGTGGAATTCATGCATAAAAAGGTGAGTTCCAGAAAAACTTACATTAATTATGGAATGCACAGTATTTCATGTATAAAAATCAAGCCACATGTTTTCTTGCGTGAAATATGTTATTCTTAAATGAATGTTAAGGTTTAATACCAAACAAAATTATGTAAAATAATTATCCCTCAGTTAAAAATAAACACTAAAAAAGTTGGCCAAACATGGTATTCTGTATATTTTATGTTTCATCATCTAGATGTATATATTTCTAACTGATATAGGGAATTCTCTATATCTCACATATGTAAATCTGCAAGCAGAATCTCCAATATGCAGTAGTGAATTCTCTATATTTGACATAAGAAAAACTGCTGAAGGAATCTTGTACATGGAAGAGAGGGATTTTTGTTCCTTTCACATGTGGAAACCAGGCTACACATTCTCTTCTAAGATATGAACTGTACATATTTCAGATATGAAAATTTGAGTGAAGCAATTTCACATGAAATATACATATTGTCAAAGCTGTTGTTTTTCCAGAAGTCATGTATAGAAGTGAGAGATGGACTATAAAGAAAGCTGAGCAGGACAATGAATGGTTTTGAACTGTGGAGTTGAAGAAGGCTCTTGAGAGCCTTCTCAAGCCATCTAGGATGGCTTGGGGAAATCTAACCAGTCCATCCTAAAGGACATTACTCCTGAATACTATTTGCAAGACCGGCGGTAAAGATGAGACTCCAATACTTTGGCCACCTGATATGAAGAACTGACTCATTGGAAAGGACCCTGATGATGGAAAAGGATGAAGGCAGGAGGAGGAGGGACAATAGAAGATGAGAAGGTTTGATGGCATCACTGAATCAACAGACATGAGGTTGAGCAAACTAAGTGAGTTGGTGACTGACAGGAAAGCCTGGCCTACTGCAGTTGGGGCTCAAATATTTGAAAATGACTGAGGTACAAAACTGAACGGAACTGAACATGCCCCTGTCCATCAGAATAAGAACCAGCTTCCCCCCTGAGTTAGTCTCTCCCATTAGGAAGTTTCCACAAGCCTCTTATACTTATCCATCAGAGGGAAAACAGAATGAAAATCATAATGACAGAAAACCAACCAAACTGATCACATGGTCCATAGCCTTGTCTAACTCAATGAAAATGTGAGTCATGCATGCAGGTTCACCCAAGATGGACCTGTCATGGTAAAGGGTTCTCACAAAATGTTTCCCTTGGAGAAGGGAATGGGACACCTCTTCAGTATCCCTGCTTTGAGAAACCCATGAGCAGCATGTAATGACAAATTATAGCATACAGAAAGAGGAACTCCCAAGGGTGGCAGGTGCCCAATACGCTATTGGAGATCAGTGGAGAAGAGACAACAAAAAGAATGAAGGCGTGGAGCTTGATCAAAAGCAGCACCCAGTTGCAAATATGACTGGTGATGGGGTAAAGTCTGAGGCTGTAAAGAGTAATGTTGCATAAGAATCTGGAAGGTTATGTCCATGGATTAAGGATAATTGTAAGGGATCAAACAGGGGATGCCAAGAGTGAGCATTGACATTTTAGGAATCAGTGAATTAACTAGAGTGGGTGACTTTAACTCAGATGACCATTATGTCTACTACTCTGGGCAAGAAGCCTTTAGGAAAAAAAAATGAAGTAGCCATCCTAGTCAACAAGGAGTCTAAAATATAGTACTTGGAGGCAATCTCCAAAACGACAGAATGATCTCTGTTTATTTCCAAAACCAACCAGTCAATATTAGAGTCACCCAAGCCTGTGCCACTAATATTAATGCCAAGTAAGCTGAAGTAGTGTAGTTCTATGAAGACCTACAAGAACTTCTAGAACTTTCACCCATAAAAGATGTCATTTTCCTCAAAGGGGAAAGGCATGAAAAAGTAGAGACACCTGGAGTAACAGGAAAATTTTGCCTTGGAGGACAAAATAAAGCCACTCAAAAGAAATAGAGTTTTGCCAAGAGAACATATGGCTTATAGAAAACACTCACTTCCAGGAACTCCAGAGAAGACTCTACACATGGACATTACCAGAGTTTCAATGCTAAAGTCAGATTTATTCTTTTATTTGCAGCAAAAAGGAAGAAATTATATACAGTCAGCAAAAATAAGACTGGGATCTATTATGGTTCAGATCATGACCTTCTTATTGCCAATTTCAGACTTAAATTGAAAAAAGTAGGGGAACCGCTAGACTATTCATGGAGAACCTAAATTGTACCCTTTATGATTACACAGTGAAAGTGACAAAAATATCCCAGGGATTCGATCTCATAGAAAGAGTTCCTGAGTAACTACAGACAGAGGTTTGTGAAATTGTATAAAAGGTAGTGACCAAAACCATCCCCAAGGGCGGGGGGGAAGGCAAAAAGGCAAAATATGTGTCTGAATATACCCTTCAAATTACTGAGAAAAGAAGGGAAGCTAAAGCAAAGGATAAAGTGAAAGATATATCCACAGGGTAGACACATGGAAACCATCACCACAGAAACTAGTCAATTTAATCACACGAGGACCACAGCCTTGTCTAACTCAATGAAACTAAGCCATGCCTGTAGGGCCACACAAGACAGGAGGCTCATAGTGGAGAGGTCTGAGAGAATTTGATCCATGGAGAAGAAAATGACAAACCTCTTCAGTATTTTTGCCTTGAGAACCCCATAAACAGGATTGAAAAGGCAATATGATAGGATACTGAAAGAGGAACTCCCCAGGTCAGTGGTGCTTAATATGCTACTAGAGATCAGGAGAGAAATAACCAGAAAGAATGAAGGTAGCCAAAGCGAAAACAATACCCAGTTGTGGATGTGACTGGTGATAAAGGAAAGGCCCAATGCTGTAAAGAGAAATATTGCATAGGAACCTGGAATGTCAGGTCCATGAGTCAAGGCAAATTGGAAGCGGTCAAACAAAAGATTGCAACAACTTTGAAATTCTAGGAATCAGTGTACTAAAATGGACTGGAATGGGTGAATTCAACTCAGATGAGTATTTTATCTACTACTGTGGGCAGGAATTCCTTAGAAAAAATGGAGTAGCCATCATGGTCAATAAAAGGGTCTAAAATGCAGTATGTGGATACAATCTCAGAAACAACAGAATGATATCAGTTAATTTCCAAGGCAAACAATTCAATGTTATAATAATCTAAGTCTATCCTCCAACCAGTAAAGCTGAAGAAGCTGAAGTTGAATGGTTCTATGAAGATCTACAAGACCTTTTACAACTAACACCCCCCAAAAGATGTCCTTTTCATTATAGGGATCTGAAATGCAAATTAGGAAATCAAGAAATACCTGGAGTAACAGGTAAATTTAGCCTTGGAATGTGGAATGAAACAGAGAAAGACTAATAGAATTTTGCAAAGAAAATGCACTGGTCATAGCAACCACCTTCTTCCAACAACGCAAGAGACAACTCTACACATGAACATCACCAGATGATCAACACCGAAATCAGACTGATTATATTCTTTGCAGCCAAAGATGGAGAAGCTCTATACAGTCAACAAAAAAAAAGATCAGGAGCTGACTGTGGCTCAGATCATGAACTCTTTATTACCAAATTAAGGCTTAAATTGAAGAAAGTAGGGAAAACCGCTAGACCATTCAGGTGTGACCTAAATCAAATCCCTTATGATTATACAGTGGAAGTGAGAAATAGATTTTAGGGCCTAGATCTGATAGATAGAGTGCCTGATGAACTATAGACTGAGGTTCCTGACATTGTACAGGAGATAGGGATCAAGGCAATCCCCAAGGGAAAATAAATGCAAAAAAAGCAAAATGGCTGTCTGGGGAGGCCTTACAGATAGCTGTGAAAAGAAGAGAAATGAAAAGCAAAGTAGAAGAGGAAAGATATAAGCATCTGAATGCAGAGTTCCAAAGAATATCATGAAGAAATAAGAAACCTTCCTCAGCGATCAATGCAAATAAAGAGAGCAAAACAAAAGAATGGGAAAGACTGAAGATCTCTTCAAGAAAATTAGAGATACCAAGGGAATATTTCATGCAAAGATGGGCTAGATAAAGGGCAGAAGTTGTATGGACCTAACAGAAACAGAAGATATTAAGAAGAGGTCTCAAGAATATACAGAAGAACTGACAAAAAAAAAAAAAAGATCTTTATGAACAAATAATCACGATGGTGTGATTACTCACCTAGAACCAGACATCCTTGAATATGAAGTCAAGTGAGGCTTAGATAGCATCATTATGAAAACAAAATTAGTGGAGGTGATGGAATTCCAGTTCACCTATTTCAAATCTAGAAAGATGATGCTGTGAAAGTGCTGCACTCAATATGCCAGCAAATTTGGAAAACTCAGCAATGGCCACAAGACTGGAAAGGGTCAGTTTTCATTCCAATCCCAAATAACGTCAATGCCAAAGAATGCTCAAACTACCATACAATTGCATTCATCTCACATACTAGTAAAGTAATGCTCAAAATTCTCCAAGCCGGGCTTCAGCAATACGTGAACCAGGAACTTCCAGATGCTCAAGCTGGTTTTAGAAAAGGCAGAAGAACAAGAGATCACACTGCCAACTACTGATGGATCATCAAAAAAAGTAAAAAATTAAAAAAAAAACATTTCCAGAAAAACATCTATTTCTGCTTTATTGAGTATGCCAACACCTTTGACTGTAGATCACAATAAACTGTGGAAAATTCTGAAAAAGATGGGATGACCAGACCACCTGATCTGCCTCTTGAGAAAACTATATGTAGGTCAGGAAGCAATAGTTAGAAATTAAATGGAACAACAAACTTCTTCCAAATAGGAAAAGGAGTATGTCAAGGCTGTATATTGTCACCCTGATTGTTTAATTATATGCAGAGTACAACATAAGAAATGCTGAGCTGGAAGAAGTACAAGCTGGAATCAAGATTGCTGGAGGAAATGTCAATAAACTCAGATATGCAGATAACATGACCCTCTTGGCAAAGGATTGAAACCGGAGAGTGAAAAAATTGGCTTAAATCTCAACATTCAGAAAACTAAGATCATGACACCTAGTCACATTACTTCATGGAAAATAGATGGGGAAACAGTGGAAACAGTGTCAGACTTTATTTTGGGGGGCTCCAAAATGATTGCAGATGGTGACTACAGCCATGAAATTAAAAGACACTTACTACTTAGAAGGAAAGTTATGACCAACCTAGACAGCGTATTATATTGAAAAGCAGAAATATTATTTTGCCAACAAAGATCCGTCTAGTCAAGACTATGGTTTTCCCAGTGGTCATATATAGATGTAAGAATTGGACTGAGTGCCAAAGAATTGATGCTTTTGCACTGTGGTGTTGGAGAAGACTCTTGAGAGTCCCTTGGACTGCAAGAAGATCCAACCAGTCCATCCTATAGATTAGCTCTGGGTGTTCTTTGGAAGGAATGATGCTAAAGCTGAAACTCCAGTACACTGGCCACCTCATGTGAAGAGATGACTTATTGGAAACGACACTGATGCTGCGATGGATTTGGTTCAGTTGGGAAAGGGGACGACAGAGGATGAGATGGCTGGATGGCATTACAGACTTGATGGATGTGAGTTTGAGTGAACTCTGGGAGTTGGTAATGGCCAGGAAGGCCTGGCATGCTGCAATTAATGGGGTCGCAAAGAGTCAGATACAACTGAGCTACTGAACTGAAGTGAACTAAACACAGAGTTCCAAAGAAGAGGAAGGATAGATAAGAAATCCTACCTCAGTGAACAACGCAAAGAAGTAAAGGAAAATAATAGAATGGAAAAGACTAGATCTCTTCAAGAAAATTAGGGACTCCAAGGGAACATTCCATGCAAAGATGGTCAAAATAAAGACAATGAAATGTATAGACTTAACAGACATGGAATATTTAAAAAAGGGTATCAATAATACACATTTGAACTATACACAAAGGATCTTCAACACTCAGATAACAATGATGATGTGAACACTCACCTAGAGCCAGCAATACTGGAATGTGAAGTCAAGCCATCCTTATGAAGCATCAGTATGGAGAAAACTAGTGGAGCCAACGGAATTCCATTAGAGCTATTTCACAGACTAAAAGATGATTCTATGAAAGTGCTACACCAAAAATGTTAGTAAATTTGAAAAAACTCAGCAGTTTTCACAGGACTGGAAAAGTTCAGTTTTCAGTCCAATTCTAAAGAAAGGCATTACCAAGGAAAATTCCCACCACCACACATTTGCCCTCATGTTAAATGGTTGAAAGTATCGCTTAGCATTCTCCAGTCCAGGCTTTAAAAATTTCTGAACAATGAACTTGCACATATTCAAGCTGGATTTAGAAAATGTGAGGAACAAAAGATCATATTGCCAACATCTGCAGGATCATCAAAAAGGCGAGAGATCTCAATCAATCAATCAATCAATAAAATTAATGAATAAAATAAAATAAAAAAGGAAGAAAAAGAAAAGAAAAAAAAACAAAAGAAAGAAAAAATCTACTTCTGTTTCATTCTTTATACAGAAGCCTTTGACTGTGGGGATCACAAAAATAATTGTTACAATAAAAATAATAAAGTGGTGGGAAAACCAGACCACCTGACCTGTCTCCTGAGAAATCTGTATCCAAGTCAAGAAGCAACGGGCTATGGGGCAACAGGCTGCCTTCAAATCAGGAAAGGATTATTCCAGGCTGTATATTGTCACCCTGCTTATTTAAATTTGATTCAGTATACAATATGCGAAATGGCAGGTTGGATGCAGCTAAAGCTTGAATTAATACTCCTGGGAGAAATATCAATAAACTAAGAGAAGTAGATGACATCAAACTTATGGCAGAAAGTGAAGAAGAACTAAAGAGCCTCTTGATGAAAATTGAAGAGAAGAGTGAAATATCTGGCTTACAAATTCACCATTCAGAGAACAAGATCATGACTTCCAATCCAATCACTGTTTAGCAAAGGGATTGAAAAACAATGGAAAGAGCAAAAAACATTATTTGGGAGGTTCCAAAATTACTGCAGATGTTGACTGCACCATGAAAGTAAAGCGTACTCTTTGGAAGAAAGCTACGACCAAACTAAACAAAAGATTGAAAAGCAGAGACATTGCTTTGCCAACAAATGTCCACATGGTGAAATCTATGGTTTTCCTAGCAGACATGTTGGATGTGAGATTTGGACTCTAAAAATAGCTGAGTGAGGAAGAATTGATGCTTTTAATCTGTGCTGTTGGTGAAGACTCTGAAGTGTCTCTTGGCTTTAAGGAGGCTAAAGGAAATCAATCCTGAATATTCATAGGAAGGACTGTTTCTGAAAGTGAAACTCCAATAATTTTGCCACGTGGTATGAATAACTAAGTCATGTGAAAATACCTTGATGTTGGAAACATTGACGGCAGGAGGAGAAGAGGAAAACAGAGAACGAGATGGTTGGATGGAATCACCGACTCGATGGACATGAGTTTGAGTGTGCTCCAGGCATTGGTGATGGACAGGGTTATGGACAGGGAATCGTGGCATGCTGCAGTCCATGGGGTCACAACGAGTTGGGCTAGATCCAGAGACTGAACTGAACTAAACTCAAATGTAGAATCCCCAACATTTTTACATTAAAAAATAGTGATGGTGGATTTAGTAAATGATATATTGCCTTTTTTGTTTCATTTCATGACAATATGGAAGCTGTTTGTGTTACATGCAAGGTGGAATTCTCTCCACCTTATGTATGAAAATCTGGGTAGTGATTCTCTACCATTAAATGTGGAAATATGTATATTTCACAAGTGAAAATTTTGGCAATGTCATTCTGAAGATAAGGAGAACCAGTATAAAATTTAAATTCTCTCTACTTCACAAATGAAAATCTGGACACCACCGTTATTCATAAAGTAGAGTGTTTGAATTTCTGAAATATTAAAAAAAAAAGAATTTGTTCCATGAAATGTGTAATGTTCTATATTTGCTGTATCACCACTTTAGCTGCTAGTTTCTATCTAGTTTGTTGGACTTCTCTATATCATATTTTAGATCAGAAAGGAGATTTTCTTATGAAAACATCATAATCTCTATATTTCATATGAAGCGCTGCCTCTTCAGGTACAAAAACATGCATGTTCCCTGTTTGCCTATTTCCCTGTGCCTTGAACTATAGTTTGTGTCTATATGTGTTTGTGGCCTGTTTGTGTGCGTGCGTGTGTTTTCTGTGTGGATGTGTGTCTTTCCACAGGTGATGAAGCAATGAAGGTGACAGATCAGAAGACGTGTAGCAAGCAGAAGGATCTCTGTTCGTTTCCAAGACAAACCATTCAATAGCACAGTAATCTAAATCTGTGTACTGACCAGTTATGCTGAAGTAGCTGAAGTGGAACAGTTGCATGAAGACTTGTAAGATCATTTAGAACTAACATCCAAAAAAAAAAAAGAAGTCATTTTCACCATAGAGGAATGGAATGCAAATGTAGAAAGTCAAAAGATACCTGGAGTAACAGACAAATTTGGCATTGGATTGCAAATGGAATCCAGTCAAAGGCTTACAGAGTTCTGCCAAGACAACACACAGCTTATAGCACACACCCTGGTCCAGCATATATCACACAGCCAAGTCCAGCAACACAAGAGAAGACTCTACACATGGAATCACCAGATGTTTAGGACTGACATCACATTAATTCTTTTCTTTGCAGCCAAAGATGGAGAAGCTATATATAATCAGCAAAAACAGGACTGCGAGCTGACTATGGCTCAGATCATGAATTGCTTATTGCTAAATTAAGACAAATTTAAAAAGTAGAGAAACAATTTGCATTATTCATCTAAAAAAATCTACATCCAGATTTTCATACAAAATTAGGGAATTTCTTATCTGCAGTAGGAAGCATAGTCATCCTGAATTTCAAATGTGAATTATAGAGAATTCCAGCTTTCATATACTATTAACATCTATATTTTCTTATGTGAAATGTAGAGAATCATATAGGAAAATCTACACCAAAAGACATAAGTGAAACGTAGAGAATTTGTATTTCATTTGCGAATAGTGTGCTTGATTTTAATATTTGACATATAGGAATTTCATATTTCAAGCAGTCAATTGAACATCTGGATATTCAGTGAAATACAGGAATTCATATTACATGGAAGAAATTTAAAAAATTAGAATGTATTTATTTATAATTTTTAGAATGTATTTATTTATGGCTGCACTTTCTTCATTGCTGTGCACAAAATTTCTAAAGTTGCAGTAAATGAGGACTACTTTTATTGCAGTGAGCTAGCTTCTTATAGTACTCCCTTCTTTTGCAAAGCACAAGCCCTAGGGCACCCATGTTAGGTAGTTCAGGAAAAAGGGGTTATCTAGATTGGTAGCATGTGCCATCTCCTCAGACCAAGGATCAAAACTATGTCTCCTGCATTGGCAGGGAAATTCTAAAGCCCCTGGGTCCCTGAGAAGTCCAGCACACTTAAAAAAAAAAATTAAGTACACTTTTTAAAATGTTATTTATTTTAACGGAGGCTAATTACTTTAAAATATTATAGTGTGTTTTCCATACACTGACATGATTCATCCATGGGTTTACATGTGTTCCTGATGCTGAACATTCCTTCCACCTCTCTCCCACTCCCATCCCTCAGGATCATCTCAATGCACCAGCCCTGAGCACTTTCTTTCATGTATCAAACCCAAACTGGAGATCTGTTTCACTTATGATAATATACATGTTCCAATGCTATCCTCTCAAATCATCCCACCCTCGCCTTCTCTTACAGAATCCAAAAGACTCTTCTGTACATCCGTGTCTATATTGCTGCCTCACATATAGCGTCATTATTACCATCTTTCTAAAATCCATATATATGCATTAGTATGCTGTATTGGTGTTTTTTTGTCCTGACTTCAGTCGGTATAATAGGCTCCAGTTTAATCCACCTCATTAGAATCGATTCAAATGAGTTATTTTTAATAGATGAGTAATATTCTACTGTGCATATGTACCAAAGATTTCTTATCCACATGTCTCCTAATGGACATCTTGGTTGCACTCATGTCCAGGCTATTATAAACAGTGCTATGATGAACCTTAGAGTACACACGTTTCTTTCAATTCTGGTTTCCTTGGTGTGTATGCTCACCAGTGGGATTGCTATTTCATATGGAAGTTCTGTTTCCAGTTTTTTATTTGTATTTTTTAACTAATCTTCACACTTTTTGCCATAGTTCTAATCCTAGTTTGCAGTCCCACCAACAGTGTAAAAGGGATCCCTTTTCTCCACAGCCTCTCCAGAATTTATTGTCTGTATACTTTTGGATAGTATGCATTCTGAACAGTATGACATGGTCTTTCATTGCTAGTTTCATTCTAAGTGACTGACCAGTTTTCCGAGCACCACTTGTTAAAGAGATTTTTTTTTTTCCCATTGTATATACTTGCCTCCCTTGTCAAAGAGAGGTTGCCCATAGGTGTGTGGCTTTATCTCTGGGCATTCTATTTTATTCCATTGATCTATTTCTGCCTTTATGCCAGTACCATGCTGTCTTGATGATTATAGCTTTGTAGTATAGTTTGAAGTCAAGCAGGTTGATTCCTTCAGGTCCATTCTTCTTTCTCAAGAACGCTTTGGTTATTGGAGGCTTATGCTATTTCCACACAAATTGTGAAATTAGTTGTTATAGTTCTGTGAAAAATACCATTGTTAGCTTGACAGGGATTGCTTTGAATCAATCTCATTTTCACTATATTGACACTTCCAATTCATGAACATGGTACATTTCTCCATCTATGTTCTCTTTGATTTCTTTCATCAGTGTTTTATAGTTTTCTATATATAGGTATTTGGTTTCCTTGGGTACATTTATTTCTAAATATTTTCTTCTTTTCGTTACAATGATGAATGGGAATGTTTCCTTATTGTCTTTCTTTTTTCTGATTGTTAGTGTGTAGGTATGCTAGGGGCTTCTGGATGTTAATATTATATCCTGAAACATTACTATATTCATTCCTTAGCTCTAGTAATTTTCTGGTAGGTCTTTGGTAGGTCTTTAGGGTTTTCTATGTAGAGGGTCATGATATCCTCAAAGAGTGAGAGATTTAATTCTTCTTTCCCAATCTGGATTAATTTCATTTCTTTTTCTTCTCTGATTGCTATGGCTAAACCTTCCAAAACTATGTTAAATAGTAGTGGTGGGAGTGGACACTATTTTCCTGTTCTTGACTTTAGGGGGAATGTTTTCAATTTTTCACCATTGAGGGTCATCTTTGTTGTGATTTTGTCATAGATAGCTTTTATTGTGTCAAGGTATGTTCATTATATTCCTTCTTTCTGGAGAGTTGTTATCATAAATTGATGTTGATTTTGTCAAAGGCCTTCTCTGCATCTGTTGAGGTAATCATATGGTTTTTATCTTTAAAATTGTTAACGTGGTGTATTACATAGATTGACTTGAGAATATTAAAGAATCTTAGAATCCTGTGATAAAGCCCATTTTGTCATGATGTATAATCTTTCTAATATGGTGTTGGATTATATTTGCTAGGCTTTTGTTAAATATTTATGCATCTATATTCATCAGTGTTATTGTCCTGTAATTCTTTATTTGTGTGTCATCTTTGTTTGGCTTTGGTGTTAGGGGGATGGTGGCTTCATAGAATGAGTTTGGAAGTTTCCCTTCTTCTCCAATTTTCTGGAAGAATTTGAGTAGAATAGATGTTAGCTTTTCTCAAATTTTTTGGTAGAATTCAGCTGTGAAGTCGTCTGGTCCTGAGCTTTTGTTTGCTGGAAGATTTCAGATTATAGTTTCGATTTTCATGCTTGTAACATGTCTGTTAAGATTTTCTATTCCCTCTTGCTTCAGTTTTGGGAAGTTTCTAAGAATTTGTCCATATCTTCCTGCTCATCCATTTTATTGGCACATAGTTCCTGATAATTCTCTCTTATGATCCTTATTATTTCTGTGTTGCCAGTTGGAATTCCTCCATCTTCATTTCTGATTTTGTTGATTTGATTCCTCTCCCTTTGTTTCTTGATGACTCTGGGTAATGGTTTTTCAATGTATTTAACCTCTTAAATAACCAGCTGTTATCTTTGTCAAAATTTTTGCTTGGTCTATTTTTTTTAAATTTATTTCTGTCCTAATTTTTACAATTTATTTCCTTTTACTTGCCCTGGCATTCTTAATTTCTTACTTTTTTTTGCTTTATGTGTTCGCTTAATTGAATCACTTAATTTATTTCTTGTTTCTGGAGGTAAGCCTGTATTGCTATGATCCTTCCACTTAGCGCTGCTTTTACAGTGTCCCATTAGTTTGGGATTATTTTGTTTTCATTTATTTCTGTGCATATGTTGATTTCATCTTTTAATTTTTCTCTGATTTGTTCGTTATACAGAAGTTTGTTGTTCGGCCTACATATATAGGGGTTTTTAGAGTTATTTTGTTTTGTTTTGTTTCCTGTAATTAGTATCAAAACTTGAGGCACTGTGTTCAGAACAAATGCTTGGAATTACTTCATTACTTTTTAAATTTACCAAAGCTAGGTTTATGGTCCAGGATGGGACCGATCCTGGAGTGCCTAGCATTTTAAAGTTCAAAAATCCAGAAATCCATATTTCATGTAGCAAAATATATGCTGAGATTTTCACTTTTGAAATATAGAGAAGTGAATATTTCATGTAGGAAAAGCATGACCTACCTTTTCCTGAATGATATAAGGAAAATTTGATATTTGACGGGTTAAATCTCTGCCTAGGGTTTCATATGTGCAATATGGAGTATTCCATACTTAGAGGAATATCAGTGCCCTGATTTACATATATGTAAAAATAAAATTTCAACCTTTTGTGTGCTAAAATAAATAGTCAGATGTTTATAAGTGAAACAAGGAAAATTCGACAATATATGGATAAAACATAAGACCCTATTTCTCACATGAATAAAACATAAAATTCCTAATTTCAAGTGTTAAAACATGCACGCATATTTCATATGAAATAGAGAATTCCAGTTTTGTTTTCTAAGCTTTTGCTGTCATTTTCACAGATGAAATGTGGAGAATTTCATATTTCCCAGAGGAAAATTGCATGCATGTACTCATATATGAAATACTGAGTTCTATATTTCAAATCCTGAAAGATGATTCTGTGAAAGTGATGCACTCAATATACCAGCAAATTTGGAAAACTCAGAGGTGGCCACAGGACTGAAAAAGGTCAATTTTCATTCCAATCCCAAAGAAAGGCAATGCCAAAAAATGGTCAGCCTACCTCACAATTGCACTCATCTCACACGCTAGTAGAGAAATGCTCAAAATTCTCCAAGCCAAGCTTCAGCAATATGTGAACCGAGAACTTCCAGATATTCAAGCTAGTTTTAGAAAAGGCAGAGGAACCAGAGATCAAATTGCCAACATCCACTGGGTCATGGAAAAAGCAAGAGAGTTTCAGAAAAATTATCTATTTCTGCTTTATTGACTATGCCAAAGCCTTTGATTCTGTATCACAAGCAACTGTGAAAAATTCTGAAAGAGATGGGAATACCAGACCACCTGACCTGCCTCTTGACATGGAACAACAGACTTGTTCCAAATAGGAAAAAGAGTACTTCAAGTATGTATATTGTCGCCTTGCTTATTTAACTTATATGCAGAGTACATCATGAGAAACGCAGGACTGGAAACACAAGAAACACAGCCTGGATGCATGTTACCAGGAGAAATATCGATAACCTCAGACATGCAGATAACACAACCCTTATGGCAGAAAGTGAAGAGGAACTAAAAAGCCTCTTGATGAAAATGAAAGTGGAGAGTGAAAAAGTTGGCCTAAAACTCAATATCCAGAAAATGAAGATCATGGCAACCGGTCCCATCATTTCATGCAAAATAGATGGGGAAACAGTGGAAACAGTGCCAGACTTTCATTTTTGGGCTCCAAAATCACTACAGATAGGTATTGTAGCCATGGAATTAAAAGATGCTTACTCCTTGGAAGAAAAATTGTGACCAACCTAGATAGCATATTCAAAAGCAGAGACATTACTTTGACAACAAAGGTCCATCTAGTCATCTATGGTTTTTCCTCTGGTCATGTATGAATGTGAGAGGTGAACTACGAAGAAGGCTGAGCACTGGACAATTGATGCTTTTGAACTCTGGTGTTGGAGAAGACTCATGAGAGTTCCTTGGACTGCAAGGAGATCCACCCAGCACATTCTAAAGGAAATCAGCCCTGGGATTTCTTTGGAGGGAGTGATGTTGAAGCTGAAACTCCAGTACTTTGGCCACCATATGAGAAGTATTGACTCACTGAAAAATAATCTGATTCTTGGAGGAATTGGGGGCAGGTGGAGAAGGGGATGACAGGAGATGAGATGGCTTGCTGGCATCACTGACTCGATGGACCCCGAGTCTGAGTGAACTCCGGAAGTTGGTGATGGACAGGGAGGCCTGGCGTGCTACTGTTCATGGGTCGCAAAGAGTTGGACACGACTAAGCGAATGAACTGAACTGAACTGAACTGATGCTTCATGTAGGAAAACTTTGCCCACATGTCAGTATGTGACATTCAGTGAATTCCATATTTAAGAATGGACTTCTCTCTATGGATAGAAATTTACAGATGAAGCATCACTAAATATAGAGATACAAAGGGACAGCATCCTGCTAAGTGCCGTAACTCATCAGTGCCACAAAAATTGATATATACCATTTACTGTCCAGAGGCCCTTTCAAAGTGGTTGTTTCCTTCCAGCTTCCAGATTAGAAAACACAGCCAACCCTGTCACCCTAACCTTGTGGGGCCAAGAGCAGTGACAGGATCAACCGAAGCCATCCTCAGCAGAGTTCTGATACCCAAGCAAAGATTTCAGGGACTAGATCTGATAGACAGCATGACTGATGATCTATGGTTGGAGGTTCATGGAGTTGTACAGCAGACAAGAATCAAGATCACCCCTTAGATAAAGAAATGCAAGAAAGCAAAATGCCTGTCTGGGGAGCATTTAATCCATTTGAGTTTAGTTTTGCATATAGTGTTAGGAAGGGTTGTGGTTTCATTCTTTTACAGCTGGTTGGTCATCGTTTCCAGCACCAATTGTTAAAGAGATTGTCTTTTCTCTATTGTATATTCTCTTCATGTGTTTGTTAGCCATCCGTGTGTCTTCTTTGGAGAAATGTCTATTTAGTTCTTTGGCCCATTTTTTGATAGGGTCGTTTATTTTTCTGGAGTTGAGCTGCAGAAGTTGCTTGTATATTTTTGAGATTAGTTGTTTGTCAGTTGCTTCATTAGCTATTATTTTCTCCCATTCAGAAGGCTGTCTTTTCACCTTGCTTATATTTTCCTTTGTTGTGCAGAAGCTTTTAATTTTAATTAGATCCCATTTGTTTATTTTTGCTTTTATTTCCAGCATTCTGGGAGGTGGATCATAGAGGATCCTGCTGTGATTTATGTCTGAGAGTGTTTTGCCTATGTTCTCCTCTAGGAGTTTTATAGTTTCTGATCTTACATTTAGATCTTTAATCCATTTTGAGTTTATTTTTGTGTGCGGTGTTAGAAAGTGATCTAGTTTCATTCTTTTACAAGTGGTTGACCAGTTTTCCCAGCACCACTTGTTAAAGAGATTGTCTTTACTCCATTGTATATTCTTGCCTCCTTTGTCAAAGATAAGGTGTCCATATGTGTGTGGATTTATCTCTGGGCTTTCTATTTTGTTCCATTGATCTATATGTCTGTCTTTGTGCCAGTACCATACTGTCTTGATGACTGTGGCTTTGTAGTAGAGCCTGAAGTCAGGCAAGTAGAACTACCTTATGACCCAGCAATCCCACTTCTGGGCATACACACCGAGGAAACCAGAATGGAAAGAGACACATGTACCCCAATGTTCATCGCAGCACTGTTTATAATAGCCAGGACATGGAAACAACCTAGATGTCCATCAGCAGATGAATGGATAAGAAAGCTGTGGTACATATACACAATGGAGTATTACTCAGCGGTTAAAAAGAATTCATTTGAATCAGTTCTGATGAGATGGATGAAACTGGAGCCGATTATACAGAGTGAAGTAAGCCAGAAAGAAAAACACCAATACAGTATACTAACACATATATATGGAATTTAGGAAGATGGCAATGACGACCCTGTATGCAAGACAGGGAAAGAGACACAGATGTGTATAACGGACTTTTGGACTCAGAGGGAGAGGGAGAGGGTGGGATGATTTGGGAGAATGACATTCTAACATGTATACTATCATGTGAATTGAATCGCCAGTCTATGTCTGACGCAGGATGCAGCATGCTTGGGGCTGGTGCATGGGGATGACCCAGAAAGATGTTATGAGGAGGGAGGTGGGAGGGAGGTTCATGTTTGGGAATGCATGTAAGAATTAAAGATTTTAAAATGTAAAAAATAAAAAACTAAAAATAAAAAAAAAAAAACAAAAACAAAAAAATAAATAAATAAAATAAATATAATAATATTGTATATTCTCACTTCTGTTGTCAAAATTATGATTTCCTAGGTGTGAGGATTCTTCTGTAGGCTTTCTGTTTTGTTCCATTAAGCTAGATTTCTGTCTTTGTGCTAGTTTTGTAGTGAATTCTGAAATCAGGCAGGTTGATTCTGGCATTTCCATTCTTCTTTCTCAAGATTGGTTTTGCTATTAGAATTTTCCATGTGCCTCTGTACTTACTGTGAACGTATACATACTGTAAAAGTATTTGTTCTAGCTCCCTGAAGAATACCATTGGTAACTTGATAAGAGTTGCATTGAACGTATGGATTGCATCATATAGTTTGCATGCTCATTTTCACTATAATGTTTCTTCAAGTCCATCAACCTTGTGAAACTGTCCATCTGTTTGTCTCACTTTTCATTTCTGTTATCATTGTTTTACAGTTGTCTAGGTATACATATAATTATTTTTGTTTCTTTATGTAAATTTACCCCAAATATGCTATTATTTTCACTGCAATGGTGAACAGGATTGTTTGCATAATTTCTCTTTCTGTTATCTTATTGATCATATATAGCAATGCAAGGGGCTTCTGTGTAATAATTTATAACCCACGACATTTTCACATTCATCAATTGCTCTAGTAATATCCTTGTGATGTCTTTAAGGCTTTCTATGTAGAGGATCATGTCATCTGCAAACAGTGAGGGTTTCCTTTCTTTTTTTAACATCCTGGATCCCTTTTTATTTCGTTTTCCTCTCTGACTGCTTTGGCTAGGACTTTCAAATCAATGTTGAATTGTTGTGAGAATGAGCACCATTGCCTTGTTCCTGATTTTAGAGGAAATACTTTCAATTGTTCACCATTGAAGATACTGTTTCCTGTGGTTTTTGTCATATAAAGCTTTTACGGTGTTGAGATGCGTTCTTTTTATACCTGCTTTCTGGAAAGTTATCATAAGCAGGTGTTGAAAATTGTCAAAGACTTTCTCTGCATCTATTGAGATAATTGTATGGCTTTTAATCTTTTACTTTAATATGGTGTATCATATTGATTGATTGATTTGCAAATATTGAAGAATCCTTGCATCTCTGGGATGAAGCCAATGTGTGTTTAAGGTAATGATGTATGACTTTTTCAATATGCTTTTGGATTTTGTTTGCTAGAAGTTGCAGGAAAAGTTCTATATCTAAGTTTACCAATATGTATAGTGATATCGGCCTGTAGTTTGCTTCCTTTGTTGCATCTTTGTCTGCTTTTGGTATTAGGGTGATTGTGGCCTCATAGATTGAGATGGGGAGTTTACCCCCCTCTGCAATTTTCCTGAAGTGTTGGAGTTGATTAAGTACTTGTTCTTCCCTAAAACTTTTTTGGTAAATTATATTTTTTTTAAAAAAATGCAGGATTCATCTGTGAAACTATCCGGTCATGGTTAATTGTTGAAACGTTGTTGATTTGAGCTTTAATTTCCATGATTCAGATGCATCTCTTAAGATTTTCTACTTCTTACTCCTTCAGTTATGAACTGTTATTGTTTCTTAAGTATTTCTCCATTTCTTCAATGTTGTCCATTCATATAATTTCTCACAGTAATCTCTTATGACCTTTGTATTACTGTGATTTCTGTTGTGAGTTCTCCATTTTCATTTGTAATTTTATTATAGTGATTCTCCTCCAGCCTCCCCCCCCCCTTTATTTTTCTTGATCATTCTAGCTAATACTTTGTTTTTGACTTTTGTCTTTAAGAATCAGGTATTCATTATATTGAATTTTGCCATAGCCACATTTGTTTCTTTTTCACTTATTTCTGCTCTGATTTTTATGATGCCTTTCATTCTACTAATTTTGGGGAAACTCTTTTATTTTTCTATTTGCTTTAGATGTAAAGGTAGGCTGATTCTTTAATGTTCCTTTTCTTCTTTCAGGCAGGCTTATATGTTATGCATCTCCGTAACACTACCAGTTACTGAATCCATTTTGGGTTATTGCCCTTTTTTTCATTTGTTTGTATTTACCTTTGGTTTCCGTTTTGATTTCTTTTGTGATCTGTTGGTTATTCCGAAGTGTGTGATTTAGCCTCCATATGCTAGAGTTTTAAATTTTGTTTTCCTCTACAGTGGACACCTAATCTTACTTAATTGTGAATGAAAAAGGTGCTTGAAATTATTTCTTTTTCTTTTCTTCTTTTTGAATTCACCAAGGGTAGTTTTATGGCACAGGATTCTATCTATCTTGGAGGATGTTCTGTGCTCACTGGAGATAAGGTGATTCCATTACTAATGAGTGTAAAGCTTATATATAACAATGAGGTGTAACTAGTTGCGCTATTTAGAAGCACTTTCACATATAAGGTAAATGCAAGCAAGTCGGAAAGGGGAAATTAACAGTAACACATTTATAATGGGGGACAATTTTACTCCAATCACACTTATATACTTTGCAAGCTAGAATCGTGGTTTTTGGGTTCTCACAAATCCAGAGGGGTGGCAATAAGACTGGTGGCCATCGATGAGAACTTTTGTCATGAATAAGGTGACCTCATCACATCTTGCCAACCCTCTGTGGTAAAGGCCCAGGTGACTCCAACTGTTGTGGGAGTCCTTGTGATCTTCTAAGCTCCCCAATGGCTACTGCAGTCTATTGTCTTGATTAGGGAATCTTAACAGAGGCATGATTACCATGATGGGCTTGCTTTGTGTCATCACTAAAACAATAGACAGCAATGTCTAGATTACTGCCCTTTGCAAAGAGCAGTCAGCAGTATTGGTCAGGTCTTACCCTCAGGATTTAGAAGGAAATCAGTGGGAAGAATTAAAAGGGAGTACTGTATCCCTTTTTTTTTTTAATTTTTATTTTTACTGTATTTTACTTTACAATACTGTATTGGTTTTGCCATACATTGACATGAATCCACCACGGGTATACATGAATTCCTAATCCACTGTATCCTTTTGACAATGTCATGCTGCCTTCCTGATGTGTTTACTTTCCTCTACCACTTTCTGTAAATTATGCCCCTTCCATCCACTATTTCCAAGGAATCTTTATACATATAAGAGGAAAAAAACAAAAACAAAAACATAAAAAACAAACAACAACAACAACAAACAAACATAATCCTGGCTGAATCTCTGAGGAAACAGTGAAAAATCTTAGGGAACAATAGGAAATGTGAGGATTATCAGCTGATAGTAAGAGAGTCCTTTAGCTGAGAACCTAAGTAAGGTGAGTTCCATTAAGTCACTCAGTCGTGACTGATTCTTTCTGATGCCATGGACTGCAGCATGCCAGGCTTCTGTTTCCATCACCAACTCAGAGAGCCTGCTCAAACCCATGCCCAACGAGTCAGTGCGTATTTCATCTTCTGTCTTCATCAGCTCCTCCAGCCTTCAGTCTTTCTCAGCATGAGGCTCTTTCCCAATGAGTCAGTCCTTCATATTAGGTGGCCAAATTATTCAAGTTCCAGTTTCAGTATCAGCACTTCCAAACAGTATTCCCGACTGATTTCCTTTAGAATTGACCCTTTCATCGCCTTTCATTCCAAGGGACTCTCAAGAGTTTTCTCCAACACTACATTTCAATAGCATTGAATCTTTGAAGGTCAACTTTCTTATAATCCAATTCTCACCTCTATGCATAGCATTGACTGGACTGAACTTTGCTTTATAATATGCTGTCTAGCCTGGTCATAACTTTCCTTCTAAGGAGAAAACATATTTTAATTTCCTGACAAGAGTCACCATCTGCAGTGATTTTGGAAGCCTCCCGAATAAAGATGCTCACAGTTTCCATTGTTTCCCCATATTTATGTCTTGAGTGATGGCACCGGATGCAATGGTTGTCATTTGAATGTTGAGTTTTCAGTCACATTTTTTACTCTCCTTTTTCACTTTCCTCAGAAGGCTCTGTAGTTCTTTTCATATTCTGCCATATAAATCATATCATCTGCCTATCTGAGGTTACTGAAATTTCTCCCAGCAACCTTGATTGCAAACCCTGTTTCACCCAATGTGGAATTTTGTATGATGTTCTCTACATGCAAGTTCAATAAAGAGGGTGACATACTGCCTTGACATACTCCTTTCCCAACTCGGAACTAGTCAGTTGTTCCATGTCTTTTCCATAAGGTGGCTTCTTGACCTGCACACAGATTTCTTGGGAGGGATGTAACATGCTCTAATAGTTCCATGTTTTGAAGAATTTTCCGCGTTTTGTTGTGATCTACACAGAGTCTTTGGCATAGTCAAATAGGAGTAGATGCTTTCCTGGTGTTCTCTTGCTCTTTGGAGACCCAGCAGGTGTTGGCAATTTGATCTCGGATTCCTCTGAGCTTTCTATATTGAACGTAAAAATCTGAAAGCTCATGGTTGACATTCTCTTGAAGCCCTGGCTTGGGGAATTTTGAGCACTACTTTGCGAGTGTGAAAGACGTGTGCATTTAAGCGACAATTTGCACATTCTTTGGATTGCCTTCTTTTTTTTTTTTTTTTTTTTGCAGATGGAAAGAAAACTGATATTTTCCAGTCCTCTGGCCACAGCTGAGTCTTCCAAATTTGCTGGTCTATGGAGGCCAGCACACTCACAGCATCATCTTTTAGAATTTGAAAGAGCTCAACTGAATTTCATCACCACCACTAAAGTTGTTTGTAGTTATGCTTCCTAAGTCCCACTTGACTTCTCATTCCAGGACATTTGGCTCTAGGTAAGTGATCACACCATCGTGCTTAACTGGGTCATGAAGATCTTTTGTGCATAGTTTATCTGTGTATTCCTGCCACCTCTCTTAACAGCTTCTGCTTCTGTTAAGTCTGTACAATTTCTCACCTTTATTGTGATCCTCTTTGAATGATATTTTCCCTTGGCATCCCCGATTTCCTTGAAGAGATCCGTAGGCTTTTCCATTGTTTTTATTTCCTTTTTTTTTTTTCCATATCAATAACTGAGGAAGGTTCTTTCTCTCCTTTTTATTCATTGGGGCTCTTCATTCAAATGTGTATAGTTTTCCTTTCCCCTTTTTGTTTAGCTTCTCTCTTCTTCTCCATTCTTAGTAAGGCCTCATCACTTTGCCATTTTGCATTTTTATTTTTTCATGGAGAATGTCTTGACCACTGCTTCCAATACACTATCACAAACCTTCACCAATTGGTCTTCAGGCACTCTATCAGATAAAGTCTCCTGAATGTATTTATCATTTCCATGGTATAATCATAAGGGTTTTGATTTTACATGTGTAAAATATAGTAATGCACTATTTCATATAAGGAAATTTTTACACTGACTTTCATCAAAGAAATACAGAAAACTCTGTTTGTTATACGGAAAAAACATGAAATATAGCTGCTCGATGTTTGACTGCTTAGTTCAAATCTTAATTTCTGAATCGTTGAAAATTCTATATATCATGTGTATAAATCTGGAAAAAATTTCATATGGGAATAATTGAGATTTCATATTTCATATGAGAACATTTCTCTCAAGATTTTTGAATGTGAAATAAACAGAATTCAAAATATCATTACAGAAGACCTTCATTCAAACTTTCTTGATGTAAATATAAAGAATTTCATGGCTCAAGCATGAACATCTGTGGGCAAATTCAACATTTCTTGTAGGAAAATTAATGAAAGTTTTTCAGATGTTAAATAGAAACTATGCAGTATTTCATAAAGGAAAGACAGCACAAAGATTTTCAAATGAGAAATATGAAAAAATTCCATATTTCATGAGAAAACCTGTGACCATGTTTTGATATGTGAAATAAATATTTTCATATTTCCTGTCAAAGAATCTGTATCCAGATGTTCATAACTCTAACATGAAAAAATCCACATAATATGCAGAAAATTTTGTGTCCATACTTTCAGGTGAGATGGACAGAAAATTCCATATTTTGAGTTGGAAACTCTGTCCCCAGATTTGTATGTGTGAATAATAGAGAATTTTATATATCACATTCTGAAATCTACATATAGGTTTTCATATATGAAACTGAGAATTTCATCTCTTATGTAGGAATATCTCATTTAAGATGTCTGTACTTGAAACAGATTCTACGTTCATCAAGAGGCACATTAGTTCCTATTGCTCTTCTGTCATTTGGGTGTTGTCATTGGGATAACTAAGGTTATTCATATATCCCACATAAGTTTTGCTTCCAGCTTGTGCTTCATCTAGGATTTTATTTTATCATGATGTTTTCTGCACAGGAATTAAACAGGGAAACAATATATAGCTTTGACTTATTCCTTTCTTGGCTTTGAACCAGTACATCATCCCATGTCCATTCTAACTGTTGCACATTTACTAGCATACATGTTTCCGAGGAGACAGATAAGGAATTCTGGTATACTTATTTCTAAGAGTTTTCCAAAATTCTTATTTATTTATTTGATTAGTGTGTGATTTACAGTGTCCAAGTCATTACCAGAGACAATTAAGCAGATATAGATGATTGTATGTTATCCCCTTGTTTTTTCTAAGATACAAACATCAATTCATATGCAACTCTTATTAAAACACTAACTAAACATTACTGTTTTTGTTTTTTATTTTATTTTTTGGTCATTGTTGCTGTTGCTTTTTTTCTCTCTTGATCAAGTAGTCACGTTCCAACTGGTAATTTTCTATGAACTTCCCATCTTATTCTACAAGAATTAAAATATGTCCATGACAGTCTCTGACCTTTGACACCCACTGAATGGAGTTAAACTTCGAAATCCGAAATCAGACATCTGTACTCTGGGAAAATATTAGGAATATGCAAAAACTAGCTAGATATGTACGTGGTGACTTTTTGAGCCCAATTTGTTACTATATTTTATGTAGAAAGTTCTGGATTTCTTCATGCTGATGACAATTCCTCATTAAGAAACGTTTCCAAGGGGGAATGAAAAACCAAACCAACAGCACAATGTGCTTGATTGCATGTTGGAAGTCAAAATAGAACCAGTTATGCGTGCATATATGCAACCTCCTACCAAACAGATTAATTCATCTCAACTAATGTTTCTGTTTTACTATCAAGGAAAAAAGAATATTCGAGCTTGCCAGGCAATCCTGAGAAGTCTCAAGAAGGCTGACATGTAGGAGGATATGAAATCCATTTCTGTCAATGAATGGATCACAGATAATATTTCTACACGGACAATAGTTCTCTAAGAGCATCAGATAACTTCTAGGAGAAGCCCTGGTCACCACAGTGTCCCATGTGGGTTTCAGGGATACCTGGCTGGAAAAGAATTAAGATGGGAAAAGGAAGATAGGAGGAAACAAGACAAAACTGTGCCTTGTGGTAGAAGATGGAGAAGCAGGGAAGAGATTTCCAGAATGAGGCAAGCCCCTTCACTAAAGGGCAAATTACTTTGGTCTACAAGGAAGCAAGGTAAAACAGCTGATGAAATATAATATGTATAATGTGCGATTCACACAGACAATGTGTGTTGTGGCCCTATATGCCCCAAACTGCAATGCAGCTCAACCGATCTGGAAGCTGGACATGGGATTTAGATAGCCATCCTTGGAGAGGACTACTGTTGGTTATTTGGAGACGGCCTGAAGGAGCACGTTCAAGTAGTTGTGTAACAGAAAATGCTTTTTGAGAATTTCCAAACTGACAAAGAGGCAGGATCTTACTACTGTGTCACAAGTAGGAGGTATAGATACCTTGGTAGCCTATCCTCTTCCCGCCTGTTAACATCTACTACAAGGCAATATAGAAAGTTGAGCCAGAAGTACCACTAATGTGCCTGCAAACACAGGCTAGAAAAGCGTCTCATTAAGGCCAAATCTCTTCTGCCCATGGCTGATGGCTCCTATTCATAATTGGCACCACCAGGGTTCCAGCACTCCAAGCAGCTCTACCACACCCTGTACTGTCCAAGGCAGACCCCAGTGCTCCACAAGTTTCTCAGGGCAGACACCTTTGGTGACTACATGTGAGGAAGGATAAAAATTACACCTGAAACATAGGGATGAGTCATTATGGAAGAGGATTGGAAATCTTCCAAACATGCTGCAGATTAAATATACACGGTTAATGACACAGACCCTGTATCTATGGAATACATCAAAAGATGAAAAGAGGCCAAACAAAAGAAAATGCCCTGGCTCAGGAAGCTGTTATGGAATACATCAAAAGATGAAAAGAGGCCAAACAAAAGAAAATGTCCAGGCTCAGGAAGCTGTTAGAATCCACAGGAATTATAGGACTTTTGAGCCAGAGCTGTCTTTAGATCCAGAGTCCAGTTCTGTCCATATTGGAGAGTTTCCCAAAGAGGTGTAGCTGTCCTCTGGATCCTGTTGGGGACTAGGACATTGACAGATGAGAAACTAGGAAGTATGTTTTAGTGTTTAGTTGCATTGAATTATTGTGTTGTTGGTGCACTATTTTTCTCTGTTTTAGGCTACTTTGTTACTACATATTGATTTGGTCTTTTAAGATTATTTCAACCATATTTTTATTTTTTGCAGAACTATTTCTGCTCTTATTTTGGTTTCCTATTTTCTGTGCCTTTTGTTTCTGTGGCTTCTTTTCATTTTTTTAAACAGGTGCACATTTCAATATTAACTGGGATTTTCTGTTATTCTCTGGGAGCTGTATCTAATCTCTTTTCATAACTGTATTCTTTATTCTTCAGGTGACACTCTGCTCTGATGACTTTTTTTTTTTTACCTTTAGATTTACTTCATTGCTTTCCTTTCTTAAACCGTTTTCCTCTCTGTAATGTTTGTTGTTTGTGGTACCTTTGCTTTTATTTTGCCATTTATCATGTTTTTTTGTTTTTTTTTAATCTTCTCAATCACTTACTATGTTATCTCTTACTGTGGCTCTCTGAGCATAAGTTGGGCCTGATCTTTTCAGGTGTCAGCACTGAGACCAGATTCATGGGACACCAGAGAATTTCTGTCTACAGTGCATATTAACTGATGACATTCTCCATGGAAACCTCCTCCTTAATCTAAGATACACTCCACCCAACTGCCTGCACAACCCAGGGCTGATGTCTCACACCAAACAAGCAAGACAGATACACACACCAACTCATCAGCAAATAGATAGCCTAATGTCAGACTAATCCCATAGACAGCTACAAATGACACGAACAGACATGAGAGGAAAGACTCAGCTGTAGACTTAAGAACATAGTTGTCAGTCTCTCACTCCAAAGCCCACACTAGCCACTCAACCCACTTTATTGACTTGGAGTGGAGACTTGGAGCAATAACTATAACCCAGCAGTATGGGAAGAAATAGCCATTAACACAGTAAGTAGGGAATTATGACGGCATAAAATATGCTGTGGGCAAAGGAACATGGTAAAAACTCAAAACATAATGAAAGAAAAAAAAAAAAAAAAAAACAAAAACGGGCAGGGTCCCTGAAAAAGACTAGGAAGTTATGGTAGTAAAGGTGATAAAACATTCAAGAATAGGATGGACAAAACATGAGAAATATTTCTGAAGGGCCTAGAAAAATGTATAACTAACAACAAATAATTAAAAACACAAAAATGGGCATTGGTCTACATAAGCTAATATACACTGTTGTACTGCTGAAGCCAACATAACGTTGGAAACAAATTATCCTCCAATTTAAAAGTGAAGTTTAGGAGGTGGTCCTAAGATGGCGGAGGAATAGGATGCGGAGACCACTCTCTCCCTCACATTAAAAGAACATTTCAACGCTGAACAAACTTCACAAAACAACTTATGAATGCAGGCAGAGGACATCAGGTACCCAGGAAAGTGCATCATTGTCCTCAAAAACAGGTGGGAAAAAATATAAAAGATGAAAAAAGAGACAAAGGAGGTGGGGAGGGAGCTCCATCTTGGGAAGGGAATCTTAAGAAGAGCGGTTTCCAAACACCAGGAAACACTCTCCCTGCCAAGTCTGTGGTGAGCCTTGGAAGCACAGAGGGCAATATAGCACAAAGGAAAAATAAATAAATAATTAAAACCAACAGATTACAAGCCCAACAGTAACTCCCTCAGTGAAAAAGCAGCTCAGACGCCTACATCTGCCACTAGCAAGTGGGGGCAGGACAGGGAGGCATGAGAGGTGTGGGCTGCAGTGCTTTTTAAGAATTGGGCAGGAACGCCCATGTGTAACCAGAATGAACTAACTTGGGCTAGCAAACCAGACTGTGGGATAGCTACCACAGAGGTGCAGATTCAGTTGGGACTGCGTTTTGTGCCCTTCCCAGGTCCGAGTAGCTCAGGTGTTTGACGAGCACAGTCACTGTGGCTTATCACCTTTCCCATCTCTGCTGGTCAGTTTTCTGGGTGTACCGCTGGCACCCTTGTGAGGCAGATGGTGACTGTCCAGAACCCCAAGAAGTCTTAGCAAAGAAAGACTTTGCAAAGAAGTCTTACCTGCTTGCAGTTTGGTAGATAAAGTTTCTCCCGGGCTGCGATTGACTCCTTCCAGCCCTTACAGCTCTGGCTTCTCCGTCATTGCCTTCTCCGTCTTCCCTGTGTAACTCCATGAATACCTCTGAGCGGTAAAGACTGTTAAACACACATAAGGAAGTGATTACTGGCTACCTTGCTCTCTCCTCTTTTGATCCTACCTCATCTCATTCCAGTCACCTCTAACTACCCCCTCCCTCTTCTCTTCTCCATGTAACTCAGTGAACCTCTCTGGGTGTCCCTCAATGTGGAAAAACTTTTCATCTTTAACCTAGATATTTTATCATCAGTGTTGTATAGATGAAGTCTTGAGGCAACTGTAAAAAAAAAAAAAAAAAAACAAAACACCAGAAACAGGAGGCTTAAGTCCAAATCCTGAGAATATCAGAGAACTTCTGAATCCAGGGAACATTAATCAATAGGAGCTCATCAAACACTTCCATACCTACACTGAAACCAAGTACCACCCAAGGGCCAACAATTTCCAGAGTAAGACATACCATGCAAATTCTCCAGCACACAAGAACACACCCCTGAACTTCAATATACAGGCAGCTCAAAGTTACTCCAAACCATTTATGTCTCATAACCCATTACTGGTCACTCCATTGTACTCCAGAGAGAAGAAATCCAGCTCCACCCACCAGAACTCCAACACAAGCCTCCCTAACCAAGAAACATTGGCAAGCCACTGATACAACCCTACCCACAGTAAGGAAGCTCCATAATAAAGAGAACTCCACAAATTCCCAGAATATAGAAAGGCCACCCAAACGCAGCAATATAACCAAGGTGAAGAGACAGAGGAATACTCAGCAGGTACAGGAACAGGAGAAATGCCTACCGAACTGAAGAAAAGAGGAAGAGATAGGGAATTGACCTCAGAAAGAATTCCAAATATTCGCAGTGAAAATGATCCAAAATCTTGAAATCAAAATGGAATCACAGATAAATAGCTTGGAAAAAAGGACTGAGATGTAAGAAAGGTTTAAAAAGGGCCTAGAAGAAATAAAAAAAAAAAGAATCAGTATATAATGAATAACATAATAAATGAGATCAGAAACACTCTGGAGGCAACAAATAGTAGAATAACAGAGGCAGAAGATAGGATTAGTGAAACAGAAGATAGAATGGTAGAAATAAATGAATCAGAGAGGAAACGAGAAAAATGAATTAAAAGAAATGAGGACAATCTCAGAGACCTCCAGGACAATATGAAACGCTCTAATATTTGAATTATAGGAGTCCCAGAAGAAGAAGACAAAAAGAAAGACCATGAGAAAATCCTTGAGGAGATAATAGTTGAAAACCTCCCTAAAATGAGGAAGAAAATAGTCACCCAAGTCCAAGAAAACCAGAGAGTTCCACACAAGATAAACCCAAGGCAAAACACCACAAGACACATATTAATCAAATTAAAAAAGATCAAACACGAACAACAAATATTAAAAGCAACAAGGGAAAAACAACAATTAACACACAAGGGGACTCTCATAAGAATAACAGCTGATCTTTCAATAGAAAGTCCTCAGGCCAGGAGAGAATGGCAAGACATAATTAAAGTGATGAAAGAAAATAACCTACAGACCAGATTACTGTACCCAGCAAGGATCTCATTCAAATACGAAGGAGAAATCAAAAGCTTTACAGACAAGCAACAGCTGAGAGAATTCAGCACCACCAAACCAGCTTTGCAACAAATGCTGAAAGATATTCTTTAGACAGGAAACACAGAAAGGGTATATAAACCCGAACCCAAAACAATAAAGTAAATGGCAACAGGGTCATACTTATCAATAATTACCTTAAAAGTAAATGGGTTGAATGCCCCAACCAAAAGGCAAAGTCTGGCTGAATGGATACAAAAATAAGACCCATATATATGCTGCCCACAAGAGACTCATATCAAAACAAGGGACATATACAGACTGAAAGTGTAGGACTGCAAAAAGCTATATCATGCAAATATAGACCAAAGGAAAGCAGGAGTGGCCACACTCATATACGATAAAATACACTTTAAAACAAAGGCTGTGAAAAGAGACAAGGAAGGCCACTACATAATGATCAAAGGATCAATCCAAGAAGAAGATATAACAATTATAAATATATATCCACCCAACATAGGTGCACCGCCATATGTAAGACAAATGCTAACAAGTAAGAAAGGGGAAGTTAACAATAACACAATAACAGTGGGAGACTTTAATACCCCACTCACACCTATGGAAAGATCAACTAAACAGAAAATTAACAAAGAAAAGTGAAGGGTTAATAGGTAGCAGAGATGTGCCTGCAAACGGGTCTCTCTGCTCAGGCTGAGCGTCCTTGCATACGAGGCATTCTGCCAAAGAGTCTGGATACAGCCTTGAGTTTAATGGTCCCTTGCAAACGAGGGGGCATTTCCTTCTTGAGATAAGAGGGAGATGAGGGCTTTGTGCAGACTCTGCAGTAGACAGAGATTTCACTCCCCTTTGCTGTACGATAACATGTATGCACCTGCACTGTACTGAAAAGGCTTATTCTTACAGTCTGGAATTCTGCCTAAGGAGGGCTTTATAATAATAAACGGCAATTAGTTTGCCCAGTTCTGTTCCTCTGGCCAGAGAGGTGTCCTGTCTGTCTCTTGTGTGTCTTGTATGTTCTGTGTCATTTCACTCATAGTAACCAACATCTGGCGCCCAACGGATGGGGCTCGAGTGAAACCGAAAGAGGTAAGAAACCCCAGGGGGATTTTAGATCCATAGCAGGGGAGATTTCGGAAAGGTGGGAATTCCTCACCCCAGCGGAAAAAAATTGCTAGGTGAATTCTTGTACATAATCATGGGGAATTCTTCACCCTAGCAGATGGGGAACTTTCAAAAGTTCATGGTTCAAAAAACCATGGGGAAATCCTGCTAGGAAGAAATAAATGTTTGTTATGGGCACAATATGTGAATTTATATATTGAATCATGTTATAGAATTTATGTAATGCTATAACACAGGCTTTGACTTTGCTATCTACTGATAATGAGACTAAATCTAATGCTTTAATGAAGGGAGAGGCAATTTATGAGGATATGCCAAATGTTGGTGGAATTTCTGCCTTGCCTGAAAGTAAGGATACAAATAAGCCTCGTTTTGGAAATGGTGAAACATCTGATAGTTCAGAATCAGATTCAGAGGCTTCTTCAGTTTCGTCAGAGGAGGGCAAAGAGATTAAAGAAATGACCCATCTATTCTGGGAATAGTGGAAATCCCATAAGGAGGAGAAAAAATCTGCACCTTCTGCTCCTGCTTGTGCTTCTCTTCTCCCCACTGCAGTTGATCGGCCCGATGTGGGCAGGGGACATTTTCCGTTCTCCTTTCCTTTGTCTATGCTTCATGATGATGACTTGTCTGCTCCCCCTGGTGGGTTTATTGATCCTCCACAATTGTTTCCCATCCAGAGACAGCAGGATGGCAATGTGATAAATGTTCAATATGCTCCTTTGGAATATAAATTTTTTTTTAAGATCTTAAAGCTGCAATAGCGCAATATGGTCCTCAATCTCCCTTTGTTTTGGCTATGCTGGAATCATTGGGAAAAGGCAAACTAATCATTCCATTAGATTGGGAATCCATTGCCCAAGCTGTCTTGGAGGGTTCTCAATGGTTGCAACTTCATAGCTGGTGGGAGGAAAAAGCTAGGAAGCAAGCTCGGATTAATGAGGGACAAAATCCCCCTGGTCCTCTCGAGGACAAATTAATGGGAGAGGGCCAATATTGGGCTTTAAGAGAACAGGCTCAATACTCTAACCAGGACTTACAAGTTCACCAGGTCTTTTTACGAGCATGGCGCCGTTTGGTGCCTACTGGCCAAGCCCAGCCCTCCTTTGTTAAAACAATGCAAGGCCCTAATGAGCCATATACTGATTTTCTAGCAAGATTGAGGGTAGCTATGGAACGGGCTGTAGGGAGGGATGAAATCTCAGGGATATTATTACAAACTTTGGCATTTGAAAATGCAAATCCTGAATGCAAGCGTATACTGGGACCTTTAAAGGGACAGGGTGCCTCTATAGCTGAATATATCAGAGCCTGCTCTGGAGTAGGAGGAACTGAGCACCAGGCTAATGTCTTTGCTACGGCCTTGGCCAAGGTTATGAGAACACCAAAGGGAGGTTACTGCTTTCATTGTGGAAAACCTGGTCATATAAAAAAAAGAGTGTCAGAAATTAAAAGCTGATAAAGACAGATCTCTTGCTAGGAAGAATAAGGCTCCTCCTGGACTTTGCCGTCGGTGCAGGAGGGGATTTCACTAGACTAATGAATGCAAATCTAAAATAGACAAAATGGGCAACCCGATACCGGGAAACTATCCTGCGGGCCTGAGTCCTTAGGGCCCAGGAACAATACCAGGGGCTTCTCCTCCTTGCCCTCCTCCCATTCCATCTGCCCCGTTAAAAAGATCTCAGATAATGATTTCGGACTTATGGTCTGCTACTTCAGGAAGTGCTGCTGCTGATTTGCCGCTAGCTGATAATGTTATTTTGTCACCAGGGGGAGGCATTTATAAATTAAAAACAAATGTATTTGTACCACTGCCTAAAGGCACTTTTGGCTTAACATTAAGCCGTAGCAGCAAGGCTTTGAGTGGTCTAACCATAATTCCTGGGGTAATAGACTCTAATTATGTTGGGGAAATTTTAATTACGGTCTCTACTTCTACCACATTTTCATTGTTAGCTAGAGAACGTATTGCCCAAATACTTCTCCTACCTTATCACCCCTTTTTGGCTCTTCCTAATAAACAAACAGGGGGATTTGGAAGTACTGGGTGAAATATATTTTGGGAAATGCTTATCAGAGATTCTCACCCTGTTCTCCCCTTGATTATACAAGGAAACAACTTTGAGGGACTAGTAGATACAGGGGCAGATGTTTCAATCATTTCTTCTCAGCAATGGCCCCAAGGTTGGGAAAAGGAAAAAAGAGCCCTTTAATGCTGACGGGATTGGGCTCCATTGCAGATATTTGGAAGAGTACCCATCCCTTGCAATGTCAGTTCCATAATGGAAGATCAGTGTTTGTTACCTTTTATATTGTAAATATACCTATTAATATATGGGGGAGAGATCTCCTCTCTCCTTTGGGGGCTTCTGTAACCATTCCATCGGAAAACTAGTGGCCACTACTCCAATTCCTCGAGCACTCCCATTAAAATGGTTAACTAATACTCCTAAATGGGTTGAGCAGTGGCCATTACCACAAATGAAGCTCGAGGCATTAGAACAAGTAGTACAAGAACAACTCCAACTTGGTCATATAGAGCCCTCTACCTCACCCTAAAATTATCTTGTTTTTGTTATAAAAAAATAAATAAATAAAAATAAAAATAAAAAATAAAAAATGTTAACTGACTTACAAGAAGTTAATAAATGTATTGAACCTATGGGAGCATTGCAATTGGGATTCCCCTCTCCAGCTCTTATTCCTCAAAATTGGTCCTTAATGGTGCTAGATCGTAAAGACTGTGGTTTTTTTTTTTTTTTACCATTCCCCTACAATTTCAAGATAGAAATAAATTTGCTTTTACAGTTCCTGTTCTTAATCATGCTCAACCTGTTAAGCGTTATCAATGGACAGTCCTACCGCAAGAAATGATAAATAGTCCTACCTTATGTCAAGAATTTGTAGCTCACTCTTTGCAATCTCTCCGTCAAGAATACCCTAATTATATTCTATATCATTATATGGATGATCTCCTATTGGCAGCTCCTAGTATTGCTGAACGTGACTAATTCTTTTTAAAAGTACAAGAGGCTTTAAGACTACACAATTTGCAAATAGCCCTGGAAAAAATTCAAAAGGACTTTCCTATTTCATGTTTAAGGACAATATTGGAACAACATAAAATTAAGCCCCAAAAGTCACAAATTAAAAGAGACCATCTCAGAACCTTAAATGATTTTCAAAAATTATTGGGAGCTATTAATTGGCTACGCCCGGTACTTGGGATTCCTACTTATCAGTTACGACATTTGTTTTCTACTTTAAAAGGAGATACAGCTTTGGATAGCCCCCGGACCTTAATCCCATTGGCTTTACAGGAACTTCAACTTGTTGAACAACGACTGAATGACGGCTTTTTGACTTACTTACTTGCATCTCAACCTATTTCTTTTATCATATTTCATACCCCTTATTCCCCATCTGGTGTAATTGCTCAAGAAAAAGGATTAATAAAATGGGTTTTCTTACCTAACAGTTTTTCCAAAAATTTGACAATATATATGGATAAATTAGCCTTCCTTATACAAAAAAGTCACCATCATATTTTACAATTATCAAGAATGTGAACCACACCAGATTGTTACTCAGTTAACAACTGCTCAAATATCTCGATGTTTACAATTTAATGAAAACTGGCAAATTTCTCTTGCTTCATATCCTGGTTCATTTTCTAATCATTATCCATCATCTAAATTGATTGATTTTCTCCAGACTAACACTATGATATCTTATTCCCCAATTTCAGATGTTCCAGTTAAAGGACCCACTATTTTTACAGATGCAAATAAAACTACTGCTGGATATTGGACCCCAGAAAATTCCAAGGTTCTCCCCCACTCCTTTTCTTCTGTACAACCTGCTGAATTGTGGGCTATCTATTTAGTTTTACAAGATTTTCCCCAACTTCCTATTAACATTGTTTCAGATTCTCAATATGCTGTTCTCTCTTGCCTACAGCTTCCTCATGTCTCCCTTCCACTGACTCTTAAAACAGCTATTGATAAATTGTTTTACCAAGTACAACAATTACTCTTGCAACGTTCAGAGTTAATTTTCTTTACTCACATCTGTGCACATTCTGCCCTTCCTGGACCCTTATCATTCAGAAATGCTACAGTTGATGCCTTACTTAATCCTATAGAAGCAGCAAAGCAAGAACATCTCTTACAACATACCAACTCCAAAGGGTTAGAAAAATCTCACGCTTTTACTCGAAAACAAGCTCAAAATATTGTTCGTTCTTGTTCCATATGTGCACCCTTTGCTTTGCCATTTACCTCACCAGGTGTCAACATGAGAGGACGACAAGCAAATCAGATATGGCAAATGAATGTAATTTACATTCCTTCCTTCAGACAACAAAAATGTGTGGGCCACTGCATTACATTCTAAAAAGGCTGATGCTGTTCTTACTCATTTGTTATCTTGTTTTGTAGTTATGGGATTACCAATTGAATTAAAAACTGATAATGCACCTGCTTACCAATCCACGAAATTAGCTCACTTTTTATCCCAATACCATATAACTCATACTTTTGATATTCCTTATAATAGTCAAGGGCAAGCTATTATTGAAAGAGCTAATCGTACATTGCATGATTATCTTAAAAAAATAAAAAAGGGGGAACAAGAGAGATTTATGAAACCTAAAAACATTCTGAATAAAACCATTCTTACCCTAAATTTTTTGAATGTTTGGAGCAGGGGAAATCTATCAGCAGCAAAGTTGCACTTTCAAGGGAAAAAAAGAGGATAAAAAGATCTTGAATATGCCCATTTGGTATAAAGATAAAGAGAAAGGCTGGAATCCAGCATCATTAATATATTTGGGGCAAGGGTATGCTTTCATTTCTGTTGATAATTACAGGTTTTAGACCCCAACAAGATTGATCAAAATCAGCAATGGTTAATCCTCTTGTTCAAAAATGTGAAGAGCTTACTATGCAGAGAAGCCTTACCTCCCATACAAGGGAAGCAACACCTCCTACGTGGGGTCAAATGAAGAGGTTGACCCAGGAAGCAGAAAAGACATTAATGAAGGTGGGGCAACCTCTAAATCCTACCAATATTTTGCTTGCCACGGTGGCGGTGGTAACATGTCAGGTAATTGGCGTATTGGCAAGTAATCATACATATTGGGCATATATACCTAATCCCCCATTAGTAAGAGCAGTTTCCTAGGGGGAACCAGAAGTGCAGGTATATACTAATGAGACTGCCTTCTTTCCCCTGCCAGCTTGCGGGGGAATAGAGCAACTATCTCATCATAAAGAATAATATAATATAAATAATTTGACCACTGCAATGGAAGATATTCCTTTATATATAGGGGGGCACCCCTTTTGTCTGTCCACCAAGGAACATTCTCATCATTCTTATAATACATGGAGGGGGTAAAGTTTAATAATTACCATTTTTTTTACTTTTACTGTGCTTGTTTTCACCAGGGGATTTATTACCTCGACAGAACCGATGGATACTCATAATGGAAAACACGTCGCTATGTCCTGTTAACCTTTTCGTTCCTTCTCTAGAATTTTTGGAGTGGGAACGTTGCCAAGGCCATCGACCCTTTAAGGTCATGAATTATTCTGGGGCCATCATTGAAGATTGGAGTCCAGATCATGGACAATTCTTAGAAAAATGGTCAAATAAACCTTTTAGGTGGCATCGTGCAAATACCACTTTGATGGGCAACGGTAACGAAACAGTTAAATGGCAGCAATTTTCACTTGTCCCTCCTCAATTACAATTGCAAGGATATCCTCACATTCAAGGAGATATTTGGAAACTATGGGCAGTTTCTGCTAATCTCACTATCTGGTCAGGAAATTATACTTTGGACAGTGGTGACTCTTTGGGTTCATTACATGTTAATTTACATGTTAATAAATCTTATTCCGCAATGGCATGTGTAAAATATCCTTTTACATTGTTATAGGGGAATTGGACCTAAAATGATACTGTGGGGTCTATGTCTTGGTGGGAAAAATTTAAAAGACAAGCCTTTAACTCCAACTTCTCGCTAGTAATTGTTAAAGCTCGGACAGAAGTATGGTTGTCTATAAATCTGACTCAGCCGTGGTCAGATCCTTTTGCTGCTTCTCATCTAGTAACCGCTGTACAGACTTTGCTACACCGATCTCGACGTATGCTTGCTGTGGTCATTGCTTCAATTCTCGCAGTTGCATCAGTAACTGCAACAGCAGCTGTAGCAGGCCTTGCGTTACACCAAGGAATTCAAACAGCTGATTTTGTTCGGGACTGGCAAAAGGACTCTCATTTGTTATGGCAACAACAGCAAGATTTGGATGCACAGCTTGCTACCGACATGCTTAATCTTCAAACACACCTTTTCCTGGCATGGAGATCAATTGGCTGTTTTATCTACACGAAGTGTGTTAAAATGTGATTGGAATTCTTCTGTTTTGTATAACAGCTGTACCATTTAACATGAGCCCTTCAAGAGATTAACTGAGACATATAAATAAAGAGTTCTAGATGCCCATCATCTAGAGAGATTACACCTAGCCCCTAAGAGGTGGCTGGATAGCCAATGACGGGTAAGACCCTCAGAGGAGGGCAACCTAAGACAGGCATAGCCGCAAGAGGGGCTAGCGAGGCTGGAGGTTGGCTGCCTACAGCTTTATGCCTTGCTCTACAAAACATCAATACAAATGTCTCGAGGGCTTGAATAAAATAAAAAAGGGGGAGATGAAGGGTTAATAGGGTAGCAGAGATGTGCCTGCAAACGGGTCTCTCTGCTCAGGTTGAGCGTCCTTGCATACGAGGTGTTCTGCCAAAGAGTCTGGATACAGCCTTGAGTTTAATGGTCCCTTGCAAACGAGGGGGCATTCCCTTCTTGAGATAAGAGGGAGATGAGGGCTTTGTGCAGACTCTGCAGTAGACAGAGATTTCACTCCCCTTTGCTGTACGATAACATGTATGCACCTGCACTGTACTGAAAAGGCTTATTCTTACAGTCTGGAATTCTGCCTAAGGAGGGCTTTATAATAATAAACGGCAATTAGTTTGCCCAGTTCTGTTCCTCTGGCCAGAGAGGTGTCCTGTCTGTCTCTTGTGTGTCTTGTATGTTCTGTGTCATTTCACTCGTAGTAACCAACAAAAAGCACATTAAATGATACAATAGACCAGTTAGACCTAATTGATATCTATAGGACAATTCACCCCAAAACAATGAATTTCACCTTTTTCTCAAGTGCTCACGGAACCCTCTCCAGGATAGATCACATCCTGGGCCATAAATCAAGACTTGATAAAGTAAAAAAAAAAAAAAAAAAAAAAAAATCATTCCAAGCATCTTTTCTGACCGTAATACATTAAGACTAGATCTCAATTGCAGGAGAAAAACTATCAAAAATTCCAACATATAGAGGCTGAACAATACACTCTGAATAATAAACACATCACAGAAGAAATAAAAAAAGAAATCAAAATATGTATAGAAATGAATGAATCAAAATATGCATAGAAATGAATGAAAATGAAAACACAGCAACCCCAAACCGGTGGGACACTATAAAAATCAGTGCTAAGAGGAAAGTTCATAGCAATACAGGCATACCTCAAGAAACAAGAAAAAAGTCAAATAAGTAACCTAACTCACACCTAAAGCAACTAGAAAATTAAGAAATGGAGAAACCCAAAGTTAGTAGAAGGAAAGAAATCTTAAAAATTAGGGCAGAAATAAATGGAAAAGAAACAAAAGAGACCATAGCAAAAATCAACAAAGCCAAAAGCTGGTTCTTTGAAAGGATAAATAAAATTGACAAATCATTACCCAGACTCATCAAGAAACAAAGGGAGAAAAATCAAATCAATAAAATTAGAAATGAAAATGGAGAGATCACAAAAGGCAACAGAGAAATACAAAGGATCATTAGAGACTACTATCAGCAACTATATGCCAATAAAATGGACAACGTGGAAGAAATGGACAAATTCTTCGAAAAGCACAACTTTTCAAAACTGAACCAGGAAGAAATAGAAAATCTTAAGAGACCAATCACAAGCACGGAAATTGAAACTGTAATCAGAAATCTTCCAGCAAACAAAAGCCCAGGTCCAGATGGCTTCACAGCTGAATTCTACCAAAAATTTTGAGAAGAGCTAACACCAATCCTTCTCAAACTCTTCCAGAAAATTGCAGAGGAAGGTAAACTTCCAAACTCATTCTATGAGGCCACCATCACACTAATACCAAAACCTGACAAAGATGCCACAAAAAAAAAAAAAAAAAAAAACTATAGGCCAATATCACTGATGAACATAGATGCATAAAACCTCAACAATATTCTAGCAATCAGAATCCAACAACACACCATGACCAAGTGGGCTTTATCCCAGAGATGCAAGGATTCGTCAACATCCACAAATCAATCAATGTAATCCATCCCAGTAACAAATTGAAAAATAAAAGCCATATGATTATCTCAATAGATGCAGAGAAGGCCTTTGACAAAATTCAACATCCATGTATGATAAAAACTCTCCAGAAAGCAGGAATAGAAGGAACATACCTCAACATAAAAAAAGCTATATATCACAAACCCATAGCAAAAAATATCCTCAAAGGTGAAAAATTGAAAGCATTTCCCCTAAATTCAGGAACAAGACAAGGCTGCCCACTTTCACTGCTACTATTCAACATAGTTCTGGAGGTTTTGGCCACAGCAATCAGAAAACGATAATAAGAGGAATCCAAATTGGAAAAGAAGTAAAACTCTCACTGTTTGCAGATGACATGATCCTCTACACATAAAACTCTAAAGACTCCACCAGAAAATTACTAGAGCTAATCAATGAATACAGTTAGGTTGCAGGATATAAAATCAACACATATAAATCCCTTGCATTCCTATACACTAATAATGAGAAAGTAGAAAAAGAAATTAAGGAAACAATTCCATTCACCATTGCAACGAAAAGAATAAAATACTTAGGAATATATCTACCTAAAGAAACTTAAGAACTATATATATATATATATATATATATATATATATATATATATATATATATATATATATTGCTGATGAAAGCAATCAAAGAGGACACTAATAGATGGAGAAATATACCATGTTCATGGTTTGTAATAATCAATATAGTGTACATGAATATATTTCCCATAGGAATCTACAGATTCAATGCAGTTCCCTATCAAGCTACCAGCGGTATTTTTCACAGAACTAGAACAAATAATTTCAAGATTTGTATGGAAATATAGAAAACCTCGAATAGCCAAAGCAATCTTGAGAAAGAAGAATGGATCTGGAGGAACCAAGTTGCCTGACTTCAGGCTTTACTACAAGCCACAGTTATCAAGACAATATGGTACTGGCGCAAAGACAGAATTATAGATCAATGGAGCAAAATAGAAAGCCCAGAGATAAATCCACACACATATGGACACCTTATCTTTGATAAGGTAGGCAAGAATATACAATGGAGTAAAGACAAACTCTTTAACAAGTGGTGCTGGGAAAACTGGTCAACCACTTGTAAAAGAATGAAACTAGATCACTTTCTAACAGCAAACACAAAAATAAACTCAAAATGGATTAAGGATCTAAACATAAGACCAGAAACTATAAAACTCCTAGAGGAGAACATAGGCAAAACACTCTGAGACATAAATCACAGCAGGATCCTCTATGATCCACCTCCCAGAATACTGGAAATAAAAGCAAAAAAAAAAAAAAAAGGGATCTAATTAAAATTAAATCTGCACAACAAAGGAAAGTATAAGCAAGGTGAAAAGACAGCCTTCTGAATGGGAGAAAATAATAGCAAACGAAGCAACTGGCAAACAACTAATCTCAAATATATACAAGCAACTTATGCAGCTCAATTCCAGAAAATTAAATGACCTAGTCAAAAAATGGGCCAAAGAACTAAATAGACATTTCTCCAGAGAAGATATATGGATGGCTAACAAACACATGAAAAGATGCTCAACATCACTCATTATTAGAGAAATGCAAATCAAAACCACAATGAGGTACCACTTCACACCAGTCAGAATGTCTGTGATCAAAAGTCTGCAAGCACTAAATGCTGGAGAAGGTGTGGAGGAAAGGGAACCCTATTGCACTGTTGGTGGGAATGCAAACTAGTACAGCCACTATGGAGAACAGTGTGGAGATTCCTTAAAAAATTGCAAATAGAACTGCTTTATGACCCAGCAATCCCACTGCTGGGCATACACACTGCGGAAACCAGAATTGAAAGAGACACATGTATCCTCATATTTACCATAGCACTGTTTATAATAGCCAGGACATGGAAACAACCTAGATGTCCATCAGCAGATGAATGGATAAGAAAACTGTGGTACCTATATACAATGGAGTATTACTCAGCCATTAAAAATAATACATTTGAATTAGTTCTAATTAGATGAATGAAACTAGAGCTGATTTTATGGAGTGAAGTAAGCCAGAGAGAAAAACACCAATACAGTATACTAACACATATATATGGAATTTAGAAAGATAGTAATGATGACCCTGTACGCGAGACAGCACAAGAGACACAGATGTGTAGAGCAGAATTTTGGACTCTGAGGGAGAGGGAGAGGGCGGGATGATTTGGGAGAATGGCATTGAAACATGTATACCATCATGTAAGAAATGAATCACCAGTCAATGTTTGGTGCAGGATACAGGATGCTTGGGTCTGGTGCATGGGGATGATCCAGAGAGATGACATGGGGTGGGAGCTGGGAGGGGTGTTTATGTTTGGGAACTCATGTACACCTGTGGTGGATTCACCTCCCTCCCCCCCCCCCTTTTTTTTTTTTTAATAATCAGGTGCAGCTCAGTCGAGAGCTTCTGAATGCTCTGCTGAAGAATCCTGACAATACAAGGAACAATGATTTTATGAAGAAAAATTAAAAGACCCACAGCAACATAACTGAAGACATTAGACAGAAGTTTTTTTCCAAAAATAAAGTTAGAGAAGGTGTGGAAAAAGTCATTAGCGGCAGTAAAATCCAAACAAGAATGTTCCAAGGTCTGTATCTGATTATGAAATTTTCCTAAGTCTAAACTAATATCTGAGCTATTCCAAACACCTAAAATATGATTTTTCAACATATCGGGCATTTGCACTTGTTGAGTCAATATTGCTGCCATAGTAACAGTAAGAGTAATAGTTATAGTTGTTGTTATTAAAGCTGAATTCTGTAAAATTAGTAAGCCTACAAACCATCTTGGTTGCCTTAAATCTTAACAAGATTAGAGCATACATTGTTTACAAGACACTACATTAAGTCCCCCTGTGTAATTCATACGAACATTCAGTTTCCCAGAATCGTTAACAAAGAGAAAAAATATAAGGAGAGGGTAGACAAGCTAAAATAGAGTAAATAGAGTAATTTTCTTGTCAGAGCTCATGCTGCAGCCCCACTGGGATTTTGATACTTATCTTGCCTCTCCTGCCAGCGGGCACCCGGGCACCGCCCTCTCTCCCTCGCTGAAGTGGCTTCAGGCTCAGCGGTGCACTGGGCCTTGGCAGCCAGCCTGACCCCACCCACGGCTCCAGGCATGTGGCTGTTCTGTGTGGCAGCGGTGGCAGGGTCAGTGCAGTGCCCTTTGAAGCAATGGGGGAACCTGATGCCTGGGGATCCAAATTAGCAAATCTGCATCTGGTGGAAAAAAATACATGCACATCCTCTCCCAAAGGTTAGCAGTATAGCTGGCCCTTTCCACTGTCTTGTAAGGAGATCTTTTCACTTAACCAAAGGCTGAATCTTAGCCCCTTTCAAAGGCTGAATAGAATTTTTTTTTCGAAAAACGCAATAGGGGGCTTGAGGGCAAATGAAACAAAATTTGACCCCTGAAATCTATCAGGGCAATTTGTCAATCATCACTATTTTGTAAAAGACTTACAGCTGTTCCTTATTGAATGGAATTACTATATTTGCAATTTCTTTTCTAAACGTTTCGCACTATTTTTCTTCCTTTTACAATTAATTGTGCCACCAAGCTGGGATAAGATAAAAGTATTTTTCTTGGGGTCATTGGTAGATGAAACCTATGGGCCTTCTTGTCACAAGCATCCTGTAGGTGTATGCTTTGTGGCAAGAACATTTAATCTCATCTTTTGGTAATATTAATAATATTAATATTAATAAATAATATTAGTAATATTAATCCCAATTAACTGATCATTTAAAGCCACATCCACTTTATTTATTATTTATTATTCATTTATTTATTTATTTATTTATTTTACAAAAGAGCCGAATCTGTCTCACTAGTCAAGTTTTCCTTAGAACTGGGATTAGGATTATTTTTTAAACAATCAAACAAAAGCTTTAAATCTGTAGTAGTCAATTTTAAATGTGGGCATAACCAATTAATATCCCCTAATAATGTTTGGAAATCATTTAAAGTTAGTAAACAACCTCTCAGCAGCTTTAAAGGGGCATTATCAGTTTTCAAAAGTTTTGGCAAATCTGACTATGAGAAGCAAATAAAAAGATGTTGCATAATATCTTTATAAGCTTCTCCAGTTTTCCTTTTGTAACCTTAATCTGGTCCATAGCTTTTTAGATACCAAGAAATCATCTAATATTTGATTGAATATCTCCAACAATGGGAACTCACTACTCTCCAAGGTTTTAAACTCTCCTTCACCTTTTCCTCTGCAGCATTCCCACTCTGCATACCATTTTTTCTAATCTCACCAACTCATTTTCAGTAGTATGTGTTGGCCAGAAGCTGGGCCAGTAAAGATCTTCTAAAGGCCTAGAAGAGATAATTTCTTGCACCCAAAAAGCTAGATCACTAGATCCAAGTCCTCTGGGGCTCCTAGCTTGAGAAGTCAAGGTTTTTCCTATCTGAAAGCAAAAGCTGTGCTATTTTTTGTCCTTCATTAATTAGCACAATTTTAGTAGGCAGTGAGATCAAAATTTTATAATTTCTCCAGTATAATCAGAATCTACTACACCAGGCTGAAATTCTTTGAAAAGAAATCAAGCTACGCCCTAGCACAAGTCCTACAATGCCCTCAGGCATGGGGCTAGCCGCTCCCATTGGAATCTGAGAACAAACATGTCAGGAGTTAATATTATTGCCCTGGTGGAAATGAGGTCTAGTTCTGAGCAACCTGGGGTTAATTGGCACTGCTTTTTTTTTCCTCTCTTTAGCAGGACATTACCAGCAAAAATGTTATATTTTACCATAAGAGAAACATTTTTTATTTATAGAATCCTTTTTGTTATGTTGCTTCTTTTTCCCCTTTTTTAATATATCTCTCTCTCTTTTTTTTTTTTTTTTTTGCTTGGGTGAGGCCCCCCTGAGGGGATTTTCTGCAAGGAGCAGGCTCTGCTTAAGAAGCTCCTTTGTTCAAAAAAAAAATTGTCCCTATCTTTTTCAACCTTTGGCAATGTTCTGGGAGGTGCAAGCAGAGGTGGAGTGGTCACCTTAAATCAGAAAATGTTGGATACATTTTTAAAGGTTTGCATAGAGAGGGAGCGGGTTCACCAGAGCACCCAGTTGCGATGTCCTGTAAGTCCTCTCCTTCCTCGGGAGGTATAGTGTCCCTCCTTTTGTTCGCCAATGGCAGAAAATATGATCTGCATAGAAGGTGGAGACCCACTACCATCCACCACTATAGCCTCTACCATAGTCTTTCTAACAGCCTCATGACAGGGGTCCAGAACATTTCTAATATTCCATAGAGCAAAAGCATTTGGATGCCCTTGTAAAGTAAAATAAGTTTTTAGCTGTTTCCTTAGCTTCACCCAAGTATCTAAGTTCACAGTGTCCTTCTTCCGGAAACCAAGGACACTGTTCTGGTACAAATGAAAAAAAATGACTGAATATTGGATTTCTTAACTTTAATTCCAGTCTTATTTAATGACTGCAAAATTACTCTTATAAAGAACTGTCTTTAGTTTGACTCACTGCTACCCATATCAGAAAATTAAGATTTATAGAAAAAGGTTTTACCCTAGCCAAGGGTTGTTTTCTTTTCAACCCTAAGAAAGCAGGTTTCTTTCAACCTCTACAAAACCAGGTTTCTCTTAAACTTTCAACACTCCCCACTCCTCTCACCCTGTCTATCCTATAGCGGGGTCCACGGCACCGTAAGTGGGGTCCTATCCATCTCCAAAACTCAACACTGGGGGAGTAACCAAAATTACTCGGGGGGGGGGGTGATTAAATCACTCCGGGGGGAGCAACAGAGAGTGCTCTGGGGGGAGCTTTTGCTCCAAAGAACTTACCTTCAAAAAGCCTGTTCTGGGCGCCACTTGCCAGGGTCCAGCCCTGGTGGATCCAGAATGATTTGAAGGTGGGGACAGAGTTGGTGTCCTTGGAAAAATACATATTTAATTACAGATATATAGAGAGATTATAAACAGATAGTGTAGTAGGAAAATTAGTGGAGAAAAAGAGGCTGAATAACTTGGTTTATGTGGAATAGCATCCATGCTCCAGATGGGAATTAAGTCAGAGATATGGGGAGCAAGAAAGAAGCGACACGGGGGAATCAGTCTTACCAGAGAGTGATCCGATTTCTTTATTTTTGTGTTAGCTTATATAACTTTTTCACATAGGGATGAATACAGAGTCTCGCAGCAGTCAGCAGTCCTGACCTTTATCAAAATCAGGTGCTTCACATAAACGTATTAAAAAATACACAAAGGTCTTAGGGGTTTTACATCATCTCTGCCCATGAGACCTGCTGACATTTTACGACCCCTTCTTTCAGATAACAAAAAAAAACCTTATTTTTTCCAAGGGTGTTTTTTCTTAAGCCAGGCACCACCCCCCAAATAAAGTTGCATTCCTATAGGGTGGGGTGTAGTGAGTTACTATCAAGAAAGGAATGCATTTAACCCAAGGTTAATATGATTATTCTTAAAGGTTAATACTTATTTCTCCTATATGCTAGTTATAGTCATTATAAGGACAGGGAATATGGAGATTTAGCAGCAAACATCAGTCCAACAAATGAAAATCCTTTCCCCAATGTTCCCCTTAAGATCTATTTAGTCTTAAGATAGTGATAAAGTTACATTTCTACATAGCAAGGACACAGTGATTTATAATAAAGTACAGTGATCTATTACAGAAGAGAAAATTCATTAACTCAAAAAGTCTAGTATTGCTAACCTTAAAAACTACTATATTTCCTTTTCTATATTCCAAATACATTGATTCATATATTCCCAGGTGCCTAAGGATATGGAGGCCTGGCAGCAATCATTGACTCAACAATGAGAAAAGCCCTATGCTAATTAAGACTTTCAAAATACTCCAAACTCTCTGTGCTATTTATGGTTGAGAGGTAGTAAACAATCATGTGTGTAGTGGCAGGAGTACGGCTAATCCTGTCACACAAGCTAGGCTGCCAGCAGAGAGATTTGACTTGAGACACCCTTGTCCCACCCAGGGCAGGGAATTAGCAGCAATTATTGGCACAGCAAATGAAAAAAACCCTTCATCAATATAATGCCTAACCAACCCACTATATTGAAAATTTCCAACTTCTGAAAGGAATTTCCCTTTATTAAGTCTAAAACATCTCGTGCCTCTCAGGTTGGGAGGCTGTAAACAATCACATGTGGCCAGACGAACCTATACAGGTGGGTTAAATAACTTTCAGGTGAGTCCATAAGCTGAAACACTATTGTCATGCCCAGGAATTTTTATTGACTTGGAGCTGCAAGTTAATTACTTCTCAGAGAGAAATGGTGATGGGGAAGAGCCCCCTGTAAAGTCAGAGGTGTAGGTGAAAGCATAAAGAGGACTGGTTTTGGGGGTAGATGCTCGGGAACATGGGATTGCCTTACCTTGATTACACCTTTGCGTATGCCAAGCCTCCTTCCTCATGACGTTTGCCATGGGTGGAGTTCCTCACGCTGGCCCCCAGCACAGGTGAAACCACCCTTTTGGCATAAAATGAAGAGGAACGAAAAAGCCTCTTGTTGGAAGTGAAAGCGGAAACTGAAAAAGTTGGGTTAAAGCTCAACATTCAGAAAACAAAGATCATGACATCCGGTCCCATTACTTCATGGCAAATATAGGGGAAAAAGTGGAAACAGTGTCAAGTTTTGTTTGGGGGGACTCCAAAATCACTGCAGATGGTGATTGCAGCCATGAAATTAAAAGATGCTTACTCCTTGGAAGGAAAGTTATTACCAACCTAGATACTATATTCAAAAGCAGAGACATTACTTTGCCAACAAAGGTCCATCTAGTCTAGGCTATGATTTTTCCTGTGGTCATGTAAGGATGTGAGAGTTGGACTGTGAAGAAAGCTGAGCGTTGAAGTATTGATATTTTTGAACTGTGGTGTTGGAGAAGTCTCTTGAGAGTTCCTTGGACTGTAAGAAGATCCATCCAGTCCATCTTACAGGAGATCAGTCCTGGGTGTTCATTGGAAGAACTGACACTGAAGCTGAAACTACAATACTTTGGCCACCTCATGAAAAGAGGTGACTCGTTGGAAAAGTCACTGATGCTGGGAGGGATTGGGGGCAGGAGGACAAGGAGATGACAGTGGATGAGATGGCTGGATTGGATCACCTACTTAATGGACATGCGTTTGAGTGAACTCCAGAAGTCTGACAGGGAGGCCTGGCGTGCTGTGACTCATAGAGTCTCAAACAGTCAGACATGACTGAGTGCCTGGACTGAACTGAATTGAACTGAATGGAACAACATCTCAGCTAATCAACATAAGTTTATATCGAAAGCATTTAGGGAAAGAAGAAAAAGCAGACAAAATTCAACAAAGTGAATAGAAGGTAAAACATGAGAAAAATGAGAGCAGAAATTAAAGAAAATAAATGATGAAAAATTAGCCTAAATCAGTATTGCTAAAAGGAGTCTGCGAGCTGGCTTACTAAGCGCAGGCGGCTGTGAGCTGGCTCACTAAGTGCGACCAAAAGGAGCTTCCCCACGTCCGAGGTCAGGGGCAGCAGCCTAGAGTGCCGGGCTGCATCAGTGCAGGAATGGCCGATAGGAGCTACCCTGCATCCGAGGTGAATGGCGGCTGGGAGGAGTGACCCTGTGTCCGAAGTCAGGGGTGGCAGTCGGGAGGAGACACCCCGAATCCGAGGTCAGGGGTGGCAACCGAGAGGAGTTTCCTGGCGTCTGAGGTCAGTGGTGGCTGGGAGGAAACACCACAACTCTGAGGTCAGGGGCAGTGGCCGGGAGGAGTTACCCCACATCAGAGGCCAGTGGCGGCTGGGAAGAGACACCTCTCATCCTAGGTCAGGGGCAGCCTGGAGAAGTCACCTCTCACCCAAGGCCAGGAGTGGTGACCTTGAGAAGCCACCCCACTCCCAAGGTCATGGGCGGCAGCAGGGAGGAGCAACCCAAGCCCAAGGCCAGGGCCTGCAGCTGGGAGGAACAACCCAAGGAGTTGTTGCTGTGCAGGCACAGGAGGGCATAGAGGAGCTAATCCACGTTGAAGGTCAAGAATGGTGGCCGTAAGGAGATACCCCTATTCCAATGTAAGGAGCAGCAGCTGTGCTTTGCTGGAGCAGCCGTGAAGAGATACCCCATGCCCAAGGTAAGAACACCCAAGTAAGAGGTAGGGTATCAGAAAGAGGGTACCAGAGGGCAGACACACTGAAACCATACTCACAGAAAACTAGTCAATCTAATCACACTAGGACCGCAGCATTTTCTAACTCAATGAAACCAAGCCATGCCCACGGGGCAACCCAAGATGGGCGGGTCGTGGTGGAGAGGTTGGACAGAATGTGGTCCACTGGAGAAGGGAATGGCAAGCAACTTCAGTATTCTTGCCTTGAGAACCCCATGAACAGTATAAAAAGGCAAAATGATAGGATACCAAAAGAGGAACTCCCCAGGTCGTTAGGTGCCCAATATGCTACTGGAGATCAGTGGAGAAATAACTCCAGAAAGAATGAAGGGATGGAGTCAAAGCAAAAACAATACCCAGCTGTGGATGTGACTGGTGATAGAAACAAGGTCCAATGCTTTAAAGAGCAATATTGCATAGGAACCTGGAATGTCATGTCCATGAATCAAGGCAAATTAGAAGTGGTCAAACAAGAGATGGCAAGGGTGAGCACCGACATTCTCAGAATCAGCAAACTAAAATGGACTGGAATGGGTGAACTTACCTCAGATGACCTTTATATCTTCTACTGTGGGCAGGAATCCCTCAGAAGAAATGAAGCAGCCATCATGGTCAACAAAAGAGTCCGAAATGCAGTACTTGGATGCAATCTCAAATATGACAGAATGATCTCTGTTCATCTCCAAGGCAAACCACTCAATATCATAGTTATCCAAGTCTATGCTGCAACTAGTAATGCTGAAGAAACTGAAGTTAAACGGTTTTATGAAGACCAATTAGATCTTTTAGAAGTAACACCCAAAAAATATGTCCTTTTCATTATAGGAGACTGGAATGCAAAAGTAGGAAGTCAAGAAACACCTGGAGTAACAGGTAGATTTGTCCTTGGAATATGGAATGAAGCAGGGCAAAGACTAATAGAGTTTTCCCAAGAAAATTCACTGGTCATAGCAAGCACCTTCTTCCAACAACACAAGAGAAGACTCTACACATGGACATCACCAGATGGTCAACACCGAAATCAGACTGATTATATTCTTTGCAGCCAAAGATGGAGAAGCTCTATACAGTCAACAAAAACAAGACCAGGAGCTGACTGTGGCTCAGATTATGAACACCTTATTGCCAAATTCAGGCTTAAATTGAAGAAAGTGGGGAAATCTTCTAGACCATTCAGGTATGACCTAAATCAAATCCCTTATGATTATACAGTGGAAGTGAGAAATAGATTTAATGGTCTAGATCTTATAGATAGAGTGTCTGATGGACTACGGAATGAGGTCCGTGACATTGTAAAGGAGACAGGAATCAAGATCATCCCCATGGAAAAGAAATGCAAAAAAGCGAAACGGCTCTCTGGGAAGGCCTTACAAATAGCTGTGGAAAGAAGAGGGGCAAAAAGCCAAGGAGAAAAGGAAACATATAAGCATTTGAATGCAGAGTTCCAAAGAATAGCAAGAAGAGATAAGAAAGCCTACTTCAGAGATCAATGCAAAGAAACAGAGGGAAACAAAAGAATGGATAAGACTAGAGATCTCTTCAAGAAAATTAGAGATACCAAGGGAATATTTCATGCAAAGATGGCTTGATAAAGGACAGAAATGGTATGGGTCTAACAGAAGCAGAATATATTAAGGAGAAGTGGCAAGAATATACAGAAGAACTGTGCAAAAAAGATCTTCACAACCCAGATAATCATGATGATATGATCACTAATCTAGAGCCAGACATCTTGGAATGTGAAGTCAAGTGGGTCTTAGAAAGCATCACTACAAATAAAGCTAGTGGAGGTGATGGAATTCCAGTGGAGCTGTTTCAAATCCTGATAGATGATGCTGTGAAAGTGCTGCACTCAATATGCCAGCCAATTTTGAAAACTCAGCAGTGGCCACAGGACTGGAAAAGGTCAGTTTTCATTCCAATTCCAAAGAAAGGCAATGCCAAAGAATGCTCCATCTACCTCACATTTGCATTCATCTCACATGCTACTAAAGTAGTGCTCAAAATTCTCCAAGCCAGGCTTCAGCAATATGTGAACCATGAAATTCCTGATGTTCAAGCTGGCTTTAGAAAAGGCAGAGGAACCAGAGGTCAAATTGCCAACATCTGCTGGATCTTGGGAAAAGCAAGAGAGTTCCAGAAAAAACATCTAATTTTCCTTTATTGCCTATGCCAAAGCCTTTGACTGTGTGGATCACAATCAACTGTGGAAAATTCTGAAAGAGATGGGAATACCAGACCACCTGACCTGCCTCTTGAGAAAGCTCTATGCAGGTCAGAAAGCAACAGTTAGAACGACATGGAACAACAGACTGGTTCCAAATAGGAAAAGGAGTATGTCAAGGCTGTATATTGTCACCTGCTTATTTAACTTACATGCAGAGTACATCATGAGAAACACTGGACTGGAAGAAACACAAACAGGAATCAAGATTGCTGAGAGAAATATTAATAAACTCAGATATGCAGATGACACCACCCTTATGCAGAAAGTGAAGAGGAGCTATAACACCTCTTGATGATAGTGGAAGAGGAGAGCAAAAAAGTTGGCTAAAAGCTCAACATTCAGACAATGAACATCATGGCGTCTGGTCCCATCACTTCATGGGAAATAGATGGGGAAACAAAAGAAACTGTGTCAGACTTTATTTTGGGGGGCTCCAAAATCACTGCAATGGTGACTGAGGCCACGAAATTAAAAGACACTTACTTCTTGGAAGAGAAGTTATGACCAATCTAGATAGTATATTCAGAAGTAGAGACATTTCTTTGCTGACTAAGGTCCGTCTAGTCAATGCTATCGTTTTTCATGTGGTCATCTATGGGTGTGAGAATTGGACTGTGAAGAAGGCTGAGTGCTGAAGAATTGATGCTTTTGAACTTTGGTGTTGGAGAAGACTCTTGAGAGTCCCTTGGACTGCAAGGGGATCCAGCTTGTCCGTTCTGACGGAGATCAACACTGGGATTTCTTTCAAAGTAATGTTGTTGAAGCTGAAGTTCCAGTAATTTGGCCACCTCATGCTAACGGTTGACTCATTCAAAAAAAAAACACACACACACACACACACACACACAACAAAACAACAGGACATACAGAGGACCTAAAATTTAAGGTCCTAGATCTGATAAATAGAGTGCCTAATGAACTGTGGAATGAGATCCATGACATTGTACAGGAGACAGGGATCAAGACCATCCCCATGGAAAAGAAATGCAAAAAAGCAAAACGGCTGTCTGGGGAAGGCTTACAAATAGCTGTGAAAAGAAGAGAATTGAAAAGCCAAGGAGAAAAGGAAACATATAAGCATCAGAATGCAGAGTTCCAAAGAATAGTGAGAAGAGATAAGAAAGCCTTCTTCAGTGATCAGTTCAAAGAAATAGAGGAAAAGAACAGAATGGGAAAGACTAGAGATCTCTTCAAGAAAATTAGAGATACCAAGGGAACATTTCATGCAAAGATGGGATTGATAAAGGACAGAAATGGTATGGACCTAAGAGAAGCAGAAGATATTAAGAAGAGATGGCAAGAATACACAGAAGAACTGTACAAAAAGGATCTTCACGACAAGGGACCACGATGGGGTGATCATTCATGTAGAGCCAGACATCCTGGAATGTGAAATCAAGTGGACCTTAGAAAGCATCACTGCCAACAAAGCTAGTGGAGGAGATGGAATTTCAGTAGAGCTATTTCAAATCCTGAAAGATGATGCTGTGAAAGTGCTGCACTCAATATGCCAGCCAATTTGGAGAACTCAGCAGTGGCCGCAAGACTGGAAAAGGTCAGTTTTCGTTCCAATTCCAAAGAAAGGTAATGCCAAAGAATGCTCCATCTACCTCACAATTGCACTCATCTCACATGCTAGTAAAGTAATGCTCACAATTCTCCAAGCCAGGCTTCAGCAATACGTGAACCGTGAACTTCCTGATGTTCAAGCTGCTTTTAGAAAAGGTAGAGGGACCAGAGATCAATTGCCAACATCCACTGGATCATGGAAAAAGCAAGAGAGTTCCAGAAAAACATCTATTTTTGCTTTATTGCCTATGCCAAAGTCTTTGACTGTGTGGATCACAATCAACTGTGGAAAATTCTGAAAGAGATGGGAATACCAGACCACCTGACCTGCCTCTTGAGAAAGCTGTATGCAGGTCAGGAGGCAACAGTTAGAACTGGACATGGAATGACAGACTGGTTGCAAATAGGAAAAGGAGTATGTCAAGGCTGTATATTGTCACCCTGCTTATTTAACTTACATGCAAAGTACATCATAAGAAACGCTGGACTGAAGAAACACAAGCCAGAATCAAGATTGCCGAGAGAAATATCAGTAACCTCAGATATGCAGATGACACCACCCTTATGGCAGAAAGTTAAGAGGAATTAAAACGTCTCTTGATGAAAGTGAAAGAGGAGAGCAAAATGTTGGCTTAAAGCTTAACATTCAGAAAACGAAGATCATGGCATCTGGACCCATCACTTCATGGGGAATAGATGGGGAAACAGTGGAAACAATGTCACAGTTTATTTTCTGGGGCTTGGGTTGGAAAGTTCCCTGGAGAAGGAAACGGCAATCCACTCCACTCCAGTACTTTTGCCTGGAAAATCCCATGGACGGAGGAGCCTGGTGTCCATGGGGTTGCAGGGTTGGACACGACTGAGCGACTACACTTTCACAAATCACTGCAGATGGTGATTCAGTTCAGTTCAGTTCAGTCGCTCAGTCCTGTCCGACTCTTTGCGACCCCATGAATCGCAGCACGCCAGGCCTCCCTGTTCATCACCATCTCCCGGAGTTCACTCAGACTCACGTCCATTGAGTCCATGATGCCATCCAGCCATCTCATCCATATATATGTATATGTATATGTATATGTATATGTATATGTATATGTATATGTATATGTATATGTATATGTATATGTATATATGTATGTATGTATGTATCTTTAAAATTATGTTCCTACAGTGATATATTCAAATAGGCATATATATGTATACTGTGTAAATATTTATCTCTACTCATACACACATACACATATATTTCCATTACTGTATATATATATATATATATGTATACACACACACACACATATATATATATATATACAGTATATATACTGTGTGTGTGTGTATGTATATATATATATATATATATATATATGCACTAATGATTGCCCCCATAGCACACAGAAGTTAGAAGAGATGCAGGTCCAATCCATGTGTTGGAAAGGTTTCCTGGAACTAACCATTTCAACCCATTCCAATTTTTCCACCTGAGAATCCCATGGAGTGAAAATACACAATGGTGCCAGTCTGTGTGATACTGAGTGTCAGACAGGAACGTAATGATTTAATATATGAAATATCAGTTTAACAGTTTCTAGTACACATGTTCCTTTCATCTATTAACAATGACATGCTCAGCAAGAAGTCAGTTCACTCAGTCACTTCAATTCAGTCACACATTCGTCTCTGACTCTTTGTGACCCCATAAACTGCAGCACGTCTGGCCTTCCTGTCTATTGCCTATTCCTGGAGTTCATTCAGACTCATGTCCATTGAGTTGGTGATGCCATCCAGCCATCTCATCCTCTGTCGTCCCCTTTTCCTCCTGCCCTCAATCCCTCCCAGCCTCAGAGATTTATATAATGAGTCAGCTCTTCTGGTGAGGTGACCAAAGTATTGGCGTTTCAGCTTTAGCATCAATCCTTCCAATGTACACCCATGATTGATCTCCTTTAGGATGGACTGACTGAACCTCCTTGCAGTCCAAGGGACTCTCAGGAGTCTTCTCCAACACCAAGGTTCAAAAGGATCAATTCTGTAGCTCTCAGCTTTCTTCACAATTCAAATTTCACCTCCAAATATGATCACTGAAAACCCATAGCCTTGGCTAGATGGAACTTTGTTGGCCAAGTAATGTCTCTTCTTTTTACTCTGCTATATAGGTTGCAATCACCATCTGCAGTGATTTTGGAGCCTAAAAATATATGGTCTGACACTATTTCCACTGTTTCCCCATCTATTTCCCAGGAAGTGATAGGACCAGATGCCATGATCTTTGTTTTCAGAATGTTGAGCTTTAAGTCAACATTTTCACACTCCTCTTTCACTTTCATCAAGAGGCCGTATAGTTCCTCTTCATTTTCTGCCATAAGAATGGTACCATCAGCATATGTGAGGTTATTGATATTTCCCCCGGTAATCTTGATTCCAGCTTGTTCTTATTCCAGCTCAATGTTTCTCATGCTGCTCTCTGCATACAAGTTAAATAAGCAGGGTGACAGTTTACATACTTGGCATACTCCTTTTCCTATTCGGATCTAGTCTGTTGTTCCATATCCAACACTAACCTTTGCTTTCTGACCTGCATATGTTTTTCTCAAGAGACAGGTCAGTTGGTCTGGTATTCCCATCTCTTTCAGAATCTTCCACTGTTTATTGTGATCCACACAGTCAAATGGCTTTGGCATAGTTAATAAAGCAGAAATAAATATTTTTCTGGAACTCTTCTTTTTTCCATGATCCAGCAGACATTGGTAATTTGATCTCTGGTTCCTCTGCCTTTTATAAAACCAGCTTGAACATCCTGAACTTCATGGTTTATGTATTGCTGAAGCCTGGCTTGGATAATTTTGAGCTTTACTAGTGTCTGAGATGAGTGCAATTGTGCTGTAGTTTGAGCACTCTTTGGTGTTGTGTTTCTTTGAGATTGGGATGAAAACTCACCTTTTCCAGTCCTGTGGCCACTGCTGAGTCTCCCATATTTGGTGGCATATTAGCACTTTCACAGCTTCATCTTTCAGGCTTTGAAATAGCTCTACTTGAATTCCATCACCTCCACTAGCTTTGTGGGTAGTGATACTTTCCAGTGCCTACTTGACTTCACATTCCAGGATGTCTGGCCCTAGGTGACTGTTCACACCATCATGATTTTCTGGGTTGTGGAGCTCTTCTTTGTACACTTCTCCTGTGTATCCTTGTCACCTCTTCTTATATCTTCTGCTTTGGTTGGGTCCATACAATTTCTGTCCTTCTTCGAGCTCATCTTTGCTTGAAATATTCCCTTGGTATCATTAATTTGCTTGAAGAGCTTTCCGCTCTTTCCCATTCTGTTGTTTTCCTCTATTTCTTTGCATTGATCACTAAGGGAGGCTTTCTTATCTCTCCTTTGTTTTGTTTGGAACTCTGCATTCAGATACTTATATCTTTCCTTTTCTGCTTTGCTTTTTGCTTCTCTTCTTTTTACAGCTATTTGTAAGGTCTCCTTACACAGCCATTTTTATTTTTTGCATTTCTTTTCTGTGGGGACTGTCTTGATCCTTGTCTCCCGTACAATGTCACGGACCTCTGTCCGTAGTTTATCAGACACTCTCTCTGTCAAATCTAGTCTCTTAAATCTATTTCTCATTTGACTATATAATCATAAGGAATTTGATTTAGGTAATATATGAATGGTCTAGTTGTTTTCCCTAGTTTCTTCAATTTAAGTGAATTTGGAGGGAAACACACACACACACACACACACACACAAAAAAAAAAAAAACAAAAAACAAAAAACAAAAAACGTTAATGATCTGAGCCACAGTCAGCTACCATTCATGATTTTGCTGAATGTATAGAGCTTCTCCATCTTTAGGTGGAAACAATAAAATCAATCTGATTTCAGTATTGACCATCAAGTCAAGTCCATTTATAGAGTATTTTCTTGTGTTGTTGGAAAAGGGTGTTTTCTATGACCACTGCATTCTCTTGGCAAAATTCTATTAGCATTTGGCCTGCTTCTTTCTGTATTCCTAGGCAAAACTTGCATGTTACTCTGTTACTTCAATTCCTACTTTTGCATTCCAATCCCCTTTAATGCAAATGACATATTTTGGGGGGTGTCAGTTCTAAAAGGTCTTGGAGGTCTTCATAGAACTGTTGGACTTAATCTTCTTCAGCGTTACTAGTCATAGGCTTGGATTACTGTGATATTGAATGATTTCCTTGGAAATGGACAGATATCATTCTGTCGTATTTTGGATTGCATCCGAGTACTGCATTTTGGACTCTTTTGTTGCCCATTATGGCTACTCCATTTCTTCTAAGGGATTCTTACTCATAGTACTAGGTATAATGGTCATCTGAGTTAAAGTCACCCATTCTATTCCATTTTAGTTCGCTGATTCCTAGGACATTGAGGTTCACTTTTGCTATCTCCTGTTTGAACATTTCCAATTTGCCTTGATTCATGGACCTACATTCCAGATTCCTATGCAATTGCTTTTGACAACATTGGACCTTGCTTCTATCACCAGTCACATCCCCAACTGGGTATTGTTTTTGCTTTGACTTCATCCCTTCTTTCTTTCTGGTGTTATTTCTCCATTGATCTCCAGTAGCATATTGGGAACCTATGAACACGGGGAGTTCCCCTTTCAGTATCCAATCATTCTGCCTTTTCATACTGTTCATGGGCTTCTCAAGGCAAGAATACTGAAGAAGCTTGCCATTCCCTTTTCAGTGGACCACATGACCTCCATCATGACCACACATCCTGGGTGGCCCCACATGGCATGGCTTAGTTGCACTGAACTAGACAGGGCTGTGGTCCGTGTGATCAGATTGGCTAGTTGTCCATGATTTTGGCTTCAGTATGTCTGCCCTCTGATGCCCTCACGCAACACCTAGCATTTTACTTGGGTTTCTTTTACCTTGAACATGGGGTATCTCTTCATGGGTGCCCCAGCAAAGTGCACCCGCTGCTCCTTACCTTGGAATACAAATATCTTCTCACAACCGCCCCTCCTGACCTTGACCGTGTAGTAACTCCTCCTGTGCCCATGTAGCCAGCACTGTTTGCACTTAGTTCTTTCTCTGTCTCAGGCATTCTACTATTGTTTCCTTCCAGGGTGTTGTTAATCTCCGTTAATGCATTGATTATTACTCCTTGACTCTTTTTTATTTCTTCTATATCATGTTTATTTCTTCTTTACACAGGCCTCCAGTGTATTTACTGGCAACATTGCATAGCTCTCAAGATTTCGGTCATCTTTACTATCATTATTCTCAGTTCTTTTTCAGGAAAACTTCCTATCTCATCTTCTTTTGTTTGTTTTTGTGGGTTTTTGTCAGTTACATTCACCAGCTGCATATTTCTCTCCCATTTCATTCTGTCTCGATTGCTGTGGCTTGTGTCACCTTTCTGCAGGCTGGTGGGTTATGGCTCCACTTTGTTGTAGAAACTGTCCTTTGTGGGTGTGATGGGACCAGGCATTTGTCAAGGTATACTGCTTTGTGGAATTTGTGTCTGTGCAGTGGCAGGTGGATCTGTATCTCTGCTCTCTGAAGTGCAATGAATTGTCCATAGATTGTGCTTTAAGGTATTTGTGGGTTTGCTATGGCTTCATGCACCCCCTTTAATAATATTCACAGTTGTGTTTCTGTTTTGCTGGAAAATATCTGTGGTTTCTCTTGTACTGAATGCTGGTTCGAGTGTTGAGATGGCTTTCCATGTAGACATGGAAACTCTGGGTTGTGTGTGTGTCCTTTAATGTTCAGTGGTAAGGAGTTCAACATTAATCTAAAGTTCTGGAATTGATGTCCTGACCTCTGGGTTTCTGTCCCCATGTTGTGGTAGCATAGAAAAGCCACATCCACACAACACAGGAGGTAAAACCCGAAGTTAATGGTGACAACACTCTCCTCATCCTAAAAGAATCAAAGCGATTCAGAGTTACAGAGAGCAGAGAAAAGGGAGGAGGGAAAAAGAGGTGCCTAGGAGGAGATAGGAGAGAGTTAAAAGGGGAGACAGCAGTCAATTCAGGAAACACATCCACAAGTGAATTCAGATCATAAAGATTTTGTTCCCAAGGTTACAACATTTATAGCAATTTTTCAAAAGCAAAAGTTAAGAACCAAGAATAAAATTTAGAATCATTAAATAGTGTGAAAAAGGAAAGCAGGCCAAATTCAGTCCTGTATAACTATGATATGTTTAAAAAATAGGTGTATTTTTGAAAGGTAATGATAGCTAATAGAAATAACAGTTTAGGTTACAACAAAGGAATAACATTGCTAAACTTTTAAGAAATACATATCTGAGCCAGTTGTAACAGAGTATCTAAAGACTGATTTGGTCCATATGCCTGTTTTTAATAACCTATGGCAAATATTTGGAGCTGACTGAAATGGAAATGTATCCTTTAAAATCACTTTTCCCTGTTCCTTATAGAACTGATTTAATTGTAAAACAGTATTATACTTAGGAGACCTTCCAACTGGCCACCGTTCATCATCCTCCAATAGATACTGTAGCCCCACAGTATCACATAGGAAGACTAGGTGTTTCTTCTTTAAGCCCTGGGGATAAAACCTATCCCAGTTTTTCAGGATAGAGTTCAAAGAAGTGAGTCTGGAATTGTTAGCTTCCAACTGTAAGAGAGAGAAAAAGCAACCCACGCGATCTTGCTACCAGAGGCATCTTCCCTGCTCGAGATGGAGCTGTGGACAGATTTTAGACCAAAGCTTTTCTCTCCTGGTCGGATTTAATCTGTCTTTACCAATGCAGGCACTGTACATGTCCCTCCCGTTTCTACCACCGAGACTGGGTGGGAATGTACCAGGTGTAGACCTGATGGCATCCCTACCTGACATCCAGCTCTTCACCATTAAAATCATGCTTGCCTGTGATGCCACCTGGGGTGGAATCAGAGAAACCTTCCAGAATGCAGCACAAGCTAAGATCACTGGGGGAAACATTTGTCACCTGAGTGCCTGAGTACAACCCTGAGTATGTTCCTGACCATGATAAGACTGATATGAACATAAAGCTGAGATGTACCTTCCAAGCATTACCACACCAATAAAAGAGTCACCGCTGGTCCACTAAGAGCCAACATTACCAAAGGGAGGGGGATTGCAGTAGCAATCTGAGTAAACTGTCACCTCAGAGATGCTCTTGGAGCTAGACCTCCATCTAGCTTTTGATCTTTCGATTCCTAGTGTGGCTAGGCACTTTCTGGACTACTGATTCAAGTTTTGAATCTAAGTCACAGTACACAGTAACAGTGTAGATCACAAGTCCCTTGCAAGTCAATGATCAGATAGATTAGGTTAGTATTTTGTATTCCCAAGGAGTTATGAAATGGCCAAGGTGACAGAAAACTTTGATTGAAAAAGGAGAGTTTGGTCCACACACTATGCCCATTTCTGGTAGGTTCCTGAAGGAGACATTGGGTGCCTCTCGGCATTGGCAGGTATGTATAAACCCCTAACAGGTTTCTGCCATTAGCTGTATGAGATCACTGTGGAACTGCACAGCAGGGCTCCTCACTTGCTTCTCTCAGAGCATCTCATTCATTCACACAAGCACACCATATAATTAGAAAAGTAGAGCAGAAACAATAGTCGCTAGGAGAACAAAGAACTAGAGCTCCAATCATCCTTACCTTGCCCAGAAGGAAACAGGACGAACCTCCAAGATGACAGGTTGTTGCTGAATGAAAAGACGCTGGGATTCTTAGCTTCTGGAAGAGAATAATTCAATCTGGGGTCAGAGACAAGGGCTGATCTCTCAGAGCTTTTTGTAATAAACTTTTATTAAATTATAAAGGAGATAGAGAAAGCTTCTGATGTAGGCATCAGAATCGGGCAGAAAGAGGACCCCCCTGCTAGTTTTCAGCTGGTAGTTATATAGTCACTAGCAGTCTGTTAATGCAATAAAGGAATATCTTAAAACTCAGAATGGCACCAGGCCCCTCATCCATAAGATGCATTTTTGGGTAATCTTGGTAACAGACGATTCATTCCAACCCCTAAAATGATTAATTTAAATCTTGTAGAAGAACAGAATACCATACAAATAGTTGCATTTACATAGATTAGAGAAACAATATCTGAGTATAACATACTGGTTTGCCAGGTAGGTTCTGAGATAAAAGGCAGAACCAACTTGTAGACATAGTTTTGGGTAAATGCATAGTATATTCAGATCAGTTCAGTTCAGTCACTCAGTCGTGTCTGACTCTTTGCGACGCCATAAGTCACAGCACGACAGGCCTCCCTGTCCATCACCAACTCCTGGAGTTCACTCAGACTCACGTCCATCGAGTCAGCGATGCCATCCTGCCATCTCATCCTCTGTCATACCATTCTCCTCCTGCCCCCAATCCCTCCTAGTATCAGAGCCTTTTCCAATGAGTCAACTCTACTTATGAGGTGGCCAAAGTACTGGAGTTTCAGCTTTTGCATCATTCCTTCCAAATAAATCACAGGGCTGATCTCCTTCAAGATGGACTGATTGGATCTCCTTAAAGTCTCAAGAGTCTTCTGCAACACCACAGTTCAAAACCATAGATTCTTTGGCACTCAGCCTTCTTCACAGTCACACTCTAACATCTATACATGGCCACAGGATAAACCAGAGCCTTGAATAGATGGACCTTGGTTGGCAAAATAATGTCTCCTCTTTTGAATATACTATCTAGGTTGGTCATAAATTTTCTTCCAAGGTGTAAGCATATTTTAATTTCATGGCTGCAGTCACCATCTGCTTTGATTTTGGAGCCCAAAAAATAAAGTCTGACACTGTTTCCACAGTTTCCCCATCTATTTCCCATGAAGTGATGGGACCAGATGCCATAATCTTCATTTTCTGAATGTTGAGCTTTAAGCCAACTTTTTCACTCTCCTCTTTCACTTTCATCAAGAAGCTTTTTAGTTCCTCTTCACTTTTTGCCATAAGGGTGGTGTCATCTGCATATCTGAGGTAATTGATATTTCTCCAGGCAATCTTGATTCCAGTTTGTGTTTCCTCCAGTCCAGCATAGTACATTAGTGTAGGTTAAGACAAACATTTCCATAAGAAAAATACATTGGTTATCTCAAGGTTTAAGAATAGTTAACTTCAGGTGAAACCATGTGTCTTCACGGCAACACAATATTTAAGAGAACCCACCTTTAATTTTGTATAGAGAAGGAAAACATATATCTAGTTTGTTTCCTCCTGGAGCTTAAAAGAGATAAAAAATGTCTCACACTTGCAGGCTGTTTCCTCCATTTTGAGACCCGTAGTTTTCCAGCCTGTTACCCTCTCAAGTGCTGACACCCGAGAAGATCAGGCTCAAACTTATGCTCAGAGAACCAAGATACCATAGAAAAAGATTGAGGAGATTTATAAAGTAACATAGATAAATGAAAAAAAAAATCAAAGTTACCTCAAGCAATAAACACTACAGAGAAGACAGCAGATTCATAAACAGAACCAATCAAGTAAATCACAAGGCAAAAATAAAAAAAAAATAAAAATCAAACACTAGAGCAGAGTGTCAGATCGAGAATAAAGAAAGCAAATCTGACAAGAAGATCAGATAGAGCCCCCATAGAAAAACATAAAATCACAGTTAATATAGAAATGCATACCCATTTTAAAAAATAAAGAGATGCAATAGCAACAAAAGGCACAGAAAATAGGAAACCAAAGTAGAAGTAGCTATACAAAAAATGAAAAAATAGGGTTGAAATAATCTTAAAAGACCAGTCAATGTGTAGTAACAAAGAAGCCTACAACTGAGAAAATAGTCCACCAACAACAACAATTCAATGAATCAAAAGAATAACACATATTTCTTAGTGTGTCATCAGTCAGTGTCCTAGTCCACAACAGGAGCTAGAGGAGAATTATAACTCTTTGGGAAGTTCACCAAAGATGGAGAAACCTGGACTCTGGGTCTCTGTAAGGACAGCATAGACTCAAAACTGCTATAATTCCCATGCATTCTTACAGCTTCCTGAGCCAGGGCATCTTCTTCCATTTGGTCTTTTTTTATCTTTTGATGTATTCCATTGATACAGGGTTTCTGTCATAAATTGTATGTATTTAATCTGCAGCATGAACGACTGTTTGAAAGATTTCAATCCTCCTTCTTAGTGGCTCTGTCTCTAGGTATCAAGTGTAATTTTCATCCATTGTCATAAGTGGTCACCAAAGGAGTGTGCCCTGAGACACTTGTGGAACACTGGTGTATGCTTTGATGAGCACAGGTGGTGGTACAGCTGCTTGGAATGCTGGAATCCTGATGGTGCCAACTATGAATAGGAGCCAGAACCATGGTCAGAAGAGATTTGGCCTTAATGGGATCTTTTTCTAGCTTGTGTTTGCAGGAGCATGAGTGGTACTTCTGGCTGGTCTTTCTCTATAGCCTTGCAGTAGGTGTTAACAGACAGGAAGAGGAGGGGCTATTTGACAATGCAGTAAGGTCCTACCTCTTTGGCAGTTTGGGAATTCTCAAAAGGCATTCCCTGCTGCACAACTACTCATACGTGCTCCATCAGGCCATCTTCACAGAGTCAACAGCAGTCCTCTCCCAGGATGGCTATCAAAATCCCACTTTCCAGCTTCCAGACCCCATGAACACTGGTTGAGCTGAATTGCAGTTTGCTCCATATAGAGCCACGACACACATTGTCTGTTTAACTCTCGCTCTATACAAGTTATATTTCATCAGCTCTTTTACCTTGCTTCCTTGCAGTCCAAAGTAATTTACCCTTTAGTGAAGGGGTTTGCCTCATTCTGGAAATCTCTTCCCTGCTTCACCATATCCCACCCCAAGGAACCGGTTTTGTCTTGCTTCCTCTTATCCTCCTTCTCCTATTTTAATTCCTTCCTACCCAGGTAGGTCTGAAATCCACACCGGACTCTCTGGTGACCAGGGTCTTCTGCTATTATTTTTCTGATGCTCTGGGAAAACTATTGACCTATAGAAGTATTATTTGTGATCCATACATTGAGAGAAGTGCATTTCATATCCTTCTACATTTCTGCTTTCTTTGAAAGTCTGTTTTTCCTGCATGACTCTATTATTCTTTTTTTCCTTGACAGCAAAGCATGAAACATTAGTGGACATGAATTAATCTGTTGCATGGGACGTTGCTTATTTACACATGTAAGTGGTACTACTTTGACTTCCAAAATGCAATCAAGCATATTTGTTGTTGTTGTATTGTTTTTTCCCCTGTAACTTTATCTAATGAGTAAAAATTATCATCAACATGGAGAAATGCACATAAAATACAATAGCCTGCTCCTCCTGCTGCTGCTAAGTTGCTTCAGTCGTCTCCAACTCTGTGATAGCCCGTAGACGGCCTCCTACCAGGCTCCTTTGTCCCCGGGATTCTCCAGGCAAGAGCACTGGAGTGGATTGCCATTTCCTTCTCCAATACATGAAAGTGAAAAGTGAAAGTGAAGTCTCTCAGTTGTGTCCAACTCCTAGCGACCCCATGGACTGCAGCCCACCAGGCCCCTCCATACATGGCATTTTCCAGGTAAGAGTACTGGCATGGGGTGCCATTGCCTTCTCCGATATAAGAGCATAATTAGGCTCAAAAAGTCTGCACATGAATATATCTAGCTATTTTTTAAACGTTCCTGACATTTTCCCAGAGTACAGATATCTGATTTTGAATCTCAAAGCTTAACTCCATTCAGTGGGTGTCAAAGGTAAGAGAATGCCATGGGCATAATTTAATTCCTGTAGAATAAGGTGGCAAATTCACAGGAAATTACCAGTTGGTACTTGACTACTTGATAGAGAAAATGACAACAGCAACAATGACAACAAACAAACAAAAACAACATGGAATGTGTAGTTAGTGATTCAATCATAAGAGTTACACATGAATTGATATTTGGATCGTAGAAAAAGCAAGGGGTTACCATACAATCATCTACATCTACTTAATTGTCTCTGCTAATGACTTGGACACTGAATCACACCCAAACCATAAAAAAGAAAAGTAATTTTGGAAAATTCTTGGAGATAAGAATGCCAGAATTCCTTACCTGTCTCCTGGGAAATGTATATGCTGTTAAATTTGCAACAGTTGGTACTGAACATGGGATAATGAACTGATTCAAACTTGGGAAAGGAATAAATCAAAGCTATCTATTGTTTCCCTACTTATTTGACTTCTGTGCAGAGAACATCATTAAAAAAAAAAATCCTAGATGATGCTCAAGCTAGAAAGAAAATTTATATGGGAGATATAAATAAACTTAGTTATCCTGGTGACACCCAAATAACAGAAGAACAATAGGAATTAAGGAGCCTCTTGATGAAGTTATCATCTGCTTCAAGTGTAGACATTTGAAATGAGATGGTCCTACATAAAAGATGAAATTCTCAGTTGCACATATGAAAATCTAGATGCATATTTCAGAATGTGAAATATAAAATTCTCTATTATTCACATATAAAAATCTGGGGAGAATTTCTCCAATTTGACATATGGAATTCTCTGTACATCCCGCATGAAAGTACAGATACAACATTTTCTGCATAAAACTTGGAATTTTTCACATAAGAGTTATGAAAATTTGGAGGCAGATACTTTTACAGGAAAAATGAAAATGTCTATTTCACATATCAAAATATGGTGACAAGTTTTCTCACATGGAATATGGAATATTTCATATTTCTCATTTGAAAATCTTTGTGCTGTTTTTTCCTTCAGGAAATATTGAATATTGCCTATTTAACATTTGAAAAACGTGCATTCATTTTCCTACAAGAAATATAGAATTTGCCCACAGATTTTTCATGGTTGAGCTCTGAAATTCTTTATATTACCATCAAGAAAGCGTGAATGAAGGTCTTTTGATAAGACACTTGGAATTTTGTGTTTTTCACTTTTTAAAATCTTGGGATAAGTGTTCTCATATGGAATCTCAATTATTCACATATGAAACATTGTACAGATGTGTACACATGAAACATATATGCAGGTCAGGAAGCAACAGTTAGAACTGGACATAGAACAACAGACTGGTTCCAAATAGGAAAATGAGCACGCCAAGGCTGTATATTGTCACCCTGCTTATTTAACTTATATGCAGAGTACATCATGAGAAAAACTAGGCTGGAAGAAGCACAAGCTGAAATCAAGATTACTGGGAGATATATCAATAACCTCAGACATGCAGATGACACCACCCTTATGGCAGAAAGTGAAGAGGAACTAAAAAGACTCTTACTGAAAGTGAAAGAGGAGTGAAAATTTCGCTTAAAGCTCAACATTCAGAAAGCAAAGATCATGGCATCTGGCCCCATCCCTTCATGGGTAATAGATGGAGAAACAGTGAAAACAGTGTCAGACTTTATTTTTGAGGGTCTCAAAAGTCACTGTAGATGGTGACTTCAGCCATGAAATTAAGACGCTCACTCCTTGGAAGAAAAGCTATGACCAACCTAAATAGCATATTCAAAAGCAGAGATATTACTTTGTTAACAAAGGTCCGTCTAGTCAAGGCTATGGTTTTTCCAGTAGTCATGTATGGATGTGAGAGTTGGACTGTGAAGAAGGCTGAGCACCGAAGTATTGATACTTTTGAGCTCTGGTGGAGAAGACTCTTGAGAGTCCCTTGGACTGCAAGGAGATCCAACCAGTCCATTCTAAAGGAGATCAGGCCTGGTTTTTCTTTGGAAGGATTGATGCTGAAACTGAAACTCCAGTACTTTGGCCACCTCATGCGAAGAGTTGACTCACTGGAGAAGACTCTGATCTTGGGAGGGATTGAAGGCAGGAAGAAAAGGGGATGACAGAGGATGAGATGGCTGGATGGCATCACCAACTCAATGGAAGTAAGTTTGAATTCCAGGAGATGGTGATAGACAGAGAGGGCAGGAATGCTGTGATTCATGGGGTTGCAAACAGTCAGACATGACGGAGGAACTGAACTGAAATGAACTGAACTGAAATGAACTGAACTGAACTATACACATGAAACAGAGAATTTTAAATGAATCAGAAATTGATATTGAGCTAAAACGTCAAACATGTACAGGTATATTTTATGTTTTTCCTGAATAACATATAGAGTTCTCTGTGTTTCTTTGAAGAAAGTCAGGTTTAAGATTTTCCTACATGAAATGGGAATTAGTATATTTTACACATGCGAAGTCAAAACTCTTATGATTATACAGTGGAAGTGATAGATTCAGGGGATTCTGTCTGATGGACAGAGTGCCTGAAGATTTATTGGTGAAGGTTTGTGACATTGTTCAGGAATCTCTTATCAAGACCATTACCATGAAGGGGAAAAAAAGAAAAAAAAAAAAAAGAAAAGCAAAATGGCAAAGTGACCAGGCCTTACAAAGAGTTGAGCAGAGCAAAGAAACTAAACAAAAAAGGGGAAAGGAAAACTATACACATTTGAATGCAGAGTCCCAAAGGATAGCAGGGAGAGATAAAACCTTTCTCAGTTATCAAGGCCAACAAATAGAGGAAGTAAATAGAATGGGAAAGCCTTGCTGCGATTCATGGGGTCGCAATGAGTTGGACACGACTGAGCAAATGAACTGAACTGAACTGAAGGATCTCTTCAAGAGAATCAGAGATACCAAGGGAAATTTTCACACTAAGAGATACACAATAAAGTAAGGAAATGGTACGGATGTAACAGAGCAGAAGGTTTTAAGAACAGGTGGGAAGAGTACACAGATGAACTATGCAAAAAAGATCTTCATGACCCAGTTAACCATGAAGGTGTGGTCACTCACCTAGAGCCAGATATCCTGGAATGCAAAGTCAAGTGGGACTTTAGAAGCATAACTACAAACAAAGCTCTTGGAGGTGATGGAATTCAGTTGAGCTCTTTCAAATTCTAAAAGATGATTCTGTGAATGTGCTGCCCTGCATAGGCCAGCAAATTTGGAAGACTCACCTGTGGTCAGAGGACTGGAAAAAGTCAGTTTTCATTTCAACCACAATAAAAGGCAATCCAAAGAATGTGCACACTGCCGCCTAACTGCACTCATCTCACACATTCTCAAAGTACTACTCAAAATTCCCAAAGCCAGGCTTCAACAGAATGTGAATCATAAGCTTCCAGATGTTCAAGCTGGATTTAGAAAGGACAGAAGAAGCAGAGATGAAATTGCCAACACCTGTTGGGTCATGAAAAGAGCAGGAGAACTCCAGGAAAGCATGTACTCTTATTTGACTATGCCAAAGACTTTTCAAAAAAATGTTTGCTTATACTTTTTAAAAATTATTTATTATTAATTTTAGTTTTACTTTAAAATGCTGTATTGTATTATCCATACACTGACATGAATCTGCCATGGGTATACATGAGTTCCCAATCCTGAACCCTCCTCCCACCTCCCTCCCCAACTCATCTCTCTGGATCATCCTAGTGCACCATCACCAAGCATCCTGTATCCTGTATGTTTTTGTAGATCACAAAAACACGTTTAAGATTCTTCAAAACATGGGACTGCTCTAGTAGTACTCTAGTATTTTACATGCCTCCTGAGAAATTTGTATTCAGGTCAAGAAGCAAAGGTCAGAAAATGAAATGGAACAACAGACTGGTTCCGACTTGGGAAAGGAGTATTTCAAGGCTTTACTGTCAAGCTCTTTATTGAACTTACATGAAGAGTTCATCATACAAAATACCACACTGGATGAAACAGGGTTTGGAATCAAGGTTGCTTGGAGAAACATGAATATCATCAGATATGCAGATGACATGATTCCTGTGGCAGAACATGGAAAGGACTACAGATCCTCTTGAGGAAAGTAAAAGATGACAGTGATTAAGGTTACTGAAAACTCAACATTCAAAATGAGAGTCATAGCACTGGTCCCATCACTTCATGACATAAAGATGGGGAAACAATGGAAACAATGAGAAACCTTATTGGGAGGAGAGCTCCAAAATCTCTGAACATGGTAACTCTGTTCAAGAAATTAAAATATGCTTTCTCCTTAGAGGAAATATGCTAGATAAAATAAATAAACTGTATTTATTATATAAATTGTATATATAATATATAATCATAATAATTATATAATATATATATATATTGCATATTATAAAGCAGGCAAAAGTCAGACTAATCAAAGCTATGTACAGAGATGAAAACTGGACCTAAAGAATCTTGACCTCCAAAGAATTGATGCTATTGATATGTGGTGCTGGAGAAAACTCTTGAGAGTCCCTTGGACTACAGGAGACGAAAGGGGTCAATTCTAAAGGAGGAAATCAGTTCAGAATAATGATTGGAAAGGCTGATGCTGAAACTGGATCTAGGATGTTTTGGCCACCTGCAGTGATGGACTCATTGGGAAAGAACCTGATGCCGAGAAATATTGAAAGCTGTAGGAGAGGGCAAAGACAAAAGATGAAATGCTTGGTGGCATCATTGACTCGGTGGTTTTGTGTTTGAGCAGGCTCTATGAGTTGGTGATGGACAGGAAAGTCTGGCATGCTGAAATCCATGGGGTCGGAAAGAAAGAGTCAGACAGGACTAAGTGACTAAACAACACTCATTGTACTTACTTAGGTTCTCAGCAAAATGAAAGTGGTAAGGAACTCTTACCCATGAATTGATAATCCTCACAGATTCAGCCAGAATGGCCATTCTTTCTATTATATGTGCAAATATCCCTTAGGTAATACTTTACAGATAGTTGTAGAAGAAAGTATGCATATCAGGAAGTCAGTAAGACCTTGTCAAAATCATACAGTACACCCCTTTAATCCTTCGCATGGATTTTCTTCTGAATCCTGATGATGGGACCTCACCAATCCTGAGGAATTGTCATTGCAAAGGACAGTGATCAAGACATTGCTGCCTATTGCCTTAGTGATGACACAACACAAGTGCATCATGTTAATCATGCCTCCATTAACCTCCACTCACCAAGACAGTAGGCTGTAGTAGCCATTTGGGAGATTAGAGGATCGCAAGGTCTTTCACAAATGGTTCGAGCCACGTGGGCCTTACCCACAGACAGTTTGCCAGGTGTGATGAGGTCACCTTTTCCATGGCAAAAGATATAATCTATGGCCACCAGTCTTATTGCCTGTCCTCTGGATTTGTGAGAACCCCAAAAGACCATGATTCTAGCTTGCAAAGTATACATCTGCTTAAAAACAAAACAAAACAACAACACCACCAACAACAAAAATGATAAAATCCAGTCCAAACTGATGAGCCTAAAAGGATAGTTACACTGTCCTCAACTCTATGAAGGGACATGAGGGCAACAAAAGCACAGGTCCAGGCAAATTCATTTTTAACACCAGCAGCCCTTCAAAGGATATGTTCCAGTAATTGATAGAGGGTAGACTGTAAGTCTTCTACCAACTTGAGAAATTGTGCCAACAAGACCTCTGAATCTCCTGTCTTAGCCAAGCCTAAACGACAGAATATGTGCACATCAGACCCAAGGCATATTCAACTGGAAATATTTGCAGGTAACAGTATGAGGTATAGGATGCTGTAGAGAAGGTGTACACCGAAATGAAAAAAAAAAAAGTCTTTTGTGTCAGTTTCAGATCGAAAATGTGCATCTCCCAGATGACCAAGTTAATAGAATTCAAGTCACTAATAACACTTAACGTAGCCACATGTCAGAGCAGATTTCCACTAGGTAACTTCAGAAGCTTCTATGCAGGCCTGTCTTCAGCCTCTGCTTTCCATTCCTTATTTGTGTTCATTCAATCAGCAGACAGTATGAAATATAGGCAATGGATAGGCACCCGAGGAAGATGATGAAGACTGTAAGAACAAAGAATCTTTCCAGCACGAGAGACAGACAACACCACAGCTTGGTGATAAGATGGAGCAGATTGGAAAGGAGAATAATGAGCCGATTTCAGAGCTAGCATCTGGCCATTTATGATGATGGCAGCTGCTCCAGACCTAGCTGCAGGTCTTAGGGAGATATTTCCCAATGTAATAAATTAGTATGTTTTCTGTTCTCAATGAGCATTTACAACTTAAATCCTCAGCCTGTGATACTATACCAAGTACAGAGTCATAGCTTAGAAATTCAGGAGATATTAATTTAGGCAGGGTGTGTGAGACTTGTAGGAAATGTGTTCTATCAGACATGTTGTAACACTTAGCATGATTAATAGGGCTTGAGCCAGGAATCACGTATATGCATGCAGACTATTCTCTTAGGCATATTTCAATTCTGAGATCATATAACCTCATATCTGGGATTTCACTTTCTTGGTGAGTACTTCACAACTTATTAAAAAATAAAGATAGCACTAGCTTAGAAGACGCATCTATGTATTAGGACTTTTCTATCAATTTCCCACATCTAGCAACTGGGGTAGGTAACTTCCTGCCGCTACTATATATGTCCTACTCTATAGTATCTTCTCCTGCCATACCCGAGGCACTACAGTAAGTGTAAAGGCAGATAGCATACAAAACCACATTTACAGCCCATGATTCTTTGCTAATTTTCTTTCCAGTTGATGTATCCATAGGTGTGAGTAGGGTATTAAAGTCCCCCATTATAATTGTGGTACTGTTAATTTCCCTTTTCCTACTTACTTGCATGTGCCTTGCAATTTGAGGTGTCCTAAATGGCACAATGGACTAGTTACAACTAATTGTTATATATAGACATTACACTCATTAGTAATGGAATCACCTTTTCTCCAGTGCACAAGGAACATCCTCCAGAATAGATCAAATCCTGTCCCATGAACCTACAGTGGTAAATTCAAAAAAAAAAAAAAAAAAAAGAGAGAGAGAGAGAGAAGAAGAAGAAGAAAGAAAGATTTTCAAGCATCTTTTCCAATCAAAATGAAGTAAGATTAGGTGTCAACTGCAGAGGAATTAAAAAAACAAATCCAACGTATGGAGGCTAAAACACACACATCTGAATAACCAACAGATCACAAAAGAAATAAAAATGGAAATAAAATTTAAACACAAACAAATGAAAATGAAAACATGGCAACCCAAAGCTTTGGATTAAGTAACAAGCTGTATTAAGAAGGAGATGTACACCATGTAAGCCTGGCTCAAGGAAGAAAAGGAACATCAAAGAAACAGCCTATCTTTACCTCTAAACCAAACACACACAAGAAAATAACCCCAAAGTTAGGAGAATAAAAATAATAATAAAAATCAGTGCAGCAATAAGTGAAAAAGAAACAAATGTGGCTATTTAAAAATTCAATACAAGGAAAATCTGATCCTTAAAATCATAAATCAAAGACAAAAGATTAGCCAGAGTGATCAAGGGAAAAAATAAAAGGAGGGGATGGAGAAGAATCCAAATAATAAAATTAGAGAAGAAAATGGAGAAATCACCAAAACAACAAAGAAACAAAAAAAAAGGTCATAAGAGGTTACTGTGAGCAATTATAGGTCACTAAACTTAGACAGCATATTCAAAAGCAGAGACATTACTTTGCCGACTGAGGTCTGTTTTGTCAAGGCTATGGTTTTTCCTGTGATCATGAATGGATTTGAAAGTTGGACTGTGAAGAAGGCTGAGCACAGAAGAATTGATGCTTTTGCATTGTGGTGTTGGAGAAGACTCTTGAGATTCCCTTGGACTGCAAGGAGATCCAACCAGTCCATTCTGAAGGAGATCAGCCCTGGGATTTCTTTGGAAGGAATTATGTCAAAGCTGAAACTCCAGTACTTTGGCCACCTCACGTGAAGAGTTGATTCATTGGAAAAGATGCTGGGAGGGATTGGGGGCAGGAGAAGAAGGGGATGACAGAGGATGAGATGGCTGGATGGCATAACTGACTCAATGGCCATAAGTCTGAGTGAACTCCAGGAGTTGGTGATGGACAGGGAGGCCTGGCATGCTGCAATTCATGGTTTTGCAAAGGGTGAGATACGACTGAATGACTGAACAGAACTGAACTTAAGATAAACATTAACTCATGCAATTCTGAAACTCTTCCAAAATATTACAGTGGTAGGAAATCTGCAAACTCAACCTATGAGTAAAAGATCACCCTAATAGCAAAGCCAAAGATAACACAGAAAGGGAGAATTATAGACAATAGATCTATAGATCACATAGATGAACATTGATGCAAACATCCTCGACACAATACTCCCAAGAAAACTTCACAAACACATTAGAATTATTGAACAGCATTGTTAAGTGAGGTTTGCGACAGATATGCAAACATTCTCCAGCAGCTGCATATCAATCCATCAGATACACGATAACAAATTTAAGGATTAAAAGAATATGATCACTTAAATGAATGCCAAAACACACTTTGATAAAATTCAACAAGCATGTGTGATTGAAAAAAAAAAAAAGAATAAAATCTCTCTAGAAACTATGGCAAAGAGAACCTCAACAGAGTAAATGCATACAAATCAAAACAATGATGCATCATTTCACACCATTCTAAATGGTGATCATAATAAAAATTGACAACAGGGGCCTTCCTTAATGGTTCAGTGGTAAGACACCATGATGTTAAATCAGAGGTCCCATGTTTCATCCCTGGTCAGAGAATTAGATCCCACATGAAGCAGTTAAGGCCTGGTTCAGTTCGGTTCAGTTCAGTTCAGTCACTCAGTCGTGTCCAACTCCTTGAGACCCCATGAATCACAGCATGCCAGGCCTCCCTGTCCATCACCAACACCTGGAGTTCACTCAGACACGCGTCCATCGAGTCAGTGATGCCATCCAGCCATCTTATCCTCTGTCGTCACCTTCTACTCCTGTCCCAAATCCCTCCCAGCATCAAAGTCTTTTCCAATGAGTCAGTTCTTCGCATGAGGTGGCCAAAGTACAAGAGTTTCAGATTCAGCATAATTCCCTCCACAGAAATCCCACGGTTGATCTTCATAATGTACTAGTTGGATCTCCTGGCAGTCCAAGGGACTCAATTCTTTGGCACTCTGCCTTCTTCACAGTCCAACTCTCACATCCATACATGACCACTGGAAAAACCATAACCTTGAGTAGATGGAACTTTCTTGGCAAAGTGATGTCTCTGCTTTTGAATATGCTCATAAATTTTCTTTCAAGCAGTAAGCGTCTTGTAATTTCATGGCTGCAGTCACCATCTTCAGTGATTTTGGAGCCCTGAAAAATAAAGTCTGACACTGTTTCCACTGTTTCCCCATCTATTTCCCATGAAGTGATGGGACCAGATGCCATGATTTTTGCTTCTACCAATAAAGAAGTAAATGTGTTTGTGTGTGTAAATGCCATGATCTTAGCTTCCTGAATGTTAAACTTTAAGCCAACTTTTTGACTCTTCTCTTTCACTTTAACCAAGAGGATCTTTAGTTCTTCATTTTATGCTAAAAGTGTGGTGCCATCTGTATATCTGAGATTATTGATAATTCTCCTGGGGTATCTTGATTCCAGGTTTTGTTTCTTCCATTCCAGCATTTCTCTTGATGTCTTCTGCATATAAGCTAAATAATAAAGTTGACAATATAGAGCCTTAGCATCCTCCTTTTCCTATTTGGAACCAGTCTGTTGTTCCATGTCCAGTTCTAAATGTTGCTTCCTTACCTGCATATAGGTTTCACACAGGGAGGGTCAAGTGGTCTGGTATTCCCAACATTTCCAGAATTTTCCAGACTTTATTGTGATCCACACACTCAAAGGCTTTGTCATAGTCAATAAAGCAAATATAGATGATTTTTTCGAACTCTCTTTTTTTTACAATGATGCAGCAGATGTTGGTAATTTAATCTCTTGTTCCTCTGCCTTTTCAAAAACCAGCTTAAACATCTGGAATTTCATGATTCATGTATTGCTGAAGCCTGGCTTGGAGAATAATGAGCAATATTTTACTGATGTTTGAGATGAGTATATTGAAATGTAATTCTAGTTTTTTAATTCCTGCTTTGTATAAAGCATTAAAAAAAAATAAGGTGAAAGTATAGAATGTTTCCAAATCCTATATAGTTTTCGAGTACTTGTAAATAGGAAATACTTGAACGTTGATTTTCTTGGTTGCATGTAAAATATGAGGACTATTTTGCATCACTCTCTGCTTTCCTTTTATAAGTGCCTACTAATTTGCAAATGTTTTTCAAGATTTTGAGGAAACAAAAAAAAAAAAGAGAGAGAGAGAGAGAGAGATCTATAATGCTTGCCCAACATGCTTGCACAACACAAAAACTTGATGCCAAACTTAGATCTCAGGATTATTTCCAACTCCGTGATACATTTCAACATAAAATAGCCACAGCTGTTTTAACTCTGTCCTCTAAGACTTAGGTATATGTGAAAGTAAATCAAATTTAAAACTGAGATTTTATGCTACGTTTATAGGCAATCTCTCATTCCATAACTATATTAATTTTCTCGTTTTAAGCTGTACCTACTCAAGAATGAAAAGTATGAAAACAATGGGAGAACAGTGGGGGACTTCAGACTTCAGAGAGTTCCAAGAGTAGCTCTAATCAGAGAAGGGAAAACAGATAGAAACAAAGGAAAATAGTCCAGCAACACAAAATAATAATGATTTAGCCATTAAGAAAAATCAAAGACCTTTAGATCCTCCACAAGGGCTATGCATAATAATCTGTGCCCTATCTTGCAAGCAGTCTTATAGATGCTGAAGCCGCGGTCATGCTGAAAACCTGAAGTACACAGACGCCAGCATCATTGGAACCAGACGAGTGATTATGTCGTGTCTCAATTTTCCCCGTAACAGCGCATTTGAATAATGTCCTAAAATTGATCACACAGATCCCATGGACCACACCCACTCTGCCTTTAAAGCCATTCCTTGAGAGCCTTTGAGGAATGTGGGTCTTCTAAGAACAGGCTAAGCTTGGATTCTTTCCTACTCCCTGCAATAAACGCTACACTTGCCTTCAGGGCAATATACATTAAATTGATTATCTTTTTTTCTGCACACAAACGTGTAGACCCAGGTTTGGTTTGGGAATAGTACTGACAAAACTAAGAGTGTGTGTACATAAGAGAGGTCAATTACTTGTATTTCATGAACCAAATACATTTACTATTGACATTTTTGTGTGAAATATTCTTTAGGGATGAGATTTTCCAGGTTTCATGTCTTTGGATATTATTTATATGAAAAACCTATGTTTCAATTTGATGCAGCTTATTTCATAGAGAAATACGCAATGGCTGAATGTAATTATTTAACTGCTAGGAGACCCGTCATTTTGTGATGTCACAGCTACACAATTTGAGACCCACTCTGATGGTCTACACAGTTTATCTATGTAGTCCAGCTGAGCAGCACTTGAAGTTTCAGTGTAAAATCCAACAAATGAGAAGAGTTGCTGAAGAAAGATTTGAGATTTATTTATTTCCCATTTCTTCAGAAATTCAAGATGAATCTCGCAAAGATGAATCAACCAGTTCAGAAATCTCCGTAAGATCTCCTTTGTGTGATTTCACACTAACTGGGGACTTGGTCTTGACATTTGTATCTCAAGATGATGCTTTTCAGGCTATATCTACGAAATCTGTGATCAAAAGACTATGTTAGACATTTTCTTTCTCTAAACAAGATGAATTAAATGATTTTATTTCACTCACGTTTCCTCAGAAACTTAGGAATATAGTTGAAAGTGATCAGTTTAAATCTATTTGGTGGAATGAGAGTGGCACTTCTACAGTGATTAATGGCTACCCACTCCAGTATTCTTGCCTGGAAAATCCCATAGACAAAGGAGCCTGATAGACTACAGTCTATGGGGTTGCAAAGAGTTGAACACGACTGAGCGACTAAATTTTCTTAAACTTTCTTCAAGAAACAGTCGTGGTTCCCTTTTCTCCACACCCTCTCTAGCATTTATTGCTTGTAGATTTTGGATTGCATCCATTCTGACTGGTATGAAATGATACCTCATTGTGGTGTTGATTTGCATTTCTCTGATAATAAGGGATGTTGAGCATCTTTTCATGTGTTTGTTAGCCATCTGCATGTCTTATTTGGAGAAATGTCTATTTAGTTCTTTGGCCCATTTTTTGGCTGGGCAGTTTATTTTTCTGGAATTGAGCTGCATGAGTTGCTTGTATATTTTTGAGATGTCCATCAGCAGATGAATGGATAAGATATCTGCGGTTCAAATACACAATGGAGTATTACTCAGCCATGAAAAAGAATAAATTTGAATCAGTTCTAATGAGGTGGATGAAACTGGAGTTCATTATATAGAGTGAATTAAGCCAGAAAGAAATACATCAGTACAGTATACTAACACATATATATGAATGCAGAAGGATGATAACAGTAGCCCTGTATGCAAGAAAGCAAAATAGACACAGATGTACAGAATAGACTGTTTGACTCTCTGGGAGATGGAGAGGGTGGGATGATTTGGGAGAATGGCATTGAAACATGTATAATATCATATAAGAAACGAATCGCCAGTGTAGGTTCAATGTAGGATACAGGATGCCTGGGGCTGGTTCACTGGGATAACCCAGAGGGATGGTATGGGGAGGGAGGTGGGAGGGGGATTCAGGAGTGGGAACTTATGTACACCCATGGTGGATTCATGTTGATGTGTGGCAAAATCAATACAGTATTGTACAGTAAAAATTAATTAATTAATTAATTTTTTTTAAAAAAAGCAGAAGCAGTCATGGGACAAAAGGGCCCATTTCGCAATTTTTTTTAAACTAGTAGTATAAAAAGGTTTCATTCGCTAGCTTCATCTTTAAGGGTTTAGTAAAATGCGATGGCTTTTTCAAAGATCTGCTTTACTAGCTGATTGTCTGGCAGGAGAAAAAGAAGTCTCTGTTTTGAGGAAGGCATTCCTTAAATTTCAATTATTATAAAAAATATATATGATTTAATACAGTGACCCTTTTACTATGTTATCATAGGTAACTAAAACTGACTTTAAAGTCAGTTTGAGATAAAATGCTGCTGAAATACTTTTTCTATTCTTTTCAAATTGAGAACAGCTGGATATTAAGACATTTCAATGTAACAAATTTAAATTTTACATTCCCTGAGCAACTTGGAACCAGAGAGAAATCTTGAAGCCACATAAATAGATATTTGGTGTAGATATACAATATATATTTACATGAGGAGAAAAATAAATTCAAATATGTAAGTATTTAAAACCATTAACAAATGTGTATTATTTGACGCTATTTTCTTTGTATGCTTAAGAATTGATATTTGGAGTTTGGCTTTGTTTCTCTATTTTATCTTGGTTTGAAAAGTAACCAATAATTTTCTTCTTTGGTTTTAATTGAAGTCTATCATAATCCACATGTTAAACGATGTTTTCCCCAACTGTTAGTAAGAATGAAAGAAGAGTTGGCACTGAAAATGTCTCTCTAGCACATTGATTAGTTAGCAATTACAAGACGAAGCATACTAAAGAAAGGCGTAAAGTGGATGGTCATATCTCTTGAATTCTTCCTGACACTTGAGGAAAGTGTGTCTCTTCAACCTCCACATGTTTAAGTGTGTCTTTCATATGAAAGCCTTCTACCAGCCACATAGTTGCTAATACAAGTGCACAATCCAAAGTGATTGTTTTCTTCATGATCAATGTCTGTTACACTGAAAGAACAAATTGTGATTGATCAAACTGATGTTTAAAAATCTGTTGATCTTTTTACATCAGCACTCACAGAGCAGCTACAATCAAACAAACGGTCACAATGAGAATTTTGCTACTATGACTTTCTATTTTTCAGTACCACATCGTATCACCATTAAAGATAAAGGGTTTTGACCGATGGTCAGTCTTACCTTTACAGTTAGGTACAGGGATATGTCAGCCCATGAGGATACATTTCCTAAACTGCAACTCTCAGGCATGGTTCCCAGTGCCAACAATCAGCCATGCATCTCTACCTCACTTTCAAAGTCAACTCATCAGCCATCTTCATAATATGAAAGCCATACTAATTACAACTGATCTACCAAATAGGAGCCTGGTCATGCAGGATAATGAAGATTAAAAATTATGTTGGTAATGCCAACTAATTCCTACATTTCTCTTATTTCAACAATAAATTTACATGTTCATCTTCATAGTTTCACTTTCTATTCTGAAATAATTAAGAGGAAAGTGGGGCTTTATCTCAATGCCTGGCTATTTCTTTGTGCTTTGATATAAACTCTTGGGCTTTCGAATTGGTCATCAGAATTATATTTGTCCATTCCCGTGAATTTTACTTTATTGATTCCTGAAAGTTTGATGTTCACGCTTGTCATCTTCTGTTTACCACTTCCAGTTTACCTTCATTGATGAACCTAACATTTTAGGTACCTATGAAATATCGTTCTTTAAAACATCACACTTTTATTACCAGTCATATACACGATTGGGTGTTGTTTTTCCTTTGGTTCCATCTCTTCCTTTTTACTGAAGTCACTTCTTCACTGATTTCCAGAAGTATATAGGGCATCAATCAATCTGGATTGTTCATATATATATATATATATATATATATATATATATATATATATATATATATATTTCATGCGGTTTTCAAAGCTAGAATACAGAATTAGTTTTCCATTCCCCTTCTCCAGTGGACCACGTTTTGCCAGAATTTTCCACCATGTCCAATCCATCCTGCATGCCCCTACATGGTATGTCTCATAATTTCATTGAGGTAGACAAGACTGTGATCCATATGATCCATTTGTTTAGTTTTCTGTGATTGTGTGTGTTTTTCTTTCTGTCTGCCTTCTGACAGATAAGGATAAGCAGCTTATGGAAACTTCCTCATGGGAGAGACAGACTATGAGTGAACCTGGGTCCTGTTCTGATATACGGGGCTATATTAAGTAAATCTTCAATCCAATTTACTCTTGATGGGTGTGGCTGTTTTCAGGCCCTGTAGTTTGAACTGAGCCCAAACTATAGTATGAGTAACGAAAGTAATTGGGACCTTCTTCAAAAGGACGTGAGCAAGCACTTTTGTATTCAGTGCCAATCACCCTAGTGCATGTCATTCTTGGACCATGCCTCCGCCAGAGACTTCTGGACACTCACAAGCAAGTCTGGCTCAGTCTCTAGTGGGAACAGTTCTCTTACTCTTGGCCCCTGGTGCACACAAGGATTTGTTTGTGCCCTCCAACAGTCTTTTTCAGTCCTGTGGAAGGTCGGCAATAAAATCCGTCTGGCCTCAAAAGTCAAATTTGCTGCAGGTTCTCAGTCCCTTTGCCAGATCCCCAGGTTGAGAGATCTATAGTGTTCCTAGAACTTCCTTAACTGTACGAGAATTTCTTTAGAATAATTATCCTGTATTTTGTGGATTATGTCCTAGGTGGCTTTATGGTGGGTTGAAATGTGACCTCCTATGAGAGGGCTTCTACCACAAACTGCATGACCCAGGTCTCTAGCAGCCATAGCCTCTCTTCCCTGTTAGGCCATTACTGACTCATACTTCTGCAGGACACACTCAGTCAGTCAAAAGCACTTCTGACTTTGTCTTTTTGCTCTCTCTGGGTATAGGAGCAAAAGATATTTTATTGAGCACTCTCAGTGTGGCTGGTAGGTATTGATTCTAATGCAAATTTACCCCTCCTACAGTCTTGTTGGGACTTTTTCTTTGACTTGGACATGTTTTAATTTTTGTATTTATATTGGACGCAACGATCTCCTGTCAATGGCCGTTCATCAACAATCTTTAATTTTGGAGATCTTGCAGGAAAAGATGAGTTCACACCCTTCTACTTTGCCATTTTTACTTCTTCACAGGCAAAAAAACAGAAAAGGGGGAAAATACTACATCCTACCTCTGTAATTTATTTACCTTCCTGCATTGTCAGATAGGCTCTGGGCAGAGCCAAGGTTCCCCTCTCTTCTAGGCTGTGTGTGCTTTTACAATGAAGAATCCTAACTTATCATGTCTTTTGTCTCATATGATGATATTGTTGGTCATATGTAAAGAGAAAATGTGCTTCCTGATGAGCTGATCCCAGGTAGTACTATCCGACGGCCTTCCTCTAATATGGGGAACTTCTCCAGTGCACTAGCTTATGTTCTGCTCCTCCTCCTTCCCGTCTCTACTCTTTTATGAAGGACCTTCACCTCTTCAGAGATTTGGATACAGTTATAGCCATATAAATTCTTTCCACAGGCCAGCCTGATTCTCAAAGACTGAGGGTTAGACAGGCTACATTTTCAAAGCCCCACACCACTGGATTTACACTGGATGAGTCCTCAAGCCTTCCACATCCTTTTCCTGGTATACACACACACATTAACAAAGCAGAAACTATGAGCTTCTTTATGGCTTTTGATATAAATCCAAATCCATGAACACACTATCCTGAATTGTCACTGGCCATCCTTTCTTCATTCCTGTCTTGAACACGACCACCTCAGAGATGCATGAACTAATCTCCCACATTCTGTGTGTGGATGCCTGGTGCAGCCTTCTGCTTGCTCCATATCTCATGGTCTATAACATTCCTCTCTGCCAGCTGTAGCTGGACATACATCAACCCAGAAAAATGCACAAACATGGGCAATAAGCTCATGTGGGTAGACACACAAATATTCAAGGCATGTGGAAACAGAAGCCACCATGAAACTAGATGTTTTTTTGTAGCTGAAGAACCAGTGCCTTGACTAGACGGACCTTAGTCGGCAAAGTAATGTCTCTGCTTTTGAATATGCTTTTTAGGTTGGTCATAACTTTTCTTCAAAGGAATAAGCGTCTTTTAATTTCATGGCTGCAATCTCCATCTGCAGTGATTTTGGAGCCACAAAAAATAAAGTCGGACACTCTTTCCACTGTTTCCACAGCTATTTCCCATGAAGTGATGGGACCGAATGCCATGATCTTCTTTTTCTGAATGTTGAGCTTTATGCCAACTTTTTCACTCTCCTCTTTTACTTTCATCAAGAGGTTTCTTAGTTCCTCTTCAATTTCTGCCATAAGGATGGAGTCATCTGCATATCTGAGGTTATTGATATTTCTCCTGGCAGTCTTGATTCCAGCTTGTGTTTCTTCCAGCCCAGCGTTTCTCATGATGTACTCTGCAAAGAAGTTAAATAAGCAGGGTGACAATAACAGCCTTCACGTACTCCTTTTCCTATTTGGGGCCAGTCTATTGTTCCATGTCCAGTTCTAACTGTTGCTTCCTGACCTGCATACAGATTTCTCAAGAGGCAGATTAGGTGCCTGGTATTCCCATCTCTTTCAGAATTCTCCACAGTTTATTGTGATCCACACAGTCAAAGGCTTTGGCATAGTCAATAAAGCAGAAATAGATGTTTTTCTGGAACTCTCTTGAATGTTTGCAATTTGATCTCTGGTACCTCTGCCTTTTGTAAACCCAGTTTGAACATCAGGAAGTTCACAGTTCACATATTTCTGGAGCCTGGCTTGGTGAATTTTGAGCATTACTTTACTAGCATGTGAGATGAGTGCAATTTTGCGGTAGTTTGACCATTCTTTGGGATTGCCTTACTTTGAAATTGGAATGAAAATTGATCTTCCCCAGTCCTGTGGCCACTGCTGATAGAGAAGTCCAAATTCCTTGATAGAGACTTAGCACCTAGGTTTTTATACAGTAAATACAAACCATTCCCCAGTTCATGGAATCAATCGTTTGTTTTCGAATATATTATTAGAAATTCAACAAACTGATACTTCACGAAAAAAGGATGCCCAGATTTTCATTTCTGCAATAGAGATAGTTCCATTTTCATACAGGTTTCCACATCTTGAAAAAGCAGTGTCAATATTTTCCTATGTGAAATATCCAGAACTTTACATAAAAGGGTAGAGCACCACCACCCAGATTCGTATATGAGGTATAGACAAGTCCACATTTCACAAGAGAGAAATAGCTTCAAGATTTTCAAAAATTGAAATAAAAAATACAATATAGCATGGAGGAAAACAAACATCATTGTATTTACATGCAAAAAAGTAGTTACTTCTACATTTGAGTTCAATTCTGTTGAGTCTCTCAGTCGTTTTCAACTTTTATGACCCCATATACTATAGCTTGTCATGCATCCCTGTCCATCACCAACTCCCAGAGCCTACTCAAACTCATGTCCATCGAGTCAGTGTTGCCAGCTATACATCTCATTCTATGTCATCCTTTTCTCTTATTGGTTTCAATTTTTCCCAGCATCAAGGTCTCTTCCAATGAGTCACTTCTTTGCAAGAAGGGTCCAGATTATTGAAGTTTCAGCTTCAGCATCAGTGCTTGCAGTGTATATTCACGACTGATTTCATTTAGCCTCGTGGCAGTCTAGGAGACTCTCAAGAGTCTTCAGCAACACATTTTAAAAGCATCCATTCTTCTGTACTCAGCTGACTTACAGTCCAAACCTCGCATCCTTACATGACTGCTGGAAAGATCATAGCTTTAACTAGGTGGACCTTTGCTGGCAAAACAATGTCTCTGCTTTTGAATATGCTGTCTAGGTAGTTCACAGCTTTTCATCCAGCAGTAAGTGCCTTTTGATTTTATGGCTGGGAGCCCCAACCCACCCCCCAAAAAATAAAAATAAAATAAAGTATGAAGAATATAGCTATTTTAAGGGGGTAGAGTTCCAAAGTATAGGAAGGAGAAATAAGAAAGGTTTCCTCAGTGATCAATGCAAAGAAATAGAGGAAACTATTAGAATGAGAAAAACTTGAGATTTTCCTAAGAAAATTAGAGTTACCGAGGGAATATTTCATGCAAAGTTCATCAAAATAAAAGACAAAAATTTCATGAACCTAATGGAAGCAGAAGATATTAAGAAGAGGTGGCAAGAATACACAGAACTGCACACAAAAAATGTATTCATGAACCAGATAATAAAAATGCTGTGATCACTCACCTAGAGCCAGACATCTTAAAATGTGAAGTCAAGGAGTCCTTATGAAGCATCGTTATGAACAAAGCTTGTAGAATTGATGGGATTCTATTTCAGTTATTTCATATTTATGGAAGTGCTTCATTCAATATGCCTCCAAATTTGGAAAACTGCAGTGGACACAGAACTGGAAAAGTTCATCCAATTCCATAGAAAGTCAATGCCAAAGACTGTTCACACAACCATATGATTTCCCTCATTTCAAACGAAGCAAAGTAATGTTCAAAATTCTCCAAACCAGGGTTCAACAGTACAGTAACTATGAAATTCCAGATATTCAAGCAGATTTAATAAAGGCAGAGTAACTAGAAATCAAATATCCAACATGTGTGAGATCATCAAAGTGACAAGAGAGCTACAGAGAGGGAAAAAAAAAAATCTACTTCTTTTTCATTGTTTATGCCAAATATTTTGACTGTGTGGGTCAAAGCAAACTGTGAAAAAAAATTAAAGTTATAGGAATACTGGATCAATTGGCCTGTCGCCAGGAAATCTGTTGCAGCTAAAGAAGCCATAGTTAGAACTGAATGTAAAAGAACAGAATACTTCCAAATGGGGAAAAGATTATGACAAGGCTGCATACTGTCACCCTGCATGTTTAAATTATATGTAATGTTCACTTCTGAGGAAGGTAGTGGCAACCGACTCCAGGACTCTTGCCTGGAAAATCTCATGGATGGAGGAGCCTGGTGGGCTGCATTCCATGGGGTCACGGAGAGTTGGACATGACTCAGTGACTTCACTTTCACTTCTCACTTTCATGCATTGAAGAAGGAAATGGCAACCCACTCCAGTGTTCTTGCCTGGAGAATCCCAGGGATGGTGGAGCCTGGTGGGCTGCCATCTATGGGGTCGCACAGAGTGGGACACGACTGAAGCGACTTAGCAGCAGCAGCAATGTTCACTTCAGCAGCTCAGTCGTGTCCAACTATTTGCGACCCCATGAACCACAGCACAGCAAGCCTCCTTGTCTGTTAGAAACTTCTTGAGTTCACCCAAACTAATGTCCATTTTGTTGGTGATGATATCTAACCATCTCATTGTCTACCATCCTTTTCTCTTCTTGACTTCAATCTTTTGCAGCATTAGAGTCTTTTTCATTGAGTGACTTCTGTGCATTAGGTGGCCAGAATATTTCAGTTTCAGCTTCAACATCAGTCCTTCCCATGAAAACCCAGGACTGATCTTCTTTAGGATGGACTGATTGGACCTCCTTGCAGTCCAAGGCACTCTCAAGAGTCTCCTGCAACATCATATTTCAAAAGCATCAGTTATTGGGTCTCAGCTCTCTTTTTATTCCAATGACACATCCATACATGCCTACTCGAAAAACGATAGCCTTGACTAGATAGAGTTTTGTTGGCAAAGTAATATTTCTCCTTTTCAATATGTTTTCTATTTTGGTGATAATTTTCCTTCCAAGGAGTAAGCTTTTTTAATTTCATGGCTTCAGTCATCATCTGCAGTGATTTTGGAGACACCCCACAAAAAATAAATAAATAAAGAAAGAAAGAATAAATAAATAAATAATTGCATATATAAATAAAATAATGTCAGACACTCTTTCTACCATTTCATCTTCTATTTGCCATGAAGTCATGGGCCTGGAGGCCATGACCTTAGTTTTGTAAATGCTGGGCTTTAGGCCAAAATTTTCACTCTCCTCATCACTTTACTCAAGAAGCTCTTTACTTGTTCTTCACTTCCTGCCATATGGGTGGTGTCATCTTCATATGTGAGGTTATTGATATTCCTTCCAGCAATCTTGTTTCCAGCTTGTGTTTCTTTCAGCCTAGCATTTCTCAAGATATACTGTGCATTTAAGTTAAATAAGCAGGGTGACAATATACAGCCTTGATATACTCCTTTTCCTAATTGGAACCAAACTGCTGTTCCATGTCCAGCTCTAACTGTTACTTCCTGATCTACATACACGGTTCTCAGGATTCAGGTCAGGTTGTCTGGTATTCTCATCTTTCAGAATTTTCCACAGTTTATTTTGATCCATGCAGTCAAAGGCTTTGGCATAGTCAATAAAGCAGAAATAGATATTTTTTTCTGGAACTCGCTTGCCTTTTCAATGATACCAGAAGATGTTGGTACCTTGATCTCTGCTTTGTCTGCCTTTTCTAAAACCACCTTGAACATCTGGAAGTTCATGGTTCACACATCTTTGAACCCTGGCTTGGAGAATTTTGAGCATTGTTTACAAGCGTGTGAGGTGAGTTAAATTGTGTGGTAGTTTAAACATTTTTTGGCATTGCCTTTCTTTGGGATTGGAATGAAACCTGACCATTTCCTGTCCTGTAACCACTACTGAGTTTACCAACTTTCTGCCATATTGAGCGCAACACTTTCACAGCATCATGTTTTAGGATTTCGAATAGATCAACTGGAATTCCATCACCTGCACTGGCATTGTTCATATTGGTGTTTCCTAAGGCCCACTTGACTTCGAATTCCTGGATGTCTGATTCAAGGTGGGGCTAAGTGATAACACCATTGTGATTATCTAGGTCCTGAAGATGTTTTTGTATAGTTTTTCTGCGTATTTTTCCCACCTCTTCTTAATATCTTCTGTTTCTGTTAGGTCCATACCATTTCTATTCATTATTGATCTCATCTTAGCATGATATGGTCCCTTGGTATTTCTAAATTTTTGAAGAGACTCTAGTCTTTCCCATTCTATTGTTCTCCTTCATTTCTCTGCAATGATTGGTGAGGAAGACTTTCTTAACTCTCCTTGATATTCTTTGGAACTCTGCATTGAAATGGAGAAATCTTTCATTTGCTTTTGTCTTGTGTTCTTTTCACAGTTCGTTGTAAGGCCTTCACAGACATCTGCTTTGCTTTTTTGTTTTGTTTTGTTTTCTTTTTCTTGAGGATGGTCTTGATTCCTGTTCCTTGTATAATGTCACAAACCTCCATCCATAGTTTATATGTCATGTACAATATGTTAAAGGCCAGGCTTGAAGAAGCACAAGCATGAATCAAGATTGCTGGGAGAAATATCAATAGTGTCAGATACTTTGATGAAATCACTCTTATGGCAAAAAGTGAAAAAAGATGTAAAGAACCTCTTGATAAAAATGAAAGAGAAGTGTGAAAGCTGTAGGTTAAAATTCAACATTCAGAAAAGATCATGATATACAGTCCCACCACTGCTTAGCAAATGGATGGAGAAACAATGGAAATAATAAAACACTTTATTTTGGGGGTCTCCAACATAGTTGCAGATTGTGACTGCAGCCATGAAATTAAAAGGCACTTACTGATTGGATGAAAAGCTGTGAACTACTTAGCATATTCAAAAGCAGAGACATTGCTTTGCCAGCAAAGGTCCACCTGGTCTAAGCTATGGTTTTCTCAGAGGTCATGTACAGATGAGATATTTGGACTGTAAAGACAGTTGAGTACGGAAGAACTGATGCCTTTAAAATGGAACGCATGTAAGAATTAAAGATTTTAAAATTAAAAAAAAAATAAAATAAAATAAAAAAAAAGAAAGAAATCTTGGAATCCTATTTTCACCCGGTATCACCTAGAAAAAAATAAAATAAAATAAAATAAAATGTGGTGTTAGTGAAGAATTTTGAGAGTCGCTTGGACTGCAATGACGCTAAAGGAAATCAGTCCTGAATATACATTGGAAGCACTGATCTTGAAGCTAAAACTCCAATAATCTGCACCCTGATCCAAAGAATGGACTCATTGAATAAGACCCTGATGCTGAGAATCATTAAAGCCAACAAGAGAAGAGGATGATCGAGGATGAGATGGTTAGATGGCATCACCGGCTCGATCGACATGAGTTTGTGAAGGTTCGGGTAATTGGTGATGGGCAGGGAGCAGAATATGGGGGTTGCAAAAGTTGAACACGACTGAGAGATTGAACTGAATTGAACTCAAATGTAGAAGTACCTACATTTTTACATGCAAATAGAGTGATTCTTGTTTGCCTCCATGATCTATCTCATTTTTTCTTTCACTTTATGAAAATCTGGAAGCTGTTTTTCTTATGTGAAATTTAGACTTGTCTATACCTCATATATGAATCTAGGTCGTGTTTTTTTACCATTAATGTGAGGTTCTGGATATTTCATTTAGGGCAATCTTCACTGCTTTCTGAAGATATGGAAAACCCATATGAAAATGGAAATATCTCCATTGCACAAATTAAAATCTGGGCACCCATCTTTCTTAATGAAGTAAGGAGTTTGCTGCATTTCTAATAATATATGCGGAAACAAAGACTGATTCCATGAAGTGGGGAATGGTTTGTTTTTACTGTATCAAAACCTAGGTGCTAAGTCTCCATCATGGAATTTGGACTTTTCTTTACTTCACATTTCAGTTCAGAATAGAGATTTTTCTCTAAGAAAATTGAAATATCTATATTTCATATGAAGCACTGGTTCTTCAGCTACAAAAAGATCTATGTTCTCTTTTTCCTTATATTTTCACATGGCTTGAAAATTTGGTTGTCTAACCACATAAGCTTATTGCACACGTTTGTGTGTATTTCTGTGTGGATGTATGTTCAACCACAGCTGGCAGAGATGAATGTTACAAACCATGAGATATGGAGCAAGCAGAAGTCTCACCAGGCATCCACAGAGTGTGGGAGACTGGTACATGCATCTCTTTCGTGGTCCTGATCAAGACAGGAGTGAGGAGAGGATGGCCAGTGACAATTCAGGACAGAGCGTTCACAAACTTGGATTTACATCAAGAGACATAAAGAAGCTCACAGTTTCTGCTGTGTTGGTGTGTCTGTGTTTATCAGGAAGAGGATGTGGAAGGCCTGAGGACTCATCCAGTGTAAATCCAGTGGGGTGGAGATTTTGAAGCATAGCCTGTGGACCCCTCACTCTATGAGAATTGGGCTGGCCTGTGGAAATGGTGGATATGGCTTTAACTGTATCCAAGTCTGTGTAGAGGTGAATGTCCTTCCAAAAAGAGTAGAGACTGGAAGGAGTTGGAACAGAAAGATAAGCTAGTGCCTGGAGAAGTTTTCCAATTTTGAGAAAGTCTCTGGGATAGTGCTGCCTCGGGTCAGCCCATCAGGAAGCACACTCTATCATCATGTGAGACAAATGACATGATAAGGTAGGGTCCTTCATTGTGAAAGCACAGGCATCCTAGAAGAGAAGAGGTGACCTTGGTTGTGTCCATGGGCTTCCACCCTACCTGACAGTGCAGAAAGGTGAAGAAAGTGCAGAGGTGGGGTGTAGTTATTTCCCCCTTTGCTGGTTTGTGCCTGTGAGGAAGTGAAGATGGCAAAGTAGAAGGGTGTGAACTCATCTTTTCCTGTAATAGCTCCAAAATTACAGCTTGTTGCTAAATTACCATTGACAGGAGAATATTGGGTCCCACCAAAAAAAAAAAAAAAAAGTCCAAGCAAAGGTAAAGTCCCAACAAGACTGCAGCAGGGGTGAATTTGCATTTAGAATTAATACCTACCAGCCACACTGAGTGCTCAGTAAAACATTTTATGCACCTATACTCAGGGACTGTCCCAAACAGAGTCAGGACTGTCTTTCAGTGATTGAGAGTCTCCTGCAGAGGCATGGGTCAGCAATGGTCTGACAAGGAAGAGATATCTGGCTGCTACAGCCCTTGTTCATGCAGTTTGGAACATAAGCCCTCTCAGAGGAGGTAGCCTTTCAACCGATCAAAAAGTGGCCTAGCGCACAATGCACAAGTTGCAGGATAATTTTTCTAAAGAAATTCTTGTTCAGGTAAGGAAGTTTTAGAACAACTACAGCTTTTTCAATGTGGGATCGGGCAAAGGGACTGAAAACCCACAGGACTGAGAACGCACAGGAAATTTGACATTGTGGGCCAGCTGGATTTGATTATATAACTTCCACCGGACTGAAGCAGACTATTGGAAGGCACAAATGAAGCCTTGTATTCACCAGGAGCCAAAAGCAAGAGTAGTGTTCCCACCAGAAACTGAGCCAGTGTTGCTTGTGAGTGTCCAGGAGTGTCTGGTAGAGACATGGTCCAAGAATGGGAAGCATCAGGGTGATGGGCACTGAATACAAGAGTGCTTGCTCAAGTCCTTTTGAAGAAGGTCCCAATTACTTTCATTACCCATACCATAGTTAGGCCTCATTTCAAACAACAGGGCTTGAATACAGCCACACCCATCAAGAGTAATTTGGATTAAAGATTTATTGAATATGGCCCCATATATCAGAATAGGATTCAGATTCTGGAAAACTCTACACATGGACATCATCAGATGGTCAATACCAAAATCAGATTGATTATATTCTTTGCAGCCAAAGGTGTAGACGCTCTATACAGTTAATAAAAACAAGACCAGGAGCTGAGTGTGGCTCAGATCATGAACACCTTATTACAAAATTCAGACTCAAATGGAAGAAAGTAGGGAAAACTGCTAGATCATTCAGATATGACCTCAATCAAATCCCTTATGATTATACAGTGGAAGTGAGAAATAGATTTAAGGGCCTAGATCTGATAGACAGAGTGCCTAATGAACTATGAATGAGGTTCGTGACATTGTATAGGAGATAGGGATCAAGACCATCAGCATGGAAAAGAAATGCAAAAAAGCAAAATGGCTGCCTGGGGAGGCCTTACAAATAGCTGTGAAAAGAAGAGAAATGACAAGCAAAGGAAAAAGAAAGATATAAGCATCTGAATGCACAGATCCAGACAATAGCAAGAAGAGAAAAGAAAGCCTTCCTCTACGATGAATGCAAAGAAATAGAGGGAAACAACAGGATGGGAAAGTCTAGAGATCTCTTCAAGCAAATCAGAGATACCAAGGGAACACTTTATGAAAAAATGGGCTTGATAAAGGATAGAAATGGTATGGACCTAACAGAAGCAGAAGATATTAAGAGGAGGTGGCAAGAATACACAGAAGAACTGTTCAAAAGAGAACATCATGACCTGGATAATCATGATGGTATGATCACTCATCTAGAGCCAGACATCCTGGAGTATGAAGTCAAGTGGGCTTTGGAAAGCATCTCTATGGACAAAGCCGCTGGAGGTGATGACATTCCAGTTGAGCTGTTTAAAATCCTGAAAGATGATGCTGTGAAAGTGCTGCACTCAAAGTGCCAGCAAATTTGGAAAACTCACCAGTGGCCACAGGACTGGAAAAGGTCAGTTTTCATTCCAATTTCAAAGAATGACAATGCCAAAGAATACTCAAACTACCACACAATTGCACTCAACTCACATGCTAGTAAAGTAATGCTCAAAATTCTCCAAGCCAAGCTTCAGCAATATTTGAACCGTGAACTTCCTGATGTTCATGCTAGTTTTAGAAGAGGCAGAGGAACCAGAGATCAAATTGCCAACATCCACTGGATCATGGAAAAGGCAAGAGAGTTTCAGAAAAACATCTCTCTCTGCTTTAGTGACTATGCCAAAGCCTTTGTGGGGATCAAAATCAACTGTGGAAAATTCTGAAAGGGATGGGAATACCAGACCACCTGACCTGCCTCTTGAGAAATCTGTATGCAGGTCAGGAAGCAACAGTTAGAACTGGACATGGAACAACAGACTGGTTCCAATTAGGAAAAGGAGTATGTCAAGGCTGTATGTTATCATCCTACTTATTTAACTTCTATGCAGAGTACATAATGAGAAACGCTGGACTAGAAGAAACACAAGCTGGAATCAAGATTGCCAGGAGAAATATCAATAACCTCAGTTATGCAGATGACAGCACCCTTATGCAGAAAGTGAAGAGGACCTAAAAAGCCTCTTGATGAAATGAAAGTGGAGAGTGAAAAAGTTGGCCTAAAGGTCCACATTCAGAAAACAAAGATCATGGCATCTGGTCCCATCACTTCATGAGAAAAAGATGGGAAACAGTGGAAACAGTGTCAGACTTTATTTTTCTGGGCTCCAAAATCACTGCAATGGTGACTGTAGCCATGAAATTTTTTTTTTTTTTTTTTTTTTTTTTTTTTTTTTTTTTTTTTTTTTTTTTTTTTCAGTTTTTTATTTTTTAAATTTTAAAATCTTTAATTCTTACATGTGTTCCCAAACATGAACCCCCTCCCACCTCCCTCCCCATAACATCTCTCTGGGTCATCCCCATGCACCAGCCCCAAGCATGCTGTATCCTGCGTCAGACATAGACTGGCGATTCAATTCTTACATGATAGTATACATGTTAGAATGCCATTCTCCCAAATCATCCCACCCTCTCCCTCTCCCTCTGAGTCCAAAAGTCCGCTATACACATCTGTGTCTTTTTTCCTGTCTTGCATACAGGGTCGTCATTGCCATCTTCCTAAATTCCATATATATGTGTTAGTATACTGTATCGGTGTTTTTCTTTCTGGCTTACTTCACTCTGTATAATCGGCTCCAGTTTCATCCATCTCATCAGAACTGATTCAAATGAATTCTTCTTAACGGCTGACTAATACTCCATTGTGTATATGTACCACAGCTTTCTTTTTTTTTTTTTTAATTTTTAGTTTTTTATTTTTTAAATTTTAAAATCTTTAATTCTTACATGCATTCCCTAACATGAACCCCCCTCCCACCTCCCTCCCCAGAACATCTTTCTGGGTCATCCCCATGCACCAGCCCCAAGCATGCTGCATCCTGCGTCAGACATAGACTGGCGATTCAATTCACATGATAGTATACATGTTAGAATGTCATTCTCCCAAATCATCCCACCCTCTCCCTCTCCCTCTGAGTCCAAAAGTCCATTATACACATCTGTGTCTCTTTCCCTGTCTTGCATACAGGGTCATCATTGCCATCTTCCTAAATTCCATATATATGTGTTAGTATACTGTATTGGTGTTTTTCTTTCTGGCTTACTTCACTCTGTATAATCGGCTCCAGTTTCATCCATCTCATCAGAACTGATTCAAATGAATTCTTTTTAACGGCTGAGTAATACTCCATTGTGTATATGTACCACAGCTTTCTTATCCATTCATCTGCTGATGGACATCTAGGTTGTTTCCATGTCCTGGCTATTATAAACAGTACTGCGATGAACATTGGGGTACATGTGTCTCTTTCAATTCTGGTTTCCTCGGTGTGTATGCCCAGAAGTGGGATTGCTGGGTCATAAGGTAGTTCTATTTGCAATTTTTTAAGGAATCTCCACACTGTTCTCCATAGTGGCTGTACTAGTTTGCATTCCCACCAACAGTGTAGGAGGGTTCCCTTTTCTCCACACCCTCTCCAGCATTTTGGGCCATACAGGATGGATTGGACATGGTGGAGAATTCTGACAAAATGTGGTGCACTGGAGAAGGGAAATGGAAAACCTCTTTATTATTCTTGCTTTGGATACTCCATGAACAATATGAAAAAACAAAAAATAGGACACTGAAAGTGAACTCTCCAGGTTGGTTGACAGCCTATATTCTTCTGGAAATCACTATAAAGAAAGAGATGGAGCCAAAGGGAAAACAAGACCTAATTGTGGATATAACTATGGATACAAGTAAAGTTTGGTGCTGTAAAGAATGATATTTCATATGAAACTAGAATGTTTGGTTCATGAATGAAGGTAAATTGGAAGCGGTCAAACAGAAAATGACAGGTTTGAACATCAGACTTTCAGGAATCAGGTGAATTAAGATTCACTGTAATGGACAAATTTAATTCAGATGACCATCCAATGCACAATGAAACAGACAGGCATTGAGATAAAGCCTCAATTTCCTCTTAATTATTTCAGAATAGAAAATGTAACTATGAAGGTGAACATGTAAATTTAATATTTTAATAAGAGAAATGTAGGAATATGATAAATTTTAGTCTACATTATCCTGCATGATCAGATTCCTACTTGATAGATCAGTTGTATGTACTAATTATATGAAAGTTATTATATGTATTTAAATAAAAGATGGTTGATGAATTGACCTTGAAAGAGAGATGGCAGATGCATCAGTAATTGTTTACACTGGGAACCATGCCTCCCACTTGCAGTGTAATGAAAATATCTTCATGGGCTGACATATCGCTGTATCTAACTGTAAAGGTGCAAGGCTGATCATCAGTCAAAATCAGGTATCTGCAAAGGAGATGCGACATGGTACTGAGAAGCAGAAATAGTCATAGTAACAAAATTCTCCCTGTGGTCGTTTGCTTGATTGCAGCTGCTCTGTGAATGCTGAAGTAAAATGATCAACAGATTTTAAATATCAGCTTAATCTATCACAATTTGCTGTTTCAGTCTAACTGACATTGATGATGAAGAAATAAATCACTTTGATTTGGGACACTTGTATTAGCAAATATGTGGCTGGTAGAAAGCTTTCATATGAAAGACACACTTAACATTGTGGAGGCTGAAAATACACACTGTCCTCTAGTTTCAGGAAGAATCCAGGCTCCTTCCAATGGCATGCATCATCTTGTAATCACAAACTAGTTAAGGTACTGGAGAGACAATTTTAGTGCCAACTCTTCTATTCATTCTTAATAAAAGTTGGGGGTAGCATCACTTAACATTTGGATTATGATACAACTTCAACTAAAACCAAAGAAGAAAATTATTAGTGACTTTTCAAACCAAGGTAAAATAGAGAAACAAAACCAGACTCTAAATATTGATCCTTTAAAACATACAAAGATTTCTTTCATCAGTATTTTATAGTTTTCTATATATAGGTCTTTAGTTTCTTTAGGTAGATATATTCCTAAGTATTTTATTCTTTTCGTTGCAATGGTGAATGGAATTGTTTCCTTAATTTCTTTTTCTACTTTCTCATTATTCGTGTATAGGAATGCAAGGGATTTCTGTGTGTTGATTTTATATCCTGCAACTTTACTATATTCATTGATGAGCTCTAGTAATTTTCTGGTGGAGTCTTTAGGGTTTTCCATGTAGAGGATCATGTCATCTGCAAACAGTGAGAGTTTTCCTTCTTCTTTTCCAATTTGGATTCCTTTTATTTCTTTTTCTGCTCTGATTGCTGTGGCCAAAACTTCCAGAACTATGTTGAATAGTAGCGGTGAAAGTGGACACCCTTGTCTTGTTCCTGACTTTAGGGGAAATGCTTTCAATTTTTCACCATTGAGGATAATGTTTGCTGTGGGTTTGTCATAGATAGCTTTTATTATGTTGAGGCATGTTCCTTCTATTCCTGCTTTCTGGAGAGTTTTTATCATAAATGGATGTTGAATTTTGTCAAAGGCCTTCTCTGCATCTATTGAGATAATCATATGGTTTTTATTTTTCAATTTGTTAATGTGGTGAATTACATTGATTGATTTGCGGATATTGAAGAATCCTTGCATCCCTGGGATAAAGCCCACTTGGTCATGGTGTATGATCTTTTTAATGTGTTGTTGGATTCTGATTGCTAGAATTTTGTTGAGGATTTTTGCATCTATGTTCATCAGAGATATTGGCCTGTAGTTTTCTTTTTTTGTGACATCTTTGTCAGGTTTTGGTATTAGGGTGATGGTGGCCTCATAGAATGAGTTTGGAAGTTTACCTTCCTCTGCAATTTTCTGGAAGAGTTTGAGTAGGATAGGTGTTAGCTCTTCTCAAAATTTTTGGTAGAATTCAGCTGTGAAGCCATCTGGACCTGGGCTTTTGTTTGCTGGAAGATTTCTGATTGCAGTATCAATTTCCGTGCTTGTGATGGGTCTGTTAAGATTTTCTATTTCTTCCTGGTTCAGTTTTGGAAAATTGTACTTTTCTAAGAATTTGTCCATTTCTTCCATGTTGTCCATTTTATTGGCATACAACTGCTGATAGTAGTCTCTTATGATCCTTTGTATTTCTGTGTTGTCTGTTGTGATCTCTCCATTTTCATTTCTAATTTTATTGATTTGATTTTTCTCTCTTTGCTTCTTGATGAGTCTGGCTAATGGCTTGTCAATTTTATTTATCCTTTCAAAGAACCAGCTTTTGGCTTTGTTGATTTTTGCTATGGTCTCTTTTGTTTCTTTTGCATTTATTTCTGACCTAATTTTTAAGATTTCTTTCCTTCTACTAACTCTGGGGTTCTCCAACTCTTCCTTTTCTAGTTGCTTTAGTTGTAGAGTTAGGTTGTTTATTTGACTTTTTTCTTGCTTCTTGAGGTATGCCTGTATTGCTATGAACTTTCCTCTTAGCACTGCTTTTATAGTGGCCCCACAGGTTTTGGGTTGTTGTGTTTTCATTTTCATTAGTTTCTATGAATATTTTGATTTCTTTTTTGATTTCTTCTGTGATTTGTTGGTTAAATCAAAGAGGACACTAATAGATGGAGAAATATACCATGTTCATGGATTGGAAGAATCAATATAGTGAAAATGAGTATACTACCCAAAGCAATTTACAAATTCAATGCAATCCCTATCAAGCTACCAGCCACATTTTTCACAGAACTAGAACAAATAATTTCAAGATTTGTATGGAAATACAAAAAACCTCGAATAGCCAAAGCAATCTTGAGAAAGAAGAATGGAACTGGAGGAATCAACTTGCCTGACTTCAGGCTCTACTACAAAGCCACAGTCATCAAGACAGTATGGTACTGGCACAAAGACAGACATATAGATCAATGGAACAAAATAGAAAGCCCAGAGATAAATCCACACACATATGGACACCTTATCTTTGACAAAGGAGGCAAGAATATACAACGGAGTAAAGACAATCTCTTTAACAAGTGGTGCTGGGAAAACTGGTCAACCACTTGTAAAAGAATGAAACTAGATCACTTTCTAACACCGCACACAAAAATAAACTCAAAATGGATTAAAGATCTAAATGTAAGATCAGAAACTATAAAACTCCTAGAGGAGAACATAGGCAAAACACTCTCAGACATAAATCACAGCAGGATCCTCTATGATCCACCTCCCAGAATGCTGGAAATAAAAGCAAAAATAAACAAATGGGATCTAATTAAAATTAAAAGCTTCTGCACAACAAAGGAAAATATAAGCAAGGTGAAAAGACAGCCTTCTGAATGGGAGAAAATAATAGCAAATGAAGCAACTGACAAACAACTAATCTCAAAAATATACAAGCAACTTCTGCAGCTCAACTCCAGAAAAATAAACGACCCTATCAAAAAATGAGCCAAAGAACTAAATAGACATTTCTCCAAAGAAGACATACGGATGGCTAACAAACACATGAAAAGATGCTCAACATCACTCATTATTAGAGAAATGCAAATCAAAACCACAATGAGGTACCACTTCACACCAGTCAGAATGGCTGCGATCCAAAAATCTGCAAGCAATAAATGCTGGAGAGGGTGTGGAAAAAAGGGAACCCTCCTACACTGTTGGTGGGAATGCAAACTAGTACAGCCACTATGGAGAACAGTGTGGAGATTCCTTAAAAAATTGCAAATAGAACTCCCTTATGACCCAGCAATCCCACTTCTGGGCATACACACCGAGGAAACCAGAATTGAAAGAGACACATGTACCCCAATGTTCATCGCAGCACTGTTTATAATAGCCAGGACATGGAAACAACCTAGATGTCCATCAGCAGATGAATGGATAAGAAAGCTGCGGTACATATACACAATGGAGTATTACTCAGCCGTTAAAAAGAATTCATTTGAATCAGTTCTGATGAGATGGATGAAACTGGAGCCGATTATACAGAGTGAAGTAAGCCAGAAAGAAAAACACCAATACAGTATACTAACACATATATATGGAATTTAGGAAGATGGCTATGACGACCCTGTATGCAAGACAGGGAAAGAGACACAGATGTGTATAACGGACTTTTGGACTCAGAGTGAGAGGGAGAGGGTGGGATGATTTGGGAGAATGACATTCTAACATGTATACTATCATGTGAATTGAATCGCCAGTCTATGTCTGACGCAGGATGCAGCATGCTTGGGGCTGGTGCATGGGGATGACCCAGAAAGATGTTATGGGGAAGGAGGTGGGAGGGGGGTTCATGTTTGGGAATGCATGTAAGAATTAAAGATTTTAAAATGTAAAAAATAAAAAACTAAAAAATAAATAAATAAATAAATAAATAAATAAATAAAATAAAAGAGTTGAAAAAAAAATAAAACATACAAAGATAATAGCTTCAAATAATACACCTCCATTAACAGATTTAAATACTTACCTATTCAAATTTATTTCACTCCTCATGTAACAATATATTGTCTATCTACACTAAATACCCCTTAAGTGGCTTCAGGATTTCTCTCTGGTTCCAAATTGCTAGGGAAACTTAAAACTTAAATTTATTACACTTAAAATGTCTTAGTATACATGTGTTCTCAACTTGAAAAGAATAGAAAAATATTTCAGCAGCATATTATCTCAATATCTTAAAGTCAGTTTTAGCTATCTATGGTAACATAGATATTGGTCAGTATATTAATATATATATATATATATATATATATATTTCCTTTAATAATGGAAATTTATGGAATGCCTTACTCAAAACAAATACAGTGTTTTCTCCTGCCAGACAGTCAGCTAGTGAAGCAGATCTTTGAAAAAGGTGTAGTATTTTACAGGTGATTGGAGTATTGGAATCCTGGCAGTGTCAGTTTTGTGGAGGAGCCAGCAACGACACGCAGAAAAGTTATGGCCAATGGGATCATCTTCTAGCTTGTGATTGCAGAATCATGGGTGGTAGTTCCTGTTAGTCTTTTTGTATTGCCTGATTTTAGGTCTTAGCATGTGGCAAGAGGGGAAAATTCAATACTGCCCCCTCTTCAATGTGTGACTGAGCCCTAAGGTCCAGCTTCTTTGTCAGTTTAGGATTTTTCAAAAGGCTTTTGTTTCTACATACTTTGTAATCACAGATCCATCATTCCATCTCCACAGAGTAAAAAGCAGTTCCCTCCCAGGTTGGCTTTCTAACCCCTTGTTTCATCTTCCAGGCCCTATGCAAACTAGTTCACCTGCACTGCAGTTTGGGGTATGCAGGACCACAGCACAGATTCTCTGTTTGATTTTCACGCTAGACAAACTAAATGTTCTTAGCCTCTTCACCTTGCTTCCTTTCAGTCAAAAGTAATTTAAGTTTAGTGAGGTGACTTACCTGAATTCTCAATGTATTCCCAGCTTCTCCATCTCCCACCCCAGGACACAGGCCTGGTTCTCCTCCTCTCGTCCTCCTTCTCCCATCTTCCCTCCATTCTTTCCAGTTATGTCTACTTTTCATATAGTCTTCTCTGTTGAGCAAGGTCTTCTGCTAATATTCATCTTATGCTCTGGAGGAATGTTGTCTTATAGAAGGATTATTTGTGATGCCTCCATGAGAGAGTTGCAGTCAACATGCTCTTTTATATTCTGCCAAATCAGAAGTTCTGATTTTCTTTTTGGCAAACTAGGTAATTCCTTTAGACATGCTGGTGAAACAAAAACATTACTTGACATGAATTAATCTGTATGATGGAAGGTTACATATGTACTCACACAATTGGTATATCACTGACTTGAACATGCAAATAAACACATTTATTTTTTCCTGAAATTTCTGCTAATGATGAATTGCCTTTAGCTTGAGGAAACAGTCCTTTTGCAGATAAGAGATGGTACAGGAATTGGGCTCAAAATCAGTTCCTGAAAATATCTAGCTATTTATCAAACTGTCCTGACATTTTCCCGGAGCACAGATTCCTTATCTCTGTTCTGGAAACTTAACTGATTTAAGAGGTTGTGAAAGGTCAGAGACTGCCATGGGCATAATTTAATTTTTGTACAAGAAGATGGCAAGTGCCCAGGAATGTAACACTATGTAGACGATAGCTTGAAAAAGACTGAGGAAAAAAAATACAAAAAAAAAATTTAAAAAGAACAGGCAGGTATAGTTAGCTGTACTCATGTAATCTTAATAGGTAAACCTTAATTGGAGTTTGGATAATAGAAAAAGCAAGGGGGTTTCATAATGTCATCTACATCTACTTAATTGTCTCTGTTACTGACTTAGACAGTGTGTGAGAATGAGGTCATTCAGTCGTGTCTGACACTTTGTGACCCCCATGGACTGTAGCCTACAATTTCCTTTTCCTGGGGATCTTCCAGAACCGGTACCAAACTGGTCTGCACCATTGCAGGCAGATGGTTTATCACCTGAGCCACCAGGGAAGCCTTTTTACTGTGAGGGTAACAACAAATTGTGGAAAAGCATTAAAGGGATCAGAGTACTAGACCACCATACCTGTTTCCAGGGAAGCATGCAGGCAGATCAAGACATGGCAGTTGGAATTGGAAAAGGAATAATAAACTGGTACAAAATAGGGAAGGAAATACATCAAGGCAATATATTGTCATCCAGCTTATTTGACTTCTCTGCAGAATACTTTATGAAAAGTAACTTGCTGAAAAAAATCTAAAGCTGCATATAACATTACTGTGAGAAGTAAGATTAACCTTAGGTATAAGATGACAACACACAAATGGCTGAAAAACACTAGGAACTAAAGAACCTTTTGAAGAAGGTGAAAGGGGAGATTGAAAAAGTTGGATTAAAACTCAATACAAAAACAAAGAAAAAATAAGCTCATGGAATGTTGTCCCATGATTTTGAGATATTTCTATGGGATAGAGTTGAGTTAGTAATAGGTTTCACTTTCTTGACCTCTGAAATGACTATGTGATGTGACTGCAGCCATGAAAATAAAAGGCACTTGCCCCTTGGGTGAAAAGCTGTGACCAATCTAGAAACCATATTACAAATCTGAGAGATTATGGAACAAGACATGAATAGTCAAAGTTGATTTTTGGGACTAACATATGGAGGAGTGAGCAGGAACACAAGAACTGACTGCCAGAATATGGGTGACTGAACTGAACTGACACCCATACTAATATTTGTTCATTTCCTCTTTCTTCTTGTGAAATTAGATTTTTTTTTCAGCTTTTGAAGAAGGCATTATCTTCTTCCCAGAACTGGATAGCTTTCTTTTTGTGTACTTTTAAATATATATGGGCCCTTCTTCTGCTCTATCTGATGACTTTCTACATTGAGTTTTCATTTTGGATCACCTCAGAATATTTTCTCGTTTCCCTGTGAGTTATTCTTTGCCTCATCGAGCCCTACAGAAAATGTTGTTTAATTTTCCACACATTCTCCTTAGTTCAGTTGCTCAGTCTTGTCTGATTCTTTGGGGCCCCATGAATTGCAGCACACCAGGCCTCCCTGTTCATCACCAACTCCCGGAGTTCACTCAAACTCACGTCCACAGATCAGTGATGCCATCCAGACAACTCATCCTCTGTTGTTCCCTTTTTCTCCTGCCCCAAACCCTCCCACCATCAGAGTCTTTTCCAATGAGTCTATTCTTCACATGAGGTGGCCAAAGTATGGGAGTTTCAGCTTTAGCATCATTCCTTCCAAAGAACACCCAGGATTGATCTCTTTAGAATGGACTGGTTGGATTTTCTTGCAGTCTATGGGACTTTCAAGAGTCTTCTCTAACACCACAGTTCAAAAGCATCAATTCTTCAATACTCAGCTTTCATCACAGTCAAACTCTCACATCCATACATGACTACTTGAAAAACCATAGCCTTGACTAAACTGTCCTTTGTTGGCAAATTAATGTCTCTGCTTTTGAATATGCTATCTAGGTTGGTCATAACGTTTCTTCCAAGGAGTAAGAAACTTTTAATTTCATGGCTGCAATCACCATCTGCAGTGATTTTGGAAACCACCCCCCTCCAACAACAACAACAACAACAAAAATAAAGTCTGACAAAGTTTCCACTGTTTTCCCATCTATTTCCCAGGAATGAAGTGATGGGAAAAGATGCCATGATCTAAGTTTTCTGAATGTTACCTGTTAAGCCAACTTTTCAAGTATGACCTAAATCCAATCCTTTATGATTATACAGTGGAAGTAAGAAATTGATTTAAGGGACTAGATCTGACAAATAGAGTGAATGATGAACTATAGATGGAGGCTTGAGACACTGTACATGAGACAGGGATCAAGACAATCCACATGGAAAAGAATTGCAAAATAGCAAAATAGTTGTCTGGGGATGCCTTAGAAATAGCTGTAAAAGAAGAGAAGTGAAAAGGAAAGGAGAAAAGACATGATATAAGTATCTGAATGCAGTGTTCCAAAGGTTAGCAAGAAGAGATAAGGAAGATTCCTCAGAGATCAACACAAAGAAATAGAGGGAAGCAAAAGAATGGGAAAGAACAGAGATCCTCTCAAGAAAATTAGAGTTACTGAGGGAACACTTCATGCACAGATGGGCTTGATAAATGATAGAAATGTTACAACTTAAGGGACACAGGAGACATTAAGAAGATGTGGCATTAATACACAGTAGAGCTGTACAGAAAAGATATTCACGACCCAGATATCCACAATGGAGTGATTGCTCACCTAGAGCCAGACATCCTGGAATGTGAAGTCAAGTGGGCCTTAGAAAGCATCACTATGAACAAAGCTAGTGGAGTTTATGGAATTCTCGTTGAGCTATTTCAAATCCTGAAAGATGATGCTGTGAAAGTGCTGCACTCAATATGCCAGCAAATTGGAAAACATAGCAGTGGCCCTGGGACTGGAAAAGGTCAGTTTTCATTCCAATACCAAAGAAACACAATGCCAAAGAATGATCAATCTACCACACAGTTATACTCATCTCACATTCTAGTAAAGTAATGCTCAAAGTTCTTCAAGCAATACATGAACCTTGAGCTTCCAGATGTTCAAACTGGGTTTAGAAAAGGCAGAGGAACCAGAGAACCCAATGCAACAATCTTGGATCACTGAAAAACAAGAAGGTTCCAGGGGGAAAAAAAAACCCCACACACACATGCACACACACACACACACACACACCTATTTCTGCGTTATTGACTATGTCAAAGCCTTTAAATATGTGGATCACTATAAACTGTGGAAGACTCTGAAAGAGATGGAAATACCAGACCACCTGACCTGCCTCTGGAGAAACCTATATGCACGTCAGGAAGCAACAATTAGAGCTGGACATGGAAAAACAGGCACTTTCCAAATAGAAAGATGAGGACATCAAGGCTATATATTGTCACCCTGCTTATGTGACTGGTATGCAGAGAACATTATGAGAAACTCTGGGCTGAAAGAAGCACAAGCTGGAGTCCAGATTGCCAGGAGAAATATCAGTCATTTCAGATATGCAGATGACACCACTCTTAGGGCAGAAAATGAAGAGGAACTGTAAAGCCTCTTGTTGAAACTGAAAGAAGGAAGTGAAAACCTGGGCTTAGAGCTTAACATTCTGCAAAAAGATCATGACATCTGGTCCCATCACTTCATAGGAAATAGATTGGGAAATAGTCAAAACAGTGTCAGGCTTTAATTTTTGGGGCTCCAAAATCACTGCAGATGGTGACTGCAACCATGAAATTAAAAGACGTTTACTCCATGGAGGATAAGTTATGCCCAACTTAGATAGCATATTAAAAAGCAGAGACATTATTTTGCAAACAAAAGTCCATATAGTCAAGGCTTTAGTTTTTCCAGTGGTCATGTATGAATGTGAGAGTTGGACTGTGAGAAAAGCTGAGCACCAAAGAATTGATGCTTTTGAACTGTGGTGTTGGAGAACACTCTTGAGCATCTCTCAGACTGCAAGCAGATCCCACCGGTCCATCCTTAAGGAGACCAGGCCTGGGTGTTCTTTGGAAGGAATGATGCTAAAGCTGAAAGTCCAGTACTTTGGCCACCTCATACGAAGTGTTGTCTCATAAACATCTCTGATGATGGAGGGATTTGGATCAGGAGGAGAGGGGAACGACACAAGATGAGAAGGCTGGATGCCATCATCGTCTTGATGAACATATGTTTGGGTGAACTCCAGGAGTTGGTGATGGATAGGGAGGCCTGGGGTGGTGTGATTCATACGATTGCAAAGAGTTGGACACGACTCTGTGACTGAAGTGAAGTGAGTAAGTGAACTGAATTTTTGCTGAGCATGTCATTGGTAATATATAAAAGGAACAAGTTGTACACTAATACACTTGTACTATATACTTTATATATACACTTGTTATATATATATATATATATACACAAATGCTTGTACTATATATATACATACTTTTACTACATATATATACTTGTGTGTGTATATATATATATATACTTGTACTATATATATATATATATATATACACTTGTGTGTATATATTTATATACTTGTACTATATATATACATACTAGTATTATATATATATATACACTAGTATTATATATATATATACTTGTACTATATATATATAGATACTTGTAGTGTATATATATATACTTGTACTATATATATACTTGTTTATATATATATATATATATACACTTCTACTATATATAGGCATATATATACTTGTACTATATAGATAGATAGATAGATATACTTGTTATATATATATATATATATATATATATATATATATATATATATAGTATAGAATATACCTGTTCAAGTGACATATCATATGTTAAGTCACTGCACTCCTGTCTGACAGGCTGTATCACACAGACTGTTACCATCGTGTATTCTCAATCCATGGGATTCTCAAGGTGAAAAAATTGAAATGGGTTGCCATCCTTATTTCCAGGAGATCTTCTCAATCCATGAGTCGAACCTACATATCTATGATCTCTGCATTAGAAGCCAGGTTCCTTAGTACTAGTACTACCTGGGCAACCGTTAGTTTATATATAGCTACACATATACATGCATATGTATATGTCAAAAGTTTAGGTTTATAATTTTGATGTCTAGAGGCTGCAGTATATATTTTGCAGGAGGTATATAACTTTTGAAGGTATGTACTTTTGTAGGATCTGATGATTTGCTAAAAGTGCTTTCATTTACATTCACCTCAGAGAATTATATAATTCCCCTTGTGACTTACCCTTTGAAATATTGGTTCTTTAGGGATGTCTTGTTTAATTTTTCACGCATTGACATATTTGCAAACACATATCCCATCTTAAAATTTGAGCTTCACATCTTGGTTTTCAGAGAATGTACTTGGTATGAGTTAAAATACTAAGCCTTGTGTTATGCCTTAATGTAAAGCATATATTTGAGAATATTTCAGATAAAATTTCAGTACAATTGAAATATAAGTGTGTGTGTGTATATACATATGAGTAGATATATAAGTATATATAAATATATACATGCTATATAAGTGTGTATGCCTATTTGAACATATCAGTTAGGTACACAATTGTAAATATCCATATATACATATATTTTACCCTTCCTTGATCTTGAAGCGTTTCAGGTCATTTTTTTCAGATTTATAGTTTACCATCAGTCTCCTGTCTCTTTGAGATTTCTACTAAACCTGTATTAGGTATTTTCACATTACTTTAGGTCCTCTGACTCTGATGCTGGGAGGGATTGGGGCAGGAGGAGAAGGGGACGACAGAAGATGAGATGGCTGAATGACATCACTGACTCAAAGGATGTGAGTCAGAGTGAATTCCTGAAGTTGGTGATGGGCAAGGAGGCCTGGCGTGCTGAGATTCATGGGGTTGCAAAGAGTCAGACACAACAGAGCGACTGAACTGAACTGATGTCCTGTTGAGGTAGAAGCCCACAGTCAACTTCTTTGAGAGTTTAAAAATCTTTCTAAAGATAGTAAGTTTTTCTGAGGTTGTAGAGAATAGAGCCCACTGTGAGCTAAGAAATTTTCCAGCCTTATCATTAAACAAAGGATGCTGCAGTCATCAAGTCATAAGCCTTTGCATTCATCCATAAATGTGAAATCTGGGGGAAACTCTTGATGACATCAAGTTGCCCACTATCAAGTCCTTAGTTACTGCACCTGCCACTTATGTTGCCTGAAGAACTGGCTTGAGACAGAAAAACTAGATACTAGCCCTAGTTAAGGTGCTTATCAAAGGAATTATTTCAAGGAGCCCAGATTCTTGCATCTTCCAACAGGTAGAAAATCCCTGAATCCATTCACCTTTAGTGTCCAGTTTTTCTTTCATTAACCATAATATTCGGACATTCTCCATACCTGATCGTTGTACCAAAACGTCTGTAAAACCTGGATCTTCCTATCCTTCTTCAGAGCAGTCTTTTAGCAATACGAGAAGCTGCTCCTCATGATTAAGTTATTAGAATGAGAGGCCTGATGAAGAAAACATAATTCTCCACTTTTGGACTATGTATTTTTTCCCAGTCAGTAGCACCATTCTAGAACTGCAATATAAGGGATTCTTGTGCACCACCTCAGTGTTAACCTATTTTTACTAATTTCTACTTAGCATAGTACTGAAAGTCAAAGGTCAGCTATTATTAAAACTTGAGGGGATTCATGGTTTCATAAATTGGTGACATCAGTTTATGAAAACATATAACTGTATATGTTTACCTTACTTTTAGAAAGATGTTCTTTACTTTTAGAAACAATGACAAATTAATGAAGTGAAGGGACATCTGAAGAGTCTGAATTTATTCTGGCTAAAATAGCTCTGCAGTTAAGTTTGCCTTTTTTTTTTCTTTTGTTTTGTCTATATGTTCTAAAGCCATTCTGGGTACACATTTTACTTGACATGCGCAGTGATGCTTTACTTATCAGTAGCACCAATTAGCCAAGGACTGGTTTTCTTTCTTTACAATGTTGTGTTAGTATCTGCTGCCCAGAAAAATAAATCAGTTATTAGTAAATATAGTTGAGCCTCCCATTTGAGCAGTCCTGCCATCTCCCTCTTGAGCCTCCTCTCCTACTCCAAAACCAACTCCATTAGAGCACTCCACAGCAATAGCTATCTACTACATGCTTGGTATGTTACATATGTCCTTTCTGCACTGTGTCCACAAGTCTGTTTTCTATTAGTCCACCTCTTCCTACACTGGGTTATTTACACCCCTACACCCCTTCCTAAATGGGTTATTTAGCGCCTGTTTTCTGGATTCCACTTGAATGCATTAATATGCACACATAAATATTTATTTCTCTATTTTGTTGCCACAAACCTCAATTACTGTGTGTGGAATCCAATTCCACGACCAGGGATCAAACCTGGGACTCCTGCATAGGGATCATGGTGTCTTAGCCACTGGACTAACAGGGTAGTTTTTTTTTTTTTTAATATATACTGATGATCTTTTGGAATGGTAAGAGGTGATATGCTGTTGTAGCTTTGATCCGTGTGCCTTTGATAAGCTGAGGTAGTTTTTGCTGTGTTCAGTTTTTGGAGAGTTTCTATCACAAACACTTGTTGAATTATATCAAAATTTTTTAACCAACTACTGAGGTGATCATATGATTTTAATCCTTCACTATACATTGATGTGCAGCTACTGAAGAATGTTTCGATATCTGGAAGGATTGAATCGTGTTCAATCCTTTTAAGGTATTGGTGGAAATTTTTGTTCATATGTTTGCCTCTGTTCATCTATGTGATATTGGTCTGTAACTTTCTTTTTCTGTGTTATCTCGATGTTGGTATTAGTGTGATGGTGACCTTGTAGAATAAGTTTTGGGTTTTCCTTCCACTCTAGGATTTTGGAAGTGTTTCAGAAGTGCATGTGCTAGCAGTTCTCTGACTAGCTCATAAAATTTCCATGTGAAGCCATCTGGCTTTAAGTTTGTCAACTAGAAGTTTTTCATCGCAATTTCAATATTAGTGTTTATAATTGCTCTGTTCATATTTTCTGCTTCTTCTTAGCTGAATTTCTGAACATTTGTCTATGGATTAGATTCTAAATTTTATTGACTTATAGTTATTTGTTGTAGGCTCTTATGATTCTTTGTTATTTATGTGGTATCAGTTATAATCTCATCTTTCATCATGTCACACTTAATTGATTTGATTGCCATTTTCTTCTTGATAAGTCTGGACCTTTATTTATCTATTTTGTTTCTCCTCTCTAAGAGATACCTTTTAGTGATACTGATTTTGGCTATTTTTTCATCATTTCCTTTCTTTAATTTCTGCTCTGATTTTTATCATTTCTTCCTCTTCTATTTATTTTGGGGAATTTTGTCTGCTTTTTCTTCCTTCCTTAAATGCTTTAGATTAAAGGCTCTGCTGACTACTTGAGATGTATAGTATTTATCAACTTCACTTCTACTGCTTTAGTATGCTCCATAACTTTCAGATAATCATGTTTTTAATATCATTTATTTCTAAGATTTTTCTTTCATTATCTCAGATTTCGTGAATGATCTTATGGCCATGTAGAGTTGTATTTATTAGTCTACATGGACTCGTGATTTTCAAGTCCTCACCCACAAAATCTGGTATATAAATCATAGCATTGTGGTTTAAAAAAAAAAGATAAAATTACCACTCTCTTAAAATTACCAAGGCTTGATTTGAGATCCACTTTGTGATATATCCTGAAGATATTTTATTTTCACTTTTGAAAAATGTATATTCTGCTATGTTTCAGTGAATTGTCCTATAAGGATCAATTAACTTTGTCAAGTCTCTTGTGCCTTTGAAAACTTGTGTTTCATTTTAAACTACATTTCTAAAATGGAGGATAATTTCTTTCCAATGTTGTGTTGTCTTCTGCTGTACAGCAGAGTGTATTAGCATATAGGAGACCAAAGTCCTTTTCTGTGTTGTTCATTGTTTGTTGTTACTTTTTCATTTTTCTAGGCCCTTCAGAAATGGTTCTCGTCTTTCTGCATTCCATTTCTAGAATGTCTTATCACCTTTACTACCACAACATCCAAGCCACTTTCAGGGAGCCTGCCCAGTTTTTCTTTCATTATGTTTTGAGTTTTTACCACATTCTTTAGCCCACAATATATTTCTCTACTTACCATGTTAATGGTTATTTCTTCACAAACTGTTGCATTATATTTATTATGCCTCGTCTTCACTCCAAGTTGATAAAGCTGATTGAGTGGCTAGTGTTGGTTTTGGAGTTGGAGAGACTGACAACAATATTCTTGAATCTGCAGCTAAGTCTTCCTTCTCTAATGGTGGGACCATATCTGTTCATGTCATTTGTAGGTGTCTATGGGATTAGTCTGACATTAGGCAGTCTATCTGCTGATGAGTGGCTATGTTTTTCCGTCTTGCTTGTTGTGATGTGTAAAGCGTCAGCCGTGGGTTGTGCAGGCAGTTGGGTGCAGTGCATCAGAGATTAAGAAAGAGGCCTTCATGGAGACTATCATCAGTTGATATTCACAGTAGACAGGAATTCCCAGGTGTCCCATCATCCTGGTCTCAGTGTGAAAGGTTGTAGTGGAATGAAAATACGCCCAGATTCTTGGCCTCTGGAGGGGAGGAATTCATCTGGGACCAGAGACAAGGCTGGATCACTCAGAGCTTTGTATAATAAAGTTTTATTAAAATATAAAGAGATAGAGAAAACTTCTGACATAGGCATCAGATGGGGGCAGAAAGAATACCCCAATGCTAGTCTTCAGCTAGATGTTATATACTCACTAGCAGTCTGTTAATGAAAGAAAGGAATGTTTTACAACTCAGAGTGGTACCAGGCCCCCTCACCCATAAGATATATTTTGGGATAATCCTGGCATCAGATGACTCGTCCCGGGCCATACAATTTTTAACTTGAATCTTGTAGAAGGACATATTACAGTACATTTTTTTTTCTTTACATAGATTAGGGAAATAATACCTGAGTATAACATTCTGGTTGGTCAAGTAGGTTCTGAGACATTAGGTGGCACTGACTCGACTACAAAGTTTGGGTAAAAGCACAGTACAATAGCATAGTTTAAGACAAACATTTCCATAAGAAAAATGCATTGGTTATCTCAAGGTTTGGGAATAGTTAACTTCAGATGAAACCAAGTGTCATTATGGCAACACAATATTTTAAGAGAAACCACCTTTTAAATTTGTATAGAGAAGGGAAAAAGGCACAAATATTGGTAGTTTGCTTCCTCCTGCCACTTGAGAGAGGTAAAAATGTCTGACACTTGCATGCTATTTCCTTTATTTGGATACCCTTGGCCTTCCTGCCTGCTACCCTCTCAGGTGCTGACACCCGAAAAGATCAGGCTCAACTTATGCCCAAAGAACTACAACACCATAGTAAATATTGAGGATATTAAAAAAGTAACATAGATACATGACAAATAGATAAATAAATAGAAGGCACCACAAGCAATAAACATTAAAAAGAAGACAAGAGATTCATAAAGAGAACCAATCAAGTAAAACTCAATCAAGTAAAAAACAACACCAGAGCAGAGTGCCAACTGAAGAATAAAGAAAACAAATATGACAAGAAGATCAGAGCAGGCCCTACAGAATAACAAGAAACCCCATTTATTATAGAATACATACCTGTGTTAAAAAATGAAATGTTGCAGCAGCAACAAAAGGCACAGAAAATAGGAAAGCAAAGTAAAAGTAGAAAGAGCAATACAAAAATGGAAACTTGGTTGAAATAATCTTCAAAGATCAAATCAATGTTTAGTAACAAAGAAGCCTACAACTGAGAAAAATGATGCACAAACAACACAACAATTGAAAGCATCAAAAGAATAACACATATTTCCTAGTGCTGCATCTGAACGTGTCCTAGTCCTCAACATGGGCCAGAGTGCTGGAGTCCAACTCCAGCAGCCAGGGATTCATCTTGAAGAGGTGAAAGGTGTTGGCGAATGAGATAGCCCCTCAGTTATTTTTGGGCTGCCTGTTTATCCAAGTTTAAGAATATCTTTTATACTTTTACCGAATGATTAGGACAGAGGTTTGCCATTTTCAGTTTCCCATCTCCCAGATTTATCATCTCCATAAATCATTCAGTGCAGTCGCTCAGTCATGTCTGACTTTTGGCTACCCCATGAAATGCAGCATTCCAAGCCTCCCTGTCCATCACCAACTCCTGGAGTTCATTCAGATTCACATCAATCAAGCCAATTATGCCATCCAGCCATTTCAACCTCTGTTGTCCCCTCCTTCTCCTGCCCCCAATACCTCCCAGCATCAAAGTCTTTTCCAATGAGTCAACTCTTTGCATAAGGTGGCCAAAGTACTGGAGTTTGTGCTTCGGCATCATTCCTTCCAAAGAAATCTCAGGGCTGATCTCCTTCAGAATGGACTGGTTGAATCTCCTTGCAGTCCAAGGGACTCTCAAGAGTCTTCTCCAACACCACAGTTCAAAAGCATCAATTCTTCGGTGCTCAGCCTTATTCACAGTCTAACTCTCACATCCATTCATGACCACAGGAAAACCCATAGCTTTGACTAGACGGATCTTAGTTGACAAAGTAATGTCTCTGCTTTTGAATATGCTCTCTAGGTTGGTCATAACTTTTCTTCCAAGGGGTAAGCATCCTTTAATTTCGTGACTGCAGTTACCATGTGCAGTGATTTTGGAGCCCCACAAAATAAAGTCTGACATTGCCTCCAGTGTTTCCTCATCTATTCCCCATGAAGTGATGGAACCGGATGCCATGATCTTCATTTTCTGAATGTTGAGCTTTAAGCCAACTTTTTCACTGTCCTCTTTCACTTTCGAGAGGCTTTTTAGTTCCTCTTCACTTTCTACCATAAGGGTGGTGCCATCTACATATCTGAGGTTATTTATATTTCTCCCAGCAGTCTTGACTTTAGCGTGTGTTTCTTCCAGTCCAGCGTTTCTCATGATGTACTCTGCATAGAAGATAAAGAAGTAGGATGACAATGAACAGCCTTGATATACTCCTTTTCCTATTTGCAACCAGTCTGTTGTTCCATGTCCAGTTTTAACTGTTGCTTTCTGACCTGCATACAGAGTTCTCAAGAGGCAGGTCAGGTGGCCTGGTATTCTCATCTCTTTGAGAATTTTCCACAGTTCATTGTGATCCACACAATCAAAGGCTTTGGCATAGTCAATAAATCAGAAAGAGATGTTTTTCTGGAACTCTCTTGCTTTTCCCATGATCAGCAGATGTTGGCAATTTGATCTCTGGTTCCTCTGCCTTTTCTAAAACTAGCATGAACATCAAAAAATTCACAGTTCACGTATTGCTGAAGCCTGGCTTGGAGAATTTTGAGCATTACTTTACTAGCAAGTGAGTTAAGTGCAATTGTGCAGTTGCATTCTTTGGCATTGCTCTTCTTTGGAATTGGAATGAAAACTGATCTTTTCCAGTCCTATGGCCTATGCTGAGTTTTCCAAATTTACTGACATACTGAGTGCAGCACTCTTACAGCATCATATTTCAGGATTTGAAACAGCTCCACTGGAATTCCATCACCTCCACTAGCTTTGTTTGTAGTGATGCTTTCTAATGCCCACTTGACTTCACATTCCAGGATGTCTGGCTCTAGATGAGTGATCACATCATCGTGATTATCTGGGTCATGATGATCTTTTTTGTACAGTTCTGCAAAGTTCTTAATATCTTCTGCTTCTGTTAGATCCATACAATTTCTGTCCTATATCAATCCCATCTTTGCATGAAATGTTTCCTTCATATCTCTGATTTTCTTGAAGAGATCTCTAGTATTTCCCATTCTGTTTGTTTCCTCTATTTATTTGCATTGATTACTGAAGAAGGTTTTCTTATCTCTTCTTGCTATTCTTTGGAAATCTGAATTCAGATTTTTTTTTTCCTTTCCTTTTATTTGCTTTTTACTTCTCCTCTTTCTACCACTATTTGTATGGCCTCCCCAGGCAGTCATTTTACTTTTTTGTGTTTCTTTCTCATGGGGTCTTGATCCTTGTCTCCTTTACAATGTCATGAACCTCATTCCATAGTTCATCAGGCACTCTGTCTATCAGATCTAGGCCCTTAAATCTATTTCTCACTTCCACTGTAGAATCATAAGGGATTTGATTAGATCATACCTGAATGGTCTAGCGCTTTTCCCTTCTTTCTTCAGTTTAAGTCTGAATTTGGTAATAAGGAGTTCATAATCTGAGCCACAGCCAGCTCCTGGTCTTGTTTTTGTTGGCTGTATAGAGCTTCTCCATCTTTGGCTCTAGAGAATATAATCAATCTGATTCCAGTGTTGACCATCTGGTGATATCCATGCATAGAGTCTTCTATTGTGTTGTTGGAAGAGGGTGTTTGCTATGACCAGTGCATTTTCTTTGCAAAACTCTATTAGTATTTGCCCTGCTTCATTCTGCATTCCAAGGCCATGTGGTCACCAAAGATGTCTTCCCTGAGGCACTTGTGGAACACTTGGATCTGCCATGATGATCACAGGAGGTGGTATAGCTTTTTGAAATGCGGGAACCATGGTGGTTTCAATTTTGAATAGGAGGCAGCAGCCATAAGCAGAAAAGATTTGGCCTTAATGGGATCCTCTTCTAGCCTGTGTTTTCAGGAGCATGAGTGGTACTTCTGCTGGTCTTTCTCTATTGCCTTGTAGTAGGTGTTAACAGGTGGGAAGGTGAGGGTCTACCAAGATATCTTACCTCCTGTATGTGACAATGCAGTAAGGTCCTCCCTCTTTGGCAGTTTGGGAATTCTCAAAAGACATTCCCTGCAACAAAACTACTCATACGTGGACCATCAGGCCATCTCCACACAGTCAACAGCAGTCCTCTCCCAGAATGGCTCTCTAAATCCCACCTTCTGGCTTCTAGACCCCATACACACTGGCTGAACTGCATTGCAGTTTGAGCCATACAGGGCCATGACACATTGTCTGTGTGGCTCTTGCTCTAACCAAATTATATTTCATCAGTTGTTTTATCTTGTTTCCTTTCAGTCCAAGGTAATTTACCCTTTAGTGATAGAGCTTGCCTCACTCTGGAAATCTCTTCCCTTCTTCTCCATCTCCCACCACAAGGCACAGGTTTTGTCTTGCTTCCTCTTATCCTCCTTCTCCCTTCTTAGTTCCTTTCTACACAGGTATATCTGGAACCCACATGGGACACTCTGGTGACCAAGGTCTTCTGCTAGTATTTATCTGAGGCTGTGGGAGAACTATTGTCCATGTAGTAGTATTATTTGTGGTCCATTCATTGAGAGAGTTGCATTTCACATCTGCCTACAATTCTGCCTTCTTGGAACTTCTCAGTTTTTCCTGGCAATCTCTCTTATTCTTCTTTCCTTGACAGTAAAACAGGAAACATTAATTGCCATGAATTAATCTGTTTGATGGGACGTCGCTTACATACACATGTAATTGGTACTACTTTAACTTCCACCATGCAATCAAGCATATTGTGTTGTTGTTGTTTTACTTTCTCCCTAGGAAATTTCTGTTAATGATTAATTGTCATTGGTATGAAGAAATGCAGAACTTTCCAGATAGAATATAATAGCATAATTGGGCTCAAAAAGTCAGCACTTGAATATATCTAGCTAGTTTTTGACGTTCCTGACATTTTCCCAGAGTACATATGACTGATTTCGGGTCTTGAAGTGTAACTCCATTCAGTGGCTATCAAAGGTCAGAGACTGCCATGGGCATAATTTAATTCATGTAGAATAAGATGGCAAATTCATGGCAAATTACCAGTTGGTACTTGACTACTTGAAAAAGAGAGAAAATGGCAACAGCAACAATGACTAAAAAATAAAATAACAAAACCAACAAACACAGGAATGTGTAGTTAATTATTTAATCATAACAAGTACACATGAGTTGATATTTGTATCATAGAATAAGCAAGGAGATAGCATACAATCATCTATATTTGCTTAACTGTCTCTGCTAATGACTTAGACACTGCAAATCACACACAAACCAATAATAATAATAATAATAATATATTTTTAAATTTTTAGAGATAAGAATAAGAGAATACCTTATATGTCTCCTGGGAAATGTGTATGCAAGTGAAGGTGCAGCAGTTAGAACTGGACATGGGGCAATGAACTGATTCAAAATTGGGAAAGGAAGAAGTCATAGGTTTGTATTGTTGTCCTGCTTATTTAACTTCTGTGCAGAGAATACGATGAAAAAAATAAAAGTCAAGATGAAGGTCAAGTTAGAAACAAAATTTATGTTGGAGTTATGAATAGCCTTAGTAATCCCAATGAAAACACCGCAATGACAGAAGAAAAATAGTAAGTAAGGCGCCTCTTGATGAAAATATTGTCTGTTTCAAGTGTAGAAAAATGAAATGAGAGTATCCTACATAAAAGATGAAATTCTGTTTCACATGTGAAACTCTAGATGCAGATTTCAGGTTGTGAAAAATAAGATTATCTATTATTCACACATACATATCTGGAGAAAGTATTTCCAAATTAAAATACAGAATTATCTTACATCATACGTGAAAGTATGGACACAAAATATTCTGCAGAAAATGTGGAAATTTTTACATTAGAGTTATGAAAATCTGGATGCAGATTCTTTGACAGGAAATAAAAAAAAATATCTATGTCATATATCCCAAAATAGACACAGGAAACATGGAATTTTTTCATATTTGTAATTTGAAAATATTTGTGAAGTATTTCCTTCATGAAATACTGAATACTGTCTAACATTTGAAAAACCTGTGTCAATTTTCCTACAAGAAATATAGAATTTGCCCACGGATTTCATGCATGAGCTCTGAAATTCTCTATATTTCCATCAAACAAGTTTGAATTACAGTCTTCAGATATGAGATTTGAAATTCTGTCTCTTTCACATCTGACAATCTGGGGAGAAATGTTCTCATATGAAATATGAATTCTCAAATTTTCACATTTGAAACACTTTCCATATTCATACACAAGAAAGACAATTTTACATGATTCAGAAATTAAGGCCTGAGCTAAATGGCATACACCAAAAAGCTATATTTCATGTATTTCCCAAATAACATATAGAGTTTTCTGTATTTCTTTGATGAAAATCTGGGTGAAAATTTCTCTAGATGAAATAGGGAATTAATATATTTTACATATGTAAAATCAAAACCCTTATGATTATATGGTGGAAGTGATAAATAGATACAGGGGATTCTATCTGATAGGTGAGCGCCTGGAGACCTATAGATGGAGGTTTGTGATGTTGAATACAAAGCAGTGATCAAGAAAATCTGCATGGAAAAGAAATGCAAAATGGTAAAGTGGCTGTGACAGCTAGTGCACTCAGCATGGCCAAGAGGAGCTACCCTACGTCTGAGGTCAGGGGCAGTGGCCAAGAGTGGCAGGGTGGGGCCGCGCAGGAACGGCCGAGAGGAGTCACCCTGGTCCAAGGTCAGGGTCGGGAGCCGGGAGGAGCCACCCCACTCCCAAGGCCAGGGGCAGCAGCTGGGAGGAGCCCCCCCATGGCCGAGTCCAGGGTGGCGGCTGGGAAGGGCAACCCACATCCAAGGAGTGGTGGCTGCACTGGCACAGGTGGGCCTAGAGGAGTTATATCAAGTAAGGTCAGGAAGGGTGGTGGTGATGAGATACCCTTCATCCAAGGTAAGGAGCAGTTGCTGTGCTTTGCTGGAACAGCCATGAAGAGATACCACACACCCCAGGTAAGAGAAACCCAAGTAAGACGGTAGGTGTTGCAAGAGGGCATCAGAGGGCAGACACACTGAAACCATACTCACAGAAAACTAGTCAATCTAATCACACTAGGACCACAGCCTTGTCTGACTTAATGAAACCAAGCCATGCCCACAGAGCAACCCAAGACAGGAGGGTCATGGTAGAGAGGTCTGACAGAATGTGGTCCACTGGAGAAAGGAATGGCAAACCACTTCAGTATTCTTGCCTTGAGAACCCCAGGAACAGTATGAAAAGGCAAAATAATAGGATACTGAACGAGGAACTCCCCAGGTCAGTAGTATCCAATATGCTACTGGAGACCAGTGGAGAAATAACTCCAGAAAGAATGAAGGGATGGAGTCAAAGCAAAAACAATACCCAGCAGTGGATGTGACTGGTGATAGAAACCAAGTCCAATGCTATAAAGTGCAATATTGCATAGGAACCTGGAAAGTCAGGTCCATGAATCAAGGCAAATTGGAAGTGGTCAAATAAGTGATGGTAAGGGTGAACATCTACATTCTAGGAATCAGCGAAGCAAAATAGACTGGAACGGATGAGTTTAACTCAGATGACCATTATATCTACTACTGCAGGCAGGAATCCCTCAGAAGAAATGGAGTAGCCATCATGGTCAACAGAAGAGTCCAAAATGCAGTACTTGGATGCAGTCTCAAAAATGACAGAATGATCTCTGTTCGTTTCCAAGGCAAACCATTCAATATCAACCTAGTCCAAGTCTATGCCCCAACCAGTAATGCTGAAGAAGCTGAAGTTGAACGGTTCTATGAAGACCTACAAGACCTTGTAGAACAAACACCCAAGAAATATGTCCTTTTCATTATAGGGGACTGGAATGTAAAAGTAGGAAGTCAAAATACACCTAGGTTAAAAGGCAAATTTGGCCTTGGGATGCGGAATGAATCAGGGCAAAGACTAATAGAGTTTTACCAATAAAATGCATTGGTCATAGAAAACACCCTCTTCCAACAACACAATAGAAGACTCTATACATGGATATCACTACATGTTCAACACTGAAATCAGATTGAGTATATTCTTTGTTGTCAAAAATGGAGAACCTCTATACAGCCAGCAAAAATAAGACAAGGGGTAGACTGTGGCTCAATCACGAACTGATTATTACCAAATTCAGTCTTAAACTGAAGAAAGTAGGGAAAACCATTTAGACCATATAGGTATGACAAATCAAATCCGTTATGATTATACGGTGGAAGTGAGAAATATGTTTAAGGGCCTAGAACTGGTAGATAGACTGCCTGATGAACTATGGAATGGGGTTTGTGACATTGTACAGGAGACAGGGATCAAGACCATCCATGGAAAAGAAATGCAAAAAAGCAAAGTGGCTGTCTGGCGAGGCCTTTCAAATAGCTGTGAAAAGAAGAGAGGCGAAAAGAAAAAAAGGAAAGATATAAGCATCTGAACGCAGAGTTCCGAAGAATAGCAAGGAGAGATAAGAAAGCCTTCTTCAGTGATCAGTGCAAAGAAATGAAGGAAAAGAACAGAATGGGAAAGACCAGAGATGTCTTCAAGAAAATTAGATATACCAAGGGAACATTTCATGCAAAGATGGTGTCGATAAAGGACAGATATAGTCTGGACATAACAGAATCAGAAGATATTAAGAAGATGTTGCAAGAATACACAGAACTGTACAAAAAAGATCTTCATGATCCGGATAATCACGATGGTGTGATCACTCATCAAGAGCCAGACATCCTATAATGTGAAGTCAAGTGGGCCTTAAAACCATCACTACAAACAAAGCTAGTGGATGTGATAGAATTCCAGTGGAGCTAATTCTAATCCTGAAAGATGATGCTGTGAAAGTGCTATGCTCAATATGCCAGCAAATTTGGAAAACTCAGCAGTGGCCAAAAGACTGGAAAAGGTCAATTTTCATTCCAATCCCAAAGATAGGCAAGGCCAAAGAATGCTCAATCTACCACACAATTGCACTCATCTCACATGCTAGTAAAGTAATGCTCACAATTCTCCAAGCCAGGCTTCAGCAATATGTGAACCGTGAACTTCCTGATGTTCAAGCTGGCTTTAGAAAAGGCATAGGAACCAGAGATCAAATTGCCAACGTCCACTGGACCATCAAAAAAGAAACAGAGATCCAGAAAAACATCTCTCTCTGCTTTAGTGACTATGCCAAAGCCTTTGACTGTGTGGATCACAATCAACTCTGGAAAATTCTGAAAGAGATGGGAATAGCAGACAATTTGACCTGCCTCTTGAGAAATCTGTATGCAGGTAAGTAAGCAACAGTTAAAACTGGACATGGAACAACAGACTGGTTCCAAATAGGAAAAGGAATACTTCAAGGATGCATATTTTCACCCTGCTTATTTAACCTCTATGCAGAGTACATCATGAGAAACACTGTACTGGAAGAAATACAGGCTGGAATCAAGACTGCTGGAAGAAATATCAATAACCCCAGATATGGAAATGACTCCACCCTCATGGCAGAAAGTGAAAAGGAACTAAAAAGCCTCTTGATGAAAGTGAAAGAGGAGACTGAAAAAGTTGGCTTAAATCTCAACATTCAGGAAATGAAGATCATGGCATCCGGTCCCATCACTTCATGGGAAATAGATGGAGAAATAGTGGAAACAGTGTCAGACTTTATTTTTTGGGCTCCGAAATCACTGCAGATGGTGACTGCAGCCATGAAATTAAAAGAGGCTTACTCCTTGGAAGAAAAGTTATGACCAACCTAGATAGTATATTCAAAAGCAGAGACATTACTTTGCCGGCTAATGTCTGTCTAGTCAAAGCTATGGTTTTTCCTGTGGTGATGTATGGATGTGAGAGTTGGACTGTGAATAAGGCTGAGCACTGAAGAATTGATGTTTTTGAACTGTGGTGTTGGAGAAGGCTCTTGAGAGTACCTTCGACTGCAAGGACATCCAACCAGTCCAATCTGAGGGAGATCAACCCTGGGATTTCATTGGAAGGAATGATGCTAAAGCTGAAGCTCCAGTACTTTGGCCACCTCATGCGAAGACTTGACTCATTGGAAAATACTGTGATGCTGGGAGGGATTGTGGGCAGGAGGAGAAGGGAACGACAGAGGATGAGATGGCTGGATGGCATCACTTACTCAATAGATGTTAGTCTGAGTGAACTCCAGGAGTTGGTGATGGACAGGGAGGCCTGGCGTGCTGCAATTCGATGGTCACAAAGCATTGGACATGACTGAGTGACTGAACCGAACTGAACTGAAAATTACCTGGCCTCAAAATGAGCTGAGAAGATTAGTGAAGCTAAATGAAAAGAGAAAAAGGAAAATGATACATATTTGGATGCAGACTCGTAAGGAATAGTAAAAAGAGGTAATACCTTCCACAGTTGTCAAAGCCAATAAATAAAGGAAATAAATAGAATTGTATCCTTACTGATCTCATCAAGAAAATCAGATATGCCAAGGGAAAATTTCATACAAAGATGAGCACAATAAAGGACAGAAATGGTACGGACGTAACAGAAGTAGAAGCTATTAAGAAGTGGGAAGAATAAACAGATGAACTATGAACTATGACCCAGTTAAGCAGATGAACTATGTACTATGACCCAGTTAAGCACGATGGTATGATCATTCACCTAGGGCCGGACGTCCTGTAATACAAAGTCTAGGGGACTTAGGAAGCATACTTACAAACAAACCTCGTGGAGGTAATGGAATTCAGTTGAGATATTTCAAGTTCTAAAAGAAGATGCTCTGAGTGTGTTGCCCTCCATATGCCAGCAAGTTTGGGAGACTCAGCTGTGGCCAGAGGACTGCAAATGGTTAGTTTTCATTCCAACCACAAAGAAAGGCAATCCAAAGAATGTCCACACAACTGCTTAATTGCACACATTTCACACAGTTGCCGAGAAGGCAATGGCAACCCGCCCCAGTACTCTTGCCTGGAAAATCCCATGGATGGAGGAGCCTGGTAGGCTTCAGTCCATGGAGTCATGAAAGGTCAGACACGACTGAGAGACTTCACTTTTTTTTTTTTTCACTTTCATTCATTGGAGAAGGAAATGGCAACCCTATCCAGTGTTCTTGTCTGGAGAATCCCAGGGACAGCAGAGCATGGTGGGCTGCTTTCTATGTGGTCGCCAGAGTCGGAGACGACTGATGCTACTTAGCAGCAGCAGCAACAGCAGAGAATCTCAAGAACTGCTCAAAATTCCCCAAGCCAAGTTTCAGCAGAATATGAACCATGAGCTTCCAGATGTTCAAGCTGGATTTACAAAGGGCTGGGGAATCCAAGATTAAATTGTCAACACCTGTTGTGTCCTCCAAAAAACAAGAGAAATCCAAGAAAGCATCCATTCCTATTTGACTATGCCAAAGACTTTGATTGACACAACAAAATAACACAAGAGAAAAATGACATCAAAACGTGAACTATTCTTCAAAACACGGGAATACATGCCTCCCGAGAAATCGCACACCCATGTAAATATAATAAATATTTATCAACTTGGAAATTTTTCTCAGTAAATAGCAAAGGTGAACTATGATAGTAGTGCAGGTTATAGAATGTTGTTGAGTAATGTGTAGAGCATTTGATTGGTTATTACATTTCTTTATTGATAATTCAGTAAGCACTTAAAATGTGTCATTGGCAGGCTCTATGTTTCAGCTTATGTGAAAGATACATTAAAGACCTGATATCTGTGCTCTCCTTCATGGGAGGGCAAACAGAAGTTCCTTCCAATCCGAAGAAAATGTTGAGAGAAAGTTGTGAGAAGGGGCTTAGCATGATTGAAAATAATTTGCGTGATTGTAGCTTCAGAAGCACAGTATAAGAGAAAGATAATGAAATTACTAAGGAAAACAGATATCATGTTGTTCAAGAACTTTTTAACCACGCTGATGTGCTGCAGTCACCACCACGAATTTACTCTGTCTCTGTGGCAACAGATAAGCAACGTCTAAAAATGCATTTGGAATTATCGGGTGGAATCTTGGTGTCAGGAAATAAAAAGTGTCCTTAAGGACAGCAGACCAAAATGAACCGATAGCATACATCTTGTAAAGTACATATCTTGTGCTGACCATGGGCCAGTCACTCATTATGTCATGTTATCTTTACAGTGATGGCATAATTGGAATCAAGATTTTGGACATGCTATAATATCTATATTTTCAAAGACAGAATGAATTTCTATAATGAAAGCAATTGCTGTCTAACCTTTTAAGACTCTACCAGTAACTAATAGAATATAATGTGTGAATGCACCAAAGTTCATACTGTATATTTTCATTTTTCTAACTTTATTTGCATCTCTTCCTTCACCCATACCATCCTAATTTAGCACCCCTTCATTTCATCAGGGATGGTTTCAGAAATCACTTTACACCCATTACCTCTTTTCGCTTTGTTCTCATTTTCTTGCTTACGAATATTATATCCGGTGTCATTTACCTAGGATGCATAACGAAAGTTTTCTTGAACTGATGAGTTTATAAAACCATGCATTAAAATAGCCAACCATTGAACTAAAGCCTCATTTTACTCTTCCTTGTTTGGAAATAGAAAATGAAACTATGAAGATGAACATGGAAATTTATTGTTCAAATACAAGAATTGTAGATATTTGTTGACATCTACAAATGCAAATTTCAATCTCCCTTAGGCTCCATAATCTGACAAATGTTAGATAGATCATTTTTAATTAGGGTGGTTTTCACATAATGATGATTATTGATGAGTTTACTTGAAAGAGAGGAGGCAGATGTATAAGCGATTGTTGACACTGAGAACCATGAGTTGCCTCTCTCTTGCAGGTTAAGAAAAGGACTGTCATGGGCTGACATATCTCTGTGCCTGTCTGGAAATTTAGAAGGTTCCACCATCAGTCCAGAATAACTGCTCTGTAATGGAGATTCGATGTGTTTCCGAGAAGTAGATGTAGTTGTAGTGGCAAAGTCCTCAACGTGGCCATTTACTTGAGGGTAGCTGCTCTGTGAGTGCCAATTAAAAATGCTCAACTTTTTAAAAATTTCAGTTTGATCTACCACAATCTGGTCTGTGTGTCTAACTGATATTGCTGATTGGGCTGGAGATAGGGCACTTGTATGAGTGACTATCTGGCTGGTATGAGGCTTTTGTATGAAAGGCACACTTAAACTTGTGGAGGCTGGAAATGCGCTCTCTCCACTAGTTTCTGGAAGAAATTCAGAGTTATGATCATCTTTTTTGACACTTGCTTTAGCATGCTTCTTGTTATCTTGAACTAATGAAGATATTGGAGACACATTGTTAATTCCAACTCTTCTTTGCATTCTTACTAAAAGTTGGGGATGGCCTCTTTTGAAATTTGGATTATAGTAGGTCTGTAACTAAAATCAAAGAATTAAATTATTTAGTTTCTTTATAAACCAAGGTAAAACTGACAAACAAAGCTAAGTTATAAAAACGTATTCCTTTAATGGAACCAATTAAATAACATCAACTAAAATACCTCTGTTGATAGTTTTAACAGGTCACATGTTAGGAAAAAATATGCTCAACTAAAAGTATGTTGTATATATATATAGTAAATATCATTTTAAGAAGCTTCAGCACTTGTATCTGATTTCGAGTTGTTAGGAAAGTTTGTTAACATCCAATAATCTAACCTCCAGCTGTTTTCAACTTCAAAAAAAATAAAACTTTTTCAACAATTTGTTATCTCAAGTTTAAATTCCGTTTTACCTACATATATAAACATGCTTTCTAGGTCACATGAGTTAATCTGACATATTGTCAATAAGTGAAAATTTTGGAATACCTTACTCAAAAGAGAGATGTTGTTTTCTTCTTCCAGAAAGACAGGTAGTGAAGCCGATCTTTGAACAGTTTGCCGCTTTTTATGAAATCCATAAAGGTTAAGCTGTCGAATTAAACTCTTCATACTCTTGGTTTCAAATATTCTGAAAGAATCCTTTCTTTCCAAGACTTCTTTCTTAAAGAGTTCTTCATTGATCACTATACATGTGCCTGTGTCATCCCACCAAATAGATTCAAACTGATCACTTTCAACTATATTCCAAAGTTTTTGTGGAAATGTGAGTGAAAGAAAATCATTCACATCATCTCTTTTAGAGACAGAATATGTGTAGTGTGGCCTTTTTATCACAAGATCCTCAGATAAAGCCTGAAAAGCATATTCTTCAATCATAGATCTCAAAACTGAGTCCTCAGTTGTATAATCATACAAAGAAGATCTAATGGAGGTTTCTGAACCAGTGGGTTCATCTTTAGGAGGCCCATCTTGAATTTCTGAAGAAATATGTGCCATCTCAGGGAAATCTTTCTTCAGATAATTTTCTCATTTGTCTAGTTTTACACAATGCAACTTCAAATGATGTTTGGCTGGCCTAAAGAGAGAAACTCTCTCGACCATCACAGAGGTCCTCCCAGTCAAAAAGCTGTGACATCACAAAATCACTGGTCTCCTAGCAATCTAAGGTTAGTTGTGACATCACAAAGTCACTGGTCTCCTAGCAATTGAAGGGTAATTTTCAACCAGTGTTTACTTCAGCATCAACTTAAAATACAGACTGCTTACAGAAATAATAACCAAAACCATGAAGGATGCAACACCTCATTACTAAAGGTTTTTTTGTTGTTGTTGTTTTGTTTTGCTTTGTTTTGGTTGCTGTGTTTGGGATGGCCTTTCTCTTTCCGGCAGTTAGTGGTTCCTCTTCATTGTGGAGATTCCTCCCTGTGGGTGGAGTTGGAAGAGTGGCTTGTCAAGTTTCCTGGTTAGGGAAGCTTGAGTCAGTGTTCTGGTGGGTGGAGCTGCATCTCTTCTCTCTGGAGTGCAATGAAGTGTCCAGTAGCGAGTTTTGAGATGTTTATGCTTGCTGTTTGGGCAGCCTGTATATTGAAGCTCCGGGCTATGCTCTTGTGTTGCTGGAGAATTTTTGTGGTATGTCTTGCTCTGGAACTTATTGGCTCTTGGGTGGTGCTTGGTTTCAACATAGGTATGGAGGTTTGTGGATGATTTCTCTTTTTTAAAATAAATTTATTTATTTTATTTGGAGGATAATTACTTTACATTATTGTATTTCTTTTGTCATGCATTAACATATATCTGCCACAAGTATACACGTGTTCCCCTTTCTGAACCCCTTCCCTCCTCCGAATCCATACCATCCCTCTGGGTAGTCCCAGTGCACTAGCCCCAAGCATCCAGTATCATCCATTGAACCTGGGCTGGTGACTCATTTCATATATGATATTATACATGTTTCAATGTCATTCTTCCAAATCATCCCACCCTCTCACTCTCCCACAGAGTCCAAAAGAATTTTCTATACATCTGTGTCTCTTTTGCTGTCTCACATACAGGGTTATCGAAAAATCACATCTATAAATCTACTTTATTTCTAAAATACAAGTGATTTATCATCCTTCTATAGACACATTCTTAATATTCAGTACTGTTACCCTCACAAACTTGGTCTACTTGCTTCTGTGCAAAAAAAATTATGAACTGACTGTGGGTTTCAGTAATTAAAAAAAAAAAAAGTGTTTATTGTAGTACCGAGGAAGATGTCTTAGCAGCTCTTGCTTCAAAAACACAAGCCTTCAAATACTTTCAGGGGAAATATTTTAATGACTGAGCGAGAGTGGAACATGGGGTCTGTGATCAATATTGGGACATTCTACTAATGGCCTATTACTGAGGATACTGGGAGTCCACATCATCGACAGTCTAGTTCCAACTATGTACTTTAATTTCAGCCTGGTTTGGGCTTTAGCATCTCTAAAACTGTTTACAGGATATTGCTAAGAATGTTGTCGATGGCCCTTGCTGCTGCTGCTGCTGCTGCTAATTTGCTTCAGTCGTGTCCGACTCTGTGCCACCCCAAAGACGGCAGCCCACCAGGCTCCCCCGTCCCTGGGATTCTCCAGGCAAGAACACTGGAGTGGGTTGCCATTTCCTTCTCCACGACGGCCCTTGAGGAGGGACTAAAGACCCTTGAATTTGATTAATGGCTAAATCATTATTATTCTCTATTGCTTGATCATTTTCCTCTGTTTCTGTCTTTTCTAGCTTCTCTGATTAAAATTACTTTTGAACGTGAGGAGGTCAAAAATCTCCTACCTCTCTCTCAATTTCAATGCTTTTCAATCTTAAGAAGGGACTGCTTAGTACAAGAAAGGAAAAACAGTCTTGGACTTAGAGCTCAATCATAAATGTGACAGAAAATCTCAGTGCAGGTTCAGTTCCTTTTTCATGTTTCCCAGCTCTTGGAGTGAATGAGTCTGCAACAACTTTGGCTTTTTTCTGTTGAGATGGAGCATGGAGTTGGAAATAATTCTAAAATCTAAGCTTGCTATCAATAGTTTATGATATGAAAACATATCTCTCTTCTTTATATATAATATATATATTTCTATATGAGTATTTTGTCATTAAACTGGACAAACATTTGAAAATTGGTATATATTTATGAAAAGAAGAGAGCTGAATGATATAAAAGAGTCCTCATATTTTACATGCAGCCAAGAAAACATATTTTGAAGTATTTCAACTTACATAATATTCAATAATTGAGTAGATTTTGAATCGTTCTACATTTGGGTTTTCTTTTTTTCCCATTTTTATTACACCTAACATGAATTAAAAGCCATTGCACTTTTTTTCATACACACAGTCATGCATAGACAGGTGTATATATGTATATATATATATATATATCAAAATATAATTTTAGGCAACTTTATTTAGGTGACCAAACTCATTGCTAGCTCCCAAGATCTTAATAAATTGTGTAGGAAGCCCTACATTACTTAATATCTTTCTGGCTTAAACATTAATATCTTGTTGCTGAAAAGCTCTCCTTTAATCTAGCTCATTTTCCACTATTCTTTCTGTAATTAGAGTTAGGGCTCATAATTATGAGGGCACCTTGAACTCAGAAAATTGCAACTCAATTTACTTAGTGATATTGTTCAAAAAATGCTGTTGTTTTCCTCACATTGGACACAATTTTATTTTATTTATTTTTAACATAAATTAATTTGTTTTAAGAGTAATCTGATTGCTTTACAATATTGCATCGGTTTTGCCATACATTAACATGGATCTGCCACGGGTGTACACGTGTTCCCTATCCTGAAAACCCCTGCTACCTCCCTCCTCAAACCATTCCTCATGGTTATCCCAGTGCACCAGCCCCGAGGATCCTGTATCATGCATCGAACTGGTCTGGCGATTTGTTTGACAAATAATATTATACATGTTTCAATGCCATTATCCCAAATCATCCCACCCTCACCTTCTCTCACAGAGTCCAAAAGACTGTTCTATACATCCGTCTAGTTTGCTATCTCATGTACAGGTTTATCATGACCATCTTTCTAAATTCCACATATATGCGCTAGTTTACTCTATTGGTATTTTTCTTTCTGGCTAACTTCACTCTGTAAAATAGGCTTCAATTTCATCCACCTCACTAGAACTGATTGAAATGTATTCCTTTTAGTGGTTGAGTAATACTCCATCGTGTATGTGTACCACCACTTTCTTATCCATTAGTCTGCTGATGGACATCTAGGTTGCATCCAAGCCCTGGCTATTATAAACAGCCCTGTGGTGAACATTGGGGTACACGTGTCTCTTTCAATTCTGGTTTCCTTGGTGTGTATGGCCAGAAGTGGGATTGCTGGGTCGTATGATAGTTCTATTTACAGTTTTTTGTTTGTTTGTTTGTTTGTTTTTTAAGGAATCTCCACAGTGTTCTCCATAGTGGCTATACTAGTTTGCAATTCCGCTAACAGTGTAAGAGCATTCCCTTTTCTCCACACCCTCCCCAGCATTTATTGCTTGTAAACTTTGGATAGCAGTCATTCTGACAGGCATGAAATGGTACCTCTATATAGTTTTGATTAGCATTTTTCTGATAATAAGTAATGTTGGGAATCTTTTCATATGTTTGTTAGCCATCTGTATGTCGTCTTTGGAGAAATGTTTGTTTACTTCTTTCACCTATTTTATCATGGGGTCGTTTATTTTCCTGGAATTGAAGTTCAGGAGTTGTTTGTATACTTTTGAGATAAATTCTTTGTCAGTTGCTTCAGTTCAGTTCAGTTCAATTCAGTTCAGTTCAGTCGTGTGTGACTTTGTGAAACTCCATAAATTGCAGCACACCAGGACTCCCCGTCCATCACCAACTCCCGGAGTTCACGCAAACTCATGTCCGTCGAGTCAGTGATACCATCCAGCCATCTCATCCTCTGTCGTCCCCTTCTCCTGCCTCCAATCCCTCCAAGCTTCAGAGTTTTCCAGTGAGCCAACTCTTCATATGAGGTGGCCAAAGTACTGGAGTTTCAGCGTTAGCATCATTTCTTCCAAAGAACGCCCAGGAATTATCTTCTTTAGAATGGACTGGTTGGACCTCCTTGCAGTCCAAGGGACTCTCAAGAGTCTTTTCCAACACTACAGTTAAAAGCATCAATTCTGCAGTGCTCAGCTTTCTTCGCAGTCCAACTCTCATATCCTAACAAGACTATTGGAAAAACCATAGTCTTGACCAGATGGAACTTTGTTGGCAAAATAATGTCTCTGCTTTTGAATATGCTGTCTAGGATGGTCATAACTTTCCTGTCATAGGGTAAGCGTCTTTTAATTTCATGGCTGCAGTCACCATCTGCAGTGATTTTGGAGCCCCCCAAAATAAAATCTGACACTGTTTCCACTGTTTCCCCACATATTTCCAGTGAAGTCATGGGACCAGATGCCAGGATCTTAGTTTTCTGAATTTTGACCTTTCAGCCAACATTTTCACTCTCCTCTTTCAGTTTCATCAAGAAGCTTTTTAGTTCCTCTTCACTTTCTGCCATAAGGGTGGTGTCATCTGCATATCTGAGGTGATTGATATTTCTCCTGACAGTCTTTGTTCCAGCTTGTGCTACTTCCAGCCCAGTATTTCTCGTGATATACTCTGCATATATGTTAAACAAGCAGAGTGACAATATATAGCCTTGACAGACTCATTTTCCTATTTGGAACCAGTCTGTAGTTCCATGTCCTGTTCGAACTGCTGCTTCCTGACCTGCATATAGGTTTCTCAAGAGGCAGGTCAGGTGGTCTGGTATACCCATCACTTTCAGAATTTTCCACAGTTTACTGTGATCCACACAGTCAAAGACTTTGGCATAGTCAATAAGGCAGAAGTAGATGTTATTCCGGAACTCTCTTGCTTTGTCAATGATCCAGCTAATGTTGGCATTTTGATTCTGGTTCCTCAGCCTTTTGTAAAACCAGCTTGAACATCTGGAAGTTAATGGTTCATGTATTACTGAAGCCTGGCTTGGAGAATTTGGAGCAGTACTTTACTAGCGTTTGAGATGGATGCAATTGTGCAGTGATTGAGCATTCTTTGGTTCTGCCTTTCTTTGGGATTGGAATGAAAACTGATGTTTTCCAGTCCTGTGGCCACTACTGAGTTTCCCAAATTTGCTGCCATATTGAGTGAAGCACTTTCACGGCACCTCTAAAAGGGGGCAAAATCCGTAAACAGACATTTCTTTAAAGAAGACATACAGATGGCTAACAAACACAGGAAATATGCTTAAAATCATTCCTTATTAGAGAAACAAAAAATTAAAATTAATGTGTAGTCATGTCACACTGTTCAGAGTGGCCATCACCAGAAATTCTACAAGCACGAAATCCTGGGGAGGTTGTGGAGAAAAGTTAATCCTAATACACTGCTAGTGGTAACACAAACTGGTACAACCTGCATGCAGAACAATTTGGTGAATCCTTGAGAAACTGGGACTAGAACTGTCATACAATTGAACAACACCCCTTCTTGGCATATACCCAGAGGGAATTACAATCAAAAGAGACACATGTACCGAAATGTTTATTACAATTCTCTTTACAAAACTATGACATGGATGTAATCTAGATGCACATCAGCCAATGAAAATATAAGGACGTTGTGTTATATATTCAAACAGAATATTACTTAGCTACAGAAAAATATATATTTGTGTCACTTTTAGTGAGGCAGTTCAACCTGCAGCCTATTATTCAGAGTAAAAAAAAAAGTTAGAAAGAGAGAGGCAAATATTGTTTATTAATGTGTATAAATGGGATTTAGGAAGACAGTAACAATGATTCTGCATGAAGGATAGTAAAAAAGATCCACATATAAAGAACAGACACTGAGACTCAGTGGGAGAGTTCAAGGATGGGATGATTTGAGAAAATAGCATTGAAACAGGTACATTTCCATATACAAAAGAGATGACTAGTGCAAGTTCAATGCATGAAAGATACATCCAACTCTTGTGCTGTGGAAGAACCCAGAAGCATGGGGTAACAAGGGAGGTTTGAGTTGTGTTCAGGATAGGGGGGCACATATATCCATGTGGCTGATTCATTTTGATGTATATGTCAAAAACCAACACAGTAATACACAGTAATTCTATTCCAATGAAAAAAATCATTTTTTAAAAGAAATATGAAGAAATAAAAAAGAGTGCATTCAGAAATCACAGGGACATGCTCCAGAATACAACCTCAACAGTTGTTTCATATCTATTCAAGAAAGCGGGCTTAGGAGGGGCAGAACATGTGTGCTGGTATAAAAGCTGAAAGTCGAAGAAGATAAGCTTGAGATTGCAACTATGCAGTTGCAGCATGACCTCAGTATCATAATCTAAATAGTGAAAGATGCATGCAGCAGAATGCAAGCTTAGTAGATCAGCATGACTACTGTGGAGCGTAGGCTCAGTAGGAGTTAAATGCATGCACTTGAGCATCCTTTCAGGAGTGACGGTACGTATGTTTCAGAGTGAAGATAAATAGGTGCAGCAAAAGTGCTCTAAAATGGTGGACAAATACTTGTAAGAAGGAAGGTTCAGAGTGGAAGTTCAGTATTTGCTATAGACTTAGATTTAAGATGAAGACAGTAGGGAAGACCACTAGATGATTCAGGTTTGACCTAAATCAGATCCCTTATGATGGTACAGTGGACATGAGAAAATATTTAAGGCATTAGGTATAATAGAGTGTTTGAAGAACTACATATGGAGGTTCATGAAATTGTAGAGGAGGCAGTGATGAAGACCATCCCAAGAAAATGAATGCAAAAAGGCAGAATGGTTGTCTGAGGAGGCCTTACAAATAACTGAGAAAGGAATAGAAACAAAAGGCAAAGGAGAAAAGGGAAGATATACCCATATGAATACAGTGAACCAAAGAATAGCAAAGAGCGATAAGAAAGCCTTCCTCGGTGATGAGTGCAAAAAAATAGGTGAAAGCAACAGAATGGGAAAGACTAGAGATCTCTTTAAGAAAATTAGAGATACCAAGGGAACATTTCATGCAAAGGTGGACACAATAAAGGACAGAGATTCTATGGACTGAACAGTAGCAGAAGATATTAAGAAGAGGTAGCAAAAATCTATACAGCAAAGATTGAAGAACTATGCAGAAAAGATCTCCATGATCCAGATAATTATCATGATCTAATCACTCACCTAGAGCCAAACATCCTGGAATGTGAGGTCAAGCGGGCCGCAAGAAGCATCAATAGAAACAAAGCTAGTGGAGATACAGAACTTCAGTTGAGTGATTTCAAATCCTAATAGATAGTGCTGTGAATGTGCTGAACTCAATATGCAAGCAAATTTGGAAAACTCAGCAGTGGCTACAAGACTGGAAAAGATCAGCTGTTCCAGTATATGCATTTTAGAGCTTCTTCTCTGTAGTGGTGAAATATGTTCCACACAGAGTTAGACAAGACTGAAGCAATCCTGTGCAAATAGTTGCAAGATTTTTTTTTTAACCTGTAGCAGCTTTTTTCCAATGAGAGTTGACTGTGAAGGTGGAGCAGCTGCTTGGCTTTGAGGGACTCAGGTGGTGTCAAATGGGGAGGGTGCAGGGACACAGACTAACTACACCACAGGAGTTATGGCCCTACCAGAATCTTTTTTTTTTTTTTTTTTTTTAGGTCTTGTATCAGGTGATAAGAAGGCGTCTTTGGCCAGTCTTCTCCCTAGTTCCACCTATTCAGCCATTCAGAAGGCTTCCTTGCCTGGGATCCTTCTCTGTCGTTCAATGTATCAACACATAGAGAGAACTTCCTGGCTGGGGTCCTACTGTGTAAATCAGTGCATCTGACACTTTAAGGAGTATCCTGAGTGGGATTCTACTCTAGCATGGTGCATCAGGCACTTAAAGGAGGACCCTGCAGGTGATGTCCTGCTCTGCATTTCAGTGTGTTCAGCATTTGATGGGTCAGCTTCACTATTGTAGTAACTGCTGATGCTAGCATGTGGGGAGAGAGAGGCTATGGTGATTGCTCCACCCCCTACATGTGACTCGGTGTTATTGCCTTGCTTTCATGGCTGCCTGGCTTTCCTGCACAGGCAGACCCTACCACAGTCTCCTCCCTCACACCCCCTCTCTCTATCTCTCCCCAGTAAACAGCAGCCCTCCCCATGAATTTTTGCAAAATCCCTAAACTGCAGTTCCCAGCCACCGTGCCTTTCAGGGGATAGATGTCCTTGTTGGGGAATGTATGGCTGCAGCAAGGACCCTCTGATTCTCATTGCACCTAGCTTTCCACAGATCAGCTGTTTCACTCTCAGCTTTAAATGTGTATTCTATGATTCAGACGATTGACCCAATGTGGGATTGGACCTCAGCTTCAGTTGCTTCACCCACTCAGGGTAGATCCAGTCCTACTAATACTCCTGATTTACCCCCAGTTCTTTCATCCTACTAAGTTTTGCATGGTTCTATATATTCTTTTCCACTTGTCAGGTACTCCTGTCTACTTTCCGGTACTGTTCTGATTACTCTTCTGTGTCTGAAGGTGTATGCCTGATGTATCCATGGAGAGATGTACTCCACATCCACTTACAGCTCCATCATCTTGTTCTCTCATTTCAAGAGAGTTTTAGAGCACAGAATCCACCGTCGTAGTGTGTGTGCTATAAAATGTGAGTTCGGATATACTCTTGAGGGCAAGCTCAGTGATTTTAGCACAGCTGATCTAAAGCATACCTTTAGTGTTGGCCAGACACATGCTTCAAATGTAAAGAAAATTATTTATGGTGTGCCAATTCTAGAGCGCAAGATCAGTGGTTGTGTAACATTTCCTGTAGAATGCAAGTTTAATTGTGAAAAGAGGTATGCTCCGCAATGCAACTGAGCAGTTTTAGACATCTTGTGGTAGAGTACATGGTCAATAGTGGCAGGAACTGTGCTCTAGTGTGCATTCAGCAGTGGCTGGAAGCATGTTGCCAGTGCCAATGGGATGGCTTCAGACAGCCTGCTTTAAGTGCAAGCACACTAGTGGCAGAACGTGTGCTCCAGATTGCAAGCTAAGCTGTTTCAGTACTTCCAGGCTAGAGCTAAGACGCAGTAGTGATGCATGCAGGCTTCAAAGTGCCATCCTACTATTTGTGTCACACCCGCTCTAGAGCACAGTCTAAGTAGTGGTGGGGAGAATCCGCAAAAGCACCATCTCAGAAGATGAAGCACGTGTTCTCTAAAGCCAAGATTCAGTATTTGAAGCATGCCTGCTCTAGATCATGGGTCTGTATTAACAGGGATATGCCTAAAGTGTGTTTCACTGTTGAGAGGCATGTTGAAGAGCTAAGTTCAGCAGATGCAGCATGCCTGCTCTACATGTGCTTCAGAGTGTTGTCTCAGGAGTTGCAGTGCTCTTGCTCAAGAGTGCAGACTGCAGAGGGACATGTTCTCTTGAAAGCTGGGTTTTTATTTTTGGCTGCATATCCAGAGATTAAATTCAGAAAATGTGATATACCTGCTCTGCCACACAAGCTCAGTAGTGGGAAGACAAGCCCTCAACAGTGCAAGCGCAAGGGTTGTGGCATATGCATATTGTGACACACGACCAATTGAGGCAGGACATATGAAGTATACACCAAGTCTGTAGTGGTGGCATGTCACCCATATATATACAGGTACACTACTCACAGCTTGCACAGTCTAGAGTGCTAGGTGACTAGCAGCAAAATGGCTGGTATAAAATGTCACTGGGGTAATTGTTGCACACACCTTCTCGAGCAATACCTCAAGGAAGTTAATATAATACTTCAGAATTCAAGGTCACTAGTGGTCACACAGTTGATCTAGAATGACGGTTCACTTGTGGGTAGGATATGTGTTTTAGAAAGCAGCCTCCTGGAGTAGGTCCTCCAGAGTGCAACCTCAGTAGTTGGGACACCTGCTCTAGAGTTCAGGAAGAACAGTGGGGAAAATATGCAACAGAGGGCAAGCCAAGTCATTGGTAATTTTCAGCTGCAGAGTGTAGGCTCACAGGTTTAAGCACACAGGCCATCGAGCAAGATTAGTAGTACTGGAACTCATGCTGTATAAGGCAGGCTCAGCAGTGATAAAGCAGTGTACCAGGGTGCAGAATCAGTAGCTGAAACGTGAATATTTTGGGGTCTGGGCTTACAAGTGGCAAGACACAGGCTTCCGAGTCTGAAATAAGTAATGGCCACACACATGCTCTAGACCACATGTTCACTAGCTGTGCCATGCCTGCTTAGTTTAAGGACTCAGAAGTGACAAGTGTGCTGTAGTGTTAGGATTTATACTGCTGGGATGCATGATTCAGTGTGCAGTTGTGTAGTTCAGGCATTCTTACTTGACAGCACAGTCTCAGTAGTGTCAGAACATTGGCTCTTGAAGGCACACGCAGCCATGATGGGATATATGCTTCTAAGTAAATCTCAGTAGTGCAAAACCCATGATGAAATGTACTCACTCTGTAGTCATGAGATCTGTACTCCCAGCTGCACGTTCAGTTACTGTGGCATGTGTGCAACTAGAGCATGTTCTCAGCCATGTCCAGATGCCTGCACTTGAGCTCATGCTCAGTAGAGGCATACAATATCCTCCAGTGTTTAAACTCACTCTGTCTACAGGAGTGCTGGCTCAGTTGTGTCCAGAAGCGAACTTCAGAGTGCAAGTTCAGTAACAGTTTAGGCACACCTGAACTACAGTGCAGGTTGAGTAGTGGCCTGACTTACCTATAAAGCAACAAGCTACTGATCGTGATATTTATGCTTTAGAGTGAAAGTTCAGCCGGTGATGAACTCTTCTTCTGGAAGGCAATTTCAGTTGTACAGGGATGCAGGATCCAGAGTGTAATATACAAAAAGTGTATGTGTACTTACAACATGCATGTTTTAAGGACAGGCTCAGTAGTGGCAGGCCATATCCTAAAGAATCCAGGTTTAGGAGTGATGGGATGTATGCTCTACTGTGCAGTCTCAGTGACAGAAATGCACTTGTTCTAAAGCTTGTTGATAATCTCAATAGTGGCAGAAAGGGTGATCCAGATTGGAAACTAAGTAGTCCAGGCGAGAGTCCTCTACATGGCGGCCTCAGTATTGACAAGCGCATATTCCAGAGGGCAAGCTCAGTGTTTGTAGCATGAGTCGTTTTAAATAAGAGAAGGAAATGTCAACCCACCCCAATATTCTTGTCTGGAGAATCTTGTGGACAGAGTGGCATCGTGGGCTACTGTCCATAGGTTCGCACGGAGTCGGATAAGACTAAAGCGACTTAGCATGCATGCATGCATTGGAGACGGAAGTGGCAACTCACTCCAGTATTCTTGCCCCGAAAATCCCAGGGATAGGGGAGCCTGGTGGGCTGCTATCTATGCAGTCACACAGAGTCGGACACAACTGAAGTGACTTAGCAGCAGTAGCAGCAGCAGCAGCAGCAGCAGCAGCAGCAGCAGCAGCAGCAGCAGTTTCAAATCAGGGGTCAGTAACTGTGAAAAGCTTCTTGCATTTTCAGTCGTTAACACATGCCAGGTCCAGAGTGCAGACGCACTTGGTTGTGATACTTATGCTCTAGAGTTGTAATGTATGTTCCAGAGTCCTAGCTAAATACTGCACCTGCCCTAATTCAATTCTTAGTAAAAGCAGAATGCAAACTCGTGATTTCAACCTCAGTAGTTGCTGCATGCATAATCCGAAGTAGTGGTGCATACACTCATGAGTGTCAGATCATGAACTGCAGGATAATTGCCACCAAATGGGGCACAACAGTGGTAAGAAGCATACTTCAGAGTTCAAAGTAAGTTGCTGCTGGATGCATACTACAGAGGGTGAGCTCAGTAGCTTCACTGAGTGCATGCTTCACACTATGAGCTAAACAGTACTTGATGGTGTTATGTTGACAGTATGCTTACTTTAGAGCACTTGCTTAGTAGTGACAGAATGCATACTCTGAAAATAAACTCAGCAGACTCATCCTAAGATGGCAGTGACATATGAGAAGGAGTTCAAATATTCCTCAGTAAATACCTCCAAAGATTGTCAGGATATGGAGTAACTTTCACTAAACAAGTTCTATATGCTGGCAGAGGACACTAGATACCCAGAAAGGCCAATAATGAGGTAGGAGAAGGGATAAACAAGAATAGAGGAACAAATGATTTAGGGATAGAGACTGATTCTAGAACCGGACATGCAACAATGGACTGGTTCTGAATTGTAACCCTGCTTGTTTAAATTAGATGCAGAGTACATCATGTGAAATGCCAGACTGGATGAAACACAAGCCTGAATCAAGATTGCTGGGAGAAATAGCAATAACTTCAGATACACAGATGGCAAAACCCATATAGCAGAAAGCGAAGAGGGGCTGAAGAGCCCTCTTGATGAAAGTGAAACAGGAGAGTGAAAATGCTGGCTTAAAATTCAACATTCAAAAATGAAGATCATGGTATCTGGTCCCATGATTTCATGGCAAGTAGATGGGGAAACAATGGAAACAGTGTGAGACTTTATTTTCTTGGCTCCAAAGTCACTGTAGATGGTGGCTGCAGCATAAAATTAAAAGATACATGCTTCTTGGGAAATAAAGCTCTGACCAAACTAGACAGCATATTTAAAAGCAGAGACATTACCTTGCCATCAAATGTCTTTCTAGTCTAAGCTATAATTTTTCCAGTAGTCATGAATGGATGTGAGAGTTGAACTATACAGAAAGCTGAGCCCTGAAAACTTGATGTTTTTGAAGTGTGGTGTTGGAGAAGACTATTGAGAGTCCCTTGGATAGCAACGAAATAAAATCAGTCAGTAAGAAATTCAGTTCTGAATATTCATTGGAAGGACTGATGCTAAAGCTGAAGCTACAATACCTTGGCTACCTGATGCGAAGAACTGACTCTCACAAATGAAGAAGAAGGCAGGAGGAAAAGTGGATGAGAGAGGATGAGATTGAGTCCATCACTGACTCAATGGAGATGAGTTTGAGCAAGCTATGGAAGCTGGTGATGGACAGAGGAGCAGGGTGTGCCACAGTTCTTGGGGTTACAAATAGCTGAGCTGAGCAACTGAACTGAACTTGTGTTGGGGATAGAAAGCCAATTCTGAGTTAGTTTGATAAGAAGTCTGGGCTCCCCAAAGCAGAGAAAGGTGTCTGGATTGTTGAGGAGGAGATGGAGGGGTCTAGAATTCTCAAGGAGGAGAAAATGGCAAACATGTTTGTTTGCTGGTTGTTTGCATTTCTCTATATTCCTATATTCTCTATATTCCTTAGTCTTAGTCACATAAAGTGCTTTTTTTTTTCCTTTAAAAATGGAACTGATGATTACACAGAAAACAACTCAGTTTAAACTCTGTAACTGAGATTGTATAGCAACAGTGTATCATGTTTGAGGACAGTTTCTCCTTTCTGAAAACCTTCTGACTAATCCTAATATTTTAGAAGGTGTATTATCGGAGTGGGTCTGGTAGGGTCTTTCTATTGTTAAATTCTAATCCTTTGATCCTAAAATATAAATTGTGGGAATAGGTCTGGTAAAATTTTCACAAACTTGAGACATTCTTTTGATTTATTATAATAGCTATATTAAAATGTGTGTAACACCCTAGCTAACACTAGCAAGGGGTGGGGTCGGGGGGGCTTTCTCCGGTCCCCTTCTGATGTCCATGTCAGAAGCTTTCTCTGTCCCTTTTCTTACTTTAATAAAACTCTGCTGTGCAAGAGCTCTTGAGTGATCAAGTCTGGTCCCTGATCCTGAAGTTAAATCTTCTTCTTCAGAGATTATGTTTATGGAACTATTCATCTTAAGCTATTAGAGAAGGAGAAGTTTCCATACCGCAGGAAACCCTCTCAGAAGTTGATTCAGTGGGCCACTTTGGAATCTCAGAGCGTAGTATAAGCACCCACTCCCCCTCAAACAAAAATCATCTCAGAATTCAAGCCAAAAAGGCAATTATCAGTGAAGAATTGCCTCACACTCTCGTGTTCAACCACCTTGAGTGGGGGCTATGTACGGAGGCGCCCTCTGCATCTTCAGTCCTTAGAATAAAGATGGGGTTTCAATGCCCTGAGGACACTCTGAGAGGACTAATGTAATGTAGCAGCCCGAACCACAGAATGCTAGATAGATAAAATTTAAAAAAATTTAATAAATAAAAGGAATGTTCCTATAAGAAGGCTCTAAGACCACAAAGCGACCCCTGACCTGCTCACATAACAGATTGTACCCTAGTATTTACCAAAGGAGAGCAAGCCAGCTTCCATTACAGCCCTCCCAGGAGGCAAAGTTTCTGTTGATAACCAGAGGCAGAAGGCCATAAACTTTTAGGCCCAGGAGACTGCATCTCCTTCTAAGCTGTGAGCAGAGTCTATCCATGAACAGCCTCTAACCATGGCTTCCTGGGATCTGGGACAGTGTAAAGCTGCCAAGAGTGTCATAACCTGAGATCAGCTCCTCTGAGGAGATGCACAGCTCACCATGGACTGTATCTTTTTGAAGTATCTGAGAAACTGCCCAGATTGAACCTGAGCAGTGTACGAAAATGATGGCCCACCAGGTACTATGACATCACAGCTATCCCGAGAGCCTGAGTTGCTCATTGGAACCATGTACTCTGGAACATCCTGGAACCTGAGCAGCATGGACCTGGGAAGTGCATGAGATACAGATACATGGCCCAGCTGTGACTGCACCTTCACGGAGCACCCAGGAGCTTGAGTGGTTGGATCTGAGAAGTGCACATCACCTTGGATTTTGGCAGACCCTGTGCTTTCCATTCATACCAGGGTTCCCCACAAATCCCAGTGGTATTTCTTTGCAGTGTTCCTGCCTCTCCACCGCACAGAAGGGCAAGTGACCCTGAATAAAGTCTACTGTTACCACTTCCTATTATGGCTAAGATTAGATGTTGAAAAGATTTGTAAGCTGAGGAGGCCATCCTAAGTAAAGATAAAACAGGAGATCCATTCCAGAAGTGACAGGTACAACAGATTAAAGTCAAGAAGTAAAATTGCATTTAAGGACTATTGCAGACTTTGAAAAAAAGTGCAAGCTAGAGCAAGGGATTGCCTGACACTGAACAGACCCCACAATATTTTTTCTAATTTTTGTGTTTAATTATTTTTTGATTTATTTTCTATTGCACATTGGGGAGCCCAAATTCTAGTCTATGTTTTAAATTTTGCTTTCTGATATTTGCTATTAGTTTTGTAGCTGCTGTTGCTAAGTCGCTTCAGTCGTGTCCGACTCTGTGCGACCCCATAGACAGCAGCCCACTAGGCTCGTCTGTCCCTGGCATTCTCCAGGCAAGAGTACTGGAGTGGGTTAAGATTTTCTTCTCCAATGCATGAAAGTGAAAAGTGAAAGTGAAATCGCTCAGTCGTGCCCAACTCTTAGCGACCCCAGGGACTTCAGCCTACCAGGCTCTTCCATCCATGGGATTTTCCAGGCAAGAGTACTGGAGTGGGTTGCCGTTGCTGTAGCATTAAGACTCTATTGTTTTAATATCTATTTTCACTCAGGGATTTCATTACAGGCTTGATTGCTCTCTTTTCCTTTGACTTTCTTTTCTCCTCCTCATCATATCTATCTAGCTCTTCCCTCTTCTTTTCTCTATATAACACTGTGAATCTCTTTGACAGTTCAGGATGTGGACTTGTTTCATTACTCACATGGGGCTTTTTCTTCTGTGCAATGTTGAAAAAGTAGTCAAGGTTACTTAAAGAGGGGGACCAAAAGCCAGAGGCAGGTAGCACAGCTCCAGAATTTTGGATCATCATAGAACCCCTGGCACCAGGGAATAGTGATAAACAAGATCCCATACAAAAGGATACATGCCTACACTGAAAGCAAGCTCCACCCAAGAGCAGCAAGCTCCAGTGCAAGACAACCCATGCTCATCTTCCAGAAAAACAGGGACACACTAAAGAAAATTAAAAGACAGCCTTCTCAGTTCAGTCACTCAATTGTCTCTGCCTCTTTGCAACCCCATGGAATGCAGTGCACCAGGCCTCCCTGTCAATTACCAACTCTCAAAGTTTACTCAACTCATGGCCACTGAGTCAGTGATGCCATCCAACCATTTCATCCTCTGGCATGCCTTTCTCCTCTGGGCCTCAATCTTTCCCAGCATCAAGGTCTTTTCAAATGAGTCAGCTCTTTGCATCAGGTCGCCAAAATATTGGAGTTTCAGCTTCAGCATCAGTCCTTCCAATAAATATTCAAGACTGATTTCCATCAGGATGGACTTGTTGAATCTTTTTGCAGTACAAGGGACTCTCAAGAGAGTTCCCCAACACTGCAATTCAAAAGCATCCGTTTGTCGATGCTCAACTTTCTTTATAGTCCAAATCTCACATCCATACGCGACTATTAGAAAAACCATGGCTTTTACTAGACAGACCTTTGTCAGAAAAGTTAAGTCTCTGCTTTTTAATATGCTGTCTAGGTTGGTCATAACTTTCCTTCCAAAGAGTAAGCATCTTTGAATTTCATAGCTGCAGTCACCATCTGTAGTGATTCTGGAGCCCCTCAAAAGAAAGTGAAACAGTGATTGCCCATCTATTTGGCATAAAGTGATCAGATGAGATGCCATGATCTTAGTTTCTAGAATGCTGAGCTTTAAGCCAACATTTTCACTCCCCTCTTTCAATTTCATTAAACTGCTCTTTAGTTCTTCATCCCTTTCTGCCATAAGGGTGGTGTCATCTGCATATCTGAGGTTATTTCTCCTGACAAACTTGATTCCAGCTTGTGCTTCATCGAGCACAGCCTTTCTCATGATGTACTCTGCATAGAAGTTAAATAAGCAGAGTGACAATATACAGCCTTGACATACTCCTTTTCCTATGCAGAAGCAGTTGTTCAGATTCCATTCAAACTGCTGCTTTCTGACCTGCATAGAGGCCTCTGAAGAGGCAGGTCAGCTGCTCTGATATTCACATCTCTTTCAGAATTTCCCAGCGTTTATTGTAATGCACACAGTGAAAGTCTTTGGAATAGTCAACAAAGCAGAAGTAGATCTTTTTCTGGAACTCTCTTGCTTTATTGATGATGCAGTGGATGTTGGCCATTTGATCTCTGGTTCCTCTGACTTTTCCAAAACCAGCTTGAGCATCTGGAAGTTTATGGTTCACGTATTGCTGAAGCATGGCTTGGATATTTTTGTGTGTTACTCTGCTAGGGTGTGAGATGAGGGCAATTGCTCAGTAGTTTGAGCATTCTTTGGCCTTTGTTTGGGATTGGAATGAAAACTGACCTTTCCCAGTCATGAGCCACTGTTTAGTTTTTTTTTTTTTTTAATTTGCTGACATATTGAGGGAAACACTTCCATAGCATAATCTTTTAGGATTTCATATAGCTCAACTGGCATTGTATCACTTCCAATAACTTTGTTCATAGTGATGCTTCTTAATGCCCACTTGACTTCACATTCCAAGATATCCAGATGTAGGTGAGTGATCACATCATCATGATTATTTGGGTTGTGAAGATCTTTGATGTACAGTTCTTCTGTGTATTCTTTGCCACCTCGTCTTAATATCTATTGCTTCTGTTAGGTCCATGCAATTTATGTCCTTTATTGTGCCCATCTTTGCATGAAATGCCCCCTTGGTATTTCAAATTTTCTTGAAGAAATCTCTAGTCTTCCCCATTTTATTGCTTTGCTTTATTTCTTGGCACTGATCACTGAGGAAGGCTTTCTTATCTCTCCTTGCTATTCTTTGGAAGTCTGTGTTCATATAGGTATACCTTTCCTCCTCTCCTTTGCCTTCATTTCTCTTCATTTCACAGATAATCATAAGGCCTCCTCAGGCATCCATTTTGCCTTTTTGCATTTCTTTTTTCTTGGGAATGGTCTTAATCCCTGTCTCCTGTACAATGTCATGAACCTCCCTCCATAGTTCGTCAGGCATTCTATCAGTTCTAGTCCCTTAAATTTATTTCTCACTTACACTGTATAATCATAAGGGATTTGATATAGGTCATTCTTGAATGGTTTAGCAGGTTTTTCCTACTTTCTTCAATTTAAGTCTGAATTTTGGCAATACAGACTTCATGATCTGAGCCGCAGTCAGCCTCTGGTCTTGTTTTATGCTGTCTAGGAGGAGTAAGCATCTTTTAATTTCATGGCTGTTGTCACTATCTTCAGTGATTTTGGAGCCCCCCACCACCACCCCCCCAAAAAAATGTCTGCCACCATTTCCACTGTTTACCCATCTATTTGCCATGAAGTGATCGGACTGGATGCCACCTCAGTTTTCCTAATGAAGAGCTTTAAGCCTACCTCTTCACTTTCCTCTTTCACTGTCATCAACAGACTCTTCAGTTCCTCTTCAGTTTCTGCCATAAGGGTGGTGTCATCTACATATCTGAAGTTTTTTACATTTCTCCTGGTAGTCTTGATTCCAGTTTGCATTTCCTCCAGCTAAACATTTCTCTGCATAGAAGTTAAATAAGCAGTGTGACAATACATACTCTTGAGGTACTCCTTTTCCTATTTGGAACCAGTCTGTTATTCAATGTCCAGTTCTAACTGTTGCTTCTTGAACTGCATACAGGCTTCTCAAGAGGCAGGTCTGGTGCTGTGCTTTTACCATCTCTTTCAGAATTTTCCAGTTTATTTTGATCTGTATAGTCAAAGGCTTTGACATACTCAGTAAAGCAGAACTAGATGTTTTTCTGGAACTTACTTGCTTTGTTTGAAGATCCAGCAGATCTTGGGAATTTGATCTTTGGTTCCTCTATGTTTCCTAAAACAAGATTGAATATCTGAAAGTTCATGGTTCACATATTGCTGAAGCCTGGCTTGGAGAATTGTGAGCATTCCTTTATTAGCATGTGAGATGCATGCAATTGCATGGTAGTTTGAGCATTCGTTGGCATTGCTTTTTCTGAGATTGGAATGAAAAATGACCATTTCCAATTGAGCCAGAGCTGAGATCCTCAAATTTCTTGTCATATTGAGTACATCAGTTTCACAGCATCATCTTCAAGAATTTGAAATAGCTCATCTGGAATCAAAGCCATAATAGAGCCCCCTAATTCTCTAATGGACACTGCATTGACTCTCAGATCAAATGAAATCAACAGCCATCTTCTATAACAACAACAACAACAACAACAACAGAAAGTTATCTCAACTAGAAAACTTTTAGAAGCCACTTGTCCCACCACATTCACTTGGAGGAGACCACCCAATTAATAGCAATGATGGCCCTTGAAGACAGTCATTGAAACAACATGAAAAGGCAGAGACATATCCAGCAGAGGATATGAAGGAACACAATAAAAATCAACAAACCAATGAAAGAGGAGGAGGTAGGAAGTCTACAGGAAAAACAGTTCAGCACAATAATAGTCAATGTCTTGGAAACAAATGGATCTACAGATAAATAGACTTCAAGCATGGATTGAGAAGATGAAAGGGGTGTTTTAAATGGACCTAGAATAAATAATGAGTAGTCAATCAATAATGAACAATGAAATAACTGAGATAGAAATCACCCTGGACAACAGGAACGGTAGCGTAACTGAGGCAGAAGAAAGACTAAGTGAGCTGGAAGATCAGATATTGGAAATAAATGAAGCAGAATAGAAAAAAAAAGAGAGAGAGAAACGAAGAAAATCTCAGAGACCTATGGGACAATGTTAAATGCCCCCATATTTAAATCATAGGTTTCTTGGAGAAATAAGACAAAAGGAAAGGGCATGAGAAATATTTGAGGAAGAAATAGTTAAGAACTTCCCTGAAATGGGAAAAGGAATAGACACCTAAAATGAAAAATCCCAGTGTGTCCCATAGGAATAAAACAAAGACAAAACATGTCAGAACACACATTAATCAAAATAAAAACAAACAAACAAATAAATATACACAATGAACAAATATTCAAGGTAACAAAGGAATCACAACAAATAACATAGAAAGTAATCCCCATAAGGATAACATCTGATCTTATAATAGAAACTCTTCAGCTTAGAAGGGAATGGCAGGATGCACCTGAAGTACTGAAAGGCAAAAACCTAAAGCCAAAATTACTGTATCCAAGAATGATAGTATTCTCATTCAAAAGAGAAAACAAGAGCTATACAAACAAACAAAAGCAGTTAGTGTTCAGAACCACCAAACCAGCACTTCAGGAAATGCTGAAGGATCTTCTCTAGAAAGAAAAAAGAAAAGCTTATAAAAACAGAGCCACAAAATATATAGTAAATGGTAAGAAGATCATACTTATCAACAACTACCTTAAACAGAAATGGGCTAAAAGCTCCAATAAAAAGACAAAGACTGGGGGAATGCATACAAGAATATACTGTCTGCAAGAAAACCGCCTCATTACTAGGGACACATACAGCCTGAAAGTGATGGCCAGGGAAAAGCTATTTTGTGAAAATGGAGAGCAAAAGTAGGAGGAACAGTATTCATATCAGATAAATGGACTTTAATTAAAGACCACTATAGGAGACAAAGAAGGTTGCATTACATAACAATCAAGGTATCAATCGAAGAAGAAGCTATATGCACCCAATGTAGGAGAACCTCAATACAAGAAGCAAATGCCAACAACTATAAGAGCAGAAATAGACACTAACCAATAGAATTAGGTGATTTTAATACTTCACTCATAACATGAACAGATCATCCAGACAGAAAATGAAATAAGGAAAACTCAAGTTTTAGAAGATAGATTAGACCAGTTTGAGCTAATTGATATCTACAGGTCATCCCACCGCAAAAGAACAGATTTCACCTTTTTCTCCTTTTTTTCTCCTTTCTCTCAAGTGCAAATGGAACATTATCTTAGGACAGATCACATTCAAGGTTAGATCACATCTAACCTTGATAAATTCAAGAAATTGTAATATTTTCAAGCATATTTTCTGATCACAATGTTGTTAGATCACATATCAACTACAGGAAAAACAACAACAACAACTAGACGAAACACAAATAATTTGGAGGCTAAACCGCCCAAAATTCAAATTTGAATTCAACAAAAGTCAGAGTTTTTATGAAGAGAGAGGAAAAAAAAAAAAACCAACTCTTCCAAAGTAGTCATAGGTGGAACATACCTCAACATAATGAAAGCCAAATATGACAAAAACCATTGCAAACATTATTGTTAATAATGAAAAGCTGAAAAATTTTCCTTTAAAATCAGCATTAAGACAATGTGCCCACACTTATCACTACTCGTTCTGGGAATTCTAGCCGCAATTTTCAAAGAAGAAAAAGATATAAAAAAATCCCCATTTGAAAAGAAGAGGTATAACTGTCTATTTGCACATGATATAACCCTTTACAAGGAAAACCCAGGAGATGTCACCAGAAAATTACTGGAGTTAATCAATGAATACAGTAAATGTGCAGGGTATAAAATTAATACACAGAAACCCTTATAATCCTCCACATAAGGAACAATCATGTTCACCATTGCAATGAGAGGAATAAAATAACTAGAAATAAGTTTGCATAAAGAGACAAAGGACTTCCCTGATTGCTCAATTGGTAAAGAAGCTGCCTGCAATGCAGGAGACTCCTGCATTTGATTCCTGGGTCAGGAAGACCCCCTGAAGAATGGATAGGCTACCCACTATAGTGTTCTTGGGCTTCCCTTGTGGCCTCAGCTGGTGAAGAATCCTCCTGCAATGTGTGAGACCAGTGTTTGATCACTGGGTTGGGAAGATCCTCTGGAGAAGGGAAACCTACCCTTTCCAATATTCTGGCATGGAGAATTTCAAATTCCATACACTGCATATTCCATGGGATTGCAAAGAGTCAGATGTGACTGAACAACATTCACTTTCCCAGAAGGATAAAAGAAAGCACTGAGGAAGGAAATCAAAACATATATAGATGCAGAAAGATATCATGTTCTTGGATTCGACTAATTGATAGAGTTAAAATGAATATACCAGCCAAAACAATCAATAGATTCAATACAATACCTCTCAAACTACCAACAATATTTTTCATAAAACTAGAACAAATTATTTTATGATTTGCATGGAAACACATAAGACCTCGAAGAGCCAAAGCAGTTTTGAGAAAGAAGAATGGAACTAGAGGAGTCAAATTTTCTAGCTTCAGACTACACTACAAAGATATCATGAGAGTATGAAACTTGCATAAACATAGAAATATAGACCAATGGAAAAAAATATGAAGTCCAATGATAGATTCATGCACCCATTATCTTTGACGATGCAGGCAAAAATGTGCAACAGAAAAAGACATTTTCCTCAAAAATTGTCACTGGGAAAACTGGACAGCTATGTGTAGAAACTAGAACGCTATCCAACATCATGTTCAAAAAATAAACTCAAAATGGATTATAGGTGTAAAAGTAAGACCAGAAAATATACAACTCTCAGAGTAAAACGTAGGTATAACCACCACAAAATAAGTCACAGCAAGATCCTCTGTGGCCCATTGCCTAAAGGAAATAAAAATAAGTTTTTAAAAAGGAACCTAATTAAGCTCTATAGCTTTTGTACAATGAAGGAAACTATAATTAAGGTGAATATGTAGCTTCAGAATTGGGAGAAAATAATAGCAACTCTGAGTGAACTCCGGGAGTTGGCGATGGACAGGGAGGTCTGGCGTGCTGCAATTCATGGCGTCGCAAAGAGTCAGACACGACTGAGCAACTGAACTGAATTGAACTGAATAGCAACTGAAAAACTAACAAAAAATTAGTCTCCAAAATATGCAAGCTGCTCATGCATCTCAATACTCAGCTACACATACTACTCAGTAAACAAACCACCAATCAAAACATAGGTAAAGCCCTCTGCAAAGAAGATATACAGACTACTAAGAGACACAGAAACGTTGCTCAGCATCACTCAGTATAAGAGAAATGCAAATCAAAACCACATTGAGGTATCATTTCACACCAGTCAGATTGGCCATCATTAAGATATCTACAATATAATTGCTGGAGAGGGTGTGGAGAAAAGGGAACCTTTTTTCACTGTTGATGGGAATGCAAACTGGTACAACCATTATGGAGACGCCTTAGAAAGTTGGAAAGAGAAATACCATATGACCCAGCGATCCCACTCTTAGGCATGAACTTCAAGGAAAGTAGAATGGTAAGAAACACAGTACTCCAATGTTTATTGAAGCACTGTTTGCAATACCTAGGATGTGAAAGTGACCAGGAGGTCCATCGGCACATGCACGGTTAAGGAAGTTTTGCTGCATATACATATGAAATATTACTCAGTTATAAGAAGTCATGCATTTGAGTCAGCTCTAATGAGTGGGAATAGCATGAAACCTATTACACAGAGTGAAGGAACTAAGAAAGAGAAAGACAAAGCTGTATATTAACTCACAAATGTGGAATTTAGAAAGATGGGCTATGCACAGGCCAGGAGAAGAGACAAAGATCTAAAGAACAGACCTTTGACTCAGTGGGAGAAGGTGAAGGTGGGATGACTTGAGAAAAGCGCATTTAAATGTGTACGGTACCATATGTAAAAAATAGAAGACCAGTGTGAGGTTTTATTATATGGGTGATATAGGATAGCCATGTCACAGCTTCTGAAATTGCAACCTAATGCATGCTTCAGCCACCAAGGAGCCCACATTCTAGTGCACATCATGCACATTCTGAGCTTGCAGCCTCCAGCTCTCATTTTACCCCTTCTGACATCACGATCCAGGGTAAGCTGTGGTAACTGCTGAATTTGCACTTTAGGGGAGGCATCACAAACTTATTAAGCCCGTATTCTAGTGCAAACATGCTGCGTCTTGAACCTGAACTCTGGATGCATCTTGCCACTACTAACACTGTTTATCATCATCTAGTGTTTCGCTGTCATGAGATGTTTCCATTGCTTCTTCATCTCTGGTCATAACTCTGTGTCATTTACCACCATCCAGTGTTTATTTCAGTTCTGTAACCTGTTTCGAGTGGTTGTTCAACTCACTCCAGGACAGACATATCTAGTATTCAGTACTGTGACAGGTTAAGTGTTTCTTCATCCTCCCCTAGTTAAACACAACAGTAGTTTACCACCCTTAGTGTTTCACTTTGTGACATGTTTCTATCCACTCCAGGTCTAATACACTCAGTAGATTATCATCATCCAATGTTTTAACTGTGGAACATCCCACAGGTCTTCTTCATGCACCCCATGTCAAACATACCAAGTAGCTTATCACTATCCCATGTTTCAGTGCAGTGAGATGATTCACGTATTTCTTCTTTTTCTCCAGGTAAAGCACACTCCGCAGTTTGTCACCAGTGTTTCACCTGTGACGTGATTCTTCTTAATTTATTTAGTTGGCTGTGTTGGGTCTTAGTTGTGTCATGTAAGATAGTCCTTGAGACAAGCCAACTCTAAGCATGGCATTCAGTCTCTGGAGTGTGAGAGCTTCAGTATTTGCAGCTATGCAGGTTTAGTTACTCTGTAGCATATGGAATGTTAGTTTTCCAGTCAGGGATTGAACCTTCATCCCCTACACTACAAGGTGGATGCTTAACCGCTGGACCACCAGGAGAGGCCCTGTGACATGCTGTAAGTGCCTGCTTTTACACCTCATATGAAAGAGACACATTGTTTGATGGGAACATATCAGCATCCAGGGTTGCAAAGATTGGACATGCTTCAGGAACTTTTTCATCCACACTGGTCAAATACAAGCAGGTGTTTATCACAATGTAGTGCCATTCCATGTGCTTCTTCATTGATTACTGGTTGAACGTATCCAATAGATTATCATCATCTACTGTTTTAGTGCAGTGACACCTCGAGTTATTCTTCATGCACCCTGGGTCAAACACATCCAGTTGTGTATCTCCATCCAGTGTTTCACTGCTGTGACATGCTTTCAGTGTTTCTTCATCCACCCCTGGTCTAACATACTAAGCAGCTTATCATTATCCACACTTCAGAGAGGAGGTTCAGCCACATCTTTCTCCACCCCAGGTAAAATAGCCTCACCAGCTTATCACTTGCTGCTTTTCACTGCTGTCACAAGTTCAAGTGCATCTTTATCAAACACACCAGGAGTTTATCACCATCCAGCACTTCCAAGCTGTGACACAAACTGCTGCATCATCCAGACTGGAAAAATACATCCAGTACTTTACTAAAGTCAGTGTTTCAGTGCTATGATGATTCAAGTGCCTATTCATCCACTCTCTGGAAAAACACACTCTGTAGTTTATTGAAGGGTTAATAGGGTAGCAGAGATGTGCCTGCAAATGGGTCTTTCTGCTCAGGCTGAGCATCCTTGCATACGAGGCATTCTGCCAAAGAGTCTGGATACAGCCTTGAGTTTAATGGCCCCTTGCAAACAAGGGAGCATTCCCTTCTTGAGATAAGAAGGAGAAGAGGGCTCTGTGCAGACTCTGCAGTAGACAGAGATTTCACTTCCCTTTGCTGTACGATAACATGTATGCACCTGCACTGTACTGAAAAGGCTTATTCTTACAGTCTGGAATTCTGCCTAAGGAGGGCATTATAATAATAAACTGTAATTAGTTTGCCCAGTTCCTGTCCCTCTGGCCAGAGTGTATATCTCTTGTGTGCATCTTGTATGTCTTGTATGTTCTGTGTCATTTTGCTCATAGTAACCAACATCTGGTGCCCAACGGATGGGGCTCGAGTGAAACCTAAAGAGGTAAGAAACCCCGGGGGGATTTTAGATCCATAGCAGGGGAGCCTTCGGAAACATGGGGAATTCCTCACCCTAGCGGAAAAAAATTGCTAGGTGAATTCTTGTACATAATCATGGGGAATTCTTCACCCTAGCAGATGGGGAACTTTCAAAAGTTCATGGTTCAAAAAACCATGGGGAAATCCTGCTAGGAAGAAATAAATGCTCATTACGGGCACAATATGTGAATTTATATATTGAATCATGTTATAGAATTTATGTAATGCTATAACACAGGCTTTGATTTTGCTATCTACTGATAATGAGACTAAATCTAATACTTTAATGAAGGAAGAGACAATTTATGAGGATATGCCAAATGTTGGTGGAATTTCTGCATTGCCTGAAAGTAAGGATACAAATAAGCCTCCTTCTGGAAATGGTGAAACATCTGATAGTTCAGAATCAGATTCGGAGACTTCTTTGGTTTCGTCAGAGGAGGGCAAATAGATTAAAGAAACGACCCATCTATTCCAGGAATAGTGGAAATCCCATAAGGAGGAGAAAAAATCTAAACCCTCTGCTCCTCCTTGTGCTTCTCTTTTCCCCACTGTGGTTCATCAGCCCAATTTGGGCAGGGAACATTGTTGGTTCTCCTTTCCTTGTCTATGCTTCATGATGATGACCTATGTGCTCCCCCTGGTGGGTTTATTGACCCTCCGCAATTGTTTCCCATCCAGAGACAACAGGATGGCAATGCGATAAATTTTCAATACACTCCTTTGGAATATAAATTTTTTGAAGATCTTAAAGCTGTAGTAGTGCAGTAATGTCCTCTATCTCCCTTTGTTTTGACTATGTTGAAATCATTGGGAAAAGGCAAATTAATCATTCCATTAGATTGAGAATCTATTGCCCAAGCTGTCTTGGAGGGTTCTCAATGGTTGCAACTTCATAGCTGGTGGGAAGAAGAAGCTAGAAAGCAGGCTCAGATTAACGAGGGACAAAATCCCCCTGGTTCTCTCGAGCTTTAAGAGAACAGGCTCAATATTCTGATCAGGACTTACAACAAGTCTGCCAAGTCTTTTTACGAGCATGGCGCCATGTGGTGCCTACTGGCCAAGCCCAGCCCTCCTTTGTTAAAACAGTGCAAGCCCCTAATGAGCCATATACTGATTTTCTAGCAAGACTGAGGGTAGCTATGGAACGGGCTGTAGGGAGGGATGAAATCTCAGGGATATTATTACAAACTTTGGCATTTGAAAATGCAAATCCTGAATGCAAGCGTATACTGGGACCTTTAAAGGGACAGGGTGCATCTATAGCTGAATACATCAGAGCCTGCTCGGGAGTAGGAGAAACAGCATCAGGCTAATGTCTTTGCTACAGCCTTGGCCAAGGTTGAGACCACCAAAGGGAGGTAACTGCTTTCATTGTAAAAAACCTGGTCATATTTAAAAAAAAAAAAAAGAGTGTCAAAAATTAAAAGCTGATCAAGGTGCAATTCCTAAAGACGGATCACCTGCTGGGAAAAATAAGACTCCTCCTGGACTTTGCTGTCAGTATGGGAAGGGGTTTCATTGGAGTAATGAATGCAGATCTAAAACAGATAAAATGGGTAACCCAGTACCGGGAAACTATCCTGCGGGCCTGAGACCTTAGGGCCCAGGAACAATACTGGGGAATTCTCCTCCTTGCCCTCCTCCCATTCCATCTGCCCCGTTGAAAAGACATCAGATGATGATTTCGGACTTATGGTCTGCTACTTCAGGGAGTGCTGCTGCTGATTTGCCACTAGCTGATAATGTTCTTTTGTCACCATGGGGAGGCATTTATAAATTAAAAACGAATGTATTTGGACCACTGCCTAAAGGCACTTTTGGCTTGATATTAGGCCGTACCATCACGGCTTTGAGAGGTTTAACCATAATTCCTGGGGTAATAGACTGTGACTATGTTGAAAAAATTTTGATTATGGTTTCTACTTCTACCATACTTTCATTGTTAGCTAGAGAACGTATTGCTCAAATACTTCTCCTAACTTATCACCCCTTTTTGGCTCTTCCTAATAAATGAACAGGGGGATTTGGAAGTACTGAGTGACGTATAGTTTGGGAAATGCTTATCAGAGATTCTTGCCCTGTTCTCTCCTTGATTATACAAAAAAACAACTTTGAGAGACTAGTAGATACAGGGGCGGATGTTTCAGTCATTTCTTCTCAACAATGGCCCCAAGATTGGGGGATAAAAGAAAAGAAAAGAAAAAAACCTTTAATGCTAACGGGATTGGGCTCCATTGCAGATGTCTGGAAGAGTACCCATCCCTTGCAATGCCAATTCCATAATGGAAGATCAGTGTTTGTTACTTTTTATATTGTAAATATACCTATTAATATATGGAAGAGAGATCTTCTCTCTCCTTTGGGGGCTTCTGTAACCATTCCATCAAAAAACTAGTAGCCACTGCTCAAATTCCTTGAGCACTCCCATTAAAATGGTTAACTAATACTCCAGAATGGGTTGAGCAATGGCCATTACCACAAATGACGCTCGAGGCATTAGAACAAGGGGTACAAGAACAACTCCAACTTGGTCATATAGAGCCCTCTACCTCTCCCTAAAATTCTCCTGTTTTTGTTATTTTAAAAAAATCTAAAAAATGTTAACTGATTTACAAAAGGTTAATAAACGTATTAAACCTATGGGAGCATTGCAATTGGGACTCCAGCTCTTATTCTTCAGAATTGGTCCTTAATAGTGCTAGATCTTAAAAGACAGTTTTTTTGTTTTTTTGCTTTTTTTTTTTTTTACCATTCCCCTGCAATTGCAATATAGAGATAAATTTGCTTTTACAGTTCCTGTTCTTAATCATGCTCAGCCTGTTAAGCGTTATCAATGGACAGTCCTACCACAAGGAATGATAAATAGTCCTACCTTATGTAAAGAATTCATACCTCGCTCTTTACAATCCCTCCATCAAATGTATCCCAATTATATTCTATATCATTATATGGATGATCTCCTATTGGCAGCTGCTAGTATTGCTGAATGTGATGAATTCTTTTTAAAAGTACAAGAAGCTTTAAGACTATACAATATGCAAATAGCCCTGGAAAAAATTCAAAAGGACTTTCCTATTTCATATTTAGGGACAATATTGGAACAACATAGAATTAGGCCCCAAAAGTTAAAAATTAGAAGAGACAATCTCAGAACCTTAAATGATTTTCAAAAATTATTGGGAGCTATTAATTGGCTACGCCCCGTACTTGGGATTCCTACTTATCAGCTATGACATTTGTTTTCTACTTTAGAAGGAGATTCAGCTTTGGATAGCCCCCGGACCTTAACCCCATTGGCTTTACAGGAACTTCAATTTGTTGAACAACAACTGAATGACGGTTTTTTTACTTACTTACATACGACTCAACCTATTTCTCTTATCATATTTCATACCCCTTATTGCCCATCTGGTGTAATTGCTCAAGAAGAAGGATTAATAGAATGGGTTTTCTAACCTAACAGTTTTTCCAAAAAATTGACTATATATATATGGATAAATTAGCCTTCCTTATACAGAAAGGTTGCTATCGTATTTTACAACTATCAGGATATAAACCACACCAGACTGTTACTCAGTTAACAACTGCTCAAATATCTCGATGTTTACAATTTAATGAAAACTGGCAAATTTTTCTTGCTTCATATCCTGGTTCATTTTCTAATCATTATCCATCATCTAAATTAACTGACTTTTTCCAGACTAACACTATGATGTCTTTTCCCCAATTTCAGATGTTCCAGCTAAGGAACCTACTATTTTTACAGATGCAAATAAAAATACTGCTGGATATTGGACCCCGGCAAGTTCTAAGGTTCTCTCCCACTTCTTTTCTTCTGTACAGCCCGCTGAATTGTGGGCTATCTATTTAGTTTTACAAGATTTTCCCCAACTTCCTATTAACATTGTTTCAGATTCTCGATATGCTGTTCTCTCTTGCCTACAGCTTCCTCATGTCTCCCTTCCACTGACTCTTAAAACAGCTATTGATAAATTGTTTTACCAAGTACAACAATTACTCTTGCAACGTTCAGAGTTAGTTTTCTTTACTCACATCCTTGCACATTCTGCCCTTCCTGGACCCTTATCATTCGGAAATGCTGCAATTGGTGCCTTACTTAATCCTATAGAAGCAGCAAAGCAAGAACATCTCTTACAGCATACCAACTCCAAAGGGTTACAAAAATCTCATGCTATTACTCGAAAACAAGCTCAAAATATTGTTTGTTCTTGTTCCATATGTGCACCCTTTGCTTTGCTGTTAACCCACCAGGTGTCAACAAGCAAATCAGATATGGCAAATGAATGTAATTTGCATTTCTTCTTTCAGAAAACAAAAACGTGTACATCATACTATAGACACTGGCAAACATTTTCAATGGGCCACTGCATTGCATTCTAAAAAGGCTGACGCTGTTATTACTCATTTGTTGTCTTGTTTTGCACTTATGGGTTTACCAATTAAATTGAAAACTGATAATGCACCTGCTTACCAATCCGCAAAATTAGCTCACTTTTTATCTCAATACCATCTAACTCATACTTTTGGTATTCCTTATAATAGTCAAGAGCAAGCTATCATTGAAAGAGCTAATCGTACCTTGCGTGATTATCTTGAAAAAATAAAAAAGGGGGAACAAGAAAGATTTATGAAACCTAAAGACATTCTGAATAAAACCTTACTTACCCTAAATTTTTTGAATGTTTGGAGCGAGGGAAATCTATCAGCAGCAGAGTTCCATTTTCAAGGGAAAGAAGAGGATAAGAAGATCTTGAATATGCCTATTTGGTATAAAGATAAAGAGAAAGGTTGGATCCCAGCATCCTTAATATATTTTGGATGAGGGTATGCTTTCATTTCTGTTTATAATTACAGGTTTTGGACCCTAGGAAGATTGATCAAAATCAACAATGGCTGATCCCCTTGTTCAAAAATTCGAAGAGCTTACTATGCAGAGAAGCCTTACCTCCCATACAAGGGAAGCAACACCTCCTGCATGGGGTCAAATGAAGAGGTTGACCCAGAAAGCAGAAAAGACAGTGAAAGCTGGGCAACTTCTGAATCCAACCAATCTTTTACTTGCCATGATGGTGGTGGTGACATGTCAGGTAATCAGTGTATCACCTAGTAATCATACATATTGGGCATATATACCTAATCCCCCATTAGTAAGAACAGTTTCCTGGGGGGAACCAGAAGTGCAGGTATGTACTAATGAGACTGCCTTCTTTCCCCTGCCAGCTTGCGGGGGAATAGAACAACTATCTTATCATAAACAACAATATAATATTAGTAATTTGAGAATTGCAATGGAAGGTATTCCTTTATGTATGGGGGACATCCCTTTTGTCTGTCCACTAAGGAACATTCTCATCATTTTTATAATACATGGGGTGTAAAGTATAATAATTACCATTTTGCTACTTTTACTGTGCTTGTTTCCACCAGGGGATTTAATACCTCCACAGAACCGCTGGATACTCATAATCGAAAACACATGTCTCTATGTCCTGTTAACTTTTTGGCACCTTCTCTAGAATCTTTGGAGTGGGAACGTTGCCGAGGTCATTGACCCTTTATGGTCATGAATTATTCTGGGGCCATCATTGTAGACTGGAGTCCAGATCATGGGCAATTCTTAGAAAAATGATCAGATAAATCTCTTAGGTGGCTCATGCAAATGGCACTTTGATGGAAAATGGTAATGAAACAGTTAAATGGCAGCATTTTGCACTTGCCCCTCCTCAATTACAATTGCAAGGAGATATTTGGAAACTATGGGCAGTTTCTGGTAATCTCGCTATCTGGTCAGGAAACTCTATTTTAGACAGTGGTGACTCTTCGGGTCCATTCCATGTTAATTTACATGTTAATAAATCTTATTCTGCAACGGCATGTGTAAAATATCCTTTTGCATTGTTATATGGGAATTGGACCTGGAATGATACTGTGGGGTCTATGTCATGTGACTATTGTAATTTAACTCAATGTGTAAATGTCTTGGTAGGAAAAATTTGAAAGACAAGCCTTTAACTCCAATTTCTCGCTAGTAATTATTAAAGCTCAGACAGAAGCATGGTTGCCTATAAATTTGACTCAGCATGGTCAGGTTCTTTTGCTGTTTCTCATCTAGTAACCACTGTACAGACTTTGCTACACTGATCTGGACATATGCTTGGTGTGGTCATTGCTTCAATTCTCGCAGTTGCATCAGTAACTGCAACAGCAGCGGTGGCAACTCTTGCATTACACTAAGGAATTCAAACAGCTGATTTTGTTTGGGACTGTCAAAAAGACTCTCATTTGTTATGGCAACAACAGCCAGATTTGGATGCACAACTTGCTACTGACGTGCTTAATCTTCAAACACACCATTTCCTGGCTTGGAGATCAATTGGCTGTTTAATCTACATGAAGTGTGTTGAAATATGATTGGAATTCTTCTGTTTTGTATAACACCTGTACCATTTAACATGAGCCCTTCAAGAGATTAACCGAGACATATAAATAAAAAGAGTTCTAGATGCCCATCTTCTAGAGAGATTCTGCCTAGCCCCCAAGAGGTGGCTGGATAGCCAATGATGGGTAAGACCCTCAGAGGAGGGCAACCTAAGACAGGCACAGCCACAAGAGGGGATGGCAAGGCTGGAGGCTGGCCACCTACAGCTTAACGCCTTGCTCTACAAAACATCAATACAAATGTCTCGAGGGCTTAAATAAAAAAAAAAAGGGGGGGGGGAGATGAAGGGTTAATAGGGTAGCAGAGATGTGCCTGCAAATGGGTCTCTCTGCTCAGGCTGAGCGTCCTTGCATACGAGGTGTTCTGCCAAAGAGCGTGGACACAGCCTTGAGTTTAATGGAGCATTCCCTTCCTGAGATAAGAAGGAGATGTAGGCTTTGTGCAGACTCTGCAGTAGACAGAGATTTCACTCCCCTTTGCTGTACGATAACATGTATGCACCTGCACTGTACTGAAAAGGCTTATTTTTACAGCCTGGAATTCTGCCTAAGGAGGGCTTTATAATAATAAATGGCAATTAGTTTGCCCAGTTCTTGTCCCTCTGGCCAGAGTGTATGTCTCTTGTGTACATCTCTTATGTCTCGTATGTTCTGTGTCATTTCACTCCTAGTAACCAACATTTATCACCATGCAGTGCTCAGTGCCTTGACAGAGGACATGCTCCAAATGCTTCTTTGTCCACCTGGTGTCAAATACTCAATAGATTTCCAACATCTATATCTCAGTACTGTAAATCACTGCATATGCTCCTTTGTCAATCCTGGCCCGTCACTCCTTGGAGTTTACCACCCTTCAGTGCTTCAGTGCTGTAATGGGCTTCATGTGATTCACCCTATCCTGTAAAACATACTCATTAGTGTATCATCATCCAATATTAAGTACAGTGATATGCTTCAAGTGCTTAATGGTCCACATCAGTTGCACATTCCCAGCATTCTATCATTAGCCAAGGTTTCAGGGCCGTAACTTAAGGCATATAGTAGGAGCTTGTTTGATCCCCAGAGGTGAAACTCAACAAGTGTTTTATCACCATTCATTCTATCAGTGCTGTGACATACTACAGTGCTTCCTTAACTGCTCTGGGTTAATACACACATCCGTTCTTTCAGTGCTGATTAATGCACAAGTGCTTCCTCAACTATCCTCTTTCAAATACATACAGTAGTTTATCAACATCTAGTGTTTAAGTAGTGTGACACATTTCAGATGCTTCTTTATTTACCCATGATTGATGTTTGTCAGTCACACAGTCATGTCCACCTCTTTGAAATCCCATGAACTACAGCACACCAGGCTTCCCTGTCCTTCACTATCTCCTGGAATTAGCTCAAATTCGTGCCCATTGAGACAGTTATGCCAGCAGTCAACCGTCTTATTCTCTGTCACACCCATCCCCACCTGCTTACAATCTAATCCAGCATTAGTCTTTTCTAATGATTTGGCTGTTGCATCAGGTGGCCGAATTATTGCAACTTCAACATCAGTCCTTCCAATAAGTAGTCAGTGTTGATTTCCTTTAGGACCGACTGGTTTGATCCGTTTGCAGTTCAAGGGACTCAAGAGTCTTCTCCAGCACTAAAGTTCTAAGACGTCGATTAATTTGCATTCCACCTTCTTTATAGTTCAGATCCCACATCCATGCACGGCTATTGGAAAAACCACACCTTGACTTTTGCCAGCAAAGGGATGTCTCTGGTTTCATATGCTGTCTGGGTTTGTCGTAGCTTTTCCTGCAAGAAACAAGTGTCATTTAAATTCATGTTTGCAGTCACCATGCACAGTGATTTTGGAACTCATGAGAATAAAAATCTTTCACAGTTTCCATTGTATCCTGATTTATTTGCTATCAAGAAGTGGGACTGGATGACATGATCTTAATTTTTGAATATCGAGTTTTAAGTCAAGTTTTTAATCTACACTTTCATCTCAACAAAGAGCTCTAATCCGTTGTCTACTTTCTGTCATCTGCATGTCTGAGTTTATTTATATTTCTCCCAGCAATTTTTATTCCAGTTTGCACTTCATCCAGTCTGACATTTTGCATAATATAATGTGCATGTAATTTAAATAAGTGGGGTGACAACAAGACACCCTTGACATACTCCTTTACCAATTCTGAACAACTCCATTGCTCCTGTCTGATTCTGATGCTTCGTGACCTGCATACAGGTTTCTCAGGAGCCAGCTAAAGTGGTCTAGTATACCCATCTGTTTAAGAATTTTCCACACTTTCAGTGACCCCCACAGTCAAAGGCTTTAGCATAGTGAATGAAGCAGAAGTAGATCATTTTCTGGAATTCCCTGCTTTTTCTATGATCCAATGAATGTTGGCAATTTGATCTCTGATTCCTCTGCATTTCATAATCCAATTGGTACTTTTGAAAGATCTCAGTTCACATATTGTTGAAACCTAGATGGAGGCATTTTGAGCATTGCCTTGCCAGCATATGAAATGAGAGCGACTGTGCCATAGTTTGAGCATGCCTTCACAATGCCCCTTTTTGGGATCAAAGTGAATCTGACACTTTCTTGTCCTGTGGTCATTGATGAGTTTTCCAAATTTCCTGGAGCATTGAGTGCAGCATTTTAACAGCATTATCTTTAACAATTTGAAATAGCTGAGCTTCAAGTCCATCCTCTCGACTAGCATTGTTTGTGGTAATTCTTCCTAAGATCCACTTGACTTCACACCCCCGGTTTTCTGCTCTACGTGAGTTATCACATCATTATGGTTATATAGGTGATTAAGCAGAGAAGGCGATGGCACCCCACTCCAATATTCTTGCCTGGAAAATCCCATGGACAGAGGTGCCTGGTAATGTGCTGTCCATGGGGGTGCTGAAGAGTTGGACACGAGAGAAGTGGCATAGCAGCAGCAGCAGCAGCAGCAGCAGCAGCAGCAGCAGCAGCAGCAGGTGATTAAGACCTTGCTTTGGTACAGCTCTTCTCTTATACTCTTGCCAACACTTCATCACATTTTCTTCTTCTTCTAGGTTCATACCACTTCTGTCCTGGATTGTGCCCATGTCTGCATGAAATATTCCCTTGGAGTCTCTCAGTTTCTGGGCAAGATTTCTCGTCTTTCCTATTCTATTGTTCCCTCTATTTCTTATTGGCATTAAATACACACAATATTATATCCCCATCCAGTGTGTAAGTTTAGATATGCTTCAAGTGGTTTTTAATCCACTCCAGGAGAAATTAATGTGACAGCTATCACTATTCATTTTTTCTGTATTGTGACATGTTGTGAGCCTCCTCCATCCCCTCCAGGTAAAACACACCCTGTAAATTATCGTCATTCCTTGATGTTGTGCTATTACCGGCTTGAAGGGTCCCTTTGTCTCATGTAGTCAAACACTCCCTGTCGTTTACCACTATTCAGTGTTCCAGTACTGTGGCATGCCTCATGTACTTCTTTATCCTCTTCAGATAAAATATGGTAGGTAGCTTATCACAATTCCTGTTTCGGTTCTGTGAAGAGTTTAAAGTCCTTCTTTAGTCCTTTCTAGATAAAACGCGTTTAGAAGTTTATGATGGTCCCATGTTTTAATCTGTGCCATGCTTTCAGTTTCTCCTCATTCAACATGTATCAAACAAACCCCGTAGTTTATCATCATCCAGTGTTTCAATGCTGTTTCCTGCTCAACTGCTTCTTCATTCTCTCCAGAAAATACATAACCAATAATTCATCACAATCCAGTGTGTTAATTCTGGTATATGCTTCAAAAGATCCTTTGTCCACTCAAGGCTGAGCACACTCTTAGTTTATCACCATCCATTGATTCAGGGCTAGTACATACTTTCATTGATTTTTCAACTACCACAGCTCATCATACACAATGATTTACCATGATCCAGTTTCAGTGTTGTGACATGCTCCTTGTGCTTCTTTCTATATACAAGATCAAACAGAGACCATCTGAAGTGTGAACATACAGTGTTTCAGTCATGAAACCCACTTCAAGTGGTTCTTCACTTACTCCACAACAAATACACCATATAGGTTATCGACATTCACTGTTTCAATGTTGTAGCACATACTAATGGCTGCTTCACTAACTCCAAGTCAAACACATTCAGTGTTTTACCACTGTCTTGGGTTTCAGATCTGTGACATGCTTCAAGAGCCCCTGAAACTACTCAAGGTCAAAGACATTCCATAGATTTGTTGTTGCTGGCTGTTATTTGTTGTTCAGTCACTCAGTCATCTCCAACTCTTCATAATCCCATGGACTGCAGTATATCACGCCTTCTTGCCCCTGACCATCTCCCGGAGCTTGTTCAAACTCAAATCCACTGGGTTGGTGATGCCATCCAAGTATCTGGTCCTCCATCGTCCCCTTCTTCTGCTCCAATCTTTTGCAGCATCAGAGTCTTTGCCAACGAGTTGGCTCTTCACATCAGATAGCCATAATATTGGAGCTTCTGCCTCAGCATCAGCCCCTCCAGTGGATTTTCAGAATTGATTTCCTTTAGAGTTGACTGGATTGTTTTCCTTGCAGCCCAAGGGACTCACAAGAGTCTTCTCCAAGACTGTGGTTCAAAAACATCAATTCTTTAATGTTCAGCCTCCTTTATGGTCTATCTTACATTGTCACATGACTGCTTAAAAAAAAAAAAAACAAATATAGCTCTGACTATATGGACGCTGCTTGGCAAAGGAATGTCTCTGTTCTTTAACATGCAGTCTAGGTTTGTCACTGCTTTTCTTCCAAGAATCAAGTGTCATTTAATTTCATAGCTGCAGTCATCACCTGCATTAATTTTGGAGTCCAAGAAAACAGAAGTCTGTCACTGTTACCATTGTTTTCCCATCTATTTGCCATGAAATTATAGGGCCAGAATCCATGATCTTAGTTTTCTGAATGTTGCGTCTTAAGCCAGCTTTTTCACTCTCCTCTTTCACCTGCATCAAGAGGCTCTTTAGTTGATCTTTGCTTTATGCTATATCGGTGGTATCATCTGCGTATCTAAAGTTATTGATATTTCTATTTTTCTCTTAATTTCAGCTTGTGTTTTGTACGGCCCAGCATTTTCCAAGATGTGCTCTGCATATAAGTTAAATCAACAGGGTGACAAATATAGTAGTTTTTGGTTTTTCCCCCATTTCAAACCATCTGTTCTTCTTTATCTGGTTCTCACTGGTTGTTTCTTGACTTGGATACAGGTCTTTTCGGAGGCATGTAGGTAGTCTGGTATTTCCATGTCTTTAAGAATTTTCTGCAGCTTGTTGTGATCCACACAGTGGATTTTTATCATAGTCAATAAAGCAGAAATATTTGTGTGTGTGTGTGTGTGTGTGTGTGTGTGTGTTTAGTAATATTCTTGCTTTTTCCATGATCCAGTGGATGTTGCCAATTTGACCTCTGGTTTCTGTCTTTTCTAAATCCAGTTTGAACATTTGCAAATTCCAAGTTAATGTGCTGTTAAAGTCTTGCCAGGAGAATTGTGAGCATGCCTTTGTTCGATTCACTTCAGTTGCTCAGTTGTGTATGACTCTTTTTGAGCCCATGGACTGCAGCAAATCAGACCTTTCTGTCCAACACCGACTCCCGCAGTTTACTGAAATTCATGTCCTTTGAGTCGGTGATACCATCTAACTGTTTCATCCTCTGACCTCCCTGTCTCCTCCTGCTTTCAATCTTCCCAACCATCAGGGTCTTTTCAAATGAGTCAGCTCTTCACATCAGTTGGCCAAAGTATTGTAGTTTCTGCTTTAACATCAGTCCTTCTAATGAATATTCATGATTGGTCTCCTTTAGGATGGACTGGTTAGATCTCCTTGCAGTCCAAGGGACTCTCAAGAATCTCCTCCAACAGCACAGTTCAAAAGCATCAATTCTTTGGTGCTCAGCTTTCTTTGTAATTTAACTGTCACATCCATACACGCCTACTGGAAAAATCATAGTCTTAACTAGGTGGAGCTTTGTTGGCACATTAACATCTCTGCTTTTTAATATGCTGTCTCAGTTCTATTCAGTTCAGTCACGTCCGAATCTTTGTGATCGCCTGAATCGCCACAAGCCAAGCCTCCCTGTCCATCACCAACTCTCTTAGTTCACTCAGACTCACGTCCATCGAGTCAGTGATGTCATCCAACCATCTCAGTTGTTCATAAATTGTCTTCTAAGGAGTCAGTGTGTACAATAATGGCAGTTGTGTGGTATTTGGAACATTATATGGCATTGCCCTTCCTTGGATTTCAAACGAAAAACTGACCTTTTCCAGTCCTACAGCCACTGCTGAGTTTTCCAAGTTTTCTGGCATACTGAGTGCAGCACTTCAACAATATCATCTTTTAAAATTTGAAATAGCTCAGCTGGTGTTCCATCACCTCCAGTATCTTTGTTGGTAGTGATGCTTTCTAAGAGCCATTTGATTCCACACTCCAAGATGTCTAGCTGTAGGTGAGTGATCACCCCGTCATGGTTATCTAGGTCATTGGGAACTTTTTGGATATTTCTTCTATGTAATCACACCACCACTCCTTTATATCTTCCACTTCTTTTAGGTTCATACATTTTCTGTCCTTTATTATACACATATGTGCATGAAATACTCCCTTGATACCTCTTATTTTCCTGAGGAGATCTCTAGTCTTTCCCAGTCTCTCATTCCCACTCAGTAGTTTAGCAGCATTTATTGTTTCATGGATGTGACATGCTTCCAGTGCTTCTTATTCCACTTGAATTCCTACACTCCCAGTCGTGTATCAGAATCCCTTGTTTCACCCCAGGGACCTACTTTACCTGCTTCTTCTCAACCCCAGATCAAACACATTCAGTACTTTATCCCCGTAGAGTATTCAGTGCATTAACATGCGACACTTTCCAGTGTTTCCTTGTCACCTGAGACTAATCACCCAGTGGTATAAGTGCCATACTCTATTTTAGTGCTGTTGCACAGGTCAAGTGCTTCATTTTTTGAAGATAAAACACACTCATCATCCAGTGTCTTATTGCAGAGACATACTTGAGGAGCTTCTTCATCCACCCAGTCAAACACTCTCCGGAGTTTTTCACCATCCAATGTTCAAGGTCTGTGACATGCTTCAAGTGCTCCTTTGTGTACACTGGTCAAAGTCATCCAGTAGTTTGTCATTATCCTATGTTTCAGAATGCAACATGCTTCTGGGTTTCTTCATTCCCTCAGGTCAGCACACCAAGTAGTTTCTCACTATCCAGTGTTTCAGGGTTACAACGTGCTTCCAGAACTTCTTTTTCTCTCTGGGTCATACATACCAAGTAGCTTGTCCCCGTCCAGGTTTGAGTTCTGCTAAATGGATCATGTGCTTCTTGTACACCCTAAATCAAGCACAACAGTTTGTCACCATCCGGTGTTTCATGTTGGTGACAAGGTTCAGATATTTCCCCATGCACTCTGGGTCATACACACCCTGTTGTTTATCACCTGTTTCAGTTTTTTGACATGCTGCAAGTGCTTCTTGCCTATCCTGGATCAAACACACCAGTAGTTTAGTAACATCCAATGTTTCAGTACTGTAACATATTTCAAGAATTTTGCCACACACCACCGTTCAGAAGTACCCAACGGTTTATCAGCATCCCATGCCTCAGTTCGAGGACTTGCCTCAAGTGCTTCTTCACAACCCCAGACAAAACATACCCAGTGGATTATCACCATCCACTGTTTCAGTCCGGTAGCATGCTTCATGTGTCTCTTCATCCTCTCTAGGTGAAGCACATGCAGTAGCTTATGACCATTTGGTGTTTCCGTTTTATGGCAGATTCCAGGACGTTTCCATCCTCACCAGGCCAAACACACTCAAACATTAACACCATCCAATGTTTTACTGTGTGTGACATTCCTCAAGTCTTCCTCATTATCCCAAGTCACACACATCCATAACATTCACCACCTCCAGTTCCAATGCCAAGATCCACTTCATTGGTGTGTTCATTCTCCCCATTTAAAGAGATTCACTAGGCTATCACCATACAGTGTTGAAGTTCAGTGGCATGCCTCCAGTGCTTCTCCATCCATCCAATGTCAAGCCCAGCTGGCAGTTATTGACCATTCAACGTTTCATTGTGTGACATGCTTCAGTCAAATGTGCCCAAGATTATTAAAAAAAAAAAAGTAAAGAAAGAAAAAATTTAAAAGAAAGAAAAAATCACTCTTTAAGGGATGATCAGTTCAGTTGAGTCACTCATTCATGTCCAGCTCTTTGTTATCCAATGAACCACAGCAAGCCAGGCCTCCCTGTCCATCATCAACTGCCATGGGTAACCCAAACCCATGTCCATTGTGTCAGTGATACCACCCATCCATCTCATCCTCTGGTGTTCCCTTCTCCTCCTGCCCTCAATCGTTTCCAGCAACAAGATGCTTTCAAATGAGCCAGCTCTTCACATCAGGTGGCCAAATTATTGGAGTTTCAGCTTCAACATCAGTCCTTCCAATGAACACTAGGGACTGATTTCCTTTAGGATGGACTGGTTGGATCTCCTAGCAGCCCAAGGGACTGTCAAGAGTCTTCTTAAACACCCAGTTCAAAAGCATCAATTCTTCAGCGCTCAGCCTTCTTTATATTCCAAAACTTACATCCATACATGACTACTGGGAAAACCATAGCCTTGACTAGATGGACATTTCTTGACAATGTAAAGCCTCTGTTTTTTAATATGAATATAATAATCAATTATCAACAATAATCAATAATAATAACAATCTAGGTTGGTCATAAGTTTCCTTCCAAGGAGTAGGTGTCTTTTAATTTCATGGCTGTAGTCACTATCTGCAGCGATTTTGGAGCCCAGAAATATAAAGCCATCTTCTGTTTCCACTGTTTCCCCACCTATTTGCCTTGAAGTGGTGTCATCAGATGCCATGATCTTAGTTTTTTGAATGTTGAGCATTAAGCCAACTTATTCACTCTCTCGTTTCACTTTTATCAAGAGGCTCTTTAGTTCTTCACTTTCTGCCATAAGGCTGGTGTCATCTGCATATTTCAGATTATTGATATTTCTCCATCAATCTTGTTTCCACCTTGAGATTCCTCCAGCCCAGTGTTTGTCGTTATGTAGTCTGTGTAGAAGTTAAATAAGCAAGGTGGCAATTATGCAGCCTTGAGTTACTCCTTTTCCTTTTTGGAACCAGTCTGTTGTTCTATTTCCAGTTCTAATTGTTGCTTCCTGGCCTGCATACAAGTTTATCAAGAGGCAAGTCAGGTTGTACGATAGTCCCATCTCTTTCAGAATTTCCCAAAGTTTTTTGTGATCCACATAGTCAAAGTCTCAATAAAACAGAAGTAGATCTTCTTTTGGAACTCTCCTGGCTTTTCAATGATCCAGCAGATGTTGGCAGTTTGATCTTGGTTCCTCTGCCTTTTGGAAAACCAACTCGAATATCTGGAAGTTCCTGGTTGATGTATTGCTGAAGCATGGCTTGGATAATTTTGATCATTAATTTAGTAGCATATGAGATGACTGCAACTGTGCAGTAGTTGGAGAATTCTTTGGCATTGCCTTTCTTTGGGATTGGAGTGAAAACTTCCCTTTTCCAGTCCTGTGGCCAGTGCTGAATTTTCCACATTTGGTGCCATGTTGAGTGCATCCCTTTCATAGCATTGTCTTTCGGGATTTGAATTAGCTCAACTGGAATTCTATCCCCCCCCCCCCCACTAGCTTTCTTTGTAGTGATGCTTCCTAAGACCCACTTGAGTTTACATTCCAGGATGTCTGGCTCTAGGTGAATGATCACATCATCATGACTATCTGGGTCATGAATATCTTTTGTGTACAGTTCTTCTTTGTATTTTTGCTACCTCTTCTTTATATCTTCTGCTTCTGTTAGGCCCATACGACTTCTGTCCTTCATTGAGCCCATCTTTGCAAGAAATGTTTGCTTGTTATCTCGAAGTTTTTTAGGAGATCTCTAGTCTTTCCAATTCGATTGTTTCCTCCATTTCTTTAGTTCAATGGTGTGGCACAATTCAAATGCTCTCTTCCCACTCTGGTCAGTCATAGTCAATAGTTTGTACCAACCAGTGTCCAGTGCTATGACATATGACCAATTTCAATTATTCCTTAATGAAGTGACTAAATAAAACATCCCGGAGTTTATCAATACACAGTGTTCCATGGCTGCCACTGGATTCGAGTACTTCCTCACTCACTCCAGTTTAACACAGTAATTTATCACCACCCATTGTTTCAGTACACTGACAGTTTTCAAATTCTTCTACATTAATCCTGGTGTAAAATTTCCAGTAGTTATAAACAGCCAGTGTTTTAGTTTGGAGCACTACCCAATGGCTTCTTCATGCTCACCCATAAACCAGACTCCGTAGTTTGTCGCCATCTAGTGTATACATGAAATGGCATGCTTAAAGAGCTTCATCATCCACCCTAGATCTACACAGTCAGTCTTTTGTCTCCATATCAGCGTTTCAGTGCTACGAAATAATTTGAAATTTTGTCTGTGCACACTGAGGCATACACAGCCAGTAGTTCACCATCCTCCAATGTTTCAGGACTTTGATAAGATTAAATATGATCTTGGTCCCACTAACGTCAATACACTCACCATTTATAACCATCTTGTTTCACTGCTGTGACATAATGTCAACTGATCCTTCATCCATTCCTGTATCAAAAAAAACTCGGTAGTTTTTTCCCCATCTAGTGCTAGTGTTCAGTACTATGAAATGATTCTGAAGCCTCTGTTTCCATTCCAGCATAAACATAGTCAGTATTCTCAATCAGTGCTTCAGTGATGTCACATGCTTCAAGTGCTTTCTTCATTCACTCCATATCAAGTACATTCAATCGTTTAAAAACATGCAATGTTTCAGTTGTGTGGCTTGCTTCAAATGTTTCTCTAATCCACTTGAGTTGAAACATACCCAGTAGCTTATGACCATTGGTGTTTCATTGCTGTGACATGTTTCAAGTGCTTCTTCTACGCCATGTTGAATGCATGCAATAGTTTATCACCATCAGTTGTTTCAGTTCTGTTACACTCTTCAAGTCTTGTTTCATATACTCTGGTTCAAATACACCTAGAAGTTGTTCACCATCAACTGTTGAGTTGTGTGATATGTTTCAATTGATTCTGTACATACCAGTTCATAAACACGCATGCGTTTATCACCATCCTGTGTCTTAGGGCTGTCATATGGTTAAATGAGTCCCCTTCTTACCCCAGGTCAAATACACCCAGTATTCATCAACATCCAGTCTTTCAGCCATGTGAAAAAATTCAAGTGCTTTATCATCCATTCTTGGAAGACACAGCCAATAATTTATCAAATTCCAGTGCTTCAGTGCTGTGAATTTTTAAAGTGTTTCTGCATCCAAATAGCTCAGGCAAGATTAAGAGATTATAACTGTCACTGGTCCAGTTTTATGACATGACTTACGCTCATCTCCATCTACATTAGGTGGAACACATTCAACAGTCACCGCCATCCTGTAAATAATAGGTAAACCATTCTTGGAAAGCTTCTTTGTCTGCTGAGGGTCAAACACACCAAGGAGTTTTTCACCATTCAGTGTTTCAGTGCTGTGACAACTTCCACTGCTTCTTTGTTGTACTACAGGTCATCACACCAAGTGTCTTGTAACTACTAGCTTGCACTCTAGAGAACATACCTCTCTTCTACTGAGACTGAGTTGTATTAAGACCCCATTCTAAGCACACATGCCACTTCTGCAGTGGCTAAACTCTGAAGGAAATGTGACAACACTATTGATCCTGTATTCTAGAACACACATCTTACCATTGCTGAATCAGTGTTCTACAGAAGGCTTAGCACAACTACTGAGCTTGCACTCTGAAAGTATCATCCTACCTCTACTGAGTCAACATTATATGGCATACATGATCCAACTTCTGAGTTTGCACTACGGGATACACATTATGCCACTACTGAGCAAGCTCTAGTGTACACATGACAACTTACTGACCCCCACATCAAAGGGTAATGCTGAAAATTATTCAAAGTACTGCACTATTGTGCTCATTTCACATACTAAGCAAGATAAGGCTCAAAATTCTTTGTGCTAGGCTTCAAAGTATTTGAACCAAGAACTTCCAAATATATACGATGGATTTAGAAAAGGCAGAGGAATGAGGGCTTATACTGCCCACATTCATTGCCTACTAGAGAAAGTAGGAAGTCAAGAGATACCTGGGATAACAGGCAAGTTTGACCTTGGAGTACCTATGAAGTATGGCAAAGGCTAACAGAATTCCCTAAGAGAACTCACCATTTATAGGAAACACCCTCTTCCAACAACACAAGAGATGACTCTAGAGTTGGTCAATGCTTAAATCAGATTGATTATGTTCTTTGCAGCCAAAGATTGAGAAGTTCTATGCAGTCAGAGGAAAAGAAAAAATACTGAGTAGTGGCATGGCTCAGATCAGGAATGCCTTAAAGAGAACTTCAGACTTAAATTGAAGAAAGTATGGAAAACCACTAGACCATTTGGGTTGACCAAAATCAATCCCTTATGATTACACAGTGGATGTGACAAATAGATTTGAGGGATTAGATCTTGTAGACTGACTGCTTGGAGAACTATGGACCAAGGGCCATGACATTCTGCATGAGACAATGAACAAAACCATACCCAAGAAAAATAAATGCAAAAAGGCCAAAGGTTTGTCTGAGGAGGCCTTACAAACAACTTAGAAAAGAAGAGAAGCTAAAGGCATAGGAGAAAAAGAAAGATAATTCATTTGAATGCAATTTTCTTAAGAATAGCAAGGAGAAATAAGAAAAGCCTTCCTCGGGGATCAATGCAAAGAAATAGGATGGCAAAGAACAGAGATCACCTCAAGAATGTTACAGATACCAAGGGAACATTTCATGCAAAGATGGGCACAATAAAGGAGAGAAAATATATGAACCTAACAAAAGCAGATATAGTAAGAAGTGGTGGCAAGAATACACAGTAGAGCTGAACCTCAAGAAAAAGAAGAAGAAGAAAAAGAAGAAGAAGAAGAAGAAGAAGAAGAAGAAGAAGAAGAAGAAGAAGAAGAAGAAGAAGAAGAAGAGGAAGAAGATCTTAATGACCCAGATAACCATGATGGTGTCTTTACTCACCGAGAACCAGACATTTGGAAAGTGAAATCAAGTAGCCCTTAGTACATAGCTATTAACAGTTACTAGAGGTAATGTGTTTCCAGTTGTGGAATTTCAAGTCCTACCAGATTATGCCATTAAAATCCTGCACTCAATTGCCAGCAAATTTGAAAAGCTCAGTATTGGCCACAGAACTTGGAATGGTTAGTTTAAACTCCAATCCTTAAGAAAAGCTATGCCAAAGATTGTTTAAACTAACACACAATTGCACACATCTCACATATATGCAAAGTCATGTTCAAAGTTCTTCAAACTAGGCTTCAGCAGTACATGAACTGAGAACTTCCAGATGTTAAAGCTGGATTTAGAAAAGTCAGAGAATCCAGAGATCAAATTGCCAGCATCCATTGGATCAGAGAAAAAGCAAGGGAGTTCAAGAAAAACATCTACATCTGATTTGGACTATGTCAAAGGTTTTGACTGTGTGGATGACAACAAGCTGTGGAAAATTCCCGAAAAGATGCAAATACCAGATCTCTTTAGCTGCCTCCTGAGAAATCTGTAGGCATGTCAAGAAGCAACACTTAGAACTGGACATAGAACAATGTGCCAGTTTCAAATTGGGAAAGGAGTACATCAAGGCTGTATATTGTCATGTGGCTTACTTAACTTATATTCAGCACATCATGTGAAATGTCAGGCTGGATGAAGCCCAAACTAGAATCAAGATTGCCTGGAGAAATATCAATAACCGCAGATTTGCAGTTGACACCACATATATGACAGAAAGTGGAGAATAACTAAAGGTCGTATGGATGAAAAGAAAGAAGAGAGTGAAGAACCTTGCTTAAAACTCAATGTTGAAAAAATGAAGATCATGGCATCTGGCCTCATCACTTCACATCAAATAGGGAAATCATGGGGAAAAATGAAAACAGTGATAGACTTTATTTTCTCGGGCTCCAAAATCACTGCAGATGGTGAGTGCAGCCGTGGAATTAAAAGGTGCTAGATCATTGGAAGAAAAGCTGTAACCACCTAAAGAACATATTCAAAAGCAGAGGCATTACTTTGCAATTAATGGTCTATCAGGTCATACCTATGGAGTTTCCATTACTCATGTATGGATGGGAGAGTTGGACTATACAGGAAGTTGCACATGGAATAATTGATGATTTTGAACTGTGGTGTTGGAGAAGACTCTTGCGAGTCCCTTGGACTGCAAGGAGATCAAAGCAGTCAATCCTGATGGAAATCAGCCCTGAATATTCATTGGAAGTACTTTTGCTGAAACTGAAACTCTGGTACTTTCGCCACCCGATGCAAAGAACTAACTATAGGAAAAGACCCTGATGCTGGGAGAGCTTGAGTGCAGGAGAAGGGCCCCGCAGATGATGAGATGGTCAGATGGTACAACTAATTTGATGCACATGAGTTTGAGCAAACTCTGGGAGTTAGTGCTGGACAGTGAGGCCTGGTGTGCTGCATAATAAGGAACATAACATTCCTTATTATGTTGCAGTGAGTTACTATGCCTGAGCGACTGAACAACAGCAGAATAATACACTTCAGTAAGAAGTGAAGACGCAACTTTCAGACAGAGTCTCAGAGAAAAATAGAGAAAAAAATATCAATCCACTTCTCATACAGCCATTTTTACTGTTATTGAAACGAGTTTTTTTCCCATATTTAAATACGGCTTTCCTGAAGTATGTGAATTCTAACTTTTTTTTCACCTCAGAGAGGTGTGTTGATGAAGTCATGATGCACAGAGACATGTCAGTTCTCACAGATTCCCTTAATAAAATCATGATGAACTTAAGGAGCTGGCGGTATTTTTCCCATGGGAATCAATATTTTTATGAGGAACTCTTTAATACTTTGGAAAATGTTAATTACTATAATCAAATTTGTTTGGAATATTTGTAGTCTTTCCTTTGGTATCAGAAGATACTGCAGCCCTAACAATAAGGCAGGGTTTTGCAACCAAAACCCTGAAACAGAACAGCTCACCACACTCTGAAAGCACATTAGAAAAGTGTTAATTTGCTATTCAAATCAGTGAGCATTATACCCAAATTAAAAAATGGCTAAAACAGCTTGAAGAACATCACTAGAGCCTGCTAAAAGAAATCAATATGGGATTAATGGTATGAAAGTTTAGAGTAGATGAAACTTGAATTATATTAATGGAAAATATATTAAATGTTTCCTAGCATGTGGGCAGGATGAGAAGTGTCCTCAGAAACTAAAACAAACAAAACAAATCTACACATTCTTTTAGAAAATCCAAATGGCTTCAGAATGAAGGTGCAGAAGAGATAGCTAACAGCTTAAGGAGATGTATGTATACTCGAATTATTTGAGCAACATGATGTTTCATAGGCTTTTAGGCATTCACACCACAAATTTGAACTCTGATGGTTGGGATACCCTTACCTCTCATCCTGGTGAACTATTGCCTAGAATATTTTTATTCTGTGATAAATTTCTTCCAATCAGTATCATTCTATCACGTTTTGAAAAATAAGTATTTTTGTGCTTTCCACATGCAAAGTATATTTGCTGGTTGCTACATATATGTAACTACACTTCTATGTTAAACTCACTGTTTTTTTTTTAAGGTCTTATTTATTTTGTTATTTTTAAAATTGCATTTATTTTTGTGGGCCAGGTAGTCATGGGTGTTCAAGGGCTTTATCTAGCTGAGGAAAGTGGTATGGTGTACTTCAATATGGTGCACAGCTGTCCCATTGTGATGTTTCTTTTATTGGAGAACACTGGCTCTAGTTTTGGCACATGAGCTCCTGAGTTGTGGCCCATGAGCTTAGTTACACTTCAGCATGTGGGATCTTCCCAGACAAGGATTGTTGGGAAGCTGACTATTAATCAATGGATCACTAGGGTAGTTCTGAACAAACACAGACTATATAGGCTGGAAGTTTGATACAGTACATATGAAAGCCAAGAAGTACTTCTTAAGTAGATACTGTGTTGCTTTGGGGTATTCTGGTGGCTCAGTGGTAAAGAGTCCACTTCCCAATGTAGATGACGCAGGGTTGAGAAATCCCTGAGTTGGGAAGATAGATCTTCCAGAAGAGAGAATGAAAACCAGCCTCAGTATTCTTGCCTGGGAAATCCCATGGGCAGAGGAGCCTGGTGTTCTGTGGTCCATGGAGATGAAAAAGAGATGGAAATGACTTAGCAACTAATCACGACCACCACCACCATGTTGTTTTGGCAGGTAAAGTAGATAGTTTGTTTAAATGATCTTTGCCTGGAATGTCTGAAAAGTGGTCAGTGCTTTTGGTTATTAAAATTATGCATAAGTAAAAGGCATTTTTATTTTATTGTGTGTAAAAATCCTTTGCAATATTGACTGTAAATTTCTATAATGTATTGCCAGAGAATTTAGCCAGTCATTATATACATTTATTTAGTTCTCTTTTGAAGCCATGTCTTACAACAGCAAGTGGTTTCAATTATGTTCTTGCTTTGGTATCCGTCTTGAATTAGGTTTTATTTATTTATTTATCTATGTTTTTGAAAGCCACCATTTCAGTAGGTTTCAATCATTTATTTAATCATTTAATGTTTTCTACTAGAACAACTAGCCTCTAAAAAGGGAAACGACACTCCATTTCTCCTCTGATCTTATAGGGAAAAGAGAGTAGTAAAGTTCATTGCTTTATGTATTTTTATTTTCAGGGTTAAAATGCTCTTTCTAAGGAACACTTCCAAATTTCAAGGTTTTCAAGGATTTTGTAAAAATATATTTTGGTTTCTGGTCTGCTTTTTCTCACAGTCATGTTTGGTTCTTTGTGAGCCTCTGGAATATAGCCCATCAAGGTCCTCTGTCCATGGGGGTTCTTCAGGCAAGAATACTGGAATGGGTTGTTAGGTCACTCTTCCAGTGGATCTCTCATAGCTGATGGATTGTATACTATCTAAACCACCAAGGAAGCCTAAAGAATACTGGAGTGAGTGGCCTATTTCTTCTCCAAAGCATCCTCCCAAACCAGAAATCAAACTGGGGTCTCCTGCATTGCATCTTATTCTTAGGCAGGTTACCTACCAGGGAAGCCCTGGTTTCTGCTAAAAAGTGCCAATTGTCATTCCTTAGAATGTGGACTCACTGATCATACGTCATGATTAAATAGGAGACAACTCTCAGTATGATGTTTCATACTTGACATGAAAAACAATTTTTTCTTTGAAGAAAATTATGCCATAGTGATAAAATACCCAATATATTATATATACTATAATTAGGAAAAAATAAAAATAAGCTCAAGACCATAGCCTGGGAAGTGGTCTTCCATATACTTTAAAGAGGAGTGTTCTGAAGCTGTAGGGGGAGAGTCAGTACACACAGAAAATTCTTTAAAGTTTAAAGTACGCGAATGAAACCTATATCGTGGTAAAAAGATCCTGTTAAGCACGAAATACATGTCTGGCAACAGTGATGTTAGTGTTTTCCTAGGCAAGAATCTGGAATCATTACACTTCTTAATTATCTTCACTAACTAAGTACACATAACTCCAAAGCACAGAAATGCACAATCTCATTTTCATATCCTGACTTCCCCAGAGGGTACACTGATGAAAGACAACTGCAACAGATTTTTACTTTCCCATTCAAGCGAATACCCAGTGACTATTCTCCATGGTTAAAGCAGATGCATAATATTTGTTTCCCAGGTCAAAAATAGGCTGTCTAGCATAAAGTTCAAGCAAAACTATATCTGGCCAGAATGTTCACTGATACTTAATAGGTGAAAAGGTCTTCCATCACTATGAAAATCAATTGTAAACATTTTATTTCTGAAGAGAAACTATTTTTTTGTTTCTTTGTTTACAGCAACTTTATTTATTTATATTTTAAGTTACAATAGTGTATTGGTTTTGTCAGACATCAACATGAACCCTCCACGGGTGTAAATGTATTCCCAATCCTAAACCCCCTCCCTCCACCCTCCCCATACCATCCCTCTGGGTACACCCAGTGCAACAGTCCCAAGCATCCTCTCCTGCATCAAAGCTAGACTGGCGATTCGTATTTTATATGACATTATACATGTTTCAATGCCATTCTCGCAAATTATCCCACCCTCTCCCTTTCCCACAAAGTCCAAAAGACTGTTCTATCCATCTGTGTCTTTTTTGCTGTCTTGCATACAGGGTTATCATTACCATCCTTCTAAATTCCATATGTTTACAGTAACTTTAAACTGTATTCCATCATTCCAACATTGGATACACAGACTAGGGCCTCTACCTCTGCCACTAACAGTCCATTGCTTAAGTTCAGTTCTGTTCAGTCACTCAGTGGTGTCTGACTCTTTGTGTCCCCATGAAATGCAGCACTTCAGGCCTCCCTGTCCATCACCAACTTCCGGAGTTCACTTAGACTCACGTCCATCAAGTCAGTGATGCCATCCAGCCATCTCATCCTCTGTCGTCTCCTTCTCTTCCTGCCCCCAATGCCTCCCAGCATCAAAGTCTTTTCCAATGAGTCAACTCTTCACATGAGGTGGCCAAAGTACTGGAGTTTCCGCTTTAGCATCATTCCTTCCAAAGAAGTCCCAGGGCTGATCTCCTTCAGAATGGAATGGTTGGATCTCCTAGCAGACCAAGGGACTCTCAAGAGTCTTCTCCAACACCATAGTTCAAAAGCATCAATTCTTCAGTGCTCAGCTTTCTTCACAGTCCAACTCACATCCGTATATGACCACAGGAAACACCATAGCCTTGACTAGATGGACCTTAGTCGGCAAAGTAATGTTTCTGCTTTTGAATATGCTATCTAGGTTGGTCATAACCTTTCTTTCAAGGAGTAAGTGTCTTTTAATTTCATGGCCCCAGTCACCATCTGCAGTGACTTTGGAGCCCCAAAAAATAGAGTCTGACACTGTTTCCACTGTTTCCCCATATATTTCCAGTGAAGTGATGGGACCAGAAGCCATGATCTTCCTTTTCCGAATCTTGAGCTTTAAGCCAACATTTTCACTCTCCTCTTTCACTTTCATCAAGAGGCTTTTTATATCCTCTTCACTTTCTCACATAAGGATGGTATCATCTGCATATCTGAGGTTACTGAAATTTATCCCGGCAATCTTGACTCCAGCTTGTGTTTCTTCCAGTCTAGCATTTCTCATGATGTACACTGCATAGAAGTTAAATAAGCAGGGTGACAATATACTGCCTGACGTACACCTTTTCCTATTTGAAACCAGTCTGGTTTTCCATGTCCAGTTCTAAATGTTGCTTCCTGACCTGCACATAGATTTCTCAAGAGACAGGTCAGGCATGGTCACCAATAACAATGAAAACCCAAGTTGTTTCAGATTACTCTCACCATGAATTAAAACAGCTGAATATGTATCTTTACTGATGAAATTTGTACCAGTATATTTTTTACCCTATTTTTATATATTTTTAAACGTATGATAATACTCTACTAAAGTGAAAGTGAAGTCGCTCAGTCATGCCCAACTCTTTGCCACCCTGCGGACTGTAGCCTTACAGGCTCCTCCATCTATAGGATTCTCAGGCAGGAATACTGGAATGGGTTGCCATTTCCTTCTTCAGGGGATCTTCCTAACCCAGGATTGGAACCCAGGTCTACATTTCAAGTGGACATTTTACCCTCTGAGCCACCAGGGAAGCCCAATACTCTACTGATGCTGTAATGCATTCTAAAGCATATGAGAAATATGAAATCTAAAAAGATTATAAAAATGTTGAAATATTACTAAATGTTTTTACAATGTTACTGTTCCAGTTTTGGTACTATTTATCAGAGGCTTTAAAAATATAACTACCTTTTTATTTTATGTATTTATGATGCTTTTGTCATCATCTTTTATGTATTTGTAGTTATGAATAATGTAAATGTTAAAATGAACATCTTAAAGATTTCAGTTAAATCTTGGCTTAAAACAAACAACAACAACAACAACAACAACAACAACAAAAAGCCCGCCAGTTTTATTTGAAAAAGTAGACCTCAGGTTTTATTAATCAGTTGCAAATCAGAAAGTATAAAATGATTATATACAAAGAAAGAATCTAATAATGAAATGTGTATTAAGATGTCTATTTCGCGATGACTTTGTAGATTACAGGTCGTTTGTAAAGCTGACAACATATTTCATAGAAGTGTTGTCGTCTCTCTAACATTTTGTTTAGTTTGCCAAAGATTCCTTGTGGCTAAATTAATACTGTGGAGATGCAACTAACACTTATTTTCTTTGGTAAGAATGCAAAATGCACCAGTTGCATAGTATATTTGAGACCTGAAGGTTGTCAGCACTGAGCTGGGGTTGAAGGCAAGGAATCTAACCAAAGGAAACACTTAAATACCAAGCCCCACAGATGTAAGCCTGTCCTTAGAAGGAAAAGAGAATAGCTTTCTGGAGCTGTGACTAAGCACATTTAAGGTAGTTATTGATAATTATGATCCCATTGCCATTTCCTTTATTGTTTTGGGTTTGGGTTTAAACACCCTTTTTGTGTTTCCTATCTGGAGAATGTCCTTTAGCATTTGTTGGAGAGCTGGTTTTGTGGTGCTGAATTCTCTCAGCTTTTGCTTGTCTGTAAAGCTTTTGATTTCTCCTTCGTATTTGAATGAGATCCTCGCTGGGTACTGTAATCTGGGCTGTAGGTTATTTCCTTTCTTCACTTTAAGTATGTCTTGCCATTCCCTCCTGTCCTGAAGAGTTTCTATTGAAAGATCAGCTGTTATCGTTATGGGAATCCCCTCGTGTGTTATTTCTTATTTTTCCCTTGCTGCTTTTAATATTTGTTCCTCGTGTTTGCTCTTTGTTAATTTGATTAATATGTATCTTGGGGTGTTTTGCCTTAGTTTTACCCTGTTTGGAACTCTCTGGGTCTCTTGGAAGTGGGTGATTATTTCTTTCCCCATTTTAGGGAAGTTTTCAACGATTATCTCCTCAAGTATTTTCTCATGGTCTTTCTTTTGGTCTTCTTCTTCTGGGACTCCTATAATTCGAATGTTGGAGTCTTTCATATTGTCCTGGAGGTCTCTGAGATTGTCCTCATTTCTTTTAATTCGTTTTTCTTTTTTCGTCTCTGTTTCATTCATTTCTACCATTCTATTTCACTAAGCCTATCTTCTGCCTCCATTATTCTACTATTTCTTGCCTCCAGAGTGTTTCTGATCTCATTTATTGAGTCATTCATTATATATTGACTCTTTTTTAATTCTTCTAGGTCCTTGTAAAATCTTTCTTGCATCTTCTCAATCCTTCTCTCCAGGCTATTTATCTGTGATTCCATTTTGATGTCAAGATTTTGGATCATTTTCAGTATCAATATGTGGAATTCTTTCTCAGGTAGATTCCCTATCTCTTCCTCTTTTGCTTGCTTTGGTGGGCCTTTCTCCTGTTCTTTACCTGCTGAGTATCCCTCTGTCTCTTCATCTTGGTGATATTGCTGCGTTTGAGGTGGCCTTTCTATATTCTGGGAATTTGTGGGGTTCTCTTTATTGTGGAGTTTCCTCACTGTGGGTGGGGTTGTATCAGTGGCGTGTCAAGATTTCTTGGTTAGGGAGGGTTGTGTTGGAGTTCTGGTGGGTGAGGCTGGATTTCTTCTCTCTGGAGTGCAATGGAGTGACCCGTAATGGATTATGAGATGCCAATGGTTTTGGAGTAACTTTGAGCTGCCTGTATATTGAAGCTCAGGGCTGTGTTCCTGTGTTGCTGGAGAATTTGCGTGGTGTGTCTGACACTGGAACTTGTTGGCCCTCGGGTGGTGCTTGGTTTCAGTGTAGGTATGGAGGCATTTGATGAGCTCCTATCATTTAATGTTCCCTGGAGTCAGGAGTTCTCTGATGTTCTCAGGGTTTGGACTTAAGCCTCTTGCTTCTGGTTTTCAGTTTTATTTTTACAGTAGCCTCAAGACTTCTCCACCTATACAGCACCGATGAGAAAACATCTAGATTAAAGATGAAAAGTTTCCCCACACTGAGGGACACCCAGAGAGGTACACTGAGTTACATGGAAAAGAGAAGAGGGAGGGGGTAGTTAGAGGTGACTGGAATGAGATGAGGTGGGATCAAAAGAGGAGAGAGCAAGCTAGCCAGCAATCACTTCCTTATGTGCGCTCCACCATCTGGACCACTCAGAGGTATTCACAGAGTTATACAGGGAAGAGGAAAGGGAGGAAGTAGACTGAGGTGTCCAGGAGGATAAAAGAGGGAAATGAAAAGGAGTGAGATAGATCCAGCCAGTAACCAGTTCTTTAAGTGTTCTCCACCATCTGGAACACAGAGATTCACAGAATAAGGTAGAGAAGAAAAGAGGGAGGGGAGTGACAGAGGCCACCTGGTGGAGAAAAAGGAGAGTCCAAAGAAGGGGAGAGTGGTCAAGCCAGTAATCTCACTCTCAGGTAAAATTGGGTAGTGAAGTTTGGGTTTTTAAATGTACAAAATTGACAACAAATACCAAAAAGCAAAGATTAAAAATCTAGAGTAGAGGTTGGATTTTCAAAAATACAATATTAAGGAAAAGAAGAAGAAGAAGAAGAAAAAAGCCACAAGAATTATTAAAACAACAACAACAACAACCACACAAAGACTATATACAGTGTTTGCTTTAAAAAATAGGGTTTCTTTTTTTAATTGTCAGTAATAGTAGGTTATAAAAATTAAAATTAAAGGATAAAGAGAGGACTTAAATATTTTTAAAAGTTAAAAAAAATAGAAGAAGAAAAAGAAAAGAAGAAAAAACTACCACACAACAATATTAACAAAAAAGAAAAATGAAAAGTATATGGTCGTAAAAACAGTAAAGCTATATCTGGCCCTTTCTCTGGTGGTGTGGGCAGTGTGGGGTTACTTCCAAGGTGGTTCCCTCTATTTAATTTCTGTTTGCTGGTCTCTTCAGTGTCTGATTTCCATCCTAATACAGGGGCGGGGGAGGGGGTGGTGGTGGACACTTTTTTCTTTTTTTGTAGACTCCCTTGTTCAGTTGCGCTGTGGGGAGGGAGGGATGATGCAAACAAATAACACCTGCGTGTGCTTGCCGTGTCTCAGCCCCACTGCGCCTGCCCCTGCTCATGGCCCACACCGCTCAGGCTCTACGTTGCTCCACCAGGAGCAGTCTGAGGCCGGCCCTAGACTGCATGCACCTCCCAGGTCTAAGCTACTCAGGTTCGGCCCTCAGGTAGCCCTCAGAGGCACATATTTGGTTGGGACTGTGTTTTGTGCCCTTGCCACGTCTGAGTAGCTCAGGTGTTTGGTGAGCACAGTCACTGCGACTTATCGCCTTTCCTGTCTCTGCTGCTCAGTTTTCTGGATGTACCACTGGTGCCCCTTGTGAGTTGGATGGTGACTGTCCAGAACTCCCAGAAGTCTCAGCAAAGAAGCCTGCTTGCAGTTTTGTAGGTAAAGTCTCTCTGGGGCTGCAATTGTCCCATTCCAACCCTTATGGCTCTGGCTGCCTGTCCCCGGAGGGGGATGGTCTGCAGCCAGCTATTTCTGTTCCATCCTTTGTTCTACATGCAGTCCTGGTGGTGTCTTATGTTCAAGCTTTTCACTTGGTAGCTATCCCACAGTCTGGTTTGCTAGCCCAAATTAGTTCATTCTGGTTATGCGCAGGACGTTCCTGCCTGATTCTTAAAAAGCACTGCAGCCCGCGCCTCCTGCACCTCCCTGCCCTGCCACCACTTGCTAGTGTCTGTGCTGCTTTTCTGCTGGGGGAGTTACTGTTGGGCTTGTAATCTGTTGGTTTAAATTATTTATTTATGTTTCCTTCCTGCTGTGTTGCCCTCTGTGCTTCCAACGCTCGCCACAGAATCGGCAGGGAGAGTGTTTCTTGGTGTTTGGAAACCTCACTGTTTAAGATTCCCTTCCCAGAATGGGATTCCCTTCCCAGGATGGAGCTCCATTCCTGCCTCCTTTGTCTCTTTTTTCATCTTTTATATTTTTTCTTACCTGTTTTTGAAGACACTGATCTGCTTTTCTGGTTGCCTGATGTCCTCTGCCAGCATTCAGAAGTTGTTTTGTGGAATTTGCTCATTGCTGAAATGTTCTTTTGATGAATTTGTGAGGGAGAAAGTGGTCTCCCTGTCCTATTCCTCCACCAGCTTTACAATATTTCTTAATCAAAAAGAATTTGGCAGGGGGTGCAGAGGGGGGATGGCATAGCGCATGGTGAGAGTGAGGGGATACGGTCACACCAAATAGAATCTGGGGTCATAGTTCCCTAATGGGAATAGAACTCGTGCCCCTACAGTGAAAGCACAGAGTCCTCCTCACTGAATTGCCAAGGAAGTTCCTGGAATTGATTCAATAAAAGATATCTAATTAGGATCTGGTGGCATTTTACACTGTAGTTTGTTACCAGTGATTATAGTTCATATCATTTTATAGGTTTGTGATTTTACTAGCTTAAAATTTGGGGGAGTTTCTTTTTGTTTTAAAAGCTAAAAACTGTTTTTTAATTCCATAGAATTAAAAAAAAAATCTGTAGAATATATTAAATAGTGGTGGCTTTTTTTCTGAATGGGAATGTTTTGCTCAATTGAACTGAATGGTAATAACATTCGTAGAAGAGACACAGAGTGAAAGGTATGTCTTTTTATTAAGTGGCATAACAGCACCCATTGTGTGAGTTATTGGTTGGAGTTTAGAGACAGACTGTGTTGGGCTAACCTCCTTATTCCTGTTTTCAGCCCTCGAGTAAAAATCAGAAGCTTTCTCTGAAGAAAGTGGGGCCAGTTGTCAGGCTCCTAAGTATCTACTGGCCAGCAGGGCTAGGATTAAATGTAGCAACTGGTAAATACGGGATGGGGCAAGAGGTCACCTTGTCCCCCTTTTTTTTTTTTTTTTTTTGCTGCCTGGAGAGATGCTTGTCCTGGTACAAGTGGGACCAAAGCTGTGTCTTCATGGCCAGAGGATGTCACTGAGCCTGCCTTGGGTTCTCCTAGGGTGGAGGGACAGCAAGTTCTTCCCGGTTCCTTGGCCAGAGAAGAACATGCCCCCCCGCCCCACCTCCCGCCCTTGCTCTCTGACATCCTCCCATGACTCACTCCATATTAGATTCTTCAGAATGGGTGTCCAGGATACATCCCAACTCCTGCGCCTGGCTGACCAGAGCCTGCTGTGGAATGAGTCCTTGGCCATCCTGATCCTGGAGGAGCTGCCCCTAGAGCTCTTCCCACCACTCTTTATGGTGGCTTTTGCCAGGAGGCACACCCAGGTCCTGGAAGTGGTGATGCAGTCCAGGCTCTTCTCCTGCCTCCACCTGGGGACCCTGATGAAGGAACACCAGCCTCATCTGGAGCGCTTCTAGGCTCCACTCGATGACCTGGATGTCCTGCTTGCTCAGAGGGTCCAACCCAGGTAAGGTCAACCTGGCAGACTGGTGGGGCCTGGGAGTGTGAGCAAGATGCCGCCAGAGCAGGAGGATGAGGGTTCACTTGGACAGGCGTCCGGGTGTACAGGACTGGTTGAGGGGCAGAAGGGACAAAAGGCATGTGCTCCCCACCAGTGTCCCTTAAGGTAGGGACCAAGGGGGTTCCTGAAGCCGGGGGAACAGTGGTGTATGGAGTGCAGAGCCCTCGCGGGGCCCTGGTGCCAGTTGGCCTCTGCAGAGCTCAGTGTGTCCCTCACGGCCTGCAGGTGGTGGAAGCTACAGCTGCTGATCTTGCAATGAAAAGCCCACCAGGACTCCTGGGCCATGTGATCCAGCAACACAGACAGTGTTTACTCGCTCCTGGAGCTCAAGCCAGCCCAGTCCATGCAGAAGAGGTGCAGGGTGGAGGCACAGGGGTGCTAAAGCCGGCACGGGCCCCTGAGCATGTTCTGATCAACCTGTGCCTCAAGGAGGACAACCAGAACCAGACCCTCAGCTACCTGCTGAAGAAGGCCAAACAGGAGGAGCCTGCTGCACCTGAGCTGCCAGAAGCTGAGGGTCTCCACCATGCCCACGTGGAGCATCAGGAGGATCCTGAAGGTGGTGCAGCTGGACTGTGTCGAGGACTTGGAGGTCAATTGCACCTGGAATCTGGCCACTTTGGGCAGGTTTGTGCTGCACCTGGGCCGGATGGGCAACCTACCCCGGCTGCTGCTCTGGCACATCCACCTATTGCCGCACACAGCCCCCAAACAGGAGGCTCACTGCATCACCCAGCTCACGGCCCAGTTCCCGAACCTGCCCCACCTGTAGGAGCTCTACCTGAACTCCATCTCCTTCCTCAATAGCCGCCTGCACCAGGTGCTCAGGTAAGGCATGGCGACAGCTCTGTGGACCAGAACAGGCCTCTCTCTTTCATTACCGTCAGGATGTGTACTTTGTGCCTGCTGTGGGCATTGCCAGGGTGCCCGGGTGACTCGGAAGTCCTCACAATGCTGCCACTCTGTCCCCGTGCATCTTGTCAGATCATCTTCCTGGTTAGGGTCAGAAGTGTGGGCTAGGATAGATGCTGTCAAAGCGGACTTCTTTCTGGGAGTCCACGTAGTGGCAGTCAGCTGTGATGCCCTTGGGAATTCTTTCTGAGTGATGTCTTAGCTGAGGTGATGAGAAATAATTAAGCAAGGAGAACACTGGTCCATCAGGCGTGAGGTTTGAAGTCCAAAGCTCTGTTTCTCCCTCCCACCTACCACTTTTGTCCTGAACTGTGAAAAGTAGGTGATTCTGAGATGAAAAGGAAGTACCATGAGGGGAAATTGCAGGTCCTAAGCAGTCCAGAGAAGATAAAAAGTTAAATAAGCATCATTGATGAAGTGGCTCCAATCTCTCTAAGTCCAAATTACAATTATTGTCTTCCTCTAAGACTTCTGAATATAGGAAATTCTCTATAACATGTTATTGCTCTGCCTTGAACGCAGTGATGAAAAGCTGAGAGGATGCAGCCTAGTCTGTCTGTATGAAAGTGTTGCATTGATTCCCTTTTTGCTAGCTGAACTAAGTGTCCAGGAGTGAGCGTCACTAGAGGGAACCTTCTCTCAAGGGACCCTCACTGCTAACCTCACCCAGGCCCTGGACTGGAGCATTTTCCCCAGTGGATTCAGCAGATGCAAATCCTCTATCTCGTACCCTGGCTGGTGCCAAAACGGGTTCACTGTGCAAAATCAGCCACAGAGTCCTGGGTGATATTCACCCACAGTCAATCTGGAGCCTCTTGGGCCCAGAAGTCCATGCCCATTTTCCTACTGCTCAGCCATATCTGACTCTTTGGGACTCCATGGACTGTAGGCTGTCAGGCTTCTCTTCCTATGGAATTCTACAGTTGAGAATACTACAGTGGGTAACAGATCTCTTTTCCAGGACATCTTCCCAATCCAGGGATTGAACTTGGGTCTCCTGCATTGCATGCACAACTGAGCAGCCAGGCAAGCCTCCAGTTTCTAAGAGACAACCCAACATCCCCAAATCCATTGCCTAAATGTGCTTTTATGTCATCATATCCCCACAGGTTTTATTCTGTTTTTTACATGAATGAAAACTTTGACACACAAACATTTATTCACAAGCTGATGGAAATCTATTCCCAATCATCAAAAAATGTCACTACAGAGTTCAGTATTTCAGTACTGAGTGTAACTTGGCATATTTCTCCTTGGTGTCATTCATCTGTAACTTTTTTTCATAAAAACCTTAATCCTTAGGTATTTAGCTTAAGCCAAATGGTAAAGATAAAATTTCCTCCAAATCCTAGTTCTCTGCCAACCTGGCCATACTAAGGCTTTTAACTAATTCTCTTTTCCCACCAGAGCTCTTTACTGAGACCAAGTCCTCTAAGAGTCAGGGGAGATTTAGCAACTAAACCAAATAACAGCACCCCTTTAGAGTGGTGGGCTTCAACTATACCCCTTTTTGTGAATAAGGGAGCTGTGACTGCCATGGACCACCAAAATTTTGCTATAGTAATGTCCTGGAAATGAGCATGGCCTTGATTTGAGCTTTTCTGGTGGCTCAGATGGTAAGGAATCCACCTGCAATGCAGGAGGCTCAAGCTTAGTCCCTGAATCAGGATGATCCCCTGGAGAAGGGAGTGACTATCCACTCCAGTATTCTTTCCTGGAGAATTCCATAGAGGAGTCTGTTGGGTTACAGTACATGAAGTTATAAAGAATCAGATAGGACTGACTACACTTTCATGTCACCTTTAATCCTGTAAGTAAGCAGGTGGTGCAAGTCATCATTGATTGAGTTTCTCAATGTGTTATGATCCCATAGGTTTTGGTCCCTCTCTGTCCCACCCTTCCATTTAAGGTACAAAGCCATCCCTTTATGATTTCTTACTCAGGGAATTAGAACTGAGAGCAGAAGCAGCAAACAGCCAGACGTTCTTCACTGATTAGGTGAGGGTAAAGGCAGAGAGTGAAAGAGCCAGCTTAAACCTACATATTAAAAACACTAAGATCATGGCATCTAGCCCCATTACTCCATGGTAAATAGAAGGAAAAAGGTGGAAGTACTGACAGATTTCCTCTTCTTGGGCTGTACAATCACTGCAATGGTGATTGCAACCAAGAAATCAAAAGATGGTTGCTTCTTGGCAGGAAAACTATGACAAACCTAGACAGTGTGTTGAAACGCAGAGACGTTACTCTGCCAACAAAGGTTTGTATAGTCAAGGCTATGATCTTCCAAGTCGTCATATATGGTTGTGAGAGCTGGACCACAAAGAAGGCAGAGCGCCAAAGAATTGTTGCCTTTGAGTTTTGGTGCTGTTGAACACTCCTGAAAGTCCTTTGGACAGCAAGGATTTCACACCAGTCAATCTTAAGTGAGATCAACCCTGAATACTTGTTAGAAGGAATGATGCTGAAGCTGAAGGTCCACTATATTGGTCATGTGATATAAGCAGTTGATTCACTGGGAAAGTCCCTGATGCTGGGCAAGATTGAGGGCAGAAGGAGAAGAGGGCAACAGAGAATAAGATGCCTGGTTGACATCACCAAAGCAATAGACATGAACTGGAGCAAAGTTCAGGAAATGGTGAGGGACAGGGAGGTCTGGTGTGCTGAAGTCCATGGGGTTGCAGATACAACTGGGCAAATGAACAACAACAATTTCTTGATAAAGCTGTCCCAGGGAGAGTAGAAGAGGGAAAGATTTGTGAGAACAATGGAAGGGCCAAGCTCTCCCCTAGAGACGGAGGAAGTGGGTAGAGGCTAGCCAACTGGATTAGTGCTCTCTTGAAAGATGTTCCTTTTGGACAGCTTGTAGAGTCCTCTTCTCACACAGCCCTGATCTGTAGGTCCTCAGGAACTAGCCTGTGTCCCAAGGGCCTGATCTCCTCCTGGGTACCAGGTTCTCAGTTGGTGTGAGATGCTCAGCCCTGTTGGCGAACACAGCCCTGTTGTCAAACACTCAGGCTGACCACATGTCACTCCATGGCCAGAAGTCCCAGGGAGCTTCCTCCTTGGCCACAGCAATGGACCTGGACTGGAGTTGGCCTTGGGGTTGTCCACAGAAGGAAAAGTGGGAACAGGTCATGTCTGTCTTTCTTTTTTTTGTTTCTTTTGTTGGCCAGCCAACACAGCTTGCAGGATCTTAGTTCCCCAACTAAGGATAGAATTCACACCCTCAGCAGTGAAAGTGCAGAGTTGTAACCACCCCAGAACTACCAGAGAGTTCCCAGTAGGTAATTTCCTGAGCCTGGTGGATGCCCCAGAAGCCTGATATTGGCTGCTGAGAGCCAGGCTTCTATGGGCCAGGCTTTGATGAAGTCACCAAACGTTCCTTTCTCCCTGACCTCTGGGAGACCTGTGACCATGGCCAGTATCATAGAAACTTCTGGAGGTAGAGAGAAGTGAAGGATGACATACCCCCTCTCCACTCATATTCCTTTCTTGGCTATTCAATGCCTCCCAATAAATTCATCTGCCCTCAATCCATCTACAGAAAGCATGCTGTCCTCCTTCCTGGAAACCACCCCTGAAGAAGAGGTTGAAGTCATGTCCTCTGCTTCTTCCCAACCTAACGTGTGAAGGCTTTTCTGTACACTAGGTGACAAGCTTCTGCTAGAGAGCTTTGGGTTTTCTTCCTTTTCTTTCTTTCTTTTTTTTTTTTTTTTCTCTTCATTAAAACACATACTCTCCTTCACATCCAGGATGGTGTGAGCACAGGCCTCACTCTGTTCTCAAGGTTCTGTCCCTCAGAGTCTAAGAGAGAAGTAAAAAAAAGAAAAAAGAAAAAACAAAGGCGGTTGGGGGAACAGAAAGAGAGTTGGGTGGGGACGTTTAGCAGTAGTGGTCTGCAAGAAGGGGTCCACAGGAGCAGGCTGCGTCCTAGAAAATCTGGGTGGGTGGTCATTTGCTGAAGTTTGGGAATCAGCTGGAAGCTGAGTCATCACTTGCATATCCCCTACTGTCCTTGAGGTGAGCCCTGTCTAGGGACTTCTGATCTAAAGAAAGCATTAATGCACTAAGGTGGCCACCAGAAATACATGAGACTTAAACAACAGGAAAGTGTTTTTTCCAGTTCTGGAGGCTGGAAATCCAGGATCAAGGTGTTGACAGTGTGGTGTCTCCAGAGATCTCTTTCCTTTATGAGCAGGCAGCTTCATTCTCATGTCCTCCTGTCCCTTTATGTCCATACATCCTTGAAGTCTTGTGTGTCCTAATTTCCTCTTTATTTTCTGGCCATGCTGCTTTTTCTCTGGGTCTTAGTTTCCAGACCAGAGATTGAACTTGGGCCCTTGGCAGTGTAAGTTCTGAGCCCAAACCACTGGCCTTCCAGGTAATTTCCCTCTTTCTTTTTATATAGAGAACCATCAGATTGGACTAGGGCCCACCCTAGTGACATCGTTTTGACTTAATCACATAATTAAAGGTATAATCTACAAATATGGTTGCATTCCAAAGTGTTGGGGGTTAGAAATTAAAATATATTTTTATTGAATTAATTTATTTGATGGCACCAGGTTTTAGTTGTGTTATGCAGGGTCTTCAGTCTTCCTAGCAGTACATGGGATCTAGTTCCCTGACCACGGACAGAAGCCCAGCCCCCTGCACTGGGAGTGGAGAGTTTTAGCCACTGGACCTTTGGGAAAGTCCCTCCAACGTATGGATTTTGCAGGACACAATGAAACCCGAAACAGGGTTGATGGTAGGGTGATTTGCCTGGCTACACATTTGCACCCTACCTGCTCCTTAGAAATACCTGAGACCTTTAATAACGTTGACTCCCCGGTCCCATTCCTGGAGATACTGAGTCTGTGGGTATGGAGTAAGATCGGCAGGATCAATCAGAATATCAGTGCTTTTCAAAAGCTCTCTAGTACTCACTGTTTAATATGGACACCTTAAGCAGCCTGGGCAACACCTGGAGCTTGTGAGAAACTCAGACTCTCAGGCCCCACCCACAACTTTTGAATGAGAATGTTTTTGCACAAGACACACAGGCAATTTCTTAGATTCACTGACGGTTAAGCACAGCAGAGGAGATTTGAAAGTGTGGCCCAAACGGAGATGTTTGCATCCAGATCTCTGAGCTTTGCTTATACCCTAACCTCCTTCAATATGATAAACACCCAGAAGCCCCAAAAGAGGGTGTGGAGCTCCTAGAATCTCTGAAGGGTGGTAGGGAGGATGAAGCTCCCAGCTCATGCTACAACATCTCTTTGGTTTATTGAATTACCAATAACCTGCTCCTCCCAAGGCAGGTGCTCAGTGTGTCACATGAAGAAGAAAATGAATTCCTGACCCTCAACACTTAGGGTCTCCTGAAGGAGTAGATTCTTGGGTATTTAAAGCATATTCTTATTGTTGCTTGAGCTCCCATTGTGCCTCATCTGGTAAAGAATCTGACTGCAATATGGGAGACCTGGGTTTGATCCCTGGATTGGGAAGATCCCCTGGAGACAGGAAAGGCTACCCACACCAGTATTCTAGCCTGGAAGATTCCATGGACTGCATATAGTCCACGTGGTCATAAAGGGTTGGACACAACTGAGCACCTCTCACTTTCACTGTTGCGATTTATTTGCTAAGTTGTGTGTCTGAGTCTTTTGTGACCCCATACACTGTAGCCTGCCAGGCTCCTCTGTCCATGGGATTTCTCAGGCAAGAATACTGGAGTGGTTGCCATTTCTTCCTCCAGGAGATCTTTCTGACCCAGAGAATGTACCCAGGTCTCCCGCATTAACAGGTGGATTCTTTACTGCTGAGGCACCAGAGATCAATATTTCCCAAAATATTGGATGACTTTACACCCTGGGATTTACTTCACTTCAGAATCTAGTGAGGCAAACATTGAACTTTCAGATTCCCAGACACTCTCCTAGGGCAATTTGAATTTTTAGGTGTGATATGCAGCCCTGGAATTTCTATGTTTAATAATCTCCCAGATGATTTTGAGATTTGAGCAATCTTTAGAAGCATATGAAAGTGAAAGCATTAGCCGTCCAATTGTGTTTGACTCTTTGCAAACTCATGGACAGTACCTCACCAGGCTCCTCAGTTCATGGAATTTTCCTGGCAGCATAACTGGAGTGGATAGCCATTGCCTTCTCCAGGAGATCTTCCTGACACAGGGATTAAACTCTGGTCTCCTATACTGCAGGCAGATTTTTTACTCTCTGAACCATCAGGGAAGCCTAGAAGCATAATTAGATAGTCAAAATGTTTCTTCCTTTCTCCTAAGTTTTGCAAATATTTTAAAATTGACATCCAAAATGTTTTTGTTGTAAGTGTAAACACTGCAAAGGATGTACCTTTTGTCAGAGAATAAAAATAAGCCCTTTAAGTAAATCAAACTAGGAATTCCCTGGCAAGCCAGCAGTTAGTGTTCAGTGCTTTCACTCTGGTGACCTGGGTTCAGTCCCTGGTCAGAAAACTAAGTTCCTGCAAGGAAGTCTCATGGTGTGTCCATAAATAAATAAAACTGTTAATATCATGCTTTCAAATATATCCAGAAGAATGTAAAGAGCATAGAATTTTTAAAAATATTCAGTTTTATTCACTTATTTGGCTTCTTCGGGTCTTAGTCGTGGCATGCATGATCCTTCATCCATTCCACTGCCCTCTGGCGTGTGGGATCTTACCCACCACGTATTAAACCCACATTCCCTGCATTGAAAGTCAGATCCTCAACCACTGGACCGCCAGGAAGTCCCTAGCCTTGGGTTCTGATAGTCACCAACACTAGAGAAGGACATGGCAACACACTCCAGCATTTTTCCCTGGTGAACTCAATGGGTAAAGGAGCCTGGCTGACTACAGTCCATGTGGCCGCAAAAAGTCAAACACAACTGAGCTACTAGGCACAGCACCGACCATCACGCTTCTTAAAAGAAGCATGTTGTAAGTGTAAACACTGCAAAGGATGTACCTTTTGGCATACAATAAAAATAAACCCTTTAAGTAAATCAAACAAGGAATTCCCTGACAAGCTCTTTCTAATGGTCAGTTTTAATTTTTTTCCCCTGGTTCATTGAGTTGTAATGCACATATATTATGTACATTTAAGGGGAACACATGTTGATTTGATAATAACAATATTTTTGATGTTATATCTGATTACAGCATTTGAGATCACGTTCATTAGTGAACATCACTTTTGTTCAAATTCAGTGACTCTATTACCTTATAATGAATGGAAATACACATATTTATTCTCTGAAACCCTCCCTTCCCTGATGAATCTTTGTGCACAGGGCTGCAAAGGCAGTGGGAGGGAAAGCTTGAGATATAATCTAGGTGCTGCAAAGGAGGACAGAGAAGAAAGGGGGTAAGGGGGGAAAGGAGGAGGGGGGTGAGGGTGTGACCTGACACCCCTGACGTGGTTTAAGAAAACATGAGCCCCTGCCTAGAAAAAGCTCCTGGGGTTCAGCATGTAGATCCACAGTGAGTGCCCTGAGGATCCAGTGGGTGCTGAGTCTTCAAGTGCAGACCACTTGGGAGTAAGCTTGCTTCCTTCCCTCCTCACACTGCCTTGGAAGAGGACAGGGGTTCGCTGTTTGCATCTAGAGAATTTTTTGCCTTTGGAAGAGAACTTCTGAGTTGTTTTTTTTTTTAATTTGTTTGTTTGTTTTTTTAATTTATTTTACTTTACAATACTGTATTGGCTTTGCCATACATTGACATGAATCCACCATGGGTGTAAATGCATTCCCAAACATGAACCCGCCTTCCACCTCCCTCCCCATAACATCTCTCTGGGTCATCCTCGTGCACCAGCTCCAAGCATGCTGTGTCCTGCATTGGACATAGACTGGCAATTCGATTCTTACATGATAAGATCCTGACATTACCCCATGCCCTGTTGAAATATCTTTGTGGACCACCTTCCCTTGCCCTTAAGTTATTGAACCCCAAATAATTAAAGAGTCAGATAAATTGGGGATAAGGTGGTGGGCCTCTGGATGCCAGAGATGCAAGTGGGGACTCTCATCACACTGAGACCTGGAAAATAGCCCCTGGGAGGGGCCCTGAAGCCCCACCCACATTATTTCCTCTCTCTAACATTATGCTAGAAATGTTTCTGTTTGAGAGATCCTATGGGGAAAAACTGGTTCAGAAACCTGATTGGAGCCCGGTTTGGGTACTATGGATTGGACAAGAATGGGCTTTAAAAGGCTTGGAACCTCCTGATGCAGGCTTACTGAGAAAAGGCTTTTGGAGAGCCAGGTAGGAGTTCCAGGGACACTGGACACAGGAAACAGTGCTGCTATTCCCAGAGAAATCTTTCTAGGACGTGGAGACAAAGACACTCCAGCTTCACCCTCCACTTGGTCTCAAAGTAGAAAGTGTTTAGCTGCACTGAGTCAACTGGACTTCAGGAGCTGGTGAGTAACGGGGTTTGGAATGCTTCATTTCGTTCTCTGCAGCCATGAGTCTTCAAAATTTCTCTGTAATGGGCTAGAGAGTAACCAGGCATTAAGGGCCATGAGGTCTCTCCCATTAGCAGGGTGAAATAGCCTCAGGCAGTGGCAAATGGTGATGGCTGTGTTCCAATAAAACTTCTTTGTGACACTGAAATTTAGATATCATATAAGTTTCACATCAGAAAAATTTCCTTTGTATCTCCCCAAATTAAAAAAAATTAAAAATATTAAACGTTTTATAAAAGTTAAAAAAAAAAAAAACTAAAACATAAAAATCACTCAGTTCCCTGGTTGGGGAAAAATATATAATAAAACAGGAAGCAAGCCAATTTATCAATCCCTGTCTAAATCATTTGCCTATATAATGCAGCTAGCATCCCATTAGTGACTTGCTACATGAATTTAGTAGGCTGGATTCTGCTTATGAAATATAGAAATTTTCATTAAATCTAAGATGACATCAGTTGTAAGATACATTATTCCGTTTACTTTTGGCCACACCCAGTGGCATGTGGGATCACAGGTCCCTTACCAGGGATTGAAGCCATGCTCCTGCTCTGGAAGTGAGGAGTCTTAAATACTGGATTACCAGGGAAGCCCCACAGCATTATTTTTCATACCACTATCAAATATATATTTATATACCTGTGTATGCATGTTTGTTCAGTTGTTTCAGTCATGATTGACTCTTTACAACACTGTGGACTGTAGCCCACCATTCTTCTCTGTCCATACAATTCTTCAGGCAGGAATACTGTAGTGGGTTGCATGCCCTCCTCCAGGGGTTCTTCCTGACCCAGAGATGGAACCTGCATCTCTTAGGTCTTCTGCATTGGCAGGAGGGACCTTTACTGCTAGGGCCATCATTTACACAGAACCAAACAAACTATGATATGCTACTGATGAAATGTGATCTGGTATCACAAATGGTCAAATGAAAAGTTTAGAATGTCCCTTAATTTCTACGAAACACGTTAATGGCATGGAAGCTATCAACAAATGTATTATATGGAGAGAAATTGTGTTACAAATCTTTTATTTCAATGAGCACCACTGCTCCTGTCAGCATCCAGCTACATACTGGCTGACTTTCTCTCTTGCATGATAGTTTTAATTCATTCAGATTTGGAAGTCATTAAATGCTTGGAGAAATTGCTTCTCAGCCTTTTGGCTAAGATCAAGTGTAAGTACCTGGCGAGCCAGGAATGAGTGGCTCGAGCCTGTGGTACAGATAAATGATTGTTTAATAACAGTTACTGTTTATTTATGCAGCAGATATGTAGCACTGACAGACACTCCATGTTGTTCTAGAAACCAAAATACAGTAACCCAATAGATCTGGAGGTGAATATGGCATGTGAGTTGGGGGAGGCTGTGATTTCTGACATCATGGTCAGGAAAGTCTGGCAGAGAAACTGTGGACTGAGGCAGGTCAGGAGTTGGGGTGCTGGTGCTTGAGACAGCATCCAAGGCAGGGGGTGCAGTAGAAGTCTTGAGAAGTCCCCATCCTCCCTCCTTCTTACCCTTGGGAGATTGGGTCTGGGAACCCTGCAGCTGGAGATACCAAAATCCTTGGGTGGTCAAGTCCATTATATAAAATGGTGCAGTCTTTGCATATAACTTAAGGGGATACTTCCACATGCTTTAAATCATCTCCACATTCCTTATAATACCTAATGCAATGTAGATGCTGTGAAAATAGTTTCAAGTACAGTGTAAATACTCTCTAGAGAGAGAAAGAGTTGCCAGCATGAGGCAGGTTCAAGTCTTGCTATTAGAACTGGCTGGAATTTTTTAAAAAATATTTTTGATCCATGTATAGACTATGGTGCCTTCTGGACTCAGAGGGTGGAGGGAGTGAGAGACACCCCCCAAGGGACAGGTAGGGGCTCTTTTAGACATTTTCTGTTGGTCAGCATTTCTGCGTAAGATTGTAGATCTATATGCAAAATGGTGCCTACCAGCTCTCCTGCAGAGTTTAACAGGAGCACTGGGGCCACCAGGGGGAGACAAGGCAAAAATGGTGGCTGGAAAAAGGAAGCTTAAAACGGTCATGTCACTTAACTGAGTTTGAGATGTTTCCTTATGTCTAAGGGTGTTAATAATTATCTCAATGTTTCAACCAATGATTAAATCAGGTACTAATTTTGTCCTTTGAAAGAAATATAATCATCACCACTTATCGGCAGAGAATAAGTTTCAAGACCCCCAGCAGACATCGGTAACCTCACACTGTATCAAATTCTATATACACAACGATTCTTCTATACAAACATACCTGTGATGAAGTTTATTTTATAAAAGCACAGTAAGAGAATGGCAACTGCCTAATAATAACAAGAAAGTGAAAGTGAAGTCATTCAGCCATGTCCAACTCTTTGCAACCCCATGGACTGCAGCTTATTTCACTCCTCTGTCCATGGGATTTTCCAGGCAAGAATTTTGGACTGGATTCCCATTTCCTTCTTCAGAGGATCTTCCTGACCCAGGGATTGAATCTGGCTCTCCCGAATTGTAGGCAGACACTTATTCATCTGAGCCACCAGGGAAGGTGCAATAATAACATAGAACAATTATAGCAATATACTTTTATAAAACTTTTGTGAGTGTAGTCGCTACGTAAAATATATTACTGTACTAATTGAGTGATTTTTTTTCACCCTAACTAAGCACTAATTATGCTGTGTATCCATACCTTTTGCAATTAGAGGTTTGACAGCAAAACTAACCCAGATTTATTTTCTCTTCTTCACATTCACCACAGATATTACCAACCTCAGCATACATTTTTTTCTTTCTCTTTTTATATCAAATTGAGAACTTTGATCTTTTCTCTTAAAGGTAGTGCTTAATGGATTTTCTCTGGCATATCTAAATGGACAACATCACTCCACTTATGGTTTGGGGCCATTATTGAGTAAAATAAGGATGACTTGGTCACAAGCCCTGTGGCATCTCAACAGTCACTGTGGTAACCAAGTGACAAACGAGTGGGATGTGCAAGAGTAAGAAGCGATTCACATTCTGGGCAGGAGGAAGCAGGATGATGTGAGATTCCAATCACTCTCCTCAGAATGGCCTGCAGTTAAGTATGCATGAGTTATATATTTCTGGAGTTTTCCATTTAATATTCTCAGTGAACAACTGAGGGTTAACTGAAACCACAGAGAGTGAAACCTGAGATCAGAGGGAATGATTTTGTCTGGTGATTGCTTTCAGGTGGAAAAAACACTAGCAGGGACCACTTGAAGCCAAAAGTGATTGCAAAATGGCCCATCTCTTCATGTGTGAGGAAGTACAAGCACCACCACAACCCACAAAAAAGACTGGTGCATCCGAATCCAGAGATAAGGACAATCAAGATGCTGAGGTCATTTTTGTTGGAGTGGAGCACGTCAGTGAGGATGCTGAAACCATCTTTGTCAGAGTGATTTCAAGTTAAAAGCCAGTCATTTCTAACATTTTGAATTGAGTGACCAGGGACACATCTTCAAGAAGAATGAAGGGCCATGTGAGTCCAGATCCCTCCTGCATGTTGCAACCTGCAAATCTTAGGACCCCAACATCAGAGCCAGCTGCCATATCACCAGTTTCTCAGTCTGCACGGGGAGGAAGAGGTAGTTCTATTATTTCCGAGCCTTCATCTAAACCTGATTATAAAATGAGCTGTCCCGAAACTGTCCTTCATAAATCAGAACTGCTCTCTCTGTAGCCTCACTGTCTCTCTGGAGCCGTTCTCTCATTAGGAGGCAAGGATGAAAGCCCTCTTAATTCAAAGCGGTGTCCCACTTCAGATGTGAATTTTAACAGTGGGAATCCCAAAAGACCCAAACTCAGAGATGGAATCCCAGGGGGACCTGCCTCCACCATGGCCCTTCAGGTATCTCTCCTGGAAAAACATATTTATGACCTTGGAAGATTCCCTGACTTCACTGAGCCATGTTCATGGTGGGGCATCATTTTCATGGACTCATGCCAATGACCAGGTATGCTTCAGTCTTATGGATCCAGAAGGAACATGTAGCTTGTAAGGGCTGGAGAAAATGGACTTTTTGACTCTTGCAAATCAGAGTAAGACTGTTGATCACATGAAAGTAAATCTGACCACGTTATTTGATGCCTTTTACTATGGCAGCATACAAGAGACAGCACCAGAACAGAAGACTCACACAGCCTTTAAATGCCTCAACTGCTTTTGAGTTCTAAAATATGTCAAGTTTATGACCCACCTGAGGAACCATCAAGAGCTTGAGAGGCAGAAGGGTAACAGCTGGGAAATCCAAACTACCTGCCAGCACTGCCATCCCCAGTTTCCCAGCCCCTTCCAGCTGCAGTGTCACACTGAAAGTGTCCATGCTTCCTGGGAGCCCTCCACGGTCTGTAATATCTGTGAATTGTCCTTCTAAACAGATCAGGTTCTCTTACAGCACGTGAAGGACAGTCACAAACCAGGCAAAATGCCCTATGTCTGCCGGGTTTGCAGTTACAGATTATAGCCTTTGGCAATGTAGAGGTGTATTTTAGAACATGCCATGGAAACATGAATAATTTGTTTGTCTGTTTTGCCTCGAAATTTTCAAACAAATCCTTCAAACATCCTTTGTAAATCACACTTGGAGGCACTGGAACAAGAGGGTCTTTCCATATTCCAAGTGCTGGCTACAGTGTTTGAACCTGAAGGAAAATACAGAAAACCAAACCAAGAATCATCAGTCATTCAAAAAGCCAGAGCAATTGCGAGTGTTGCCTCCTGAAACAGAAGTCATGATCCGAAGTTCAGTTCAGCTGGGACTGAGAGAGACACCATCCATCATTGTGAGGAACACTGACTCCCAAGCACCACCCAGAATAATTGCAAAGAAGATTGTCTACGAACACAAATTATTCCAGATGTGTTGCAGCAAGGGATCTGACTAAAGAATTATGTTCTACCCACCTCCAGAAATTCAAAAAAGCCCTATTGAGGTTCAGCCAGCTGTATATAAAGATCCTGCCTGGCTTTTGTTGTTCAGTTGCTCAGTCGTGTCTGACTCCCTGTGACTCTATGAACTTCGGTATGCCAGGCTTCCCTGTCCATCACCATCTCCTGAAGCTTGCTCAAACTCATTCCATTGGGTTGCTGATTTCATCCAACTATCTCATCCTCTGCCATGCCTTCTGTTCTTTCCTTCAGTATTTCCCAGTATCAAGTGTTTTTCCAAATGAGTTGACTCTTCCCATCAGGAGGCCAAAGATTTTCACAACTTTTCTTCCAAGGAGTGAGCATCTTTTAATTTCACAGCATCAGTAACAATCTACAGTTATTTTGGAGCCCAAGTAAATTGTCTGGCTTTACTGAAACTGAGATTGTATTTGTTTCATCTCTCTACTATTAAGTAGCTTTGAAATCTCCATGATCCTTCCTGGCCAGGCTCTGCCCCCCAAAGTAACCACTTATCTGATCTCTAGCATCATGATTCATTTTTCTTTGTTTCAAATTTTAAATAAATATATTCACACAATAAACTCTCTGCTCCCCTAGTCTTGGTTTCCCTTTAAATAAGTGAGATGCGTTCTTATTGTATGTAGCTGTGGAACATTCTTTTTCATTGCTGAGTATAATTCCCTCGGATGAATGGGCATATTCTTATATTTCCATTTTACTGTGCCTAAATTTTGTGGCTTTTATTTTGCCTTTTTGAATGAGCTGCTTATGAACCTGTTTGTGTCTTTGACTGTAATTTCTCGAGGATAGCTATATCTATATGTCTAGACATGAGATTTTCTGATAACGCATGTGGTAGTGGTTTAGTTGCTAAGTGGTATTTAGCTGTTACAACCCCATAGACTCTAGCCAACCAGGCTCCACTCTCCATAGGATTTCCCAGGCAAGAATACAACAATGGATTGGCATTTTCTTCTCCAGAGGATTTTCCTGACCCAGGATTCAAACCAAGGTCTCCTCCATTGCATGCAGATGTTACTGACTGAGCAATTCTAATATGCAGGTACAGTTAATTGCTTTTTTCAAACTGATTGAAGCAATGTGTATTTCCACTAGTGATATTGGCATTTCCATTTCCTCTGAACACTTGACATTGTCAGTCTGTTTCATCATATAACTGAGCAGAACCCTGCAGGGCTTTCCCAGTGATAGACCATCCCCTGCCCAACTCCCACCAATGTACCTTGTCTCTTACTTGTAGAAAAGCTTTAGGTACTAGACCTTCCATAAGTTTCAAAGCACAAATTTAATTAGTAGTAAAAAACTGCAGAAACAAGAAAAACATCAAGCAAGACAAACAATAATTTGCTGTTGGGCAGTCGTGTTCACTCTTTGTGATCCCATGGACTGCGGCACACCAGGCTTCTCTGTCCTTTACCATCCCCTGGAGCTTGCTCAAGCTCAAATCCATTTAGTCTGTGATGTCATCCAACCATCTCATTCTCTGCTTTCCCCTCCTCCTCCTTCCTTCAATCTTTTCCAGGATTAGGGTGTATTCTAATGAGTCAGCTCACCCCATAAGGTGGTCAAAGTATTGGAGCTTCACTTTCAGTATCATTCCTTACAGTGCATATTCAGTGTTGATTTCCTGTAGGACTGACTGGCTTGATCTTGCTGCCAGTCCAAGAGAAACTCAAGAATAATCAACGACACCACAATTCAAAAGCATCAGTTCTTTGGTGCTCAGCCAACTTTATGCTCCAACTCTCACCTCCATACATGACTAGTGGAAGAACAATAGCCTGGACTACATGGACCTTTGTTGGCAAAGTAATGTCTCTGCTTTTTCACATGCTTTCTAGATTTGTCACAGCTTTTCTTCCCAGGAGCAAGCCTCTTTTAATTTCGTGGCCCCTGTTACCATCTGCAGTGATTTTGGAGCTCAAGAAAATAATGTCTGTCACTGTTTCCAATGTTTCATCATCTATTTTTGATGAAGTGATGAGACCTTTGACTGTGTGAACCACAACAAACTTTGGAAAATTCTTAAAGAGATGGGAATACCAGACCATCTCACCTGCCTCCTGAGAAATCTGTATGCAAGCCTAGAAGCAACAGGTAGAAATGGACATGGAACAAGGGACTGGTTGCAAATAGGGAAAGGAGTACATCAGGATTAAATACTGTTGTCTTGCTTATTTAACTTAAATGCAGAGTACATCATGAAAAACACTGGGCTGGATGAAGCACAATCTGGAATTAAGATTGCTGGGAGAAATAGTGACAACCTCAGATAAGCAGATGATGCCACCCTAATGGCAGGAAATGAAGAGCCTCTTGGTGATGGTGAAAGAAGAGATTGAAAAGACTGGCTTAAAACTCAACATTCAAAAAGTGAAGATAACGACATCTGGTCTGATCACTTTATGGCAAACAAATGGTGAAAAATTGAAAATAACAGCAGATTTTATTTCTTTGGACTCCAAAATCACTATGGATGGTGAACATAGCCATAAAATTAAAAGAAGCTAGCTCCTTGGAAGAAAAGCTATGGCAAACATAGACAGCATTTAAACACACACACACACACACACACACACATACACACAAAACTAAGGCATCACTCTGCTGACCAAAGTTCTTATAGTCAAAGTCATGGTGGTTCAGACAGTAAGGAATTCACTTGCAATGTGGTAGACCTGGGTTCAATCATGGGAAGGACATCCCAGTAGTCCAGTGGAAATACTCGGTGCTCCCAAATTAGGGCATCCAAGTTCATCCCCTGGTAGGGGTATTAGATCCCACATAGTACAACTTAAAATACCACATGTGACAATTTAAATTCCTCCTCCCACATGCTACAGTGAAGATTGAAGAGCCCTTGTGCTGGGACTAAAAACAAGCGCAGCCAAGTAAATGAATAAATATTTGAAAGAAAGAAAGAAAAAGATATGAGAATTCCCTGTTGGTTCAGTGGTTAGGACTTGATGATTTCACTGTCAATGGCCAGGGTTCAACACCTGGTTGTGGAACTAAGATCCCACAGGTACTGTAGTATGACCAAACAAAAATCCAGAAAGATAACTGAGGAGAACAGAACTCCCAAAGTTTGAAAACGAAGCAATATCACTGCAAACAGGGTGAGGATAGAGTAAGGATTGCCAGGAACCCAAAGTGCAAAAGTGGCACGTCTGTAATTCACAAGCCTTTTTAATGTTGTGGTTTAGACTCCTCCTTCTCCTGCTTCTGAACCTAAATAACTTATTGCTCCTAAGAGAAATTGTTATGGGAAAAACATTATTTGAACTGAACGATAGTGAAAATAGCAAATTTTTGAGACAGAGCTAAAGCAGTTTTATGTGTTAATGTGCATTATATTTGTAAAGAAGAAAGATTGGCCAAACAATGACTTAAGTCAGTGCTATTCACAGATATTTCTGCAGGTATAGAAAAGTTTTAATTATTACATGTATTCCTTAATAAGGACGATCAGCTTTTCACATATATAAATGCACATTTTTCTCTTCTATGAGGCGACCTGTTTATATCCTTTATCATAGCAGGATTTCTTTTTTTCTTTTTTGGCCTTGCTATGAGGTTTAAGGGAACTTAGATCTTCAACCAGGGATTGAATCTCTGCCCCTTGCAGTAGAAGCACAAATCCCTAACAATCAAATCACTAAGGAATTCTCAATGAAAATGTTTTCTCTGTACTTGTCTAATATGCCACTTTGGAAATGTTAAAATGTAGCTACTGTGACTGAGGTATTAAATCTTTGTGTGTGTTCAGCTGCTTCAGTTTGTCCAACTTTTGTAACCCCATCAGTGTAGCACACCAGGCTCCTCTGTCCATGGGATTCACCAGGCAATAATACTGGAGTGGGTTGCCATTTCTCTTTCCAGGGGATCTTCCTGACCCAGGGGTTGAACCCACGTCTTTTACGTCTCCTGTACTTGCAGGAAAGTTCTTTACCACAGCACCAACTGGGAAACCTATTAAGTCTTTAATTTAATTAATTTAAAATCAAAAGATATGGCTAGAAGAACCAGATCTTCCTTATAAATGAGTTTCAATTAACTTGTATACTCAGTAATGTTTGTGTCTCTTAGATATTGTCCTCAAGATGAGGTTCTATGCCCCCCCCCCCAAGTGTAAGCGGTGTTTAGTGGCTTGTTTCCAAAGAACAGTATATGTCAGCAGGAAGGACACAACTTTATGGCAGAGGAACTAGTGGTAAGTCATACTGATAATATAAATCCTTGATGGGAAGTGATGAAAAAGATATTTGCTCTTGGAGGTATAGTTCTAAAATTATATAAACCCCAGGGCAATCAGGAAACACACCAAACCCATATAGAGAGTCATTCTGAAAAATACCTGTCCCTGGAGGACTCCTGAAAACTGTCAAAAGCCATGAAATACAAGGAAACTTTAAGAAACTGCTATAGACCAGAGTAAGCTACGGGAGGTATCTGTAGCTTTTTGCTATATATCCTCATGCAGTTCAGTATCCTTTATGGGAATATGAAAATGGGAGAGAACATTTGCAGAAAAGCTGGTAAAATGTGAATAAAACCTGGAACTTAGTTAAAGGTACCCTGCTGAAAGATGCTGGAATAAAGGAGGTCATTTCACATATACACATTTTAGACATTGCAAGTATTTTCTCTACATAAAACCCACTTCATTTTGACTTCACTTAGATGGAAATCTCAAGTATGACTTAACTGAATGGAAATCTTAAAATACAAAGGATCAATAATATTTAGACTGTGTCATCTGACTATAATGCAATAATGAGATACTGACAAAGAAACATCTTTTAAAATGTCATTCATTTGGAAAATATCAATAACTATATTAATACATAATCTATATCTCCATGGAATTTTCATGCAAGACTACTGGAGCAGATTGCTATTATTTTCTCCAGGGGATCTTCCTGACCTGGGATCAAACCCAGGCCTCTTGTGTCCCCTGCATTGGCTGGAAAGTGATTTACCAGTTGAATGACCAGGGAAGTCCATACAATATATAGTCTTGTCTTTACAAGAGAATATTAGGATATACTTGGAAGTGAATGATAATGAACATTCTATTCAGCAAAAATTGTGGGACACAGATAAATTTGTACAGAGAAACAATGGAAACAGCAACAGACTTTATTTTCTGGTGTGCTGCACAATAAGGAACATAACATTCCTTATTATGTTGCAGTGAGTTACTATGCCTGAGCAACTGAACAACAGCAGAATAATACACTTCAGTAAGAAGTGAAGACGCAACTTTCAGACAGATTCTCAGAGAAAAATAGAGAAAAAAATATCAATCCACTTCTCATACAGCCATTTTTACTGTTATTGAAACGAGTTTTTTTTTTCCATATTTAAATACGGCTTTCCTGAAGTATATGAATTCTAACTTGTTTTTTCACCTCAGAGAGGTGTGTTGATGAAGTCATGATGCACAGAGACATGTCAGTTCTCACAGATTCCCTTAATAAAATCTTGATGTACTTAAGGAGTTGGGGGTATTTTTTCCATGGGAATCAATATTTTTATGAGGAACTCTTTAATACTTTAGAAAATGTTAATTACTATAATCAAATTTGTTTGGAATATTTGTAGTCTTTCCTTTGGTATCAGAAGATACCACAGCCCTAACAATAAGGCAGGGTTTTGCAACCAAAACCCTGAAACAGAACAGCTCACCACACTCTGAAAGCACATTAGAAAAGTGTTAATTTGCTATTCAAATCAGTGAGCATTATACCCAAATTAAAAAATGGCTAAAACAGCTTGAAGAACATCACTAGAGCCTGCTAAAAGAAATCAATATGGGATTAATGGTATGAAAGTTTAGAGTAGATGAAACTTGAATTATATTAATGGAAAATATATTAAATGTTTCCTAGCATGTGGGCAGGATGAGAAGTGTCCTCAGAAACTAAAACAAACAAAACAAATCTACACATTCTTTTAGAAAATCCAAATGGCTTCAGAATGAAATATAAAGGTGCAGAAGAGATAGCTAACAGCTTAAGGAGATGTATGTATACTCGAATTATTTGAGCAACATGATGTTTCATAGGCATTCACACCACAAATTTGAACTCTGATGGTTGGGATACCCTTACCTCTCATCCTGGTGAACTATTGCCTAGAATATTTTTATTCTGTGATAAATTTCTTCTAATCAGTATCATTCTATCACGTTTTGAAAAACAAGTATTTTTGCGTTTTCAACATGCAAAGTATATTTGCTGGTTGCTACATATATGTAACTACACTTCTATGTTAAATTCACTGCTTTGTTTTAAAGGTCTTATTTATTTTGTTATTTTTAAAATTGCATTTATTTTTGTGAGGCGAGATAGTCATGGATGTTCAAGGGCTTTATCTAGCTGAGGCAAGTGGTATGGTGCACTTCAATATGGTGCATAGCTGTCCCATTGTGATGTTTCTTTTATTGGAGAACACTGGCTCTAGTTTTGGCACATGAGCTCCTGAGTTGTGGCCCATGAGCTTAGTTACACTTCAGCATGTGGGATCTTCCCAGACAAGGATTGTTGGGAAGCTGACTATTAATCAATGGATCACTAGGGTAGTTCTGAACAAACACAGACTATATAGGCTGGAAGTTTGATACAGTACATATGAAAGCCAAGAAGTACTTCTTAAGTAGATACTGTGTTGCTTTGGGGTATTCTGGTGGCTCAGTGGTAAAGAGTCCACTTCCCAATGTAGATGACGCAGGGTTGAGAAATCCCTGAGTTGGGAAGATAGATCTTCCAGAAGAGAGAATGAAAACCAGCCTCAGTATTCTTGCCTGGGAAATCCCATGGGCAGAGGAGCCTGGTGTTCTGTGGTTCATGGATATGATAAAGAGACGGAAATGACTTAGCAACTAATCACGACCACAACCACCATGTTGTTTTAGCAGGTAAAGTAGATAGTTTGTTTAAATGATCTTTGCCTGGAATGTCTGAAAAGTGGTCAGTGCTTTTGATTATTAAAATTATGCATAAGTAAAAGGCATTTTTATTTTATTGTGTGTAAAAATCCTTTGCAATATTGACTGTAAATTTCTATAATGTATTGCCAGAGAATTTAGCCAGTCATTATATACATTTATTTAGTTCTCTTTTGAAGCCATGTCTTACAACAGCAAGTGGTTTCAATTATGTTCTTGCTTTGGTATCCGTCTTGAATTAGGTTTTATTTATTTATTTATCTATGTTTTTGAAAGCCACCATTTCAGTAGGTTTCAATCATTTATTTAATCATTTAATGTTTTCTACTAGAACAACTAGCCTCTAAAAAGGGAAACGACACTCTATTTCTCCTCTGATCTTATAGGGAAAAGAGAGTAGTAAAGTTCATTGCTTTATGTATTTTTATTTTCAGGGTTAAAATGCTCTTTCTAAGGAACACTTCCAAATTTCAAGGTTTTCAAGGATTTTGTAAAAATATATTTTGGTTTCTGGTCTGCTTTTTCTCACAGTCATGTTTGGTTCTTTGTGAGCCTCTGGAATATAGCCCATCAAGGTCCTCTGTCCATGGGGGTTCTTCAGGCAAGAATACTGGAATGGGTTGTTAGGTCACTCTTCCAGTGGATCTCTCATAGCTGATGGATTGTATACTATCTAAACCACCAAGGAAGCCTAAAGAATACTGGAGTGAGTGGCCTATTTCTTCTCCAGAGCATCCTCCCAAACCAGAAATCAAACTGGGGTCTCCTGCATTGCATCTTATTCTTAGGCAGGTTACCTACCGGGGAAGCCCTGGTTTCTGCTAAAAAGTGCCAATTATCATTTCTTAGTATGTGGACTCACTGACCATATGTCATGATTAAATAGGAGACAACTCTCAGTATGATGTTTCATACTTGACATGAAAAACAATTTTTTCTTTGAAGAAAATTATGCCATAGTGATAAAAATACCCAATAAATTATACATACTAATATTAGGAAAAAATAAAATTAAACTCAAGGACCATAGCCTGCGAAATGGTCTTCCGAACAGTTTAAAGAGGAGTGTTCTGAGGTTGTAGGGGCAGAGCCAGTACACACAGAAAATTCTTTAAAGTTTAAAGTACATGAATGAAACCTATATCGTGGTAAGAGGATCCTGTTAACCACGAAATGCATGTCTGGCCACAGTGATGTTAGTGTTTTCCTAGGCAAGAATCTGGAATCATTAAACTTCTCAATTATCTTCACTAACTAAGTACACATAACTCCAAAGTACAGAAATGCACAATCTCATTTTCATATCCTGACTTCCCCAGAGGGTACACTGATGAAAGACAACTGCAACTGATTTTTACTTTCCCATTCAAGTGAATACCAAGTGACTATTCTCCATGGTCAAAGTAGATGTACAATATTTGTTTCCCAGGTCAAAAATAGACTGTTTAGCATAAAGTTCAAGCAAAATTATATCTGGCCAGAATGTTCACTGATACTTAATAGGTGAAAAGGTCTTCCATTACTATGAAAATCAATTCTAAATATTTTGTTTCTGAAGAGAAACTATTTTTTGTTTCTTTGTTTACAGCAACTTTATTTATTTATATTTTAAGTTACAATAGTGTATTGGTTTTGTCAGACATCAACATGAACCCTCCATGGTTGTAGATATATTCCCAATCTTAAACCCCCTCCCTCCGCCCTCCCCATACCATCCCTCTGGGTACACCCAGTGCAACAGTCCCAAGCATCCTCTTGTGCATCGAAGCTAGACTGGCGATTCATTTCTTATTTGAAATTATACATGTTTCAATGCCATTCTCGCAAATCATCCCACCCTCTCCCTTTCCCACAGAGTCCAAAAGACTGTTCTATTCATCTGTGTCTCTTTTGCTGTCTTGCATACAGGGTTATTGTTACCATCTTTCTAAATTCCATATGTTTACAGTAACTTTAAACTGTATTCCATCACTACAACATTGGATACACAGACTAGGGTCTCTACCTCTGCCACTAACAATCCCTAGTTTCAGTTCAGTTCAGTTCAATTACTCAGCCGTGTCTGACTCTTTGTGACCCCATGAAATGCAGCACTTCAGGCCTCCCTGTCCATCACCAACTTCCGGAGTTCATTCAGATTCACATCCATCGAGTCGGTGATGCCATCCAGCCATCTCATCCTCTGTCGTCTCCTTCTCCTCCTGCCCTCAATGCCTCCCAGCATCAAAGTCTTTTCCAATGAGTCAACTCTTCACATGAGGTGGCCAAAGTACTGGAGTTTCCACTTTAGCATCATTCCTCCCAAAGAAGTCCCAGGGCTGATCTCCTTCAGAATGGAATGGTTGGATCTCCTAGCAGACCAAGGGACTCTCAAGAGTCTTCTCCAACACCATAGTTCAAAAGCATCAATTCTTCAGTGCTCAGCTTTCTTCACAGTCCAACTCACATCCATACATGACCACAGGAAACACCATAGCCTTGACTAGATGGACCTTAGTTGGCAAAGTAATGTTTCTGCTTTTGAATATGCTATCTAGGTTGGTCATAACCTTTCTTTCAAGGAGTAAGTGTCTTTTAATTTCATGGCCCCAGTCACCATCTGCAGTGATCTTGGAGCCCAAAAAATAAAGACTGACACTGTTTCCACTGTTTCCCCATATATTTCCAATGAAGTGATGGGACCAGAAGCCATGATCTTCCTTTTCCGAATGTTGTACTTTAAGCCAACATTTTCACTCTCCTCTTTTACTTTCCACAAGAGGTTTTTTAGTTCTTCTTCACTTTCTACCGTAAGGGCGGTGTCATCTGCATAACTGAGGTTATTGAAATTCCTCCTGGCAATCTTGATTCCAGCTTGTGTTTCTTCTAGTCTAGCATTTCTCATGAAGTACTCTACATAGAAGTTAAATAAGCAGGGTGAAAATATACAGCCTGACGTACTCCTTTTCCTCCTTGAAACCAGTCTGTTTTTCCATGTCCAGTTCTTAATGTTGCTTCCTGACCTGCACATAGATTTCTCAAGAGGCAGGTCAGGCATGGTCACCAATAACAATGAAAACCCAAGTTGTTTCAGATTACTCTCACCATGAATTAAAACAGCTGAATATGTATCTTTACTGATGAAATTTGTACCAGTATTTTTTACCATATTTTTTATATATTTTTAAACGTATGATAATACTCTGCTAAAGTGAAAGTGAAGTCGCTTAGTCATGCCCAACTCTTTGAGACCCTGCGGACTGTAGCCTTACAGGCTCCTCCATCTATAGGATTCTCAGGCAGGAATATTGGAATAGGTTGCCATTTCCTTCTCAGGGGATCTTCCTAATCCAGGATTGGAACCCAGGTCTACATTTCAAGCAGATATTTTACCCTCTGAGCCACCAGGGAAGCCCAATACTCTGCTAATGCTGTAATGCATTCTAAAGCACATGAGAAATATGAAATCAAAAAAGATTAGAAAAGTGTTGAAAAATCATTAAATGTCTTTAAAATGTTTCTGTTCCAGTTTTGGTACCATTTATCAGAGGCTCTAAAAATATATCTTCCTTTTTATTTTATGTATTTATGATGCTTTTGTCATCATCTTTTATGTGTTCGGAGTTATGAATAATGTAAATGTTAAAATGAACATCTTAAAGATTTCAGTTAAATCTTGGCTTAAAACAAACAAACAAACAAAAAAAATCCGCCAGTTTTATTTGAAAAAGTAGACCTCAGGTTTTATTAATCAGTTGCAAATCAGAAAGTACAAAATGATTATATACAAAGAAAGAATCTAATAATGAAATGTGTATTAAGAAGATGTCTATTTCTTGATAAATTTGTAGATTATAGGTTGTTTATAAGCTGACAACATATTTCATAGAAGTGCTGTCGTCTCTCTAACATTTTGTTTAGTTTGCCAAAGATTCCTTGAGGCTAAATTAATACTGTGGAGATAAAACTGACAGTTATTTTCTTTGGTAAGAATGCAAAATGCACCAGTTGCATAGTATATTTGAGACCTGAAGGTTGTCAGCACTGAGCTGGGGTTGAAGGTAAGGAATCTAACCAAAGGAAACACTTAAATACCAAGGCCCACAGATGTAAGCCTGTCCTTAGAAGGAAAAGAGAATAGCTTTTTGGAGCTGTGACTAAGCACATTTAATGTAATTATTGATAATTATGATCCTGTTGCCATTTTCTTTATTGTTTTGGGTTCGGGTTTAAACACCCTTTTTGTGTTTCCTGTCTGGAGAATGTCCTTTAGCATTTGTTGGAGAGCTGGTTTTGTGGTGCTGAATTATCTCACCTTTTGCTTGTCTGTAAAGCTTTTGATTTCTCCTTCATATTTGAATGAGATCCTTGCTGGGTACCGTAATCTGGGCTGTAGGTTATTTCCTTTCTTCACTTTAAGTATGTCTTGCCATTCCCTCCTGTCCTGAAGAGTTTCTATTGAAAGATCAGCTGTTATTGTTATGGGAATCCCCTCGTGTGTTATTTCTTGTTTTTCCCTTACTGCTTTTAATATTTGTTCCTCGTGTTTGCTCTTTGTTAATTTGATTAATATGTGTTTGGGACTTTCTGGGTTTCTTGGAACTGGGTGATTATTTCCTTCCCCATTTTAAGGAGTTTTTCAACTATTATCTCCCGAAGTATTTTCTCATGGTCTTTCCTTTGGTCTTCTTCTTCTGGGACTCCTATAATTCGAATGTTGGAGTCTTTCATATTATCCTGGAGGTCTCTGAGATTGTCCTCATTTCTTTTAATTCATTTTTCTTTTTTCCTCTCTGATTCATTCGTTTCTACCATTCTATTTCACTAAGCCTATCTTCTGCCTCCATTATTCTACTATTTCTTGCCTCCAGAGTGTTTCTGATCTCATTTATTGAGTCATTCATTATATATTGACTCTTTTTTTTAATTCTTCTAGGTCCTTGTTAAACCTTTCTTGCATCTTCTCAATCCTTCTCTCCAGGCTATTTATCTGTGATTCCATTTTGATGTCAAGATTTTGGATCATTTTCAGTATCAATATGTGGAATTCTTTCTCAGGTAGATTCCCTATCTCTTCCTCTTTTGCTTGCTTTGGTGGGCCTTTCTCCTGTTCTTTACCTGCTGAGTATCCCTCTGTCTCTTCATCTTGGTGATATTGCTGCGTTTGAGGTGGCCTTTCTATATTCTGGGAATTTGTGGGGTTCTCTTTATTGTGGAGTTTCCTCACTGTGGGTGGGGTTGTATCAGTGGCGTGTCAAGATTTCTTGGTTAGGGAGGGTTGTGTTGGAGTTCTGGTGGGTGAGGCTGGATTTCTTCTCTCTGGAGTGCAATGGAGTGACCCGTAATGGATTATGAGATGCCAATGGTTTTGGAGTAACTTTGAGCTGCCTGTATATTGAAGCTCAGGGCTGTGTTCCTGTGTTGCTGGAGAATTTGCGTGGTGTGTCTGACTCTGGAACTTGTTGGCCCTCGGGTGGTGCTTGGTTTCATTGTAGGTATGGAGGCATTTGATGAGCTCCTATCATTTAATGTTCCCTGGAGTCAGGAGTTCTCTGATGTTCTCAGGGTTTGGACTTAAGCCTCTTGCTTCTGGTTTTCAGTTTTATTTTTACAGTAGCCTCAAGACTTCTCCACCTATACAGCACCGATGAGAAAACATCTAGATTAAAGATGAAAAGTTTCCCCACACTGAGGGACACCCAGAGAGGTTCACTGAGTTACATGGAAAAGAGAAGAGGGAGGGGGTAGTTAGAGGTGACTGGAATGAGATGAGGTGGGATCAAAAGAGGAGAGAGCAAGCTAGCCAGCAATCACTTCCTTATGTGCGCTCCACCATCTGGACCACTCAGAGGTATTCACAGAGTTATACAGGGAAGAGGAAAGGGAGGAAGTAGACTGAGGTGTCCAGGAGGATAAAAGAGGGAAATGAAAAGTAGAGATACAGATCCTGCCAGCAACCAGTTCCTTAAGTGTTCTCCACTGTCTGGAACACAGGGAAGAGACAGAGGCCACCTGGTGGAAAAAAGGAGAGTCCAAAGGAGGAGAGAGTGGTCAAGCCAGTAATCTCACTCTCAGGTAAAATTGGGTAGTGAAGTTTGGGTTTTTAAATGTACAAAATTGACAACAAATACCAAAAAGCAAAGTTTAAAAATCTAGAGTAGAGGTTTGATTTTCAAAAATACAATATTAAGGAAAAGAAGAAGAAGAAGAAAAACAAGAATTATTAAAACAACAACAACAACCACACAAAGACTATATACAGCGTTTGCTTTAAAAAATAGGGTTTTTTTAAGTAATAGTAGGTTATAAAAATTAAAGGATAAAGAGAGGACTTAAATATTTTTAAAAGTTAAAAAAAAGAAGAAGAAAAAGAAAAGAAGAAAAAACTACCACACAACAACATCAACAAAAAAGGAAAAAGAAAAATAAATGGTTGTAAACGTAGTAAAGATATGTCTGGCCCTTTCTCTGGTGTTGTGGGCAGTGTGGGGTTACTTCCAAGGCGGTTCCCTCCATTTAATTTCTTCTGTTTACTGGTCTCTTCAGTGTCTGATTTCTGTCCTAATATGGGGGGGGAGGGGCAGCGGTGGTGGACACTTTTTCTTTTTTTTCAGGCTCTCTTGTTCAGTTGCGCTGTGGGGAGGGAGGGATGCTGCAAACAAATAACACCTGCGTGTCCTTGCAGTGTCTCAGCCCCGCTGGGCCTGCCCCTGCTCATGGCCCACACCGCCCAGGCTCTACATTGCTCCACCAGGAGCAGTCTGAGGCCAGCCCTAGGCTGCATGTACCTCCCAGGTCTAAGCCACTCAGGTTCGGCTCTCAAGTAGCCCTCAGAGGCCCAGATTTGGTTGGGACTTCATTTTGTGTCCTTCCCACGTCTAAGTAGCTCAGGTGTTTGGTGAGCGTGGTCACTGTGACTTGTCACCTTTCCGGTCTCTGCTGCTCAGTTTTCTGGATGTACCACTGGCGCCCCTTGTGAGTTGGATGGTGACTGTCCAGAACCCCCAGAAGTCTTAGCAAAGAAGACTGCTTGCAGTTTTGTAGGTAAAGTCTCTATGGGGCTGCGATTACTCCCTTCCAGCCCTTGCGGTTCTGGCTGCCTGTCACCGGCAGGGCATGGTCTGTAACCGGCTATTTCTGTTCCATCCTTTGTTCTGTGTGCAGTCCTAGTGGTGTCTTATGTTCAAGCTTTTCGCTTGGTAGCTATCCCACAGTCTGGTTTGCTAGCCCAAGTTAGTTCGCTCTGGTTACCCTCCGGGCTTTCCTGCCTGATTCTTAAAAAGCACTGCAGCCCGCACCTCCCGTGCCTCCCTGACCTGCCCCCATTTGCTAGTTTCTGCGCTGCTTTTCTGCTGGGGGAGTTACTGTTGGGCTTGTAATCTGTTGGTTTTAATGATTTATTTATGTTTCCTTCCTGCTATGTTGTCCTCTGTGCTTCCAAAGCTCTCCACAGACTCAACAGGGAGAGTGTTTCTCAGTGTTCGGAAATCTCTCTTTTTAAGATCCCTTCCCAGAATGGGATTCCCTTCCCAGGAGGGAGCTCCCTTCCTAACTCCTTTGTCTCTTTTTTCATCTTTTACATTTTTTCTTACCTGTTTTTGAAGACAGTGATCTGCTTTTCTGGTTGCCTTATGTCCTCTGCCAGCATTCAGAAGTTGTTTTGTGGAATTTGCTCATTGCTGAAATGTTCTTTTGATAAATTTGTGATGGAGAAATGCTCTCCCTGTCCTATTCCTCCACCAGCTTTACAATATTTCTTAATCAAAAAGAATTTGGCAGGGGGTGCAGAGGGGGGATGGCATAGCGCATGGTGAGAGTGAGGGGATACGGTCACACCAAATAGAATCTGGGGTCATAGTTCCCTAATGGGAATAGAACTCGTGCCCCTACAGTGAAAGCACAGAATCCTCCTCACTGAACTGCCAAGGAAGTTCCTGGAATTGATTTAATAAAAGATATCTAATTAGGATCTGGTGACATTTTACATTGTAGTTTGTCACCAGTGATTATAGTTCATATCATTTTATAGGTTTGTGATTTTACCAGCTTAAAATTTTGGGGGGTTTCTTTCTGTTTTAAAAGCTAAAAACAGTTTTTTAATTCAATGGAATTAAAAAAAAATTCTGTAGAATATATTAAATAGTGGTGGCTTTTTTTCTGAATGGGAATGTTTTGCTCCATTGAACTGAATGGTAATAACATTTGTAGAAGAGACACAGAGTGAAAGGTATGTCTTTTTATTAAGTGGCATAACAGCACCCATTGTGTGAGTTATTGGTTGGAGTTTAGAGACAGACTGTGTTGGGCTAACCTCCTTATTCCTGTTTTCAGCCCTCGAGTAATAATCAGAAGCTTTCTCTGAAGAAAGTGGGGCCAGCTGTCAGGCTCCTAAGTATCTACTGGCCAGCAGGGCTAGGATTAAATGCAGCAACTGGTAGATACGGGATGGGGCAAGAGGTCACCTTGTCCTTTTTTTTTTTTTTTTTTTTTGCTGCCTGGAGAGATGCTTGTCCTGGTACAAGTGGGACCAAAGCTGTGTCTTCATGGCCAGAGGATGTCACTGAGCCTGCCTTGGGTTCTCCTAGGGTGGAGGGACAGCAAGTTCTTCCCAGTTCCTTGGCCAGAGAAGAACATGCCCCCCCTTTGCTCTCTGACATCCCCCCAGGACTCACTCCGTATTAAGTTCTTCAGAATGGTTGTCCAGGACCCACCCCAACTCCTGGGCCTGGCTGACCAGAGCCTGCTGTGGAATGAGGCCTTGGCCAACATGGCCTGGAGGAGCTACCCCTAGAGCTCTTCCCGCCACTGTTTAAGGTGGCCTTTGCTGGGAGGCACACCCAGGTCCTGAAAGTGGTGGTGCAGTCCAGGTCCTTCCCCTGCCTCCACCTGGGGACCCTGATGAAGGAACACTAGCCTCATCTGGAGACCTTTCAGGCTCCACTCGAATACCTGGATGTCCTGCTTGCTCAGAGGGTCCAACCCAGGTAAGGTCAACCTGGCAGACTGGTGGGGCCTGGGGGTGTGAGTAAGATGCAGCCAGATCAGGAGGATGAGGGGTTAACTTGGACAGGCATCCGGGTGTACAGGACTGGTTGAGGGGCAGAAGGGACAAAAGGCTTGTGCTCCCCACCAATGTCCCTTAAGGTAGGGACCAAGGGTGTTCCTGAAGCCGGAGGAGCTGAGGTATATGGAGTGCAGAGCCCTCGTGGGGTCCTGATGCCAGTCGGCCTCTGCACAGCTCGGTGTATCCCCCGCGGCCCTGCAGGCTGTGGAAGCTGCAGTTGCTGAACTTGCAATGAAAAGCCCACCAGGACTCCTGGACCATGTGATCCAGCAACACAGACAGTGTTTACTTGCTCCTGGAGCCCGAGCCAGACCAGTCCATGCAGAAGAGGCGCTGGGCGGAGGTGCAGGTGGGCTAAAGCCGACAGAGGCCCCTGTGGAGGTGCTGCTCGACCTGTGCCTCAAGGAGGACACCCAGAACCAGACCCTCAGCTACCTGCTGAAGAAGGCCAAACAGGAGGAGCCTGCTGCACCTGAGCTGCCAGAAGCTGAGGGTCTCCACCATGCCCATGCAGAACATCAGGAGGATCCTGAAGGTGGTGCAGCTGGACTGTGTCGAGGACCTGGAGGTGCATTGCACCTGGAATCTGGCCACTTTGGGCAGGTTTGTGCTGCACCTGGGCCGGATGGGCAACCTACCCCGGCTGCTGCTCTGGCGCATCCACCTATTGCCGCACACAGCCCCCAAACAGGAGGCGCACTGCATCACCCAGCTCACGGCCCAGTTCCCAAACCTGCCCCACCTGTAGGAGCTCTACCTGAACTCCATCTCCTTCCTCGATAGCCGCCTGCACCAGGAGCTCAGGTAAGGCATGGCGTCAGCTCTGTGGACCAGAACAGGCCTGTCTCTTTCGTTACCGTTAGGACATCTACTCTGTGCCTGCTGTGGACATTCCCAGGGTGCCCGGGTCACTCGATAGTCCTCACTATGCTGCCGCTCTGTCCCCGGGCTTCTTTTCAGGTCACCTTCCTGATTAGGGTCAGAGGTGTGGCCTAGGTTAGATGCTGTCAAAGTGGACTTGTTTCTGGGAGTCCGCACAGTGACGGTCAGCTGGGATGCCCCTGGGAATTCTTTCTGAGTGATATCTTAGCTGAGGTGATGACAAATAATTAAGCAAGGAGAACACTGGTCCATCAGGCATGATGTTTGAAGTCCGAAGCTCTGTTTCTCCCTCCCAACTGCCGCTTTTGTCCTGAGCTGTTTTAGGCTCCAGGTGAGCTGTGGAAAGTAGGTGATTCTCGAGAAGACAAGGAAGGACCATGAGGGGAAACTGCAGCTCCTAAGCAGTCCAGAGAAGATAAAAAGTTAAATAATCATCATTGTTGAAGTGGCTCCAATCTCTCTAAGTTCAAATTATAATTATTATCTTCCTCTGAGACTTCTAAATACATAGGAAATTCTCAATAACAGATTATAGCTCTGCCTTGAACACAGTGATAAAAATTGAGAGGAAGCAGCCTAGTCTGTCTGTATGAATGCATTGCATTGATTCCCTTTTTGGCAGCTGAACTAACTGTCCAGGAGTGAGCATCACTAGAGGGAACCTTCTTCCAAGGGACCCTCACTGCAAACCCCACCCAGGCCCTGGATTGGAGCATTTTCCCCAGTGGATTCAGCAGATGCAAATCCTCCATCTCGTACCCTGGCTGGTGCCAAAACGGGTTCACTGTGCAAAATCAGCCACAGAGTCCTGGGTGATATTCACCGGCAGTCCATCTGGAGCCTCTGGGACCCACCAGCCCATGCCCGTTTTCCCATTGCTCAGCCATATCTGACTCTTTGGGACTCCATGGACTGTAGGCTGTCAGGCTTCTCTGCCTATGGAATTCTGCAGCTGAGAATACTACAGTGGTTAACAGATCTCTTTTCCAGATCTTCCCAACCCAGGGATTGAACTTGGGTCTCCTGCATTGCATGCACACCTGAGCAACCAGGCAAGCCTCCAGTTTCTAAGAGACAACCCAGCATCCCTGAATCCATTGTCTAAATGTAATTTTATGTCACTAATATCCCCACAGGTGTTATTTTGTTTTTACATTAATAAAAATTTTCACACACAAATGTTTATTCAAAGGCTGATGGAATTCTTTTCCCAATCGTCAAAAAATGTCACTACAGAGTTCAGTATTTCAGTGTTAAATGTAACTGGGCATTTTTCTCCTTTGTATCTTTCATCTGTAACTTTTTTTCATAAAACCTTAATCCTTAGGTATTTAGCTTAAGCCAAATGGTAAAGATAAAATTTCCTCCAAATCCTAGTTCTCTGCCAACCTGGCCGTACTAAGGCTATTAACTAATTCTCTTTTCCCACCAGAGCTCTTTACTGAGACCAAGTCCTCTAAGAGTCAGGGGAGATTTAGCAACTAAACCAGATAACAGCACCCCTTCAGAGTGGTGGGCTCCAACTATACCCCTTTTTGTGACCGAAGGAGCTGAGACCGGCATGGACCACCATAATTTTGCTAGAGTAATGTTCTGGAAATTGGCATTGCCTTGATTTGAGATTTCCTGGTGGCTCAGATGGTAAGGAATCCACCTGCAATGCAGGAGGCTCAAGCTTAGTCCTTGATTCAGGAAGATCCCCTGGAGAAGGGAGTGAGTACCCACTCCAGTATTCTTTCCTGGAGAATTCCATAGAGGAGCCTGTTGGGTTACAGTACATGGAGTCATAAAGAATCAGATAGGACTGACTAACACTTTCATGTCACCTTTAATAATATAGATAAGTAGGTGGTGCAAGTCTCATTGATTGAGTTTCTCAATGTGTCATGATCCCATAGATTTTGGTCCCTCTCTGTCCCACCCTTGCATTGAAGCTACAAAACCATCCCTTTATGATTTGTTACTCAGGGAATTAGAACTGAGAGCAGAAGCAGCAAGAAGCCAGACACTCTGCATTGATTAGGTGAGGATGAAGGGGGAGAGTGATTGAGCTGGCTTAAAACGACGTGCTAAAAACTCTAAAATCGTGGCATCTAGCCCATTTACTCCATGGTAAATAGAAGGAAAAAGGTGGAAGTACTAACAGATTTCCTCTTCTTGGGCTGTACAATCACTGCAATGGTGATTGCAACCATGAGATCAAAGTATGGTTGCTTCTTGGCAGGAAAGCTATGACAAACCTAGACAGTGTGTTGAAATGCAGAGACGTTACTCTGTCAACAAAGGTCTGTATAGTCAACGCTATGATCTTCCAAGTGGTCATGTACAGTTGTGAGAGCTGCACCACAAAGAAGGCAGAGCGCCAAAGAATTGTTGCCTTCGAGTTGCGGTGCTGTTGAACACTCCTGAAAGTCCTCTGGACAGCAAGGAGTACAAACCAGTCAATCTTAAGGGAGATCAACCCTGAACACTTGTTAGAAGGAATGATGCTGAAGCTGAAGGTCCACTATATTGGTCATGTATTATAAGCAGCTGATTAACTGGGAAAGTCTCTGATGCTGGGCAAGATTGAGGGCAGAAGGAGAAGAGGGCCACAGAGAATACGATGGCTGGATGGCATCACCAATGCACTAGACATGAACGTGAGCAAATTTCAGGAAATGGTGAGGGACAGGGAGGTCTGGCGTGCTGAAGTCCATGGGGATGCAGATACAACTGGGCAAATGAACAACAATTTCTTGATAAAGCTGTTCCAGGGAGAGTAGAAGAGGAAAAGATCTGTGAGAACAATGGAAGGGCCAAGCTCTCACCTAGAGATGGAGGAAGTGGGTAGAGGCTAGCCACCTGGATTAGTGCTCTCTTGAAAGATGTGCCTTTTGGACACCTTGTAGAGTCCACTTCTCACACAGCCCTGATCTGTAGGTCAGCAGGAACTAGCCTGTGTCCCAAGGGCCTGATCTCCTCCTGGGTACCAGGTTCTCAGTTGGTGTGGGATGCTCTGCCCTGTTGGCGAACACTCAGGCTGACCACATGTCACTCCATGGCCACAAGCCCCTGACCACAGCAATGGACATGGACTGGAGTTGTCCTTGGGGTTTTCCATGGAAGGAAAGGTGGGAACCGGTCATGTCTTTCTTGCTTTTTTTATTTCTTTTGTTGGCCAGCCAACATAGCTTGCAGGATCTTAGTTCCCCAACTAAGGATAGAATTCACACCCTCAGCAGTGAAAGTGCAGAGTCCTAACCACTGCAGGACTACCAGAAAGTTCCCAGTAGGTCATTTCTTGAGCCTGGTGGATGCCCCAGAAGCCTGATATTGGCTGCTGAGAGCCAGGCTTCTATGGGACAGGCTTTGATAAAGTCACAAGACATTCCTTTCTCCCTGACCTCTGGGAGATCTGTGACTGTGGCCAATATCATAGAAACTTCTGGAGGTACAGAGAAATGAAGGATGACATACCCCCTCTCCACTCATATTCCTTTCCTGGATACCCAATGCCTTCCTAAAAATTAATCTGCCCTCAATCCATCTACAGAAAGCATGCTGTCCTCCTTCCCAGAAACCTTCCCTGAAAAAGAGGTTGAAATCATGTCCTCTGCTTCTTCCTAACCTAACATGTGAAGGCTTTTCTGTCCACTTGGTGACAAGCCTCTGCCAAATAGCTATGGGTTTTCTTCATTGTTTTTTTTTTTTTTTTTTTTTTAACACATGCTCTGCTTCACATCCAGGATGGTTTGAATCACAGGCCTCACTCTGTTCTTAAGGTTCTGTCCCTCAGCGTCTAGGAGAGGAGTAAAAGACAAACAAACAAACAAACAAACAAAAAAGGCTGGGGGTGGTGTGCAGAAAGAGAGTTAGGTGGGGACATTTCGCAGTAGTGGTCTGCAAGACAGGGTCCACAGGAGCAGGCTGCGTCCTGGAAAATCTGGGTGGGTGGTCATTTATTGATGTTTGGGAGTCAGCTGGAAGCCGAGTCATCACCTGCATACTCCCTACTGTCCTTGAGGTGAGCCCTCTCTAGGGACTCTTGATCTAAAGAACACATCAATGTACTAAAGTGGCCATCAGAAAGACTTAAAACTACAGGAAATTGTTTTCTCCCAGTTCTGGATGCTAGAAATCCAGGATCAAGGTGTTGACAGTGTGGTGTCTCTGGAGATCTCTTTCCTTGATGGGCAGCCACCTGCATTCTTGTGTTCTCCTATCCCTTTATGTCCATGCATCCTTGAGGTCGTTTGTATCCTAATTTCCTCTTTATTTTCTGTCCATGCTGCTTTCCTTCTGGGTCTTAGTTTCCAGACCAGGGATTGAACATGGTACCTTGGCAGTAAAAGTTCTGAGCCCTAACCACTGGCCTTCCAGGTAATTTCCCTCTTTCTTTTTATATAAAGAACCATCAGATTGGACTAGGGCCCACCCTGGTGACGTCGTTTTGACTTAATCACCACATTAAAGGTATAATCTACAAATAGGGTTACATTCAAAGTGTTTGGGTTAGAAATTCTACAGATTTTTTTTTTAATGAATTAATTTACTTGATGGCACCAGGTGTTAGTTGTGGTATGTTGGATCTTCGGTCTTCCTGGCAACACATGGGATCTAGTCCCCTGACCACGGACAGAAGCCCAGCCCCCTGCACTGGGAGTGGAGAGTTTTAGCCACTGGACCTTTGGGAAAGTCCCCCCAACATATGGATTTTGCAGGACACAATGAAACCCGAAACAGGGTTGATGGTAGGGTGATTTGCCTGGTTACATATTTACACCCTACCTGCTCCATAGAAATATCTGATACCTTTAATAACATTGACTCCCTGGTCCCATTCCTGGAGATACTGAGTCTGTGGGTATGGAGTAAGATCGGCAGGATCAATCAGAATATCAGTACTTTTCAAAAGCTCTCTAGTACTCACTGTTTAATATGGACACCTTAAGCAGCCTGGGCAACACCTGGAGCTTGTGAGAAACTCAGATTCTCAGACCCCACCCACAACTGTTGGATGAGAATGTGTTTTTGCACAAGACACATAGGCAATTTCTTAGATTCACTGATGGTTAAGAAGCACAGCCCAAGAGATTTGAAAGTGTGGCCCAAACGGAGATGTTTGCATCCAGATCTCTGAGCTTTGCTTATACCCTAACTTCCTTCAATATGATAAACACCCAGAAGCCCCAAAAGAGGGTGTGGAGCTCCTAGAATCTCTGAAGGGTGGTAGGGAGGATGAAGCTCCCAGCTCATGCTACAACATCTCTTTGGTTTATTGAATTACCAATAACCTGCTCCTCCCAAGGCAGGTGCTCAGTGTGTCACATGAAGAAGAAAATGAATTCCTGACCCTCAACACTTAGGGTCTCCTGAAGGAGTAGATTCTTAGGTATTTTAAGCATATTCGTATTGTTGCTTGAGCTCCCATTGTGCCTCAGCTGGTAAAGAATCTGACTGCAGTGTGGGAGACCTGGGTTTGATCCCTGGATTGGGAAGATCCCCTGGAGACAGGAAAGGCTACCCACACCAGTATTCTAGCCTGGAAGATTCCATGGACTGCATATAGTCCACGCGGTCATAAAGGGTTGGACACAACTGAGCACCTCTCACTTTCACTGTTGTGGTTTAGTTGCTAAGTTGTGTGTCTGAGTCTTTTGTGACCCCATACACTGTAGCCTGCCAGGCTCCTCTGTCCATGGGATTTCTCAGGCAAGAATACTGGAGTGGTTGCCATTTCTTCCTCCAGGAGATCTTTCCGACCCAGAGAATGTACCGAGATCTCCTGCATTAACAGGTGGATTCTTTACTGCTGAGCCACCAGAGATCAATCTTTCCCAGAGTATTGGAAGACTTTACACCCTGGGATTTACTTCACTTCAGAATCAAGTGAGGCGAACTTTGAACTTTCAGATTCCCAGGCCCTCTCCTAGGGCAATTTGAATTTTTAGGTATGATATGCAGCCCTGGAATTTCTATGATTAATAATGTCCCAGGCGATTTTGAGATTTGAGCAATCTTTAGAAGCATATGAAAGTGAAAGTATTAGTCATCCAGTTGTGTTTGACTCATTGCAAACCCATGGGCAGTACCTCACTAGGCTCCTTTGTTCATGGAATTCTCCAGGCAAGCATAACTAGAGTGGATAAACATTCCCTTCTCCAGGAGATCTTCCTGACAGAGGGATTAAACCCTGGTCTCCTGTACTGCAGGCAGATGTTTTACTCTTTGAGCCATCAGGAAAGCCTAGAAGCATAAATAGGTAGTCAAAATATTGCTTCCTTTTCCCTAAGTTTTGCAAACATTTTAAAATTGACATCCAAAATGTTTCTGTTGTAAGTGTAAACACTGCAAAGGATGTACCTTTTGGCATAGAATAAAAATACACCCTTTAAGTAAATCAAACTAGGAATCCCCTGGCAAGCCAGCAGTTAGTGTTCAGTGATTTCACTCTGGTGACCTGGGTTCAGTCCCTGGTCAGGAAACTCAGCTCCTCCAGGAAGTCTCATGATGTGCCTTAAAGTTGGAAGTGTTTAGCTGCAGTGAGTCAACTGGACTTCAGGAGCCGGTGAGTAACGGGGTTTGGAATGTTTCATTTTTTTTCTCTGCAGCCATGAGGCTGCAATATTTCTCTGTAAAGGGCTAGAGAGTAACCAGGCATTAAGGGCCATGAGGTCTCTCCCATTACCAGTGTGAAATAGCCTCAGGCAGCAACAAATGATCATTGCTGTGTCTCAATAAAACCTTATCTGTGACAGTGAAATTTAGATATCATATAATTTTCACGTCACAAAATTTTCCTTTTTTTCTCCCCAAATATATATATATATATATATATATATATATATATATATATATATATATATATATATATAAAGTATTTTAAAAGTTAAAAAAAAAAAAACTAAAACATAAAAATCACTCTGTTGGCTGGAAGGGAAAGCAAACAAACAAACAAAAAAAAAAATGGGAAGCAAGCCAATATGTCAATCCCTGTCTAAACCATTTGCCTATATAATGCAACTAGCATCCCAATTGTGACTTGTGACATGAATTTAGTAGGCTGGATTCTGCTTATGAAATATAGAAATTTTCATTAAATCTAAGATGACATCAGCTGTAAGATACATTATTCCATTTACTTTTGGCCACACCCAGTGGCATGTGGGATCACAGGTCCCTTACCAGGGATTGAAACTGTGCTCCTGGACTCAAAGTGAGCAGTCTTAAATACTGGATTACCAGGGAAGTCCCACAGCATTATTGTTCATACCACTATCAAATATATATTTATATACCTGTGTATGCATGTTTGTTCAGTTGCTTCAGTCATGCTTGACTCTTTACAACACTGTGGACTATAGCCCACCATTCTTCTCTGTCCATACAATTCTTCAGGCAGGAATACTGCAGTGGGTTGCATGCCCTCCTCCAGGGATTCTTCCTGACCCAGAGATGGAACCTGCCTCTCTTAGATCTTCTGCATTGGCAGGAGGGACCTTTAAAACTAGGGCCATCATTTACACAGAACCAAATAAACTATGATATGCTACTGATGAAATGTGATCTGGTATCAGAAATGGTCAAATGTAAACTTTAGAATGTCCCTTAATGTCTATGAAACGTGTTAATGGCTTGGAAGCTATCAACAAATGTATTATACGGAGAGAAATTGTGTTACAAACCTTTAATTTCAATGAGCACCACCGCCCCTGTCAGCATCCACCTACATACTGGCTGACTTTCTCTCTTGCATGATAGTTTTAATTCATTCAGATTTGGAAGTCATTAAATGCTTGGAGAAATTACTTCTCAGCCTTTTGGCTAAGATCAAGTGTAAGTATCTGGGGAGCCAGGAATGACTGTGTTGAGCCTCTGGTACAGATACATGATTGTTTAATAACAGTTACTGTTTATTTATGCAGCAGAAATGTAGCACTGACAGACACTACATGTTATTCTAGAAACCAAAATACAGCAACCCAATAGCTCTGGAGGTGAATATGGCATGTTAGTTGGGGTAGGCTGCGCTTTCTGACATCATGGCTAGGAAAGCCTGGAAGAGAAACTGTGGACTGAGGGAGGTCAGGAGTTGGGTGCTGGTACTTGAGACAGCATGCAAGGCAGGGGGAGCAGTAGAAGTCATGAGAAGTTCCCATCCTCCCCCCTTCTTACCCTTGGGAGATTGGGTCTGGGAACCCTGCACCTGGAGATACAAAAATCCATGGGTGCTCAAGTCCATTATATAAAATGGTGCAGTCTTTGCATATAAATCAAGGGGATACTCCCACATGCTTTAAATCATTTTCACATTCCTTATAATACCTAATACAATGTTGATGCTGTGTAAATAGTTTCAAGTATAGTGTAAATGCTCTCTATAGAGAGAGAGAGTTGCCAGCATGAGGTAGGTTCAAGTCTTCTTATTAGAACTGGCTGGAATTATATATATATATATATATATATATATATATATATATATATATATATATATATATATATATATATATATATATATATTTGATCCATGTATAGACTATGGTGCCTTCTGGACTCAGAGAGTGGAGAGAGTGGGAGGCACCCCCCAAGAGACAGCTGGGGGCTCTTTTGGACATTTTCTGTCGGTCAGCATTTCTGAGTGAGAGTGTAGATCTATAAGCAAAATGGTGCCTACCAGCTCTCCTGCAGAGTTTAACAGGAGCACTGGGGCCACCACGAGGAGACAAGGCAAAAGTGGTGGCTAGAGAAGGAAGTTTAAAACAGCCATGTCACTTAACTGAGTTTGAGATGTTTCCTTATGTCTAAGGGTGTTAATAGTTATCTCAATGTTTCAGCCAATGATTAAATCAGGTATTAATTTTTTCTTTTGAAAGAATTATAATCATCACCACTTATCAGCAGAGAACAAGTTTCAAGACCCCCAGTGGACATCGGTAACCTCACACAGTATGAAACTCTATATACACAATGGTTCTTCTATACAAACATACCTGTGATGAAGTGGTTTTTGTTTGTTTGTTTGTTTGTTTGTTTTTTATAAAAGCACAGTAAGAGATTGGCAACTGCCTAATAATAACAGGAAAGTGAAAGTGAAGTTGCTCAGTCGTTTCCAACTCTGCAACACTATCGACTGCAGCTTATTACGCTCCTCTGTCCATGGGATTTCCCAGGCAAGAATTCTGGACTGGATTGCCATTTCCTTCTTCAGAGCATCTTCCTGATCCAGGGATTGAACCTGGCTGTCCCGATTTGCAGGCAGACACTTTATCATCAGCCACCATGGAAGGTGTAATAATAACATAAAACAATCATAACAATATACTTTTATAAAACTTTTGTGTTTGTAGTCACTATGTAAAATATATTACTGTATTAATTGTGATTTTTTTTCAACCTAAGAACTTATTGCACTCTGTGTCCATACCTTTTGCAGTTTGAAGTTTGACAGCAAAACTAACCCAGATTTATTTTCTCTTCTTCACATTCACCACAGATATTAGCAACCTCAGCATACATTTTTTTCTTTCTCTTTTTATGTCAAATTGAGAACTTCAATCGCTTCACTTAAAGGTAGCACTTAATGGATTTTCTCTGGCATATCTAAATGGACAGCATCCCACCATTTATGGCTTGGGACCATGATTGAATAAAATAAGAGTGACTTGGTCACAAGTCCTGCGACATCTCAAAAGTCATTGTGGTAACCGAGTGACAAACGAGTGGGATGTGCAGGGGTAAGGAGCGATTCACATTCTGGGCAGGAGGAAGCAGGATGGTGTGAGATTCCAATCACTCTCCTCAGAATGGCCTGCAGTTTAAAATGCATGTGTTATATATTTCTGAAGTTTTCCATTTAATATTCTCGGTGAACAACTGAGGGTTAACTGAAACCACAGAGAGTGACACCTGAGATCAGAGGGGATGACCTTGTCTGGTGATTGCTTTCAGGTGGAAAAAACACTAGCAGGGCCCACTTGAAGCCAAAAGTGATTGCAAAATGGCCCATCTCTTCCCGTGTGAGGAAGCACAAGCACCACCACAACCCAAGAAAAAGACTGCTGCATCCAAATCCAGAGATAAGAACACTCAAGATGCTGAGGTCATTTTTGTTGGAGTAGAGGACATCAGTGAGGATGCTGAAACCATCTTTGTCAGAGTGATTTCAAGTTAAAAGCCAGTCATTTCTAACATTTTGAACAGAGTGACCAGGGACTCATCTTCAAGAAGAACGAAGGGCCACGTGAGTCTGGATCCCTTCTGCACATTACAACCTGCAAATCTTAGGGCCCCAAATCAGAGCCAGCTGCCGTATCACCAGTTTCTCAGTCTGCATGGGGAGGAAGAGGCAGTTCTATTATTTCTTAGCCTTCATCTAAACCTGGTTATAAAACGAGCTCTCCAGAAACTGTCCTTCACAATTCAGAACTTCTCTCTCTACGGCCCACGGTCTCTCTGAAGCTGTTCTCTCATTAGGAGGCAAGGATGAAAGCCCTCTTAATTCAAAGCAGTGTCCCACTTCAGATGTGAAATTTAACAGTGGGAATCCCAAAAGACCCAAACACAGCGATGGAATCCCAGGGGGACCTGCCTCCACCATGGCCCTCCAGGTATTTCTCCTGGAAAAACACGATTATGACCTTGGAAGATTCCCTGACCTTACCGAGCCATGTTCATGGTGGGGCATCATTTTCATGGACTCATGCCAATGACCAGGTATGCTTCAGTCTTATGAATCCAGAGGGAACATGTAGCTTGTAAGGGCTGGATAAAATGGACTTTTTGACTCTTGCAAGTCAGAATAAGACTGTTAATCCCATGAAAGTAAAACTGGCCACGTTATTTGATGCCTTTTACTATGGCAGCGCACAAGAAACGGCACCAGAACAGAAGACTCACACAGCCTTTAAATGTCTCAACTGCTTGAGAGTTCTAAAATATGTCAAGCTTATGACCCACCTGAGGAACCATCTAGAGCTTGAGAGGCAGAAGGGTGACAGCTGGGAAATCCAAACTACCTGCCAACACTACCACTGCCAGTTTCCTACCTCATTCCTGCTGCAGTGTCACACTGAAAGTGTTCATCCTTCCTGGGAGCCATCCACAGTCTGTAATATCTGTGAATTGTCCTTCAAACCAGATCAGGTTCTCTTACAGCACATGAAGGGCAGTCACAAACCTGGCCAAATGCCCTATGTGTGCCGTGTTTGCAATTACAGATTGTCAGCCTTTGGCAATGTAAAGGTGAATTTTAGAACATGGTATGGAAAAATGAACAATCTGTTTGTCTGTTTTGCCTCGAAATTTTCAAACTGGTGACATCCTTCATAAATCACGCTTGGAGGCACTGGAACAAGAGGGTCTTTCCATGTTCCAAGTGCTGGCTACAGTGTTTGAACCGGAGGAAAAGACAGAAATACAAACCAAGAATCATCTGTCATTCAAAAAGCCAGAGCAATTGTGAGGGTTGCCTCCTGAAACAGAGGCCATGATCCGAAGTTCAGTTCAGCTGGGACTGAGAGAGACAACATCCATCATTGTGAGGAACACTGACTCCCAAGCACCCCCCAGAAAAATTGCAAAGAAGATTGTCTACGAGCACAAATTATTCCAGACGTGTTGCAGCAAGGGATCTGGCTAAAAAATTATGTTCTACCCACCTCCAGAAATTCAAAAAAGCCCTATTGATGTTCAGCCAGCTGTACATAAAGACCCTGCCTGGCTTTTGTTGTTCAGTTGCTCAGTCGTGTCTGACTCCCTGTGACCCTAGGAACTTCAGTATGCCAGGCTTCCCTGTCCATCACCATCTCCTGAAGATTGCTCAAGCTCATTCCGTTGGGTTGTTGATGCCATCCAACCATCTCATCCTCTGTCATGCCTTCTGCTCCTGCCTTCAATATTTCCCAGTGTCAAGTGTTTTTTCCCGATGAGTTGACTCTTCCCATCAGGAGGCCAAAGTTTTTCACAACTTTTCTTCCAAGGAGTGAGCATCTCTAATTTCACAGCATCAGTAACAATCTACAGTTATTTTGGAGCCCAAGTAAATAAAGTCTGGCTTTACTATAATTGAGATTGTATTTGTTTTATCTCTGTACTATCAAGTAGCTTTTAAATCTCCATGTTCCTTCCTGGCCATGCTCTGCCCCCCAAGGTAACTACTTCTGTGACCTCTAGCAGCAGGGATTCATTTTTCTTTGTTTCAAATTTTAAATGAATAGATTCACACAATAGGCTTTCTGTTCCCCTAGTCTCGGTTTCCCTTTAAATAAGTGAGATGTATTCTTATTGTATGTAGCTGTGGGACATTCTTTTTCATTGCTGGGTACTATTCCCTAGGATGAATGGGCATAGTCTTCTATTTCCATTTTACTGTGCCTGAATTTTGTGGCTTTTATTTTGCCTTTTTGAATGAGCTGCTAATGAACCTGTTTGTGTCTTTCAATGTAATTTCTCAAGGATAGCTATATATATATATATATATATATATATATATATATATATATATTATATATATGTCTAGACATGAGATTTTCTGATAATGCATTTGGTAGAGGTTTAGTTGCTAAGTGGTATTTAGCTGTTACAACCCCATAGACTCTAGCTAACCAGGCTCCACTGTCCATAGAATTTCCCAGTCAAGAATACAACAATGAATTGGCATTTTCTTCTCCAGAGGATTTTCCTGAACCAGGGTTCAAACCAAGATATCCTCCATTGCATGCAGATATTACTGACTGAGCCATTCTAATATGCAGGTACAGTTAAATGCTTTTTTCAAACTAATTGAAGCAGTGTATATTTCCACTAACAGTATTGGCATTTCCATTTCTACTCAACACTTGGCATTGCCAGTCTCTTTCATCATATAACTGAGTAGGACCCTGCAGGTCTTTCCCAGTGATAGACCATCCGCTGCCCAACCCCTACCAATGTACTTTGTCTCTTATTTGTAAAAAAAACTTTAGGTCCTAGGCCTTCCATAAGTTTCAAAGAACAAACAATAATTTATTTTTGGGTAGTCATGTTCACTTTTTGCGATCCCATTGACTGCAGAACACCAGGCTTCTCTGTCCTTCACCGTCTCCTGGAGCTTGCTCAAGCTCAAATCCATTTAGTCTGTGATGTCATCCAACCATCTCATTCTCTGTCATCCCCTCCTCCTTCTTTCAAACTTTTCCGGGATTAGGGTGTATTCTAATGAGTTAGCTCTCCCCATAAGGTGGTCAAATTATCAGAGCTTCACTTTCAGTATCATTCCTTACAGTGACTATTCAGTGATGATTTCCTGTAGGACTGATTGGCTTGATCTCGCTGCCAGTCCAAGAGAAACTCAAGAATAATCAGCAACACCACAGTTCAAAAGCATCAGTTCCTTGGCGCTCAACCATCTTTATGCTCCAACTCTCACATCCATACATGACTAATGGAAGAACAATAGCCTGGACTACATGGACCTTTGTTGGCAAAGTAATGTCTCTGCTTTTCATATGTTTCTAGATTTGTCACAGCTTTACTTCCAAAGAGCAAGCATCTTTTAATTTCGTGGCTGCAGTCACCATCTACAGTGACTTTGGGGCTCAAGAAAATAAATTCTGTCACTGTTTCCATTGTTTCTTCATCTATTTTCCATGAAGTGATGAGACATTTGACTATGTGAACGGCAACAAAATTTGGAAAATTCTTAAAGAGATGGGAATACCAGACCATCTCACCTGCCTCCTGAGAAATCTGTATGCAGGTCAAGAAGCAACATTTAGAACTGGACATGGAACAAGGGACTATTTGCAAATAGGGAAAGGAGTACATCAGGATTATATACTGAGTGCAACACATTATATAATTTTGCCCTGCTTATTTAACTTAAATGAAGAATACATCATGAAAAACACTGGGCTGGATGAAGCACAATCTGGAATCAAGATTGCTGGGAGAAATAGTGACAACCTCAGATATGCAGATGGTGCCACCCTAATGGCAGAAAATTAAGAGCCTCTCAATGATGGTGAAAGAGGAGATTGAAAAGACTGGCTTAAAACTCAACATTCAAAAAGTGAAGATCACGACATCTGGTCCGATCACTTTATGGAAAACAAATGGTGAAAAATTGAAAATAACAGCTGATTTTATTTTCTTGGACTACAAAATCACTATGGATGGTGAATTTAGCCGCAAAATTAAAAGAAGCTAGCGCCTTGGAAGAAAAGCTATGGCAAAAATAGACAGTATACTATCATGTGAATTGAATCGCCAGTCTATGTCTGACGCAGGATGCAGCATGCTTGGGGCTGGTGCATGGGGATGACCCAGAAAGATGTTATGGGGAGGGAGGTGGGAGGGGGGTTCATGTTTGGGAATGCATGTAAGAATTAAAGATTTTAAAATGTAAAAAATAAAAAACTAAAAATAAAAAAAAAATAGACAGCATTAAAAAACAACAACAACAACAACAACAACAAAAAAAAACCTAAGGCATCACTCTGCTGACCAACGTTCTTAAAGTCAAAGCTATGGTGGTTCAGAGAGTAAGGAATTCACTTGCAATGTGGTAGACCTGGGTTCGATCATGGGAAGGACATTCTTGTAATCCAGTGGAAATACTCGGTGCTCCCAAATTAGGGCATCCAAGTTCATCCCCTGGTCGGGGTATTAGATCCCACATAATACAACTTAAAATACCGCATGTGACAATTTAAATTCCTGCTCCCACATGCTACAGTGAAGATTGAAGAGCCCTTTTGCTGGAACTAAAAACAAGCGCAGCCAAGTAAATGAATAAATATTTGAAAGAAAGAAAGAAAGAAAAAGATATGAGAATTCCCTGTTGGTTCAGTGGTTAGGACTTGATGCTTTCACTGTCTATGGCCAGGGTTCAACACTTAGTTGTGGATCAAAGATCCCACAGGTTCTGTGGCATGAGCAAGAAAAAAACCGAGAAAGATAACTGAGGAGTACAGAACTCCCAAAGTTTGAAAATGAAGCAATATCACTGCAAACAGGCTGAGGATAGAGTAAGGATTGCCAGGAACCCAAAGAGCAAAAGTAGCACGTCTGTAATTCACAAGCCTCTTTAATGCTGTGGTTTATTTAGTCTCCTCCTTCTCCTGCTTCTGAGCCTAAATAACTTATTGCTCCTAAGAGAAATTGTTATGGGAAAAACATTATTTGAACTGAATGATAGTGAAAATAGCAAATTTTTGAGACAGAGCTAAAGCAGTTTCATGTGTTAATGTGCATTATATTTGTAAAGAAGAAAGGTTGGCCAAACAATGACCTAAGTCAGTGCTATTCACAGACATTTCTGCAGGAATAGAAAAATTTTAAGTAAAATGATTATATATATATTCCTTAATAAGGACGAACAGCTTTTCACATATATAAATGTACATTTTTCTCTTCTATGAGGCAACCTGTTTATATCCTTTATCATGGAAGGATTTTTTTTTTTCTTTTTTGGCCTTGCTGTGAGGATTAAGGAATCTTAGATCTTCAACCAGGGATTGAATCTCTGCCCCCTGCAGTAGAAGCACAAATCCCTAACAATCATATCACTAAGGAATTATCAATGAAAATGTTTTCTCTGTACTTGTCTAATATGCCACTCTGGAAATGTTACAATGTAGCTAGTGTGACTGAGGTATTAAAATTTTGTGTGTGTTCAGCCGCTTCAGTCTTTCCAGCTCTTTGTGACCCCATCAGTGTATCGCACCAGGCTCCTCTGTCCATGGGATTCTCCAGGCAATAATACTGGAGTGGGTTGCCATTTCCCTCTCCAGGGGATCTTCCTGACCCAGGGGTTGAACCCACTTCTTTCACACATCTCCTGTACTTGCAGGAAAGTTCGTTACCACAGTACCAACTGGGAAACCTATTAAGCCTTTACTTTAATTTAATTAATTTAAAATCAAAAGATATGGCTAGAAGAACCAGATCTTCCTTATAAATGAGTTTCAATTAACTTGTGTACTCAGTAATGTTTGTGTCTCTTAGATATTGTCCTCAAGATGAGTTTCCATGCCCCTACCTAAGTGTAGGCTGGTTTTACTGACTTGTTTCCACAGAACAGAATACGTCAGCAGGAAGGACACAACTTTATGGCAGAGGAACTAGTGGTAAGTCATATTGATAGTATGAATCCTTGATGGGAAATGATGAAAAAGATATTTTGCCTTGGAGGTATAGTTCTAAAATTATATAAACCCCAGGGCAATCAGGAAACATATCAAACCCATATAGAGAGTCATTCTGAAAAGTATCTGTTCCTGAAGGACTCCTGAAAAGTGTCAAAAGTCATGAAATACAAGGGAAGTTTAAGAAACTGCTATAGACCAGAGTAAGCCAAGGGACGTATCTGTAGCTTTTTGCTATATATCGTCGTGCAGTTCAGTATCCTATATGGGAATATGAAACTGGGAAAGAACATTTGTGGAAAAGCTGGTAAAATGTGAATAAACCTGAAACTTAGTTAAAGGTACCCTACTGAAAGATGCTGGAATAATGGAGGTCATTTCACATATACACATTTTAGACATTGCAAGTATTTTGTCTACATAAAACCCACTTCATTTTGACTTCTCTGAGATGGAAATCTAAAGTATGACTTAACTGAATGGAAATCTTCAAATACAAAGGATCAATAATATTTAGACTGTGTCATCTGACTATAATGCAATAATGAGAAATTGACAAAGAAATATCTTTTAAGATGTCATTCATTTGGAAAATATCAATAACTATATTAATACATAATATAAATCTCCATGGAATTTTCATGCAAGACTACTGGAACAGATTGCCATTATTTTCTCCAGGGGATTTTCCTGACCTGGGATTGAACCGAGGCCTCTTGTGTCCCCTGCATTGGCTGGAAAGTGATTTACCAGTTGAGTGACCAGGGAAGTCCATACAATATATAGTCGTATCTTAAGAAGAGAATATTAGGATATACTTGGAAGTGAATGATAATGAACATTCTATTCAGCAAAAATTGTGGGACACAGTTAAATTTGTTGGACAAACAATGGAAACAGTAACAGAGTTTATTTTCTTGGGGTCTAAAATGATTGTGGATGGTGACTACAGCCATGAGCTTAAAAGATATGTGGCCCTTGGAAGAAAAGCTATTACAAACCTAGACAGCATATTAAAAAGCAGAGACATTTCTTTGCTGACAAGTCCATCTAGTCACAGCTATGGTTTTTCCGGCACTCATGTATGGATGTGACAGTTGGATCATAAAGAAGGCTGAGTGCTGTAGATTTGATGCTTTTGAACTGTGGTGTTGGAGAAGACTCTTGAGAGTCCCTTGAACAGCAAGATCCAACCAGTCAATCCTAAGGGAAGTCAACTCTGAATATTCCCTGGAAGGACTGGTTTTGAATCTGAAGACCCAATAGTTTGGCCACCTGATGTGAAAAGCCAACTCATTGGAAAAGACCTTGGTGCTGGGAAAAATTGAGGGCAGGAGGAGAAGTGGGCAGCAAAGGATGAGATGTTTGGATGGCATCACCAACTCAATGGACATGAGTTTGAGCAAACTCCAGGAGATAATTAAGGACAGGGAAGCCTGATGTGCTGCATGCAGTCCATGGGGTTGCAAAGAGTCCAACATGACTGAGGGGCAGAACAACAACAACAAATTAAGGTAAATTTATAGCGTTACATATAAGAGAAATGAGACTTACAAATAATTATCTCAAAAAGTTGTAAAGATGATCATCAGAACAAACTTTGAAATTAGAAAAGAATGAAAAATGAATATAATAGAGAAGAAAATATTGTAACAAAACCAAAACTTTATTCTCCCATAGGACTACTAGGAGACTGCCAGCAGAACAGGACATCTTAAGAAGACTCTGTAAAGGGCCAAAAAAGTAATATTTTAGGCTTTGCGAATATGATCATTGGTGATTAATCAAGTTTTCAACCATAGGTAATAACCAAAGAAACTGGCATGTCCCTGTTCCAACTTTAAGGACCCCAAAATTGAATTTCACACAATTTTCATGTCAGCAAATAATATTTTTTTCTGTTTTCCTCAGCCATTAAAAGTGTAAGGCTCTAAAATCAAAAAAAGAAGAAGAAGAAGAAGGAGAAGGAGAAGGAGAAGAAGGAGTAAAGCTCATTCTCAGCTCACTATCAGTTCAGTTCAGTCCAGTCGCCCAGTCGTGTCTGATTCTTTGCGACCCCATGAATCGCAGCATTCCAGGCCATCCTGTCCATCACCACATCCTGGAGTTCACTCAGAGTCACGTCCATCGAGTCAGTGATGCCATCCAGCCATCTCATCCTCTGTTGTCCCCTTCTCCTCCTGCCCCCAATCCCTCCTAGCATCAAAGTCTTTTCCAGTGAGTCAACTCTTCGCTTGAGGTGGCCTAAGTACTGGAGTTTCAACTTTGGCACCATTCCTTCCAAAGAAATCCCAGGGTTGCTCTCCTTCAGAATGGACTGTTTGGATCTCCTTGCAGTCCAAGGGACTCTCGAGAGTCCTATCCAACACCACAGTTCAAAAGCATCAATTTCTGCTGTCTATATTTTTACAAATAACATGGCATATTTTATTTATTTTTATTTATTTTTAATAATCATATTGTGTTAGCCAGGACTTCTAAACAGTGATGTGTAAATGGATTTTCTTTTTCTGAGTACATCAAAAACAATGAGTATCTGGCTTAACAAATTTCCATTTCTGTTTTTAAATCTTAAAGAGAATTGTTTTATTGGATAGATTACAACATTTGTTGAGATATTTACTTTTCTTTCTTTCTCCTTTCCTTTTCTTTTCTTCCTTTCTTCCCCTGTCTCTCTTCCTGTTTCTTTCCTTCCCTTACTTTTCCCAGATTTTTGCTTGACTGGACCTTTCCTGAAACAAAAGTAATTCCACTCAGAGTTGAATATTATCCTCTCAGAATACCATTCCATTTCTCATTTCTAGTATTGGAATTAACCTCCCCTTCCCCTTATTAGGTTTTCCACGGTTGTATCAATGTTCCTGATTTTCTTTTTCCAAGAAGAAGCCCTTATTTTATTAACCCAACAAGTTTTATTCTGTTGTTTTCTATTTTTGTTTCAATTCATATATATCTTCTACTTTCTTTAGGATTTTTTTTTTCTTTATAATTTTGTATTTTAAATGCTTTCTTTACCATTTTTTTTTCTTTAGATATATTTGATTTACAATGTTAAGTTTCAGATGTATATCAGAGTGATTTTGTTATGTAGATACATATCTATTCTCTTGCGGATTCTTTTCCATTATAGGTTATTACATGATACTGAGGATTTCTTTATTTTACTTTACTTCCCCCCCCCAAAGAGGGTTTAGGGCTTGACCTACCTTTATAGAGCAATTTTGTCTGAATCCCAAATATTTTTATGTATACATTTTTTAAATTAAAATTTCATTCTCTGTGATTTTTGGCAAGTTAATTCCAAAGGTTTCACTATTTGTATGCTGAATGTTTTCATGTATAGTTTACTGAGAATTAAGTTTTCCTTGGAGCTCTGAGGGTATGTGTGTATATACACTGACATATCTGTATAAATATCCTTTTCAGATTACTACATTTTTTAAGATATGCTAATATATTTTAAAAGTTATTTTGTTTGTATGGTAAAAACATGAAATGTTTTAACTCTAGAAATTTGTTCACCCAGATGAATATAGTATAAAGAGGAAATATATAAAACTATATTCCTTTGAGAATAATCCTTCATAACAGAATTTGGAAATGTTAAAAAAAAATATTCATAACACTTACTAAAAATGCTAAGAAAAACTTTATTCAAGGTAAGAGTACTACAGTGGGGTATTACAATATGGGATTATTATTATAATATGGGATTGAGCTTATGTCTGACTCCAGCAGACATGCAGCTGGGATTTATAGCTAAGGAACAAGGTGGGTCCGTTGGATTTCAAAGAGAGACTGGGAGACTGAAAAGCAACGGACAACAACAACAGAGTGGGTGTCAGTGGATGGAAACTTATTAAGAGGACCCTAAGGGTGAGGGTGGATTCTGGCTCAACTGAGAGGATCATTGCTGAGGCTAGGCAAGGCTGATAAGATATTCAGGTGAGTGAAAAGTGATGATCAACCTAGATAGTATATTCAAAAGCAGAGACATTACTTTGCCAAGTAAGGTCCGTGTAGTCAAGGCTATGGTTTTTCCAGTAGTCATGTATGGACGTGAGACTTAGACTGTGAAGAAGGCTGGGCACAGAAGAATTGATGCTTTTGAACTGTGGTGTTGGAGAAGACTCTTGAGATTCCCTTGGACTGCAAGGAGATCCAAACAGTTCATTCTGAAGGAGATTAGCCCTGGGATTTCTTTGGAAGGAATGATGCTAAAGGTGAAACTCCAGTACTTTGGCCACTGCATGCAAAGTGTTGACTCATTGGAAAAGACTTTGATCCTAGGAGGGACTGGGGGCAGGAGGAGAAGGGGACGAAAGAGGATGAGATGGCTGGATGTCATCACTGACTCAATGGATGTAAGTCTGAGTGAACTCTGGGAGTTGGTGATGAACAGGGAGGCCTGGCGTGCTGTGATTCATGGGGTAGCAAAGAGTCGGACACAACTGAGCGACTGAACTAAACTGAGAAAGTATTTGATCTGATACTGAGGGTGGTCAGATCAAGGGTGGGGTATGTTTTCTAAACTGAAGTCGCAGATTCTGGCTTAGATTGGACTAAATGGACAGGCGCCCCTGGATAAAGACATTGCCCAAATTTGGCAGTGCATTAATGGACTACTGCTGCATAACAAATTACCCCAAACTATCAGCTTAACACAATATTATCTCACACTGCTGCTGAAAGTTGTGAATCTTAGGAGTAATACAGCTGAGTGATCTGGCTCAGTATTTCATGAGATTGCCATCATCTGAAGCCTGACATGGGCTCGTGGATTACCTTCCAATTTGGCTTACTCACATAGCTGTTGAAACCAGTTTCCTTGCTGGTTGTTGGGAGAAAGCCTTGGTTCTTTCACATGGGCCTCTCTACTGGGTTACCTCAGTGTTCTCAAGATATGTCTAAGCTGACTTCTAGAGTGAGTGCTACAAGAAGATGAGCAAGGAGACCGCAGTGACTTTTATGACCTAGTCTCAGACACTTTATTGTTCATTTCTACAATATTCTAACATTAGAAATGAACCACTTAGTCCACACACATGTGAAAGGGAGAAGGAAAGAATTTGTGGACATAATTTAAAACCACGTGGTACATACATGACCACAAATTGTTTACATACTTCTATGTCCAAAACGCATTTTCTTGTGAATGCTTTCAAATAATTTATCCATTATAGCGTTAACTTGAAGCTCAGGACCTTGTCATCTAAGTCAGGTCCAGATATGGATCAGGGTCCACTTGTACAGTATCTCAAGTGTTCTGTCTCTCAGTTGTGTCCTATTCTTTGCGACCCCATGGACTGCAGCACTGTGGGCTTCCCTGTCCATCAACTCCAGGAGCTTGCTCAAACTCAAGTCCATTGAGTCGATAATGCTATCCAACAATCCCATCCTGTGCTGTCCCCTTCTCCTACCTTCAGTCTTTCCTGCATCATGGTCTTTGCCAGTGAGTCAGTTATTCGCATCAGGTAGCCAAAGTATTGGAGCTTCAGCTTCAGCATCAGTCCTTTCAATGAATATGCAGGACAGATTTACTTTAGGATTGACTGGTTTGGTCTCCTTGCAGTCCAAGTGCCTCTCAAGTCTTCTCCAACATATCAGTTCAAATTATAAAACTGTAATTCCTCTAGACCTGAGGATCTGAGACCCAAAGAGATGAGTTAATCTGTTCACCTTCACAGCCAACATACAGTGGTGGATCAGACAGATAACCTTCATAGACAGTCCTGTTCCAGGAAGGGGAGGGGAGATGGGAGTCAATAGTAGCAGTTCTGAAATCACACGCGGTTCTTTTTGGCAGTCCTTTGCTTAGGACTTAAGTCTTGGAAACTTCCTAGGTCTCTGAATTTTTAATTTTGCCCTCTGACATGATTCCATTGCATGAAAGGAGGCTAGTATATGGTTACAGTGAAACAGTCTCCCTAGCCTGCTACTTGTTTGTAGAAGTCCAGAGCTATTATTTTGTACTATTTCTGGTCTTTTCAGTCCAAGTTGAACTTAAATATGTTATCTTAAAAACTTGATGTGTCTCCTGATAATCTTACTGGTGTTCATGGCAAAACACCTCACTCCAAAGCCACAATCACACATGTTTTCAAAACAAGGTCTACTCTGTCTTGGTTTTCTGCTGAGATAGCCAAGGGATAACACCCTGAACCTTGGTAGAAGTCTTATTGTGTGATTGAAAAGATCTCTGAGTGACACCTGTAAACTCTTTGAAGGGCATTGATCTGACTAAATAAAGCCATGAAACATTCCCTTCCAGCTTTCTGAGGCTTAACAAAGAATTTTACAGTCACACTCATCTTTAGAACATCTTAATTAAAAAATAATAATAATATGAAGAAGTACTGGCGTATAGGTGATGTAAAATGTTATATTTAGACCACCTTATCTCAATGCGCTGGATATGATTTTGCTTGAGAACCATTAATTTTAGCATCTTCTGTCATCTTAGACTGAAAAAGACTGAAAAATTTACAAATCAGCAAGTTCTGTCTCCTTTTTAAAATAATCTTTATCTTAAAAAAAATGTTCGTTTGTTTGTTTGTTTTAATTTCCCTTTATATTTTACTATAGGCAGCAAGAAGAAACCAAGAAGCACTTTTGGCAGCAAGAAGAAACCAGGAAGCACTTTTAGCACTTTTAGCTAGATAACTCAATTAATTAGTACAGTTTTTCCTTCCAGGATATTAGGAACCTTTTCTACTTTTCATAAACTGCTGGTGTAGTGGAATTTCCTCTTCACACACCCCAGGTTCTTTCCTCCTGACTCTCCTTTCTGCCAGGCATGCTACGTGCACCACTGTGATTCCACTTAGAACGTGTTCATTCAGTGAGATAACGGGGAGTGATTCCCTGGCTTCAGTGCTTCTGCTGGCCAAAGACTATGTCCCTTTCCCTAAGAAATTCAAGTTTTTGCTAACCAACTTCCATCACCTGCCTAAGTCAGTTGCAACAGCTCATACTCACAAGCGTACTGATAGGGACTTTTACACACACATGAGCACAAACATTAGCATGTACACAGTAGCATCTCTGAGAGGAAACTTGTCCATATGCAGAAGTACAAGCTTCTTTTCCAGGAACATGGATTTTGGTAAGCACTCAAATTTCTACACGCACATATGTACAAACATGCATGTTTACACAGTAGCATCCCTGAGAGGAAACGTGTCCATATGCTGAGGTATATGCTTTCTTTTTCAGGAACATGAATCTTGGTAAGCACTCAAATTTCTATGTGCACATGTGCACAAACATGTGCGTGTACACAGTAACATCACTGAGAGGATCTTGTCCATATGAAGAAGTACAAGCTTTCTTTTTCAGGAACATGAATTTTATTAAGCACTCGAATTACTGCGTGCTCATGTGCACAAACATCCGCGTGTACACAGTAACATAGCTGAGAGGAAACTTGTCCATATGTAGAAGTACAAGCTTTCATTTTCAGGAAAATGAAGTTTGGTAAGTACCCACATTTCTTACTCCTGGTTGTTTTTTTCACTTGCTCATCGATCATGTCACGTTGCATTTCTAATTCTGTGACTTATCCTCAAAGGTTACAAAATCTTGGCATTTGCTGTTGACAGTGACTCACGTGCAGAGCAGCAGACCGGGTTGGAAGCACTTGCCATAAACAGTTGTATGACATGCATCTGTGTTCTGCATTCTCCCATCACCTTGGACAGCTTCACAGCACCAGTCACGTTGGCCTCATCCATTGCCTGTGCATTCCTACAGCGGACCAGAAAACAAGGACTGCTGAACTCAGCTGACTTGAACAGCTGCTTTCTCGGTGTGCATCTATCTAGGTCATTCCTTGCCCATGTTGTGCCCCTCTTGCTAGCATGCCATCCCTTACAGCACACAACATCCTGTGTGAGCCCCCCTCTTCTTCCTATCTGTGTAGCTTTCTGTGTGCACCTGTCTACCTGTGCCCCCATGTGCTATCTCCATGTAGCAGGAAAAGGTCAAAGAGACGCCTGAGCCTCCAAAAGCCCCCAGGGACAGTGATAGGCCTGGGTCTGATCCAAGGTTGTGAAGAAGGTGCACATGGATAGAGGGTCTCTTCTGATACAAAGAATGGAACCTGAGGCCGTAAAAGTAAGGTGGCATCCCTACACACCGTTCCTTCTGTTTAACACTACCCATGCACATGGAGTTCCCAAACAGATGATGACCTGGAAAACCACACTTTCTGGGTCCAGAGCTAATACCTCCCTTGGGCAGAAAGCAGCTTTCTGTCTCAAAAACAAGAGGGCTTGAACAACCAGGCAGACGTCAGTGATTTGATAAATGCCAAGGCTGTCTTCAGTTGCTCTCATTAGGCCCAGGTAGGACTCCCTGTAGTCACATATCCCTGTTTCCCTACTCAGCCCCCATGCCAAGGAAGCCAGAGCCTGGTTGGGCCCAGAGGCATCTAAGTCGGTCACCTGAAGGCAGCGTCCCTCTGAGTGTCAGCTGGTTGAAATCCCCTACGACAAAATCAAAGATTCTGCTCCAGCAAGACTACCAGAATCCTCCCTCAGGTGCAAATAACAACCAGCAACAACAAAGCTACGGAGTGCATTTGACCTTGAGTAGTTTCAGGAGCACTTGTAGCATCTCACAGATCTGAAACCCAAGATAGTGGTAAAACACTGATTGTGTTTGACTAGGAGCTAGTGAAGCAGCCATTGAAATGTGTCACAGCACTGAAACAATGAATGCCAATAACATATATGATGTATTTGATGTGGAGTGAGTGAAGAACCACTTGAAGTGTGTTTCATGACTGAAACTCTGTATGTTCACACTTCAGATGGTCTGTGTTTGATCTTGTATACTGAAAGAAGAACAAGGAGCTTGTCACAACACGAAACTGGATCATGATAAATCATTGTGTATGATGACCTGTGGTAGTTTAATAATCAATGGAAGTATGTAATAGCACTAAATCAATAGTTGGTGATAAGCTAAGAGTGTGCTCAACCTTGAGTGGACAAAGGATCATTTGAAATATATACCAGAATTAACACGCTGGATTGTGATAAATTATTGCTTGCGTATTTTCTGCAGAGAATGAAGAAGGAGTTGAGCAGGAAACAGAATTGAAACACTGGATGGCGATAAACTATGGGGTGTGTTTGATACACGTTTAATGACGAGAAACGGAAAGCATGGCACAGAATAAAGCATGGGACCATGGTAAACTTCTGAATGTGTTTTATCTAGAATGGACTAGAGACTTGAAACTCATCACAGAACCGAAACAGTAATTGTGATAAGCTACCTACCATATTTTATTTGGAGAGGATAAAGAAGTACACGAGGCATGCCACAGTACTGGAACACTGGATAGTGGTAAATGACAGGGAGTGTTTGACTAAATGAGACAAAGGGACACTTCAAGCTGGTAATAGCACAGCATCAACGAATGATGATAATTTACAGGGTGTGTTTTACCTGGAGGGAATGGAGGAGGCTCAAAACATGTCACAATACAGAAAAAATGGATGGTGATAACAATCACATTAATTTCTTCTGGAGTGGATTAAAAAACACTTGAAGCATATCTATACTTAAACACTGGATGGGGATATAATATTGTGTGTGTTTAATGCCAATAAAAATATAGAGGGAACAATAGAATAGGAAAGACTAGAAATCTTGCCCAGAAACTTAGAGACTCCAAGGGAATATTTCATGCAAACATGGGCACAATCAAGGACAGAAGTGGTATGAACCTAGCAGAAGGAGAAAATGTGATGAAGTGTTGGCAAGAGTATAAGAGCTGTAACAAAGAAAGGTCTTAGACACCTGCTGCTGCTGCTGCTAAGTCGCTTCAGTTGTGTCCAGCTCTTCACGACCCCATAGACTGCGCCCTACCAGGCTCCTCCGTCCATGGGATTTTCCAGGCAAGAGTACTGGAGTGGGGTGCCATTGTCTTCTCCACTTAATCATCTATATAACCAAAATGGTGTGATCACTCACATAGAGAAGACAACCTGGGGTGTGAAGTCAAGTGGATCTTAGGAAGAATTACCACAAACAATACTAGTTGAGGTGACAGAATTGAGGCACAGCTATTTCAAATTGTAAAAGATAATGTTGTTAAAATGCTGCAGTCAATGTGCCAGGAAATTTGAAAAAAAAAAAATCACAGGGCAGGAAAAAGTCAGTTTCATTCTGATCCCAAAGAGGGACATTGTGAAAGAATGCTCAAACTATTACACAGTCATGCTCATTTCATATGCTCTCAAGGTAATGCCCAAAATTCCCCAATCTAGGTTTCAACAATATGTGAACTGAGAACTTTCAAATGTACAAATTGAATTAGGAAAGGCAGAGGAACCAGAGATCAAGTTGCCAAAATTCACTGAATCACAGAAAAAGCAGGGAATTCCAGAAAATGATCTACTTCTGATCTTCATCCACTATGCTAAAGCCTGTCACTGTGTGGGTCCCAGAACCTGTGGAAACTTCTTAAAGAGATGGGTATAATAGACCACTTTATCTGGCTCCTGGGAAACCTGTATGTAGGTCAACAAGTACAGAGTCAGGCAGGAACAATGGATTGTTCAGAATTGGCAAAACAGTATGTCAAGGCTCTCTTGTTGTCACCCCACTTATTTAACTTACTTGCAAAGTACATCATGCAAAATGTCACTGGATGAAGCACAAAGAGGAATCATAATTGCTGGGAAAAATATCAATAAACTCAGATATGCAGATGACAGAAAACAGACAACGGATTAGAGGAGCTCTTTGCTGAGATGAAAGTGGAGATTAAACAAGTTCACTTAAACCTCTACATTCAATACATTGAGAGCATGACATCACCTCCATCTCTTGATAGCAAATAAATCAGGACACAATGGAAACTGCGACATATTTTTATTTTCATGAATTCCAAAGTCATGCAACCATGAAGTTAAAAGACACTTGCTTCTTGGAGGAAAAGCTATGACAAACCTAGAGAGCATGTGAAACCAGAGACATCTCTTTGCTGGCAAAAGTCAAGGTATGATTTTTCCCAATAGTCGTGCGTGGATGTGAGCTCTGAACCATAAAGAAGGTTGAAAGCCAAATAATTGGTATTTTAGAATTGTGGTGCTGGAGAAGACTGTTGAGTCACTTGAACTACAAAGAGATCAAACAAGTCAGTCTTAAAGGAAATCAACACTGACTACTCATTGGAGGGACTGATGCTGAAATTGCAATACTTTGGCCACCTAATTCAAAGAGCTGAATCATTAGAAAACACCCTCATTCTGGGTAAGATTGTAAGCAGGTGAGCATGGGTGTGACTGTGAATAAAATAGTCAACTGCTGGCATAACTGTCTCAATAAACATGAATTTGAGCAAATTCCAGGAGATAGTGAAGGACAGGGAAGCCTGGCGTGCTGTAGTTCATGGGGTTTCAAAGAGCAGGACATGACTGTGTAACTGAAAAACTTCAATCAGGTAAATAAAAAAGCACCTAAAATGTGTCACACCACTTAAACACTGGATGTTGATAAACTACTGTAGGTATTTGAAACAGGATATTTGAGGAAGCACTTGTGCATTAATCAGTACTGAAAGAACGGACATTTGTATCAACCCAGAGTAGATAAGGAAGCACTCTAATATGTCACAGCACTGATAGAATGAATGATGGTAAAACACTTGTTGAGTTTCACCTCTGCGGGTCAAACAAATACCTATTATATGCCACAAGTTACAGCCCTGAAACCTTGGCTAATGATAAAATGCTGGGAATGTTCGACTGATGTGGACTATTAAGCACTTGAAGCATATCACTGTACTGAATATTGGATGATGATACACTAATGAGTATGTTTTACAGGAGAAGATGAAGCACATGAAGCATATCACAGCACTGAAACACAGAAGGGTGGTAAACTCCAAGGTGTGATGGGCCAGGATTGACAAAGAAGCATATGCAGTGATTCACAGTACTAAAATATAGATGTTGATAAACTATTGAGTATTTGACACCAGGTGGATAAAGAAGCATTTGGAGCATGTCACATGTCAAGGCACTGAGCACTCCATGGTAATAAACTATAGAGTGTGTATTTTCAGAGAGTGGATGAATAGGCACTTGAATCACATCACAGCACTGAAATGCTGACTTTGATAAACTACTGGATATATTTTTCCAGTCTGGATGATAAAGCAGTTTGTGTCACAGTGTGGAAGTACTGGATGGTGATAAACTACAGGTGTGTTTGAAAAGATGTACTTGAACTTGTGACAGCAGTGAAAAGCAGGAAGTGATAAGCTGGTGAGGCTATTTTAGCTGGGGTGAACAAAGATGTGGCTGAACCTCCTCTCTGAAGTGTGGATAATGATAAGCTGCTTAGTATGTTAGACCAGGGGTGGATGAAGAAACACTGAAAGCATGTCACAGCAGTGAAACACTGGATGGAGATACACAACTGGATGTGTTTGACCCAGGGTGCATGAATAATAACTTGAGGTGTCACTGTACTGAAACAGTGGATGATGATAATTGATTGGATGTGCTCAATGAGTTATCAATGAAGACGCACATGGAATGGCACTGCATGGTGATAAACACCTGGTTGCATTTGGCCAGAATGGATGAAGAAGTCTTGAAGAATGTCAGATCTTTGCAACCTTGGTTGATGTTATATTCCCATCAAACAATGCATCTTTTTGATATGGGGTGTAAATGCAAGCACTTAACGCATGTCACAGGGCCTTTCCTTCTGGTCCAGTGGTTAAGCATCCACCTCATAGTGTAGGGGATGAACGTTCAATGCCTGATTGGGAAACTAATATCCCGTATGCTACAGAATAACTAAACCTGCACAGCTGCAAATTCTGAAGTTCTCACACTCCAGAGATTACATGCCATGGTTAGAGTTGGCCTGTCTCAAGGACTATCTTACGTGACACAACTATGACCCAACACAGCCAACTAAATAAACTAAGAAGAATCATGTCACAGGTGAAACACTGGTGACAAAGTATTGAGTGTGCTTTAACTGGAGAAAATGAAAAAAAAACGCTTGAATCATGTCACTGCACTGAAACACGGGATGGTGATAAGTTACTGGGTATGTTTGACATTGGTTGCATGAAGAAGACTTGTGGAATGTTCCACAGTTGAATCATTGGATGATGATAATCTTTCGGAGTGTATTAGACCTGGAGTGCATAGAAGCAGGTGCCGGGAGCCAGCATGAGGAACTCCGCCCATGGCAAAGGTCATAAGGAAGGAGGTTTGGCATACGCAAAGGCATGATCAAGCTTGAGGAAACCCCCTGTTCCCGAGCATCTAATACCAAAACCAGAGTCTGTTTTATGCTCTCACCTACACCTCTGAATTTATGGGGGGCTCTGCCCCATAACCATTTCTCTCAGAGAAGGAGTAAACGTGCAGCTCCAAGGCAATAAAAATTCTTGGGCATGACAAGAGTGTTTCAGCTTACGGACTCCCCTGAACGTTATCTAGCCCGCCTGTATAGGTTCGTCTGGCCACATGTGATGTGATTGTTTATAGCCTCGCAACCTGAGAGGCATGAGATGTTTTAGACTTACTAAAGGCAAATTCTTTTGGGAAGTTAGAATTTATTAGTATAGTGGGTTGGTTAGGAATTATATTGGTGAAGGGTTCTTCATTTGTTGTGTCAATAATTGCTGCTAATTCCCTGCTCTGGGTGGGACAAGGATGTTTCGGGTCAAACCTCTCTGCTGACAGACTAGCTTGTGTGACAGGGTTATCCATACTGCTTCCACTATGCACATGATTGTTTACTACCTCTTAACCATAAACAGCACAGAGAGTTCTGGAGTATTGTGAGAGTCTTAATTAGCATAGGGCTTTTTCTTCTTGTTGAGTCAATGATTGCCGCCAGGCCTCCATATCCTTAGGCACCTGGGAATATATTAATCAATGTATCTGGAATATCGCAAAGGTAATAGAGTAGTTTTTGATGTTAGCAATACTAGACTTTTTGAGTTAATGGATTTTCTCTTTTGTAATAGATCACTGTACTTTGTTATAAATCGCTGTGTCCTTGCTATGTAAAAATGTAACTTTATCATATCTTAAGATTAAATAGATCTTAAGGGGAGCATTGGTGAAAGGATTTTCATTTGTTGGGTTGACATTTGCCGCTAAATCTCCATGTTTCCTACCCTTATAATGAATATAACAAACATATAGGAGAAATAAATATTAACTTTAAGCATATAGGAGAAATAAGTATTAACCTTTAAAATTAATCATGTTAACCTTGGGTTAAATAAATTCCTTTCTTGATTGTAACTCACTACACCTTCACCCTATAGGAATGTAACTTTATTTGGAGGATGGTGGTTTAAGAAAAAACACCCTTGAAAGAAATAAGTTTTTTGGTTATCAGAAAGAAAGGATCATAAAATGTCAGCAGTTCTCACTCACGGCCAGAAGATGATGTACCTTTTTTAATACATTTATGTGGAGCACCTGATTCTGATAAAGGTCAGGACTACTGACTCCCATGTGACTCTATATTCATCCCTATGTGTAACAAAAGGTATATAAGCAAACCCAAAAATAAAGAAATCGGATCAGTTTCTGGAAAGACTGATTCCCCCATGTCGCTTCTTTCTTGCTCCCGTTTTTCTGGCTGTATTCCCATCTGGAGCATGGATGCTATTCCACGTAATCCAAGTGATTCAGCCTCCTTTTTTCCACTACACTATCTCCTACTACACTACCTGTTTCTAATCTCACTATGTATCTGTGATTAAATATGTATTTTTCCAAGGGCGTCTACTCCATGCCCACCTTCGAATCACGCTGGATCCACCGGGGCTGGACCCTGGCAAGCATGTCACAGAAGTGAAACACTAAGAGTGGTAAACTACTGTGTGTGTTTAACCAGGGGAGAATGAAGAAACACTTGACCTGTCACAGCACTGAATACTAGGTATGTTTGACCTGGAGTGGGTTGAACAAGCACTCGAAACAGGTTACAGGACAGAAATAAACACTGGATGATGATAAATGACACAGAGTGATGACCAGAGAAGATGAAGAAGCAATGGAAGCATGCCATGACAGTGAAACACTAGATGATGATAAACAGTATTATGAGTGGCAAGACGCCTGCTCCAAAGTTCAGGTTCAAGATGCAGCATGTTTGCACCAGAATACAGGCTTAATAAGTCTGTGATGCCTCCCCTAACATGCAAATTCAGCAGTTACCATATGCTACTCTGGATCGTGGAGTCAGAAGGGGTAAAATGATGGCTCCAGGCTGCAAGCTCAGATATGCATGATGTGCACTAGAATGCGGGCTCCTTGGTGGCTGACGCATGCATTAGATTGCAAGTTCAGAAGTTGTGACATGGGTATTCTATAGCACCCATGTTATAAAACCTCACACTGGGCATCTATTTTTACATATGGCACCATACACATTTAAATGCTCTTTTCTCAAATCATCCCACCTCCATCTTCTCCCACTGAGTTCAAAAGTCTGTTCTTTAGATATCGGTCTCTTCTCCTGGCCTGCATATAGCCCATCTTTCTAAACCCCACATATATGAGTTAATATACAGCTTTGTCTTTCTCTTTCTTAGTTACTTCACTCTGTTTAATAGGTTTAACTCATTAGAGATGAGGTTCCAACTCATTAGAAGTGACTCAAATCTATGATATTTTATAAATGAGCAATATTTCATGTGTATATGTAGCAAGATTTCCCTAACCATTCATCTGCTGATGGACCTCTTGGTCACTTCCACCTCCTAGGTATTGTAAAGAGTGCTTCAATAAATATTGGAATACTATGTTTCTTTAAATTCTAGTTTCCTTGAGGTTCATGCCCAAGAATGGGATTACTGGGTCAAGTGGCATTTCTAGTTCCAATTTTCTAAGGGTTCTCCACAAAGTTCTCCATAATGGTTGTACTAGTCTGCATTCCCATCAACAGTGTAAAAAGGTTCCCTTTTCTCCACATCCTCTCCAGAAATTATATTGTGCACATTTTAATGATGGCCAGTCTAACCAGTGTGAAATGATACCTCAATGCGGTTTTAATTTGCATTTATCTTATAATGAGTGATGCCAAGCAACATTTCTGTGTCTCTTAGTAATCTGTATATCTTCTTTGGAGAAGGCTTTTTCTTATATTTTGATTCGTGGTTTGTTTTTCTGTGTAGTATTTGTAGCTGAGCATTCAGAAACATGAGCAGCTTGCATATTTGGAGATTAATTTTTTGTTGTTAGTTTTTCAGTCGCTATTAGTTTCTCCCAGTTCTGAAGGGTGCATACTCATCTTAATTATAGTTTCCTTCATGGTACAAAAGCTATACAGCTTAATTATGTTCCTTTTTTAAAAAATTTTATTTCATTTACTCTAGGCAGTTGGTCATAGAGGATCTGTCTGTGACTTTTTTGGGGGTGGTATACCTACGTTTTACTCTAAGAGCTTTATATTTTCCTGTCGTACATTTACATCTGTAACTCATTTTGAGTTTATTTTTGAACATGGTTTTAGATTGTGTTCTAGTTTCTACACATAGTTGTCCAGTTTTCTCAGTAACACTTTTTGAAGAAAATGTCTTTTTCTGTTACATATTTTTGCCTCCATTGTCAAAGGTAATGGGTTCATTAATTTATCTTTGGATTTATGTTTTGTTTCATTGGTCTATATTTCTATGTTTGTGCAAGTTCACACTCTCTTGATATCTTTGTAGTGTAGTCTGAAATCAAAAAGTTTGACTCCTCTAGTTCCATTCTTCTCTCTCAAAATTGCTTTCACTCTTCGAGGTCTTATGCGTTTATGTGCAAATCGTAACATAATTTTTCTTGTTTAATGGAAAATATTGTTGGTAGTTTGAGAGGTATTGCATTGACTCTATTGATTGGTTTGGGTGGCATATTCAATTAACTATATTAATTCGTCCACTGAAAGAACATGATATGTTTCTCCATCTATATGTGCTTTAATTTATTTCATTAGTACTTTTAATTTTTTAAATCTCTCTGAGAAAGTGAAGGTTGCTCAGTCATGTCTGACTCTTTGCAATCCAATGGACTATACAATGTATGGAATTAAGAATTCTCCAGGCCAGAATATTGGAATGGGTAGCCTTTCCCTTCTCCAGAGGATCTTCCCAACCCAGGGGTCAAACACAGGTCTCACACATTGCAGGAGTATTCTTCACAAGCCGGGCTGCAAGGGAAGCCCACGAATACTATAGTGGGTAGCTTATCTCTTCTTCAGGGGGTCTTCCTGACCCAGGCATTGAACAGGTGTCTCCTGCATTGTAGGCAGCTTCTGTACCAATTGAGCTATCAGGGAAGCCCCTCCATTTTTTGTTTTAATACAAATTTATTTCTAGTTTTTTATTGCTTTCATTGCCATGGTGAAAAGGATTGTTCCTTGATTTCTCTTTCTGATTTTTCATTGTTAGTATATAGGAGTATAAGAGTTTCTGTGTGTTAAATTTATACCCTGCACATTTACTCTATTCATTGACTAACTCCAGTAATTTCCTGGTAGTATCTCTTGGGTTTTCTGTGTAAAGAATAATATCATGTGCAAATAACGATGTTTACCTATTCTTTTCCAATGAGGATTCTTTTTGTACCTTTTTCTTCTTTGAAAGCTGTGGTTAGAATTCCCAGAACTAGTAGTGATGAGTGTGGGCACCCTTGTGTTAATGCTGATTTTAAAGGAAGTGTTTTAAATTTTTCATTATTGACAATAATGTTTGCTGTGGTTTTGTCCTATTTGGCTTTCATTATGTTGAGGTATGTTCCATCTACGATTACTTTGGCATAGTTTTTATTTTTTCCTAAAAAAAATCTGAATTTTGTTGAATTCAAATTTGAATTTTGGGCTGCTTAGCCTCCAAATTATCTGTGTTTCCTCTAGTTTTTTTTTTTTTTTTCCTGCAGTTGATATCTGATCAAACAACATTGTGATCAGAAAATATGCTTGAAAGGATTAAAATTTCTCGAAGTTCACCAAGGTCAGATGTGGCCTTGGATGTGATCTGGCCTCACATAATGTTCCATTTGTACGTGAGAAAAAAGAAAAAAAAAAAGGTCAAATCTGTTCTTTTGCAGTCGGATGCCCTGCAGATATCAATTAGGTCAAACTGGTCTAATGTATCTTCTAAAACTTGAGTTTTCCTTATTTTGTTACTGTTTGGATGATCTGCCCATGTTATGAGTGGAGTATTAAAATCATATGATACTATTGGTTAGTGTCTATTTCTGCCCCAATAGTTATAGGCATTTGCCTCTTGTATTGAGGTGTTCCTATATTGGGTGCATATAGCTTCTTCTTGGATTGATACCTTGATTGTTATGTAATGCAACCTTCTTTGTCTCCTATAGTGGTCTTTAATTAAAGCTCATTTATCTGATATGATTATTGCTCCTCCCAGTTTCTTTTGCTCTCCATTTTCACAAAATGGATTTTTCCTGGCCATCACTTTCTGTCTGTATGTGTCCCTAGTTATGAGGGTTTTTTTGTTTGTTTGTTTTGTTGTTGTTGTTTTTGCAGACAGTAAATTCTTGTATGTATACACCCAGTCTTGTCTTTTTATTGGAGCATTTAGCCCATTTATGTTTAAGGTAGTTGTTGATAAGTATGATCTTGTTACAATTTTTGATGTATTTTGTGGCTTTCTTTTTATAAGCTTTTCTATTTCCTATCTAGAGAATATCCTTCAGCATTTCCTGAAGAGCTGGTTTGGTGGTTCTGAATTCTAATTGCTTTTGTTTGTATGTAATTTTTTTTTCATTTTTTTCTCCCTCTTTTGAATTAGACTACTGTCCTTGTTGGATAGAATAATCTTGGCTTTAGGTTTCGTCTTTCATCATTTTAAGTTTATCCTGCCATTCCCTTCTAAACTGAAGTGTTTCTATTGTAAGATCAGCTGTTATCCTTATGGGGGTTCCCTTCTATGTCGTTTGTTGTTATTCCTTTGTTGCCTTTAATATTTGTTCATTGTGTGTATTTATTTGGTCATTTGTTTTTATTTTGATCAGTGTGCGTTTTGACATGTTTTGTCTTGGAATTATCCCTATGGGATACACAGTGGGATTTTTCATCTTAGGTGTCTATTCCCTTTCCCATTTCAGGGAAGTTTTTAACTATTTCCTCCTCAAATATTTTCTCATGGCCTTTCCTTTTATCTTCTTTCTCCGGGAAACCTATGATTTAAATGTGGGGCATTTAACATTGTCCCAGAGGTCTCTAAGGTGGTCTTCATTTCTTTCTTTTCTTTTTTTTTTTCCTTTTCTGCTTTATTTATTTCCAACATTCTATCTTCCAGCTCACTTAGTCTTTCTTCTGCCTCAATTACTCTACTGTTTCTATTGACCAGAGTGAATTGTATCTCAGTTATTTCGTTGTTCCTTACTGATTGACTAAGCACTGTTTCTTCTAGGTCGATTTACAACACTCCTTTCATCTTCTCAATTCATGAGTAAACTCCATTTGTCTGTAGATCCATTAGTTTCCAAAACTTTGACTATTATTATGCTGAATTGTTTTCCCTGTAGACTTCCTACCGCCTCCGTTTTCATTGGTTTGTGGATTTTTATTGTGTTCCTTCACCCGTTGGATATGTCTCTGCCTTTTCACGTTGTTTAGATGGCTGTCCTTGGCTTCAATATTTTGCAAAGTAGAGGCTCATCATTGCTATTAATTGGATAGTCTCCTCCCGGTGAATGTGGTAGGACCAGTGGCTTGTGAAGGTTTTCTAGTTGAGGGAACTTCTTTTTTGTTGTTGTTGTTATAGAAAATGGCTGTGGATCTCATTTTCTCTGAGAGGCAATGCAGTGTCCATTAGAGAATTAGGGGGCTCTATTATGGTTTTGATTCCAGTTGAGCTATTTCAAATCCTCAAGATGATGCTGTGAAAGTGATGCACTTAATATGCCAGGAAATTTGAAAATCTCAGCAGTGACTCAGTGGGAACCGGTCAGTTTTCATTCCAATCTCAAGGAAAGGCAATGCCAAAGAATGCTCACACTACCATGCAACTGTACTCCTCTCACGTGCTAGCAAAGTAATGCTCAAAAATCTCCAAGTCAGGCTTCAGCAATACGTGAAACATGCACTTCCAGATGTTCAAGTTTGTTTTAGAAAATACAGAGGAACCATAGATCAAATTTCCAACATCTGCTGGATCTTCAGAAAAACAAGCAAGTTCCAGAAAAATATCTACTTCTCTTTTACTGAGTATGTCAAAGCTTTTGACTGTATGGATAAAAATAAACTGTGGAAAATTCTGAAAGAGATGGGAATACCAGGCCACTAAACCTGCCTCTTGAGGAGCCTGTATGCTGGTCAGGAAGCAACAGTTAGAACTGGACATTGAATAACAGACTGGTTTCAAATAGGAAAAGGAGTACGTCAAGGCTGTGTATTGTCACGCTGCTTATTAAAGTTCTATGCAGAGAAATGCTGGGCTGGAAGAAACACTCACTGGAATCAAGATTGCCAGGAGAAGTGTCAATAACTTCAGATATGCAGGTGACACCACCCTTATTGCAGAAAGTGAAGAGGAACTGAAGAGTCTCTTGATGAAAGTGAAAGAGTAAAGGGAAAAAGGCTTAAAACTCTACGTTAGGAAAACTGAGATGGCATCCTGTCCCATCACTTCATGACAAATAGATGGGGAAACATTGGAAATGGTACTGTACTTTGTTTTGTGGGGCTCCAAAATCACTGAAGATAGTGACTACAGCCATGAACTTAAAAGATGTTTACTCCTCCTAGACAGCAGAAAATAAGACCAGGAGCTGACTGTGGCTCAGATCATGAAATAATTATTTCCAAATTCAGACTTATTGAAGAAAGAAGGGGAAACTACTAGACAGACCATTCAGGAATGACCTATATCAAATCCCTTATGATTATGCAGTGTAATGAGAAATTAATTTAAGGGACTAGATCTGATAGAGTGCCTGGTGAACTACGGATGGAGGTTCATGACATTGTACAGGAGACAGGGATCAAGACCATCCCCTAGAAAAAGAAATGCAAAAAGGAAAAATGACTGCCTGAGAAGGCCTTACAAATAGCTGTGAAGTGAAGAGATGTGAAAGGCAAAGGAGAGAAGGAAACATAGGCCCATTTGATTATAGAGTTCCAAAGAATAGCAAGAGAGATAAGAAAGCCTTCCTCGGTTATCAGTGCAAAAAAAAATAGAGCAAAGCAATAGAATGGGAAAGACTAGAGATTTCTTCCAAGAAAATTTGAGATACCAAGGGGACATATCATGCAAAGATGGGCACAGAAAGGACAGTAATAGTATAGACCTAACAGAAGCAGTAGATATTCAGAAGAGGTGGCAAAGAATACACAGAACTGTACATCAAAGATATTCACAACCTAAATAATCATGATGATGTTGTCACTCACCTAGACCCAGACATCTTGGAATGTGAAGTCAAGTGGGCCTTAAGAAGCATCACTATGAACAAAGCTAGTGGAAGTGATAGAATTCCAGTTGAGCTATTTCAAATTCTAAAAGATTATGCTATGGAAGTGCTGCACTTGATATGCCAGAAAAATTGAAAAAAACCTCAGCAGTGGCTCAGGACTGGAAAAGGTCAGTTTTCATTCCAATCCCAAAGAAAGACAATGCCAACGAATCCTCAAACTACAGCTCAATTGCACTCATCGCACAGGCTAGTAAAACAATGCTAAAAATTCTCCAAGCCATGCTTCAGCAATACATGAACCGTAAACTTCCAGATGTTCAAGCTGGTTTTCAAAATGTCTGAGGAACCAGAGATCAAATGGCCAACATCTGCTGGATCATCAATAAAGCAAGAGAGTTCCAGGAAAAAATCTACTTCTGCCTTACTGACTATTCCAAAGACTGACTGTGTGTATTACAATAAACGTTGGGAAATTCTGAAAGGGATGGGAATACCAGAGCAGCTAACCTGCCTTTTGTGAAGCCTTTTTGCAGGTCAGAAAGCATAAGTTTGAACGAGACATGGAAAAACTGCTTCCACATAGGAAATGGAGTACGTCCAGGCTGTATATTGTCACTCTGCTTATTTAACTTCTATGCAGGGTACATCATGAGAAACGCTGTGTAGGGTGAAGCAAAATTTGGAATCAAGTTTACCAGGAGAAATAACCTTAGATATGCAGATGACACAACCCTTATGACAGAAAGGGAAGAACTAAAAAGAGCCATTAATGAAACTGAAAAAGCAGAGTGGAAAAGTTGGCTTAAATCTCAACATTCTGAAAACTAAGATCATGGCATGTGATCCCATCACATTATGGCAAATAGATGGGCAATCAGTGTTTGATTTTCTTTTGAGGGGCTTCAGAATCACTGCAGATGGTGATTGCAGCCATGAAATTCAAAGACGCTTACTCCTTGGAAGGAAAGTTATGACCAAACTAGACAGCATATTAAAAAGAAGAGGCATTACTTTTCTGACAAAGGTCTGTCTAGTCAAAGCTATGGTTTTTCTAGTAGTCACATATGGATGTGAGAGTTGGGCTATAAGGAAAGTTGAGCATCGAATAATTGATGCTTTTGAACTGTAGTGTTGGATAAGTTTCTTGAGAGATCTTTGTACTGCAAGAAGATTCAACAATTCCATCCTGAAGAAGATCAGTCCTGAATATTTATTGGAAAGACTGATGATGAAGCTGAAACTCCAGTACTTAGGCCATCTGATGCAAATAGCTGACTCATTTGAAAATACCCTGATGCTGAAAAAGGTTGAGGTCCAGAGGAGAAAGGCATGCCAGAGGATGAGATGTTTGGATGGCATCACTGACTCAGTGGTCATGAATTGAGTAAACTTTGGGAGTTGGTGATTGACAGGGAGGCCTGGTGTGCTGCAGTCCATGGGGTTGCAAAGAGTCAGACACAACTGAGTGACTGAACTGAGAAGGCTGTCTTTCAATTTTCTTGAGTGTGTTCTTGTTATGCTGGAAGATTAGCATGGGTGGTCTTGCAATGGAGCTTTCTGTTCTTGGATGGAGCTTGCTTTCAGTGTAGGTATGTATCTTTTTGAATGGGATCTTGTTTATCCCTAGTCCCTGGGGCCAGAGGTTCTATGATGATCCAATATTCTGGAGCTGAACTACTTCCTCTCGTTTTTGGTCTCCCTCATTCAGGAACCTCAAGACTACTCTTTCAACATTGTACAGAAGACAAAAACCCATGTTAGTGATGAAATAACTCCACATCCTGAACAAAGAAATTCACAGCATTCTATACAGAAAAGAAGAGAGAAGAGCTAGATAGAGATGAGGAGGAGGAGAAAAGAAAGTCAAAAGGAATGGGAGCAATCAGGCCTGTAATCAAATTCCTGATTGAAAATGCATATGAAAAAGTAGACTCAATTCTACATACTGATAACAAATATCAGAAAGCAAAAATTAAAAACCTAGACTATAATTTGGACTCCTAAAGGTACAATATAAAATAAACCAAAACATATTCAAACACAAAAATGAGAAAAAAAATATTGTGGGGTCACTTCAGTGTCAAGTAATCCCTTGTTCTAGCTTGCACTTTTTCTTAAAGTCTGAAATTGTCCTTAAATGCAGCTTTACTGCTTGACTTTAATCTATTGTACCTGCCACTTCTGGAGTGGTTCCCCTGTATTATCTTTACTTAAGCTGGCCTTTTCTGCTTGCAAATCTCTTCAATGTCTTATCTATGCTCTGATAGGAAGAGGTGACAGCAGACTCTTATCATGGTCACTTTCTCTGTTGTGCTGTGAAGAGGCAGGAACAGTGCAAACAAATACCTCTGGGGTGTGTGGTGAGCCCTTGCAGTGAATGGAAAGCACAGGGTCTGCCAAAGTCCAAGGTGATGTACACTTCTCAGATCCAACCACTCAAGCTCCTGGATGCTCCATGAGGGCACAGTCACAGGTGGGCCATGTATCTCATGCACTCCCCAGGCCCAAGCTACTCAGATTCCCAGGTGTTCTAGGAAGACTCAGTCCCAGGTGAGCCATGCATGTCCTGCTCTTCCCAGGCCCAACCAGTCCAGACTCCCCAGTTGTCTGTCAGGGCACAGTCCCAGGTGTGTTCCTTGTCTCCTGCCTAAGCAGCACAGATTCCTGAGTGTTCTCTGAAAGCCCTGTCCCAATTGAGCCATACATCGCCTGCTCTTCCTAGGGCCAAGTGGCCTGGTGTTCTGCTAGAGCATAGTCCCAGGTGGGCTCTTTTTCTCATGCACTTCCCAGGTCCAAGATGCTCAGGTTCCACGATGTTCCAGAGTACACTCTTCCAGAGGGCCACCCAGGCTCTCGGGATCACTGTGGTGTCATATCCCAGGTGGGCCATCTTTTTGTGCACTGCTCAGGTTCAATCTGTTCAGTATCTCAGATACTCTACAAGGATACAGTCCATGGTGAGCTGTGCATCTCCTCAGAGGAGCTGATCTCAGGTTATGACACTCTTGGCAGCTATAAACTGTCCCAGATCCCAGGAAGCCATGGTTAAAGGCTGCTCACGGATAGAGTCTGCTCACAGCTTGGCAGGAGATGCAGTCTCCTGGGCCTAAAAGCTTATGGTCTTCTGCCTCTGGTTGTTGACATTCTGAATCTTTGACTTCTGGGAGGGCCATAATTGAAGCTGGCTTGCTCTCCTTTGGTAAATACTAGGGCACAGTCTGTTGTGTGAGCAGGTCTGGTGTCACAGCTTGGTCTTAGAGCCTCCCCATGGGAAGGCTTTTCTTTTTTCTTTTTCTTTTTTTATTTCTGTCTCTCTGGCATTCTGTGGTTCAGACTGCTATATCACATTAGTCCTCTCAGAGTGTCCTCAGGGCATTCAAACCCCATCTTTATTCTAAAGACTGAAGATGCTGAGGGCGCCTCTGTACATAGCTCATACTCATTGTGGGTGGACACGAGACTGTGAGGTAGTTCTCCAACAATAATTGTGTTTTTTGCTTGTATTCTGAGATGATTTTTGTTTGGAGGTGGGGAGTGGGTGTTTATACTATTCTCTAATATTCCAAAGTGGCCCACTGGATCAACCTCTGAGAGGGTTTCCTGTGGTATAGAAACTTATTCTTCTGTAATAGCTTAAGATGAATAGTGCTGGATTCATGATCTCTGAAGAAGATTTATCTTCAGGACCAGGGACCAAGCTTGATCCCTCAAGAGCTCTTGCATAGCAGAGTTTTATTAAAGTAAGAAAAGGTACAGAGAAAGCTTGTGACATGGACCTCAGAAGGGGGCCAGAGAATGCCCCCTTGCTAGTGTCAGCAAGGGAGTTACATACATTTTAATTTAGTTATTATAATAAATCAAAATAATGTCTCAAGTTTGTGAAAATTTTACCAGACCTACTCCCATAAGTTATATTTTAGGATGACATGATTAGAATTTAACAATAGAAAGACCCTACCAGACCCACTCCCATAATACACCTTCTAAAATATTAGGATTAGTCAGAAGTTTTTCATGAAGGAGAAACTGTCCTCAAGCATGATATATTGTTGCTATGTAATCCCAATTACAAAGTTTAAACTGAGTTGTTTTCTGTGTAAGAATCAGTTACAGGTTTAAAGAAAAACAAACAAACAAACAAACACTTACTGCGACTAAGACTAAGGAATATAGAGAAAAACAAACAAGTAAACAAACATCTTTGCCCTTTTCTCCTCCTTGAGAATTCCAGAACCCCATCTCCTCCTCAAGAATCCAGACACCTTTCTTCACTTGAGGGAGCCCAGACTTCTCAATCTGCCTATGATTTGACTCTCTATCCCCAACACAAGTTCAGTTCAGTGGCTCAGTTGTGTCCAACTATTTGTAACCCCAAGGCCTGTGGCACACCAGGCTCCACTGTCCATCACCAACTTCCATAGCTTGCTCAAACTCATCTCCATTGAGTTGGTGGTGGACTCAATCTCATCCTCTGTCATCTGCTTCTCCTCCTGCTTTCAATCTTTCCCAACACTGGGGTCACTGGCAAGAGTCAGTTCATTGTGTCAGGTAGCCAAAGTATTGTAGCTTCAGCTCTAGCATCAGTCTTTCCAACAAATATTCAGGACTGAATTTCTCACTGACTGATTTCATTCCCTTACTGTCCAAAGGACTCTCAAGAGTCTTCTCCAACACCACACTTCAAAATCATCAAGATTTCAGGGCTCAGCTTTCTGTATAGTCCAACTCTCACATCTATACATGACTACTGAAAAAATTATAGCCTGGACTAGAAAGACTTTTGCTGGCAAAGTAATGTTTCAGTTTTTAAATATGCTGGTCATAGCTTTTCTACCAAGAAGCAAGTATCCTTTAATTTTATGCTGCAGCCACCATCTACAGTGATTTTAGACACAAAAAAATAATCACTCACTGTTTCCATTGTTTCCCCATCTGCTTGCCAGGAAATCATGGGACCAGTTGCCATGATCTTTGTTTTTGACTGTTGAGTTTTAAGCCAGCATTTTCACTCTCCTTTTTTCACTTTCATCAAGAGGCTCTTTAGTCCCTCTTCACTTTCTGCTATATGGGTTTTGTCATCTGTGTATCTGAGGTTATTGTCATTTCTCTCAGCAATCTTGATTCAGGCTTGTGCTTCTTCCAGTCTGGCATTTCACATGATATACTCTGCATCTAATTTAAACACGCAGGGTTACAATTCAGAACCAGTCCTTTGTTGCATGTCTGGTTGTAGAATCAGTCCCAGTCCCTAAACTTTTGTCTCCCTCTTCTTGTTTATCTCTTCTGCCTCATCATGAGCAAATTGATTAGCCTTTCTGGGTATCTGGTGTCCTCTGCCAGCATATAGAACTTGTTTAATGAAAGTTACTCCATATCCTGACAATTTTTGAGGTATTTACTGAGGAAAAACTGAACTCCTTCTCATATGTCACTCCCATCTTAGGACCAGACAGCTGCTGCTAAGTCTCTTCTGTCGTGTATGACTCTGCGATCCCATAGATGGCAGCCCATGAGGCTCCCCCATCCCTGGGATACTCCAGGCAAGAACACTGGAGTGGGTTGCCATTTCCTTCTCCAATGCATGAAAGTGAGAAATGAAAGCGAAGTCAATAAATCGTGTTCGACTCTTAGCGATCCCATGGATTGTGGCCCACCAGGATCCTCTGTCCATGGGATTTTCCAGGCAAGAGAGATGGAGTGGGGTGCCATTGCCTATTCCGAGGACCAGTCTAGCGAATTTATATTCAAAGGTATGCATTCTGCCACTACTTTAGAGCACTACTTTAGCAAGTGCTCTAAAGTATGCATACTGTCAATATAACACCATCAAGTACTATTGAGCTCATAGTGTGAAGCATGTACTCAGTGAAGCTACTCAGCTCACCCTCTGTAGTATGCATCCAGCAGCTACTTATTTTGCACTCTGAAGTATGCTTCTTACCACTGTTGTGCCCCACTCTGTGGCAATTATCCTGCAATTCATGATCTGGCATTAGGAGTGTATGCACCACTACTTCTGATTATGCATGCAGCAACTACTGAGGTTGAAATCACGAGTTTGCATTCTGCTTTTACTGAGAATTTAATTAGAAAATGTGTACTAATTAGCTTGCACTCTGGAACATACATTGCAACTCTAGAGCATAAGTATCACAATCAAGTGCACCTATGCTCTGGACCTGGCATGCCATAACAACTGAAAATGCAAGAAGCTTTTCACAACTACTGAACCCTGATTTCAGACCTTCACTGCTGCTGCTGCTAAGTCACTTCAGTCGTGTCTGACTCTGTGACAGCATAGACAGCAGCCCACCAGGCTCCCCTATCCTTGGGATTCTCTAGGCAAGAATACTGGAGTGGGTTGCCACTTCCTTTGCCTATGAATGGTAAGTCTCTTTAGCCTTGTCCAACTCTGCACGAACCTATGGACATCAGCCCACCAGGCTCCTCTGTCCATGGAATTCTCCAGGCAAGAATATTGGTGTGGGTTGCCATTGCATTCTCTGGTTTCAAGCTGCACACACTACCAACACTGAGCTTGCCCTCTGGAATATTTGCCTGTCAATACTGATTCCGCCATCTAGAGAACACTCGCTGGAACTACTAGTTTCCAATCTGGACCACCCTTTCTGCCACTATTGAGACTATTAACAAGATTTGGAACAAGTGCATTGCTATCACTGAGACTGCACAGTAGAGCATACACCCCACCACTCCTGAACCCGAGTTCTTGAGTATATGGCCTTCCAGTACTGAGCCTATCCCTAAAACATGCCTGTTGTAAGTACACATACACTTTTGGTATATTACACTCAGGACTCTGCATCCCTGCACTACTGAAATTGCCTTTCTGAACAAGAGTTCATCACCTGCTGAACTTTCACTCTAAAGCATAAATATCACAATCATCAGCTTGTTGCTTTATAGGTAAGCCAGGCCACTACTCAACCTGCACTGTAGTTTAGGTGTGCCTAAATAGTTACTGAACTTGCACTCTGAAATTTCCTTCTGGACACAACTGAGCTAGCACTCCTGTAGACAGAGTGAGTTTAAACACTGGAGGACACGGTACACCTCTACTGAGCATGAGCACAAGTGCAGGCATCCGGGCTCTGCTGAGAACATCCTCTAGTTGCACACATGCCACAGTAACTGCACGTGCAGCTGGGAGTACAGATTTCATGACTGTAGAGTGCCCACATTTCATCATGGGTTTTGCACTACTGAGGTTTACTCAGAAGCATATCTCCCATCGTGACTGCATGTGCCTTCAAGAGCCAATGTTCTGACACTACAGAGACTGTCCTGTAGAGTAAGAATGCTGAACTACACAACTGCACACTGAATCATGCATCCCAGCAGTATAAATCCTAGCACTAGAGCACACTTGTCACTTCTGAGTCCTTACACTAAGCAGGCATGGCACAGCTAGTGAGCATGTGGTCTTGAGCATGTGTGTGACCATTACTAATTTTGCACTTGGAAGCATGTTTCTTGCCACTTGTAAGCCCAGGCCCTAAAACACTTATGTTCCATCTACTGATTTTGTACCCTGGTACACTGTTTTACCATTGCTGAGCCTGCTTTATAGAGCATGAGTTCCACTACTACTAATCTTGATACATGGCCTGTGTGCTTAAACCTGTGAGCCTACATTCTGCAGCTGAAAATTGCCAATCACTTGGCTTACCCTCTGTTGCATATTTTCCCCACTCTTCTTCCTGCACTCTAGAGCAGGTGTCCCAACTACTGAGGTTGCACTCTGGAGGACCTACTCCAGGAGGCTGCTTTGTAAAACACATATCCTACCCATGAGTGGACCATCATTCTAGATCAACTGTGTGACCACTAGTGACTTTGAATTCTGAAGAATAAAGTCACTTCCTTGAGGTATTGCTCTAGAAGCTGTGTGCAACAATTAGTCCAGTGGCATTTTATACCAGCCACTATGCTGCTAGTCATCCAGCACTCTAGACCGTGCAAGCTGTGAGTAGTGTATCTGTATATCTATGGATGATGTGCAACCACTGCAGACCTGGTGTATATGTCATATTGCCTGCCTAAGTTGATCATGCATCACAATACACATATGCCACAACCCTTGTGCTTGCATTGTTGAGGTCTTGTCATTCCACTACTGAGCTTGTGTAGCAGAGCAGGTGTATCATATTTTCTGAATTCTATCTCTGTATATGCAACCAAAAATAAAAACCCAGCTTTCAAGAGAACATGTCCCTCTGCAGTCTGCACTCTTGAGCAAGGGCACTGCAACTCCTGAGACAACATTCTGAAGCACATGTAGAGCAGGCATGCTGCATCTGCTGAACTTAGCTCTTCAGCATGCCTCTCAACAGTGAAACACACTTTAGGTATATCCCTGTTAATACAGACCGATGATCTAGAGCAGGCATGCTTCAGATACTGAATCTTGGCTTTAGAGAACATGTGATTCATCTCCTGAGATTGTGCTTTTGAGAATCCTCCCCACCGCTAGTTAGACTGTGCTCTAGAGTGGATGTGACACAAATAATACGATGGCACTTTGGAGCCTGCATGCATTGCTACTGCGTCTCAGCTCTAGCCTGGAAGTACTGAAACAGCTCATCTTGCAATCTGGAGCACACATTCTGCCACTATGGTGCTTGCACTTTAGAACAGGCTGTCTGAAGCCATCCCATTGGCACTGGCAACATGCATCCAGCCACTGCTGAATGCACACTAGAGCACAGTTCCTACCACAACTGAGCATGTACTCTACCACAAGATGTCTAAAACTGCTCATCTGCATTGCAGAGCATACTTCTTTCCACAACTGAGCTTGCATTCTACAGGAAATGTTACACAACCACTGATCTAGTGCTCTAGAATTGGCACACCATAAATAATTTTCTTAACATTCAAAGCATGTGTCTGGCCAAAACTAAAGGTATGCTTTAGATCAGCTGTGCTAAAATCACTGAGCTTGCCCTCAAGAGTATATCTGAACTCACATCTTATAGCACACACACTACCACTGCGGATTCTGTGCTCTAAAACTCTTGTGAGACGAGAGAATAAGATGGTGGAGCTGTAAGTGGATGTGGAGTACATCTCTCTATTGATACATCAGGCATACACCTTCAGACACAGAAGAGTAATCAGAACACTACCGGAAAGCAGACAGGAGTACCTGACAAGTGGAAAAGAATATATACAACCACGCAAAACTCAGTAGGATGAAAGAACTGGGGGGAAAAACAGGAGTGTTAGTAGGACTGAATCTTCCCTGATTGGGTGAAGGAACTGAAGTAGAGGTCCAATCCCACATGGGGTCAATAGTCTGAATCATAGAATAAACATTTAAAGTGGAGAGTGAAACAGCTGATCTGTGGAAACCTAGATGCAATGAGAATCAGAGAGTCCTTGCTGTAGCGTTACATACCCCAGACAAGGACATGTGTCCCCTGAAAGGCACAGTGGCTGAGAGGTGAAGTTTAGCAATTCTGGGGTAATTCATAGGTGAGGGCTGCTGTTTACTGGGGAGAGATGGAGAGAAGGGGTGTGAAGGAGGACACTGTGGTAGGGTATACCTGTGCAGGAAAACCAGGCAGCCATGAAAGCAAGGCAATATCACCAAGTCACATGTAGGGGGTGGAGCAATCACCATAGCCTCTCTCTCCCCACATGCTAGCATCAGCAGTTACTAAAATAATGGGGCTGACCCATCAAATGCTGAACACACTGAAATGCAGAGCAGGACACCTCCCAGGGTGCTCCTTTGAGTGCCTGATGCACCATACTACAGTAGAACCCCACTCAGGATGCTCCTTTAAGTGTCAGATGCACTGATCTACAGAGTAGGACCCCAGCCAGTGAGGTCTCTCTATCTGCTGACACAGTGAACAACAGAGAAGGATCCCAGGCAAGGAAGCCTTCTAAATGGCTGAATAGGTGGAACTAGGGAGAACACTGGCCAAAGAGGCCTTCTTATCGCCAGATACAAGAGCTTAAAAAAAAAAAAGACTCTGAAAGGACCATAACTCCTGTGGTGTAGTCAGTCTGTGTCCCTGCACCCTGCCCACTTGACACCACCTGGGTCCCTCAAGGCCAAGCAGCTGCTCCACCTTCACAGTTAAATCTCATTGGGAAAAAGCTGCCACAGGTTAAAAAAAAAATCTTGCAACTATTTGTGCAGCATTGTTTCAGTCCTGTCTAACTCTGTGTGGAACACATTTCACCGCCACAGAGAACAAGCTCTAAACAGCTGATCTTTTCCAGTCTTGTAGCCACTGCTGAGTTTTCCAAATTTGCTTGCATATTGAGTTCAGCACTTTCACAGCACTATCTATTAGGATTTGAAATCACTCAAATGGAGTTTCATATCTCCATTAGCTTTGGTTCTATTGATGCTTCCTAGGACCTACTTGACTTTACATTCCAGGATGTTTGGCTCCTGGTGAGTGATTACATCATCATGATCATCTGGATCATGAGGATCTTTTCTGTATAGTTCTTCAATCTTTTCTGTATAGATTTTTGCTACCTCTTCTTAATATCTTTTGCTTTTGTTCAGTCCATACAATTTCTGTCCTTTATTTTGTCCATCTTTGCCCTTGGTATCTCTAATTTTCTTGAAGAGATCTCTAGTCTTTCGCATTCTATTGTTTTCCTCTATTTTTGCATTCATCACCGAGAAAGTCTTTCTTATCTCTCTTTGCTATTCTTTGGTACACTGTATTCATATGGGTATATCTTCCCTTTTCTCCTTTGCCTCCTAAGGCCTCCTCAGACAACCATTTGCCTTTTTGAATTCATTTTCTTGGGGATGGTCTTGATCACTGCCTCCTGTACAATTTCATGAACATCCATATGTAGTTCTTCAAACACTCTATTATACCTAATCCCTTAAATATCTTCTCATGTCCACTGTACCACCATAAGGGATCTGATTTAGATCATACCTGAATTATCTAGTGGTCTTCCCTACTTTCTTCAATTTAAGTCTAAGTCTATATAAAATACTGAGCTTCCATTCTGAACCTTGCTTCTTACAACTATTCGTCCACTGTTTTAGAGCACTTTTGCTGCACCTATTTATCTTCGCTCTGAAACATAGGTACCGTCACTCCTGAAAGGATGCTCAAGTGCATGCATTTAACTCCTACTGTGTCTATGCTCCAGAGTAGTCATGCTGATCTAGTAAACTTGCATTCTGCCACATGCATCTTCCACTACTTAGAGTATGATACTAAGGTCATGCTGCAACTACATAGTTGCAATCTCAAGCTTATCTTCTTTGACTTTCAGCTGCTATACCAGCACACATGTTCTGTCCCTCCTAAGCCCACTTCCTTGAATAGATATGAAACAACTGTTGAGGTTGCATTCTGGAGCATGTCCCTACTATTTCTGAATGCATGTAATTTTATTTCTTCATATTTCTTTTAAAAATGATTTGTTTTAATTGGAATAGAATTACTGTGTATTACTGTGATGGTTTTTGACATATACATCGACATGAATCAGGCACATGGATTCATGTGTCCCCCTATCCTGAACACAACTTAAACCTCCCTTGTTACCCCATGCTTCTGGGTTCTTCCACAGCACAAGAATGAGATGCATCTTTCATGCATTGAACTTGCACTGGTCATCTCTTTTATATGTGGTAATGTACCTGTTTCAATGCTATTTTCTCAAATCATCCCATCCTTGAACTTTCCCATTGAGTCTAAGACTATGTTCTTTATATGTGGATCTTTTTTACTAGCCTTCAGGCGGGATCATTGTTATTGTCTTCCTAAATCTCATTTATATGCATTAATAAATAAGAATTGCCTCCCTCTTTCTAACTTTTTTTTTTTTTTACTCTGAATAATAGGCTGCAGGTTGAACTGCCTCATTAAAAGTGACACAAATATATTTTTTTCTCTAGCTAAGCAATATTCCATTTGGATATAGCGCAAAATTTCCTTATATTTTCATTGGCTGATGTGCATCTAGATTACTTCCATGGCGTAGCTTTTGTAAAGAGAATTGAAATAAACGCTGGGGTACATGTGGCTCTTGATTGTAATTCCCTCTGGCTATATGCCAAGAAGTGGGGTTGTTCAGTCATATGACAGTTCTAGTTCAAGTTTCTCAAGGAATCTCCAATCTGTTCTGCATACAGGTTGTACCAGTTTGTGGTACCACTAACAGTGTATTAGAATTAACTTTTCTCCACACTCTCTCCAGGATTTCGTGCTTGTAGAACTTCTGGTGACTGCCACTCTGAACAGTGTGATATGACTACACATTAATTTTAAATTTTTGTTTCTCTAATAATGAATGATTTTAAGCATATTTCCTGTGTTTGTTAGCCATCTGTATGTCTTCTTTAAAGAAATGTCTGTTTAGGGATTTTGCCCCCTTTTAAAGATGCTGTGAACGTACTTTACTCAATATGCCAGAAAATTTGGAAAACTCAGCAGTGGCCACAGGACTGGAAAAGGTCAGTTCTCATTTCAATCCCAAAGAAAGACAATGCAAAAGAATGCTCAAATCACCACACAATTGCATCCATCTCACATGCTAGTAAAGTAATGCTCAAAATTCTCCAAGCCAGGCTTCAGTAATGCATGAACCATGAACTTTCAGATGTTTGAGCAGGTTTTACAAAAGGCAGAGGAACCAGAGATCAAAATGCCAACATCAGCTGGCTCATTGACAAAGCAACAGAGTTCCAGAATAACATATATTTCTGCTTTATTGACTATGTCAAAGTCTTTGACTGTGTGGATCAAAATAAACTGTGGAAAATTCTGAAAGAGATGGGAATACCAGACCACCTGACCTGCCTCTTGAGAAACCTATATGCAGGTCAAGAAACAACAATTAGAACAGGACATGGAACTACAGACTGGTTCCAAATAGGAAAATGAGTCCATCAAGGCTACAGATTGTGACTCTGCTTGTTTAATTTATATGCAGAGTACATGATGAGAAACGCTGGGCTGGAAGAAGCACAAGCTGGAACGAGGACTGCCAGGAGAAATATCAATCACCTCAAATATGCAGATGACACCACTCTTATGGCAGAAAGTGATAAGGAACTAAAAAGCTTCTTGATGAAACTGAAAGAGGAGAATGAAAATGTTGGCTGAAAACTCAAAATTCAGAAAACTTAGATCATGGCATCTGGTCTCATTTCATGGGAAATAGATAGGGAAACAGTGGAAACAGTGTCAGATTTTATTTTGGGGGGCTCCAAAATCACTGCAGATATTGATTGCAGCCAGGAAATTAAAAGGCGCTTACCCTATGAAAGGAAAGTTATGACCATCCTAAATAGCATATTGAAAAGCAGAGACATTATCTTGCCAACAAAGTTCCATCTAGTCAAGACTATGGTTTTTCCAATAGTCATGTATGGATATGAGAGTTGGACTGTGAAGAAAGCTGAGCACTGAAGAATTGATGCTTTTGAACTGTAGTGTTGGAAAAGACTCTTGAGAGTCCTTTGGACTGTAAGGAGGTCCAACCAGTCCATTCTAAAGAAGATCATTCCTGGGTGTTCTTGGAAGGAATGATGCTAAAGCTGAAACCCCAGTACTTTGGCTACCTCATGTGAAGAGTTGGCTCATTGGAAATACTCTGAAGCTTGGAGGGATTGGAGGCAGGAGAAGGGGGCGACAGAGGATGAGATGGCTGGATGGCATCACTGACTCGATGGACATGAGTCTGCGTGAACTCTGGGAGTTGGTGATGGACAGGGAGTCCTGGTGTGCTACAATTTGTTGGGCCTCAAAAAGTCACACACGACTGAACTGAACTGAACTGAACTGAACTGAAGTGAACTGAAGCAACTAACAATGAATTAATCTCAAAAATATACAAACAACACTTGAACCTCAATTCCAGGAAAATAAACGACCCCATGATAAAATAGGTGAAAGGACTAAACAAACATTTCTCCAAAGATGACATACGGAATGCTAACAAACATATGAAAAGATGCTCAACATCACTCATTATCAGAAAAATGCAAATCAAAACTATAATGAGGTACCATTTCATGCCAGTCAGAATCACTGCTATCCAAAAGTTTACAAGCAATAAGTACTGGGGAGGGTGTGGAGAAAAGGGAACCCTCTTACAATGTTAGTGAGATTGCAAACTAGTACAGCCACTATGGAGAACACTGTGGAGATTCCTTAAAAAACAAACAAACAAAACTGTAAATAGAACTGTCATATGACCCAGAAATCCCACTGCTGGGCATATACACCAAGGAAACCAGAATTGAAAGAGACAAGTGTACCCCAATGTTCATCACAGCACTATTTCTAATAGCCAGGACATGGATGCATGATGGATGTCCATCAGCAGACTAATGGATAAGAAAGCTGTGGTACGTATACACAATGGAATATTACTAAGCTACTAAAAAGAAAACATTTCAATCAGTTCTAATGAGGTGGATGAAACTGAAGCCTATTATACAAAGTGAAGTTATTCAGAAACAAAAATACCAGTAAACAAGTGCATATATGTGGAATTTAGAAAGATGGTAATGATAAACCTGTACGTGAGATAGCAAAATGGACACAGATGTATAGATCAGTCTTTTGGACTCTGTGAGAGAGGGCGAGGGTGGGATGATTTGGGATAATGGCATTGAAACATGTATAATATCATTTGTCAAACGAATCACCAGACCGGTTTGATGCATGATACAGGATCCTTGGGGCTGGTGCACTGGGATAACCATGAGGAATGGTTTGAGGAGGGAAGTAACAGGGGTTTTCAGGATAGGGAACATGTGCACACCTGTGGCAGATCCATGTTAATGTATGGCAAAACCAATACAATATTGTAAAGCAATTAGACTACTATTAAAGTAAATTTATATTAAAAATACATAGAATACAATTCTGTCCAATGTGAAGAAAACAACAGCATTTTTTGAACATTATCTCTCAGCAAATTCGAGTTGCAATTTTCTGGGTTCAAGGTGCCCTCATAAGTATGAGCCCTAACTCTTTTTTTTTTTTTAATTTTAAAATCTTTAATTCTTACATGCATTCCCAAACATGAACCCCCCTCCCACCTCCCTCCCCATAACATCTTTCTGGGTCATCCCCATGCACCAGCCCCAAGCATGCTGCATCCTGCGTCAGACATAGACTGGCGATTCAATTCACATGATAGTATACATGTTAGAATGTGATTCTCCCAAATCATCCCACCCTCTCCCTCTCCCTCTGAATCCAAAAGTCTGTTATACACATCTGTGTCTCTTTCCCTGTCTTGCATACAGGGTCGTCATTGCCATCTTCCTAAATTCCATATATATGTGTTAGTATACTGTATTGGTGTTTTTCTTTCTGGCTTACTTCACTGTGTATAATCGGCTCCAGTTTCATCCATCTCATCAGAACTGATTCAAATGAATTCTTTTTAATGGCTGAGTAATACTCCATTGTGTATATGTACCACAGCTTTCTTATCCATTCATCTGCTGATGGACATACAGAAAGAATAGTGAAAAATGAGCTAGATTAAAGGAGAGCTTTTCAGCAACAAGATCTGTATGTTTCAGCCAGAAAGATATTCAGTAATGTAAGGCTTCCCAAACAGTTTATTTAAGATCTTGGGAGCTAGCAATGAGTTTGGTAACCTAAATAAAGTTGCCTAAAAGTATATTTTGACATATATACATATATACACCTGTCTATGCATAAGTGTATGTATGAAAAAAGTGCAATGGCTTTTAATTCATGTTAGGTATAATAGAAATGGAAAAAAAAAACAAAAATAAAACCCAAATGTAGAACGATTCAAAATCTACTCGATTATTGAACATTATGTAAGTTGAAATATTTCAAAATATGTTTCTTTGGTTGCATGTAAAATATGAGGACTCTTTTATATCACTCACCTCTCTCCTTTTAATAAATATATACCAATTTTCAAATGTTTGTACAGTTTAATGACAAAATACAGATAACTCATATATAAAATAGAGAGATATGTTTTCATAACATAAACTATTGATACTAAGCTTATATTTTAGAATTATTTGAACTTCATGTTCCATCTCAATAGGAAAGAGCCAGAGTTGTTGCTGACTCAATCACTCCAACAGCTGGGAAACCTGAAAAAGAAACTGAACCTGCACTGAGATTTTCTGTCATATTTATGATCGAGCTCTAAGTCCAAGACTATTTTTCCTTTCTTGTACTAAGCAGTCCCTTCTTAAGATTGAAAAGCATGGAAATCGAGAGAGAGAGGTAGGAGATTTTTGACCTCCTCATGTTCAAAAGTAATTTTAATCAGAGAAGCTAGAAAAGACAGAAACTAAGGAAAATAATCAAGTGAAAGAGAATAATAATGATTTAGCCATTAAGCAAGTTCAAGGGTTATTAGTCCCTCCTCAAGGGCCATCATGGAGAAGGAAATGGCAACCCACTCCTGTGTTCTTGCCTGGAGAATCCCAGGGACGGGGGAGCCTGGTGGGCTGCCATCTCTGGGGTCGCACAGAGCCAGACACGACTGAAACGAATTAGCAGCAGCAGCAACAAGGGTCATCGATTACATTCTGAGCAATAACCTGTGAACAGTTTCAGAGATGCTAAAGCCCAAACCAGGCTGAAATTTAAGTACGTAGTTGGAACTAGACAGTCGATGATGTGGACTCCCAATATCCTCAGTAATAGGCCATTAGTAGAATGTCCCAATATTGATCACAGACCCCATGTTCCACCCTCGCTCAGTCATTAAAATGTTTCCCCTGAAAGTATTTGGAGATTTGCATCTTTGAAGCACCAGCTGCTAAAACACCTTGCTCGGTACTACAATGAGCACTTTTTTTTTTTTTTTTTCCCTCACTGAAACCCAGTCAGTTCATAAATTTTTTTGCACAGAAGCAAGTAGACCAAGTTTGCGAGGGTAATACTACTGAACATTAAGAATGTGTGTATAGAAGGATGATAAATCACTTGTATTTGAGAAATAAAGTAGATTTATTGATGTGATTTTTCGATAATCCTGTATGTGAGACAGCAAAAGAGATACAGGTGTCTAGAACATTCTTTTGGACTCTGTGGGAAAGTGAGTGTGGGATGACTTGGGAGCATGGCATCGAAACATGTATAATATCATATATGAAATGAGTCGCCAGCCCAGGTATATGCATGATACTGGATGCTTGGGGCTGGTGGACTGGGATGACCCAGAGGGATGTCAGGGGTTGGGAGGAGAGAAGGCGTTCAGGAAGGGGAACACATGTATACCTGTGGCGGACATATGTTAATGTATGGCAAAACAAATACAATAATGTAAAGTAATTAGCCTCCAATTAAAATAAATAATTCTATTTTTTTAAAAGGAATCATCCAAAAACCTCCAAACCTACATTGAAACCAAGAGCCAATAAGTTCCAGAGCAAGACATACCACGCAAATTCTCCAGCAACACAGGAACATATTCCAGAGCTTCAATATACAGGCTGCCCAAACAGCAAACCCATAGACATCTCAAAACTCACTACTGGACACTTCATTGCACTCCAGAGAGAAGAGATGCAGCTGCACCCACCAGAACACTGACACAAACTTCCCTAACAAGGAAACTTGACAAGCCACTCTTCCAACCCCACCCACAGGGAGTAACCTCCACAATAAAGAGGAACCACAAACTGCCAGAAAGAGAAAGGCCATCCCAAACACAGCAACCAAAAAACAAACAAACAACAACAACAACAACAACACTTTGGTAATGAGATTTTGCATGCTTCATGGCTTTGGTTACTATTTCTGTAAGCAGTCTGTATTTTAAGTTGATTCTGAAGTACACACTAGTTGAAAATTACCCTTCAATTGCTAGGAGACCAGTGACTTTGTGATGTCACAACTAATTTTCGGTTGCTAGGAGACCAGTGATTTTGTGATGTCGCAGCTTTTTGACTGGGAGGACCTCTGTGATGGTCGAGAGAGTTTCTCTCTGCAAGCCAGGCAAACATCATTTGAAGTTGCAGTGTGTAAAACCAGACAAATGAGAAAATTATCTGAAGAGAGGTTTCTCTGAGATGGCACATATTTCTCCAGAAATTCAAGATGGGCCTCCTATAGATGAATCCACTGATTCAGAAACCTCCATTAGATTTTCTTTGTATGATTACACAACTGGGGACTCAGTTTTGAGATCTATGATTGAAGAATATGCTTTTCAGGCTTTATCTGAGGATCTTGTGATCAAAAGGCCACACTACACATATTCTGTCACTGAAACAGATGATGCGAATGATTTTCTTTCACTCACATTTCCACAAAAACTTTGGAATATAGTTGAAAGTGATCAGTTTGAATCTATTTGGTGGGATGACACAGGCACATGTATAGTGATCAATGAAGAACTCTTTAAGAAAGAAGTCTTGGAAAGAAAGGATCCTTTCAGAATATTTGAAACCAAGAGTATGAAAAGTTTAATTCGACAGCTTAACCTTTATGGATTTCATAAAAAGCGGCAAACTGTTCAAAGATCGGCTTCACTACCTGTCTTTCTGGAAGAAGAAAACAACATCTCTCTTTTGAGTAAGGTATTCCAAAATTTTCACTTATTGGCAATATGTCAGATTAACTCATGTGACCTAGAAAGCATGTTCATATATGTAGCTAAATCGGAATTTAAACTTGAGATAACAAATTGTTGAACAAGTTTTATTTTTTTGAAGTTGAAAACAGCCGGAGGTTAAAATATTGGATGTTAACAAACTTTCCTATCAACTTGAAACCAGATATAAGTTCTGAAGCTACTTAAAATTGTATTTACTATACATATACAACATACTTTTAGTTGAGCATATTCTTTCTAACATGTTATGTGTTAAAACTACCAACAGAGGTATTTGATTTGATGTTATTTAATTGGTACCATTAAAGGAATACGTTTTTATAACTTAGCTTTGTTTGTCAGTTTTACCTTGGTTTATAAAGAAACTAAATAATTTAATTCTTTGATTGTAGTTACAGACCTACTGTAATCCAAATTTCAAAAGAGGCCATCCCCAACTTTTAGTAAGAATGCAAAGAAGAGTTGGAATTAACAATGTGTCTCCAATATCTTCATTAGTTCAAGGTAACAAGAAGCATGTTAAAGCAAGTGTCAAAAATGATGATCATAACTCTGAGTTTCTTCCAGAAATGAGTGGAGAGAGCACATTTCCAGCCTCCACAAGTTTAAGTGTGCCTTTCATACAAAAGCCTCATACCAGCCAGATAGTCGCTAATACAAGTGCCCTATCTCCATGTGCCTTACCTACCCCATCAGCAATATCAGTTAGACACACAGACCAGATTGTGGTAGATCAACCTGAAGTTTTAAAAAAGTTGAGCATTTTTAATTGGCACTCACAAAGCAGCTACCCTCAAGTAAATGGCTACGTTGAGGACTTTGCTACTACAACTACATCTACTTCTTGGAATCACATCGAATCTCCATTACAGAGCAGTTATTCTGGACTGATGGTGGGACCTTCTAAATTTCCAGACAGGCATAGCGATATGTCAGCTCATGACAGTCCTTTTCTTAACCTGAAAGAGAGAGGCAACTCATGGTTCTCAGTGCCAACAATCGCTTATACATCTGCCTCCTCTCTTTCAAGTAAACTCATCAATAATCATCATTATGTGAAAAGCATCCTAATTAAAAATGATCTAACAAATACGTGTCAGATTATGGAGCCTAGAGGAGATTGAAATTTACATTCGTAGATGTCAAAAAATATCTACAATTCTTGTATTTGGACAATAAATTTCCATGTTCATCTTCATAGTTTCATTTTTTATTTTCAAACAAGGAAGAGTAAAATGATGCTTTAATTCAATGGTTGGCTATTTTAATGCATGGTTTTATAAACACGTCAGTTCAAGAAAACATTCATTATGCATCCTAGGTAAATGACACCGGATATAATATTCGTAAGCAAGAAAATGAGAACAAAGGGAAAAGAGGTAATGGGTGTAAAGTGATTTCTGAAATCATCCCGATGAAATGAAGGGGTGCTAAATTAGGATGGTATGGGTGAAGGAAGAGATGCAAATAATGTTAGAAAAATGAAAATACACAGTATGAACTTTAGTACATTCACACATTATATTCTACTAGTTACTGGTAGAGTCTTAAAAAGTTAGACAGCGAATCCTTTCATTATAGAAATTCATTCTGTCCTTGAAGATATAGATATTGTAGCATGTCCAAAATCTTGATCACAATTATGCCATCACTGTGATAACAAAGATAACATGACATAATCAGTGACTGGCCTATGGTCAGCACAAGATATGTACTTTACAAGTTGTATTCTATAGGGTCATTTTGGTCTGCTGTCCTTAAGGACCCTCTTTATTTCCTGACACCAAGATTCCACCCTATAATTCCAAATGCATTTTTAGACCTTTCTTATCTGTTGCCACAGAGACAGAATAAATTCCTGGTGGTGACTGCAGCACATCAGCGTGGTTAAAAAGTTCTTGAACAACATGATATCTGTTTTCCTTAGTAATTTCATCATCTTTCTCTTATACAGTGCTTCTGAAGCTACAATCATGCAAATTATTTTCAATCATGCTAAGCCCCTTCTCACAACTTTGTCTCAACACTTTCTTCGGATTGGAAGGAACTTATGTTTGCCCTCCCATGAAGGAGAGCACAGATATCAGGTCTTCAATGTATCTTTCACATCAGCTGAAACATAGAGCCTTCCAATGACACATTTTAAGTGCTTACTGAATTATCAATAAAGAAATGTAATAACCAATCAAATGCTCTACACATTACTCAACAACATTCTATAACCTGCACTACTATCATAATTCGCCTTTGCTATTTACTGAGAAAATTTTCCAGGTTGATAAATATTTATTATATTTACATGGATGTACGATTTCTCGGGAGGCATGTATTCCCGTGTTTTGAAGAATAGTTCACGTTTTGATGTGATTTTTCTCTTGTTGTTTTGTTGTGTCAATCAAAGTCTTTTGCATAGGCAAATAGGAGTAGATGCTTTCCTGGAGTTCTCTTGCTTTTTGGAGGACACAATAGGTGTTGACAATTTAATCTTGGATTCCCCTGCCCTTTGTAAATCCAGCTTGAACATCTGGAAACTCATGGTTCACATTCTGTTGAAACTTGGCTTGGGGAATTAAGCAGTTCTTTGCGACTCTGTGCTGTTGCTGCTGCTGCTAATTCGCGTCAGTCGTGTCCAACTCTTTGCGGCCCCATAGACAGCAGCCCACCATGCTCTGCTGTCCCTGGGATTCTCCAGGCAAGAACACTGGAGTGGGTTGCCATTTCCTTCTCCAATGCATGAAAGTGAAAAGAAAAAGTGAAGTCGCTCAGTCGTGTCTGACTCTTCACAACTCCATTGACTGAAGCCTACCAGGCTCCTCCATCCATGGGATTGTCCAGGCAAGAGTACTGGGGTGGGTTGCCATTGCCTTCTGCACAACTGTGTGAGATGCATGCAATTAAGCAGTTGTGTGGACATTCTTTGGATTGCCTTTCTTTGTGGTTGGCATGAAAACTGATCATTTTCAGTCTTCTGGCCATAGTTGAGTCTCCCAAATTTGTTGGCATATGGAGGGCAGCACACTCGGAGCATCTTCTTTCAGAATTTGAAATATCTCAACTGAATTCCATCACCTCCTCGAGCTTTGTTTGTAAGTATGCTTCCTAAGTCCCCCTAGACTTTGTATTACAGGACGTCCGGCGCTAGGTGAATGATCATACCATCGTCCTTCACTGGGTCATGAAGATCCTTTGGGCATAGTTCATTGTTTATTCTTCCCACCTCCTCTTAATAGCTTCTACTTCTGTCATGTCTGTACCATTTCTGTCCTTTATTGTGTCCCCCTGCGTATGAAATTTTCCCTTGGAATCTCTGATTTTCTTGATGAGATCAGTAAGGATACAATTCTATTTATTTCCTTTACTTATTGGCTTTGATAACTGTGGAAGGTGTTATCTCTTTTTGCTATTCCTTAGGACTCTGGATCCAAATGTGTATCATTTTCCTTTTTCTCTTTTCATTTAGCTTCACTACTCTTCTCAGCTCTTTTTGAGGCCAGGTAACTTTCAGTTCAGTTCAGTTCAGTTGCTCAGTCATGTCCAAAGCTTTGCGACCACTGAATTGCAGCACGCCAGGCCTCCCTGTCCATCACCAACCTTGGAGTTCACTTAGACTAACGTCCGTCGAGTCAGTGATGCCATCCAGCCATCTCATCCTCTGTCGTTCCCTTCTGCTCTTGCCCACAATTTCTCCCAGCATCGCAGTATTTTCCAATGAGTCAACTCTTCACATGAGGTGGCCAAAGTACTGGAGCTTCAGCTTGAGCATCATTCCTTCCAAAGAAATCCCAGGGCTGATTTCCTTCAGAATGGACTGGTTGTATCTTTTTACAGTCCAAGAAAATTTCAGGAGTCTTCTCCAACACCACAGTTCAAAAGTATAATTCTTCGGCACACAGCCTTCTTCACAGTCCAACTCTCACATACATACATGACCTCAGGAAAAACCATAGCCTTGACTAGACGGACCCTAGTCAGCAAAGTAATGTCTCTGCTTTTGAATATAACATCTAGATAGGTCTTAACTTTTCTTCCAAGGAGTAAGTGTCTTTTAATTTCATGGCTGGCAGTCACCATCTGTAGTGATTTCGGAGCCCGCAAAAATAAAGTCTGACACTGTTTCCACTATTTCTCCATCTATTTCACATGAAGTGATAGGACCAGATGCCATGATCTTCGTTTTCTGAAAGTTGAGCTTTAAGCCAACTTTTTCAGTATCCTCTTTCCCTTTCATCAAGAGGCTTTTTAGTTCCTTTTCACTTTCTGCCATAAGGGTGGAGTCATCTGCATATCTGAGGTTATTGATATTTCTCCCAGCAGTCTTGATTCCAGCCTGTGTTTCTTCCAGTACAGCGTTTCTTGTGATGTACTCTGCATAGAGGTTAAATAAGCAGGGTGACAATTTACAGCCTTGATGCACTTCTTTCCTTCCTTTTTTTTAATTTTTAATTTTTACTGTATTTTACTTTACAATACTGTATTGGTTTTGCCATACATTGTCATGAATCCACCACGGGTGTACATGCGTTATGAAACATGAACCCCCCTCCCCACCTCCCTCCCCATAACATCTCTCTGGGTCATCCCTCTACACCAGCCCCAAGCATGCTGCATCTTGCATCAGACATAGACTGGAGATTCAATACTTAAAAGATAGTATACATGTTTCAATGCCATTCTCCCAAATCATCCCACCCTCTCCCTCTCCCTCTGAGTCCAAAAGTCCGCTATACACATCTGTGTCTTTTTTGCTGTCTTGCATACAGGGTCATCATTGCCATCTTTCTAAATTTCATGTATCTGTGTTAGAATGCTGTATTCATGTTTTTCTTTCTGGCTTATTTCATTCTGTATAATCGGCTCCAGTTTCATCCAACTCATCAGAACTGATTCAAATGTATTGTTTTTAATGGCTAAGTAATATTCCATTGTATATATGTACCACAGCTTTCTTATCCATTCATCTGCTGATGGACATTTAGGTTGTTTTCATGTCCTGGCTATTATAAACAGTGCTGCAATTAACATTGGGGTCATGTGTCTCTTTCAATTCTGGTTTTCTTGGTGTGTATGCCCAGCAGCAGGATTGCTGGGTCATAAGGCAGTTCTATTTGCAATTTCTTAAGGAATCTCCACACTGTTCTCCATAGTGGCTGTACTAGTTTACATTCCCACCAACAGTGTAGGAGGGTACCCTTTTCTCGAAACCCTCTCCAGCATTTATTGCTTGCAGATTTTTGGATCCCAGACATTCTGAATGGTGTGAAGTGGTACCTCATTGTGGTTTTGATTTGCATTTCTCTAATAATGAGTGATGTTGAGCACCTTTTCATGTATTTGTTAGCCATCCATATATCTTCTTTGGAGAAATGTCTGTTTAGTTCTTTGTCCCATCTTTAGATTGGGTCGTTTATTTTACTGGAATTGAGCTGCATAAGTTGCTTGTATATTTTTGAGATTTGTCGTTTGTCAGTTCCTTTGTCTACTATTATTTTTTCCCATTCAGAAGTCTGTCATTTCACCTTGCTTATATTTTCCTTTGTTGTGAAGATGCTTTTAATTTTAATTAGATCCCATTTGTTTACTTTTGCTTTTATTTCCAGAATTCTGGGAGCTGGATCATAGAGGATCCTGCTGTGATTTATGTCTGAGAGTGTTTTGCCTATGTTCTCCTCTAGGAGTTGTATAGTTTCTGGTCTTACATTTAGATCTTTAATCCATTTTGTGTTTATCTTTGTGTGTGGTGTTAGAAAGTAATCTAGTTTCATTCTTTCCCAAGTGGTTGACCAATTTTTCCAGCACCACTTGTTAAAAAGATTGTCTTTACTACACTGTTTATTCTTGTCTCCTTTGTCAAAGATAAGGTGTCCATATGTGTGTGGATTTATCTCTGGGCTTTCTATTTTGTTCCATTGATCTATATTTCTGTCTTTGTGCCAATACCATACTGTCTTGATGGCTGTGGCTTTGTAGTAGAGCCTGAAGTCAGGCAAGTTGATTCCTCCAGTTCCATTCTTTCTCAAGATCGCTTTGGCTATTCGAGGTGTATTGTATTTCCACACAAATCTTGAATTCATTTGTTCTAGTTCTTTTTTTTTTTTTTTTTTTAAATTTTTAGTTTTTTATTTTTTAAATTTTAAAATCTTTAATTCTTACATGCATTCCCAAACATGAACCCCCCTCCCACCTCCCTCCCCAGAACATCTTTCTGGGTCATCCCCATGCACCAGCCCCAAGCATGCTGCATCCTGCGTCAGACATAGACTGGCGATTCAATTCACATGATAGTATACATGTTAGAATGTCATTCTCCCAAATCATCCCACCCTCTCCCTCTCCCTCTGAGTCCAAAAGTCCGTTATACACATCTGTGTCTCTTTCCCTGTCTTGCATACAGGGTCGTCATTGCCATCGTTCTGTGAAAAATATGGCTGGTAGCTGGATAGGGATTGCATTGAATTTGTAAATTGCTTTGGGTAATATACTCATTTTCAGTATATTGATTCTTTTGATCCATTTACATGATATTTTTCTCCATCTATTTGTGTCCTTTTTGATTTCTTTCATCAGTATTTTATAGTTTTCTATATATAGGTCTTTAGTTTCTTTAGGTAGATACATTCCTAAGTATTTTATTCTTTTTGTTGCAATGGTGAATGGAATTGTTTCCTTAATTTCTTTTTCTACTTTCTCATTATTAGTGTATAGGAATGCAAGGGATTTCTGTGTGTTGATTTTATATCCTGCAACTTTACTATATTCATTGATGAGCTCTAGTAATTTTCTGGTGGAGTCTTTAGGGTTTTCTATGTAGAGGATCATGTCATCTGAAAACAGTGAGAGTTTTACTTCTTCTTTTCGAATTCAGATTCTTTGAATTTTTTTCTGCTCTGATTGCTGTGGCCCAAACTTCCAGAACTATGTTGATTAATAGTGGTGAAAGTGGGCAGCCTTGTCTTGTTCCTGACTTTAGGGGACACGCTTTCAATTTTTCACCAATGAGGATAATTTTTGCTGTGGGTTTGTCATACATAGCTTTTATTCTGTTGAGATTTATTCCTTCTATTCCTACTTTCTGGAGAGTTTTTATCATAAATTGATGTTGAATTTTTTCAAAGGCCTTCTCTGCATCTATTGAGATAATCATATGGCTTTTATTTTTCAATCTGTTAATGTGGTGAATTACATTGATTGATTTGTGGATATTGAAGAAGCTTGAATCCCTGGGATAGAGCCCACTTGGTCATGGTTAATGATCTTTTTAATGTGTTGCTAGATTCTGATTGCTAGAATTTTGTTGAGGAATTTTGCATCTATATTCATCAGTGATATTGGCCTGTAGTTTTCTTTTTTTGTAGTATCTTTGTCAGGATTTGGTATTAGTGTGATGGTGGCCTCATAGAATGAGTTTGGAAGTTTACCTTCCTCTGCAATTTTCTGGAAGAGTTTGAGGAGGATAGGTGTTAGCTCTTGTAGAAATTTTTAGTAGAATACAGCTGTGAAGCCGTCTGGACCTGGGCTTTTGTTTGCTGGAAGATTTCGGACTACAGTTTCAATTTTCGTGCTTGCGATGGGTCTGTTAAGATTTTTTATTTCTTCCTGGTTCAGTTTTGGACAGTTGTACATTTCTAAAAATTTGTCCATTTCTTCCACGTTGTCCATTTTATTGGCATATAATTGCTGATAGTAGTCTCTTATGATCTTTTGTATTTCTGTGTTTTCTGTTGTGATCTTTCCATTTTGCCATATAACAGACTAAAACAAAGGCTGTGAAAAGAGACAAAGAAGGCCACTACATAATGATCAAAGGATCAATCCAAGAAGAAGATATAGCAATTATAATTATATATGCACCCAATATAGGAGCTCCACAATATGTAAGACAAATGCTAACAAGTATGAAAGGGAAAATTAACAATAACACAATAATAGCAGGAGGCTTCAATACTCCACTCACACCTATGGACAGATCAACTAAACAGAAAATTAACAAAGAAGTTCAAACTTTAAATGATACATTAGACCAATTAGACCAAATTGATATCTATACAACATTTCACCCCAAAACAATGAATTTCACCTTTTTCACAAGTGCTCATGGAACCTTCTCCAGGATAGATCACATTCTGGCCATAAATCTAACCGTGATAAATTCAAAAAAAAAATTGAAATCCTTTCAAGCATCTTTTCTGACCATAATGCATTAAGATTATATCTCAATTACAGGAGAAAAACTATTAAAAATTCCAACATATGGAGGCTGAACAACACACTTCTGAATAACCAACAAATCACAGGATAAATCAAAAAAAGAAATCAAAATATGCATAGAAACTAATGAAAGTGAAAACACAACAACCACAAACCTGTGGGACACTATAAAAGCAGTGCTAAGAGAAAAGTTCATTGCAATACAGGCATACCTCAAGAAACAAGGAAAAAGTCAAATAAATAACCTAACTCTACACCCAATGTAACTAGAAAAGGAAGAAATATGGAACCTGAGAGTTAGTAGAAGGAAAGAAATCTTAAAAATTAGGGCAGAAATAAATGCCAAAGAAACAAAAGTGACCATAGCAAAAATCAAAAAAGCCAAAAGCTGGTTCTTTGACGAATAAATAAAATTGACAAACCATTAGCTAGATGCATCAAGAAACAGAGAGAAAAATCAAATTAATAAAAATTAGAATCAAATTAATAAAATTAATAAAATTAATAAAATTAGAAATGAAAATGGAGAGTTGCACTTCTTTTCCTATTTGAAACCAGTCTGTTGTTCCATGTCCAGTTCTAACTGTTGCTTCCTGACCTGCATACAGAATTCTCAAGAAGCAGGTCAGATTGTCTGCTATTCCCATCTCTTTCAGAATTTTCCACTGTTTGTTGTGATCCACACAGTCAAAGGCTTTGGCATAGTCAATAAAACATAAATAGATATTTTTCTGCAACTCTTTTGCTTTTTCCATGATCCAGCGGATGTTGGCAATTTGATCTCTGGTTCCTCTGCCTGTACTAAAACCAGCTTGAACATCAGGAAGTTCACAGTTCACGTATTGCTGAAGCCTGGCTTGGAGAATTTTGAGAATTACTTTACTATCGTGTGAGGTGAGTGCAATTGTGCAGTAGATTGAGCATTCTTTCGCCTTGCCTTTCTTTGGGCTTGGAGTGAAAATTGACATTTTCCAGTCCTGTGGCCACTGCTGAGTTTTCCAAATTTGCTGGCATATTGAGTGCAGCACTTTCACAGCATCATCTTTCAGGATTAGAAATAGCTCCACTGGAATTCTATCACATCCACTAGCTTTGTTCTTATTGATGCTTTCTAAGGCCCACTTGACTTCACATGACAGGATGTCTGGCTCTAGAAGAGTGATCACACCATTGTGATTTTCCGGGTCATTAAGGCCTTTTTTGTACAGTTCTTCCACGTGGTCTTGTAACATCTTCTTAATATCTTCTGCTCTGTTAGGTCCAGACTATTTCTGTCCTTTATCGATCCCATCCTTGCATGAAATGTTCCCTTGGTATATCTAATTTTCTTGAAGAGATCTCCAGTCTTTCCCATTCTGTTCTTTTCCTTTATTTCTTTGCACTGATCACTGAAGAGGGCTTCCTTATCTCTCCTTGCTATTCTTTGGAACTCTGCATTCAGATGCTTATATCTTTCCTTTTCTCCTTTTCTTTTTACCTCTCTTCTTTTCACAGCTATTTGAAAGGCCTCGCCAGACAGCCACTTTGCTTTTTTGCATTTGTTTTCCATGGGGATGCTCTTGGTCCCTGTCTCCTGTACAATGTCACAAACCCCATTCCATAGTTCACCAGGCACTCTATCTATCAGATCTAGGCCCTTAAATCTATTTCTCACTTCCACTGTATAATCATAAGGGATTTGATTTAGGTCATACTTGAATGGTCTAGCTGTTTTCCCTACTTTCTTCAATTTAAGACTGAATTTGGTTATAAGCAGTTCATGATCTGAGCCACAGTCAGCTCCTGGTCTTGTTTTTTCTGGCTGTATAAAGGTTCTCCATCTTTGACAACAAATAATATAATCAATCTGATTTTGGTTTGGACCATGTGGTGTTATCTATGTATAGAGTCTTCTGTTGTGTTGTTGGAAGAGGGTATTTGCTACGACCAGTGCATTTTCTTGGCAAAACTCTATTAGTCTTTGCCCTGATTCATTCTGCATTCCAAGGCCAAATTTGCCTGTTAACCTAGGTGTTTCTTGACTTCCTACTTTTTCATTTCAGTCTCCTATAATGAAAAGGACATATTCCTTGGGTGTTAGTTCTACAAGGTCTTGTAGGTCTTCATAGAACCATTCAACTTCAGCTTCTTCAGCATTACTGGTGGGGAATAGACTTGGATTAGGTTGATATTGAATGGTTTGCCTCGGAAACGAACAGAGATCATTCTGTCGTTTTTGAGGTTGCATCCAAATACTGCATTTTGGACTCTTCTGTTGACCATGATGGCTACTCCATTTCTTCTGAGGGATTCCTGCCTGCAGTAGTAGATATAATGGTCATCTGAGTTAAACTCACCCATTCCAGTCCATTTTACTTCACTGATTCCTTGAATGTAGGTGTTCACCCTTGCCATCTCTTGTTTGACTACTTCCAATTTGCCTTGATTCATGGACCTGATATTCCAGGTTCCTATGCAATATTGCTCTGTACAGCATTGGACATTGTTTTTATCACCTGTCACATCCACAGCTGGGTATTGTTTTTGCTTTGGATCCATCCCTTCATTCTTTCTGGGGTTAATTCTCCACTGATCTCCAGTAGCGTATTGGACACCTACTGACCTGGGGAGTTCCTCGTTCAGTATCCTATTATTTTCCCTTTTCATACTGTTCCTGGGGTTCTCAAGGCAAGAATACTGAAGTGGTTTGCCATTCCTTTCTCAAGTGGACCACATTCTGTCAGAGCTCTCCACCATGACCCTCCCACCTTGGGTTGCCCTGTGGGCATGGCTTGGCTTCATTGAGTTAGACAAGGCTGTGGTCCTAGCGTGATTAGATTGACTAGGTTTCTGTGAGTATGGTTTCAGTGTCTCTGCCCTCTGATGCCCTCTTGCAACACCTACCATCTGACTCGTGTTTCTATTACCTTGGGCGTGGGGTATCTCTTCACGGCTGTTCCAGGAAAGAGCAGCCACTGCTCCTTACCTTGGACGAAGGGTATCTCATCACCACCGCCCTTCCTGACCTTCCACGTGGTATAACTCCTCTAGGCCCACCTGCGCCAGTGCAGCCACCACTCCTTGGATGTGGGTTGACCTTCCCGGCCGCCGCCCCTGGCCTCGGGAGTGGGGTGGCTCCTCCCAGCCCCTGACCCTGGGCTCAGGCGCGGGGTGGCTCCTCCCGGCTCCCTACCCTGACCTTGGACCAGGGTGGCTCCTCTCGGCCATTCCTGCGCAGTCCCAGCCTGGCACTCTTGGCCGCTGCCCCTGACCTCAGACTTGGGGTAGCTACTCTTTGCCACGCTGAAGGCGCTGGCTGTCACAGCCGCTTTTCCATTTTGCATTTCTTTTCCATGCAGATTTTCTTGATCACTGCTTCCTATACAATATCACAAAGCTCCATCCATAGGTCTCCAGGTGCTGATAAAATCCCCTGTATCTATTTATCACTTTCACCATATACTCATAGGGTTTTGACTTTAAATATGTAAAATATATTAATTCCCTATTTCCTCTAGTGAAATCTTCACCCAGATTTTCATCAAAGAAATACAGAAAACTCTATATGTTATTTGGGAAATACATGAAATATAGCTGTCTGATGTTTGCCATTTAGCTCAGGGCTTAATTTCTGAATCATGTAAAATTATCTTTCTTGTGTATGAATATGGAAAGTGTTTTATATGTGAAAATTTGAGAATTCATATTTCTTATGAGAACATTTCTGCCCAGATGTGAAAGAGACAGAATTTCAAATTTCATATCTGAAGACTGTAATTCAAACTTGTTTGATGGAAATATAGAGAATATCAGAGCTCATTCATGAACTCTGTGGGCAAATTCTATATTTATTATAGGAAAATTAACACAAGTTTTTTCAAATGTTAGACAGTATTCAGTATTTCCTGAAGGAAATACTTCACAAATGTTTTCAAATTACAGTATGAAAAAATTCCATATTTCATGTGACCATGTTGGGATATGTAATATATATATGTATATATACATATATATACATATATATATTATTTATTTATTTATTTATTTCCTGTCAAAGAATCTGCTTCCAGATTTTCATAACTCTAATGCAAAAATTTCCACATTTTCTGAAGAATATTTTGTGTCCATACTTTCACATATGATGTAAGAGAATTCTGTATTTTAATTTGGAAATACTTTCTCCAGATTTGTGTATGTGAATAATAGAGAATTTTATGTTTCACATCCTGAAATCTGCATCTAGAGTTTCACATGGGAAGCAGAATTTCATCTTTTATGTAGGACACTCTGATTTCAGATGTCTATACTTGAAACAGATAATACTTTCATCAAGAGGTGCCTTACTTACTGTTTTTCTTCTGTCATTATAGTGTTGTCATTGGGATTACTAAGGCTATTCATATCTCCCACATAAATTTTGTTTCTAACTTGAGCTTCATCTAGATTTTTATTTTTTCAACCTATTCTCTGCATAGAAGTTAAATAAGCAGGACAACAATACAAAGCTTTGACTTCTTCCTTTCCCAATTTTGAATCAGTTCATTGCCCCAATGCCCAATTCTAACTGCTGCACCTTAATTTCCATACACGTTTTGCAGGAGACATATAAGGTATTCTCTCATTTTTAATCTCTAAAAATTTTATAAAGTTATTATTATTATTGGTTTGTGTGTGATTTGCAGTGTCCAAGTCATTAGCAGAGACAGTTAAGCAGATATAGATGATTGTATGCTATCTCCTTGCTTATCCTATTATACAAACATCAACTCATGTGTACCTCTTATGATTAAATAATTAACTACACATTTCTGTGTTTGTTGGTTTTGTTATTTTATTTTTTAATCATTGTTTCGGTTGCCGCTTTCTCTCTTTTTCAAGTAATCAAGTACCAACTGGTAATTTCCCATGAACTTGCCATCTTATTCTACATAAAATAAATTATGCCCATGGCAGTCTCTGACCTTTGATAGCCACTGAATGGAGTTGCACTTCAAGTTCCGAAATCAGTGATCTGTGCTCTGGGAAAATGTCAGGAACATCCAAAACTAGCTAGATATATTCAAGTGCTGACTTTTTGAGCCCAATTTTGCTATTATATTCTATCTGAAAAGTTCTGCATTTCTTCACACTGATGACAATTACTCATTAATAGAGATTTCCAAGGGGAAAAGAAAAACAACAACCACATAATATGCTTGATTGCATGTTGGTAGTTAAAGTAGAAACAGTTACGTGTGTATGTAAGCAACGTCCCATCAAACAGATTAATTCATGGCAACAAATGTTTCCTTTTTACTGTCAAGGAAAGAAGAAGAAGATAGATTGCCAGGAAAAACTGAGAAGTTCCAAGAAGACAGAATTGTAGGCAGATGTGAAATGAAACTCTCTCAATGAATGGATCACAAATAATACTACTACATGGACCATAGTTCTCCCACAGCATCAGATAAATACTAGCAGAAGACCTTGGTCACCAGTGTGTCCCATGTGGGTTCCAGATATACCTGTGTAGAAAGGAACTAAGAAGGGAGAAAGGGGATAAGAAGAAATAAGACAAAGCCTGTGCCTTGTGGTGGGAGATGGAGAAGAAGGGAAGATATTTCCAGAATGAGGCAAGCTCCTTCACTAAAGGGTAAATTACCTTGGACTGAAAGGAAACAAGATAAAACAGATGATGAAATATAATTTGGATAGAGTGAGAGCCACACAGACAATGTGTGTCATGGCCCTGTATGGCTCAAACTGCAATGCAGCTCAGCCAGTGTGTATGGGGTCCAGAAGCCGGAAGGCAGGATTTAGAGAGCCATTCTGGGAGAGGACTGCTGTTGACTGTGTGGAGATGGCCTGATGGTCCACGTATGAGTAGTTGTGTTGCAGGAAATGTCTTTTGAGAATTCCCAAACTGCCAAATAGGGAGGACCTTACTGCATTGTCACATACAGGAGGTAAGATATCTTGGTAGACCCTCACCTTCCCACCTGTTAACATCTACTACAAGGAAATAGAGAAAGACCAGCAGAAGTACCACTCATGCTCCTGACATCACAGACTAGAAGAGGATCCCATTAAGGCCAAATCTTTTCTGCCTATGGCTGCGGCCTCCTATTTAAAATTGACACCACCATGGATCCAGCATTTCAAGTAGCTATACCACCTCCAGTGATCATCACGGCAGATCCCAGTGTGCCACAAGTGTCTAAGGGCAGACTCCTTTGGTGACCACATGGCCTTGGAATGCAGAATGAAGCAGGGCAAAGACTAATAGAGTTTTGGGAAGAAAATGTACATGTCATAGCAAACACCCTGTTCCAACAACACAAGAGAAGACTCTACATATGGACATCACCAGATGGTCAACACCGAAATCAGATTGATTGTATTCTCTAGAGCCAAAGATGGAGAAGCTCTATGCAGTCAACAAAAACAAGACCAGGAGCTGACTGTGGCTCAGATCAGACTTACCAAATTCAGACTTAAACTGAAGAAAGTAGGGAAAACCGCTAGACCATTCAGGTATGACCTAATCAAATCCCTTATGATTATACAGTGGAAGTGAGAAATAGATTTAAGGGCCTAGATCTGACAGATAGTGTGCCTGAGGAACTATGGAATGAGGTTAGTGACATTTTAGAGGGGACAAGATCAAGACCCCATGAGAAAGAAATGCAAAAAAGCAAAATGGGTGTCTGGGGAGGCCTTACAGATAGCGGTGGAAAGAAGAGAGGTGAAATGCAAAGGAGAAAAGGAAAGATATAAGCATCTGAATGCAGAGTTCCAAAGAATAGCAAGAAGAGATAAGAAAGCTTTCTTCAGCAATCAATGAAGAGAAATAGAGGGAAAGAACAGAATGGGAAAGACTAGAGATCTCTTCAAGAAAATCAGAGATATCAAGGAAACATTTCAAGCAAAGATGGGCTTGATAAAGGACAAAAATTCTGTGGAAATAACAGAAGCAGAAGATATTAAGAAATGGTGGCAAGAATACACAGAAGAACTGTACAAAAAAGATCTTCACCACCTGGATAATCACGATGGTGTGCTAGACATCCTGTAATGTGAAGTCAAGTGGGCCTTAGAAAGCATCACTACAAACAAAGCTAGGGGAGGTGATGACATTCCAGTTGAGCTGTTTCAGATCCTGAAAGATGATGCTGTATGAGTGTCGCACTCAATATGTCAACAAATTTGGAAAACTCAGCAGTGGCCACAGGACTGGAAAAGATCAGTTTTCATTCCAATTCCAAAGAAAAGCAATGCCAAAGAATGCTCAAACTACCGCACAATTGCACTCAACTCACATGCTAGTAAAGTAATGCTCAAAATTCTCCAAGTCAGGCTTCAGCAATACATGAACTGTGAATTTTTTGATGTTCATGCTAGTTTTAGAAAAGGCAGAGGAACCAGAGATCAAATTGCCAACATCTGGTGAATCATGGAAAAGGCAAGAGAGTTCCAGAAAAACATCTCTCTCTGATTTATTGACTATGCCAAAGCCTTTGACTGTGTGGATCACAATAAACTGTGGAAAATTCTGAAAGAGATGGGAACAGTAGAACAGCTGACCTGTCTCTTGAGAAATCTGTATGCAGGTCAGGAAGCAACAGTTAGAACTGGACATGGAAAAACAGACTGGTTCCAAATAGGAAATGGAGTACGTCAAGGCTGTATATTGTCACCCTGCTTATCTAACTTCTATGCATAGTCCATCATGAGGAACATTGGACTGGAAGAAATACAAGCTAGAATCAAGACTGCTGGGAGAAATAGCAATAACCTCAGATATGCAGATGACACCACCCTTATGGCAGAAAGTGAAGAGGAACGAAAAAGCCTCTCAATGAAAGTGAAAGAGGAGTTGAAAAAGTTGACTTAAACTCAATATTCAGAAAATGAAGATCATGGCATCCAGTCCCATCACTTCATGGGAAATAGATGAAGAAACAGTGAAGACAGTGTCATACTTTATATTTGGGGGCTCCAAAATCACTGCAGATGGTGACTGCAGCCATGAAATTAGAAGGTACTTACTCCTTGGAAGAAAAGTTATGACCAACCTGGAGAGCATATTCAAAAGCAGAGACATTGCTTTGCCAACTAAGGTCCGTCTAGTCAAGGCTATGGTTTTTCCAGTGGTCATGTATGGATGTGAGAATTGGACTGTAAAGAAGGGTGAGCACCAAAGAATTATGCTTTTGAACGGTGGTGTTTGAAAAGACTCTGGAGGGTCCCTTGGACTGCAAGGAAATCCAACCAGTCCATTTGGAAAGAGATCAGCCCTGAGATTTCTTTGGAAAGAATGATGCTGAAGCTCAAACTCCAGTACTTTGGCCACCTCATGCGAAGAGTTGACTCTTTGGAAAAGACCCTGATGCTGGGAGGGGGCAGGAGGAGGAGGGGACGACAGAGGATGAAATGACTTGATGTCATCACTGGCTGGATGAATGTGAATCTGAATGCACTCCGGGAGTTGGTGATGGATAGGGAGGCCTGGAATGCTGCATTTCATGGGGTAGCAGAGTTGGAAATGACTGAGCGATTGCACTGAATTATTTATGGAGATTATAAATCTGGGAGAGGGAAAACTGAAAATGGCAAACCTCTGTGCTAATCATTCTGTAAAAGTTTAAAAGATAATCTTAAACTTGGATAAACAGGCAGCCCATAAATAACTGAGGGGCTATCTCATTCGCCAACACATTTCACCTCTTCAGGATGAATCCCTGGATGCTGGAGTTGGACTCCAGCACTCTGGCCCATGTTGAGGACTAGGACATGTTCAGATGCAGCACTAGGAAATATGTGTTATTATTTTGATGCGTTCAATTGTTGTGTTTGTTGTGCATCATTTTTCTCAGTTGTAGGCTTCTTTGTTACTACACATTGATTTGATCTTTGAAGATTATTTCAACCATGTTTTTATTTTTGTATTATTATTTCAACTTTTATTTTGCTTTACTATTTTCTGTGCCTTTTGTTGCTGTTGCATCACTTCATTTTTTAACACAGGTATGTATTCTATATTAACTATGGTTTCTTGTTATTCTGTATGGGCTGTTCTGATCTTCTTGTCAGATTTGCTTTCTTTATTCTTCAGTTGGCACTCTGATCTGGTGTTGTTTTTTACTTGATTGAGATTTACTTGATTGGTTCTCTTTATGAATCTCGTCTTCTCTGTAATGTTTATTGCTTGTGGTGCCTTCCATTTATTTATCTATTTGTCATGTATCTATGTTACTTTTTTAATCTCCGCAATATTTACTATGATATTGTAGTTTTCTGGACATAAGTTGGGCCTGATCTTTCCAGGTGTCAGCACCTGAGAGGGTAGCAGGCAGGAAGGCCAGGGGTCTCCAAATGAAAGAAATAGCCTGCAAGTGTCAGACATTTTTACTTCTCTTAAGTGGCAGGAGGAAACAAACAAGCAATATTTGTGCTTTTTTTCCCTTCTCTATACAAATGTAAAAGGTGAATTCTCTTAAAATATTGTGTTGCAATAATGACACTTGGTTTCATATGAAGTTAACTATTCTCAAACCTTGAGATAACCAGTGCATTTTTCTTATGGAAATGTTTGTCTTAAACTATGCTATCGTACTATGCTTTTACCCTAAACTCTGTCATCAAGTCAGTGCCACCTAATGCCCCAGAACCTACTTGACAAACCAGTATGTTATATTCAGATATTTGTTCCCTAATCTATGTAAAGAAAAAAATTTGTATGGTAATATGTCCTTCTACAAGATTCAAGTTAATAATTGTATGGCCTGGGATGAGTTGTCTGATGCCAAGATTATCCCAAAATATATCTTATGGGTGAAGGGGCCTGGTACCACTCTGAGTTTTAAAACATTCCTTTCTTTCATTAACAGACTGCTAGTGAGTATATAACATCCAGCTGAAGGCAAGCAGGGGGGTATTCTTTCTGCCCCCATCTGATGCCTATGTCAGAAGTTTTCTCTATCTCTTTATTTTTTTAATAAAACTTTATTATACAAAGCTCTGAGAGATCCAGCCTTGTCTCTTGTCCCAGATTGAATTCCTCTCCTCCGGAGGCCAAGAATCTCGGTGTATTTTCATTCCACCACAACCTTTCACACTTTGACCAGAATCATGGGACAGCTGGGAATTCCTGTCTACCATGAATATCAACTGGTGACAGTCTCCATGAAGGCCTCTTTCTTAATCTCTGATGCGCTGCACCCAACTGCCAGAACAACCCACGGCTGATGCATCACACCACACAAAAGCAAGACAGAAAAACACAATCACTCATCAGCAGACAGACTGCCTAATGTCAGACCAATCCCATAGACACATAGGAATGACATGAACAGATATGGTCCCACCATTAGAGAGGGAAGACTCAGCTGCAGACTCAAGAACATTGTTGTCAGTCTCTCCAGCTCCAAAGCCAACACTAGCCACTCAATCAGCTTTATCAACTTGGAGTGAAGATGAGGTATAATAAATATAATGCAGCAGTTTGTGAAGAAATAAACATTAACATGGTAAGTTGGGAAATGTGAAGACAGAGAAATATGTTGTGGGCTAAAGAATGTGGTAAAAACTCAAAACATAATGAGAAAATGGGCAGGCTCCCTGAAAGTGGCTTGGATGTTGTGGTAGTAAAGGTGATAAAACATTCTAGAAATGGAATGCAGAAAAGATGAGAACCATTTCTGAAGGGCCTAGAAAAATGAAAAAGTAACAACAAACAATGAACAATACAGAAAAGGACTTTGGTCTCCTATATGCTAATACACCCTGTTGTACTGCAGAAGCCAACACAAAATTGGAAAGAAATTATCCTCCAATTTAGAAATGTAGTTTAAAATGAAACATAAGTGTTCAAAAGCACAAGAGACCTGACAAACTTAATTGATCCTTATAGGACATTTCACTGAAACACAGCAGAATATGCATTTTTTTTTTCTAGTGAACATAAAATATCTTCAGGATATATCACAAAGTGGATCTCAAATCAGGCCTTGGTAAACTTAAGATAGTGGTAATTGCATCAATCGTATATATATAACCACAATGCTATGATTTATATAGCACATTTTGTGGAAGAGGACTTGAAAAACATGAGTCCATGTAGACTAATAAATATAACTCTACATAGCCATGAGATCATTCATGAAATCTGAGAGATAATGAACGAAATATCTTAGAAATAAATGATGGCAAAACCAATACAGTATTGTAAAGTAAAAATAAAAATTAAGAAAAATAAATAAATAAAAAGAAAAAAGCAAAAAACAAACTGATTTATATAAAGAAAAATAAATGATATTGAAAACATGATTATCTGAAAGTTATGGAGCATACTAAAGCAGTAGAAGAGTGAAGTTGATAAATACTACACATCTCAAGCAATCAACATAAACTTTAATCTAAAGCATTTAAGGAAGGAAGAAAAAGCAGACAAAATTCTCCAAAATAAATAGAAGAGGAAGAAGTGATAAAAATCAGAGCAGAAATGAAAGAAAGGAAATGATGGGTGAAAAAAATTAAAAAAGCCAAAATCAGTATCGCTAAAAGGGGTTTCGTAGAGAGGAGAAACAAAATAGAAAAATAACGGTCCAGACTTATCAAGAACAAAAGGGCAATCAAATCAATTAAGTGTGACATGATGAAAGATGAGATTATAATTGATACCACAGATATAACAAAGAAGTCATAAGCGCCAACAGCAAACAACTATAAGTTAATAAAATTTAGAATCTGATCCATAGACAAACACTCAGAAATTCAGTTAAGAAAAAACATAAAATATGAACAGAGCAATTATAAGCACTAATATTGAAATTGTAATGAAAAAATTCTAGTTGACAAACTTAAAGCCAGATGGCTTCACGTGAAAATTTTATGAGCCAGTCAGAGAACTGCTAGCACATGCACTTCTGAAACTCTTCCAAAATTCTAGAGAGGAAGGAAAACCCAAAACTCATCCTACAATATCAACATCACACTGATACCAACACCGAGATAACACAGAAAAAGAAAGTTACAGACCAATACAACACAGATGAACAGACGCAAACATCCTTAGCAAAATACGAGCAAAAAAAATCCACCAATACCTTAAAAGGATTGAACATCGTTAGTAAGTGTGGGGTTTATTCCAGATATGGAAACATTCTTCAGTAGCTGCACATCAATGTATAGTGAAGGATTAAAACCATAGGATCACCTCAGTACTTGGTGAAAAAATTTTTGATATCATTCAACAAGTGTTTGTGATAGAAACTCTCCAAAAACTGAACATAGCAGAAACTGCCTCAACTTATCAAAGGCACATGCATCAAAACTACAACATATCAGCTCTTACCATTCCAAATGACCACCAGTAGGAAACAAACAAACAAACAACAACAACAACAACAACAACAAAACTACCCTGTTAATTCAGTGGCTAAGACACCATGATCCCTATGCAGGAGTCCCAGGTTTGATCCCTGGTCACAGAATTAGATTCCACACACAGTGACTGAGGTTTGTGGCAACAAAATAAAGAAATAAATATTTATGTGTGCATACTAATACATTCAAGTGGAATCCAGAAAACAGGTGCTAAATAACCCATTTTGAGTGTAGGAAGGGATGGACTCATAGAAAACAGACTTGTGGACACAGTGCAGGAAGGACATATGTAACATACCAAGTATGTTGTAGAGAGCTGTTGCTGTGGAGTGCTCTAATGGAGTTGGTTTTGGAGGAGAGGAGGCTCAAAAGGGAGAGGGCAGGACTGCTCAAATGGGAGGCTCAGCTATATTTACTAATAACTGATTTATTTTTCTGGGCAGCAAACACTAACACAACATTGTAAAGAAAGAAAATCAGTCCTTGGCTAATCGGTGCTAGTGATAAGTAAAGCATCACAGTGCGTGTCAAGTAAAATGTGTACCCAGGATGGCTTTAGAACATATAGACAAAGCAAAAGAAAAAAAAAAGAAAAAGAAAAGGCAAACTTAACTGCAGAGCTATTTTAGCCAGAATAAATTCAGACTCTACACTGGTGTCCCTTCACTTCATTAATTTGTCATTGTTTCTAAAAGTAAAGAACGTCTTTCTAAAAGTAAAGTAAACACATATGGTTGTATGTTTTCATAAACTGATGTCACCAATTTATGAAACCATGAATCCCCTCAAGTTTTAATAATAGCTGACCTTTGACTTTCAGTACTATGCTAAGTAGGAATTAGTAAAAATAGGTTAACACTGAGGTGGTGCACAAGAATCCCTTATATTGCAGTTCTAGAGTGTGTGCTACTGACTGGGAAAAATGCATAGTCCAAACGTGGAGAATTATGTTTTCTTCATCAGGCCTTTCATTCTAATAAGAACTTAATCATGAGGAGCAACTTCTCAAGTATTGCGAAAAGACTGTTCTGAAGAAGGATAGGAAATCCAGGTTTTACAGAAGTTTTGGTACAACGATCAGGTATGGAGAATGTCCGAATATCATGGGTAATGAAAGAAAAACGGCTCACTAAAAGTGAATGGATTCAGATATTTTCTACTTATTGGAAGATGCAAGAATCTGGGCTGCTTGAAATAATTCCTTTGATAAGCACCTTAACTAGGGCTAGTATCTAGTCTTTCTGTCTCAAGTCAGTTCTTCAAGTGGTAAATGCAGTAACTAAGGACTTGATAGTGGGCAACTTGATTTCATCAAGAGTTCCCCCAGGTTTCACATTTATGGGTGGATGCAACGGCTTATGACTTGATGACTACAGTATCCTATGTTTAATGATAAGGCTGGCACATTTCTTGCTTCACAGTGTGCTCTATTCTCTACAACCTCAGAAAAACTTACTATCTTAAGAAAGATTCTTACACTCTCAAAGAAGTTGACTGTGGGCTTCTATCTCAACAGGACATCTGTTCAGTTCAGTTCAATTGCTCAGTTGTGTCTGACTCTTTGCAACCCCATGATTCGCAGCTCGCCAGGCCTCCCTGTCCATCACCAACTCCAGGAATTCACTCTAACTCACATCCATCGAGTCAGTGATGTCATTCTGCCATCTCATCTTCTGTCATCCCTTTCTCCTCCTGCCCCAATCCCCCCAGCATCAGAGTCAGAGGACCTAAAGTAACGTGAAAATACCTAACACAGGTTTAGTAGAAATCCCAAAGAGACAGGAGACTGATGGCAAACAATAAATCTGAAGAAAATGACCCGAAACACTTCAAGATCAAGGAAGGGTAAAATATATGTATATATGTCCATTTACAATTGTGTACCTAACTGATATGTTCAAATAGGCATATATACATATAGTATGTATATATTTATCTCTACTCACATACACACACACACACACTCATATTTCAGTTCTACTGAAATTTTATCTGGGCTGTTCTCAAAAATATGCTTTACATTAAGGCATAACACAAGGCTTAGTATTTTAAATCATACCAAGTACGTTCTCTGAAAACCAAGATGTGAAGCTTAAATTTAAAAATGGGATATGTGTTTGCAAATAGGTCAAAGTGTGAAAAATTAAACTAGACATTCCTAAAGAACCAGTATTTCAAAGGGTAAGTCACAAGGGAAATTATATAAATCTCTGCGGTGACTGTAAGTGAAAGCACTTTGAGCAAATCATCAGATCCTACAAAAGTACATACCTTCAGTTATATACATCCTGCAAAATATATACTGCAGCCTTTAGACAGCAAAATTATATACCTAAACTTTTGACATAGACATATGCATGTATCTGTGTAGCTATATATAAACTAATTGTTGCCCAGGTAGTACTAGTATTAAGGAACCTGGCTTCTAAAGCAGAGATCATAGATATGTAGGTTCGATTCATGGGTTGAGAAGATCTCCTGGAAATAAGGATGGCAACCCATTCCAATTTTTTCACCTTGAGAATCCCATGGATTGAGAATACATGATGGTGACAGTCTGTGTGATACAGTGTGTCAGACAGGAGTGTAGTGACTTAACATATATGTCACTTGAGTGGGTTTATATATGTATGTATGTGTGTGTGTATATGTGTGTATATGTATGTATATATGTGTGTATATATATGTGTATATATATGTATATATAGTACAAGTATATATATCTATATATCTATATATAGTACAAGTGTATGTGTGTGTGTATATATATATAGCACAAGTGTGTGTATATATATGAAGTGTATATATATATATAATACTATATATATATAGTACAAGTATGTGTGTGTGTATATATATATACTACAAGCATATATATATATGTAAAAGTAACAAGTATATATATATATACACACAGACATATATAAATATATATATGTACAAGCATTTATATATATATATTAAAATTGTGTGTATATATATATACACACACATATATATAAAGTATATAGTAAAGTGTATTAGTGTACAACTTGTTCCTTTTATATATTACCAATGACATGCTCAGCAAAAAAACAGTAACTTACTCACTTCACTTCAGTCACATAGTCGTGTCCAACACTTTGCGGTCCTATGAATCGCACCACACCAGACCTCCCTGTCCATCACCAACTCCTGGAGTTCACCCAAGCATATGTTCATCGAGACGATTATGCCATCCAGCCTTCTTATCCTCTGTCGTTCCCTTCTCCTCCTGATCCAGATCCCTCCATCATCAGAGATTTTTATGAGACAGCACTTCACATGAGGTGGCCAAAGTACTGGAGTTTCAGCTTTAGCATCATTTCTTCCAAAGAAAACCCAGGACTGATCTCCTTAAGGATGGACTGGTGGGATCTGCTTGCAGTCCAAGAGATGCTCAAGTGTCTTCTCCAACACCGCAGTTCAAAAGAATCAATTCTTTGGTGCTCAGCTTTTCTCACAGTCCAATTCTCACATCTATACATGACCACTGGAAAAACTAAAGCCTTGACTATATGGACTTTTGTTTGCAAAATAATGTCTCTGCTTTTTAATATGCTATCTAAGTTGGGCATAACTTAACCTTCACAGAGTAAACATCTTTTAATTTCATGGCTGCAGTCACCATCTGCAGTGAATTTGGAGCCCAAAAATTAAAGCCTCACACTGGTTTGACTATTTCCCCATCTATTTCCTATGAAGTGATGGGACCAGATGTCATGATCTTTTGCAGAAGATTAAGCTTTAAGCCCAGTTTTTCACTTTCTTCTTTCACTTTCATCAAGAGGCTTTACAGTTCCTCTTCATTTTCTGCCATAAGGGTGGTGTCATCTGCATATCTGAAGTGATTGATATTTCTCCTGGCAATATGGACTCCAGCTTGTGCTTTTTCCAGACCAGAGTTTCTCATAATGTACTCTGCATACAAGTCACATAAACAGGGTGACAATATACAGCCTTGAGGTCCTCATCTTTCTATTTCAAAAGAGCCTGTTTTTCCATGTCCAGCTCTTATTGTTGCTTCCTGACATGCATATTGCTTCCTGACATGCATATAGGTTTCTCCAGAGGCAGGTCAGGTCGTCTGGTATTTCCATCTCTTTCAGAGTCTTCCACAGTTTATAGTGAGGCAGGTCAGGTGGTCTGGTATTTCCATCTCTTTCAGAGTCTCCCACAGTTTATAGTGAACCACATATTTAAAGGTTTTGACATAGTCAATAATGCAGAAATAGGTGTGTGTGTGTGTGTGTGTGTGTGTGTGTGTGTGTTTCCTGGAACCTTCTTGCTTTTTCAGTGATCCAAGATTGTTGGCATTTGGATCTCTGGTTCGTCTGCCTTTTCTAAAACCAGTTTGAACATCTGAAAGCTCATGGTTCATGTATTGCTGAAGCCTGGCTTGAAGAACTTTGAACATTACTTTACTAGAATGTCAGATGCGTGTAACTGTGTGGTATTTAGATCATTCTTTGGCATTGTGTTTCTTTGAGATTGGAATGAAAACTGACCTTTTCCAGTCCCAGGGCCACTGCTATGTTTTCCAATTTGCTGGCATATTGAGTGCAGCACTTTCACAGCATCATCTTTCAGGATTTGAAATAGCTCAACTAGAATTCCATAAACTCCACTAGCTTTGTTCGTAGGGATGGTTCCTAAGGCCCACTTGACTTCACATTCCAGGATGTCTGGCTCTAGGTAGGTGATCAGTCCATTGTGAATATCTGGGTGGTGAAGATCCTTTCTGTACTGTTCTACTGTGTATTATTTCCACCTCTTCTTAATGTCTCCCATGTCTCTTAGGTCGTAACATTTCTGTCATTTATTGAGTCCATTTGTGCATAGTGCGTTCCCTCAGTAACTCTAATTTTCTTGAGAGGATCTCTGTTCTTTCCCATTCTTTTCTTCCCTCTATTTCTTTGTGTTGATCTCTGAGGAAGTCTTTCTTATTTCTTCTTGCCAATTTTTGGAACACTGCATATCAGATACTTATATCACCTCTTTTCTCCTTTCCTTTTCACTTTTCTTCTTTTACAGCTATTTCTAAGGCCTCCCTAGTCAACTATTTTTCTATTTTGCATTTCTTTTCCACGTGGATGGTCTTGATCCCTGTCTCATGTACAATGTCACAAACCTCCATCCATAGTTCATCATTCACTCTATTTATCAGATCTGGTCCCTTAAGTCCATTTCTTACTTCCACTGTATAATCATAAAGGATTGGATTTAGGTCATCTCTGAAAAGTTGGCTTAAAGGGCAACATTCAGAAAACTTAGATCATGGCATCTTTTCCCATTGCTTCATTCACGGGAAATAGAAGGGAAAACAGTGGAAACTTTGTCAGATTTTATTTTTGTTGTTGTTGTTGGAGGCGGGGGTGGGGGGGTGTCTCCAAAATCACTGCAGATGGTGATTGCAGTCATGAAATTAAAGCACACTTACCCCTTGGAAGAAACGTTATGACCAACCTAGATAGCATATTCAAAAGCAGAGACATTACTTTGCCAACAAAGAACAGTTTAGTCAAGGCTATGGTTTTTCAAGTAGTCATGTGCGGATGTGGGAGTTTGACTGTGAAGAAAGCTGAGCACTGAATAATTGATGCTTTTAACCTGTGGTATTGGAGAAGACTCTTGAGAGTCCCATACACTGCAAGGAAACCCAACCAGTCCATTCTAAGGAGATCAGTCCTGGGTGTTCTTTGGAAGGAGTGATGCTACAGCTGACACTCCAGTACTATGGCCACCTCATGTGAAGAGTTAACTCATTGGAAAAGAGTCTGATGCTGGGAGGGATTGGGGGCAGGAGGAAAATGGGACAACAGAAGATGAGTTGTCTGGATGTCATCACTGACCTGTGGACGTGAGTTTGAGTGATCTCCGGGAGTTGGTGATGGACAGGGAGGCCTCATGTGCGGCAATTCATGGGGTCCCAAAGAGCCAGACAGGACTGAGCAACTGAATTGAACAAAATTTGTGGAAAATTAAACAGCACTTTCTTTAGGGCTCAATGAGGCAAAGAACAACTCACAGGGAAATGAGAACATATTCTGAGGTGATCCAAAACGAAAACACAACGTAGAAATTCATCAGAGAGAGCAGAAGAAGAGCCCATATACTTAAAAGTACACAAAAAGAAAGCTATGCAGATCTGGGAAGAAGCTAATGCCTTCTTCAAAAGCTGAAAAAAATTCTAATTTCACAAGAAGTAAGAGGAAATGAACAAATATTAGTAAGGTGTGAGTTCAGTTCAGTCGCTCAGTTGTGTCTGACTATTTGAGACCCCGAATCGCAGCACGCCAGGCCTCCCTGTCCATCACCAACTTCCGGAGTTCACTCAGACTCAGGTCCATCAAGTCCGTGATGCCATCCAGCCATCTTATCCTCGGTCATCCCCTTCTCCCCCTGCTTCAGTCCCTCCCAGCATCAAAGTCTTTTCCAATGAGTCAGCTCTTCGCATGAGGTGGCCAAACTACTGGAGTTTCAGCTTCTGCAGCGTTCCTTCCAAAGAAATCCCAAGGTTGATCTCTTTCCGGTTGGACTGGTTGGATCTCCTTTCAGTCCAAGGGACACTCAAGAGTTTTCTCCAACACCACAGTTCAAAAGCATCAATTCTTCAGCACTCATCCTTCTTCACAGTCCAACTCTCTCATCCATATGCGACCACAGGAAAAACCAGAGGCTTGACTAGACAGACCTTAGTCAGCAAAGTAATGTCTCTGCTTTTGAATATGTAACTAGGTTGATCATAACCTTTCTTCCAAGGACTAAGTGTCTTTTAATTTCATGGCTGCGGTCACCATCTACAATGACTTCGGAATCCAAAAACATTAAGTCTGACACTGTTTCCACTGTTTCCCCATCTATTTCCCATGAAGTGATGGGACTGGATGCCATGATCTTCATTTTTTGAATGTTGAGCTTTAAGCCAACTGTTTCACTCTCCTCTTTCACTTTCATCAAGAGAGTTTTTATTTCCTCTTCATTTTCTACCATAAGAGTGGTGTCATCTGCATATCTGAGGTGATTGATATTTCTCCCGGCAATCTTGATTCCCACTTGTGTTTCTTCCAGTCCAGCGTTTGTCATGATGTACTCTGCATAGAAATTAAATAAGCAGCATGACAGTATACAACCTGACGTACTCCTTTTCCTATTTGAAACCGGTCTGCTTTTCCATGTTCAGTTCTAACTGTTGCTTCCTGACCTACATACAGATTTCTCAAGAGGCAGGTCAGGTGATCTGGTATTCCCATCTCTTTCATAATTCTCCACAGTTTATTTTGATCCACATAGAAGAGTCTTACATGCAAATTATTCTAAGATCCCATGCAATGCAGAACACAGTTAGATATTTTAAAGCATTCTGATTTAAAAGGTCACTAGAGTGAAATCATTCATCTACGCAATATCCTCCAACCTTAAGACTAAGAACAAATAACAGAAAACTCTGTGCAGTTCATAGGTGTTCTTCTCTGAGTCCTTGGGCTTTATTTTCCTTTCATAATTGTGTTTTGAGCATGTAAGACTGAGGCTGTCCTTGTGTGTGTGCATGCATCAGATTAAGAATGGGTTAGTGAGTGTATGTCTAAGTTCTCCTTTGGACCATTATGTTAGAGATTTTGGCTGAAGAATTGGCTAATTCAAAATTATAAAGAGGCACAAATTGAAATGCCCATTCAAATGTCTGCTTTCATTTTTCAATACGCAAAACAACTTGGTGAGATTAACAGGTTGAAAGCATTTCGATAATAACCAAGCTTCTCCACCCTAACTTTGTTACAAACTATGGAACTCTCTATCACCCAGCAAAAATTGAGTGGGACCTTAGATGTCTATTTTGTCTGGCAATTACAAAACACCCACCTGCTAATATGGCAGTACCAGAGAAGGCTAAGTAGATCCCTGAAGTTTCAACCAGGCCTTCCTATAATAGGATACTACCTTCCTATGGGAGGCTGCACACTCACCAATAACAAAGAACACTCTTAGGAATCAAAGAATCTAAGAATGGAATCTGTAATTCTGTTCCCACATAGTAGACCTTGTTTTCCCCTTTCCCAAGAGTATCAGACAGACAGTTAAAATAGAAGGAGGTTATAACATGGCCCACATACTTCTTACATAATACCTTAAATGACCAAGTCCTACCACAGTGCTAAGATGATGGCAATACAGGACTTCTGGCTTCAACTCTGTGTGGCAGTCATCATATGATAATTTTATGAATATTTGAGATGCACTCATAGTGCATCTATAAAGCCAAAAGTCTTGAGATCTGATTCAAAGAGGAAAACTGTCTACTCCATGTCCTCAGTTTTATGGGACTTTCACACACATTCACACATTTCCAAAATCCTCAACCTTTATCTGAAGTCAAAAGCTGACATAAAGAGAAGAAGAATGGCCTATTCACAAAGAAGGCAAGCGGAAAAATCAAAATGGATCCAGTCACCTACAGACTTCCATGTTCAGTAATGTAACCCCTTGTAAGCATTCCTAAGGGCAACTAGGAGAAACAACTCAAAGATGCTTCTCCCATAATTAGAGAGGTTAATTGAGAAGCTATAAGAAGATTGTTTAACTCTCACCTCATTCTTAAGATCACATACGATACCTGTTAACACATCAGAATATGGGCAGCTCTAGCAGATATTTACAGGCAATGCCTGCTTCTGCCTAAGGTTAAGATTGTAGATCCAAGTGACAGGTGGGATAAGGTTACTATCTCAGAATATCATATGACACTGCAGGTGTTCTCCTTCTCTTGGAAGCCTTAAAAATACACTGTGGGAAGTACAATATGAGAGAAGAAAACAAGGAAACTGACAAGAGCCACGTCCTTTTAATTATCTTGATTCTCACTTACCATTCCAATTCCAGTGACAGACTTAATATACAATCTGAACCATCTCCCAAGCATGCCAGCTCTAATTTTTTGATGTTGCTCAGTCACTCAGGCTTGTCAGACTCTTGTGAGTCATATACATCAAGAACCCTGGACTCACCTGCCCTTCAAATATCCCAAGAGTTTTATTCAAACCCAAGAACTCTGAGTCAGTGATGCTTTGCAGCCATCTCGCCCTGTGTCGTTCCCTTCTTCTGCACCCGATCTTTCCAGGCATCAGTTTCCTCCGAGCGATTTTGCTCTTGGCTTCAGGAGGCCGATATATTGGCTCTTCATGTGCAGCATCAGTCCTTCTGAGAATCGTCAGAAATGATTCCCTTCACGGTTTACAAGTTTGAACACCATGCTCACCACGGAACTTTCACACGTCTTCTCTAGCCCTACTGTTGTAAAGCATCCATATTTAGGCAGTCAGTTCTTGTGTTCCTGCTCACTCCTCCATATGTTACTCTTGAAAATCAACTTTAACTATTCACGTCTTGTTCCATAATCTCTCAGCTTTGTAATATGGTTTCTAGATTGGTCACAGCTTTTCACCCAAGGGGCAAGTGCCTTTTATTTTCATGGCTGCAGTCACATCACATAGTCATACCGGAGGTCCTGAAAGTGAAACCTATCACTAATTCAACTATATCCCATGGAAATATCTCAAAATGATGGGACAACATTCCATGAGCTTATTTTTCGTGTTTGTTTGTTTTGTATTGAGTTTTAATCTAGCTTTTTAAATTTCCCCTTTCACCTCCTTCAGAAGACTCTTTAGTTCCTAGTGTTTTTCAGCCATTTGTGTGTTGTCATCTTATACCTAAGGTTATACTTACTTCTCAAAGTGATTTTGTTTCCAGCTTCAATTTCTTTCAGAAAGTTACTTTTCATAAAGTATTCTGCATAGAAGTCAAATAAGCTGGATGACAATATATCACCTTGATGTATTTCCTTGCCTGTTTTATACCAGTTCATTATTCCTTTTCCAATTCCAATTGCCATGTCTTGATCTGACTGCATGCTTCCCTGGAAACAGGTATGGTGGTCTAGTATTCTGATCTCTTTAAGACTTTTCCACAATTTGTTGTTACCTTCACAGTCAAAGGGCTTCCCTGCTGGCTCACGTGATAAAGCATCTGCCTGCAATGGTGCAGACCAGTTTGGTAGTGGGTCTGGAAGATCCCCAGGAGAAGGAAATGGTAGGCTACAGTCCATGGGGGTTGCAAAGAGTCAGACACAACTGAATGACCTTATTTTCTCACACAGTGTAAGCCAGTAACAGAGACAATTAAATATATGTAGATGACTTGATGAAACCCCCTTGCTTTTTCTATTATCCAAACTCCAATTAAGGTTTACCTATTAGGATTACATGAGTACAGCTAACTATACCTGCCGGTTCTTTTTTAAATATTTTTTTGTATTTTTTTTTCTTCAGTCTCTCTTTTTCAAGTTATCATCTACACAGTGTTACATTCCTGGGCACTTGCCATCCTCTTGTACAAGAATTAAATTATGTCCATGCTAGTCTCTGACCTTTGACACCCTCTTAAAACAGTTAAGGTTCCAGAACAGAAATAAGGAATCTGTGCTCTGGGAAAATGTCAGGACAGTTTGATAAATAGCTAGATATTTTCAGGAACTCATTTTGAGCCCAATTCCTGTACCATCTCTTATCTGCAAAAGAACTATGTTTCCTCAAGCTGATGACAATTCCTCATTAGCAGAAATTTCAGGAAAAATAAGTGTGTTTATTCACATGTTCAAGTCAGTGATATACCAATTGTGTGAGTACATCTGTAACCTTCCATCAAACTGATTAATTCATGCCAAGTAATGTTTGTTGTTTCACCGGCATGTCTAAAGGAATTACCTAGTTTGCCTAGAAAGAAAATCAGAACTTCCGATTTGGCAGAAAATAAAAGAGCATGTTGACTGCAACTCTCTCATGGAGGCATCACAAATAATCCTTCTATAAGACAACATTCCTCCAGAGCATAAGATGAATATTAGCAGAAGACCTTGCTCAAAAGAGACTATATGAAAAGTAGAAATAACTGGGAAGAATGGAAGGAAAATGGGAGAAGGAGGATGAGAGGAGGAGAACCAAGCCTGTGTCCTGGGGTGGGAGATGGAGAAGCTGGGAATACATTGAGAATCCAGGTAAGTCACCTCACTAAACTTAAATCACTTTTGACTGAAAGGAAGCAAGGTGAAGAAGCTAAGAACATTTAGTTTGTCTAGAGTGACAATCAAACGGAGAATCTGTGGTGTGGCCCTGCATCCCCCAAACTGCAATGCAGGTGAATTAGTTTGCATAGGGCCTGGAAGATGAAACATGGGGTTAGAAAGCCAACCTGGGAGGGAATTGCTTTTTACTCTGTTGAGATCGAATGATGCATCTATGATGACAAAGTGTGTAGAAACGAAAGCATTTGAAAAATCCCAAAGTGACAAAGAAGCTGGACCTTAGGGCTCAGTCACACAGTGAGGAGGGGACATTATTGAATTTTCCCCTCTTGCCACATGCTAAGATCTAAAATCAGGCAATAGAAGAAGAATAACCAGAACTACCAACCATGATTCTGCAAGCACAAGCTAGAAGATGATCCCATTGGCCTTAACTTTTCTGTGTGTGATTGCTGGCTCCTCAGCAACACTGACACCACCAGGGTTCCAACACTCCAATCACCTTTAAAATGCGACACCTTTTTCAAGGATTGCTTCACTAGCTAACTGTCTGGCAGGAGAAAACACTGTCTCTATTTTGAATAAGGCAATCCATATTTCCATTATTATAGGAAATACATATTTTTTAAATATAGTGACCATTTAACTGTGTTAACATAGGTAACTAAAACTGACTTTAAAATTGAGATAATATGCCGCTGAAATATTTTTCTATTCTTTTCAAGTTGAGAACAGCTGTATACTAAGACATTTTAAGTGTAATAAAATTAAATTTTAAGTTTCCCTACCAACTTGGAACCAGAGAGAAATTCTGAAGCCACTTAAAGGGGTATTTAGTGTACATATACAATATATTGTAACATGAGGAGTGAAATAAGTTTGAATAGGTAAGTATTTAAATCTATTAGTGGGTTGTATTATTTGAAGTTATTATCTTTGTATGTTTTAAAAGGATCACTATTTCGAGTCTGGTTTTGTTTCTCTATTTTACCTTGGTTTGAAAAGTCACTAATAATTTTCTTCTTTGGTTTTAGTTGAAGTTCTATCATAATTCAAATGTTAAGTGGTGCTATCCCCAACTTTTAATGAGAATGAATAGAAGAGTTGGCACTAAAATCGTCTCTCCAGTACCTTCACTAGTTCGTGATTACAAGATGACGCATGCTACAGGAAGGAGTAATGTGAATGATCATCTCTCCTGGATTCTTCCTGAAACTAGAGGAGAGTGTGTATTTTCAGCCTCCACAATGTTAAGTGTGTCTTTCATATGAAAGCTTTCTTCCAGCCACATAGTTGCTAATACAAGTGTCCCAAATCAAAGTGATTTTTTTCTTCATCAGCAATGGCAGTTAGACTGAAAGAGCAAATTGTGATAGATCAAGCTGATATTTAAAATCTGTTGATCTTTTTACATCAGCATTCACAGAGCAGCTGCAATCAAGCAGACGACCACAGGGAGGATTTTGTTACTACGACTATTTCTACTTCTCAGTACCATGTCTCATCTCCTTTGCAGATACCCGATTTTAACTGATGATCAGCCTTGTACCTTACAGTTAGATGCAGCGATATGTCAGCCCATGAGGATATTTTCCCTACACCGCAAGTGGGAGGCATGGTTCCCAGTGTAAACAGTCACTAATGCATCTGCTATCTCTTTTTCAAGGTCAACTCATCAGCCATCTTTTGTATAAATACATATAATTACTTTCATATAGTTACTACTTACTGATCTATGAAGCAGGAATCTGATCATGCAGGATAATGTAGACTAAAATTTATGTTGCTCTTGTCAACATATTCCTACATTTCTCTTATTTCAATATTAAATTTGCATGTTCACTTTCATAGTCACATTTTCTATTCTGAAATAATTAAGAGGAACATGAGGCTTTATCTCAATGCCTGTCTGTTTCACTGTGCATTGAATGGTCTTCTGAATTAAATTCGTCCATTCCAGTGAATCTTAATTCACTGATTCCTGAAAGTCTGATGTTCAGACTTGTCATCTTCTTTTGACTACTTCCAATTTACTTTCATTCATGAACCAAACATTCTAGGTTCATATGAAACATTGTTCTTTACAGCATCAAACTTTACTTGTATCCAGTTATATCCACAATTAGGTGTTGTTTTCCCTTTGGCTCCATCTTTTCCTTTATAGTGATTTCCAGAAGCATGTAGGCTGTGAACCAACTTGGAGAGTTCACCTTTCAGTGTGCTTTTTTTTTTTTTTTCATATTGTTCATGAAGTTAGCAAGAATAATAAAGAGGTTTTCCATTCCCCTTCTCTGATGCACCACATTTTGTTAGAATTCTCCACCATATCCAACCCATCCTGTGTGGCCCTACATGGCATGTCTCATAGTTTCTTTGAGATAGACAAGGCTGTGATCATTTGATCAGTTTGGTTTGTTTTCTGTGATTGTGGTTTTCATTTGGTCTGCTATCTAATAGATAAATAGCTATAATAGATTTAGTTGCTAAATCTCCTCTGACTCTTAGAGGACTTGGTCTCAGTAAAGAGCTCTGGTGGGAAAAGAGAATTAGTTAATAGCCTTAGTATGGCCAGGGTGGCAGAGAACTAGGATTTGAAGGAAATTTTATCTTTACCATTTGGCTTAAGCTAAATACCTAAGGATTAAGGTTTTATGAACAACAACAACAACGAAAAAGTTACAGATGAATGACACCAAGGAGAAAAATGCCAAGTTACACTCAACACTGAAACACTGAACTCAGTAGTGACATTTTTTGACGATTGGGAACAGATTTCCATCAGCCTTTGAATAAATATTTGTGTGTGAAAGTTTTTATTCATGTAAAAAAATAAAATAAAACCTGTGGGGATATGAGTGACATAAAAGCACATTTAGACAATGGATTCAGGGATGTTGGGTTGTCTCTTAGAAACTCGAGGCTTGCCTGGCTGCTCAGTTGTGCATGCAATGCAGGAGACCCAAATTCAATCCCTGGATTGGGAAGATCTTCTGGAAAAGAGATCTGTTACCTGCTGTAGTATTCTCAGCTGTAGAATTCCATAGGCAGAGAAGCCTGGCAGCCTACAGTCCATGGAGTCCCAAAGAGTCAGACACGGCTGAGCAGTGGGAAAACGGGCATGGGCTGGTGGGTCCCAGAGGCTCCAGGTGGACTGCGGGTGAATATGACCCACGACTCAGGGGCTGATTTTGCACAGTGAACCCGTTTTGGCACTGCCCAGGGTACGAGATGGAGGATTTGCTTCTGCTGAATCCACTGGGGAAAATGCTCCAGTCCAGGGCCTGGGTGAGGTTAGCAGTGAGGGTCCCTTGGAAGAAGGTTCCCTCTAGTGATGCTCACTCCTGGACACTTAGTTCAGCTGCCAAAAAGGGAATCAATGCAACACATTCATGCAGACAGACTAGGCCGCATCCTCTCAGATTTTATCACTGAGTTCAAGGCAGAGCGATAACCTCTTACTGAGAATTTCCTATGTAGTCAGAAAGGAAGTCTTAGAGGAAAACAATAATTGTGATTTGGACTTAGAGAGATTGGAGCCACTTCAACAATGATGCTTATTTAACTTTTTATCTTCTCTCGACTGCTTAGAAGGTGCAGTTTCCCCTCATGGTCCCTCCTTGCCATCTCGAGAATCACCTACTTTCCCCAGCTCACCTGGAACCTAAAACAGCTCAGGACAAATGTGGCAGGTGGGAGGGAGAAACAGAGCTTCGGACTTCAAACCTCATGCCTGATGGACCAATGTCCTCCTTGCTTAATTATTTGTCATCGCCTCAGCTAAGACATCACTCTCTCAGAAAAAATTCCCAAGGGCATCACACCTGACCGCCACTATGCAGACTCCCAGAAAGAAGTCCGCTTTGACAGCATCTAACCTAGGCCACTCCTCTGACCCTAACCAGGAAGGTCACCTGACAAGATGCCCGGGGACAGAGCGGCAAGACTGTGAGGACTTCCAAGTGGCCCGGGCACCCTGGCAATGTCCACAGCAGGCATAGAGTAGATATCCTGACGGTAACGAAAGAGACAGGCCTGTTCTGGTCTACGGGGCTGGCGCCATGCCTTACCTGGGCACCTGGTGCAGGTGGCTATCGAGGAAGGAGATGGAGTTCAGGTAGAGCTCCTACAGGTGGGGCAGGTTCGGGAACTGGGCCGTGAGCTGGGTGATGCAGTGCTCCTCCTGTTTGGGAGCTGTGTGCGGCAACACGTGGATGCACCAGAGCAGCAGCCGGGGCAGGTTGCCCATCCGGCCCAGGTGCAGCACAAACCTTCCCAAAGTGGCCAGATTCCAGGTGCAATGCACCTCCAGGTCCTCGACACAGTCCAGCTGCACCACCTTCAGGATCCTCCTGATGCTCCGCGTGGGCATGGTGGAGATGCTGAGCTTCTGGCAGCTCAGGTGCACCAGGCTTCTCCTGTTTGGCCTTCTTCAGCAGGTAGCTGAGCGTCTGGTTCCAGGTGTCCTCCTTGAGGCACAGGGGCCTGTGCCGGCTTTAGCCCACCTGCGCCTCCACCCTGCACCTCTTCTGCATGGACTGGGCTGGCTCGGGCTCCAGCAACGAGCAGACACTCTCCATGATGCTGGATCACATGGTGCAGATGTCCTGGTGGGCTTTCCAGTGCAAGTTCAGCAGCTGCAGCTTCCACCGCCTGCAGGGCCGCGGGGGACACGCTGAGCTGTGCAGAGGCCGACTGGCACCAGGACCCCGTGAGGGCTCTGCACTCCATATACCACCGCTCCCCCGGCTTCAGGAACCCCCTTGGTCCCTACCTTAAGGGACATTGGTGGGGAGCACATGCCTTTTGTCCCTTCTGCCCCTCAACCAGTCCTGTAACCTGGATGCCTGTCCAAGTGAACCCCTCATCTTCCTGCCCTGGCTGCATCTTGCTCACACCCCCAGGCCCCACCAGTCTGCCAGGTTGACCTTACCTGGGTTGGACCCCTTGAGCAAGCAGGACGTCCAGGTCATCCAGTGGAGCCTGGAAGGACTCCAGATGAGGCTGGTGTTCCTTCATCAGGGTCCCCAGGCAGAGGCAGGGGAAGGGCCTGGACTGCACCACCACATGCAGGGCCTGGGTGTGCCTCCCGGCAAAGGCCACCATAAACAGTGGCGGGAAGAGCTCTAGGGGCAGCTCCTCCAGGGCCACGATGGCCAAGGCCTCATTCCATGGCAGGCTCAGATCGGCCAGGTCCAGGAGTTGGGGTGGGTCCTGGACACCCATTCTGAAGAACCTACTCTAGCGTGAGTCCTTGGGGGATGTCAGAGAGCAAGGAGGGGTGTGTTCTTCTCTGGCCAAGGAACTGGGGAGACCCTGCTGTCCCTCCACCCTAGGAGAACCCAAGGCAGTATCAGAGACATCCTCTGGCCATGAAGACACAGCTTTGGCCTTACTTGTACCAGGACAAGCATCTCTCCAGGCAGAAGAAAAAAAAAAAAAAGAGGCAAGGTGACCTCTTGCCCCATCCCGTATCTACCAGTTGCTGTGTTTAATCCTAGCTCTGCTGGCCAGTAGATACTTAGGAGCCTGACAGCTGGCCCCACTTTCCTCAGAGAAAGCCCCTGATTATTATTCAAGGGATGAAAACAGGAATAAGGAGGTTAGCCCAACACAGTCTGTCTCCAAACTCCAACCAATAACTCATGCAATGGGTGCTGTTATGTCACTTAACAAAAATACATACCTTTCACTCTGTGTCTCTTCTACAAATGTTATTACCATTCAGTTCAATGGAGCCAAACATTCACATTCAGAAAAAAAAGCCGCCACTATTTAAAATATTCCACAGATTTTTTTTTAATTCCATGGAATTATAAAACAGTTTTTAGCTTTTAAAACAAAAAGAAACCCCCCAAAATTTTAAGCTAGTAAAATCACAAAACTATAAAATGATATGAACTATAATCACTGGTAACAAACTACAATGTAAAATGTCACCAGATCCTAATTAGATATCTTTCATTAAATCAATTCCAGGAACTCCCCTGGCAGTTCAGTGAGGAGGACTCTGTGCTTTCACTGCAGGGGCACGAGTTCTATTCCCATTAGGGAACTATGCCCCCAGATTCTATTTGGTGTCACCGTATCCCCTCACTCACATCATACGCTATGCCATCCCCCCTGCACACCCCCTGTCAAATTCCATTTGATTAAGAACTATTGTAAAGCTGGCGGAGCAATAGGACAGGGAGACCACTTTCTCCCTCACAAATTCATCAAAAAAACATTTCAACGCTGAGCAAATTCCACAAAACAACTTCTGAATGCTGGCAGAGGACATCAGGCACCCGGAAAAGCAGGTCATTGTCTTCAAAAACAGGTAGGAAAAAATAAAAAAGATGAACAAAGAGACAAAGGAGGTAGGAAGGGAGCTCCATCCTGGGAAGGGAATCCCATCCCGGGAAGGGAATCTTAAGAAGAGAGGTCTCCAAACACCAAGAAACACTCTCCCTGCCGAGTCTGTGGTGAGCCTTGGAAGCACAGAGGGCAACATAGCAGGAAGGAAGCATAAATAAATAATTAAACCCAACAGATTACAAGCCCAACTGTAACTCTCCCAGCGGAAAAGCAGTGCAGACGCCTGCATCCGACACTAGCAAGTGGGGGCAGAGCAGGGAGACATGGGAGGTGCGGGCTGCAGTGCTTTTTAAGAATCAGGCAGGAACGCCCCATGTGTAACCAGAACGAACTAACTTGGGCTAGCAAACCAGACTGTGGGATAGCTACCACGTGAAAAGCTTGAACATAAGACACCACCAGGACCACACACAGAACAAAGGATGGAACAGAAATAGCCGGTTACAGACCATCCCCTGCCGGTGACAGGCAGCCAGAGCTGTAAGGGCTGGAAGGGGGCCATCGCAGCCCCGGAGAGACTTTACCTACAAAAGTGCAAGAAGTCTTCTTTGCTAAGACTTCTGGGGGTTCTGGACAGTCACCATCCACCTCACAATGGGCGCCAGCCGTACATCCAGAAAACTGAGCAGCAGAGACGGGAAAGGCGATACGTTGCAGCGACCGCGCTTGCCAAACACCTGAGCTACTCAGACGTGGGAAGGGCACAAAACGCAGTCCCAACCGAATCTGCATCTCTGAGGGCTACCTGAGCGCCGAACCTGAGTGGCGTAGACCGGGGAGGTGCATGCAGCCTAGGGCCGGCCTCAGGCTGCTCCTGGTGGAGCAACGTAGATTCTGAGCGGTGTGTGCCATGAGCAGGGGCAGGCCCAGCGGGGCTGAGACACTGCGAGCATGTTCCAGTGTTATTTGTTTGCAGCATCCCTCCCTCCCCACAGCGTGACTGAACAAGGGAGCCTAAAAAAAAAAAAAAAAAAAGTGTCCACCACCACCCCTCCTCTGTCAGGATGGAAATCAGACACTGAAGAGACCAGCAAACAGAAGAAATTAAATGGAGGGAACCGTCTTGGAAGTAACCCCACACTGCCCACAACACCAGACAAAGGGCCGGAAATATCTTTATTATTTTTACGATCATTTATTTTTCTTTTTTCTTTTTTGTTGATGTGGTTGTGTGGTAGTTTTTTCTTCTTTTATTTTTCTTCTTCTTCTTCTTCTTCTTCTTCTTCTTCTTCTTCTTCTTCTTCTTCTTCTTCTTCTTTTAACTTTTAAAAATATTTACGTCCTCTATTTATCCTTTATTTTTTTATTTTTGTAACCTACTATTACTTAAAAAAACAAAAACAAAAAAAAAACAAAAACCAGACCCTATTATTTAAAGCAAACGACGTATATAGTCTTTGTGCGGTTGTTGTTGTTTTAATAATTCTTGTGGCTTTTTTTCCCCTGCTTCTTCTTCTTTTCTTTAATATTGTATTTTTGAAAATCCAATATCTACTCTAAATTTTTAATCTTTGCTTTTCGGTATTTGTTGTCAATTTTGTACATTTAAAAACCCAAACTTCACTACCCAATTTTACCTGAGAGCGAGATTACTGGATTGACCACTCCTCCTCCTTCGGACTCTCCTTTTTCTCCACCAGGTGACCTCTGTCTCTTCCCTCCCCCTTCTCTTCTCTACCCAACTCTGTGAATCTCTGTGTTCCAGATGGTGGAGAACACTTAAGGAACTGGTTACTGGCTGGATCTGTCTCTCTGCTTTTCATTTCCCTCTTTTATCCTCCTGGCCACCTCTGTCTACTTCCTCCCTCTCCTCTTCCCTGTATAACTCCGTGAATACCTCTGAGCGGTCCAGACTGTGGAACGCACATAAGCAAGTGATTGCTGGTTAGCTTGCTCTCTCCTCTTTTGATCCCACTTCATCTCATTCCAGTCACCTCTAACTACCCCCTCCCCCCTCTTCTCTTCTCCATGTAACTCAGTGAACCTCTCTGGGTGTCCCTCAATGTAGAGAAACTTTTCATCTTTAAGCTAGATGTTTCATCATTGGTGTGTATAGGTGGAGAAGTCTTGAGGCTACTGTAACAATAAAACTGAAAACCAGAAGCAGGAGGCTTAAGTCCAAACCCTGAGAACATCAGAGAACTCCTGACTCCAGGGAACATCAATCGATAGGAGCTCATCAAATGGCTCCATACCTACACTGAAACCAAGCACCACCCAAGGGCCAACATTTTCCAGAGCAAGACACACCATGCAAATTCTCCAGCAACACAGGAAGACAGCCCTGAGCCTCAATATACAGGCAGCTCAAAGTTACTCCAAAACCATTGGCGTCTCATAACCCATTACGGGTCACTCCCTTGCACTCCAGAGAGAAGCATTCCAGCCTCACCTACCAGAACTCCAACACAAGCCTCCCTAACCAAGAAATCTTGACAAGCCACTGATACAACCCCACCCACAGTGAGGAAACTCCATAATAAAGAGAACTCCACAAATTCCCACAATATAGAAAAGCCACCCCAAACGCAGCAATATAACCAAGATGAAGAGACAGAGGGATACTCAGCAGGTAAAGGAACAGGAGAAATGCCCACCAAACCAAACAAAAGAGGAAGAGATAGGGAATCTACCTGAGAAAGAATTCTGAATATTGATACTGAAAATGATCCAAAATCTTGAAATCAAAGTGGAATCACAGATAAATAGCCTGGACACAAGGATTGAGAAGATGCAAGAAAGGTTTATCAAGGACCTAGAAGAAATTTAAAAAGAGTCAATATATAATGAAGGACTCAATAAATGAGATCAGAAACACTCTGGAGGCAACAAATAGTAGAATAACGAGGAGGCAGAAGATAGGATTAGTGAAGCAGAATGGTAGAAAGGAATGAATCAGAGAGGAAAAAAGAAAAACGAATTAAAAGGAATGAGGACAATCTCAGAGACCTCCAGGACAATATGAAATGCTCCAACATTCGAATTATAGGAGTCCCAGAAGAAGAAGACCAAAAGAAAGACCATGAGAAAATCCTTAAGGAAGATAATAGTTGAAAACTTCCCTAAAAGGGGGAAGGAAATAATCATCCAGTTCCAAGAAACCCAGAGATTCCCAAACAGGATAAACCCAAGGCAAAACACCCCAAGACACATATTAATCAAATTAACAAAGAGCAAACACAAAGAACAAATATTAAAAGCAGCAAGGGAAAAATAAGAAATAACGCGCAAGGGGATCCCCATACCGATAACAGCTGATCTTTCAATAGAAACTCTTCAGGCCAGGAGGGAATGGCAAGACATACTTAAAGTGAAGGAAGAACATAACCTACAGCCCAGATTGCTGTACCCAGCAAGGATCTCATTCAAATACAAAGGAGAAATCAAAAGCTTTACAGACAAGCAAAAGCTGAGAGAATTCAGCACCACCAAACCAGCTCTCCAACAAATGGTAAAGGATATTCTCTAGACAGGAAACACAAAAAGGGTGTTTAAACCCGAACCCAAAACAATAAAGTAAATGGCAACGGGATCATACTTATCAATAATTACCTTAAACGTAAGTGGGTTGAATGCCCCAACCAAAAGGCAAAGACTGGCTGAATAGATACAGAAACAAGATCCCTATATATGCTGCCTACAAGAGACCCACCTCAAAACAAGGGACACATGCAGACTTAAAGTGAAGGGCTGGAAAAAGATGTATCACGCAAATAGAGACCAAAAGGGAGCAGGAGTGGCAATACTCATATCCATAAAATAGACTTTAAAACAAAGGCTGTGAAAAGAGACAAAGAAGGCCACTACATAATGATCAAAGGATCAATCCAAGAAGAAGATATAACAATTATAAATATATATGCACCCAACATAGGAGCACCACAATATGTAAGACAAATGCTAACAAGTATGAACGGGGAAGTTAACAATAACACAACAATAGTGGGAGACTTTAATGCCCCACTCACACCCATGGACACATCAACTAAACAGAAAATTAGCAAAGAAACGCAAACTTTAAATGATACAATAGACCAGTCAGACCTAAATGATATCTATTGGGCATTTCACCCCAAAACAATGAATTTCACCTTTTTCTCAAGCGCTCACCAAACCTTCTCCATGATAGATCGCATCCGGGGCCATAAATCTAACCTTGATAAATTAAATAAAAAAAAATCGAAATCCTTCCAAGCATGTTTTCTGACCATAATGCATTACGATTAGATCTCAATTACAGGAGAAAATCTATTAAAAATTCCAACATATGGAGGCTGAACAACACACTTCTGAATAACCAACAAATCACAGAAGAAATCAATAAAGAAATCAAAATATGCCTAGAAATGAATGAAAATGAAAATACAACAACCCAAAACCTGTGGGACACTATAAAAGCAGTGCTAAGAGGACAGTTCATAGCAAGACAGGCATACCTCAAGAAAAAAAAAAAAAAAAGTCAAATAAATAACCTAACTCTACACCTAAAGCAACTAGAAAAGGAAGAAATGGGGAAGCCCAGAATTAGTAGAAGGAAAGAAATCTTAAAAATTAGGGCAGAAATAACTGAAAAAGAAACAAAAGAGACCATAGCAAAAATCAACAAGGCCAAAAGCTGGATCTTTCAAAGGATAAATAAAATTGACAAACCATTAGCCAGACTCATCAAGAAACAAAGAGAGAGAAAATCAAATCAATAAAATTAGAAATGAAAATGGAGAGATCACAACAGACAACACAGAAATACAAAGGACCCTAAGAGACCACTCTCAGCAATGTATGCCAATAAAATGGACAACGTGGAAGAAATGGACAAATTCTTAGAAAAGTACAACTTTCCAAAACTGAACCAGGAAGAAATAGAAAATCTTAAGAGACCCATCACAAGGACGGAAATTGAACCTGTAATCAGACATATTCCAGCAAAAAAAAAAAAAAAAAAAAAAAAAAAACAAAAAAAAACCCAGGTCCAGATGGCTTCACAGCTGAATTCTACCAAAAATTTCGAGAAGAGCTAAAACCTATCCTACTCAGACTCTTCCAGAAATTTGCAGAGGAAGGTAAACTTCCAAACTCATTCTATGAGGCCACCATCACCCAACACCAGAAACCTGACAAAGGTGCTGCAAAAAAAAAAAAAAAAAGAAAGAAAAAAGAAAGAAAGAAAACTACAGGCCAATATCACTGAAGAACATAGATGCAAAAATCCTCAACAAAATTCTAGCAATCAGAATCCAACAACACATTAAAAAGATCATACACCATGACCAAGTGGACTTTATCCCAGGGATTCAAGGATTCTTCAATATCTGCAAATCGATCAATGTAATTCATCCCAGTAACAAATTGAAAAATAAAAGCCATATGATTATCTCAATAGATGCAGAGAAGGCCTATGACAAAATTCAACATCCATTTATGATAAAAACTCTCCAGAAAGCAGGAATAGAAGGAACGTGCCTCAACATAATAAAAGCTATCTATGACAAACCCACAGCAAACATTATCCTCAATGGTGAAAAATTGAAAGTGTTTCCCCTAAAGTCAGGAACAAGACAAGGCTGCCCACTTTCACTGCTACTATTCAACATAGTTCTGGAAGTTCTGGCCACAGCAATCAGAGCAGAAAAAGAAATAAAAGGAATCCAAATTGGAAAAGAAGAAGTAACACTCTCACTGTTTGCAGATGACATGATCCTCTACATAGAAAACCCTAAAGACTCCACCAGAAAATTACTAGAGCTGATCAATGAATAGAGTAAAGTTGCAGGATATAAAATCAACACACAGAAATCCCTTGCATTCCTATACACTAATAATGAGAAAGTAGAAAAAGACATTAAGGAAACAATTCCATTCACCATTGCAACGAAAAGAATAAAATACTTAGGAATATATCTACCTAAAGAAACTTAAGATCTATATATAGAAAACTATAAAACACTGATGGAAGAAATCAAAGAGGACACTAATAGATGGAGAAATATACCATGTTCATGGATCAGAAGAATCAATATCGTGCAAATGAGTATACGGCCCAAAGCAATCTACAGATTCAATGCAACCCCTATCAAGCTACCAGCGGTATTTTTCACAGAAATAGAACAAATCATTTCAAGATTTGTATGGAAATACAAACAAACAAACAAACAAACAAACAAAAAACAACCTCGAATAGCCAAAGCAATCTTGAGAAAGAAGAATGGATCTGGAGGAATCAACTTGCCTGACTTCAGGCTCTCCTACAAAGCCACAGTCATCAAGACAGTATGGTCCTGGCACAAAGACAGAAATATGGATCAATGGAACAAAATAGAAAACCCAGAGATAAATCCACACACATACGGACACCTTATCTTTGACAAAGGAGGCAAGAATATACAATGGAGTGAAGAAAACCTCTTTAACAAGTGGTGCTGGGAAAACTGGACAACTAACAATGAAACTAGATCACTTTCTAACACCACCACACAAAGATAAACTCAAAGTGGATTAAAGATCTAAACATAAGACCAGAAACTATAAAACTCCTAGAGGAGAGCATAGGCAAAACACTCTCCTAATATAAATCACAGCAGGATCGTCTATGATCCACTTCCCAGAATACTGGAAATAAAAGCAAAAATAAACAAATCATACCTTATTAAAATTAAAAGCTTCTGCACAACAAAGGAAACTATAAGCAAGGTGAAAAGACAGTCTTCTGAATGAGAGAAAATAATGCCAAATGAAGCAACTGACAAACAACTAATCTCAAAAATATGCAAGCAACTTATGCAGCTAAATTCCAGAAAAATAAATGACCCAATCAAAAGATGGGACAAAGAACTAAGTTGACATTTCTCAAAAGAAGACATATAGTTGGCTAACAAACTCATGAAAAGATGCTCAACATCACTCATCATTAGAGAAATGCAAATCAAGACCACAATGAGGTATCACTCCACACCAGTCAGAATGGCGGCGATCCAAATGTCTGCAAGCAATAAATGTTGGCGAAGGTGTGGAGAAAAGGGAATCCTCTTACACTGTTGGTGTGAATGCAAACTAGTTTAGCCACTATGGAGAGAAGTTTGGAGATTCCTTAAAAAATTGCAAGTAGAACTGCTTTATGACCCAGCAATCCCACCTCTGGGCATACACACTGAGGAAACCAGAATTGAAAGAGACACATGTACCCCAATGTTATCACAGAACTGTTTATACTAGCCAGCACATGAAAACAACCTAGATGTCCATCAGCAGATGAATAGATAAGAAAGCTGTGGTACACATACACAGTGGAGTATTACTCAGGCTTTACAAATAATACATTAGAATCAGTTCTAATGAGATGGATGAAACTGGAGCCAATTATACAGTGTGAAGTAAGCCAGAAAGACAAACACCAATAAAGTATACTAACACATACATATGGAATTTAGAATGATGGTCATGATGACCCTGTATGAGAGACAGCAAAAGAGACACAGATGTGTAGAGCAGACTTTTGTACTCTGAGGGAGAGAAGGTGGGGTGATTTGGGAGAATGGCATTAAAACATGTATACTATCATGTAAGAAACGAATCGTCAGTCTATGTTCGATGCAGGATATAGGATGCTTGAGGCTGGTGCACGGGGATGATCCAGAGAGATGATGTGGGTTGAGAGGTGGGAGCGGGGTTCACATTTGGGAACTCATGTACACCCGTGGCGGATTCATGTCAATGTATGGCAAAACCGATACAGTATTGTACAGTAAAATAAAGTAAAACAAAAATACAATAAAAAAAATAAATATGAAGTTCAGCCCTGGAAATACTTGGAAGAAATGATGCTGAAGCTGAAACTCCAGCACTTTGGCCACTTCATGCAAAAAGTTGACTCACTGGAAAGACTGCTGGGAAGCTTTGAGCAGGAGGAAAAGGGGCTGACAGAAGATGAGATGGCTGGACCACATCACTGAATCAATGGACGTGAGTTTGAGTGAACTCCGGGAGTTGGTGATGGACAGGGAAGCCTGGCTTGCTGCGATTCATGGGATCGCAAAGACTCCGACACGGCTGACTGACTGAACTGAACTGAGAATTGAAAAAGTAAAAACAAAACTTTAACGAGGTATAAATACAGCAAATTGGGGCAAAAAGTAGAAATATTGATGGGAAACCATTAAAAGATGAAACTGGATGCTTAAAATATTACAAACAAAAGTGTAACTGCAGGGCCTAATGAGGTCAATATTGTTACCCTGCATTATTTTTGTTTTATAAAATCACAGAATAATCTTACATGAAAAATATTATAAGATCCCATGGGATGCAGAATAAAGTTATATATTTTAAACATTCTGACTTAAAATGTACTAGAGTGAAATCATTCAACTACAAAATAACTTCCTACCTTAAGCCTAAAAACAAATAACAGAGTACTCTGTGGAGTTCATAGGTGTCCTTCAGTGAGTCCTTGGGTTTTAGTTTCCTTTCACAATTGTGTTTTGAGCATACAAGACTGAGACTGTGCTTGTGTGTGTGAGGACATCAGATTAAGAATGTGTTTGTGAGTTTATGTGTAGGTCCTCCTATGGACTTTTATGATAGAGATTTCGGCTGAAGAATTGGCTAATTCAAAAACATAAAGAGGCACACATGTCTGCTTTCATTTTTCAAAGTGAAAGACAACTGGATGAGTTTAAGAGGTTGAAAGTATTTCGATAATAATCTAGTTACTCCACCCCAACATTGTTACAAACTATAGTACACTCCCAGTCATGCAACATAAATTAAGTAGGACCATCAGTTCAGTTCAGTTCAGTTCAGATGCTCAGTCGTGTCCGACTCTTTGTGACCCCATGGATCACAGCACACCAGGCCTCCCTCTCCATCACCAACTCCTGGAGTTTACTCAGATTCACATTCCTCAAGTCAGTGATGCTATCCAGCCGTCACATCCTATGTCGTCCCCTTCCCCTCCTGCCTGCAATTCCTCCCAGCATTAGAGTTTTTTTTCAAATGAGTCAACTCTTCGCATGAGGTGGCCAATGTCCTGCAGTTTCAGCTTTAGCATCATTCCTTCCAAAGAAATCCAAGGTTGATCTCCTTCAGAATGGACTAGTTGGATCTCCTTGCAGTCCAAGGGACTCTCAAGAGTCTTCTCCAACACCACAGTTCAAAAGCATCAATTCTTCAGTGCTCAGCCTTCTTCACAGTCCAACTCCTACATCCATACATGACCACAGGAAAAACCATAGTTTTGACTAGATGGACTTAGTCAGCAAAGTAAAGTGTCTGTTTTTGAATATGCTATCTAGGGTGGTCATAACTTTTCTTTCAAGGAGTAAGAGTTTTTAATTTCACGGTTGCAGTCACCATCTGCAGTGATTTTGGAGCCCCGCAAAATAATGTCTGACAGTGTTTCCACTGTTTCCCCATCTGTTTGCCATGAAGTGATGAGACTGGATGCCATGATCTTCGTTTTCTGAATGTTGACTTTTAAGCCAACTTTTTCACGCTCCACTTTCACTTTTATCAAGAGGATTTTTAATTCCTCTTCACTTTCTGCCTTTAGGTTAGTCTCATCTGCATATCTGAGATTACTGATATTTCTCCTGGCAATCTTGATTACAGCTTGTGTTTCTTCCAGTCCAGTGTTTCTCATGATCTACTCTTAGATGTCAATTATGTCTGGCAATAACAAAACACACCCCCGCTAATATAGCAGTACCAGAGAAGGCTAACTAGATGCCTGGAGTTTCAACCAGGCCTTCCTATAATAGGACACTATCTTCCTATGGGAGGCTGGACACTCACCAATAACAAAGAACACTCTTAGGAATCAAAAAAACCTAAGGATGGAATCTCTGTGGAGATGAAATGATGGATCTGTGACAACCAAGTGTGTAGAAAGGAATGCCTTTTCAAAAATCAAACTAACAAAGAAGTAGGACCCTAGGGCACAGTCACACAGTGAGGTGGTAACAGTATTGGATTTTCCCCTCTTGCCGCATGCTAAGTCCTACTATCAGGCAATAGAAAAAGACTAGCCAGAACTACCAGTCATGCTTCTGCGACCACAAGCTAGAAGATGATCCCATTAGAGACATAACTTTTCTGCCCCATGATTGCTAGCTCCTCGGCAAAACTGACACCACCAGTTTTCCAACACCCCAAGCACCTGTAAAATGCAACGGCTTTTTCAAAGATCTGCTTCATTAGCTGACCATCTGGCAGGAGAAAAAGAAGTTTCTGTTTTGAACAAGGCATTCCATAAATTTCCATTATTATAGGAAATACATATATATTCTTTTAATATAGTGACCATTGTGTTAACATAGGTAGGTAAAACTAACTTTAAAATTGAGATAATATGATGCTGAAATATTTTTCTATTTTTTTCCAAGTTGAGAACAGGTGGATACTAAGACATTTTAAGAGTAAAAAACTTAAGTTTTAAGTTCCCCTAGAAACTTGGACGGAGAAGGCAATGGCAACCCACTCCAGTACTCTTGCCTGGAAAATCCCATGGACGGAGTAGCCTGGTGGGCTGTAATCCATGGAGTCGCTAAGAATTGGACACGACTGAGCAACTTCACTTTCACTTTTCACTTTCATGCATTCATGGCGCAATGAGTTGGACACGACTGAAGGGACTTAGCAGCAGCAACTTGGAACCAGAGAGAAATCCTGAAGCCACTTACAGGGGTATTTGATGTAGAAATAGAATATATTGTTACATGAGGATCAAGATAAATTTGAATAGGTAAGTATTTAAAACTATTAGTCGAGGTGTATTATTTGAGGCTATTATTTTTCTATGTTTTAAAGGATCAATATTTCCTAAGCTGCAACTGGCAGACATGGTTCCCAATGTCAATAATCACTGATACATCTTCTACCTCTGAATGTCAACTCATCAGCCATCTTTATTACATGAAAGTCATACTTATTACAACTGATCTACCAAATAGGAGCTTGACCATGAAGGATAATGAAGATTAAAATTTATGTTGGTGATGCCAACAAGTTCCTACATTTCTCTTTTTTCAATATTAAATTTTCATATTCACCTAGATAGTTACATTTTGTATTCTGAAATATTTCAGAGGAACATGAGGCTTTATCTCAATGCCTGTCTCTTTCATTGTGCATTTATATAAACACTTGGGCTTTTGAATGGTCCTCTGACACTAAATTTGTCCATTCCAGTGAATTTTAATTCACTGATTCCTGAAAGCCTGATGTTCACACTTGTCATCTTCTGTTTGACCACTCTTAATTTACCTTCATTCATGAACCTAACATTCTGGGTTCCTATGAAATAACGTTCTCTACAGCATCAAACTTTACTTTTATCCATAGTCATATCCACAATTAGGTATTGTTTTTCCTTTGGCTCCATCTCTTCCTTTTTAATGATTTCCAGAAGCATATAGGGCATCAACCAACCTGGAGAGTTCACCTTTCAGTGTCCTATCTTTTTGGTTTTTCATATTGTTCACTGGGTTTTTTTTTTGTTTTTTGGTTTTTTTTTTTAGTTTTTTATTTTTTAAATTTTAAAATCTTTAATTCTTGCATGCATTCCCAAACATGAACCCCCCTCCCACCTCCCTCTCCATAACATCTCTGTGGGTCATCCCCATGCACCAGCCCCAAGCATGCTGCATCCTGCAAAAACGTTTGAATGTGGGTAGTTGGGGGTTAGAGAGTACACATTTATACAATAAATACCACCCCCTTCACTTATAAATTAATATGGTTTTGCAAATATGTGCAAGGCAAATGTTGTGATGGCCTTATTGAGACTGGAGAACAGGGTGGGAGAGAGAGGGATCAACACGGAAATAATCTCCTGACTTATTATTTTGAGAAGGATTCTGAGAGCTCATTTAGGCTCAGTAAGAAATAGCAATTTGTTGATTTGATGTTCACTGGGTTTTCAAAGCAAGAATACTGAAGGGGTTTTCCATTTCGCTTCTCCAATGGACCACATTTTGCCAGAATTCCCCATCATGTCCAATCCATCCTGGGTGGCCCATGGCATGTCTCATAGTTTCATTGAGGTAGACAAGGCTGTGATTCACTTGATCAGTTTGGTTAGTTTTCTGTGATTGTGGACTTCATTCTGTCTGCCATTTGTTCCATAAAGATAAGAGGTTTATGGAAACTTCCTAATGGAATAGACAGACTGTGAGTGAACCTGGGTCTTGTTCTGATATATGGGGCCATATTCAATTAAGATTTACTCCAATTTACTCTTGATGGGTGTGGCTGTGTTCAGGCTCTGTTGTTTGAATTGAGGACTAACTATGGTATGAATAGTGAAAGCAATTGGGACCTTCATCAAAAGGACTTGAGCATGCACTATTGTATTCAGTGCCCATCACCCTGCTGCATCCCGTTCTTGGACCATGCCTGTTCTCGTGACCCCTGGACACTCACAAGTCTGTCTCAGTCTCCTGCGGGAACACTGTTCTTACTCTTGGCTCCTGGTGAACACAAGGTTTTGTTTGTGCCCTCCAACAGTCTGTTTCAGACCTGTGGAAGTTCTATAATCAAATCCAACTGCCCTCCAAAGTCAAATTGCTTGCGCGTTCTCAGTCCCTTTGCCAGATCCCCAGTCTGAACAATTGGTAGTGGTCCTAAAACTTCCTTACCTGTACAAAAATTTCTTTAGGATAATTATCCTGAAATTTGTGGATTGTGTGCTAGGCCACTTTTTGGTGGGTTGAAATTTTACCTCCTCTGAAAGGGCTTATGTCACAAACTGCAAGAACAAGGTCTGTAGCAGACAGACCTCTTTCCTGTCAGGCCATTGCTGAACCATACCTCTGCAGGAGAAACTCAGTCACTGAAAAGCAGTCCTGATTCTGTTTTTGTTGGACCCCTGGGTATAGGTGCACAAAAAGCTTCATTGAGCACTCTCAGCTTGGCTGGTAGGTATTAATTCTAAATGCAAATTCACCTCTCCTACAGTCTTGTTTTGACTTTTCCTTTGCATTGGACATGATTTTTTATTATTTATTTGCTTTGTTTTGCTTTTTGGGTGGAATGCAACATTTTCTTGTCAGTGGTCATTCAGTAACAAGCTATAATTTTGCAGCTCTCACAGGAAAAGAGGAGTTCACACCCTCTTCTCTGCCATCTTCACTTCCTCACAGGCACAAACTGGCAAAGGGGGAAATCCCTGTATCCCAGCTCTGCACTTTCTTCACGTTTCTGCACTGTCAGATAGGCTGGAAGCCCATGGACAGAGCCAAGGTCACCTCCTCTCTTCTAGGATGTCTGCGCCTTCACGATGAAGGACCCTACCTTATCATGACATTTCTCTCACATGATGAAATTGTTTGCGACATGCAGAGAGTGAGTTGTGACCCCTGATGGGCTGACCCGAGGCAGCACTATCCCAGAGCCTTCCTCTAATATGGAAAACGTGTCCAGTGCAGTAGCTTATCTTCTGTTCCTCCTCCTTCCAGTCTCTACTCTTTTCTGAAGGACCCTCACCTCTTAAAAAACTTGGATCCATTTATAGCCATATCCACCATTTCCACAGCCCGGCCCAATTCTCATAGCCTGAGAGGTCCACAGGCTATGCTTTAAATGCCCCACACCACTGGTTTGCCCTGGATGAGTCCTCAAGCCTTCTATATCTTTTTTCCTGGTAAACACACACACATCAACACTGCAGAAACTGTGAACTTCTTTGTGTCTCTTGATGTAAATCCAAAATTGTGAACACACTGTCCTCAGTTGTCACTGGCCATCCTTTCCTCATTCCTGTTTTGAACAGGACCACCTCAGAGATGCATGGACTAGTGTCCCACACTCTGTGGATGCCTGATGCAGCCTTCTGCTTGCTCCATATCTCATGGTCTGTAACATTTATCTCTGTCAGCTGTGGTTGGACATACATCCACCCAGAAAAATGCATAAATCTGGGCAACAAGCTCATGTGGGTAGACACAAATGTTCAAGGCACATAAGAAAAAATGGAACTAGCTGATTCTGTAGCTGAAGAACCAGTGCTTCATATGAAATATAGAGATTTCCATATTTCTTATAGGAAAAGCTCCGTTCTGAACTCAAATATGAAGTATCAGTTCAGTTCAATCTGTCAGTCATGTTCAACTTTTACGACCCTGTGTACTGCAGCATATCATGCATCCCTGACATTCACCAACTCCCAGAACCTCCTCAAACTCATGTCATTCGAGTTGATGCCATCTAACCATCTCATCCTCTGTCGTCCTCTTTTCTCATTGGCTTCAGTGATTCCCAGCATCAGGGTCCTGTCCAATGAGTCCATTCTTCACATCAGGGGGTCTGGATTATTGGAGTTTCAGCTTCATGATCAGTGCTTCCAATGTATATTCAGGACTGATTTCCTTTAGCATCCTTGCAGTCCAAGCGATATTTTAAAAGCATCAGTTCTTCCGTACTCAGCTATCTTTACTGTCCAAATATCATATGTGTACAAGCTTTCTTCTCCAGGAACATCAATTTTGATAAGCACCCAATTTTCTTTGTCCTGGTTACTTTCTTTCACTTGGTCATCGATCATGACAGGTTTCAGTTCTAACTCTGAGAGTTAGCCTCAAAGGTTATAAAATGTTGGCATTTGGTCATGACAGGGACTGACCGGCAGATAAGTGGTCAGGGTTTGAAGCGCTTGCCCTGGATAGCTGAGTGACATGTGCCTGCCTTCTGCATTATCCCATCACCTTGGACAGCTTCGCAGTACCAGTCACGTTGGCCTGATCCATTGCCTCTGCATTTCTTCAGGGGTCCAGAAATCAAGGACCTCTGAGTTCAGCTGACTTTGAGAACTGCTTTCTCGGTGTGCAACTATCTAGGTCATTCCTTGTCAATGTTGTGCCCCTGTTGGTAGTCTTCCACCCCTTAGGGCCCACAACATTCTGAGTGAGGTCCCTTGTGTTCCTTATCTTTGCGGCTTCATGTGTGCACCTGTCTACTTGTGCTCCGAGCACCCCCTTGGACACACAGCTACAAGGGGCTCTTCCCACTTCCCTCACCCCACCCCCATCCTACTACCCTACCACACCCCACCCCCCACCCCCCACCCACCCATCCCCACCCACCCATCCCCACCCTAATGTTCCTCCCCTGACTCTTAAAATGAGCCCCTTTTGGACTCCTGGCGGGAATCCCACTCCAGATCCAAAATCTGGTGACATTTGCTCTGTGAGGAAACAGGAACTGGAATTGGTTGTGCCTCGTGTTTCCGGACAATGCTGAGTCACCACTTATCTCGTCTCAGCATTCAGTCACCACTTATCTCACCTCAGCATGCAGCAGGGACCATGTGTCTAAGGGCAGCAGCACAAACGGTAAGTTCCATCTTGGGTACCCAGCCTTCCAGCAAGGTGACATTGAGCTATTCCCTGTTTCGCCCCCACACACCCGCAATTCTATTTGCTGCCCTAAAACAAGTTATCAGGACTAGGGGTTGGAGTGAAGACAGAAGTGGGTGAGGAGCCAGCCAGGGCCACGTGCTCTATGGGAATGGGGAGAGAGGAGGATGGTCGGGAGGCAGGGCTGCTGTGTGTGGGGGTAGCCTGAGGCTTAAGAAGGGGTGGCAGACAGTGCAGGACAGGGTGAATGGGCCCTGGGAGATCAGCCCAACAGGTGGGGCCATAGACCAGAGGGCCTCTCCCGGGGTTCCTGGGCTCCAGAGCCCCACGTGGCCAGATTCTGCTCCAGGGAGATAGTGAGTTTTACATCTGCCACCACCCTAGGCGCTGTCATTGACCTGGCTATGAAAATTCCATCCATGGTTTCCAGCTGCACAATCCAAACAGCACACTCCTGTGTTGCATGGGACAGTCAATAACTCGGAACTCTTCCCGAGTATCCAAAGGATATGCAGGGGCGCCAAGTGGCTGCATAATTTTCTCCGTGGTATGAGAGACTGTTACTGTCCGGATACTAGAGGAGTAGGAAAAAAAACCACCGTTTGCTACAGTTGATCTCCACTGTTTAGGGCCACCAGAGCTTAGGGTACAGAGCTCGCTCTATGTCTATTTGCTTCTGCCAAAGCACTGTTTGGGCAATACTTCTGTGTGTGTACTAGAGGCTTGTGTCTGAGTGTCTCTGTCTCTCCCCAAGTGGTGCTGTTGCCGTTAACAACTGTCTGGACATGAGAGATCATATGAGACTCTTATCCTTGGCGAGGAGGCAAGCCATTCTTCTCCTGAGTGAGTTGCACCAACGGCAGTTCAGACTTTTTAGTCCACACGTTTGGAGAGTGCTTTCTCACACTTGAAAGCCAAAAGAGGGTGGCCGCTGCTGAACCACAAAAGGGGATGGGTTACCCTCCCTTCCTCTCTGATCAAACGTGAATGCTGCACAGGCTGCAATTCCAGACACAAACCCACGGTGGGTGACCCACAGCGCATTGGACACCCAGATACAAGGGCCATTACTCATGTGGTGGCTTGGCCACACTTTACACAGATGGAAAACAGGGGATGCTCGGCTGGCATGAGGAAAGTCCCTGAAACTTGTTCGAATGCTTGCCAGTGAGATGCTAAGAACCCGTTATATTCCAAGACTCACTGGTACTGGAGACATGCATGTCTGCCCATTTACCCTATTGAGGCGTGATTCTGTTTTCGATGTGAGAATACATCCCAGCCTGCCCAGTCCCCCAAGTCTGTGGGGTCTGAGAGCAGCTAGAGGATCAAGCTAAGCCATCCATCCTCTAGACCTGATACCCAATATATGCATTTTGCAAAGAGTACAAAGAGTGATGTTTCAAACTGGAAGACTATGCAGGTAACAGGTGCTTATGCTGAAGTGCTCATCCATCTCTGGAACCTCACAAAAAAGGCAAGGGTTTCTCCTGCTCATGGCAAGGTCAGGGAAAGATGCCCAGCACTCGAGAAGGATAGAAAGGCCCTTGTAGCTGGGTGTCCAAGGGGCTGTGTGTCACCCACCGTGGCTCTGTGTCTGAGATTACAGTCTGTTCTCAGCTCCTGTGCACTCTCACTGGTCGCCCCCAAGCACTTTCTTCCTGCCACTCCTTTCAGCAAGGCATCCTGGGGGCACTGTGAGTCCAGTTAGAACTTCCTCACTCAGTGACATAACGGGGATTGGTACCCTGGCTCTGTGCCTCTGCTGGCTAGAGTCTATGTACCTTTCCCTATGACCTTCATGTTTTTGCTATCCAAGTTTCATCACCTGGCTAGGTCTGTTTTGATAGCTCCTAATCACAAGCATACTGGCAGATGCTTTTGTGTGCACATGTGCACACATGTCCATGTGTACACACTAACATCCCTGAGAGGTAACTTGCACATATGCAGAAGTACAAGCTTTCTTCCTCAGGAACTTCAATTTTGGTAAGCACCCACCTTTCTTTGTACTGGTTATTTCCCTTCACTTGCTCATTGATCATGCTAAGCCTGTGACTTATTCAAAGGTTACAAAATCTTGATTTTTTTTGTGACAGGGACCTATCTGCAGAGCACTGGGCAGGGTTGGAAGCACTCTCCCTGGACAGCTGAGTGACATGTGCCTCTGTTATACAATCTACCATCACCTTGGACAGCTTCACAGTACCAGTCACGTTGGCCTGATCCATTGCCTCTGCATTCCTTCAGGTTACAAGAAAACAAGGATGTCTGGGCTCAGCTGACTTGGAGAACCACTTTCTCAGTCATTCCTGGTCAAAGTTGTGCCCTGTTTGTAGCCTACCACCTCTTAGGGCCCGCAACATTCTGAGTGAGGACCCCTGTTCTTCCTATCTGCTCACCTTTCTGTGTGCACCTGTCTACCTGTGCCCTCAAGCACCCCTGGGAAACAAGGGCCTCTTCTCACTTCCCCTACCCCAACCCAACCCATCTATCCCACCTCAACCCCAACCTCACCCACCTCTACCACCACCCTAGCCCCAGCCTAATGCTCTGCCCCTGCCAGTCTGATGGCCATGGCCACAGGCACCACCCCTCCCCTCTCTCCATGCCACTCCCTGCTTCTTAAATCCCTTCTCGACTCCTTGGCAGACCCCACTTGAGACCCGAAGATCTGGTGAGATTTGCTCTGGGAGGAAACAGAAGCTGGGACTGGTTGGGCTGCATGGTTTCCAGACACTGCTGAGTCACTGCTTCTCTCGCTTCAGCCTTCAGCAGGGACCACGTGGTGTGGTGTGGCTGCACAAACCCTTGGTTTCTGCCTTGGGTCCCCCGCTTTCCCACAAGGTGACCTTCAGCTAGTCCCTGGTTCACCCCCACAGACCCCCAATTCTACTTGGTGCCCCCAAATGGGTTATTGGGACCAGGGACTGGAGTGAAGGCCAAAGAAGGTGAGGAGCCTGCCACGGCCACGTGCTCTAGAAGGAGGTGAGGGGGCCACATTCTCTTGAAAGTGGCTGCAGAGTCACACTTTGGACACCATAATCCAGTGAACCAGGTTCTGCCGTCACTTGGCACTGGATGTGGGGTTCCCTCTGGAGGTGCCACGGCATCGTGGGACGAGAAAGGGACAGAAATGGGCCTGTGGGATGGTGGCCAGTGTCCACAGAGGAAGGGCTCTTTGACCAAAGCACCAGCTTGGCACTTTGATTTTCCGCTGGTCCAGCCATTGAGAAATTGCTCAGATTTTGAAATAAGAGGAGACAGTCACATGGTGGGGTTGGCTCTCTAGTTTTCAGTTTATCCTCCAGTTTTCTAAATACCCGTTAACCTAACGTCTTTTTGTTTTTGGAGCATTTTGGTTCTTGCTCTCAGGCTTGGTTGGACACGTGTGACTGCGAGAATAGGAGACCAGAGAAACCAGGTGCTTGAGGGCATGAGGCCATTGTGAGCTGAACCAGTGTGGGTGGAAGTCATCTTTAGGTAAGGTGGTTCCCTTCAACACACCTTTGGTGCCAGCTCCATGCTGGTCATCGTGGAGCTGGGTAGAATCTGTGGCCTGAGGCCCTCAGGGCAGGAGGAGGATGAGCACCCTTTAGTTTCCCAAGTCATTTTCCTAACAGAGTTTTGGTCCTGCTGCTATCTTAGAAGAGGCAGCTGCCATATGATGGGGATCCATTCCTGAAGCCATGGTCAGTTTCAGAACCTGTGCTTGGGAGGCTAGTTTCAGACCACAGAACTTGACCCTTGTGTGGAACTGGGCAAGGCCCAGTGGTGAGTCCAGTGATGTTTTGATCTCCCTACTTGTGGGACCCGTGGGAGTGAGGTGCCCCTGGAAATAAAGCACTTGGGCAACAGAGTGAGTCCTCTAGCTGCAACTGGAGGAGGCCAGGGAGGCCGTGTGGCCAGACATGGAATGGAGAATGGAGAGGGACCCCAAGGGCTAAGACAATGTTGTGCACTAGGGATGCTGACTAGCCCCTGGGAGCTACTGATCCCAGCACACCTGACTGAAACCCCCCAGTATCATTGCTGTCTCCACAGCAAAATATATAGACCTTCTGTCCCAGAGCTGCAACTCTTGAGTGTCTGTGTCAGGATCGACTGGGGCCAGGACCTTGAGAGGAGGAAGGTGTGTAAAGAGGAGAGGTGAAGGTCGTGAATCCAGGGGAGTTCAGGGCGGAAGGAGAAGAGTCAGTCAGGGGCTGCCAGCCAGTTGCCTTCCTGTGCAGACAGAGCGTGATCAGAGCCCAGGCTATGGTGGAGAGTCCCAGAGCTCTGCTTCTGCAATCATGGGACCAGACCAGGGTCTCCACACCCTTCACATCTCCTGCCTCATGTGTGGGAGGGGCCTCTGCACACAGCTGTTGCCCAGATTCTGCTGGTGACACCCCATCAGTAAATCTGCTTACCTCACCCTGTGGAGGGCAGGCAGTACTGAGAGGTTTGCTCCTGGGAGATGGACTGAGGCTGAGCCCTTGGAGGACAGCTGTTGAACTGAGGAAAGGTGTAAATCTAGGCCTTTCTGGATTTCTCCCCAAATATTGCACTGTTGCCCCATCCTCCTGGATGACCTGGCAGTACTCATAGAAGTGCTGAGTCCCTAGACTTTGGTGGGTGTTGTCCCATGAAAGGAGGCTCCTGTTCTGTGCTCTAGTAGTCCCTAAGGTTTTCACTACCCACAAACAGAGTAGGATATTCCAGTCCTCAGAGACTATTCTGGGCACACTGCCCTACCAGACTGGCCCAGGGATGGCTTAGGAAGACTTGGACCTGGCCAGAGACATCATTTGGTGTCACTCTCTGTGGCCCCCTCTGTGACACTCTCTTGAGCCCCAGCCCTTGCCTGTGAAAAGGAAAAAGCATGGTAAGGCGCCTGCTGATGATGTTTCCATTTTTGAGGAAGAACCTGAGATGAGGAAAGTGAAACACTTTGTGATTTAAGTCCTGCCAAGTACAAGGTATTGTCATTTTGATTTAGAATCCAGCGTCAGGCTCTCATTCCCATTCCCCTGGAAAAACTTGAATAAAGAACCTGTTTGTGAAAAGAGAAATGAAGATGTCTTAAAAGCAATGATGCAAGCAAATGTTAGTTCACTTGGTAGTGATACAGAAACTTGGAGATAGTATCAGGCCTGAAAGCACAAAGAATGAGACATTGGAAGCAGAACCAGGCTTAGGAAGTAGGGTGACAACGGTCCAGATCGTGCATAGGAAAAATCCTACCCCCCAGTTGAAAGTTATGTGCTAAGAAGAAAGGAAACAGATTTGAAAGGACTCTTTGCTGACTTTTTTGGAAAGAAATGAAACACTTTAATTCTCAATGTTTAAGATCACAAAGTACTAAAAAAAAAAAAACTCTACTATTTTTATTTCTCTAAACATTTGCAACCAGTCAATCCTAAAGAAATCAACCCTGAATATTTATTGAAAATGGTGATGTCGAAGTTGAAGCTCCAATATTTGCCCACCTGATGTGAAGAACTGACTCTTTGGAAAGGACCCTGATACTGGGAAAGATGGAAGACAAAAGGAGAAGGGGATGACAGAGGATGAAATCAATGGATGGCATCACTGACTCAATAGTCATGAGTTTGAGCAACCTCTGGGAGACAGTGATGGGCAGGGAATCCTGGTGTGCTAAGGTTCATGGGGTCTCAAAGAGTCAGACATTGCTGAATGTCTGAACAACAACAAACATTCACCACAGTTACTGGAACAGGGTTCTTGACTTTAAAAAAATATGGAATGGCCGTGCAAAAATATCATAGTTTTGCCTTAGATTATGAAGGTTGGCTTTGCAGTTTCAGCATGAGTGGTCACCCTGGTGGCTCTGCTTCACCATACAGATCAGGTTTGCTTGACATTATTTTTGAGGCTTGCTTGCTTTTCATTTTTTAGACACCCTGAGTAGAAGATCATGACTTTAAAAAAAAATATTTTCAGTTTTACAGAGATATTAATAGAATTGACATATAACCCTGTGTAAGTTTAAGGAGTCCAGCATCATGAGTCCACTTACATCCACCATGCAGCGATGAGTGCAGTAAGTCTAGAGAACATTCATCATTTCATATGGATACAAAATTAAATAGAAAGGAAAAACAAGAGTTTTGTTTTGCTGAGAACTTCTAGTGTTTGCTCTAAGAATGTTTTACCTAACATAAAACAGCATTAGTTATACTTGTGTTGCATGTCACCTAACAAAACAGTGTTAGTTTTACTTGTGTTGTACGTCTCCTCCCTCATACATGTTCATAATTAGAAGATGAACATGATAGTTTCATGAGGTGTCCCACCCGGTCACCGTGAATGATGCCCGCCTGCCCCATCCACTTTGTAAATATTAGAAACATCTCCTCCCAGCTGCCCACATCCACTTCTCTCTGAGCCTCTCTCATCTGCGTGTCCAATCTCAATGCTCCCTCTGTGTGCCCTTAGAAGTAGGAAGGGGGGACAGCCACTGGCATGTCACCTAGGTAAAGAGAAACAGAGTGGGACACTGTGAAACAATTAGGTGTTGTTTCCAGGGCTCCAAAGAGTTCTGGCACCACAGTCCTTTATGTCTCATAATGAAACAAATAGCTCCAGGTCATTCACCTTAAAACCTGAGTAAAGAAACAATCGGCTGAGCAGAGGTATAGAATTGATATAGACTTTAAAGACTCAAGAGGCAGTTTTCAGTAACAGGTTAACCAGGGGTATACTCTACTGAAGATTAAGGAGGTCTCCTTTATGTACAGTTGGGAAGGTCCCCTGGAGTCAGAAATGGCAACCCACTGCAGTATTTTTGCCTAGAGAATCCCATGGACAGAGGAGCTTAGTGGGCTACAGTCGATGGGGTCCCAAAAAGTCAGACACGACTGAGTGACTACTGCCTAATACTAGAAAGAAATTAGGCAAGAAGTGAAGTGCTAGAAAAAAAGTTATTTACTAGAGTATGATACTTGGAAAGTTCACAATCATTGTGTTGCCCTAAGTATTCAGTTAGACTTTCACAATCAGCGGAAGAGGGAGGGGGGGAAAAATCTTCATTTTGTTGAGTAGACAGCACGTTTCCATCATCAGTGCCTCCCCCAGGTAGGGCAGGGAAGTTTACTTGTTCAGCTGTATATGGTCATGCTAGGACTATGATAGTTCAGTTCAGTTTAGCTGCTCAATCGTATCCGACTCTTTGCGACCCCATGGACTGCAGCAAACTAGACTTCCCTATCATATAACTTGGGAAAAATATTTTCAGGACTCAGTACAATGCAGGTATTTCATTTTGAAAAGTCACCTTTCCAAAAGTGAATGTGTTTTGTATGCCCAGAACCTGTTTTAGGGAGTCATTAACTTGATGACCTCTGGGCAGGTTGTAGGTCTTGTTTTCTGCTATTGTTTTATTGTTTGGGGGCACATTCTGGAAAGAACATGTTTTAGAGTCCAAAGAGCATGTTTTGGGGGTTATTAACTCATGGAGTTCACTAGGAAGGATGTAACTCTCATGCCACCACTGTTTCATTGTTTAGGGCCATGTCTCGTGCATCTGTTGCATGGTTTTGTTGCTAAGCAAGTTAGCTTGATTTAAGCAAGCCAAGCTGGCTTTGATACTGAGCGACTTGTTTTGCTTTATGAATCGAGCAAGTCTACATGTTTCAGAATTTTCCCATTACTTTCTTGAACGTCATTAGGCTTATTGTGGTCTCCCAAAACCCCATAGAATTTCTTCTCTATCTACAGTTCCCTAATGGAGTATCAAGCTAACTGTTAGATCATTCTATTCTATTATTCTGTTCCTACCACCTGAGGACACTCCCAGCCCCCAAGTGCAGGCTGTAGTGCCTTTAGTGATAATGATCCCAACACTGCCCCAGCAAATGAGATGCAGCTCTGAGAGCCAGGAGACCAGGCCGCTTGTTCTGCTGCAATTTCCTTCCTCCCCTTGGTTCTGGGCTACCACCTGCCAAGTTCTGCAGGCCTACCTGCCTGGAGTGGACCCTCAACCTCCCACCCCCCACCCATTCCACCCTGCTTTGATTCTAGAAGCACCACCCTCAGGAGTAACTGGCTAGAATTAGGGTAACCTGGACATCTGGCAAGTCTTCACTGGGGAGGAAGAAGGAGGAAGCCTCTTCTGTTTATGTCTAGATGTCACTGAATCTGTCTTTCCAAGCAACTGAAGAAACAGCAGGCTTACAGAGAAGGGTAGACTATTCCAGAATAACAAGAGATTTGACTCCAGATTGGAGGGAGGACAGACATACTGGAACTCCAGGTGGGATCTTGTCGGCTGGAGGCTGGGTCCACAGGGCTTCTTGTCAGTCTGAGACCTCTGAGGACCAGCCAGGCTGTCATCTTCCTCTAGAAGTCAGGAGGGTCATCATCCAGAATACCTAGTACCTCTTTGGGCACAGATGCATTCAAACGACCCCCAGGAAGGGCCTGGGGAGCAGAAGCTTTGCAATCTCAGAAGGTAATCTGCAATTAGAGATGGAATGAGCTCTTGCCACAATGAAACAAGCTCAGACGCTGCACCAGCCAGTTCAGTTCAGTCGCTCAGTTGTGTACGACTCTTTGAGACACCATGAATTGCAGCACGCCAGGCCTCCCTGTGCATCACCAACTACTGGATTTCATTGAGACTCACGTCCATCGAGTCAGTGATGCCATCCAGCCATCTCATCCTCGGTTGTCCCCTTCTTATACTGCCTCCAATCCCTCCCAGCATCAAATTCTTTTCCAGTGAATGAACTCTTCGCATGAGGTGGCCAAAGTACTGGAGTTTCAGCTTTAGCATCATCCTTCCAAAGAAATCCCAGGGCTGATCTCCTTCAGAATGGACTGGTTGGATCTCCTTGCAGTCCAAAGGACTCTCAAGAGTCTTCTCCAACACCAACATTCAAAAGCATCAATTCTTCAGTGCTCAGCCTTCTTCACAGTCCACTTCTACACCCATACATGACCACAGGAAAAACCATAGCCTTGACTAGACAGACCTTAATCGGCAACGTGATATCTTGCTTTTCAATAGGCTATCTAGGTTGGTCATAACTTTTCTTCCAAGGAGTAAGCGTCTTTGCAGTCACCATCTGCAGTGATTTTGGAGCCCCCCAAAATAAATTCTGGCACTGTTTCCACAGTTTCTCCATCTATTTCCCATGAAGTGATGGGACCAGATGCCATGATCTTCATTTTCTCAATGTTGAGCTTTAAGCCAACTTTTTCGCTCTCCTCTTTCACTTTCATCAAGAGGCTTTTTAGTTCCTCTTCACTTTCTGCCATAAGGGTGGTGTCTGTGCAACACAAAAATATGCCCAAGGTTAGCTCAAACCTGGAAACTGAGAGTCGTCCTGGGCCAACCTGACACTGGGGAGGAAGAACACATCTTCATGCAGATGAGACCCTAGGCTTCTGTGTCCAGTGAATCCCCTGCCCAAACATATTCTGTGGAGCTGAAGGTGGATAGAGGCCTGTCCCCTGCCTCAAACAGGAAGACTTTTTGGCTGCTACTTCCTGTATTTAGATCATTTGTAGACAGTAGTCGCTCCTGCATCCTTAGATCTCCTGGATGCTGATTTCCCATGGAAATACCCCAAGGTTAGACCTCTCCTATTTCCTGTTTCCTCAAGTCCCTGTGAAGTCAGCCAACTCTTCCTAATGTTCAGTGGGGCAGATCCATCCATCCATCCATCTTCGCCCAAGTAGATCTGATTCCTCCCTCGCGGAGCATGACAAGCGTGTCCTGCCTTGGCTGTCTCAGGCTCACCAGCCTGGAAAGGAAACCAGGGGTGAACTTTGGCTTCTCTCTGAAAGCTATTTGAGGTACTGGTGGAAAGTGCCTGTGTCATCATGGCTGTTTCTTAATCAGGGACTTGATGATTATCTTTGTGGAGAATTTTGAGCTCCTGCAACTGATTGGTCAAGGTGATTGTCAGAAGTCAAAATGCCCACAAGGCACATTCCAGCTTAACCCTAATTTATTGTTTTAACTCTGTCTACTGGAGAAGGGACTGACATGCGACTTCAGTATTCTTGCCTTGAGAACCCTATGAACAGTATGAAAAGGCAAAATGTAAGATACCAAAAGAGGAACTCCTCATATCATTAGGTGCCCAATATGCTACCGGAGATCAGTTGAGAAATAACTCCAGAAAGAATGAATGGATGGCCCCAAAGCAAAACAATACCACCTTGTGGTTGTGATTGGTGATAGAAGCAAGATCCGATGCTTCAAGCAATGTTGCATAGGAACCTGGAATGTCAGGTCCATGAATCAAGGCAAATTGGAAGTGGTCAAAAGAAATATGGCAAGGGTGAAAGTTGACATTCTAGGAATCAGCAAACTAAAATGGACTGGAATGGGTGAATTTAATTCAGACGACCATTATATCTACTACTGCGGGCAGGAATCCCTCAGAAGAAATGTAGTAGCCATCATGGGCAACAAAAGAATCTGAAATGTAGTACTTGGATGTAATCTCAAAAATGACAGAATGATCTCTGTTCGTCTCCAAGGCAAACCATACAATATCACAGTTATCCAAGTCTATGCCCCAACCAGTAATGCTGAAGAAACTGAAGTTGAACGGTTTTATGAAGACCTACAGGACCTTGTAGAACTAACATCCAAAAAGGATGTCCTTTTCATTATAGGGGACTGGAATGCTAAAGTAGGAAGTCAAGAGACACCTGGAGTTACAGGCCAATTTCGCCTTGGAATGTGGAATGAAGCAAGGCAAAGACTAATATAGTTTTGCCAAGAAAATGCACTGGTCATAGCAAACACGCTCTTCCAACAACACAAGAGAAGGCTCGACACATGGACATCACCAGATGGTAAACACTGAAATCAGATTGATTATATTCTTTGCAGCCAAAGATGGAGAAGCTCTATACAGTCAACAACAACAACAACAGCAAAAATGACCAGAAGCTGACTGTGACTCAGATCATGAACTCCGTATTACCAAATTCAGACTCAAATTGAAGAAAGTAGAGAACACTGCTAGACCATTCAGGTATGACCTAAATCAAATCTCTTATTATACAGTGGAAGAAAGAAATAGATTTAAGGGTCTAGATCTGATAGATAGAGTGCATGAAAAACTATGGAATGAGGTTCGTTACATTGTACAGGAGACAGGGATCAAGACCATCCCCTTGGAAAAGAAATGCAAAAAAGCAAAATGGCTGTCTGGGGAAGCCTTACAAATAGCTGTGAAAAGAAGAGAGGCGAAAATCAAAGGAGAAAAGGAAAGATATAAGCATCTGAGTGAAGAGTTCTAAAGACTAGCAAGAAGAGATAAGAATGCCTTCTTCAGCAATCAATGCAAATAAATAGAGGAAAAGAACAGAATGGGAAACACTAGAGATCTCTTCAAGAGAATTAGAGATTCCAAGGGAACATTTCACGCAACATTGGGCTCGATAAAGGACAGAAATGGTATGGACCTAACAGAAGCAGAAAATATTAAGAAGAGGTGCAAGGATACACGGAAGAACTGTACAAAAAGATCTTCATGACCCAGGTAATCTTGATGTGATCACTAATCTAGAGTCAGATATCCTGGAATGCGAAATCAAGTGGGCCTTATAAATCATCACTATGAACAAAGCTAGTGGAGGTGATGGAATTCCAGTTCAGCTGTTTCAAATTCTGAAAGATGATGCTGTGAAAGTGCTGCATTCAGCATGCCAGCAAATTTGGAAACATCAGCAAAGGCCACAGCACTGGAAAAGGTTATTTTTCATTCCAGTTCCAAAGAAAGGCAATTCAAAAAAGTGCTCTAACTACTGCACAATTGCACTCATCTCACACGCTAGTAAAGTAATGTTCAAAACTCTCCAAGCCAGGCTTCAGCAGTACGTGAACCGTGAACTCCCTGATGTTCAAGCTGGTTTTAGAAAAGACTGAAGAACCAGAGATCAAATTGCCAATATCCACAGAATCATGGAAAAAGCAAGAGAGTTCCAGAAAAATATCTATTTCTGCTTTATTGGCTATTCCAAAGCCTCTGACTGTAAGGATCACAATAAATTGTGGAAAATTCTGAGAGAGATGGGAATACCAGACCACCTGACCTGTCTCTTGAGAAATCTGTATGCAGGTTCAGGGAGCAACAGTTAGAACTGGACATGGAACAACAGACTGGTTCAAAATAGGAAAAGGAGTACGTCAAGTCTGTATATTGTCACCTGGCTTATTTAACTTATATGCAGAGTACATCATGAGAAACGCTGGACTGGAAGAAACACAAGCTGGAATCAAGATTGCCGGGAGAAAAGTCAATACCATCGATATGCAGATGACACCACCCTTATGGCAGAAAGTGAAGAGGAACTAAAAAGAATCTTGATGAAAGTGAAAGAGGAGAGCGAAAAAGTTGGCTTAAAGCTCAATATTGAGAAAATGAAGATCATGGCATCTGGTCCCATCACTTCATGGGTAATAGATGGGGAAACAGTAGAAAGAGTGTCAGACTTTATTTTTTTGGACTCCAAATCACTGCAGATGGTGACTGAAACCATGAAGTTAAAAGACGCTTACTTCTTGGAAGAAAAGTTATGACCAACCTAGATAGTATATTCAAAAGCAGAGACATTACTTTGCCAACTAAGGCTTGTCTAGTCAAGGCTATGGTTTTTCCTGTGGTCATGTATGGTTGTGAGAGTTGGACTGTGAAGAAGGCTGAGCACTGAAGAATTGATGCTTTTGAATGTTGGTGTTGGAGAAGACTCTTGAGAGTCCCTTGGACTGCAAGGAGATCCAACCAGTCCATTCTGAAGGAGATCAACCCTGGGATTTCTTTGGAAGGATGATGTTAAAGCTGAAGCTCCAGTACTTTGGCCACCTCATGCAAAGAGTTGACTCTTTGGAAAAGACTTTGATGCTGGGAGGGATTGGGGGTAGGAGGAGAAGGGGATGACAGAGGATGAGATGGCTGGATGGCATCACTGACTCAATGGATGTGAGTCTGAGTGAACTCCGGGAGCTGGTGATGGACAGGGAAGCCTGGTGTGCTGCGATTCATGGTATCTCAAAGAGTTGGACACGACCGAGCGACTGAACTGACCTGAACAATCAGCCACATCTCTGGCTGCTGATGGGGACGGTAGGACTTTGGTAAATGTCATCTCTAGAAAGTTACCAAACTGTAGAATATCCTTCAGGGAAGGCCACCTTCTCGCCCTCCAAATGGAAGAACTGTTGGGGCATCACAATAGCGGGTGTGGTGAGGTTTCATCTGTCACTGTTCTTTCAGTCAGCCCAGCAAGGTCTTCACCAGAGACCCTTTGATGCAGGTTTTGCACCTCCCCTGAGAGAAAGTCCGTGTTGCTACCTGTGCTTAATGCAGAGCAAAGGAAAAACTGAATTGCATTTGTCGGCTTAAAGTTGATCTCCCATCAGAATCTGTGTAAGTAAGAACCATAGGGGAGGGAACAGGGTCAGGGGTCGGGGGGTCGAAGGCTCTTCGCATTCCTTGTTCGTTGGCACTGAGGGAACGTCAGGTTACCCAGCTACACTTGGTAGGAGCCTTTGAAAGTCATGGTGAGGGTACAAGCCGATGGACAGAGCCAAGCCTAGGATATGCAGGGGGACCCCTGAGCCTCCAGCTGCAGCCATTTGCTGACACAGATTTGTGTCCTGGGCCCACGTTTATTTCCCTTCGGGAGATCCACCACCCTAATCCCTCAGTGGCTTTCAGGCAGAAAAAGGTGTATGCCAGGTTTGGACAACCAAAGCAGTTCCATCCTTTCCTAACCCACATTCGTAAATTTAATCTCCAGCTTCATGGAGGAAACGTCCTTTGCCTCCAGGGAGGGAGGAAGCATGGATCTTGGGTTTGCTTTGGGTTTAAGGGATCCACATTGTCCATTTTCAGTCACTCCCTCTGCTGGCAATTTCTCAGGCCTAGCCTAAGAAAAGTCTTTGAATTCCTCCAATAAAACAGACTTGTCTTGAGTACTTTCCTTGGTTTCATTGCAAATTTCTGGTCCCTCTGTTCTGGCCAGCTCCTAGGTGTCATTCTGACCTGACCAGTTCCAGGGAAGCCTGGACCCTCAAAATCTGGAGGACCCACCATCCCTCCATTACACCTCTGCCCCCCCCTCCCCATTAACAGGCACATGTTTCACTGTCTAGGGTAGTGATAATTGACAGTGTGATACTTGGGAATCTTACAGTTACTTTTTCTTCTGGGGTGACACAACCATCTGCACAAAGCTATCTGAACATAAACATTTGGATGATTTTGATTTGACCCAAACTCCCCTAATGAATGTACCTTCAGGTTGGTTTTCTTCCTGTATATTTTGCTTTGCTGAGCAGACATAGGATCCCATCAGTTGTATGTAGTGAGAAAGTTGAAAAACAAAAAAAAACAAAACAAGAAACCACTCAGCCTTAGCTAGATGGAGATCTACTAGTAAGATAGCACTTTAGCTGGAAATGGAAATTTCAGCCAGAATCTGAAAAGTGTGTTCTGGAAAGAGAAGATGGACCCAGGCCTGAACACACTGCTTCACGTTGGAGTCTCACATTCTGACAGCTGTACCTGCTGGGGTCTTCCTGGGACAGGCCAAGCAGGCCATGATCCTGTTGAGAATTTTCTTTGCCTTTCAATCACTTTGGCAATTGCACACTTTGCTTTTGCTTCTACATGAAGTTTCACATTTTTCCGAGACAGATTGGTTTCTTCTCTGATTTTCACCACTTGTAGAAACTGTTACATTATTTATTTCTTTTTTTTCTTTAATTATTATTATTTTTTTATTTTTACTTTATTTTACTTTACAATATTGTATTGGTTTTGCCATATATTGGCATGAATCCACCACGGGTGTCCATGAGTTCCCAAACATAAACCCCCTCCCACCTCTCACCCCATATCATCTCTCCGGATCATCCACATTCAACAGGCCCAAGCATCCTCTATCCTGCATCGAACATAGACTGGGGATTCGTTTCTTACATGATAGCATACATGTTTTAATGCCATTCTTCCAAATCATCCCACCTTCTCCCTTTCCCACAGAGTCCAAAAGTCCGCTCTACACATCTGTATCTCTTTTGCTGTCTCGCATACATGGTCATCATGACCATCTTTCTAAATTCGATATATATGGGTTAGTATACTGTATTGGTGTTTTTCTTTCTGGCTTATTTCACTCTGTATAATTGTCTCCAGTTTCATCCATCTCATTAAAACTGACTCAAATGTATTGTTTTTAATGGCTGAGTAATACTCCACTGTGTATGTGTACCACACCTTTCTTATCCATTCATCTGCTGACGGACGTCTAGGTTTTTTCCATGTCGTGGCTATTATAAACAGTGTTGTGATGAACATTGGGGTAAATGTGTCTCTTTCAATTCTGGTTTCCTCAGTGTGTATGCCCAGAGGTGGGATTGCTGGGTCATAAAGCAGTTCTATTTGCAATTTTTTAAGGAATCTCCACACTGTTCCCTGTAGTGGCTGTACTGGTTTGCATTCCCACCAAAAGTGTAAGAGGATTCCCTTTTCTCCACACCTTCGCCAACATTTATTGCTTGCAGACATTTGGATCGCCGCCATTCTGACTGGTGTGGAGTGATACCTCATTGTGGTCTTGATTTGCATTTCTCTAATGATGAGTGATGTTGAGCATCTTTTCATGAGTTTGTTAGCCAACTATATGTCTTCTTTTGAGAAATGTCAACTTAGTTCTTTGTCCCATCTTTTGATTGGGTCATTTATTTTTCTGGAATTTAGCTGCATAAGTTGCTTGCATATTTTTGAGATTAGTTGTTTGTCAGTTGCTTCATTTGGCATTATTTTCTCTCATTCAGAAGACTGTCTTTTCACCTTGCTTATAGTTTCCTTTGTTGTGCAGAAGCTTTTAATTTTAATAAGGTATGATTTGTTTATTTTTGCTTTTATTTCCAGTATTCTGGGAAGTGGATCATAGACGATCCTGCTGTGATTTATATTAGGAGAGTGTTTTGCCTATGCTCTCCTCTAGGAGTTTTATAGTTTCTGGTCTTATGTTTAGATCTTTAATCCACTTTGAGTTTATCTTTGTGTGGTGGTGTTAGAAAGTGATCTAGTTTCATTGTTAGTTGTCCAGTTTTCCCAGCACCACTTGTTAAAGAGGTTTTCTTCACTCCATTGTATATTCTTGCCTCCTTTGTCAAAGATAAGGTGTCCGTATGTGTGTGGATTTATCTCTGGGTTTTCTATTTTGTTCCATTGATCCATATTTCTGTCTTTGTGCCAGGACCATACTGTCTTGATGACTGTGGCTTTGTAGGAGAGCCTGAAGTCAGGCAAGTTGATTCCTCCAGATCCATTCTTCTTTCTCAAGATTGCTTTGGCTATTCGAGGTTGTTTTTTGTTTGTTTGTTTGTTTGTTTGTTTGTATTTCCATACAAATCTTGAAATGATTTGTTCTATTTCTGTGAAAAATACCGCTGGTAGCTTGATAGGGGTTGCATTGAATCTGTAGATTGCTTTGGGCCGTATACTCATTTGCACGATATTGATTCTTCTGATCCATGAACATGGTATATTTCTCCATCTATTAGTGTCCTCTTTGATTTCTTCCATCAGTGTTTTATAGTTTTCTATATATAGATCTTAAGTTTCTTTAGGTAGATATATTCCTAAGTATTTTATTCTTTTCGTTGCAATGGTGAATGGAATTGTTTCCTTAATGTCTTTTTCTACTTTCTCATTATTAGTGTATAGGAATGCAAGGGATTTCTGTGTGTTGATTTTATATCCTGCAACTTTACTCTATTCATTGATCAGCTCTAGTAATTTTCTGGTGGAGTCTTTAGGGTTTTCTATGTAGAGGATCATGTCATCTGCAAACAGTGAGAGTGTTACTTCTTCTTTTCCAATTTGGATTCCTTTTATTTCTTTTTCTGCTCTGATTGCTGTGGCCAGAACTTCCAGAACTATGTTGAATAGTAGCAGTGAAAGTGGGCAGCCTTGTCTTGTTCCTGACTTTAGGGGAAACGCTTTCAATTTTTCACCATTGAGGATAATGTTTGCTGTGGGTTTGTCATAGATAGCTTTTATTATGTTGAGGCATGTTCCTTCTATTCCTGCTTTCTGGAGAGTTTTTATCATAAATGGATGTTGAATTTTGTCATAGGCCTTCTCTGCATCTATTGAGATAATCATATGGCTTTTATTTTTCAATTTGTTACTGGGATGAATTACATTGATCGATTTGCAGATATTGAAGAATCCTTGAATCCCTGGGATAAAGTCCACTTGGTCATGGTGTATGATCTTTTTAATGTGTTGTTGGATTCTGATTGCTAGAATTTTGTTGAGGATTTTTGCATCTATGTTCTTCAGTGATATTGGCCTGTAGTTTTCTTTCTTTCTTTTTTCTTTCTTTCTTTTTTTTTTTTTTGCAGCACCTTTGTCAGGTTTCTGGTGTTGGGTGATGGTGGCCTCATAGAATGAGTTTGGAAGTTTACCTTCCTCTGCAAATTTCTGGAAGAGTCTGAGTAGGATAGGTTTTAGCTCTTCTCGAAATTTTTGGTAGAATTCAGCTGTGAAGCCATCTGGACCTGGGTTTTTTTTTGTTTTTTTGTTTTTGCTGGAATATGTCTGATTACAGGTTCAATTTCCGTCCTTGTGATGGGTCTCTTAAGATTTTCTATTTCTTCCTGGTTCAGTTTTGGAAAGTTGTACTTTTCTAAGAATTTGTCCATTTCTTCCACGTTGTCCATTTTATTGGCATACATTGCTGAGAGTGGTCTCTTAGGGTCCTTTGTATTTCTGTGTTGTCTGTTGTGATCTCTCCATTTTCGTTTCTAATTTTATTGATTTGATTTTCTCTCTCTTTGTTTCTTGATGAGTCTGGCTAATGGTTTGTCAATTTTATTTATCCTTTGAAAGATCCAGCTTTTGGCCTTGTTGATTTTTGCTATGGTCTCTTTTGTTTCTTTTTCAGTTATTTCTGCCCTAATTTTTAAGATTTCTTTCCTTCTACTAATTCTGGGCTTCCCCATTTCTTCCTTTTCTAGTTGCTTTAGGTGTAGAGTTAGGTTATTTATTTGACTTTTTTTTTTTTTTTCTTGAGGTATGCCTGTCTTGCTATGAACTGTCCTCTTAGCACTGCTTTTATAGTGTCCCACAGATTTTGGGTTGTTGTATTTTCATTTTCATTCATTTCTAGGCATATTTTGATTTCTTTATTGATTTCTTCTGTGATTTGTTGGTTATTCAGAAGTGTGTTGTTCAGCCTCCATATGTTGGAATTTTTAATAGATTTTCTCCTGTAATTGAGATCTAATCGTAATGCATTATGGTCAGAAAACATGCTTGGAAGGATTTCGATTTTTTTTTATTTAATTTATCAAGGTTAGATTTATGGCCCCGGATGCGATCTATCATGGAGAAGGTTTGGTGAGCGCTTGAGAAAAAGGTGAAATTCATTGTTTTGGGGTGAAATGCCCAATAGATATCATTTAGGTCTGACTGGTCTATTGTATCATTTAAAGTTTGCGTTTCTTTGCTAATTTTCTGTTTAGTTGATGTGTCCATGGGTGTGAGTGGGGCATTAAAGTCTCCCACTATTGTTGTGTTATTGTTAACTTCCCCGTTCATACTTGTTAGCATTTGTCTTACATATTGTGGTGCTCCTATGTTGGGTGCATATATATTTATAATTGTTATATCTTCTTCTTGGATTGATCCTTTGATCATTATGTAGTGGCCTTCTTTGTCTCTTTTCACAGCCTTTGTTTTAAAGTCTATTTTATGGATATGAGTATTGCCACTCCTGCTCCCTTTTGGTCTCTATTTGCGTGATACATCTTTTTCCAGCCCTTCACTTTAAGTCTGCATGTGTCCCTTGTTTTGAGGTGGGTCTCTTGTAGGCAGCATATATAGGGATCTTGTTTCTGTATCTATTCAGCCAGTCTTTGCCTTTTGGTTGGGGCATTCAACCCACTTACGTTTAAGGTAATTATTGATAAGTATGATCCCGTTGCCATTTACTTTATTGTTTTGGGTTCGGGTTTAAACACCCTTTTTGTGTTTCCTGTCTAGAGAATATCCTTTACCATTTGTTGGAGAGCTGGTTTGGTGGTGCTGAATTCTCTCAGCTTTTGCTTGTCTGTAAAGCTTTTGATTTCTCCTTTGTATTTGAATGAGATCCTTGCTGGGTACAGCAATCTGGGCTGTAGGTTATGTTCTTCCTTCACTTTAAGTATGTCTTGCCATTCCCTCCTGGCCTGAAGAGTTTCTATTGAAAGATCAGCTGTTATCGGTATGGGGATCCCCTTGCGCGTTATTTCTTATTTTTCCCTTGCTGCTTTTAATATTTGTTCTTTGTGTTTGCTCTTTGTTAATTTGATTAATATGTGTCTTGGGGTGTTTTGCCTTGGGTTTATCCTGTTTGGGAATCTCTGGGTTTCTTGGAACTGGATGATTATTTCCTTCCCCCTTTTAGGGAAGTTTTCAACTATTATCTTCCTTAAGGATTTTCTCATGGTCTTTCTTTTGGTCTTCTTCTTCTGGGACTCCTATAATTCGAATGTTGGAGCATTTCATATTGTCCTGGAGGTCTCTGAGATTGTCCTCATTCCTTTTAATTCGTTTTTCTTTTTTCCTCTCTGATTCATTCCTTTCTACCATTCTGCTTCACTAATCCTATCTTCTGCCTCCTCGTTATTCTACTATTTGTTGCCTCCAGAGTGTTTCTGATCTCATTTATTGAGTCCTTCATTATATATTGACTCTTTTTAAATTTCTTCTAGGTCCTTGATAAACCTTTCTTGCATCTTCTCAATCCTTGTGTCCAGGCTATTTATCTGTGATTCCACTTTGATTTCAAGATTTTGGATCATTTTCAGTATCAATATTCAGAATTCTTTCTCAGGTAGATTCCCTATCTCTTCCTCTTTTGTTTGGTTTGGTGGGCATTTCTCCTGTTCCTTTACCTGCTGAGTATCCCTCTGTCTCTTCATCTTGGTTATATTGCTGCGTTTGGGGTGGCTTTTCTATATTGTGGGAATTTGTGGAGTTCTCTTTATTATGGAGTTTCCTCACTGTGGGTGGGGTTGTATCAGTGGCTTGTCAAGATTTCTTGGTTAGGGAGGCTTGTGTTGGAGTTCTGGTAGGTGAGGCTGGAATGCTTCTCTCTGGAGTGCAAGGGAGTGACCCGTAATGGGTTATGAGACGCCAATGGTTTTGGAGTAACTTTGAGCTGCCTGTATATTGAGGCTCAGGGCTGTCTTCCTGTGTTGCTGGAGAATTTGCATGGTGTGTCTTGCTCTGGAAAATGTTGGCCCTTGGGTGGTGCTTGGTTTCAGTGTAGGTATGGAGCCATTTGATGAGCTCCTATCGATTGATGTTCCCTGGAGTCAGGAGTTCTCTGATGTTCTCAGGGTTTGGACTTAAGCCTCCTGCTTCTGGTTTTCAGTTTTATTGTTACAGTAGCCTCAAGACTTCTCCACCTATACACACCAATGATGAAACATCTAGCTTAAAGATGAAAAGTTTCTCTACATTGAGGGACACCCAGAGAGGTTCACTGAGTTACATGGAGAAGAGAAGAGGGGGGAGGGGGTAGTTAGAGGTGACTGGAATGAGATGAAGTGGGATCAAAAGAGGAGAGAGCAAGCTAACCAGCAATCACTTGCTTATGTGCGTTCCACAGTCTGGACCGCTCAGAGGTATTCACGGAGTTATACAGGGAAGAGGAGAGGGAGGAAGTAGACAGAGGTGGCCAGGAGGATAAAAGAGGGAAATGAAAAGCAGAGAGACAGATCCAGCCAGTAACCAGTTCCTTAAGTGTTCTCCACCATCTGGAACACAGAGATTCACAGATTTGGGTAGAGAAGAGAAGGGGGAGGGAAGAGACAGAGGTCACCTGGTGGAGAAAAAGGAGAGTCCGAAGGAGGAGGAGTGGTCAATCCAGTAATCTCGCTCTCAGGTAAAATTGGGTAGTGAAGTTTGGGTTTTTAAATGTACAAAATTGACAACAAATACCGAAAAGCAAAGATTAAAAATTTAGAGTAGATATTGGATTTTCAAAAATACAATATTAAAGAAAAGAAGAAGAAGCAGGGGAAAAAAAGCCACAAGAATTATTAAAACAACAACAACCGCACAAAGACTATATACGTCGTTTGCTTTAAATAATAGGGTCTGGTTTTTGTTTTTTTTTGTTTTTGTTTTTTTAAGTAATAGTAGGTTACAAAAATAAAAAAATAAAGGATAAATAGAGGACGTAAATATTTTTAAAAGTTAAAAGAAGAAGAAGAAGAAGAAGAAGAAGAAGAAGAAGAAGAAGAAGAAGAAAAATAAAAGAAGAAAAAACTACCACACAACCACATCAACAAAAAAGAAAAAAGAAAAATAAATGATCGTAAAAATAATAAAGATATTTCCGGCCCTTTGTCTGGTGTTGTGGGCAGTGTGGGGTTACTTCCAAGACGGTTCCCTCCATTTAATTTCTTCTGTTTGCTGGTCTCTTCAGTGTCTGATTTCCATCCTGACAGAGGAGGGGTGGTGGTGGACACTTTTTTTTTTTTTTTTTTTAGGCTCCCTTGTTCAGTCACGCTGTGGGGAGGGAGGGATGCTGCAAACAAATAACACTGGAACATGCTCGCAGTGTCTCAGCCCCGCTGGGCCTGCCCCTGCTCATGGCACACACCGCTCAGAATCTACGTTGCTCCACCAGGAGCAGCCTGAGGCCGGCCCTAGGCTGCATGCACCTCCCCGGTCTACGCCACTCAGGTTCGGCGCTCAGGTAGCCCTCAGAGATGCAGATTCGGTTGGGACTGCGTTTTGTGCCCTTCCCACGTCTGAGTAGCTCAGGTGTTTGGCAAGCGCGGTCGCTGCAACGTATCGCCTTTCCCGTCTCTGCTGCTCAGTTTTCTGGATGTACGGCTGGCGCCCATTGTGAGGTGGATGGTGACTGTCCAGAACCCCCAGAAGTCTTAGCAAAGAAGACTTCTTGCACTTTTGTAGGTAAAGTCTCTCCGGGGCTGCGATGGCCCCCTTCCAGCCCTTACAGCTCTGGCTGCCTGTCACCGGCAGGGGATGGTCTGTAACCGGCTATTTCTGTTCCATCCTTTGTTCTGTGTGTGGTCCTGGTGGTGTCTTATGTTCAAGCTTTTCACGTGGTAGCTATCCCACAGTCTGGTTTGCTAGCCCAAGTTAGTTCGTTCTGGTTACACATGGGGCGTTCCTGCCTGATTCTTAAAAAGCACTGCAGCCCGCACCTCCCATGTCTCCCTGCTCTGCCCCCACTTGCTAGTGTCGGATGCAGGCGTCTGCACTGCTTTTCCGCTGGGAGAGTTACAGTTGGGCTTGTAATCTGTTGGGTTTAATTATTTATTTATGCTTCCTTCCTGCTATGTTGCCCTCTGTGCTTCCAAGGCTCACCACAGACTCGGCAGGGAGAGTGTTTCTTGGTGTTTGGAGACCTCTCTTCTTAAGATTCCCTTCCCGGGATGGGATTCCCTTCCCAGGATGGAGCTCCCTTCCTACCTCCTTTGTCTCTTTGTTCATCTTTTTTATTTTTTCCTACCTGTTTTTGAAGACAATGACCTGCTTTTCCGGGTGCCTGATGTCCTCTGCCAGCATTCAGAAGTTGTTTTGTGGAATTTGCTCAGCGTTGAAATGTTTTTTTGATGAATTTGTGAGGGAGAAAGTGGTCTCCCTGTCCTATTGCTCCGCCAGCTTTACAATAGTTCTTAATCAAATGGAATTTGACAGGGGGTGTGCAGGGGGGATGGCATAGCGTATGATGTGAGTGAGGGGATACGGTGACACCAAATAGAATCTGGGGGCATAGTTCCCTAATGGGAATAGAACTCGTGCCCCTGCAGTGAAAGCACAGAGTCCTCCTCACTGAACTGCCAGGGGAGTTCCTGGAATTGATTTAATGAAAGATATCTAATTAGGATCTGGTGACATTTTACATTGTAGTTTGTTACCAGTGATTATAGTTCATATCATTTTATAGTTTTGTGATTTTACTAGCTTAAAATTTTGGGGGGTTTCTTTTTGTTTTAAAAGCTAAAAACTGTTTTATAATTCCATGGAATTAAAAAAAAATCTGTGGAATATTTTAAATAGTGGCGGCTTTTTTTTCTGAATGTGAATGTTTGGCTCCATTGAACTGAATGGTAATAACATTTGTAGAAGAGACACAGAGTGAAAGGTATGTATTTTTGTTAAGTGACATAACAGCACCCATTGCATGAGTTATTGGTTGGAGTTTGGAGACAGACTGTGTTGGGCTAACCTCCTTATTCCTGTTTTCATCCCTTGAATAATAATCAGGGGCTTTCTCTGAGGAAAGTGGGGCCAGCTGTCAGGCTCCTAAGTATCTACTGGCCAGCAGAGCTAGGATTAAACACAGCAACTGGTAGATACGGGATGGGGCAAGAGGTCACCTTGCCTCTTTTTTTTTTTTTTCTTCTGCCTGGAGAGATGCTTGTCCTGGTACAAGTAAGGCCAAAGCTGTGTCTTCATGGCCAGAGGATGTCTCTGATACTGCCTTGGGTTCTCCTAGGGTGGAGGGACAGCAGGGTCTCCCCAGTTCCTTGGCCAGAGAAGAACACACCCCTCCTTGCTCTCTGACATCCCCCAAGGACTCACGCTAGAGTAGTTTCTTCAGAATGGGTGTCCAGGACCCACCCCAACTCCTGGACCTGGCCGATCTGAGCCTGCCATGGAATGAGGCCTTGGCCATCGTGGCCCTGGAGGAGCTGCCCCTAGAGCTCTTCCCGCCACTGTTTATGGTGGCCTTTGCCGGGAGGCACACCCAGGCCCTGCATGTGGTGGTGCAGTCCAGGCCCTTCCCCTGCCTCTGCCTGGGGACCCTGATGAAGGAACACCAGCCTCATCTGGAGTCCTTCCAGGCTCCACTGGATGACCTGGACGTCCTGCTTGCTCAAGGGGTCCAACCCAGGTAAGGTCAACCTGGCAGACTGGTGGGGCCTGGGGGTGTGAGCAAGATGCAGCCAGGGCAGGAAGATGAGGGGTTCACTTGGACAGGCATCCAGGTTACAGGACTGGTTGAGGGGCAGAAGGGACAAAAGGCATGTGCTCCCCACCAATGTCCCTTAAGGTAGGGACCAAGGGGGTTCCTGAAGCCGGGGGAGCGGTGGTATATGGAGTGCAGAGCCCTCACGGGGTCCTGGTGCCAGTCGGCCTCTGCACAGCTCAGCGTGTCCCCCGCGGCCCTGCAGGCGGTGGAAGCTGCAGCTGCTGAACTTGCACTGGAAAGCCCACCAGGACATCTGCACCATGTGATCCAGCATCATGGAGAGTGTCTGCTCGTTGCTGGAGCCCGAGCCAGCCCAGTCCATGCAGAAGAGGTGCAGGGTGGAGGCGCAGGTGGGCTAAAGCCGGCACAGGCCCCTGTGCCTCAAGGAGGACACCTGGAACCAGACGCTCAGCTACCTGCTGAAGAAGGCCAAACAGGAGAAGCCTGGTGCACCTGAGCTGCCAGAAGCTCAGCATCTCCACCATGCCCACGCGGAGCATCAGGAGGATCCTGAAGGTGGTGCAGCTGGACTGTGTCGAGGACCTGGAGGTGCATTGCACCTGGAATCTGGCCACTTTGGGAAGGTTTGTGCTGCACCTGGGCCGGATGGGCAACCTGCCCCGGCTGCTGCTCTGGTGCATCCACGTGTTGCCGCACACAGCTCCCAAACAGGAGGAGCACTGCATCACCCAGCTCACGGCCCAGTTCCCGAACCTGCCCCACCTGTAGGAGCTCTACCTGAACTCCATCTCCTTCCTCGATAGCCACCTGCACCAGGTGCCCAGGTAAGGCATGGCGCCAGCCCCGTAGACCAGAACAGGCCTGTCTCTTTCGTTACCGTCAGGATGTCTACTCTATGCCTGCTGTGGACATTGCCAGGGTGCCCGGGCCACTTGGAAGTCCTCACAGTCTTGCCGCTCTGTCCCCGGGCATCTTGTCAGGTGACCTTCCTGGTTAGGGTCAGAGGAGTGGCCTAGGTTAGATGCTGTCAAAGCGGACTTCTTTCTGGGAGTCTGCATAGTGGCGGTCAGGTGTGATGCCCTTGGGAATTTTTTCTGAGAGAGTGATGTCTTAGCTGAGGCGATGACAAATAATTAAGCAAGGAGGACATTGGTCCATCAGGCATGAGGTTTGAAGTCCGAAGCTCTGTTTCTCCCTCCCACCTGCCACATTTGTCCTGAGCTGTTTTAGGTTCCAGGTGAGCTGGGGAAAGTAGGTGATTCTCGAGATGGCAAGGAGGGACCATGAGGGGAAACTGCACCTCCTAAGCAGTCGAGAGAAGATAAAAAGTTAAATAAGCATCATTGTTGAAGTGGCTCCAATCTCTCTAAGTCCAAATCACAATTATTGTTTTCCTCTAAGACTTCCTTTCTGACTACATAGGAAATTCTCAGTAAGAGGTTATCGCTCTGCCTTGAACTCAGTGATAAAATCTGAGAGGATGCGGCCTAGTCTGTCTGCATGAATGTGTTGCATTGATTCCCTTTTTGGCAGCTGAACTAAGTGTCCAGGAGTGAGCATCACTAGAGGGAACCTTCTTCCAAGGGACCCTCACTGCTAACCTCACCCAGGCCCTGGACTGGAGCATTTTCCCCAGTGGATTCAGCAGAAGCAAATCCTCCATCTCGTACCCTGGGCAGTGCCAAAACGGGTTCACTGTGCAAAATCAGCCCCTGAGTCGTGGGTCATATTCACCCGCAGTCCACCTGGAGCCTCTGGGACCCACCAGCCCATGCCCGTTTTCCCACTGCTCAGCCGTGTCTGACTCTTTGGGACTCCATGGACTGTAGGCTGCCAGGCTTCTCTGCCTATGGAATTCTACAGCTGAGAATACTACAGCAGGTAACAGATCTCTTTTCCAGAAGATCTTCCCAATCCAGGGATTGAATTTGGGTCTCCTGCATTGCATGCACAACTGAGCAGCCAGGCAAGCCTCGAGTTTCTAAGAGACAACCCAACATCCCTGAATCCATTGTCTAAATGTGCTTTTATGTCACTCATATCCCCACAGGTTTTATTTTATTTTTTTACATGAATAAAAACTTTCACACACAAATATTTATTCAAAGGCTGATGGAAATCTGTTCCCAATCGTCAAAAAATGTCACTACTGAGTTCAGTGTTTCAGTGTTGAGTGTAACTTGGCATTTTTCTCCTTGGTGTCATTCATCTGTAACTTTTTCGTTGTTGTTGTTGTTCATAAAACCTTAATCCTTAGGTATTTAGCTTAAGCCAAATGGTAAAGATAAAATTTCCTTCAAATCCTAGTTCTCTGCCACCCTGGCCATACTAAGGCTATTAACTAATTCTCTTTTCCCACCAGAGCTCTTTACTGAGACCAAGTCCTCTAAGAGTCAGAGGAGATTTAGCAACTAAACCAAATAACAGCACCCCTTCAGAGTGGTGGGCTCCAACTATACAGCTTTTTGTGACAGAAACAGCTGCGACTGGCATGGACTACCAAATTTTACTATAGTAATGTTCTGGAAATTAGCATTGCCTTGATTTGAGCTTTCCTGGTGGCTCAGATGGTAAGGAATCCACCTGCAATGCAGGAGGCTCAAGCTTAGTCTCTGAATCAGGAAGATCCCCCGGAGAAGGGAGTGAGTACCCACTCCAGTATTCTTTCCTGGAGAATTCCATAGAGGAGCCTGTTGGGATACAGTACATGAAGTCATAAAGCATCAGATAGGACTGACTAACACTTTCACGTCACCTTTAATCCTGTAGGTAAGCAGGTGGTGCAAGTCGTCATTGATTGAGTTTCTCAATGTGTCATGATCCCATAGGTTTTGGTCCCTCTCTGTCCCACCCTTGCATTGAAGCTACAAAACTACCCCTTTATGATTTCTTACTCAGGGAATTCGAACTGAGGGAAGAAGCAGCAAGAAGCCAGACGCTCTGCACTGATTAGGTAAGGATGAAGGAGGAGAGTGAAAGAGCCAGCTTAAAACTACATATTAAAAACACTGAGATCATGGCATCTAGCCCCATTACTCCATGGTAAACAGAAGGAAAACGGTGGAAGTACTGACAGATTTCCTCTTCTTGGGCTGTACAATCACTGCAATGGTGATTGCAACCATGAGATCAAAAGACGGTTGCTTCTTGGCAGGAAAGCTATGACAAACCTAGACAGTGTGTTGAAAAGCAGAGATGTTACTCTGCCAACAAAGGTCTGTATAGTCAACGCTATGATCTTCCAAGTGGTCATGTATGGTTGTGAGAGCTGGACCACAAAGAAGGCAGAGTGCCAAACAATTGTTCCCTTCGAGTTGTGGTGCTGATGAACACTCCTGGAAGTCCTTTGGACAGCAAGGAGTTCACACCAGTCAATCTTAAGGGAGATCAACCCCGAATACTTGTCAGAAGGATTGATGCTGAAGCTGAAGGTCCACTATATTGGTCATGTGATATAAGCAGCTGATTCACTGGGAAAGTCCCTGATGCTGGGCAAGATTGAGGGCAGAAGGAGAAGAGGGCAACAGAGAACGAGATGGCTGGATGGAATCACCAATGCAATAGACATGAACTTGGGCAAACTTCAGGAAATGGTGAGGGACAGGGAGGTCTGGCGTGCTGAAGTCCATGGGGTTGCAGATACAACTGGGCAAATGAACAACAACAATTTCTTGAGATAAAGCTGTTCCAGGGAGAGTATTAGAGGAAAAGATTTGTGAGAACAATGGAAGGGACAAGCTCTCCCCCAGAGACGGAGGAAGTGGGTAGAGGCTAGCCACCTGGATTAGTGCCCTCTTGAAAGATGTGCCTTTTGGACACCTTGTCGAGTTCACTTCTTACACGGCCCTGTCCCAAGGGCCTGATCTCCTCCTGGGTACCAGGTTCTCAGTTGGTGTGAGATGCTCAGCCTTGTTGGTGGACACTCAGGCTGACCACGTCACTCCACGGCCACAAGCCCCAGGGAGCTTCCTCCTTGACCACAGCAATGGACCTGGACTGGAGTTGGCCTTGGGGTTGTCCACAGAAGGAAAGGTGGGAACAGGTCATGTCTGTCTTTCTTTTTTTTGTTGTTGTTTCTTTTGTTTGCCAGCCAACACAGCTTTCAGGATCTTCGTTCCCCAACTGAGGATAGAATCCACACCCTCAGCAGTGAAAGTGCAGAGTCCTAACCACCCCAGGACTACCAGAGAGTTCCCAGTAGGTCATTTCCTGAGCCTGGTGGATGCCCCAGAAGCCTGATGTTGGCTGCTGAGAGCCAGGCTTCTATGGGCCAGGCTTTGATGAAGTCACCAAATGTTCCTTTCTCCCTGACCTCTGGGAGACCTGTGACCGTGGCCCGTATCATAGAAACTTCTGGAGGTAGAGAGAAGTGAAGGATGACATACCCCCTCTCCACTCATATTCCTTTCCTGGCTACCCAATGCCTTCCAATAAATTCATCTGCCCTCAATCCATCTACAGAAAGCATGCTGTCCTCCTTCCCAGAAAGCTTCCCTGAAGAAGAGGTTGAAATCATGTCCTCTGCTTCTTCCTAACCTAACATGTGAAGGCTTTTCTGTACACTTGGTGACAAGATTCTGCTAGACAGCTTTGGGTTTCTTCCCTTTCCCCCCCCCCCCCCCCCATTAAAACACATACTCTCCTTCACATCCAGGATGGTGTGAGCACAGGCCTCACTCTGTTCTCAAGGTTCTGTCCCTCAGAGTCTAGGAGAGAAACAAGCAAACAAGCAAACAAACAAACAAACAAACAAAGGCGGGGTGGGGCGGAAAGAGGGTTGGGTGGGGACGTTTAGCAGTAGTGTCTGCAAGAAGGGGAGACAGAAAGAGGCTGAATCCTGGAAAATCTGGGTGGGTGGTCATTTGTTGATGTTTGGGAGTCGGCTGGAAGCCGAGTCATCACCTGCATACCCGCTACTGTCCTTGAGGTGAGCCCTCTCTAGGGACTCCTGATCTAAAGAACACATTAATGTACTAAGGTGGCCACCAGAAATACACGAGACTTTAACAACAGGAAATTGTTTTCTCCCAGTTCTGGAGGCTAGAAATCCGGGATCAAGGTGTTGACAGTGTGGTGTCTCTGGAGATCTCTTTCCTTAATGAGCAGGCACCTACATTCTCGGGTCCTCCTGTCCCTTTATGTCCATGCATCCTTGATGCCTTGTGTGTCCTAATTTCCTCTTTATTTTCCGGCCATGCTGCTTTTCTTCTGGGTCTTAGTTTCCAGACCAGGGATTGAACTTGGGCCCTTGGCAGTGAAAGATCTGAGCCCTAACCACTGGCCTTCCAGGGAATTTCTCTCTCTCTCTTTATATAGAGAACCATCAGATTGGACTAGGGCCCACCCTAGTGACCTCGTTTTAACTTAATCACCTCATTAAAGGCATAATCTACAGATAAGGTTACATTCCAAAGTGTTGGGGGTTAGACACTCTACAGATTTTTTTTTTAATGAATTAATTTACTTGATGGCACCAGGTGTTAGTTGTGGTATATGGGGTCTTCGGTCTTCCTGGCAGCACATGGGATCTAGTTCCCTGACCACGGACAGAAGCCCGGCCCCCTGCACTGGGAGTGGAGAGTTTTAGCCACTGGACCTTTGGGAAAGTCCCCCCAACCTATGGATTTTGCAGGACACAATGAAGCCCCCAAACAGGGTTGATGGTAGGGTGATTTGCCTGGCTACACATTTGCACCCTACCTGCTCCTTAGAAATACCTGAGACCTTTAATAACGTTGACTCCCTGGTCCTATTCCTGGAGAAACTGAGTCTGTGGGTATGGAGTAAGATTGACAGGATCAATCAGAACATCAGTACTTTTCAAAAGCTCTCTAATACTCACTGTTTAATATGGACACCTTAAGCAGCCTGGGCAACAACTGGAGCTTGGGAGAAACTCAGACTCTCAGGCCCCACCCACAACCGTTGGATGAGAATGTGTTTTTGCACAAGACACATAGGCAATTCCTTAGATTCACTGATGGTTAAGAAGCACAGCCCAGGAGATTTGAAAGTGTGGCCCAAACGGAGATGTTTGCATCCAGATCTCTGAGCTTTGATTATATCCTAACTTCCTTCAATACGAAGGACATCCAGAAGCCCCAAAAGAGGGTGTGGAGCTCCTGGAATCTCTGAAGAGTTCTGGGGAGGATGAAGCGCCCAGCTCAAGCTACAACATCTCTTTAGTTTATTGAATTACCAATAACCTGCTCCTCCCAAGGCAGGTGCTCAGTGGTGTCACATGAAGGAAAAAATGAATTCCTGACCCTCAACCCTTAGGGTCTCCTGAAAGTGTAGATTCTTGGGTATTTTAAGCATATTCTTATTGTTGCTTGGGCTCCCATTGTGCCTCAGCTGGTAAAGAATCTGACTGCAATGTGGGAGACCTGGGTTTGATCCCTGGGTTGGGAAGATCCCCTGGAGACAGGAAAGGCTACCCACACCAGTATTCTAGCCTGGAGGATTCCATGGACTGCATATAGTCCATGCGGTCACAAAGGGTTGGACACAGCTGAGCACCTCTCAGTTTCACTGTTGCGATTTAGTTGCTAAGTTGTGTGTCTGAGTCTTTTGTGACCCCATAGACTGTAGCCTGCCAGGCTCCTCTGTCCATGGGATTTCTCAGGCAAGAATACTGGCGTGGTTGCCATTTCTTCCTCCAGGAGAGCTTTCCAACCCAGAGACTGTACCCAGGTCTCCTGCATTAACAGGTGGATTCTTTACTGTTGAGCCAACAGAGATCAATCTTTCCCAAAGTATTGGATGACTTTACACCCTGGGATTCACTTCATTTCATAATCAAGTGAGGCAAACTTTGAACTTTCAGATTCCCACGCCCTCTCCTAGGGCAATTTGAATTTCTTAGGTGTGATATGCAGCCCTGGAACCTCTATGTTTAATAATGTCCCAGGTGATTCTGAGATTTGAGCAATCTTTAGAAGCATATGAAAGTGAAAGTGTTAGTTGTCCAGTTGTGTTTGACACTTTGCAAACCCATGGATAGCAGCTCGCCAGGCTCCTCTGTCCATGGAATTCTCCAGGCAAGCATACTTGAGTGGAGAGTCATTTCCTTCTCCAGGAGATCTTCCTGACACAGGGATTAAACCCTGGTCTCCTGTACTGCAGGCAATTTTTTTACTCTCTGAGCCATCAGGGAAGCCTAGAAGCATAAATAGGTAGTCAAAATGTTTCTTCCTTTCTCCTAAGTTTTGCAAACATTTTAAAATTGACATCCAAAATGTTTTCGTGGTAAGTGTAAACACTGCAAAGGGTGTACCTTTTGCCATACAATAAAAATAAACCCTTTAAGTAAATCAGATTAGGAATTCCCTGGCAAGCCAGCAGTTAGTGTTCAATGCTCTCACTCTGGTGACCTGGGTTCAGTCCCTGGTCAGGAAACTAAGCTCCTGAAGGAAGTCTCATGGTGTGTCCATAAATAAATAAAACTGTTAATATCATGCTTTCAAATATATCCAGAAGAATGTAAAGAGCATAGAGTTTAAAAAAAAAAATTCAGTTTTGTTCACTTATTTGGCTTCTTCGGGTCTTAGTTGTGGCATGCAGGATCCTTTGTCCATTCTACTGCCCTCTGGCGTGTGGGATCTTACCCACCACGTATTAAACTCACATTCCCTGCATTGGAAGGCAGATTCTCAACCACTGGACGGCCAGGAAATCCCTAGCCTTGGGTTCTGATACTCACCAACATTGGAGAAGGACATGGCAACCCACTCCAGCATTTTTCCCTGGTGAACTCAATGGGTAGAGGAGGCTGGCTGGCTACAGTCCATGGGGTCGCAAAAAGTCAGACACAACTGAGCTACTAGGCACAGCACCGGCCATCATGCCTCTTAAAAGAGTATAAAACGAGCTCTTTCTAATGGTCAGTTTTTATTTTTTTCCCCTGCTTCACTGAGATGGAATGGACATATATTCTGTAAATTTAAGGGGAACACATGTTGATTTGATAATAACGGTATTTTTGATGTTATATCTGATTACAGCATTTGAGATCTCCTTCATTAGTGAACATCATTTTTGTTCTAATTCAGTGACTCTATTACCTTATAATGAATGGAAATACACGTATTTCTTCTCTGAAACCCTCTCTGAAACCCACGAATCTGTGCACACAGGGCTGTAAAGGCAGTGGGAGGGAAAGTTTGGGATATAATCTAGGTGCTGCAAAGGAGGACAGAGAAGAGGGCGAGTAAGGGGGGAAGGGAGCAGGAGGGGAGTGAGGGTGTGACCTGACACCCCTGACGTGGTTTAAGAACGCATGAGCCCCTGTCTAGAAAACACTCCTGGGATTCAGCATGTAGATTCACAGTGAGGACCTGGGAATCCACCGGGTGCTGAGTCTTCAAGTGCAGATCACTTGGGAGTAAGCTTACTTCCTGCCCTCCTCACCCTGCCTCCTCCCCAACCCACCCCCTTGCCCTCGGAAGAGGACAGGGGCTCGCTGTTCTTAGATGGAAATTTTTTTTTTGCCATTGGAAGAGAACTTTTGACTTTTTAGGTTCCTGACATCAGCCCATGCCCTGTTGGAAGAGCAGTGTGGACCACCTTCCCTTGCCCTTAACTATTGAACCCCAAATAACTAAAGATTCAGATAAATTGGAGATAAGGTGGTGGGCCTCTGGATGCCAGAGATGCAAGTGGGGACTCTCATCACACTGAGACCTGGAAAATAGCCGCCCCTGGGAGGGTCCCTGAAGCCCCACTCAGATTCTTTCCGCTCTCTAACATTTTGCTAGAAAATTTTCTAGTTGAAAGATCCTGTGGGGAAAAGCTGGTTCAGAAACCTGATTGGAGCCCGGTTTGGGTACTATGGATTGGACTAGAATGGGCTTTAAAAGGCTTGGAATCTCCTGATGCAGCCTCACTGGGAAAAGGCTTTTGGAGAGCCGGGCAGGAGTTTCATGGACACTGGACACAGGAAGCGGTCCTGCTATTCCCAGAGAAATATTCCTGGGACGTGGAGACAAAGACAATCCAGCTTCACCCTTCACTTGGTCTCAGAGTAGGAAGTGTTTAGCTGCACTGAGTCAACTGGACTTCAGGAGCTGGTGAGCCATGGAGTTTGGAATGCTTCCTTTTGTTCTCTGCAGCCATGAGTCTGCAAAATTTATCTGTAAAGGGCTACAGAGTAACCAAGCATTAAGCGCCATGAGGTCTCTCCCATTAGCAGGGTGAAATAGCCTCAGGCAGTGGCAAATGATGATGGCTGTGTTCCAATAAAACTTTATTTGTGACACTGAAATATAGATATTATATAATTTTCACATATCACAAACGTTTCCTTCGTGTTTCCCCAAATTTAAAAAAAAATGTAAAAAATATTAAAGGTTTTTTAAAAGTTAAAAAAAAAAAAAAACCTAACACAAAAAAATCACTCAGTTTGCTGTTTGAGGGGAAAAAACAAACAAACAAACAAACAAACAAAAAAAAACAGGAAGCAAGCCAATTTGTCAATCCCTGTCTAAACCATTTGCCTGTATAATGCAGCTAGCATGCCATTAGTGACTTGTAACATGAATTTAGTAGGCTGGATTCTGCTTATGAAAAATAGAAATCTTCATTAAATCTAAGATGACATCAGCTGTAAGGTACATTATTCCATTTACCTTTGGCCACACCCAGTGGCATGTGGGATCACAGGCCCCTGACCAGGGATTGAAGCCGTGCCCCTGGCCTGGAACTGAGGAGTCTTAAATACTGGAATACCAGGGAAGTCCCACAGCATTATTTTTCATACCACTATAAAATATATATTTATATACCTATGTATGTGTGTGTGTTCAGTTGCTTCAGTCATGCTTGACTCTTTGCAACCCTTTGGACTGCCACCCGCCATTCTTCTCTGTCCATACGATTCTTCAGGCAGGAATACTGCAGTGGGTTGCCATGCCCTCCTCCAGGGAATCCTCCTGACCCAGAGATGGAACCTGCATCTCTTAGGTCTTCTGCTCTGGCAGAAGGGACCTTTACCGCTAGGACCATCATTTACACACAAGCAAACAAACTATGATTCGCTACTGATGAAATGTGATCTGGTATCACAAATGGCCACATGTAAACTTTAGAATGTCCCTTAATGTCTATGAAACGTGTTAATGGCATGGAAGCTATCGACAAACATATTATATGGAGAGAAATTGTGTTACAAATCTTCTATTTCAATGAGCACCACCGCCCCTGTCAGCATCCAGCTAGATACTGGCTGACTTTCTCTCTTGCATGATAGTTTTATTTCATTCAGATTTGGAATTCATTAAATGCTTGGAGAAATTGCTTCTCAGCCTTTTGGCTAAGATCAAGTGTAAGTATCTGGGGAGCCAGGAATGAGTGGGTCAAGCTTGAGGTACAGATAAATGACTGTTTAATAACAGTTACTGTTTATTTATGCAGCAGACATGTAGCAGACATGTAGCACTGACAGACACTACATGTTGTTCGAGAAAACAAAATACAGCAACCCAATAGCTCTGGAGGTGAATATGGCATGTGAGTGCTTTCTGACATCATGGTCATGAAAGCCTGGCAGAGAAACTGTGGACCGAGGCAGGTCAAGAGTTGGGTGCTGGTACTTGAGACAGCATCCAAGGCAGGGGGAGCAGTAGAAGTCATGAGAAGTCCCCATCCTTCTTCCTCGGTACCCTTGGGAGATTGGGTCTGGGAACCCTGCACCTGGAGATACCAAAATCCATGGGTGCTCAAGTCCATTATATAAAATGGTGCAGTCTTTGCATGTAACTTAAGGGGATACTCCCACATGTTTTAAATCATCTCCACATTCCTTATAATACCTAATGCAATGTTGATGCTGTGTAAATAGTTTCAAGTACAGTGTAAATGCTCTCTCTCTCTCTAGAGAGAGAGAGAGAGAGTTGCCAGCATGAGGCAGGTTCAAGCCTTGCTATTAGAACTGGCTGGAATTTTTTTAAAAAATATATTTGATCCATGTATAGACTATGGTTCCTTCTGGACTCAGAGAGTGGAAGGAGTGAGAGGCACCCCCAAGGGACAGCTGGGAGCTCTTTTGGACATTTTCTGTCAGTCAGCATTTCTGAGTGAGATTGTAGATCTATAAACAAAATGGTGCCTACCATTTTGCAGAGTTTAACAGGAGCACTGGGGCCACCATGGGGAGAAAAGGCAAAAGTGGTGGCTGGAGAAGGAACTTTAAAGCGGTCATGTCACTTGACTGAGTTTGAGATGTTTCCTTATGTCTAAGCGTGTTAATAGTTATCTCAATGTTTCACCAATGATTAAATCAGGTACCAATTTTGTCTTTTGAAAGAAATATAATCATCACCAGTTATCAGCAGAGAATAAGTTTCAAGACCCCCAGGGGACATCGGTAACCTCACACAGTATCAAACTCTATATACACAATGGTTCTTCTAGACAAACATACCTGTGATGCAGTCTACTGTATAGAGGCACAGTAAGAGATCAGCTAGTGCCTAATAATAACAGGAAAGTGAAAGTGAAGTCGCTCAGTCATGTCCAACTCTTTGCGACCCCATGGACTGCAGCTTATTACGCTCCTCTCTCCACGGGATTTCCCAGGCCAGAATTCTGGACTGGATTGCCATTTCCCTCTTCAGAGGATCTTCCTGACCCAGGGATTGAACCTGGCTCTCCCGAATTGTAGGCAGACACTTTACCATCTGAGCCACCAGGGAAGGTGTAATAATACCATAGAACAAATATAACAATATACTTTTATAAAAGTTTTGTGAGTGTAGTCACTATGTAAAATATACTACTGTACTAATTGAGTGATTTTCTCTTTTTTCACCCTAACTAAGCACTTACTATGCTCTGTGTCCATACCTTTCGCAGTTTGAGGTTTGACAGCAAAACTAACCCAGATTTATTTTCTCTTCTTCACATTCACCACAGATATTAGCAACCTCAGCATACATTTTTTCTTTCTCTTTTTATATCAAATTGAGAACTTTGATCTTTTCACTTAGAGGTAGCACTTAATGGATTTTCTTGGGCATATCTAAATGGGCAGCATCACTCCACTTATGGTTTGGGGCCATTATTGAGTAAACTAAGGATGACTTGTTCACAAGCCCTGTGACATCTCACCAATCATTGGGGTAACCGAGCGACAAATGCGTGGGATGTTCAGGACTAAGGAACGATTCACGTTCTGGGCAGGAGGAAGCAGGATGGTGTGAGATTCCAATCACTCTCCTCAGAATTACCCGCAGATTAAAATGCATACGTTATATATTTCTGGAGTTTTCCATTTAACATTCTCGGTGAACAACTGAGGGTTAACTGAAACCACAGAGAGTGACACCTGAGATCAGAGGGGATGACCTTTTCTGATGATTACTTTTAGGTGGGAAAAAAAAAAAACAACACTAGAAGGGGCCACTTGAAGCCAAAAGTGATTGCAAAATGGCCCATCTCTTCCCGTGTGAGGAAGCACAAGCACCACCACAACCCAAGAAAAAGACCGCCGTGTCCAAATCCAGAGTGAGGACAATGACGATGCTGAGGTCATCTTTGTTGGAGTGGAGCACGTCAATGAGGATGCTGAAACCCTCTGGGTCAGAGTGATTTCAAGCTCAAAGCCAGTCATTTCTAACGCTTTGAACAGAGTGACCAGGGAATCATCTTCAAGAAGAATGAAGGACCCCGTGAGTCCAGATCCCTCCTGCACGTTGCAACCTGCAAATCTTAAGACCCCAGCATCAGAGCCAGCTGCCGTATCACCAGCTTCTCAGTGTGCATGGGGAGGAAGAGGCAGTTCTATTATTTCTGAGCCTTCATCTAAACCTGATTATAAAACGAACTCTCCGGAAACTGTCCTTCACAATTCAGAACTGCTCTCTCTGCGGCGTCACTGTCTCTCTGGAGCTGTTCTCTCATTAGGAGACAAGGATGAAAGCCCTCTTAATTCAAAGCGGTGTCCTACTTCAGATGTGAATTTTAACAGTGGGAATCCCAAAAGACCCAAACTCAGGGATGGAATCCCAGGGGGACCTGCCTCCACCATGGCCCCTCCAGGTATCTCTCCTGGAAAAACACGATTATGACCTTGGAAGATTCCCTGACCTCACCGAGCCGTGTTCATGGTGGGGCATCATTTTCATGGACTCATGCCAATGACCAGGCATGCTTCCGTCTTATGGATCCAGAAGGACCATGTAGTTTGTAAGGGCTGGAGAAAATGGACGTTTTGACTCTTGCAACTCAGAGCAAGTCTGTTGATGCCATGAAAGTAAATCTGGGATCAAATTTACTGATGAAAGTAAATGTTATTTGATGGCTTTTACTCTGGCAGCATACAAGAGATGGCAGCCAGAACAGAAGACTCACACAGCCTTTAAATGCCTCAGCTGCTTGAGTGTTCTAAAATATGTCAAGTTTATGACCCACCTGAGGAACCATCTAGAGCTTGAGAGGCAGAAGGGTGACAGCTGAGAAATCTACACTACCTGTCAGCACTGCCACCACCAGTTTCCCACCTTGTTCCAGCGGCAGTGTCACACTGAAAGTGTCCATGCTTCCTGGGAGCCCTCCACGGTCTGTAAAATCTGTGAATTGTCCTTCAAAACAGATCAGGTTCTATTACAGCACATGAAGGACAGTCACAAACCTGGCAAAATGCCCTATGTCTGCTGTGTTTGCAATTACAGATTGTCAGCCTTTGCCAATGTAGAGGCATATTTTAGAACATGGCATGGAAATATGAACAATTTGTTTGTCTGTTTTGCCTCAAAATTTTCAAACAGGTGACATCCTTTGTAAATCACGCTTGGAGGAACTGGAACAGGAGGGTCTTTCCGTGTTCCAAGTGCTGGCTGCAAAGTTTGAACGTGAAGGAAAAGACAGAGAACCAAACCAAGAATCATCGGTCATTCCAAAAGCCAGAGCACTTGGGAGGGTTGCCTCCTGAAACAGAGGTCATGATCCAAAGTTCAGTTCAGCTGGGACTGAGAGAGACAGCATCCATCATTGTGAGGAACACTGACTCCAAAGTGCCACCCAGAAAAACCACAAAAAAGATTGACTACGGACACGAAATATTCCGGACATGTTGCAGCAAGAGATCTGGCCAAAAATTTATGTTCTACCCACCTCCAGAAATTCAAAAAAGCCCCACTGAGGTTCAGCCAGCTGTACATAAAGACCCTGCCTGGCTTTTGTTGTTCAGTTGCTCAGTCGTGTCTGACTCCCTGTGACCCCATGAACTTCTGTATGCCACGCTTCCCTGTCCATCACCATCCCCTGAAGCTTGCTCAAACTCATTCCGTTGGGTTGCTGATGCCACCCAACCATCTCATCCTCTGTCATGCCTTCTGCTCCTGCCTTCAATATTTCCCAGGATCAAGGGTTTGGTTTTGTTTTGTTTTGTTTTCCCAATGAGTTGACTCTTCCCATCAGGAGGCCAAAGCATTGGCGCTTCAGCATCCGTTTTTCCACTGAATATTCAGGGTTGATTTCCTTTAGGATTGACTGGTTGGATCTCCTTGCAGTCCAAGGGACTCTCAAGAGTCTTCTCCATTCTCCAGCACCACAGTTTGAAAAGATCAATTCTTCAGCACTCAGCCTTCTTTATGGTGCAGCTCCTCCATCTGTATCTGACTACTGGAAAAATCACAGCTTTGACTTTATGGACATTTGTTGGCAAAGTAATGTCTCTTTCTTTTAATACACTGTCTAGCTTTGTCACAACTTTTCTTCCAAGGAGTGAGCATCTTTTAATTTCATGGCACCAGTAACCATCTATGGTTATTTTGTAGCCCAACTAAATAAAGTCTGGCTTTACTGTAACTGAGATTGTATTTGTTTCCTCTCTCTACTATCAAGTAGCTTTGAAATCTCCATGTTCCTTACTGGCCACTCTCTGCCCCTCAAAGTAACCACTTCTTTGACCTCTAGCACCAGGGATTCATTTTTCTTTGTTTCAAGTGTTAAATAAACAGAATCACACAATAGACTTTCTGTTCCCCTGGTCTTCATTTTCCTTTAAATAAGTGAGAAGCATTCTTATTGTATGTAGCTGTGGAACATTCTTTTTTGATTGCTGGGTAGAATTCCCTCAGATGAATTGGCATAGTCTTATACGTCCATTTTACTGTGCCTGAAATTTAAGGCTCGTATTTTTCCTTATTGAATAAGCTGCCTATGAACGTTTTTGTGTCTTTCATTGTAATTTCTCTAGGATAGCTAAATCTATATGTCTCGACATGAGATTTTCTGACAACGCATGTGGTAGTGGTTTAGTTGCTAAGTAGTATTTAACTGTTACAACCCCACAGACTCGCCAACCAGGCTCCACTGTCCATAGGATTTCCCAGGCAAGAATACAACATTGGGTTGGCATTTTCTTCGCCAGAGGATTTTCCCGACCCAGGGTTCAAACCAAGGTCTCCTCCACAGCAGGCAGATGTTACTGACTTAGCCATTCTAACATGCGGGTACAGTCAAATGCTTTTTTGAAACTGATTGAAGCAGTGTGTATTTCCACTAACAGTACTGGCATTTCCATTTCTACTGAACACTTGGCATTGTCAGTCTGCTTCATCATATAACTGAGCAGGACCCTGCAGGGCTTTCCCAGTGATAGACCATCCCCTGCCCAACCCCCACCAACGTCCTCCCTTATTTGTAGAAACATTTCTGGTCCTAGACCTTCCATGAGTTTCAAAGAACAAATTTAATTAGAAGTGAAAAGCTGCAGAAACGAGAAAAACATCAAGCAAGACAAATAATAATTTGTTGTTGGGCAGTCGTGTTCATTCTTTGCGATCCCATGGACTGCGGAACACCAGGCTTCTCTGTCCTTCATCGTCTCCTGGAGCTTGCTCAAGCTCAAGTCCGTTGAGTGTGTGATGCTATCCAACCATCTCATTCTCTGTCATCCCCTCCTCCTTCTTTCAAACTTTTCCGGCATTAGGGTGTATTCTAATGAGTCAGCTCTCCCCATAAGGTGGTCAAAGTGTCGGGGCTTCACTTTCAGTATCATTCCTTACAGTGACTATTCAGTGATGATTTCCTGTAGGGCTGACTGGCTTGGTCTCGCTGCCAGTCCAACAGACACTCAGGAATCTTCACCAACACCACAGTTCAAAAGCATCAATTCTTTGGTGCTCAGCCATCTTTACGCTCCAACTCTCACGTCCATACCTGACTAGTGGAAGAGCAATAGCCTGGACTACATGGATCTTTGCTGGCAAAGTAATTCTGCTTTTCCATATGCTTTCTAGATTTGTCACAGCTTTTCTCCCAAGGAGCAAGCATCTTTTAATTTCGTGGCTGCAGTCACCATCTGTAGTGATTTTAGAGCTCAAGAAAATAAATTCTGTCACTGTTTCCATTGTTTCTTCATCTATTTTCCATGAAGTGATGAGACCTTTGACTGTGTGAACCACAACAAACTCTGGAAAATCCTTAAAGAGATGGGAATACCAGACCATCTGACCTGCCTCCTGAGAAATCTGTATGCAGGTCAAGAAGCAAGAGTTAGAACTGGACATGGAACAAGTGACTGGTTCCAAATAGGGAAAGGAGTATGTCAGGATTATATACTGTTGCCCTGCTTATTTAACTTAATTGCAGAGTACATCATGAAAAACACTGGGTTGGATGAAGCACAATCTGGAATCACGATTGCTGGAGAAACAGTGACAACCTCAGATATGCAGAAGATGCCACCCTAATGGCAGAAAATGAAGAGCCTCTTGACGATGGCAAAAGAGGAGAGTGAAGGACTGGCTTAAAACTCAAATTTCAAAAAATGAAGTTCACAACATCTGGTCCTATCGCTTTATGGCAAAGAAATGGTGAAAAATTGAAAATAACAGCAGATTTTATTTTCTTGGACTCCAAAATTACTGTAGATGGTGAATGTGGCCACAAAATTAAGGGAAACTAGCTCCTTGGAAGAAAAGCTATGGCAAACATAGACAGCATTAAAAAAAAAAAGCTAAGGCATCACTCTGCTGACCAAGATTCTTATAGTCAAAGCTACGGTGGTTCAGACAGTAAGGAATTCACTTGCAATGTGGGAGACCGGGGTTCGATCATGGGAATGACATCCCTGTAGTCCAGTGGAAATACTCGGTGCTCCCAGATTAGGGCGTCCAAGTTCATTCCCTGGTCGGGGTATTAGATCCCACATATTGCAACTAAAAATACCACATGTGACAATTAAAATTCCTTCTGCCACATGCTACAATGAAGATTGAAGGGTCCTTGTGCTGGAACTAAAAGCAAGCGCAGCCAAAAGTAAATGAATAAATATTTGAAAGAAAGAAAGAAAAATATATGAGAAATCCCTGTTGGTTCATTGGTTAGGACTTGATGCTTTCACTGTCAATGGCCAGGGTTCAACACCTGGTTGCGGAACTAAGATCCCACAGGTTCTGTGGCATGACCAAACAAAAACCCAGAAAGATAACTGAGGCGTACAGGACTCCCAAAGTTTGAAAACGAAGCAATATCACTGCAAACAGGCTGTGCAGTAAGGATTGCCAGGAACCCAAAGTGCAAAAGTGGCATGTCTGTAATTCACAAGCCTCTTTAATGTTGTGTTTTAGGCTCTTCCTTCTCCTGCTTCTGAACCTAAATAACTTATTGCTCCTAAGAGAAATTGTTATGGGAAAAGCACTATTTGAACTGAATGATAGTGAAAATAGCAAATTTTTGAGACAGAACTAAAGCAGTTTCACGTGTTAATATGCACTACATTTGAAAAGAAGAAAGGTTGGCAAAACAATCACCTAAGTCAGTGCTATTCACAGACATTTCTGCAGCAATAGAAATTTTTTTAATAATTGTTACATGTATTCCCTAATAAGGGCGATCAGCTTTTCACATATATAAATGCTTATGTTTCTTTTCTGTGAGGTGTTCTGCTTATATTCTTTATCTGAATTATCAGATGGAGTGTTCATCTGGCAGGGTTTTTGTTTGTTTGTTTGTTTGTTTGGCCTTGCTGTGAGGATTAAGGGATCTTAGATCTTCAACCAGGGATTGACTCTCTGGCCCCTGCAGTAGAAGCACAAATCTCTAACAACCGGATCACTAAGGAATTCTCAATAAAAATATTTTCTATGTCCTTGTCTAATATGCCACTTTGCAAATGTTAAAATGCAGCCAGTGTGACTGAGGTATTAAATCTTTGTGTGTGTTCAGCGGCTTCAGTCTGCCCAGCTCTTTGCAACCCCATCAGTGTAGTGCACCAGGCTCCTCTGTCCATGGGATTCTCCAGACATTAATACTGGAGTGGGTTGCCATTTCCCTTTCCGGGGGTTCTTCTTGACCCAGGGGTTGAACCCATGTTGTTTACATCTCCTGTATTGGCAGGCAGGTACTTTACCACTAGCACCAACTGGGAAACCTATTAAATCTTTACTTTAATTAATTTAAAATTAAAAGATATGGCTAGAAGGACCAGATCTTCCTTATAAATGAGTTTCAATTAACTTGTATACACAGTAATTTGTGTATCTCTTAGATATTTTCCTCAAGATGAGATTCCATGCCCCTCCCTAAATGTAGGCTGTGTTTAGTGGCTTGTTTCCAAGAACAGAATATGTCAGTAGGAAGGAGACAACTTTATAGCAGAGGAACTAGTGGTAAGTCATTTTGATAGTATGAATCCTTGATGGGAAGTGATGAGAAAGATATTTTGCCTTGGAGGTATAGTTCTAAAATTATATAAACCCCAGGGCAATCAGGAGAAACATACCAAACCCATATAGAGAGTCATTCTGCAAAATACCTGTCCCTGGAGGACTCCTGAAAAATGTCAAAAGTCATGAAAAACAAGGAAAGTGTAAGAAACTGCTACAGACCAGAGTAAGCTAAGGGAGGTATCTGTTGCTTTTTGCTATATATTCTCATGCAGGTCAGTATCCTATATGGGAATATGAAACTGGGAAAGAACATTTGTGGAAAAACCGGTAAAATTTGAGAAAACCCTGGAACTTAGTTAAAGGTACCCTACTGAAAGATGCTGGCATAATTGTGAAGCATAAAGGAAGTCATTTCACATATATACATTTTAGACATTGCAAGTATTTTCTCTACATAACACCCACTTAATCTTGACTTCACTGAGAAGGAAATTTGAAGTACGGTATACTTAACTGAATGGAAATCTTCAAATACAAAGGATCAGTAATATTTAGACTGTGTCATCTGACTATAATGCAATAATGAGAAATTGACCAAGAAACATCTTTTAAAATGCCATTCACTTGGAAAATATAAATAACTATATTAATACATGATATATCTCTCTATGGAATTTTCACGCAAGGATCCTGGAACAGATTGCCATTATTTTCTCCAGGGGATCCTCCTGACCCAGGATCGAACCCAGGCCTCTTGTGTCTCCTTCATTGGCTGGAAAGTGATTTACCAGTTGAGTGACCAGGGAAGCCCATACAATATATAGTCTTGTCTTTAGAAGAGAATATTAGATATACTTGAAAGCGAATGATAATGAACATTCTATTCGGCAAAAATTGTGGGACATAGTTAAATTTGTACGGAGAAACAATGGAAACAGCAACAGACTTTATTTTCTTGGGGTCCAAAATGATTGTGGATGGTGAATGCAGCCATGAGCTTAAAAGCTATGTGGCCCTTGGAAGAAAAGCTATGACAAACCTAGACGGCATATTAAAAAGCAGAGACATTTCTTTGCTGACAAAGTCCACCTAGTCACAGCTATGGTTTTTCCGGCAGTCATGTATGGGTGTGACAGCTGGACCATAAAGAAGGTGGAGTGCCGAAGAATTGATGCTTTTGAACTGTGGTGTTGGAGAAGACTCTTGAGAGTCCCTTGGACAGCAAGATCCAACCAGTCAATCCTAAGGGCAGTCAGCTCTGACTATTCACTGGAAGGACTGATGCTGAATCTGATGATCCAATAGTTTGGCCACCTGATGTGAAAAGCCAACTCATTGGAAAAGACTTGATGCTGGGAAAGACTGAGGGCAGGAGAAGAAGTGGGCAGCGAAGGATGAGATGTATGGAGGGTATCACCAACTCAATGGACATGAGTTTGAGCAAACTCCAGGAGACAGTGAAGGACAGGGAAGCCTGGTGTGCTGCATGCAGTCCATGGCGTAGCAAAGAGTCCAACATGACTGAGGGACTGAACAACAACAACAAATTAAGGTAAATTTATAGCATTAGATATAAGAGAAATGAGAGTTACAAATAATCATCTCAAAAAGTTGTAAGGATGAGCAACAGAACAAACTTATAGCGATATGAAGGAATGAAATTAGTAAAGAATGAAAAATGAATATATTAGAGAGAAAATATTGTAACAAAACCAAAACTTTATTCTCCCATGTGACTACTAGGAGACTTCCAGCAGAACAGGGCATTTAAAAAAGACTCTGTGAAGGGCCAAAAAAGAAATATGTTAGGCTTTGTGAATATGATCATTGGCAATTAATTAAGTTTTCAGCCATAGATAATAACCAAAGAAACTGGCAAGTCCCTGTTCCAACTTTAACGACTCCGAAAACTGAATTTCACACAATTTTCACGCCAGAAAATAAAATTCTTTTTGGTTTTCCTCAGCCATTAAAAGTGGAAAGCTCTAAAATTTAAAAAAAAAAAAAAAGACAAAGTAAGAAGAAGAAGAAAGAAGAAGGAGAAAAAGGAGGAGGAGAAAGGGGGAGGAGGAGGAGAAGGAGAAAGAAGGAAGAAGGAAGAAGGAGGAAGAAGAAAGAAGAAGAAGAAGAAAGTAAAGCTCATTCTCAGCTCACAATAACCTTGCAAAAACAGGGGCAGGCATTGATTGAAATGTAATTCCAAGAGGAGGGGCTTCAAGATCCACTATATGGTCAAGTTCCTTAAGCAAAGAACTTGCTTAAGGGAGGTCACCCCTGAGGGCTGTGACTGCTGGACACCATCACTGGACTTGCCTGGTAGACTTGGAGGCCGTTCCCAGCCCTGTGCCCTGGAGACTGTGCCATCTGTTTTTTCCTTCTTTCCCATTCGGTGAGTTGAGCAAATCTTGACCCAAGACCCTTGAGATTCAGATTCAGCCTGACCACGCCCACAGCGGGTGTTTTTATGAGGTTGGGGCTTGGGGTGGGGGGGGGGGGTGTGCCTCGCCCGCGCATGCGCCCAACTCGGCCTCGCGGCCAATCAGATTGCAGGCGCCGACACCTGGCAGCCAATCATCGGAGGCAGCCCGCACGCCTGTAGGGGGAGCTGAGGTGGCGACCCAGACCTGAGGAGGCCTCATCGCCTCGGGCTCGCCTCCTCAGGCTTAATCCGGGCACTGCCTAGGGCAGGTGAGCGGCAGGCAGTTCTGTCACCTCCGCCAATGGGGACCGGTAAGGACTGGAGCGTGGTTCAGCCAAAGCGGTGCCTGACGGCTAAAGGGAGGGTGTCTCGGGTCCCCACTCCCACGGGGCCTTCTCGGCGGGGCAGCTGGTGAGGGCCCGCGGGCCCTCAGGAGGGAGCGTGCGGCAGGACCCACGGGCCTCAGGCTCCTTTTGCCCTCTCCCCTCTCTAGTCTGGGTGGATTCTGCTCTTCAGCAGCTTTCTTCCCCGGGGTGTAGGACAAGCCAGCTCGCAGAAAGGTCCTCTTAGGCCCCTGGCCCCCGGCATACCCCCAGTTCTCCTGTGGAACCTAATGTATTTAAACACACACACACACACACACAAATCTTCACGGCACAACCCGGTTCTGCACCCAGGCACAGTCAGGTGGGCGCAGCCAAAAAAAAGAAAAAAATCTATCTAGTGGCCTCTTCACTGCCCTGGAGCTTTGGTCGTTTTCCTGTTTCCTCTGCCTCTCGTCGGAATCCAGGGCTGCCCTGTCCCTGGAGGCCCCGAGATTCAGGCCTTTGGTTCGGGAAGTTGGCAGATGAGGTATTTGTTTGTTTGTTACTGAGAGAAGGGAGGTGGGAGGAAGGAGCTCAGGGAAAAGGAGTTCAATCACTTGCTGTGGTTGAGTGTGAGACGCCTGGTCCGCATTCGTAGGCTAGGACCAGGTAGGGCCTGGGGGGATAGAATGTTCCGGGAACAGGTGACTCACCCTGACCTTTCCCTCTGCTCATCCCCAGGATGTGACCGTTTCCTGTCTGGGAGGTCTCAAGCGCTCAGGTTTTCAGTGGGCCCCTGAGGTAAGGTGACAGACATCTTTACAATAAGGGACAAAGTTGTGGCTTTCTTACTTTCCGTTTTTCTCCATTCATTTGTGGGCTGACACGTTGCTGTTGAGACAGAGTATTCCTGATTGGGGATTACCTGACCCTGACTGCGGGTGCTGACTTCAGGGCAATCATGGTTTCAGGTTTGCAGCTTTCTGAGTGGCAAGCTTAAAAACAGGCAGGGTGACTTGCTTTCTCCTGCCTTTTTGAAAGAAAAAAAGTAAGAGCACCATGGGTCTCAAGAGCTGACTCCAGCCACTTGGTGAGGCTAAAATGGGGCAATGCACATATCCTAAAGTTTTAGCTAGGACAGCAAAGCAGTGCAGGTGTGGGGGTTCCCTGGTGGCCTGGTGATGAGGATTCTGGACTTTCACTGCAGTGGGCTGGATTCAATCTCTGGTCAGGGAAGTGGGAGCCCCACAAGCCAAGCAGTATGGCCAAATGAATAAATGAATCAAGTGGTTCATTCAGAGAAAATGTGTTGTGATTTAACATGTTCACGTGGGAATACTTGCTCATTTCTGTACCCTTAAGGGCTTTATTTCATTAAGTAAGTGAACTCCACTCGATGGGGGCGAGGTACGGTCTGAGTTCATTTCATGCAAGTAAACAAGATCATAGGTAGCTCTATGCCCAGCAACTTGTGCCTACAGCTGTGTGTATACTTATCTCGCTGGTACAGCTTTGAACTTCACAGCATGTTTTGTTTTGACACAACATGTGGCTTCATAGGATATTAGTTTCCCAACCAGGGATCGAACACAGGATCCTGGCAGTGAGAGGGCTGAGTCCTAACCAAACCACTGGACTGCCAGGCAACTCCTGTTTTTAGGTGCTTTGGTTTGTTTTGTGTGTGTGTGTGTGTGTGTGTGTTTTAATTTTTGCTGTATTTATAGGAGAACTCTTCTGTGTGTATGATGTGAATGGTATTATAACTTGAAATGTTTGTGTTATACATATGATCTCAAAATTGAATAGTTTGAAAGAACTTAACACTTGTTATCTCTTGGCCTAGGATCTCTCCTGAGGTAGTAGTGATTCAGGAAAGCACTTGCACCCATGATAAAGTGCAGAGTCTTTTTTCAGATGTTACACATCTTCACTGTGCATTTGCTTAGTCTCACAGGTTAACCGTGTGATAGATTGAAAGAGAACTACACAGGGGTGGGAATATCAGGAGATTCAATTCACTTGAAGGCTGGTTACCATACCCATTAATCACCATGCAAGCCTTTTTTTTTTTTTTTCTTTCATATGATCTCAGTTCTGTTACTGTGAGCAAATTATTTGTCTTGTGTACTCCTCTTGTGTGCTTTGCTGCTGCTAAGCCGCTTCATTCGTGTCCGGCTTTGTAATCTTACGGACAGCAGCCCACCAGGCTCCCGCATTTCTGGGATTCTCCAGGCAAGAACACTGAGAGTGGATTGCCATTTCCTTCTCTAGTGCATGAGAGTGAAAAGTGAAACTGAAGTCGCTCAGTCGTGTCCGACTCTTCGAAACCCCATGGACTGTGGCCTACCAGGCTCCTCCGTCCATGGGATTTTCCAGGCAAGAGTACTGGTGTGGGGTTCCATTGCCTTCTCCAGCTTGATGTACTCAATTCTTGATCTACTCAGTTCTAGACCTACTCATTTCTTGATATTCTAGCAAGTCTTCTCTTTGTCCTGGTTTAAGTTTTCTGTTTCTCTGGAGGACTCCCATCAGCAAACAGACTGACTATAACATGACCTCTCATTAAAAATCCATTTTTTGGTGGCACATCCTGCTTCTGCTGCTTTTATTTCATATTTGCTTATTATAGACTTCTGCAGAGTTGTTCATAGACTTTGTTACCTCGAGTTCTCTCATTTTCCTTTAAAGCCACTCTTGTCAAAGCCACAAGTGAATTTCAAATGTTTAACTCAGTGGTCAATTTTTAGTTGTTATTTTATTTAATTTATTGGCAGCCTTTATCAGAGTAGTTCATTTCCTCCTCCCTGAAAAAAATGTTTCACTTGGATTACAGAGTGCTTCTCTTTCCTGCTTCTCTTCCACCTACAGTTCTCCCACATACAATGTGTGACCTTTGTGTCTGGCTTTATTCAGATGCCATATTTTCTTTTTAAATATTTATTTATTTAGCTGTGTGGCATGTGGGATCTTAGTGCCTGTAAGAAACGCCGCGGGAAGAAGGAACCACCCCTATGGACCGTTGTTCAGGGCCTTTTATTGGGCGGTCGCTCTTGGGCAGAACTCCCAGGGGTGGGTAAGCAAGGGAGCGAGGGGGGTCTGCGAAGCAAAGGGAGCCAGCAGGGTAGGGGGAGTCTGCAGGGGAGTCTGCGGAGTCTGCGAGGTGTGAGGGGTGGGGAAGGGGTTTTATAGCCCGGGCCGGGGCTCCCATATAAGGAAGAAAACGCGGGCTCGGCGGTGATTGGTGTCCAAGGGCTCTGTGTCAGCTCCTGATTGCACGGTGAGGGCGTCGTGTCGGTTCCTGATTGGTCGGCTTGGTTGCTGGCCCGTCTCCGGACTGTGTCTGCAGCGCCCTCTGCTGGGGCATGTCCCGACATGCCCAGGCGTGCCTGACCTCGCCCTGACCTTTCTTCCTGACCTCGCCCTGACCTTTCATCCCAGCCTTTTTGATATAGGACAAGGGGTGCCGACTCTCTCTGGCTACCTCCTGCTGAACGGGGGCGACGAGGGGTAGGGTACGGCCGGGATGGGGTAGGGTACGGTTGGGATGACAGGGGGCGTCTGCTGTTAATCTTGCCACAGAGTACTTGTTGGAAGCCCTTGGTACTGTTGTCGCATCACCATCAGCTGGACCGTGTCGAGCCTCTGTTTGATAAAGGTCAAAAGCTTGTTTAGGATACAGGGCCCAAAAGTCAGGAGCAGTAGGAGAATGATGATCGGTCCCATTAGGGAGGATAGCAAAGTTGTCAGCCAAGGGGAGCTCTGGAACCAGGACTCGAACCAGCCCTACTGAGCTTCCCTCTCTCTCCTCCTGCATTCTAATCCCTCTCTTACTTTAGCCATGGACTCATGAACCACCCCAGTATGATCAGCATAGAAACAGCATTCTTCTCTGAGGGCTGCACAGAGGCCCCCCTACTGCAAAAAGACCAGGTCTAATCCTCTACGGTTTTGTAATACCACTTCGGAAAGGGAAGTCAGGGTCTTTTCTAGGGCCTTCATGGACTTTTCTATGCGGGCCATGTCTTCGTCAGTTGCGGCCCTCAGGGTGATGAAGCCCTGATGTTGTGTGCTCAGGGAAGCAATGCCCGTGCCCGTCCCAGCTGCTCCCAGGGCGAACAGCGTTGCCAGGGTAATAGCTGCAACAGGCTCCCTCTTATGTCTAGGAGCTTGAGTGTTTTGGTCCCAAAAGTTGTAGAAGACCTCTTCTGGATGGTATGTAATCTTGGGCACTACCGCTACCATGACACAGAATTCCCTGCTCTGGTTGAAGACAGCCAAGTGGAGACAGGGCGTTAGCCCAGTCTGTGAGCACACCCACCATCCCCCAGTGTCGGGTATGATGTAGGTCTTATTGGTGAAGTTGGTACCATCGCCAGTCTGGGCACACAAGGTTTGTTTATCCATAGGGACTGTGCCTAAGCAGGTCCCCGAACCCCATACTTCTTTCATGGTAAGGCCCACCTTGCCGTCTCCCCAAGAGCACTGTGGTGGGTTGGACAGAATGGATAAGTTGTAGGTAGCATTTAAGCCCACGGCCTCGTAGTAAGGTGGATGTAGGGTGTAGCAGAGCCAGCAGGATTGGGTCGCATTAGGATTGGAGTGGTTGAGGGCCTTGTAAGTTTCTTTGACTAAGGCCGACAGGGGTTCCTGGGTCTCTAGCGGGTCAGTCCGGGTCAGCTGAAGGGAGGGTGTGAGGGTAGGCGAGGTCACATTTATGGCATTTGTCCCCCGTGGTGAGGGGCGGGGAGGTGCAATAACCTGGTTGGGCCCCACATCATGGGCCTGAACAGGTTCTATTGTCTGACTAACAACCAGAATTCCCCCTGGCTTTGCTTCAAACCACTCAGCATAGAGTTGGAAGCCCCATGACAGCCCAGATACTCAAGACCTCTCCAGTTTAGCCGCTTCCTGGTTGAACATTACTTTCACCTGAGCAATCCCGCGATAGGGTCGGACAAATGAGAAATTGACTAGGTCCCAGTTCCCGACCTCCCATCTCCATCTCCCATCACTGGAGGTGACACAGCTCCAGGACCAACAGAAATAATGTTTCAGTCCTCCACAAGTCTCCCAATTATGTGCCTTTAGGTGTCCAGGACATGCCCAGAACCCAAAGTTTCTGGTCCGGGTCGCTGACCAAGAAGTCTTTATAAGGTCTTTGAGGTTGAAATACAGATCTGGCCACCACGTACTGGCGCGGGGGGGGGGGGGGGGCGGTGAATTCCAGTGGTCAGATTGAGTACCTCGCGAGTCAGTCCATTCCGGAGCGTCCAAGTGATCTGAAAGGACTGGCGGGGGTTTTGGTTGGTGTGTCCCCCTTCCTCCAGGACCCCCAGTACCCCCAGTACCCCCAGAACAACCCAGAGTAGAGAGCCCCGCATTGTTCCGAGGTTGGGGTGAAAAGGGGTGCGGTGGATGACCAGCCTCAGGGGTCCCGTGAGGATGGAGCTGGTAACCAGGTCAGGGTGTCCCAAGGGAATAGCACCCCAGGAGTAGGAAGCAGGTGGTCAAGTATGTGAGGGCTAGGGACAGTCAAAGAGTGGGGGACCAATCCTTCGGTTTCTCTCCATCTCTCTCTCTCTTTTCCTTCGATTCTGTCTCTCTTTTCTCTTTCCTTTCCCTTCTGTCACACTTTCTAATTCCTTTCTGTCTCTCGTCTCTCACTCTTTCAGTTTCAGTCTTTATCCTTCTTCCTTCCTTCCCTTCTCCACCACTCTATCTCTCTTTCCTACTTTTTTTGCCTTCTCTTTTCAACTCTTCTCTTTCCTTTCTCCGACTTTCTTTTGCTTTCTTTCACTTCCTCTCTACTCTTGCTCTCTTCCTCCTTGTTCTTTCCTTCTCTTGTCTTCCTCTTTGTCCTACTCTTTCTGTCCTCTCTCTCAGTTGCTCTCCCTAATGTCTTCCCGGGGCCACCCGTCTCCGGGAGACCCGGGGGAGCTCGTCTAAGTCAGGTCAGGTGATACCAGGGCTCGTGTACTAGGAGTTTGGCGGCTATAGGAGTGGTGAGGATTACAGTATGGGGTCCCATCCAGCGAGGCTGTAGTGGGCGGGGACTCAGGGTTTTCAGCAGTACCTGATCTCCTGGTGCTAGAGGCCGGGTGGGCCCTGCGTCGTCTGTCGGTTGTGGCAGGACCCGGTCTGCGTGTTCCCTCAGCAAGGATCGTAGGAGGGAGAAGAGGGGGAGGTACCCCGCAAGTGGGGGAGCCTCTCCCTCGGGGAGGTGAGTCAGGAGATAGGGCCTGCCGTAGAGCAGTTCAGAAGGGGTCAAACCTGTTTTGGAATGTGGTGTGGTGTGAATGCGAGTGAGCGCCAGAGGAAGGAGGTCGACCCAAGATAGGCTTGCCTCAGAACTGTGGCTGTCTTGGTCAGATGTGTCTTGATGATGCCGTTCACCCGCTCTACCTTGCCTGACGACTGGGGCCGATAGGGGATGTGAAGATGCCAGCCGATACCTAGGGCCGCAGCCACCTGCTGAGAGATCTGCGAGATAAATGTAGGCCCATTGTCAGACTGGAGAGAGTTTGGCACTCCAAATCTGGGAATGAGATGGGCCGTCAAGACCTCCGCCACTGCCACTGCTGTCTCCCGGGCTGTGGGGAAGGCCTCGACCCATCCTGAAAAGGTGTCCACCAAGACCAGCAGATAGTGGTAGGTTCTATGTCTGGGCATGTGGGTGAAGTGGGATGGTACAAAGGCATCCCTGTGAAATGGGAGGTCTGAAGAGATATGGAAGAAAGGAGGGTGTAGGGGTTAGGGACAAGTGGATGGGCAGGGATCACCGCCGCGTTGATCAGGTGGAGATCCTGCACTAGCCGGTAGTCTCCTGAAGCCTTCCGAACAGGGAGGATAGGCATGTTACAGTGGGAGGTCGTGGGGATCAGGAGACCCTGTCCCATGAGACGGTCGATGATGGGCTTTAGCCCTCTGAGGTTGCGAGTAGACAGAGGAAACTGGGACCGGGCTGGGAAACAGATGGGGTCCCTTAGTCGGATGAGGACTGGAGGGTGGTGCTGAGCCACCACCGGGGCTCGGGTGTCCCAGACCTCAGGATTAACAGAAGAGGTTGGAGGGTCAACCAGTAGCATTAGGAAGGCCCCTGATGTGGGAGCCGACCCTGGAGCTAACTGAAGAGTGGCCTTCAGCTTAGCCAGTATATCTTTTCCCAAGAGGGGGGTAGGGCAGGAGGGGATGACCAGAAAGGAGTGGGTAAACAGACAGGAATCTAACTGACAGGATAGTGGCTGGGTTTGGAGCAGACACGAGGGTTGGCCGTCAATGCCCATAGCCGAAACCTGGAAAGGACGTAAAGTGCCTCCGAAAGAGGGAAGGACCGAATAGGTAGGAAATTGATGGACTTACCCACTACCTGGAGCGTTACCCTGGGCTCGGCTTGGGTTATTGGGGTCCCCGAGTCTGGGCGGCATCAGTCTCCATTGAAGTTCAGCAGCTCCAAAGCCGAAGGAGGGCAGGAGGTCTCCCTGGGGCGCTCTGGTCCCCGGCCCCTAGAGGTTGAGGCCCGAGAGGCCTGGGGACAGTCACCGGCCCAGTGTCTTCGTTGTTTGCACAACGGGCATGGCTTGGAAGGAGGTCGCGGACTGGGGCATATCCTGGCCCAGTGCCCTTCTTGGCCGCACTTGAAACAGGCCCCTGGAGGGGGGTTTTGGGGCCCCGAGCCCGCCGCCGACTGCAGGGCCGCTACCAAGGCCTGGCTTTGCTGGTTTAGGAGGCTTGCCTGAAATTCGGCCTTTTGCTTGAGCCTTGTCTTTTGGCTGGCCTCAGCAGTTTCCTTGCGGACATGGTAGACCTTAAAAGCCATTTTTACCAGGTCTCGGATAGGGGTCTGAGGGCCGTCCTCAGCCTTGGCCAACTTTTTCCGGATATCGGGGGCAGACTGGGAGATAAAACGATTGGCCAAGGTGGCCGCCCCGATGGGACTCAGGTGACAACCTGGTGCATTGGACGAAGGCCTCGGTCAGCCGATTAAGGAACATGGCTGGGTTTTCGTCAGGCCCCTGGGTCACCTCATCTAGTTTGAGGAGGTTTACAACCTTGTGAGAGGACGTTTCCATCCTGTCAAGGATACACTTGATCATACAGCATACTCGCAGCTGGCCGCCACCCCCCTCCTGGTAGTTCCAATCAGGGTCAATGTCGGGAACCGCCTGAGCCCCTGGGGGACGCTCGGGGGAGGGGTTGGCATAGTGCCGCTGGTCGGCCTGAGCCTTGGCTGCCATCCAGATGGCCTGTGTTTCCTCGGGGGTGGTGGTAGACCCCAGGATGACATACATGTCCTGCCATGTCAAGGCGTAGGAGCGGGTCAGACCAGTAAACTGCTTGATGTACTGAGCGGGGTTGGAGGAGAAGGAACCCAGTTTGGCCTCAATCTGTGCTAAGTCTTGGAGGGAGAAGGGGACATGGACTTGGGCTAGACCCTCAGCTCCGGCTACTTGTCGGAGAGGGAATAGCGGGGCTGGGGGAGGGGGAAGGGAGGCTCCTGGAGGGTTGCTGTGGGAGCGAGTGTGGGAGCTAACCGGGGAAGGCGAGGGAGTGACGGGGGGAAGAGGAGGATACAGGATAGGGCTAAGGGCTGGAGGATCTGGGACCAGTGGTGGAGTCTCGGGGGCTGGAGCAGAGGTAGGAGAGTCCGGAGTGGAAGGGGAGGTAGGAGGAACCAGAGTGGAAGGGGTAAGGGCCGTGGGAGAGGTATAGGGAGGAGGGGCCACCAGATCTTCCGGGGGAACAGAAAAGGCAGGGGACTCAGAGACGAGAGGAGCTGGTTTGGCCCGGGAGGTGGAATAGGGAGAGCCAGGATAAGCAGGATTTGGCGGGGAGTGCATGAGGTGCACAGGGTGGGGTGAGAGCGCAACACCCAAAAGGCCTGAACATAGGGGTCCTCAGACCATTTTCCCGTTCTCCGGCAGTAGTTATCTAAATCACGGCGGACGTCAAAGTCAAATGTCCCTGTGGCTGGCCATTGTGAGCCAATATGGCAGACGTATCCCTTTAATTTTAGGGTCCGCAGGATAGCCAGCAGGCACCCTAAGGGGGTGGAATATTGGGGATCAGGTTTGGAGGCCGTCGATCCCATGGCGATCACCAAACGGAGACTAACCCCCGCTGCCCGAACGTCTTTGGGTGCCAAGGGAAGCCGGGGATCCGCACAGCCGTTCGGGACGTCTCCCTCCCAAGCTGGGGACCGAGGAAGGCCGAAGCCGGAGGCCAAAGCCGGAGGTCTACACAGCCGTTTGGGACATTTCCCTCACGAGCTGGTGACCGGGAGGACCCAGTAAGTGCTCACCCGTTACTGGTTCCTAGGAAGTGGTCGCCAGGGAGGGCGGGCTCCAAAGCCAAAGGGACTTACCCCGTATCCTGCCGTCCGGGGGGCTGGTCAGCCGGCTGGGTCCGGGGGCTACCGCGGCGGTGGAGCTCGAGGGGGCCTCAACAGCGAGTGCCGGAAGCCCTCACCTCGAGCCCCACCTTGGGCGCCAGATGTAAGAAATGCCGCGGGAAGAAGGAACCACCCCTATGGGCCGTTGTTCAGGGCCTTTTATTGGGCGGTCGCTCTCGGGCAGAACTCCCAGGGGCAGGTAAGCAGGGGAGCGAGGGGGGTCTGCGAAGCAAAGGGAGTCAGCGGGGTAAAGGGAGTCTGTGGGGGAGTCTGCGGAGTCTGCGAGGTGTGAGGGGTGGGGAAGGGGTTTTATAGCCCTGGCCGGGGCTCCCATATAAGGAAGAAAATGCGGGCTCGCCGGTCCAAGGGCTCCGTGCCAGCTCCTGATTGGACGGTGAGGGCTTCGTGTCGGCTCCTGATTGGTCGGCTTGGTTGCCTGCCCATCTCCGGAGTGTGTCTGCAGCGCCCTCTGCTGGCGCATGTCCCGACATGCCCAGGCGTGCCTGACCTTGCCCTGACCTTTCTTCCTGACCTCGCCCTGACCTTTCATCCTGACCTCGCCCTGACCCTCAGTACCCAGCCCAGGGATGGAACCTTTGGAGAGTCTTAAACACTGGATCTCCAGGAAAGTCCCCTAGTTTGTGTACTTTCAAGATTCATCCATTTCATGGCTGTATAGCAGTGAATGTTTTTGTTTTATTTTTATGGCTGAATATGGTATATGAATATGGTAAGTGGCTTCCATGCAGTCCATTTTGAGCATATACCACAGTTTGTTTATCCATTTGTCAATTAATGGATAATACTTGGATGGTGTACTTTTTGTGGCTGTTGTGAGTAATGTTGCTGTGAACACTGATTTTGCATGGACTAAACATGTTCAGTGTTTATGGATATATACAAAAGAGGGAGATTGCTGGATCACATGAGTACTCTATATTTAATTTTTGAGGTACTGAGAAACCACTTTTCCAGTAGTGGTTGTACCATTTTATAGCAATTACATCAACAATATCTGAAGATTCCTTTTCTCCACATCCTCTGCAGCACTTGTTATTATTCCTCTTTTTGATTGGGTGTGAAGTAGTATGGGTGTGAAGTAGTATCTCAGTGAGACTGATTTACATTTTGCTAGGGGCTTCCCTGGTAGCTCAGAAGGGAAAGTGTCTGCCTGCAAGGTAGGTGACCTGGGATCAATTCCTGGGTCGGGAAGATCCCCTTGAGAAGGAAATGGTAATCCACTCCAGCATTCTTGCCTGCAAAATCCCATGGACAGAGGAGCCTGATAGGCTACAGTCCATGGGGTTGTAAAGAGTCGGAAATGTCTATTCAAATTCTTTTCCTGGAGGTTAAATGCTTTTCTTAATTGTTGTAGAAAACACCTAACTTAAATTTTTACCATTTTAACCATTTTTGCATGCTAAGTATTTCACACACTTTCATCAGCCTTTTGGAGAAAGAAGTGTCAACCCGCTCCAGTATTCTTGCCTGGAGAATCCCATGGAGAAGGGAACCTGGTGAGCTTTAGTCCATGGGGACGCAAAGTTGGGCACAACTGAGTGACTAACACATATACACACACATAGTCACAGTGTTGTTTTGTTGTTGTTGTCATTGTTTTAGCTGTGCTGTGCAGCTTCAATGACAGTTCCCTGGTTGAGAATCATACCCAGGCCCCTGATAGGAAACCGTGGAGTCCTAACCTCTGAACTACCAGGGAATTCCTTATCACATTGTTATGAAACAGATCTCTACACCTTTTCATCTTGCAAAACTGAAACTCTGTACCCATCACCTGTCCCATTAAACAACAACTCCACTTTTCTTCCCTGTTTACCTAGACCATGGACTCCATCGTTCTTTTTTGTTTCCTTTCTATTGCTTGACTATGTTAGCTATTTCATACAGGTAGAAACTTGCAGTATTTGTCTTTTTGTATGACTGGCTGATTTCATTTGGCTTGATGTCTGAAATGATCATGCATGTTGTAGCATGTGACAGAATTTTCTTTATATGACTAAATAATGTTTCATTGTATGTATGTATCACAGTTGATGGACATTTAGATGCTTCCACCTCTTAGTTGTTGTGATTCGTGCTGCTCTGAGCATGGCTGTGCAAATATCTCAAGACCCCATGTTAACTTGTTTTGAATTTATATCCTGAAGTGGAATTGCTGAGTCATGTATCAGTTCTATTTTTTAATTTTTCGAGGAGCCTTTAAACTGTTTTCGGTAGCAGTTGCATCATTTTAAAATCTATCCATAACACACAAGGATCCAGTTTCTGTACGTGCTTGCCAACAGTTGTCCTTTCCTTTCCTTCATATGTAAACACACACACATATGCACACACAATTTTTTTCATACCCTTTTCCATTACTGTTTATCACAGATTATGAATATAGTTCCTTGTGCTATACAGTATGATCTTGTTTGTCTAGCCTATATATTATAGTTTGCATCTGCTAATCACCAGCTCCCAATCTATGCCTGCCCCACCTTTCCCCTCTTGGTAATCACATAGTCTGCTCTCTATGTCTGTGAGTCTGTTTCTGTTTCATAGATAAGTTCATTTGTGTCATACTGTAGAGTCCATGTAAGTGATACCATATGATATTTGTCTTTCTTTTCTTTAATTTTTATTTTTACTTTATTTTATTTTGCAATACTGTATTGGTTTTGCCATACATTGACATGAATCTGCCACGGGTGTACATGAGTTCCCAATCCTGACCCCCGCTCCCACCTCCCACCCCGTATCATCTCTCTGGATCACCCCTGTGCACCAGCCCTAAGCATCCTGTATCCTGCATTGAACATAGCCTGGCGATTCGTTTCTTACATGATAGTGTACATGTTTCAGTGTCATTCTCCCAAATTATCCCACCCTCTCCCTCTCCCTCAGAGTCCAAAAGTCCATTCTGTACATCTGTGTCTCTTCTGCTGTCTCGCATACAGGGTTATCATGACCATCTTTCTAAATTCTGTATATGTGTGTTAGTATACTGTATTGGTGTTTTACTTTCTGGCTTACTTCACTGTGTATAATCAACTCCAGTTTCATCCATCTCATTAGAATTGATTCATATAAAGTCTGCAAGCAATAAATGCTGGAGAGGGTGCGGAGAAAAGGGAACCCTCTTACACTGTTGGTGGGAATGCCATCTAGTACAGCCACTATGGAGAACAGTGTGGAGATTCCTTAAAAAATGGCAAATAGAACTGCCATATGACCCAGCAATCCCACTGCTGGGCATACACACTGAGGAAACCAGAATTGAAAGAGACACATGTACCCCAATGTTCATCGCAGCACTGTTTATAATAGCCAGGACATGGAAACAACCTAGATGTCCATCAACAGATACATGGATAAGAAAGCTGTGGTACATATACACAATGGAGTATTACTCAGCCATTCAAAAGAATATATTGTCCTTCTCTTTCTGATTTCCTAAGTATTCTTTTTAATGCTAGTGTAGATTCAAGTATTTACTTAACAACATTTGTTGCTACTGTATAAAATGTGGTTGACTTTTAAAATATTTGTCTTGTATTCTGCAAGCTTTATATTAATTCTAATACTTGTGTTTTCTTCAAGATTTTCTATATACAAAAGTATGTTGTCTCCAATATACTTTGACTTTTTCCTTTCCATTCTGAAGGCTGTGTGTGGTTTTTTTTTTTTTTTTTTAACAACAGCGACAATTCCTTTTTGTTACCTGATTGCCCTGGTTATAGAACTGCCAGTATAATATTGAGCCAGAGTGTGTAATAGACTTCCTTGTGTTGTTCCCAGTCTTAGAGGGAAAGCTTTCAGTTTTTCATTCTTAAGTATGATGTTAGCTGTGGGTCTTTTACAGGTACCCTTTGATTGAGAAAGTTCTCTTCTGTTCTTAGTTATTAAGTGTTCTTTTAACCCATGTTATGAAAAGGTGCTAGATTCAGGGAAATGCTTTTTCTGCAGGCAAATGTGTTTTTTGTTTTATTGTTTTAAAATGGTATAATGTTGATTGACTTTCATATAATGAACCAACTTGCATACCTTCATAAATCCCATGTGATCATGGCATACAATCTTTTTTATATGTTGTTGGATTTTGTTTGCCAGTATTTTGTTGAGGACTCTTTCACCTGTATTCATAATGGATATCGGGTGTGTGTGTGTGTGTGTGTGTGTGTGTGTGTGTGTGTGTGTGTGATGTCTCTGTCTGATATTGGTATGAGAGAAAGACTGGCATCACTTTGCCTGCTATGTGGGGAAGAGACCTGTGGCATATAGGATGAAACATTGTTGGATTTAAGTTTAGCCAGGATTAGAGGGGGAAATTTAGGATATATCAGTGTGGCATTGGGGTGAGATTATCAAGAGAGTTCATTCTCAACTTCCTAGGCCTGTCTTAAGTGCTTGACATTGAATTATGCTGTTTGTTAACTATGTATAGATAGATTATAGTTTGAATTTGCTACCTATTTTCTTTGTTAACGTTTATGAAATTAGAATTTGTGAATCAGTTGTAATGTGCATTTAGGATACATTTTCTTCCAATTTCACTACAAAACAAGATGCCATTGAATAGCTGATGCCTTTTCAAAAGAGTTGTTAACCTTAAGTCTAAGAAATAAGCATGTTTGTCTTTAAGATACAGAAACACATTTAAAAGTTATAAATTTGCCCAAGAAGATGCAACTGCTGTGTGGTTAACTTAGAATTCCAACTGAATCTTCTTTGACTCCAAAGTCCATGTTTCTAAACACTGCACAGCAGTGTTTTTGTAAAAATACTCATCCTTTACATGTGATTTCACCTAATGATCAGTAGTGTTTTTTATTTTTTAATCTTTATTTTTTTAATAGAAGAGATTAAAGTGAACGTGGGACAAAGCTATGATTCTAGAGCCATGTAGACTTGTAGTCATAGGTTTTTCAGCTGTCAGTGAGTCTCTTTGACCCTCATTGTCTCTGTCTGTTAAGGGTGTTGTCTGATAAGGGTGTTTATAAGTACTCTAGAGTTTTGGAGATAATCATATAGCACATTTTTCTGTACTTAACTAATATGTAGTATGTTTATACTTAGGTGGCAGTTTGTATAAAGGAAGCACTGGGACTTGTGGCCGCACCCTCTAAGAATAAAAAAAAGTGTTAACAATATGGAACTACCATTTATGTTACGTGAAGAAGAAGAAGAGCCAGAACTACGGAAAAGCGAGGGAGAAACCAAACAAGTAGATGATGATGATGATGATGATGAAGTGATCTTGGTTGGAGTGGAACATGTAAATGAAGATGCTGACGTGATCTTTGTTGGGATGACCTCAACTTCAAAACCAGTCGTTTCAAACATACTGAACAGAGTTACCCCAGGTTCTTGTTCAAGGAGAAAATGGTATGGTCACTTCAGGAAAGGTAATGCTCACAGATTACAGCCTGTTAGTCATGTGACTCCTACATCAGAAGCAAAGACTGTCTTGCCAGTTTCTGACTCTGACTCAAGATCAACAGATAGTCCTATTATTATTGAACCTCCGTCTCAAGCTGATTATAAAAATATTTCGCCACAAATAGTGCCTAATAGCTTTTCGAAGGAGTTGTGTTCTTCTTTGATTACTTTCACAAGTTCATTGCAGCATCCAGTAGAAACAGCAGTTTCTGCAGGAGATATGAAAAAAGTCCTCATGTATCAAAGCGACTTTCCACTTGTGAAACAAATAGCAGAAATCCCAAAAGGCCTAAGCTCAGTGATGGCATTGTAGGGGAACATTCTTTAGGTTTTTCCCCGTCAGGTATTTTTCATACAGAGACCACTCAGCAAAGCACACCAGACCGTGTCCATATCTCACTAAGCCATGTTCAGAATGGAGAACCTTGTCCAACACCTTTTCCAAAGGACAGTGTTCATTGCAAGCTTGTAAAACCGTTAGGGGGAAATGGACTGACAAAAACTGATTTTCCAAGTTTAGCAAGTCGAAACAAGACCATTGATCCCATGAAGGAAATCTGATTGTGTTACTTCATGACTTCTACTATGGAGAGCATATAGGAGTTGGGCAGCCAGAACCTAAGACCCACACAGCCTTTAAAATGCCTCAGCTGCTTGAAAGTTCTAAAAAATGTCAAGTTTATGAATCACATGAAGCACCATTTGGAACTTGAGAGGCAGAGAGGTGACGGCTGGTAAAACCACACCACCTGCCAGCACTGCCTCCGCCAGTTTCCTACTCCCTTCCAGCTGCAGTGTCACATTGAAAGTGTCCACACTCCCCAGGAGCCCTCCGCAGTCTGTCACATCTGTGAGTTGTCCTTTGAGACAGATCAGGTTCTCTTACAGCCCATGAAAGACAGTCATAAGACTGGTGAAATGCCCTATGTATGCCAGGTTTGCAGTTACAGATCATCATTTTTTGCAGATGTGGATGCACATTTCAGAGCATACCATGGTAACACTAAGAATTTGCTTTGCCCGTTTTGTCTCAAAATTTTTAAAACTGCAACAGCATACAGACGTCGTCATCGAGGGCACTGGGAAAAGAGTTTTCATCAGTGTTGCAAATGTCGGCTACAGTTTTTAACTTCCAAAGAGGAAAGGGAGCACAAGACCCAGTGTCATCAAATGTTTAAGAAGCCTAAGCAGCTAGAAGGATTATCTCCTCAAACAAAAGTTGTTATTCAGGTATCACTGGAACCCCTTCAACCAGGATTGGTGGATGTAGCATCCATCAATGTGAACACATCTGATTCTGAATCATCACCCCCCAAATCTAAAAGTAGGAGGTCAGAAAAAGAAAAAAAAAGTTAATTCTACTTTCAGTAAGTCTGAAGCAAGTATTTCAGTCAAAGTTAAAAACCCCATTAAAAACAAAAAAAATCAAATTATAGCATTATTCAATAATACTAAATATAGGGAAACCAATGGGTAATTTATGTGTTTTTGTTTAAAATACAGGAAGTACAGTTTTGCTGATTTGCATATTGAGATGTTATTTAAAAATCTATTATCTGTTTTTCATATAATTGTCTTAACATGTAAAAAGAACGTGTGCATGTGTGTGAGAGAGAGAGAGAATGAGAGAAGTGGAGAAAGGAAAAGTAAGAACCTATTTTGGTATTTGATGTTACTTGTAAGTTCGAAAGCTCTGCTATACATATAATCTGTAGAGTGTTTTAGCAACGTAATTTTCAACTGTTTTCATGCGTTGAAGATCTCAGTATCAACTGTATAGCCAGATTTGAATGTCACTCTCTGAAGTGCCTCTTGTGCTGATCTAAGATAACCTGGCTCTGAAAGCGTGCAGTGGAGAAGGTGATGGAGAAGCTGTGATGTGAGTTTGCACAAGACACGGGATTTAATCAGTGGCTTTAATCAGTGGCTTCTTTTCCCAGCTGAGGAAGAGGCATACATTCACTCCAGGCATAGAGCCAAGGTAGAAGGAACATTGTCTCAGAGTGTTCTTACCTAGCCCAGGGACATCTCAAGGAAGCCAACCGTTAAAATGTCTGTGTTTGGTGAGAGACCCTTGCAAGCATCAGGCAGGCCCTGTGTATCATTGACTGCAGTTGGAGAGGCAGAGATAGTTAATAGAATGAGACCTGGTGTCTGTGGACCTTCTGTTGAGTGATCAAAAGGGGAATTTGATTCATTCCATCCCCTTTCCTATAGTCACAATGAGGTAGCCATATCTGTGTCACACACAGTAGTAAAGCAAGTTAAAATTCCCAAAGGAAAAAGAGCCTTGATGTCCACTTTGATTTGTGCTGGACCCATAGTTTTAACTGAAAAGGATCAAACACAGGAAATCTGTTCAGTTTTTGAACTGGGCTAAATTGAGTTCTCTTACCCTTAAGCTACAATGGAGTTGTCCAAGAATAGTAAATATAGTGGATAAAAATAGTCCAGGGTGATTAAACCCTTTTTAGAACTTTTCCTTACCTTTTCCAGTTACATGTGTCTTACCCTAGTTGGACATGTGACGATTTCAGTTTTGTATCTTATCTTGCCTTGGACACAAATGTAGTACAGTTAACAGCTAATTCTTTGCGTGTGTACTTTCCCACTGTATCAAACTAATTGAGTTTCAGTCTTTCTTGACACAGTCTGATGTGCAAGAATTGTCTCATGTATTTCACTAATTATCAGGTCATAGAGTTATCCTTCCTCTAATCTATCCAACCATCTAATCTGTGGTTATACTTGTAGAAACCTTTTTTTCTTGCGGTCTCCAAGGGCTCTTTCACAGACCTGTGGGGTACCCTCTAAGTATTGGTTCCTGAACATCAGCGCACTTGGCTGCCTCCGTAGGTTCTTGGAGTTGAGTCTCCTCCTGGAGTTGAATGTCACCCCTTCTCCACTTCTGGTACAGATACCTAGCAATCTCTGTGCACCATTCAAGGAAGCTGGCATCCTGTCTGTAGACCTGTGCCAGGAGCAATCTCTCCGTTTCCTCTTCCATTCTCTTCCTCTTTGTCTCTCCCCACTCTCCCCACTCCTCAATTTATTTAAGTCCTCTGAGATTTCACAAAATGCTGGAAAGTGATAATCACCAAGGGGTTAGCATCCCTCTCAGAACTGAAGAGGAAGGACTACAGATGATTAAGCTGTAGTGAATCTATTGTCTCCATTTTAGGTAATTTCCTGAGTGTAAATTCAAATTCAAATAAATTGTATTTATTTACTCAAAGCTTGATTGATTTATTTGCACTTTGAATACTAGGCCTTTCCAGTTAGTTTACTTGGGCCAAAGCGCTTTGCTAAGTGTCAGCTGAAACCACTTTTAGTTGTATAAAGAGTGTGTGTTTGTGTTCTGGTCTCAGGTGAAAACTCTCTGTATCAATAAATATGCAGACTATTGCATTCTTATCTCCTTTCTTCGATTTCTATAGTAAAAATTCGAAATGTTTTAGTTATGTGCTTTTATTGTTGCTTAGTATTATCAACACTGTTGCTGTTAGTTCCTGTGAAGTATGCTCCTAAGGAGTACAAGTTGTATTTATTGCCAAATCAGAAGGTTCCTGCAATAGGTCCCTAACTGCTTCCTCTCTTCCATTCTCGGTCCTTCTACTCTACTATTTTCCCCACTAATGTACTCTTTTTGACAACACTGGCCTTGGTTTCCCCCATCAAATTCCATTTCTTCCCAATCCCAAGACTGCAAATGCTGTTCTTCTGGAAATGCTTTTCCCGCAGGCCTGCATGGCTTGTTACCTCCCTTGTTTGAGCTTCACCAATGCTGTTCAAATAACACAATCAAATCTCCAACCCCCTCTCTTTCCTCCTCCTCCTTAAAGGCACTTGAAGTCTCTATCCTCTTCTTCCCTCTCCAGCCTAAATTTCCTAAATTTTCACCAAAAAAAAAAAAAAAGGAAGAGATAATAACATCAGGACTTTGCTTCTTAGAATTAACTTGAGTCAGTTTCTGTGCCTGCAAATAGAAGATAGTTAATAGTGAGTTGAGTTCTTTCAGGAGCTTCCTCTGTTTTTCTGTTGATACCTCTATATTTTGTTCACACAAGACACGTTGTTTTCTTTACAAATACATTGAAGATCTGTCAAGATTACTATTTTGTTACTGCCCTTTGCGAATTTCCTTGTCTGCCTTGCTTGTTCTTTCAGGTAAAATTTATTATTTTATTAACGTTGCCAAAACATTGTAAGTAAAATTAGTACTTGTAAAATAATTTTTTAAATTATTTCTGCTGTCTGTCTTTTTACAAATAACATGGCATATTTTAATTTTTTAAAATAATCGTATTGTGTTGGCCAGTTCTAAACATCTAAACAGTGATGTGTAAATGGGTGTTCTTGTTCTGAGTACCATCAAAAGCAATGAGTATCTGGCTTAATAAATTTCCGTTTCTGCTTTTAGATCTTGAAGAGAATTGTTTTATTGGATAGTTTACAACATTTGTTGAGACATTTACTATTCCTTCCTTCTGCTTTCCTTTCTTTTTCTTGCTTTCTTCCCTTGTCTCTCTTCCTCTTTTTTCCTTCCTTTTCTTTCCCCAGGTTTTTGCTTGACTGGACCTTTCCTGAAAGAAAAGTTATTCCACTCAGAGTTGAATATTATCCTCTCAGAATCCCATTTCGTTTCTCATTTCTAGTATTGGAATTAACCTCCTTGTCCCCTTATTAGATTTGCCACAGTTGTATCAGTGTTTCTGATTTTCTTTTTCCAAGAAGCAGCTCTTGTTTTATTGTCCCAACAAGTTGTTTTCTATTTTTGTTTCAATTCATATATACTTTCTACATTCTTTAGGATTTCTTTTTCTTTATAACTTTGTATTTTAGAAGCTTTCTTTACAATTTTTTTCTGTAAATATATTTGATTTACAATGTTGAATTTCAGATGTATATCAGAGTGATTTATTTATGCAGATGCATATCTATTCTTTTGTAGATTCTATTCCATTATAGGTTATTACATGATACTGAGCATTTTTTTTTCCATAGATGGTTTAGGGATTGACCTATCTTTATTTAGCAATTTTGTCTGAATCCCAAATATGTTAATGTATACATGTGTTTTAATTAAAATTTCCTTCTCTAAGATTTTTGGCAAGTTGATTCCAAAGATTTCAGTATTTTTAGGCTGAATATTTTCATTTATAGTTTACTGAGAATTAAGTTTTCCTTGGATCTCTGAGGGTATGTGTGTATATACACAGACATGCCTATATACACATCCTTTTCAGATATGTAAATATATTTTAAAAGATATTTTCTGTTTGTATGGTAAAAACATGAAATGTTTTAATTCTAGAAATTTGTTCCCCCAAATGAATATAGTATAAAAAGTAAAGGTATAAAACTATAATCCTTTGAGAATAATCCTTACTAACAGAACTTGGAAATGTTAAAAAAAATTATTCATAACACTTGCTAAAGGTGGTATGAAAAACTTTATTCAAGGTAAGAGTACTACAGTGGGGTATGATAATACGGGAGAGAGATTGAGCTTATGTCTGACTCCAGCAGAGATGTAGCTGGGATTTATAGCTAAGGAACAGGGTAGGTCCTTGGGATTGCAAAGAGATACTGGGAGACTGAAAAGCAATGGGCAACAACAACAGAGTGGGTGTCAGTGGATGGAAACTTATTAAGAGGACCATAAGGGTGAGGGTGGATTCTGGCTCAACTGAGAGGATCATTGCTGAGGCTAGGCAAGGCTGATAAGATATTCAGGTGAGTGAAATTTGATCTGATACTGAGGGTGGTCAGATCAAGGGTGGGGTATGTTTTCTAAACTGAAGTAGCAGATTCTGGATTAGATTGGACTAAATGGACAGGCACCCCTGAATAAAGACATTGCCCAAAGTTGGCAGTGCATTAATGAACTACTGCTGCATCGCAAATTACCCCAAATTAGCAGCTTAAAACAATATTATTTCATACTGCTGCTGAAAGTTGGGAATCCAGGAGTAATTCAGCTGAGTGTTCTGGCTCAGTGTTTCATGAGATTGCCATCATCTGAAGCCTTGACATGGGCTGGTGGATTTCCTTCCAAGATGGCTTACTCACATAGCTGTTGAAACCAGTTTCCTTGCGGGCTGTTGGGAGAAAGCCTCAGTTCTTTCACATAGGCCTCTCTAAAGGGCTACCTGAGTGTTCTCAAGATATGACTGAGTGAGTGATCCAAGAGGATGAGCAAGGAGGCTGCAGTGCCTTTTATGACCTAGTCTCAGACGCTTCATTGTTTGTTTCTACAATATTCTAACATTAGAAGTGAGCCACTAAGTCCAGCACACATGTGAAGGGGAGAAGGAAGGAACCGTGGACATAATTTAAAACCAAGTGGTACACACATGGCCACAAATTGTTTACATGCTTGTATGTCCAAAATGCATTTTCCTGCCAATGCTTTCAAACAATTTATTCGTTATAGCATTAACTTGAAGTTCAGGACCTTGTCATCTAAGCCAGGTCCAGATATGGATCAGGGTCCACTTGTACAGTATCTCAAGTGTTCTGTCGCTCAGTTGTATGTTATTCTTTGCGACCCCATGGACTGCAGCACTGCAGGCTTCCCTGTCCATCAACTCCAGGAGCTTGCTCAAACTCAAGTCTATTGAGTCGATGATGCTATTCAACAATCCCATCCTCTGCTGTCCCCTTCTCCTACCTTCATTTTTTTCTGCATCATGGTCTTTTCCAGTGAGTCAATTATTCCCATCAGGTAGCCCAAGTATTGGAGCTTCAGCTTCAGCATCAGTCCTTCCAGTGAATATGCAGGAGAGATTTAGTTTACGATTGACTGGTTTGATCTCCTTGCAGTCCAAGAGCCTCTCAAGTCTTCTCCCACACATCAGTGCAAGTTATACAAGTGTAGTTCCTCTAGACCTGAGGGTGTGTGAGCAAAAGAGATGAGTTAATCTGCTCACTTTCACAGCCAACATACAGTGGTGGGTCAGGCATAAATAACCTTCATAGACACTCCTGTTCCAGAAAGGGGAGGGGAGATGGGAGTCAATAGCAGCAGTTCTGAAATCGCATGGGTTCTTGTGGTGGTCATTTGATTAGTATTTAAGGCCTGGAGACTTCCTAGGCTTCAGTCTCTGATTTTTTAATTCTGCCCCCTGACATGATGCCATTGCATGAATGATGGCTAGTATATGGTTACACGAAACGGTCTCCGTAGGCTGCTTCCTTCTTGTAGAAGGTAGAAGTCCAGAGCTCTTATTTTGTACTATTGCTGGTCCTTTCAGTCCGAGCTGAACTTAAATATGTTATCTGAAAAACTTGGTGTGTCTCCTGATAATCTTACTGATGTTCATGGCAAAGCACCCCACTCCAAAGCCACAATCACACATGTCTTCATAATAAGGCCCTACTCTGACTTGGTTTTCTGCTGAGATAGCTGAAGGATAACACCCTGAACCGTGGTAGAAGTCTCATTGTGTGACTGAAATGATCTCTGAGTGACACCCCTCCTTCCAGCTTTCTGAGGCTTAACAAAGAATTTTACAGTCACACTCATCTTTAGAACACCTTTGTTTATATATATATATATATATATATATATATATATATATATATATATATATATATATAAAATATGAAGAAGAACTGGCCTATAGGTGGTGTAAAATGTTATATTTAGACCACCTAATCTCAATTCCCTGGATATGATCTTGCTTGAGAGTCATTAATTTTAACATCTTCTGTCATCTTAAAAGACTGGAACATTCCCAAATCAGCAAGTTTTGTCTCCTTTTTTAATAGTCTTTATCTTAAACATTTTTTAAAAAATTCCCTTCATGTTTTACTACAGGCAGTGAGAAGAAACCAGGAAGCACTTTTGGCTGTTTTGTTGGAAATGCTCTTAGCTAGATAACTCAATTAATTAAGTACAGTTTGTCCTCCCAGCTCATTAGGTACATTTCTACTTTTCATAAACTGCAGGTGTAGCAGACTTTCTTCTTCATACTCTGCAGGCTCTTTCCTCCTGCCTCTCCTTTCTGCCAGGCATCCTAGGTGCACCACTGTGATCCCACTTAGAACGTGTTTGCTCAGTGAGATAACCGGGTTCGATTCCCTTGCTTCAGTGCTTCTACTGGCCAGAGACTATGTACCTTTCCCTAAGAACTTCAACTGTCCAACTTCTGTCCAACTTCTGTCACCTGGCTAGGTCAGTTACAATAGCTCCTACTCACAAGCGTACTGGCAGGGATTTCTACGTGCACATGTGCACAAACATACATGTGTACACAGTAACATCGCTGAGAGGAAACTTGTCCATATGCAGAAGTACAAGCTTGCTTTTTCAGGAACATGAAGTTTGGTAAGCCCCCACAATTCTTTGTCCTTGTTTTTTCGCTTGCTCATCGATCATGTCATGTTACACTTCTAACTCTGTGCCTTTTCCTCAAAGGTTACACAATCATGGCATTTGCTATTGACAGGGTCTGGCCTGCAGAGCAGCAGGCAGGGTTGGGAGTTCTTGCCATGAACAGCTGTATAACATGTGTCTGCCTTCTGCATTCTCCCATCACCTTGGGCAGCTTCACAGTACCAGTCACGCTGGCCTGATCCATTGCCTGTGCATTCCTTCAGGGGACCAGAAAACAAGGACCTCTGAGCTCAGCTGACTTGAAGAACTGCTTTCTCGGTGTGCACCTATCTAGGTCATTCCTTGTCAATGTTGTGCCCCTCTTGCTAGCCTACCCCCCCTTACAGCCCACAACATTCTGAATGAGGCCCCCTGTTCTTCCTATCTGTGTAGCTTTCTGTGTGTACCATTTCCTGTGCCCCCATGTGCTATCTCCATGTAGCAGGAAAAGGCCAGAAACGCCTGAGCCTCCAAAAGCCCCCGGAGACTGTGACAGGCCTGGTTCTGATCCAAGGTTGTGAAAAAGGTACACATGGATACAGGGTCTCTTCCGATACCAAGAATGGAACCGGAGGCCATAAAAGTAAGGTGGCATCCCTACACGTCTTCCTTTCTGTTTAACACTACCCATGCACATGGAGTCCCCAAACAAATGATGCCCTGGGAAACCTGCAGTTTCTGGGCCCAGAGCTAATGCCTCCATTGGACAGAAAGCAGTGTTACTATCTCAAATGGACCAAGAGGGCTTGAACCACCCATGCCCCAGTGATTTGCTAAATGCCAAGGCTCTCTTTCAGTTGCTCTCATTAGGCCCAGGTAGGACTCCCTACAGGCACGCATCCCTGCTTCCCTACACAGCACCCGTGCCAAGGAAGCCAGTGCCCGGTTGGGCCCAGGGACATCCAAGACGGTCACCTGGAAGGCAGCATCCCTGTGAGTGTCACCTGGGTGCAGATCCCCTACAACACAATCAGAGATCTGCTCCAGCAAGACTACCAGAATCCTCTTACAGGTGCAGACGTGCACCTTTGCCCTTCAGGCCCCCAAAGCCAGGGGCAAGACTCCAAAGAAAAGGAGGAATTCATGTCAGAACTTTCAGCACGGACCATGGGGTATCTTTGGCAGGAACACTATTGCCTAGAGTCTAGACCCTGAAAACCAGCAGGTCCTGAACTACCCCAGGGGCTTCTCTGTCTTCCCACTCTCCTGAGGTCCCTTGGGACATGCAGTTTGCCCACCGCCCTTGTCTTTTCTCTGTTCCCTCCCTCACAGGCATATCCTGGCAGAGGATCACAGGTAAACCCACTTGCACTTTCCTCGCCTTTTGGCACTGCCAGGGAGGCAGGCTGTAAGTGCCTGGAGGCACGCCACGCTTACAGCATGTCTCTCCTAGGATGCCTGTGGTTTTGCAGGTACAGCATACTTTAGCACATCTCATGTTTTGTGTCACATCGTGCCAGTGTGTGCCACCCTCAGGGAGGGCGTGTGCTGGCTGCTGGGCTGATCCGGGGCAGCACTGGTCCAGGACCTTCCCAGTTGTCCTTTTCACATGTGTGTAGATCAAGTCTCCAGTGCAGTAGGCAATCTATGACTCTTTCTCCTTCAGCTCTCTGCCCATCTTGGCAGGACATTAGCCTCACCATCCCGGGTCTTGCCATAGCCATGTCCACCATTTCCACAGGCCAGCCCACGGCCCCACACACTGAGGGCTCCATAGGCAGTGGTTTCAAAGCCCCACCCCACATGATTTGCTCTGGGTGAACGCTTAGACCATGAACCCCCTCTTCCTGGTCCAAACACACACAACAACATGGTAGAACTGATGAGCATGTTTTGTATCTGGTCTAATTGCAGATATCTGGAGCCGCAGTCTGGAGTTATCACTGGCCATCCTTTCCTCGTTCCCATCCTGGGCAGGATCAATGCAGAGATACGGCGACAAACCACCTTCAGCCTGGTCGCCTCATGACTCCTCTTCTGGTTGCTCAGCACCTTCTCTCCTGCCACCTTCATCTCTGCCTCTGCCCTGGGCCGGACACACACACACACACAGCCAGCATAAATAAGCACAAGTGTGTATACACACACATGCTCAGCACGGGGACACAAATTCAAACGGGGAACATAGGAGGTGAAGACGACTGAGGCCAGCAATGTCGGAGATGGCGACGGTATGCACCATGTCCTGCCCTTGGGGCTCTCCACAAACTCTTCCATATTTTCCCAAGGCAGCCTGAAGCCACTTCCAGCGCAGCATGTTTGGTGGTTGTGAGACACTGTGTGGTGAATGTGGAAATTCACAGTGTTAGGTAAAAGACGACCAGGTACACCAAAAAATGTTTACCGGGCTTTAATGGCGAAGCGCTCCTGGGCGAGGTTCCCGGACCCGAACGGGGCAGGTCGAGGAAATCCGCGCGCCGGGACCATGTTGGAAATTTGTTTGTATATGCACCTTGCGAGGGATGGCTGGGCTAGCGGATGGAGGTTTGGATAGGCTGCTGGTTCATGGAGTCACGAGCTGATAGGTTTCTCTGTGCGGCTGGGGCGGGGCAGCTTTAGCTGGTGTAGTCTGCTGTCATTGGTCCTGGCATCTGGGAGGCTCCCTCCGTTAGGGACTGAGGAGGGGGCGGCTCGTCATGGCAACCAGCGAAGTGTGCTGTCATTGGTCCCTGGGATCTGGGAGGATCCGCCATTAGGGACTTTCTCGCCGGCGGGAGGGAGAGGAGGGGTGGCCCATCATGGCCCCCGGGGTCCGACCTTACACACAGAAGATCCCAAAGTCAGCACACAGGTGCACTGGGAACCCGGAGAGGACACCTTTTCAATGATAGGCCTTCCCAGGGTAAGGGGCAGGAGTGAAGTGCCCAGGCAATCTCAAACTCAGTGAGCAGCAGGAGGCCAGGGGATGAAAGGACCCACAAAGGATGATTCTGACAAAGATACTTAATACACACTGCCTCTGGTAGTATCACCTGGACTCTGGTGCTGCCACCACAGCTGATTTGATGGAGACTTGCTTCACTCACAGACACACTAAGTCCCCAAATAGACAGTCTCAGGAGGTCACCTGCTACATGCCCGGCCCAAATTCAGGCTCCACAGCCAGCTTCCATGAGTCTGAGCATCCCCATTTGGGAAAGGACAGTGTCCCTGTAGTATCACACGACTGTCCCTTCAGGGCCCACCTTCAGACCCCATCTCCACACGTTTCTGTCAGTTACTCTCATGGAAGAACCTTCCTGCCCAGGGTACTACTTCAGGGGATCGTCCCACACATCTTGGCCGACAGTCTGCTAGCGGTACGAGCAAGGTGAGCCAGCAGACAAGAATCTCAAAGTGAATTGCTAACTGTTCAGGCCCAAAGCAACCACACCTCAGCAATCCTGTTCAGTTCTGAGCAGTTGTGACCTGACAACCAGCCGAGAAAGTTAAGGCTCCTGGTGTCCATGCTGCGGCTGGATGCTGCCCGTTCAAAGTTCCAGAACCAGTGGACAGGAGTGGAACAACGTGCCCTGTACCCTACAGAGAGACAGGGGAGATGGGTGTGGATCCCCCAGGTGGACAGTCCACAACCTTGCACACCCACACTCATCACCCCAGCAACCACGTTTCACAAGTGATGCCAAGGTAATTCTACTTAGTGGTCACTGTGTTCAAGAAGTAGGGGGGTCCTGAAAGGAAAATATCAACTTGCAATGGGACGATGGATGGCTCCGCAACAGCACCTGTCAGGATAGGGAGGAGGGAAAGGGTTCCTGCGCCGGCTCCTCTTCCTGAGCAGCAGACTTCAAAGAGCAGCAGAAAGGATACAGCTATGGCCCAGAAGCAAGGGATGTCCCAGATGATGACGGTCCTCCAAGCCAAGTCAGACTTCCTCCTCTGATGGTTCTTGCACGTGAACTGGAAGTAGGCCCTGCAGTTTTTCTTATGCGCAGAGCTCAGTTCCACCAGCAGGGCAGCCAGTGCCTGCAGCGCATCTTGCCCTGGAAGCTCAGTAGTGCTCCTGGGCATTTCCTGGCCCTGCTCCCCTACCGTCTTTTCAGCTCCTGGGAGAACCCTACTGCTGCTCCTCATCTGCTACAACCTCCACCTCCTCCATGACGTCTTCTGCAAGCAGCTGGAACAACCACCTAATCCCAACCAAGTCTCCGTCCACCAGGGGTTCACCATCGTCCACCGCCTCCACCCTGCATAGGGTGGCTCCTTTGCCTGTCATGACAACTAGTGGCTGCAAGGTCCCAGCCTCACAAAGCCTCAGGATGGCAGGCTGCCAACCCCACCGCCCTGAAACCGGGGCTCGCAACTAGGAAGGTCTGGAGTCCCAGGATGCTCCTGCATTCCTCTGACGGCCTTTCACACGCCTCTTGGCCCTGGTCGTGACCCCAGGCTGGGGCAGATGCGAAGCGACGGGACATAATAGCAGAACAAGTGGTGTGCAAATGCGGCCTAGGCTTCAGGAATCCTGTGGGACCCTCTAGCCCTTTGGCGGCGGGAAGTGAGGGGGATGGTAGGGAAGCGGGGGCCGGTGTTTGTCCGGTGGCCTGAGGCTGAAGAAAGGGGTGGCAGACAGCGCGGGACAGGGTGAACAGGCCCTGGGGAAATCAGCCAAATAGGCGGATCCCTAGGCTGTGAGCCACGCACAGGCTGCTGGCTCAAATCTAGTCCAATGGCCGAGAGCGTGGTGGGTGGCACCCTTGTGGACACGCCCCTCAAACGTAGGGCATCTTCCACGGTTCCTGTTCGTCGGCACACCATATACTGCTCCAGAGAGGTAATGGGTTTTGCATCTGCTGATACCCCAGGCGCTGTCCTTTACCAGGTTCTGGAAATTCCAACGATGGGTTCCTGCTTTGCAGTCTGAACAGCACACTCCTGTGTCCCTCAGGACCCTCAATAACTGAGAACTCTCTCTGAGTATCCAAAGGATAAACAGGGGCTCCACGTGGCCGGATAATTTTCTCCATGGGACAGAGAACCTGTTGTTGTCCGGATGCTAGGGGAGAAGGGAAAAACCCCACTGTTGGCTACAGTTGATCTCCACGGTTCAGGGACACCAGAGCCTTAGGGTACAGAGCTCGCTCTGTGTCTCTTCATCTCTGCTTCCGGCATAGCACTGTTTTGGGCAAACCTTCTATGTGTGTACCAAGGGCTGGTGTCTGTTTGTCTCCACCTCTCTAAGTGGTGCTCTTGCTGTCGGCCACTCTGTGGACACCAGTGCTCATACGAGACGTTTATATGAGAAGGCAAGCCCTTCCCCTCCTTAGTGAGTTGCACCCATGGGAGATCAGACTTTGTCAGTCCACACATTCGGAGAGTGGATTCTCAAACTTGAAAGTCAACAGTGGGAGGTCACTGCTGAATTGCAGAAGGTGCGGTGCGACCCTCCCTCCCTCGCTGCACAGACGTGAATGCTGCAAAGGCCTCAGGTGGCTTGGCCACACTTTGCACAGATGGAGAAATGGGGCATGCCCTGGGGCCTGAGGGAACTCCCTGAACATTATTTGAATGCCTGCCAGGGAGATGGTAAGGGCAGCTCCCCATTAAGTTCCATGACCCACTGGTGCCAGAAACATGCACGGCTGCCAATTTACCCTATCGAGGCCCTTTCCAAGTGGTTCTGTTCTCCATGTGAGAACACATTCAAGCCTGCCCAGTCACCCAAGCCTGTGGGGCTGGGAGCAGCAAGAGGATCAACCTAAGCCATCCATCCTATAGTCCTGATACCCAATATATGTGTTCTGCAAAGAGTACAAAGAGTGATGATTCAGACTGGAAGACTGCAGGTAGCAGGTGCTTATGCTGTAGTTCTGGTCCATCACTGAAACCACACGAAAAAGGCAAGGGTTGCTCATGCTCATGGTAAGGTCAGGGAAAGTATGCCTGGCACTTGGGAAGGATGGAAAGGCCCTTGTATCCGGGTGTTCAAGGGGCTGTGGGGTCACCCACCATGGCTTCTGTGTCTGGGATTGCAGCCTGTTCTGTGTCTCAGATCTTCTGCACTCTCACTGGTCGCCCCCAGGCACTTTCTTCCGGCCTCTCCTTTCTGCCAGGCATCCTTCCTGTACCACTGTGATTCCACTCAGGACTTGCTCACTCAGTGAGTTAACGGGGATCAGTAAGTACCCTGGCTTCAGTGCTTCTGCTAGCTAGAGTCTACGTACCTTTTCCTATGGCTTTCATGTTTTTGCTATTCAACTTCCATCACCTGGTTAGGTCAGTTCTGACAGCTCATACTCATAAACGTACTGGCAGGTGCATCTGCACGCACATGCGTGAACACACTAACGTCCCTGCGAGGAAACTTGCACATATGCAGAAGTACAAGCTTTCTTCCCCAGGAACATGAATTTTGGTAAGCACCTGACTTTCTTTGTCCTGGCTGTTTTCTTTCACTTGCTCATCAATCATGTCAGGTTGCACTTCTAACTCTGTGACAGCTCCAAGAGTGCTTGAACCACCCATGCCTCACTGATTTACTAAATGCCAAGACTCCCTTTCAGTTGCTCTCATTAGGGCCAGGTAGGTCTTCATACAATCAGCTATACCTGCTTGCCCACAGAGCTGAAGTGCCAATGAAGCCTGTCCTTGGTTGGGCCCAAAGACATCTAAGACAGTCACTGGGAAGGCAGGGTCCATCTGAGTGTCACCTGGGGCAGAACCGCTATGACAAAATCAGAGAATCTGCTCCAGCAAGACTGCCAGAATCCTCCCTCAGGTGCAGCCGTGCTCCTTTGCCCGTCTAGACCCACAGCCAGTAGCATGAACCCACAGGAAAGAAGGAATTCATGTCAGGGCTTTCAGCATGAGCCATGGGTTGGTCATCTTTGGCAGGACAGCTATTGCCTAGACCCTGGCCCTGAAAACCAGCAGGCTTCAAATTGACCCCAGTGGCTTCCCTGTCTCCCACTCTCCAGAGGTCCCTTGGGAAATGCAATAAGCCCACCATTCTTGCTTCCTCCCTGTTCCCTCCCTCACAGGCACATCTTGGCATAGAGCCACATACGGACACCTGCACTTTCTTTGCCTATCTGCACTGCCAGGGAGGCTGGAAGTGCCTGGAGGCATGCCACATTCACACCCTGTCTCTCCAAGGATGCCTGTGGTTTTTCATGGACAGCCTACCGTAGCTCATCTTGTGTTGTGCATCACATAATGTGAGTGTGTGCCACCCTCATGGAAAGAGTGTGCTGGCTGATGGGCTGATCCTGGGCAGCACAGGCCCAGGACATTCCTGGTTCTCCTCACGTGTGTGGAACAAGACTCCAGTGCAGCAGACAATCTGTGCCTCATTCTCCTTTGGGTTTCTGCCCTTCTCTGCAGGACCTTAGTCTCCTCACCATCCCAATCCTGCCGTAGCCACGTTCACATTTCCACAGAACGGCCCATGTGCCCACATACTGAGGGCTCCACAGCCAGTGGTTTCAAAGTCCCAGCCCATCTGATTTGTCCTGGGTGAATCCTCAGACCATGTAACCCCTCTTCCTGGTCCAAACAAACACAATAGCAAGGTAGAAATGGTGAGTGTGTTTTTGTATTTGGTCTTCATCTCTGCGTCTGCTCTAGGCCGGACACACACACACACACACACACACGCACACACACACACACAAACACATCCGACAAGCACATGTGTGTATGCACACCCATGCTCAGCATGGGGACACAAACCCAAACAGGAAACAAAGGTATTTCAGGAGCCTGTGTTCCCTGTTTGTGTTTGTGTCCCCATGCTGAGCATGCATTTGTATACACGCATGTGTTGGTGTCGGCTGTGTGTGTGTGTGTGTGTGTGTGTGTGTGTGCATTTGTCTGGCCCAAGGAAGATGTAGATATGAAGGCGACAGGAGAGCAGGTGCTGAGCAACCATAAGAGGAAGCACGAGGCGTCCCCAGTCTAAGGGTGGTTGGTCGCTGCAATGTCGGAGATGGAGTCAGTAGGCACCATGTCCTGTCCTTGTGGCTTCCTGTCCACCTCCTCCCCGAGCTCTTCCATATTTTCCCAAGTTAGCCTGAAGCCGCTTCCAATGCAGCATGTGTGGTTGTGCTGAGCCACCGAGCGGTGGGTGTGGAAATTCACAGAAGATCCCAAAGTAAGCACACAGGTGCACTGGGACCCCGGAGAAGATGCCCTTGCAATGATAGGCCTTCCCAGGGTAAGGGGTGGGAGTGTAAGGCGCAGGCAATCTCAAACTCAGTGAGCAACAGGAGGCCGGGGGATGGCAGGACCCATGGAAGGATGATTCTGACAAAGAAACTTAGTTCACCCTGCCTCTAGTAGTATCACCTAGGACTCTCACTCCGCAACCACAACTGATTTGAGGGGACTTGCTTCAGTCACAGACACACTGAATCCCTAAGCCCCCAGTCTCAGCAGGCCACCTGCTACATGCATGGCCCAAATTCAGGCTCCACAGCCAGCTTGCATGAGACTGAGCATCCCCATTTGGGAAAGGACAGTGTCCCGGCTGGTACACAGCTGTCCCTTCATGGCCTACCTCCAGACCCCTTCACCACATGTGTTTCTGTCATGGAAGAATCTTCCCCCCTGGGGTAGACCTTCAGGGGATCATCCCACTCGTCTTTGCTGATCATCTGCTGGCAACACTTTGCTGCTGAGCAAGGTCAGCCCTGGGCTGACCAGGATCTGAACCCTCACATGAGCAGCCAAGAACTCCAATAACAGTCATTAACTATATGGAGGACAAAAACAATACCACCTCAGCAATCCTGTTTGATTCTGGGCAGTTGTGGCCTGACAACCAGTTGAGAAAGTGAAGGCTCCTGGTGTCCAGCCTGCAGCTGGTGCTCCCTGTTCAAAGTCCCAGAACCAACGGACTGGAGTGGAACGATGTGCCCTATACCCTGCGGGAAGAGAGGGGAGATGGGTGTGGATCCCATAGGTGGATCATCCACACCCCTGCACACCCACAATCATCATTCCCGGACTCACGTTTTACCAGTGATGTCAAGGTAATACTCCTTAATGATCACTGTTTTCAGGAAATAGAGGTGGTCCCGAAAGGAAAAGATCAGCTTGCTGCATGACCGTGGATGGCTCACACCTGAACCTGCAAGGGTAGGGAGGAGGGAAAAGGTGCAAGGTTCTAGGGTCCTCAGCTTGCCTCCCAGGCAGGCATTAACAGCATCCACGAAGCCTCTCCAAACTCTCACAGTGTAGGAACATGGATAACATGATGCTCCCACACCACACCAAATCCCATACCCACCTGTGCTCAGTCTCCCTCACTGACATTCAAGTCGATCATGTAGCTGAGAAAGTCTTTATCTTGGTCGCTGATCATGACAGAAACTTGAGGGTGGTTCATAATCTGCTTGAGGTTAAGGAGCCATTTATGCCACATGCTGGGCCAAGAAGAGCCAGGAGCATCAGCCCTAGTCTGGGGTGGAAGAAGGACACGGGAACAGGTATCTTCGAGGATGCTGGGCACTTCTGCTTACCCAGCCACTACTGATGAGCTCAAGGCCCTGCCATACCATCAGACAAGCTCATGGCTCTGTGTTCCTGATGGTGTTCTGCATCTGAGGTGGTCTGCATTCCCCAAGCAGGGGCTGTTTCTGATAGCTGTTATTTCCCAGACCTGTGTATGCTGGGTATTGGCATGTCACTGCTTACATGGTAGGACTTACAGTCATTGTGACAATCCGTGTCTGAAAGCAAAGGGGTTGGTGTTGGCTAGCGTACGTGTACATATGTTGTGTGGGTTTGTGTATGTGCATGTGAGACTCCCATATCTAAGTTGTTTTCGGAATCATTCACCTTTACAACAATAACTGTCAGCTAAGGCTGCTCTGGTGTACTGTCTCTGGTCATTTCTGACTTAGAGGCTATTCCTTCTCAGATGGAGACCTGAGGTAGACACACAAAGTCATGGCTGCGACCCTTACAGGTGTGGCCCTGCCCGGGCTCTACTCAGCTGTGCCTTTGGAGCCTGCCCCAGTACCACACTTTCTTCAGGGTCCACCAGCACCCATCTTGTGCCCTTGCCTCTGCACCTCCCCCTCCTCCTGAGCAGCAGACCCCTAGGAGTAGCAGAAAGGATACCACTTTGGCCCAGAAGCCAGGGATGCCCTGGATGATGGTGCTCCCCTGAGCCAAGTCACGCTTCCTCCTCTCCTGGCTCTTGCACATGAACCAAACGTAGGCCCTGCAGGTTTTCTCAGGCTCAGAGCTCAGTTCCACTTGCAGGGTCGCCAGTGCCTGCAGCACATCTAGTGCCGGGAGCTCACTCGGGCCTCCAGGCCTTTCCTGGCACTGCTCCTCCACCGTCTTCTCCTCCAGCTCCAGGGAGGACCCCTGTTGCTGCTCCTCATCTGGCACAACCTCCACATCCAAAATGATGTCCTCTGCAAGCAGCTGGTACACCCGTCTGATCCTTACCATGTCTCTATCCCCCTGGGCCTTGCCGTCCTCTCCTGCCTCCACTCTGAAGAGGGTGGCATCTTCGCCTGGTGTGACCGCTGGTGGCTGCAACTTCCCAGCCACGCACAGCGTCACCAGGACAGGCCACGGGGCCCCATCCCCCTGAGCACCCAGGCTCACCACTAAGAAGGTCCGGGGTCTCAGGACGCTCCCGCATTCCTCTGACTGCCTCTCACACTCCTCTTGGCTCTGGCCATGACAGTAGCACCACAGCGAGTGGTGAGCAACGGTGCCCCAGGGTGCATAATCCTGTGGGGCCCACTAGCGTTTTTCGTGTGGGGAGTGTGGGGCATGGCTCAGAGGCTATGGCTGGTGTGTGTGTTGGGTGGCCTGAGACTATAGAAACGGGTGGTGGCAACCCAGGACAGGGTAAACGGGCCCTGGGACATCAGCCAAACAGGCGGGGCCCTAGGCTGTGAGCCACGCACAGGCAGCTGACCCAAATCTAGACCAACGGCTGAGAGGGTAGAGGACAGCACACTATGGACACGCCCCTAGACTGGATGTCATCTTCCGTGGTTTCTGGGATCCAGCTCCACTACATGGCCAGATTCTGTTCCATAGAACTAGCAGGTTTTGCATCTGCTGCTACCTCAGGTGCTGTCATTGATCTGGATCTGGAAATTCCAACCACGGATTCCTGACCCACAATCCAAACAGCACACTCCTGTGTCCCACAGGACCTTCAATAACTGGGAGCTCTCCCTGAGTATCCAAAGGATACACAGGGGTGCCAAGTGGCTGGATACTTTTCTCCATGGGACTGACAGACTGTTGCTGGCCGGATGCTAGGGGAGTAGGGAAAAACCCCACCGTTTGCTACGTTGATCTCTGTTGTTCAGGGACACCAGGACCTTAGGGTACAGAGCTCTCTCTTTGTCTCTTTGTCTCTGCTTTGGCATAGCACTGTTTGGAGCAATCCTTCCTTGTGTGTGCCAGGGCTGGTGTCTGTGTGTCTCCATCTCTTTAAGTGGTGCCGTTGCCGTTTCCCACTGTATGAACACCAGCACTTATAGGAGAAGCTTATCCTTGGAGTGAAGGCAAGCCCTTCTCCTCCTGAGTGAGTTGCACCAACGGGAGATTGGACTCTTTTAGTCCACAGGATTGGAGAGTGCTTTCTCAATCTTGAAAGCCAACCGTGGGCAGTCACTGCTGAACTGCAGAAGGTGTCAGGTAACCCTCCCTCCCTCACTGGACAGACATGAACGCTGCACAGGCCTGAGGTGGCTTGGCCACACTTTTCACAGAGGGAGAAATGGGGCATGCTCTGCTGGCATGAGGAAGCTCCCTGAACCTTGTTCAAATTCCTGCCAGTGAATTGCTAAGGACAACTCCCTGTTAAGTTCCGTGACTCACTGGTGCTGGAGACATGTACGTCTGCCCATTTACCCTATCAAGTCCCTTTCAAGTGGTTCTTTTCTCCATCTGAGAGCAGGTACCAGCCTGCCCAGTGACCCAATCCTGTGGGGCTGGGAGCAGCAACAGGAGCAATCTAAGCCATCCATCCTATAGTCCTGACCCCCTGTATATGCTTTCTGCAAAGAGTACAAAGAGCGATGTTTCAGACTGGAAGACTGTGCAGGTAGCAAGTGCCTATGTTGCCGTGCTTGTCCATTTCTGAAACCTCACATAAATGGCAAGTGTTGCTCATGCTCATGGTAAGGTCAGCGAAAGAATGCCCAGCATTCGAGAAGGATGGAAAGGCCTTTGTAGCTGCATGTCCAAGGGGCTGTGGGGTCACCCACTGCGGCTTCTGTGTCTGGGATTGCAGTCTGTTCTGTGTCTTGGATCCTCTGCACTCTCACTGGTGGCCCTCAGTCAATTTCTTTCTGCCTCTCCTTTCTGCCAGGCTTCCTGGGTGCACCACTGTGATTCCACTTAGAAGTTGCTCACTCAGTGGGATAACAGGCATTGGTACCCTGGCTCCAGTGCTTCTGATGGCCCGAGTATGTACCTTTCCCTATGGCTTTCATGTTTTCGCTATTCAACTTCCGTCACTTAGCTAGGTCAGTTCTGACACTTCACATTCACAAGCGTACTGCCAGGCAATTTTGTGCACACATATGCACACGCATGCGTGTGCACACACTAATATCCCTGACAGGAAACTTGCAGGTATGCAGAAGTACAAGCTTTCTTCTGCAGGAACATGAGTTTTGGTAACCACCCGAATTTCTTGGTCCTGGTTATTTTCTTTCACATGCTCATCGATCATGTCAGGTTGCACTTCTAACTCTGTGATTTAGCCTCAAAGGCTACAAAATTTTGGCATTTGCTCTTGACAGGGACCAATCTGCAGAGAATTGGGCAGGTGGAAACGCTCGCCCTGGACAGCTGAGTGACCTGCCCCTGCGTTCTGCATTCTCCCATCACCTTGGACAGCTTCCCAGTACCAGTCAGGCTATTCTGATCTATTGTCTGTGCAATCCTTCAGGGGACCAGAAAACAAGGACGTATGGGCTCCGCTGACTTGGAGAACTGTCTTCTTGGTGTGCACCTATCTAGGTCATTCCTGGTCAATGTCTATGTCCCTTTTGCTAGCCTACCACCCCTTTGGGCCCACAACATTCTGAGTGAGGCCCCCTGTTCTTTCTATCTGTGTAGCTTTCTATGTGCACCTGTCTACCTGTGCTTCCAAGGGCTAGCTCCCTTTAGCAGGAAAAGGCCAAAGAGATGCCTGAGCCTCCAAGGGCCCCCAGGGACTGTGATGGGCCTCTGTGTGATCCAATTTTGTGAGGATTCGTGTTTATGTTTGTAAAGTAAAATAAATAAAAAATATAAAAATTAAAAAAAAAACAAAAACAAAAACAAATTCTTCCCTTAGATGAAGATTGTTTACAACCCAGTGTGTGTCCATTGGCTGGACATGGTCCTTGGAATTTTGCTGATGGGTTTGGATCCTAAACTTCAAAATGATGGCAGAAGGCAGAAAGACACTTAGACGTGGTTCTACGAAAGCAAGAAGAAATGCACTACTGCCAAAAAGATGACTCAGAGGGAACAATAATAGTCTTCTATCATTGGAAAAATATCATGGTCCCAGGGAGAGTAACTAGATAATATAAAAAGGATTCTTGGGAAGGAAAATTCGCACTCTCAGGAACATTTTCTGCGTCAGGACTTGTGAAATAGTGCTCCAAAAGAAGAGGCAGAAACTGTCTTCACTGAAACATGGAAAGTCAAGTGATAATTGAATATGATAAAACACTCCAGCTGGGCATCTCCAATCTACTTCTTGAAGATTAATTTGCCAAGATTTAGATTTAAGAAAGATCTTGAACTGTAGCCCAAGAATGAACAAGCTATTGCTGCATGGAAAACATAGATACGTCTCATTAAGTATAATGTTAAGTAAAGTAAGCTAGACACAAAGATGCATACTGTATGATTCCGTTCATGGAAAGGTCCAAAAGAGATAAAACTAATCTATGTGTTGAAAGTCAGATATCCTAGTTATCTTTGGAGTGCGGTGATTGGGAGAGACACAAGAGAGTTTTCAGGGTTGCCAGTGATGTTCTGTTTCTTGATTTGGAAGCTAATTACGTGGATGTGTTTAGTTTGTGAGTATCCATTGAACTGTACACTCATGATTTATGTATTTTTCTACATGAGTATTTCAATAAAAAGTTATAAAGCTTTAAAAATAAATAAAAATGTTGTGAGGAAGGTGCACATAGTTAGAGGGCCACTTCTGGTACAAGGCGTGCAACCTGAGGCCATAAAGATAAGGTGGCATTTCCACATGTAGTCCCTTCTGTTTGTGACTACCCTGACCCACGGAATCCCCAAACAGATGATGACCTGGGAAACCTGCCCTTACTGGGTCCAAAGCTCAGGCCTCCCTTGGGCAGATAGCAGCTTTTCTATCTCAAAAACAACACGAGGGCTTGATTCCAACCAACCACACTCACTGATTTGCTAAATGCGAATACGCTCTTCCAGTGGGTTTCATTAGGCCCAGGTAGGACTCCTTGCAGTCAGGCATCCCTGCTTACCTACAGAGCCCATGTGCCTAGGAAGCCAGTCCTCAGTTGGGCACAGGAATATCGAAGACGGTCAAACAGGACGCAGCTTCCCTCTGAGTTTCAAATGGTGCAAATTCCCTTTGAAAACATCAGGCAGCCTGCTCCAGCAAGACTGCTGGAAACCTCTCTCAGGTGCAGACACACACCTTTGCCCCTCAGGCCCCAAAAGCCACGGGCAAGGCCCAGATGAAAGAAAGAATTTACATCAGGGCTTCCAGCATGAGCCATGGGGTATCTTTGGCAGGACTTTCCCTAGGCCCTGAAAACCAGCAGGCCCCGAACTACCCCCAGGGGCTTCCCTGTCTCCCACTCTCCTGAGGTCCCTTGGGACATGCAATGGGCCCACCATCCTTGCTTCTTCCCTGTTCCCTCCCTCATAGGCACACCCCGGCAGAGGAGCACACGCGTACACCAACACCTGCACTTTCCTCGCCTTTCTGCACTACCAGGGAGACTGGAAGTGCCTGGAGGCATTCCGCACTCACACCTTGTCTCTCTTAGGATGCCTGTGGTTTTGAACGGACAACCTATCTTAGCATGTCTTGCATTTTCTGTCGCATCATGCCAGTGTGTGCCACCCTCATGGAGAGAGCGTGCTGGCTGATGGGCTGAGCCTGGGCAGCCCTGGTCCGGGACCTTCCCGGGTCTCCTTTTTATGTGTGTGGAACAAGCCTCCAGTGCAGCAGGCAATCTGTGTCTCTTTCTCCTTCAGGTCTCCTCCTTCTCAGCAAGACCTTAGTCTCCTCAACCATCCCAGGTCCTCTGTATCCACATCCACCATTTCCGCATGCCAGCTCATGTCCGCACAGACTGTGGGCTCCACAGGTGGTGGTTTTAAAGCCCTACACCGCCTGATTTGCCCTGGGTGAATCCAGAGACCATGCACCTGCTCTTCCTGGTCCTCACACATACTACAACACGGTGGAAATGGTGAGCGTCTTTCTGTATTTCGTCTAATTGCAGATTTCTGGAGCCAGGTTCCTGTGTTATTACTGGCCATCCTTTCCTCATTCCCATCCTGGACAGGGTCACTGCAGAGATACAGTGAGCAACCACCCTCAGATTTGTGATGCCTGTGTCTCCTCTTCTGGTTGCTTGGCATCTCCTCTCGTTGCCTTCATCTCTGCTTTTTCCCTGGACCAGATACACACACACACAAACACACATAAACACAGGCGACACAAGCATGTATGTGTATACAATTATAGGCTTGATACAGAGACGCAAATGTATACAGGGAACACAGGTGTTTCAGGAGCTGAAGGCACCATGTCCAGCACTGTTGGAGATGGTGTCAGGAGGCACCATGTCCTGCCCTTGGAGCTCCCTGTCCACCTCCTCCCTGAGCATTTCCGTATTTTCCGAAGGCAGCCTGAAGCAGCTTCCAGTGCAGCATGTGTGGCTGTGGTGAGACGCCGATTGGTGGATGTGTAAATTCACAGAAGATCCCAAAGTCACACACAGGTGCACTGGGACACTGGACAGGGTGCCGTTTCAATGATAGGCTTTCCCAGGGTAAGGGGCGGGAGTGTAAGGCACAGGCAATCTTAAACTCATTGAGTAACAGGAGGCTGGGGAATGGCTTGACCCACAGAAAGAAGATTCTGACAAAGATACTTAATTCATCCCTTTTCTAGTAGTATCACCTAGGACTATTGCACTGAGGGAGACTTGCTTCACTCACGGACAGACCGAGTTCCAAAGCCCTCAGTCTCAGCAGGTCATGTGCTACATGCAGGACCCAAAATCTGGCTCTGCAGCCAGCTTACATGAGCCTGAGCATCCCCATTTGGGAAAGGACAGTGTCCTGGCCACGACAGGGCTGTCCCTTCAGGGCCCACCTCCAGACACCCTCCCCACATGTGTCTCTGTCAGTTACCGCTCATGGCAGAACCTTCCTTCCTCGTGTAATACGTCACAGGACTGTCCCACATGTCTTCGCCAATGATCTGCTGGCAACACAAGCAAGGTCAGCCCAGGGCTGACCAGGCCCAAACACTCTCGTGAGCATCCAAGAACTCCAACATCAGTCATCAACAGTATGCAGGCCCAAAGCAACTCCACCTCAGCAATCCTGTTCGCTTCTGGGCAGTTGTGGCCTGACAACCAATTGAGAAATTTAAGGCTCCTGATGTCCAGCCTGCAGCTGGGTGCTCCTCATTCAAAGTCCAAGAACCAGTGGAGTGGAGTGGAGTAACGTGCCCTACACCCTGCAGAAAGACCGGGAACACAGGGGTGGATTCCGCAGGGGGATCATCCATCCCCTTACACACCTACACCTCCCTGAAGCCATGTCTTACCAGTGATGTCAAAGTAATGCTCCTTAATGATCACCATGTTCCAAAAGTAGGAGTTGTCCCTATAGGAAAAGATCAGCTTGCAGCTGGACCTTGGATGGCTCCGCTCCTGTGCCTTCCAGGACAGGGATGAGGGTAAAGGTGCAACCTTCTGGGTGCCTCAGCTTGTCTCCCAGGCAGGCATTAACAGTTAAACCTCTGCACATTCTCACATCACATGAACACAGATAACATGATCCCCCCAACTCCCCACCAAGCCCCATACCCACATGCCCTCACTGACCTTCAAGTCGATCTTGTAGCTAAGAAAGTCTTTATCTTGGTCGCCGATCATGACAAAAACTTGCGCGTGATTCATAATCTGCTTGAGGTCAAGGAGCCCTTCAGGCCACATGCTGGGCCAGAAGAGCCAAAAGCAACAGCCCTAGTCTTGAGTGGAAGAAGCACACTGGCATAGGAGCTTCCAAGGATGTTGGGTACTTCCACTTGCCCAGCCACCACTCACGTCCTCAGTCCCTGCCATACCATCAGACAGACTTAGGGCTCTGGGTTCCTTGTGGTGTTCTGCATCTGAGGTGGTCTGCATCCCCCAAGCAGGGGTTGTTTCTGACTGCTACTCTCCTCCTCCTGACTTGTGTGTGCTGGGTAGAGTAATGTCACCGCTTATCGTGTCAGGATTTGCAGTCCCTGTTGCACACTGTGTCTTCAGGCAAGGGGGTGGTGTGCATGTGTATGTGTGTGTGTATGTGTCTTCAGCAAGATAGCCCTAGGTCTCTGACCTGCTCCCTGTCTTCACAAAAGATGGCAGGCATGTGTCTGAATCCGTCTGGCACTCAGAGCAGATGAGAATAGCAGCCCCTTCCAGTTCCTCTTTGCTGGTGGACCACTTCGTGCCTTTGCATTGCACTAGTGGGAGCAACTACAGGGGCTCTGACTGACGGGCATGGGTCTTGGACTCCCGCACTCTCAGCTATTTCCCAGGATCATCAACATTTACAACAATAACTGTCTCTGGTGGCTGCTCTGGTGTACCGTCTCTCATCATCCCTGACCTAGAGGCCTCAGGTGCTGATCCTCCTCAGACGCAGGCCTGAGGGAGACATCCAAAGTCATGACTGTGACACTTAACAGCTGTGGCTCTAATGGACCCTTCTCAACTGTGCCTTTGGAGCCTACCTCTGCCTTGGACCACACTTCATTCAGGGGTCTCCCACGCCTCCCCTGTTCCCTTGTCCTGTGGCCTGACCTGTTTTAGCAGGATCTTCAGCACAATCATCTTGAAGGTGTCTTTGCCATTCTTTAATTTGGCTATAAAGCTGACAAATTTTAATAGCACAGTAACACAGTTTTTCTAATGTGCACAGTTAGAGTTTGATGAGCTCTTGGAGAGTTTCTTGGTTTCAGTTAGAAAGCCTTGCATTACTCTTAGGGCTCTAGAATCTTCTGAAACTGAAGGAAAGACTACAAGTATTCCAGACTAACTTGATTATGATATAGCTTTGTAAATACTTAAACAGATTCTGCTTCCCCGCCGCCCAAAAAATTACCCCTAACTCCTGAAGATCTTCATGATTTTATTGTGGGAATCTGGCAGAACTGAGATTTCTCAAGGCTTCGTGATTTCATCTATAAGTTTTTCTGACGTGAAAAACACATTGGAGTTAGTTTTTAAATTAGTGCTAGACACAGCAATCAGGGAAAAAGGAAGTAAAAGGAATACAGATTGGGAAAAAAAAATTTTTTTTTTTCCTCTTAGAAGATGACATGACCCTCCACACAGAGAACAATAAGGATGTCAGCAGAAAATTACTTGAGCTAATCAATGAATAGAGTATAGCTGCAGAATACAAAATTAATACTCAGGAATCCCTTTCATTCTGATACACAAGCAATGAGAAAGAGAACTTAAGGAAAGTATCTCATTCACCATCCAAGGAAGATAATCAAATATTTAGAAATATATTCCCCTAAAGAAAGCAAGAACCTGGCACAGAAAACGATAAAACCATGGTGAAATAAATCAAAGATGGCACAAATAGTTGAAGACGTATACCATGTTCTTGGATCAGAAGAATCAATATGGTCACCATGAGTATGCAACTCAAGGCAATATATCAGTACATTCATTCACACTGATGTTCTCATATTCAACCGTGGAATCCCTATCAAAACACCAACGGTGTTTTTCACTGCACTAGAACAAGTAATTTCACAATTTGTGTGGAAACACAAAAGACCTCCAATGAGGAAATCACTCTTGAGAAACAATGGAAACGGAGGAATCAGACTTCCTGACTTCAGACTATACTGAAAAGCTAATCATCAAGATTATAAGGTACTGGGCCAAAGACAGAAAAACAGATCCATGGAACAAAATAGGGAGTCCAGAGACGAAGCCACACACCCACGGCCTCCTTGTCTTTGACAGAGGAGGCATAAATATGCAACAGAGCAAAGGCAACCTCTTGAACAAGCAGGTCTGGGAAAACAGGTCAACCGCATTAAAAGAATGAAATGTTTTCTAATGGGACACACACAAACAAATGCAAAATGGATTAAAGATCTAAGTGGAAGACCAGAAACTATAATGTTCTTAGAGAAAAACAAAGGCAGAACACTCTCTGACAGAAATCACAGCAAGATCTTCTCCTCTATGACCCACCTCCCAGAGTAACGGAAATAAACACAGAAGGAAAAAAAAGCGACTGATTTAAATTTCTAAGCTTCTGGACAGTGAAGGAAACTATAAGCAAAGTGAAAAGACAGCCTTCAGAACTGGAGCAAATTACAACAAATCAAGCAACTGCCCAAGAGTTAATCTCCCACATATACAAGCAGCCCATGCAACTCAATACCAGGAAAATGAACAACTCGATCAAAAAGTGGGCAAAAAAACTAAATAGACATTTCTCCAGAGAACATATACAGATGGCTAATGAACACAGGACAGATGCTCAACATCACTCATTATCAGAGAGATGATAGTCAATACCACAATGAGGTGTCATCTCATACTGTTCACAACTACCATCACCCAAAGTCTCAAATAAGGAACACAGGAGAGAGAGTGAAAAGTAACCAACTTACACTGTTGTGTAGGAAGGAAAACTGGTATAGCCACAACAAACCGTATGATTTCTTAAAAACCTGGAAGTAAAACTGTCGTATGACCCAGCAATCACCCCAGTGTACACCCCAAGGAAAGCAGAGGTGAAAGAGACACGTGTACACCAATATTCATCGCCTGACTATTTACAATAGCTAGGACACGGAAACAATCTAGATATCCACTGCAGATGAATGGATAAGAAAGTGGTGGTATATATACCCGGTGGACTATTACTCAGCTGTGGACAGGAATGCATTTGAGTCAATTCTAGAGATTTGGGTGAAACAGGAGCCTCTTCTACAGAATGAAGTAAAGTCAGAAAGAGAAATACAGATCCTGTGTAGGAATGCATATGTATGAAATTTGGAGACATGGTCATGATGACCCAACATGCAGCACAGCAAAAGGGACAGAGATAGAAAGAACAGACTGTGGAGAGGGCAATGGTGGGATGATTTGAGCGAATAGCAATGAAAGATGTACATTACCCTACATAGACAGATGACTGGTGCAAGTTCAGTGCATGAGGCAGGGCACCCAAAGCCAGTGCTCTGGGACAACAAAGAGCAATAGTCTGGGGAGTGAGGTGGGAGGAAGGTTCTGGATGCAGGAACACTGGTGACCTACTCTTGTTGATGTAAGGCAACAACTAACCCAATATTGTAAATTGAATGTCTTCCCATTAAAATAATTTGAAAAAATGAAAAGGTTGCTTTCCGAAATTTCAGCGTTGGGGGTCCATGGTCCAGCCTGTCTTCTGAATCTATGTAACAATGTCTGATTTGAATGAGGGTAGTGTCAAGTTTTGATGCCAAGAAGTGTGTTCTCACACTCTAAAATCCTACAAAACAGAACTGTTAAGTTTCCATTAAAATATTACTTTGTGCTCCCATCAGGGCATCTTACAGAATGTTTCAAGTGGCTGGAGAGGGAGCAAAAGAGATCACTCACTTTTTAGCACCAATTAATGTGGGACATTCAATTTTGAATAAAGTTTCTAGGCCTGACAAAAATGTATCTATACAATTTCTACATGACATGTATCAAGATAAGTCTTCCATGTAAAATTTCACATAAGCATCTCAAGATGAAACGCTATGCCTCACAGTTACTAAAGAGTGAGAATAAAATGTGCTGTCACCAGTGTTTCCCTTCATTCAATTTCTTATGTCAAAATACTACAAACTGGCTTTTCAACAACAGAAAGTTTCACTTCTAGTCATGGGAAGTCTAGCATCAGTGTGCTGGTAGGGTTATGGTTCTGGTGTATATCCTCCTCTGCTTTGCAAACTGCTGAGTTCTTGCTCCCTCTGCTATGGCGAACCCTCTGAGGTCTCCTTCATATGTGGAGACATTCCTTTGCCAAGAGTTCCTCCGTGGTGGAAGAAGGACATCCCAGAGGGCTTGCTTCCCAATGCTATCATCTTCTGGGGTTAGGGCATCAGTATACAATTTTTAGGAAGATAAAAACAAACAAACAAACAAATAAACAAGTGTACAACGGTCAGACCATGACAACTAATCAACACAATTTCAGGATAGATTAAATCTTTGGGCAAACCTCTATGTGTTTGAGAACGTCCACAGAGAAGTTTTTCACTTTGTCATGTGTGCAGATTCTGATATTTTTGGCAAAGGGTTGAAGAAAGATATGTAAAAAGACTAAATAACTAGGAAGTTTTGATTATCCATGAAGTCAGCTTCTCAAGGTTTTTCTCCAGCATACTAAAAGTAATCCTGCATCTCAAATATATTCAGCATATAAGGGTTCAGGAACTCCACAGATGAAGCACCACAAGCCACATAGGTGAACTTTCTCTTGGATTTATTTATGTAAACACTCAGTTTATCAGGACTTCCCTGAAGGCTCAGACAGTAAAGCATCTGCCTACAATGCGGGAGACCTGCGTTCGAGTCCTGGGTCGGGAAGATCCCCTGGAGAAGGAAATAGCAACCCACTCCAGTACTCTTGCCTAGAGAATCCCATGGATGGAGGAGCCTGCTGGGCTATAGTCCATGGGGTCGCAAACAGTGGGACACGACTGAGCGACTTCACTACTACTTCAGTTTATCAGCTTGGGAAAGAAAACTCCAGCAACATGAAATGAAACCATCTGAGGGTGTACTCCCGCCTTTTTTATATTATAGAAACCAGCTAAATGTGTATTCCCTATAAATTCTCAGAAGAAATGTGTTTCAGAAATTACATGATGAATGGTCTCTCACTACACACGAGTATAATTTTATTGAGTTTAATGAACTAGCACTGAAATTCATTTCCTCTTACTACAGAGGATATATTCAAAGCACACTGTTAAAAAGCAAGGTTGTTATCTAAATTCGCAGGAAAATACACACGCACAAAAATACACCAGTGACAAAAAGTAAGGCCAAAATACACTGCGTGCAACACTTTCTCGATTTTTCCAGTGGATGTTCCTTCCTTTCCCTTATCTCAGCTAAGGGATAAATTTACGAAAGTCTAAGTTTACAGAATTTAGTTATGAAATTAGATTTTCACTTACACAACCTGATTATATGATTCATCAAATTTAGCACCATTTACTTACAAAACATATGACTTTTGAGAATAAAATGACATACAATCTACTTTTTTTTCTATAAAGGATCAGCTAGTTATATTACCTTAATGGCTGTTGTACCTGAGAAATATTTAAAATGCTAAGCAAAAACACTCTGAACAAACAGGTCAAAACTTTCAGTATTAAGAAGAGTGAGGATTACTTAGTATAGAATTTCTGCAACTTCTAATCACATGAATTGAAAATCAGTCTGTCTTCTGATAGCTTTACTTTGGAAATGCCCTTCTTATGACAGTGGCAACACAAAATGATGAAAAAAATATATATGTTAGCAAATGGTATAAAACTACACTTGGGCAACGTTTTTTAAGAAAATAGCCCCTTTTATTAACTTCAAATGCATATTTCCACTTTCCTTAAATTCTATCAAAAATTTCAAGAAAATATATAAATAATTGGAATATATAGAAAGACTCTGCAAACAGATGAGTTCGTACTATGGCTTATGATGATGAGACAATTTATTCAAAACACCTGTTAACTGGAGGCAAAACAGGAGAGGAATCTTTTCTCTTCTTTCTTTCTTCCCAGCGTTTTAAGCAGATATTGTGGTCTTTACCCCTAAGTTCCATTATATTGAAAGAACAAAGTGTTAACATTGTCCTCAAAATAATTCATCTCCATAAGTTTTTAAAAGTAATGTGATACTTTAAAACAATGAAAACACACTATTGTTTATTTAAGGCACTGCTGCTGCTACTAAGTAGCTTCAGTCGTGTCCAACTCTGGGTGACCCCATAGATGGCAGATCACCAGGCTACCGCGTCCCTGGGATTCTGCAGGCAAGAACACTGGAGTGGGTATTTAAGGCACAGTGTGCTTCAAATTACATTCATACTGAAGTGTTACTCTTCTTAACAGGTGATGACCACAATCCAAACCGTAGCACAATCTTCAGACCTCTGAGTTCAATTCAGATCTGTAAGTGAAAAGAACATCAGATGTACAGAAAAATTAATTCTTGTAATAGTACATAATGAATCTTCTTTACACTACTTCGAAAATCAATCCTTTTGTACTAACGTGAAGGACACAACCCAGATTGTTTTCTCGATTCCTATCTGTTTTCACTGAATCACTTTGATCGGCATGAGAACATCACATGCTATACAAGCTATTTTTGTTTTAATGTTTTAAATTAACTTATTCATTTTAATGGGAGAAGAAAATGGTAACCCACTTCAGTATTCTTGCCTGGAGAATCCTGTGATCAGAGAAGACTGGAGGGCTGCTGTCCATAGAGTTGCAAAGTCAGACACAATTGAAGGGACTTAGCATGCATGCATGCACTGGAGAAGGAAATGGCAACCCACTCCATTATTCTTGCCTGGAGAATCTCAGGCACAGAGGAGCCTGGTGGGCTGCCCTCTATGGGGTCGCACAGAGTCAGACACGACTGAAGCGACTTAGAAGCAGCAGCATTCATTTTAATTGGAGTTTAGCATCTTATTTCCTCCTAAAGAGAGAAAGGTGGTACACAATCAAATACTTCTCACTCAATCTGATCACAGGAGTGGCACTCTAGTAAATCACCAGGATAAATGACTCTGGCAAGAACTGGGATTCTGATGTAAAACATAGAATCATAAACAAAATTTCCAAACTAACACAAACTCTTTTCATTACCATTTTCTTTAGTCTTTTCCCCACTGAGCTGCTTAGTCACAGCTCCAGAAAGCTATTCTCTTTTCCTTCTAAGGACAGGCTTACATCTGTGGGGCTTGGCATTCAAGTGTTCCCTTTGGTTAGATTCCTTGCCTTCAACTCCAGCTCAGTGCTGACAACCTTCAGGTCTCAAATAACATACTATGCAAGTGGTGAATTTCACATGCTTACCAGAGAAAATAACTGTCAGTTGTACCTCCACAGTATTAATTTAGCCACAGGGAATCTCTGGCTAAACTAAACAAAATGTCAGAAACAGGACAGCACTTCTATGAGATCTGTTGTCAGCGTTATAAACGACCTATAAACTACAAAGTCATCACTAAATAGACATCTACTTAATACACATTTCATTACTGGATTCTTTCTTTGTATATAATCCTTTTATACTTTCTCATTTGCAACTGTTTCATAAAACCTGGGGTCCACTTTTTCAAATAAAACTGGCTTTTTTTTTTAAAGTCAAGATTTAACTGATGATTCTTTAAGATGCTCATTTTAAGATTTGCATAATTCATAAATCCAAATACATAAAAGATGATGACAAAAACATCATAAATACATAAAATAGAAATATGTGTTATATTTTTAGAGCCTCTGAGAAATGATAGCAAAACTGGGACAGAAAAAATTTTAGAACATTTAATGATATTTCAACATTTTCTAATTTTTTTCTCATTTCATATTTCTCGTGTGGTTTAGAATGCATTACAATATCAGTAGAGTATTGGGCTTCCCTGGTGGCTCAGAGGGTAAAATGCCTGCCTGCAATGCAGACCCATGTTTCATTCCTGGGTTAGGAAGATCCCCTGAAGAAGGTAGGCCCCCCATTCCAGTATTCCAGCCTGGAGAATCCTACAGAAGGAGGAGCCTGGGAGGGTACAGTCCACGAGATCGCAAAGAGCTGGAGACGATGAGTGACTTCACTTTCACTATAGTAGAGTATTATCATATGTTTAAAAATCTATAAAAATATGGTAAAAAAAATCTGGTAAAAATTTCACCATTAAAGATACGTATTCAGCTGTTATAATTCATGGAGTGAGTAATCTGAAACAATTTGGGTTTTCATTGTTATTTGTGACCATGCCACCACAGGACGCAGGTCATTTTTTCCAACCAGGAACTGAACTCGTGAACCCTGCAGTGAAAATCTTAAAACACTAGACCACCAGGGTAGTGCCTTGGTTTTATTTCCTAAATGATTTGGAAACCCGTCAACGTATAATGTGTACTGGTATGAACAGGATAGATGTGACACACTGAGTAGAAAATTGTAAACTGTATAATCTTGGTGAATATGTAAGTGCTCCCTTCAAATTAAAATTCACTTTCTCTGAGTGTCTGAAATGCTCCTAATAAGAATGCTGATGACTGAAAGATCTTGAAAACCGTGTGGGAGGTCAGTGATCCAATTTAGACTTCCTAAAATCTGTTCCTGAAATCCTAACCTTCTGCCTTATTATTCAAACACTCATTGATTCTTTTACATTTTTGGATTCTACTGTACATTTTTACTGCAGAAGTACCAAAAGAATAAGAAGTCTAAGAGGGCCTGCAAGAGTATAAGCCATACTGTCATTCCAGTTACTTGATATGCCTGTCCAATAAGTCGAGATACAAATCAATAAAATGTTTACTTAAATACTTACATAGCAGAAAAGTGAGGCATATAAAACTCCTATCATCACTATTTCCTTACCATGATAAACAACCATTTCCCACAAACTGAGAGCCAAAAGTTTGTCCTAAAGTGATACCAGGCAATTAATGTGAATTCTAAATCCATGAGCAAAAAAAACAGGCCTTCATTTTAAGAATGCTTTGGAGTACACTGAAATCCCAATGCTTCAGCAAGCTGGCTTCAATTTGCTTTTCTTCTTTTAATGTATCAGCCTTGGGACATGATACATTTTAAAACTGCCTGCTAAACTTCTTACCACCATCACTGTAGACCCCCTTGTATAACAAAGTGTCATTATGGAGTACCTAGCGTCAGACCTAATTAATTAAAAAAAAAAAAAAGGATCCGAAGAATTATAAAGTTTTAGAAAATTTAGAAACATTGCCAAGCTGGCTTCTATATAGTAATGAACATTCAAATTCATGGATACATAATTTTCACTATATCTTCAATTCAACATTCGACCTTCTGAGGCCAAAGATGATGAAATTTCTGACTATTTTCTTATATAAAACACACACACACATATGGTTCAGCCTGGACTTAAACCTCAGTATCTTCATTTTCACCTGCAAGGTCCTTAAACTGTATTTCATCATCATCTTCAGGATCAAAGGTGTCTGTTTAAGTTCAGCTAAAAACAATAAGAACACACTCTTAGAGATATAAAACCAAGATGTTACTAGATTAATTGTCTATTTAAATAAATAACACTGGATTAATACTAAAATGCTGAACTGTACAAAAAAAAAAAAAAAAAAAACTGCTTGTAATCAATCCTTGGATCAACAGTTTTATTCCAAGAAAAGTCTTCCTAACTACAAACTCACAATGAAACTGCTAAAAGAAATTCACTGCCAAGTATTTATCTGATTCCCAATTATCTTAGCATTTCTTAAACGGCCTGTATCTCATCAGAATCTTCATTCTTACTCAAAAATTCATAAATTTATAATAAAATGCACTGTAATGGAATTTTAAAAAGTTATCATATTCAAAATGTGACTTTAGTACACTTCCTCTTTTTGTTACTAGAAACATTTTAATTGTTCCAAGTGTACTAGAGGAAGAATAGAATACTTTTGGCTCTAAGAAATAAAAGGGATTTTAAAACACTGTCCCCAAAGCTCCACGGCAGTACTCTAAATACTAAAAAAATACCTGAATACTCTTTTCCAAAAAAATCAAAACCAATACCATAAATGGTGCCCTCGATTAGCTTAAAATAGGTATAATCTCTTAAGAATAGCTTTTAAGAGTGTAAAAGAGGCATTCCTTTAACAATTATTATGTATAAGTCTAAGATTTCTGAGTTTTTTAATTCCCCACCAAAAGAACATATATTAGGAAGAGAATTCATTACTAAGTTGTTAATATTCTGAAGTTTTTAATACATTTAAATTTAATTTAAAGTGAATTTAAGCATCTATGCAAAAATACAGACAGGAGAGAATTCAGAAACGACTGTTTCACCTAAATACAAAGTAGTAAATACTATGAAAAGACAGGGAAGTGTAATCACTTTGATATTAACTACCATATTCTGGAAGCTCTCTATAAGCCTTCAGACTTCTAGCTTCATCTGCATTGTACTTTATAATTACATCAGCTTTGTTATCCTTGGAGAAAAACAGGAAGGATCAAAACCGGTTATGCAAAGAATCATCAGTTGTCTCATACATTACTTTCAAATTAAACACCCTTAAGAAAAACCTCACTATTCTCTCACCTTCCTTCTGTCATCTGCAAACACACACAGGCACAATCATCGTGATGAAGTTTGCATGCGTGACCAAATAAAGTTATTTCCAAATAACAAGGAAAGTTATGTATACAATGCACTGAAGCAAAGAAAGAACAGGAAACATGTGGGGTGGCAATGTGGTCCTTGTTCACACTCTAACACTGTAGTTCAAACTGAAAGTGGTATTATTACCCAAGAGAAATCTTTCTATAACCCACAGTTCTTAGAGTATCTTACTGATTTGAATTATCTGTGGTGCTTTTTATATTCCTTAAGCTTGACAGGCCTGAAGTGAAGTCTTTGTGAGTTTATGATGCAAATATGCCTGAGAATTACTGCCTTTTAAGGAGTTCACGTTTCTCCATTTTAAAGAAGCTGAGTCACTCACAGAGGAAAATATTCTGAATACTTGCAATTAGGCTAGAAAAGGCCTAAAGAAAGGCAACTGAAAATATCACAGTCATAAAACTGCAGTGTGATACAAACCAACACTTCTCAAACTATGTGCACCAAAAACACATAAGTATTCTGTTAAAACACTGAATGTAACTCAGTAGTGAAGAGATAGGCGAAAAGTCTGCTCATACAATTCCATGGAGTAGTGATGCTGCTGTTACTTTTAGATTATGATTTGAGTAGCAAAGGTTTGCAATTATCCACAACAGATTATAATCAGAAGAGCTATATGTGGGTATCACTTTACAGTTAGTATTTTAATCCCTTAAGGGATTAATATAAATGTGGCTACATTGCCCATCAAACAGAGAATTAAACTGGGAATTATTATTTGATCCATTTGCAGGATTATATGTAGTTAAACTAAAATAAATGGACATGAGAATATACACTTTTATGGACAGATTATATGTTTTTAGTCATCAAATACAAAAAAAATGGAAAGGTTATCAATGGATGTTCTAGATCACAAAACATACAAATGAAAAAAAAATCAGTAAAGTATCAGGGTATAAAATCAACATACTTAAACCTGTTATAATATTAATGCATTCATATTACCCAAAGTAATGTACAGATTCCATGTGATTCCTATAACAATTCAAGTAGCATTTATCCCCCCCACAGACAAAGTTACATGGAACCTCAAACAACCCAAACTGCCAAAGCAATCTTGAGAAAGAATAAAGCTGGAGGACACGCACTTCCTGCTTCTGAAACACAAATGTCCAAACAATATGAGACTGCATTCCACCCCATAATGCAGATCCTGGAACAAAACTGAGCACTCAGAAATAAAATTTTTCACAACCGTTCAACTAATACCTAGGAAGGGAACCAAGATCACACTGTAGAAAAGACATCCTCTCCAATAGACAGGACTGGAAAAACAACGCTTAACGTAAAAGTAGACCTCCTTTCTTACACCAGAATCTACCTAAAATTACCCTGAAATAGATCAGAGATTTAAACACAGAGCTGAAATCTTAAAACTACTGCAAGAGAACACAGTGTGCCGAATGCCACTCTTGCTCTTTGCAAACTAGTAAAACCTAGTAAGTGAAACTATATAACACTAAATCGCTTTTGCATGGAAAAGGAAATTGTCAACAACATTAGAAAAAAGCAGTGCATTAGATCGTTAAAAATATTTGCAAATGGTATGACCAATTAACACCCAAGGTAGATAAATCCTTCCATTTGCAACAACCTGGATGAACCTGGGCAGTACTGTGCTAAGAGAAACAAGTCACACAGAGAAAGCAAACACTGCAGGACCTCATTTATATGTGGAATCAGGACTGAATACAAACTCATAAAATTTTAGGTATACTCCTAATCTCTCAGCTTTGAGTGACCCGGATTATCTGCACAAGCCTCAAATGAAGAGAAGAACTATCAGTCGCTTGGCTGAGTATTAAAGGTATGCCCCAACATGCACAGAGCCTAAAAGCAGAGGTTGAGAGGCCTATGGGCTTTTAATAAAACCTCAAACATGGGCTGTTTGCTAGGTTATAAACAAGCATTCAGTGGCCACACACAAGGAAAAGATATATACCATACAGAATCTATTTCAGAAATTATCCAACAAACGATGACAAGAAAAAGCTCTGGGAGAAGAAATCTGATGTCCCGTCTCACCACGTTATATCTTCATTTTCTAGTTTTCAACAACAACAACAAATCAAAAGACACACAAAGAAATAGGAGAGAGTGTCTGGTCACATATAAGGAAATGCGCAGTTAATACGAAGCATGGCTCATAAAGCCTAGAAGCTGGACCTAACAGAGACTTTACATCTGGTAGTATAGACAAAAATAATGCAGAAACAATGTGCACAATGTTCGTTTGTTTGTTTGTTTGTTTTAATTTTCAAGAATATTTCACTAAAGAATCAGGTCATATAGATTCTTTAAAAGAAACCTAGTGGAGATGAAAAGTGGAATGGCTGACTCAAACTGTCTCTGTAAATCACTAATAGAGCAATCACACCAAAAACTAAACAAGGAAACAGAAGACTGAAAATTTACAAACCAGAAAGTCTTAGGTATTTACAGAACACATGACCTGGTAATAGAATAGAGAGAAACAGCAATCATTTCACTCAAAATTTAATTAAGCACAAGCAACGGGTTTGATACAGAAATCAAAAGGATTTCTGTTTCACAAGTCATATTCCAAACGTTGAGGTCATAATGGCCAACCACCAAGTCGTCCTCTAAGCATTCATCTCAGATTAATAACTTACACTCTAAAAGACCTAGTCTATGCCTTACCTTTCTCCTATAAGCCCCCCCAAACAGTTTTTTTTTGGAGATAGAGGTTTTGTGCCATTTAACTGCATCATCTACAGCAGTGGTTTCTCATACTTGGATCTGAGACCTTTAAATTGAAAAATCATAACTGAGAACCTAATATAAACATTATTTTTTTTTCTTTTGATGAGTGAGAATGCTAATGAAAATCACTGTCATATGCTAGTGTTCTTTTTTTCAGCAAAGGTCATTTTGCAAAAATATTTAGAAAGCAAACCTGGAGGGAATCCTCTGATGGTCCAATGATTAGGACCCAGGGCGTTCACAGCAGTATTCTGGATTCAGTCCCTGACTGGGTATCTAAGATCCCACAAGCTGCAGTGTGGTCAAAAATTAAGAAAAAAAAATATTGAAAGGAAAATGAATAATCTAGCTCTGTGAAATATATATCATAAAATACAAAGATATCTCTTCGTTTTACTACAGAAAGCTGAAGTCAGCCTGCAGCATAAACCCTGAAAACCTAGCACAGAACCTTGAATATACTTGGACTTTAGATGAGGACAGAATGATGAGCTGTAGTATTTATCCAAAATTATTAGAGGATATGTATTGCATATTATATTTAAAATCAGAAAAGAAACAACCAGTCTTCCCATGGAACACATATACCGTCAGTCAGCCAGAATCCTATTGTCTTAAACATAAGTGGATATTAACAAATTGTGATGCCGGAAGGATGAGAATCATAACTGGCTAGAACAGGTCAAATGTATTTTATCGCATCAGTGAAATACTGATATTAATGATTTCTAAATTCAAGAACACTATAAATTTAAGTGTAATTGTTACCTGATAATCTCGAAGACCAACCAATATAATATCTGAAGTATTTATCCAAATCTATAAAATAAAGCTCACAGTATATTGTATTTAAAATGCAAACAAACAAAAGTGTTTGATGTTAAGCCATACTTAGCGTGATACAAATAGCAACCCACTCCAATGTTATTGCCTGGAGAATCCCAGGAACGGGGGAGCCTAGTGGGCTGCCGTCTATGGGGTTGCACAGAGTCAGACACGACTGAAGCGACTTAGCAGCAGCAATGTGATACAAAAAAGTATCACATGTGTGTGAAAAGTATCTGCTAATGATTAGGAGAAAACTACAGATATGTGTGTGTGTGTGTGTTTGTCTTGTATGCCTGTGCAGCAATGTGTGTATGATGTGCGTGTGCTCATGCCTACGTGACAAAGTCTTGTTATAGCTACAGTATATTAAGCAAAAATTAAATTTAGGCAGTTCAGTTTGGTTCAAATTTTCTAATTTAGTATATTAAAATATACAATATTTACTTCAACTAAAGTCTTTTAAAATTACAAGAGCATAGTTCTTTGTCACATAAATTACTTTTATTCACAAATCACTCTGGGAATTTTTAGTTATTTTAAGCAAATAAAAATAACCCTTCTACACAAAAATAGTCATCTTGATACAAATATACATTGATTCAGGCCCAAAATCATTAACTGGAAAAGAATGATTCAAGAGACCAAAACTGTTTTTCAATCCAAAAAATTTGAGTTGAAAGAACTTTTAAACAACATGATCAATAAATATGCCAAAATTACTAAATAAGATGACCTATCATGTTCCAGTTTCAAATGCTCCTAACACTACCTACAGCTGTTTCCACAAATCAAAGTGTTATGCAGGACTGTACACTATATTTGATTAGCAATTAGACTCATTTTGTCTTGAAAACATTTTTTTCTTTCTTTCATTCATTCTTTCTTTCTTTCTTTCTTTCACAGCTTAATATTTTTGTTGAGTCTAGGCCATTTGTTTCATCCACAGAATTTGTCTGGTTCATCAAGTTTAAACATATCTGGCATAAGTCCAGCCTAGATCTTACAAATCACTCTTTCTAAACATAAATCCTATTATGAAAGTTATCAAGGATTTTCTAATTTTATGCTTTTATAGGGCCACATAAATTATTATTTTTGAAGTCATCAAGAATCCACAAAAGTCAGTCACTCGGAAGCACAGGTAAATTTTTTAAAGGTAAGCTTTGTATTAAAGTAAAATATATATCCACATTGACCTTCTGATTTAAGCTTCCTCGGATATGACATACCCTTTTCACACCATCAAAACACATTGCTTCCAATAGTGCATTTCCTGACATTTTGGTTACCTGAGCCTATTCTTCAGAAGCAGCAAAAAAGAAAACAAAACAAACAAACAAACAACTGTAAGATACTGTTCAATACTTCCTAAAATGTAACATTGTTATTAGGTTAGTAACTTCAGTTTTAGAGCTACCTTTAGACCAAACCATAATTAGAGAGGAAAAAAAAAAAAAAAGGTCAAGCGTTATAACAAATGAGAGGTCTCAAGGTGACATATATTAATCTTCCCCATGAAAATGAGAAGACTCTTAATCTCTCAAACAATGTCTATAGTCTCTTCAGCTACACTTATGTATATATCCCCTTATTTTTAGAGCAGGAAAAAGTCAACAAAAGTGAAGCTGTTAATCCAAAATCACAAATGCTATTTCCATGAAAAACTATCTGCTACTGGGAAAATTTAAGTTGTCCGCTAATATGAGAAAAACAATTCAGTCTTGGTCATTATGACTACACACTCTACCTTTGGACATGAAAGTGGCTCATTTCAAGTGGTACCCTAAATGCTAACTTAGCAACCCTCACGCTGAGTATTCATCAAACCTTGGCTCGCCTTTCTTTCATGAACGCTACTGACTATAAACAGTAGCTTGATCACTAACAAACTTTTGCTTGAGAACACATTGATGCTAGTTCTAAAGTGCTTAAAGTCGTATTTCAAGATAAAGCATCTTTTATATCCAAGAATAGCCAAGAGACCACCTAAAACTACTATCACTTGAAAGCACTGACATAAGCATTAGCCAGTATGGGACCATGTCTTCTTGACTTAAATGACAAATGTGGGCATCAGAATAAAGAGAATGAAACAGGTAATTAATATAAAACTGGTACATTACTAAATTTTGTATTAAGGCCCAACATCAACGTGATAGCCACTGCAGCCATGATTAAAAAGGGCCTGCTCCTTGACCATTAAGGTGTGACCTAAATCAAATCCCTGATGATAATAACAGTGGAAGTGAGAAATAGATTTAAGGGACTAGATCTGATGGACAGAGTACCTGGTGAACTATGGACGGAGGTTTGTGACATTGTACAGGAGACAGGAATAAAGACCATACCCAAGGGGGAAAAAATGGCAAAAAAGGAAAATGGTTCTCTGAGGAGGCATTACAAAACTGTGAAAACAAGGGAACTGAAAAGCAAAGGAGAAAGGGAAAGATAAACCCATTTGAATGCAGAGATCCAAAGAATAGTGAGGAGAGACAAGAAAGCCATCCTCAGGTATCAGTGGAAAGAAATAGAGGCAAAAAATAGAATGGAAAAGACTAGAGATCTCTTCAAGAAAATTAGAGATACTAAGGGAACATTTCATGCAAAGATGTACACAATAAAGGACAGAAACGGTATGGACCTAAGAGAAGCAGAAGATATTAAAAAGAGGTGGCAAGAATACATAGAAGAACCATACAAAAAAGATCTTCATGACCCAGATAATCACGATAGAATGATCACTCACCTAGACCCAGACATTCTGGAATGGGAAGTCAAGTGGGCCTTAGAAAGCATCACTATGGACAAAGGTAGTGGAGGTGATGGAAATCCCATTAAGCTATTTCAAAACCTAAAAGATGATGGTATGAAATTGCCGCAGTCAGTAAGCCAGCAAATCTGGAAAACTCAGCAACGGCCAGGAGACTGGAAAAGGTCAGTGTTCATTCCAATCCCAAAGAAAGGCAATGCCAAAGAATGCTCAAACTACCACACAATTGCACTCATCTCACACACTAGAAAGGTAATGCTCAAAATTCTCCAAACCAGCCTTCAGTATTACTTCAGTCATGAACTTCCTGCTGTTTAAGCTGGTTTTCAAAAAGTCAGAGAAACCAGGAATCAAGTTGCCAACATCTGCAGGACCACTGAAAAAGCAAGCAAGTTCCAGAAAATCATCTACTTCTGTTTTATTGACTATGCCAAAGCCTTTGACTGTGTGGATCACAATAAACTGTGGAAAATTCTGAAAGAGATGGGATTACCAGACCACTTGATGTGCCTCTTGAGAAATATGTATGCAGGTCAGGAAGCAACAGTTAGAACTGGAAATGGAACAGCAGACTGGTTTGGAAAAGGAGTACCTCAAGGCTATCAATTGTCACCCTGCTTATTTAACCTCTATGCAGAGTATATCATGAGAAACGCTGGGCTGGATGAAACCCAAGATGGAATCAAGATTCCTGGGAGAAATGTCAATAACCTCAGATATGCAGATGACATCACCCTTATCACAGAAAGTGAAGAAGAACTAAAGATCGTCTTGATGAAAGGGAAAGAGGAGAGTGAAAGTGTTGGCTTAAAGCTCAACATTCAGGAAACTAAGATCATGGCATCTGGTCCCATCACTTCATGGGAAATAGATGGGGATTCTCTGGCTGACATTTTTTTTACGGGTGGCTCCAAATCATTGATGATGGTGATTGCAGCAATGAAATTATAAGACACTTACTCCTTAGAAGGAAAGTTATGACTTACCTAGACAGCCTATTAAAAAAGCAGAGGCATTACGTTGCCAACAAAGTTCCTTCTATTCAAGGGTATGATTTTTCCAGTAGTTATTTTTGGATGTGAGAGTTGGACTGTAAAGTAAGCTGAGTGCCACAGAATTGATGCTTTCTTACTTAGTGTAGGAGCATGGTCTTGGGAGCCCCTTGAACTTCAAGGCAATCCAACCAGTTCATCCTAAAGGAGATCAGTCCTGGATGTTCACTGGAAAGACTGACGTTGAAGCTGAAACTCCAATACTTGGCCGCCTGATGCAAAGAGTTGACTCATTTGAAAAGACCCTGATGTTGGGAAAGATTTAGGGCAGGAGGAAATGGGGACAATAGAGGATGAGATGGACAGATGTCATCACTGAATCAATGAGCGTGCATTTGGGTGAACGCCATGAGTTGGTGATGGACAGGGAGGCCTGGCATTCTGCAGTCCATTGGGTCACAGAATCGAACACAACTGAGTGACTGAACTGAACTGCTCCTTGGGAGAAAAGCTATGGCAACTCTATCATTTCAGTTCAGTTAAGTCGCTCAGGCATGTCCGACTCTTTGAGGCCCCATGAATCGCAGCACGCCAGGCCTCCCTGTCCATCACCATCTCCCAGAAAACACTCAGACTCACGTCCAATGATTCCGTGATGCCATTCAGCCATCTCATCCTCCGTCGTCCCCTTCTCCTCCTGCCCCCAATCCCTCCCAGAATTAGAGTCTTTTCCAATGAGTTAATTATTCGCATGAGGTGGCCAAAGTACTGGAGTTTCAGCTTTAGTGTCATTCCTTCCAAAGAAATCCCAGGGCTGATCTCCTTCAGAATGGATTGTTTGTATCTCCATGCAGTCCAAGGGACTCTCAAGAGTCATCTCCAACACCACAATTCAAAACCATCAATTCTTCATCACTCAGCCTTCTTCATAATTCAACTCTCACATCCATACATGACCACAGGAAAAACCATAGCCTTGACTAGACGGACCTTAGTCGGCAAAGTAATGTCTCTGCTTTTAAATGTACTATCCAGGTGGGTCATAACTTTTCTTCCAAGGAGTAAGTGTCTTGTAATTTCAAGGCTGCGATCACCATCTACAGTGATTTTGGAGCCCCCTCAAAATAAAGTCTGACACTGTTTCTTCTGTTTCTCCGTATATTTCCCATGAAGTGATGGGACCAGATGCCATGATCTTCGTTTTCTGAATGTTGAGCTTTAAGCCAACTTTTTCACTCTCCTCTTTCACTTTCATCAAGAGGCTTTTTAGCGCCTCTTCACTTTCTGCCATAAGGGTTGTGTCATCTGCATATCTGAGGTTGTTGATATTTCTCCTGGCAATCTTGTTTCCAGCTTGTGTTTCCTCCAGGCCAGCGTTTCTCATGATATACTCTGCGTATAAGTTAAAAAAGCGGGGAGACAATATCCTTCCTTGACGCACTCTTTTTTCTATTTGGAACCAGTCTGTTGTTCCACGTCCAGCTCTAACTGTTGCTTCCTGACCTGCATACAGATTTCTCAAGAGGCAGGTCAGGTGGTCTGGTATTCCCATCTCTCTCAAAATTTTCCACAATTTATTGTGTTCCACACAGTCAAAGGCTTTGGCATAGTCAATAAAGCAGCAAGAGATGTTTTTCTGTAACTCTCTTGCTTCTTCCATGATCCAACGGATGTTGGCAATTTGATCTCTGGTTTCTCTGCCTTTTCTAAAACCAGCTTGAATATCAGGGAGTTCATGGTTCACGTATTGATGAAGCCTGGCTTGGAGAATTTTGAGCCTTACTTTACTAGCATGTGAGACGAGTGTGATTGTGTGGCAGTTTGAGCATTCTTTTGCATTGCCTTTCCTTCGGATCAGAATGGAAACTGAACTTTTCCAGTCCTGTGGCCACTGCTGAGTTTTCCAAATTTGCTGGCATATTGAGTGCAGCACTTTCACATCGTCATCCTTCAGGATTTGAAACAGCTCAATGGGAATTCCATCACCTCCACTAGCTTTGTTCATAGTGATGCTTTCTAAGGCCCACTTGACTTCACATTCCAAATTGTCTGGCTCTAGATTAGTGATCACATCATCATGATTATCTGGGTAGTGAAGATATTTTTGTACAGTTCTTCCGTGTATTCATGCCACCTGTTCTTAATATTTTCTGCTTCTGTTAGGTCCATACAATTTCTGTCCTTTATCGAGCCCATCTTTGCATGAAATGTTCCCTTGGTATCTCTAATTTTCTTGAAGAGATCTCTAGTCTTTCCCATTCTGTTGTTTTCCTCTATGTCTTTGCATTGATTGATGAGGAAGGCTTTCTTATCGCTTCTTGCTATGCTTTGGAACTCTGCATTCAGATGCTTATATCTTTCCTTTTCTCCTTTGCTTTTCAGCACTCTTCTTTTCACAGCTATTTGTAAGGCCTTCCCAGACAACCATTTTGCTTTTTTGCATTTCTTTTCCAAGGGGATGGTCTTGATCATGAAAACCTACAAGGCCTTTTAGAAGTAACACCCCAAAAAGATGTCCTTTTCATTATAGGGGACTGGAATGAAGGAGTAGGAAGTCAAGAAACACCTGGAGTAACAAGCAAATTTGGCCTTGGAATGCTGAATGAAGCAAGGCAAAGACTAATAGAGTTTTGCCGAGGAAATGCACTGGTCATAGCAAACACCCTCTTCCAGCAACACAAGAGAAGACTCTACACATGGGCATCACCAGATGGTCAACACTGAAATCAGATTGATTATATTCTTTGCAGCCAAAGATGGAGAAGCTCGATACAGTCAACAAAAACAAGACCAGGAGCTGACTGTGGCTCAGATCATGAACTCCTTATTACCGAATTCAGACTCAAATTGAAGAAAGTAGGGAAAACTGCTAGACCATTCAGGCATGACCTCAATCAAGTCCCTTATGATTTTACAGTGGAAGTGAGAAATATATTTAAGGGCCTAGATCTGATAGATAGAGTGCCTGATGAACTATGGAATGAGGATCGTGACATTGTACAGGAGACAGGGATCAAGATCATCCCCCATGGCAACTCTATACAACACGTTAAAAGGCAGACAAAGCAAAGGCAGACCGCTTGGCCGACAAAGGTCTCTACAGTCAAATATCTAGTTCTTTCAGTAGTCACATATGGATGTATCAGTTGGGAACATAAAGAAGGCTGAACACTGAAGAGTTGAAGCTTTTCACCTGAAGTGCTGGGGAAGACTCTTGAGAGTCCACTGGATGGCAAGGAGATCAGAGAAGTCAATCCTAAAGATCAGCCCTGAACATTCACTGCGAGATCTGCTGCTGAAGCTCCAATACTTTGGCCTCCTGATGCAAAGAGTCGACTGAAAGGAGAAGACCTTGATGCAGTGAAAGCAGGAGGGCAAGAGAAGAGGACAACAGAAGATGAGATGTTTGGGTAGTATCACAGGATTCAAGGTATAAGAGTCTGAGCAAACTCAGGGAGATAGTGAAGGACAGGGTATCCTAGTGTACTGAAGTTCATGGGGTCCTCTGTCTATGACAGAGTCATACACATGACTTAGCAACTGAGTAACAACTCCACCAAGAGCTCCTAGTCCAATCTGTAATTATCCTGACATGTAATAGGATTCACATGCTGGAGAATTCCTTGGAAAACAGCCCATGAACCCAGCTTAGTACTCAGGAGTGCTACACAGAAGAAAATAACAAAGAAAAGAAGACGATAATTTAAAAATAGGCCATGAAAACAAACTTCTAATGTAAGGAAAAAATATGAAGGTCAAGGACGGGATTATCTTTATCTCACATCATGTTCCAAGAAATTAATAAATTATTTGTGCTTGTGTGTGAGTGTGCGTGTGTGTGTGTTTTTCTCTGTTGTGTGCATTTCATGTCTTTCACTATGCAGGAATAACTACATGGCCTTGTTAAGAAGTGCTGTAAATTACATAAGCAAATGTACAAGTGTGAATGGAGGCTATACACCAGCTCAACGACAGGTAATAGAGTTTTCAGTTAAGAGAAAAGTATACATGTGAATTGAACAATATGTTAATTTCCATTCATTTCAACCTCCACATTTGGCTAGCGGCTGTAACAAAAAAACAGTTTTCCCCAGTGGCTCAATTCACTACAGTTCAGTTCAGTTCAGTTCAGTTGCTCAGTCGTGTCCGACTCTTTGCAACCCCATGAATCGCAGCACGCCAGGCCTCCCTGTCCATCACCAACTCCCAGAGTTCACTCAGACTCGCATCCATTGAGTCAGTGATGCCATCCAGCCATCTCATCCTCCGTCGTCCCTTTCTTCTCCTGCCCCCAATCCCTCCCAGTGTCAAAGTCTTTTCCAATGAATCAACTCTTCTCATGAGGTGGCCAAAGTACTGGAGTTTCAGCTTTAGCAACATTTCTTCCAAAGAAATCCCAGGGCTGATCTCCTTCAGAATGGACTGGTTGGATCTCCTTGCAGTCCAAGGGACTCTCAAGAGTCTTCTCCAACACCACAGTTCAAAAGCATCCATGAAGAATTCACCTGCAAACGCAAGATACAAAGGAGGGACACATTTGACTTCTGGGCCAGGATGATCCCATGGAGAAGGAAAGGACAGCACGTTCCAGTCTTCTTCCTGGAGATTTCCATGGACACAGGAGCCAGGTGGGGCACAATCCATGATTTCAAAAGACAGCCAGACATGAGTAAGTGCAAGCAAAAGTGCTAGAAAAAAGTACTTCAGTGCAATTCAGTTCAGTCGCTCAGTCGTGTCTGACTCTTTGCGTCCCCATGAATGGCAGCACACCAATCCTCCCTATTCATCGCCAACTCCTGAAGTTTACCCAGTCTCATGTCCATTGAGTTGGTGATGCCATCCAACCATCTCATTCTCTGTTGTCCTCTTCTCCTCCTGCCCCCGATCCTTCCCAGTATCAGGGTCTTTGCCAATGAGTCAAATCTTCGCATGAGGTGGCCAAATTATTGGAGTTTCAGCCTCAGCATCAGTTCTTTCAATGAACACCCAGGACTGATTTCTTTTAGGATGGACTGGCTAGATCTCCTTGCAGCCCAAGTGACTCTTGAGAATTTTCTCCAACACCACAGTTCAACAGCATCAGTTCTTCAGCACTCGGCTTTCTTCACAGTCCAACTCTCACATCCATACATGACCACTGGAAAAAAACATAGCCTTGACTAGATGGACCTTTGTTGGCAAAGTAATGTCTTTGCTTTTTAATATGCTATCTAGTTTGGTCAAGAGGTGGTTATACCAGACCACCTCACCTGCCTCTTGAGAAACCTATATGCAGGTCAGGAAGGAACAGTTAGATCTGGACATGGAACAACAGACTGGTTCCAAATAGGAAAATGAGTACCTCAAGGCTGTATATTGCCACCCTGCTTATTTGACATCTATGCAGAGTACATCATGAGAAATGCTGGGCTGAAAGAAGCATAAGCTGGAATTAAGATTGCAGGGAGAAATATCAATAACCTCAGATATGCAGATTACACTACTCTTATGGCAGAAAGTGAAGAGGAACTAAAAAGCCTCTAGTGAAAGTGAAAGAGGAGAGTGAAAAAGTTGGCTTAAAGCTCAACATTTAGAAAACTAAGATCATGGCATCTGTTCCCATCACTTCACGGGAAACAGATGGGGAAACAGTGGAAACAGTGTCAAACTTTATTTTGGGGGGCTCCCAAATCACTGCAGATGGTGACTGTGGCCATGAAATTAAAAGACACTTACTCCTTGGAAGGAATGTTATGACCAACCTAGACAGCATATTAAAAAGCAGAGACGTTAATTTGCCAAAAAAAGGTCTGTCTAGTCAAGGTTATGGTTTACTAGGTAACAATAGAATGGGAAGGTTAAATGTCTTGTGACCATTCTCCTGGAGTTATATAGAGAAAGGCTTCACTCTTAGGAGATGAAATATTTAGGGCTCAAGTCTATATCTATGTAACTAGACCTGCCTATAACAAAAGGCTTCACTCTTAGGAGATGAAATATTTAGGGCTCAAGTCTATATCTACATAACTAGACCTGCCTATAACGCAATTTAAAATGTTAGAAGGAAGATGTTCATGTAGAGAAAGTAAATACAAAAAGAAAACATTAAAGATTAGTGAGTCTAAGTGAAACACATACAGGATTTGTAATCTCATTTCAACATTCCCATGGGCTTAAATTTTCATTAAAGTGAAAAAAAAAAGTACGTGGTACAGTCAATTATTTTACTCTTAGTTTAGTATTCACTTACTTAAAAAAGAGTCAGTTATTCGGTAACTTTATTAAATATGATCATGCACTAATGAAATGGTAGTACTAATGGTCTGAGGTCTTGGCATAGATTTATCATATTCTACTGAAAAATGTTACAATAGTAGGGAATTTTCAGTGTTGGAAGACAGCCTTACTCTGCTCTAAACCCTAAAACGGAACACTTTGCTTACAGAAATGACACATTAATCCTCCACAAGAAATGGTGTAAAATGAATTATTTAATACAGAAATTCTAGAGAAATGTATGGCACTGCAAATGGGGGAAAAGCTGGAGCCATGAGGGGCTTCTGTGGTGGCTCAGTGATAGGGAATCCACCTGCCAATACAGCAGAAACCAGTTTGATCCCTGGTCCAGGATGAATCCACATGCCTCAGAACAACTGAGCCGCTGTGCCACAGCTATTGAGCCTGTGTTCTGCAGTCTCCAACTGTTGAGCCCACATGCTGCAATGACTGAAGCTTGGTCTGAGTAGAGCCTATGCTTCACAAATGGAGAGGGCACCCCAGTGTGAAGTCTGTGCACTGCAACTACAGAGCAGACCCCATTCCCCACAACTAGAGAAAAACCCATGCACAGTAATGAAGGCCCAGCACAGCAGGAAAAAAAAAATATATATATATATATATATATATGTTTGTATATATGTATATATGCAAATAACAACCTGTAGATTAAAAAAAAAAGGACATATGAGGCATCTCTTCAGGACTTTGACTAAGGTATGTTTCAGATTAAACTCTGAAATTCACATTATTATAAAAGGTATAAATAGCTAAAGAATTCTTACGTTGTCCATCTTCTTTAAATACTGTCTCTTTTTTCATATTCATTCTCTTTACCCTTGCACCTGCTTCTGCCTGCTTTACCTCAGTGATTAAAAAGTGAATAAAATTTAAAGTCTAATCATCGGTATAATAGTTTACAAACTCATCAAACAAGCTAATATAAGCTGTTAAATTTTATATAAACAGGGAAACAGATTATCATTTAAATAGCAGCAAAATATTAACAGACCTCAAAAGAGATTTACATTTAATATAATTTGCTTACTGATTAGCCACTTACAGATTGTTGATGGCTTTCTTCTAAATCCCTTAGCAGATACATATATTTTCAACCACATAACCCATTACCAGAGACAACCATTAGCATTTTTATCATCCACGCTTTCCAATTAAACCTGGCTTCTATACATTCTGTTCCAAAATTCATTTGCAAATTAATAAACCAAAATAGTCCATATATTTGTAAAGCAATGAAAATTGAAAAATCATATGTCAAAATGTTTTCAGTTTGGCCTGAGAGGAAGCAGCTGGTTTAAAAGTCCCACAGAAGGAAGAGGGTTGTTACCCAAGGATGGAATGATGCCTAGGAAGATAACATTAACAAAAAAAATGTGTTGAACATCTATAAGCACCAAGTTGTGGTAATTCTGCATTCATAAAATAATTACTATTCTCTTTAGAATGCACAATCCAACATGGACATCTGAAACTTCATTCCTAGAAACCGAAGAGGCAAAAAGGAATGTATGGAAATGTACACTTATTTGTAAGTTAAAAGTGAATTTAATAGATTAGGGGAAAAAACAGTGGAAGTGGTTTGTAATTTACCTAACACATTATGAAAAAGACATTCCTAGAGTTTCCCTGAATAGTTAGTAGCAAACATTTACTAGACAAAGGCTGTGCCAGTTGGTTTGGGGAATCTAGAGAGCACTGAACTCAAAAGCAAAGAAGTGTGACCAAATATAGCAAAGGTTAAGTAAGCCTTGAGAGCTAAAATGAAGTGCCAGGAATGAATAATGAAGAGAGATTTGTTGTGGAATGTGAAAAGTTGTGCTATTCTGAAAGAGGTATTCTCATTCCTTTAGTTACAGTTTTCCAGGAGGCGTTACAAGGACATTAAACATGACACAAGCAGAACTCAGGACTGTACAAAGGAGAATTCAAGGAATGACTGTCCCAGTGCCCTCCTTCAGTTAGCTTAGAAGTACCGTTTTGGAAGTTACAAGTGCAGTTATTGTCAAATCTGGTTATTTGTGAACTGTCTGCCTCAGAATAAAGATAAATAGAAATACATAGTGCCAGCATCTGTTTTATGAGAAAAGAAGGCTGAACAAGTTGGGATATGTGTGCCTTCTAAAAAAAAGGCTAAGGTTTGTGACAGGTAGAGGAAAGTAAACCAGCAGACATGAACCTAAACATGCAACATGGATTTCTTTTCTGCTTGCTCAGATGGTAAAGTGCCTGCCTAAAATGCGAGAGACCCGGGTTCCATCCCTTGGTCAGAAAGATTCCCTGGAGAAGGAAATGGCAACCCGCACCAGTATTCTTGCCTAGAAAATCCCATGGGCCGAGGAGCTGGTAGGCTGCAGTCCATGGGGTCGCGAAGAGTCAGACACGACTGAGCAACTTCACTTCACTTCACTTGCAAAGAGGAAGTAGTAAACTGTCACAAAGTAAACTAAGGACAAGTTCACCAGTAGTGAAGTGTCCACAAAGTAAAGCATGGGCAAATATTTAACAGTCCCAAAAGAGAGAATCAGCGTGTCACCAAAAAACAGCTAAGGGAGAGTCCAGGGAAGGGATGAAGGCCACAGGGGCAAAGCCTCGGCTCACCAAAAGTAGGCTTCCGCCAGTTTACTAACGCACCTGCAGTTAAACTGGCATGAATCCAAAACTAATAGTATTTTACCCTCGGTGTAAAATTGACAAAAAGGGAGAGGAAATTATATCGCTATGGGAACAGAGCGGGAGGAAGCAGCTTCTTGCTCCTTTGTGGACTGAGCAGTCCCACTCAAAGACATCAGCCAACCACAAGAAGGGGGAACTACCACTGACCACTGACGGCAGCTGAGTGAGTAATCGGTGGTTCCGGAAACGGAGTCATTATCTTTATTCTTGGGCATAGCTGTAGCGGCAGGCTCACTGTTTCCAAGCAGCTTCCTGTGCTGCTGCCGCTGCCAGGTAATCCTCCCAGGCTTCCAAGGAACTAAGTTACACTCTCTGAATTGAGAACTCGGGAGACATTGTCATGCAGCCACGCTTAGCAGCAGCAAAATGGCAACCTGGCTGGTGTCACGGGGTTAAATCACTTTCCTCGCGTGACGCTACTGGCCTATCCCCCAAGCACAGTCTCTTCTGCCCTATGGAGCACGTGTAGTCCAAACCAACTGACTTCCTGGAACTCAACAACGTGAGGGACACTGTGTCAGATTCCCGTAAAGAGTGAAAGATTTTTGGATAACACCACGTTGAGCTTGAAACGACATGGGTCAATATAGTGGAGACCGCGTGCATTTCCCCAATTAGAAACCGCTTGAACTAACTCATACTACTGAATAGACTTCTGCTACCTGTTAATAAGTGTTCTTGCCTGACCATTTCTTCACTTAAATTGTATCTATTGTCTTCCTTCTTGGAGAAACAAATTCCATCAGGATGCTTCTATTAGAAATCTAGTGTAATACAAGTGGTGGAGGAATTAAAGAGAACGGTTATATATCTGTCAAAAGACTTGGACAAACGTTCTTAGGTTTTGGAGACAGGAACCTCTTGAGGTTCATTACGGGTCCCTCTCTTTGAAATATTTAGGTCCACTGAGCTAGGGACTGTTGGTGGCAGGGATAGATGCCCTAGTCTGTGTATTTAATGTTGGAGTGATGGAGTCAAGTTTAATGTTACTGTAAACAAACAAGCAAAACAATACTTTCTCTTCAGAAAGAAAATGTTTAGATTTTTTTCATAGTGATGGAAAACCTTTTCACCTATTTAAGTATTACTGAATATTCTGGCTAGATACAATTTTGCTTGAACTTTATGCTAGATACCCTATTTTTGACCCGTGAAACAAATATCGTACATCTGCTTTCAGTTCAGTGAGTTCAGTCGCTCAGTCGTGTCTGACTCTTTGCGACCCCATGAATCGCAGCATGCCAGGCCTCCCTGTCCATCTGCTTTAGCCATGGAGAATAGTCACTGGGTATCCACTTGAATGGAGAAATAAAAATCTACTGCAGTTGTCTATCATCAGTGTACCCTCTGGGAAAATCAGGGTACGAAAATGAGATTGTGCATTTGTGTGATTTGGAGTTGTGTGTTCCTAGTCAGGTAAGATAATTAAGAAGTTTAATGATTCCAGATTCTTGCCTAGGAAACCACTAACATCACTGTTGCCAGACCTGTATTTTGTGATTAACAGGATTCTTTTACCACTATATATGTTTCACTCATTTATTTTCCACTTTAAAGAAATTTCTATGTGTACTGGCTCTGCCCCTACAGATTCAGAACACTCCTCTTTAAACTATATGGAAGACCATTTTCCAGACTATGGTCCTTGAGTATTTTTGAAAAACATTTTTTTTTCTAATTTTAGTATATAGTGTTTATTGGGTAGTTTCATCAATATGGTATAATTTTCTTCAAAGAAAAAAAATTTTCACTTCAAATATGAAACTTTGTACTGAAAATTTTCTCCTACTTAATCATGACATATGATCAGTGAGTCCACATAATAAGGAACGACAATTGGTACTTTTTAGCAGAAACTAGGGCTTCCCTGGTAGGTCACCTGCTTAAGAATCTGATGCAATGCAGGGGACCCATTTGAGTTCTGGTTTGGAGAAGCAATAGATCACTGTCACTCCAGTATTCTTTAGGCTTCCTTGGTGGTTCAGATGGTTAAAAATCCATCTGCTATGAGATATCCACTGAAAGAGTGGCCTGACAACCCACTGCAGTATTCTTGCCTGGAGAAACCCCATAGACAGAGGAGCATGATGGGCTATAGTCCAGAGGGTCACAAAGAGTCAGACATGAGTATGAGACTAAGCAGACCAGAAACCAAAATAGATTAAAAAGAAAAGAAAAAGATGATTGAAAAGCTTGAGATTTGGAAGTCTCCCTTAGAAAGATTATTTTAACCCTGAAAAAAAAAATACATAAAGCAATGAACTTTGCTACTCTCTTTTCCCTATAAAATCAGAGGAGAAATGGAGTGACTTTTTCCTTGTTAGAGGCTAGTTGTTGTAGTAGAAAATAGTAAATATTAAATAAATGATTTAAACCTACTGAAATGCTGCTTTCAAAAAATAAATAAATAAATAAATAAAATCTAATTCAAGATGGATACCAAAGCAAGAATATACCTGAAACCAGTTGCTGTTTTAAGACATGGATTCAAAAGAGAACTAAATAAATGCAGATAATGACTGGCGAAATTCTCTGGCAATACATTATAAAAATTCACAGTCAATATTGTAAAGGATTTTTACACACAATAAAATAAAAATGCCTTTTACTTATGCATAGTTTTAATAATCAAAAGTACTGACTACTTTTCAGACATTCCAGACAAAGGTCATTTAAACAAACTATCTACTTCATCTGCCAAAACAACATGGTGGTGGTGGTCATGATGAGTTGCTAAGTCATTTCCTTCTCTTTTTCATCTCCATCGACTATAGATCACCAGGCTCCTCTTCCCGTGGGATTTCCCAGGCAAAAATACTGAGGTTGGTTTTCATTCTCCCTTCCAGAAAATCTATCTTCCCAACTCAGGGATTTCTCAACCCTGGGTCATCTACACTGGGAGGTGGATTTTTACCACTGAGGCACCAGGTGAATCCCCCAAAGCAACACACTATCTACTTAAGAAGTGCTTCTTGGCTTTCATATGTATTGTATCCAACTTCTAGCCTGTATAGTCTGTGTTTGTTCAGAACTACCCTAGTGATCCATCGATTAATAGTCAGCTTCCCAATGATCCCTGTCTGGGAAGATCCCACGTGCTGAAGTGTAACTAAGCCCATGGGCCACAACTTAGGAGCTCATGTACCAAAACTAGAGCCAGTGTTCTCCAACAAAAGAAACATCACAATGGGAAGGCTATGTACCATACTGAAGTGCACCATACCACTTGCCTCAGCTAGAGAAAGTCCTTGAACATCCATGACTACTGGGCCCTGCCAAAATAAATGCAATTTTAAAAAGAATAAAATAAATAAGACCTTGAAGAAAAGCAGTAGACTTAGTTTAACATAGAAGTGTAGTTACATATAGGTAGCAACAAGCAAATATACTTTGCATGTTGAAAGTGCAAAAATACTTATTTTTTAAAACATGATAGAACAATACTGATTGGAACAAATTTATCACAGAATAAAAATATTCTATGCAAGAGTTCACCAGGATGAGAGGTAAGGACATCCCAACCATCAGAGTTCAAATTTGTGGTGTGAATGCATAAAAGCCTATGAAACATCATGTTGCTCAAATAATTCGAGTATACATACATCTACTTAAGCTGTTAGCTCTCTCTTCTGCACCTTTATATTTCATTCTGAAGCCATTTGGATTTTCTTTTTGTGTGTGTGTGTGTGTGTTTTTTCTTTTTTTATTTTTTTTATTTTTTTAGTTTTTTATTTTCTAAATTTTAAAATCTTTAATTCTTACATGCATTCCCAAACATGAACCCCCTCCCACCTCCCTGGATTTTCTAAAAGAATGTGTAGATTTGTTTTGTTTGCTTTAGTTTCTGAGGAGACTTCTCATTCTGACCACACGCTAGGAAACTTTTAATATATTTTCCATTAACATAATTCAAGTTTCATCTACTCTAACCTTTCATACCATTAACCCCATATTGCATTTCTTTTAGCAGGCTCTAGTGATGTTCGTCAAGCTGTTTTTTGCCACTCTTTAATTTGGGTATAATCCTCACTGATTTTGATAGCAAAGTAATGCTTTTCTAATGTGCTTTTAGAGTGTGGTGAGCTGTTCTGTTTCAGGGTTTTGGTTGGAAAACCCTGCATTATGGTTAGGGCTGTAGTATCTTCAGATACCGAAGGAAAGACTACAAATACAAATATTCCAAACAAATTTGATTATAGTAATTAACATTTTCTAAAATATTAAAGAGTTCCTCATCAAAATATTTCATTCCCATGGAAAAATACCTCTAGCTCCTTAAGTACATCATGATTTTATTAAGGGAATCTGTGAGAACTGACATGTCTCTGTGCATCATGACTTCATCAACGCACCTCTCTGAGGTGAAAAAACTAATTAGAATTCACATACTTCACGAAATCTATATTTAAATATGGAAAAACTTGTTTCAATAGCAGTAAAAATGGCTGTATGAGAAGTGCATTGATATTTTTTCTCTATTTTTCTCTGAGCATCTTCTTGAAAGTTGCGTCTTCACTTCTTATTGAAATGTATTATTCTGCTGTTGTTCAGTTGCTCAGTCATAGTAACTCTCTGCAACATACTAAGGAATGTTATGTTCCTTATTATGCAGCACACTGGGCCTCACTGTCCATCACTAACTCCCAGAGTTTGCTCAAACTCATGTGCATCAAATTAGTTGTACAGTCTGACCATCTCATCCTCTGCTAGGCCCATCTCCTTCTGCCTTCAAGCTTTCCCAGCATCAGGCCTTTTCCTATAGCCAGTTCTTTGCATCAGGTGGCCAAAGTATCAGAATTTCAGCTTGAGCAAAAGAACTTCCAATGAATATTCAGGGCTGATTTCCATTAGCATTGACTGCTTTGATCTCCTTGCAGTCCAAGGGTCTCTCAAGAGTCTTCTCCAACACCACACTTCAAAATCATCAATTATTCCATGAGCAGCTTCCTGTATAGTCCAACTCTCCCATCCATACATGAGTAATGGAAACTCCATAGGTATGACCTGATAGACCGTTAATTGCAAAGTAATGCCTCTGCTTTTGAATATGCTCTTTAGGTGGTTACAGCTTTTCTTCCAATGATCTAGCACCTTTTAATTCCACCTCTGCAGTCACCATCTGCAGTGATTTTGGAGCCCGAGAAAATAAAGTCTATCACTGTTTCCATTTTTCCCCATGATTTCCCTATTTGATGGGAAGTGATGGAGCCAGATGCCATGATCTTCATTTTTTCAATATCAAATTTTAAGCAAGGTTTTTCACTGTCTTCTTTCTTTCCATCAATACGCTCTTTAGTTATTCTCCACTTTCTGTCATATATGTGGTGTCAACTGCATATCTGAGGTTACTGATATTTCTCCAGGCAATCTTGATTCTAGTTTGGGCTTCATCCAGCCTGGCATTTCACATGATGTGCTGAATATAAGTTAAATAAGCCACATGACAATATACAGCCTTGATGTACTCCTTTCCCAATTTGAAACTAGCGCATTGTTCTAGGTCCAGTTCTAGGTGTTACTTCTTGACATGCCTATAGATTTCTCAGGAGGCTACTAAAGAGATCTGGTATTTGCATCTTTTCAAGAATTTTCCATAGTTTGTTGTCATTCACACAGTCAAAACCTTTGGCATTGTTCAAATCAGATGTAGATGGTTTTCTTGAACTCCCTTGCTTTTTCTCTGATCCAATGGATGCTGGCAATTTGATCTCTGGTTTCTCTGACTTTTCTAAATCCAGCTTTAACATCTGGAAGTTCTCAGTTCATGTACTGCTGAAGCCTAGCTTGGAGAATTTTGAACATGACTTTGCTAGCATGTGAGATGTGTGCAATTGTGTCTTAGTTTGAACATTCTTGGACATAGCCTTTCTTTAGGATTGGAGTTTAAACTAACCTTTCCCAGTTTCGTGGCCAATGCTGAACTTTTCAAATTTGATGGCATATTGAGTGCAGGATTTTAATGGCATAATCTGGTAGAACTTGAAATTCCACAACTGGAAACACATCACCTCTCGTAACTTTGTTCATAGTTATGTACTAAGGGCTACTTGATTTCACATTCCAGGATGTCTGGTTCTGGGTGAGTAAAGACACCATCACGGTTATCTGTATCATTAAGATCTTCTCCCTTTCCCTTCCCCTTCTTCCCCCTTCCCCTTCTTCCCCTTCCCCTTCCCCTAGAACAGAAGCAGAAGATATTAAGAAGAGGTAGCAAAAATACACAGAAGAACTGTACATAAAAGATATTCATGACCCAGATAATCATGATGATGTGATCATTCACCTAGAGCCAGACATCCTGGAATGTAAACTCAAGTGGGTCTTAGGAAGCATCACTGCAAAGAAAGCTAGTGGAGGTGATAGAATTCCAGTTGAGCTAATTCAAATCCCAAAGACAATGCTATGAAAGGGATGCACTCAACATGGTACCAAATGCAGAAAATTCAGCACTGGCCACAGGACTGGAAAAGGGCAGTTTTCACTCCAATCCCAAAGAAAGGCAATTCCAAAGAATTCTCCAACTACTACACAGTTGCACTCATCTCATATGCTACTAAATTAATGGTCAAAATTATCCAAGCCATGCTTCAGCAATACATCAACCAGGAACTTCCAGATATTCGAGTTGGTTTTCCAAAAGGCAGAGGAACCAAGATCAAATTTCCATCATCTGCTGGATCATTGAAAAACCAGGAGAGAAGATCTACTTCTGTTTTATTGAGACTTTGACGGTGTGGATTACAATAAACTTTGGGAAATTCTGAAAGAGACGGGAATACCAGACCACCTGACTTGCCTCTTGATAAACTTGTATGAAGGTCAGTAAGCAACAGTTAGAACTGGAAATAGAACAACAGACTGGTTCCCAAAAGGAAAAGGAGTACCTCAAGGCTGTATAATTGTCACCCTGCTTATTTAACTTCTACACAGACTACATAACGAGAAACGCTGGGCTGGAGGAATCTCAAGGTGTAAACAAGATTGATGGAGAAATATCAATAACCTGAAATATGCAGATGACACCACCCTTATGGCAGAAAGTGAAGACAAACTAGAGCCTCTTGATGAAAGTGAAACGGGAGAGTGAATAAGTTGGCTTAATGCTCAACATTCAAAAAACTAAGATCATGGCATCTGATGCCATCACTTCATGACAAACAGGTGGGGAAACAGTGGAAACAGAAGATGACTTTATATTTCTGGGCTCCAAAATAACTGCAGGTGGTGACTGTAGCCATGAAATTAAAAGATGCTTACTCCTTTGGAAGGAAACTTATGACCAACCTAGATGATTAGCCATTGATTATTGTTGATAATTGATTATTATTGATTTTATGATTATTAATATTCATATTTCAAAACAGAGACTTTACTTTGTCAAGAAAGGTCCATCTAATCAAGGCTATGGTTTCCAGCAGTCATGTGTGGATGTAAGTGTTGGAATATAAAGAAGCCTGAGCACTGAAGAATTGATGCTTTTGAACTGGGTGTTTTGAGAGTCCCTTGGACTGCTAGGAGATCCAACCAGTCCATCCTAAAGGAAATCAGTCCTTAGTGTTCATTGGAAGGACTGATGTTGAAGCTGAAACTCCAATAATTTGGGCACCTGATGTGAAGAGCTGGCTCATTTGAAAGCATCTTGTTGCTGGGAATGATTGAGGGCAGGAGGAGAAGGGGACATCAGAGGATGAGATGGATGGATGGTACCACCGACTCAATGGACATGGGTTTGGGTTACCCATGGGAGTTGATGATGGACAGGGAGGCCTGGCTTGCTGCGGTTCATGGGATAACAAAGAGTTGGACATGAATGAGTGACTGAACTGAACTGATCACCTCTTAAAGAGTGATTTTTTTCTTTCTTTTCCATTTTTTTTTAATAGTCTTGGGCACATTTGACCTGGGTGAATAGCGAAGCCCTTGAAGCATGTCACACAATGAAAGGTTGAATGGTCAATAACTACCAGCTGGGCTTGACATTGGATGAATGGAGAAGCACTGGAGGCATGTCACTGAACTTAAACACTGTATGGTGATAGCCTTGTGAATGTCTTTAAATGGGGAGAATGAACACACCATTGAAGTGGATCTTGGCATTGGAACAGTAAGTGGTGAATGTTACAGATGTGTGTGACTTGGGATAATGAGGAAGACTTGAGGAATGTCACACAGTAAAACACTGGATGGTGTTAATGTTTGAGTGTGTTTGGCCTGGTGAGGATGGAAACGTCCTGGAATCTGCCATAAAATGGAAACACCAAATGGTCATAAGCTACTGCATGTGCTTCACCTAGAGAGGATGAAGAAGCACATGAAGCATGCCACAGGACTGAAACAATGGATGGTGATAATCCGCTGGGCATGTTTTGTCTAGGGTTGTGAAGAAGCACTTGAGGCAAGTCCTCGAACTGAGGCATGGGATGCTGATAAACAATTGGGTATTTCTGAACGGTGGTGTGTGGCAAAATTCTTGAAATATGTAACAGTACTGAAACATTGGATGTTGCTAAACTACTGGTGTGTTTGACCCAGGATGGACAAGAAGCAACTGATGCATGTCAAGAAACTGAAATAGGAGGTGATAAACAACAGGATGTGTATGACCCAGAGTGCATGGGGAAGTATCTGAACCTTGTCAGCAACGTGAACCACTGGATGGTGACAAAGTGTTGAGTGTGCTTGATTTAGGGCGGACAAGAAGCACATGATCCATTTCACAGAACTCAAACATGGACGGGGACAAGCTACTTGGTATGTTTAACCCAGGGAGAAAAAGAAGCTCTGGAAGCATGCTGCAACCCTGAAACACTGGATAGTGAGAAACTGCTTGGTGTGATGACCTGAGGGAATGAAGAAACCCAGAAGCATGTTGCATAACTGAAACACTGGATAATGACAAGCTACTGAGTGTCTTTGACCCAGTGTACACAAAGAAGCACTTGAGCATGTCACAAACCTTGAACACTGGATGGTGAAAAACTCCTGGGAGTGTTTGACTGGGTGGATGAAGAAGCGCCTCAAGCATGTCTCTGCACTAAGACACTGCTTGATGAGGGTGTTTTAGCTTCAGAAAATGAAGCACTTGACCTGTGTAACAGCACTAAAATAGAGTATGGCACTTATACCACTGGGTGATTAGTCCCAGGTGACAAGGAAACACTGGAAAGTGTCACATGTTAATGCACTGAATACTCTATGGTGGTAAAGTACTGACTGTGTTTGATCTAGCGTTGAGAAGAAGCAGGTCCCAATACTGAAACATGGGATGGTGATACACTACTAGGAGTGTAGGAATTCAAGTTGAAGAAGCAGCACTGGAAGCATGTCACATCCGTGAAACAATAAATGTTGCTAAATTACTGAGTGGGAATGAGAGACTGGGAAAGACTAGAGATCTCTTCAGGAAAATGAGGTATCAAGGGAGAATTTCATGCACCTATGGGCACAATAAAGGACAGAAAAGGTATGAACCTAAAAGAAGTGGTGAATACATGGAAGAATACATAGAAGAACTATCCAAAAAGATCCCAGTGACCCAGATAACCATGATGGTGTGATCAGTCACAGACAGCCAGACATCTTGGAGTGTGCAATCAAGTGCCTGTAAGCATCACTAAAATAAAGATAGTGGAGGTGATGGAACACCAGCTGAGCTATTTCAAATTCTAAAAGATGATACTGTTGAAGTGCTGCACTCAGTATGCCAGAAAACTTGGAAAACTCAGCAGTGGCTGCAGGACTGGAAAAGGTCAGTTTTTCATGTGAAATCCAAAGAATGACAATGCAAAAGAATGTTCGAAGTATCACACAACTCCCTTATTTCACACACTAACTCCTTGGAAGACAATTTATGAACAACTGAGATGGCTGGATGGCTGGATGGCTGGATGTCATCACTGACTCGATGGATGTGAGTCTGAGTGATCCAAGAGAATTGGTGATGGACAAGGGAGGCTTGGCTTGCGGCAGTTCATGGGGTCGTAAAGAGTCAGACACGACTGAACTGACCTGAACTAAGACAGCATATTAAAAAGCAGACGTGTTAATGTGCCAACAAAGCTCCGCCTAGCTAAGACTATGATTTTTCCAGTAGGCAAGTATGGATGTAACAGTTGAATTATGAAGAAAGCTGAGCACCAAAGAATTGATGCTTTGGAACTGTTGTGTTGGAGGAGATTCTTGAGAGTCCATTGGACTGCAAGGAGATCCAACCAGTCCATCCTAAAGATCAATCATGAATATTCATTGGAAGGACTGATGTTAAAGCTGAAACTCCAACACTTTGGCCAACTGATGTGAAGTGCTGACTCATTTGAAAGGACCCTGGTGTTTGGGAAGATTGAAAGCAGGAGGAGAAGGGGAGGACAGAGGATGAGACAGTTAGATGGCATCACTGACTCAAAGGACATGAATTTCAGTTAACTGCGGGAGTTGGTGATGGAAAGGGAGGCCTGATTTGCTGTAGTCCATGGTTTCACAGTCAGACACAACTGAGCAACTAAAGTGAATCGAACAAAGGCATACTCACAATTCTCCAGGCAAGATTTTAACAGCACATTAACCTAGAAGTTGCAAATGTTCAAACTGGATTTAGAAAATATAGAAACCAGAGGTCAAATTGGCAACATCCATTGGATCATGGAAAAAGCAAGAATATTCTTTTTTTTAAAAAAATCTATTTCTGCTTTATTAACTATGGTAAAAATCCACTGTGTGAATCACAACAAACTGCAGAAAATTCTTAAAGACATGGAAATACCAGACTACCTACCTGCCTCCTGAGAGACCTGTATCCAGGTCAAGAAACAACCAGTGAGAACCAGATAAAGAAGAACAGATGGTTTGAAATTGGGGAAAAAAAAAAAACTATTATATTTGCCACCCTGTTTATTTAACTTATATGCAGAACATATCTTGGAAAATGCTGGGCTGGAGGAAACACAAGCTGAGATTAAGAGAAAAACAGAAATAGCAATATAAATATCAATAACTTCAGATATGCAGATGATACCACCGATATAGCATAAAGCAAAGAATAACTAAAGGGCCTGTTGATGCAGGTGAAAGAGGAGAGTGAGAAAGCTGGTTTAAGACTCAACATTAAAAAAACTGAGATCATGGCATCTGGTCCTATTATTTCATGTCAAATAGATGGGAAAACAATGGTAACAGTGACAGACTTCTGTTTTCTTAGACCCCCAAATCATGGCAGATGATGACTGCAGCTATTAAATAAAATGACACTTGTTTCTTGGAAGAAAAGCAGTGACAAACCTAGACTGCATGTTAAAGAGCAGAGACATTCCTTTGCCAAGAAGGGTCCATATAGTCAGAGCTATATTTGTGTGTGTGTGTGTGTGTGTGTGTGTGTTTTAACAAGCCATGTGACAATGTAAGTTAGAACATAAAGGAGGCTGAACATTAAGGAATTGAAACTTTTGAACCACAATCTTGGAGACCACTCTTGTGAGTCCCTGTGGCTGCAAGGAAATCAATCCAGTCAACCCTAAAGGAAATCAATTCTGAAAATTCACTGGAGGGGCTAATGCTGAGGCAGAAGCTCCAATATTATGGCTATTTGATGTGAAGTGTCAACTCGTTGGAAAAGACTCTGATGCTGCAAAAGATTGGAGCAGAAGAAGGGGACGATAGAGGACCAGATGCTTGGATGGCCTCACTGATCCAGTGGATTTGAGTTTGAACAAGCTCCGGGAGATGGTGAAGGGCAAGAAGGCGTGATATACTGCAGTCCATGGGATTATGAAGAGTTGGAGATGACTGAGTGACTGAACAACAAATAACAGCCAGCAACGACAAATCTACTGAGTGCATTTGACCTTGAGTAGTTTCAGGAGCTACTGAAGCATGTCACAGATCTGAAACTCAAGATAGTGGTAAAACAGTGAATGTGTTTGACTTGGAGTTAGTGAAGCAGCCATTAGTATGTGCTACAGCATTGAAACAATGAATGTCGGTAACCTATATGGTGTATTTGTTGTGGAGTAAGTGAAGAACCACTTGAAGTGGGTTTCATGACTGACACACTATAAGTTCACACTTCAAATGGTCTGTGTTTGATCTTGTATGGGGAAGGAAGCACAAGGAGCCTGTCAACACTGAAACTGTATCATGATAAAGCATTGTGTATGATGACTTGTGGTAGTTGAAAAATCAATGAAAGTATGTAATAGCACTGAATCAATGGAGGGTGATAAACTAAGAGTGTGCTCAACCTTGGGTGGAAAAACGATCTTTTGAAACATATACCAGAATTAACACACTGGATTGTGATAAATTATTGCTTGTGTATTTTCTGCAGAGAATGAAGAAGCAGTTGAGCAGGAAACATCATTGAAACACTGGATGGTGATAAACTATGGGGTGTGTTTGATACATGTTGAATGAAGAGAAACTGGAAGCATGGCACAGAGTAAAACATGGGACCATGGTAAACTTCTGAGTGTGTTTTATCTAGGATAGACCAAAGAAGGACTTGAAACTCATTACAGAACTGAACAGTAATTGTGATAAGCTGCTTGCCATATCTTATTTGGAGAGGATAAAGAAGTACATGAGGCAAGCCACAGTACTGGAACACTGCATAATGGTAAACGACAGGGAGTGTTTGATTAAATGAGACAAAGGGACACTTCAAGCCTGTACTAGCACAGCATCAAGAAAGATGATAATTTACAGGGTGTGTTTTACCTGGAGGGAATGGAGGAGGCTCAAACCATGTCACAATACAGAAAAAGATGGATGGGATCCATCTTGAGGTAAAATAGCCTCACCAGCTTATCACTTCCTGTTTTTCACTGCTGTCACAAGTTCAAGTGCATCTTTATCAAACACACCAGTAGTTTATCACCATCCAGCACTTCCAAGCTGTGACACAAACTGCTGCATCATCCAGACTGGAAAAATACATCCAGTACTTTACTAACGTCAGTGTTTCAGTGCTATGACATGATTCAAGTGCCTATTCATCCACTTCCTGGAAAAACACAAAATGGATGGATAGCTATCACATTAATTTCTTCTGGAGTGGATTAAAAAACACTTGAAGCATATCTAAACTTAAACACTGAATGGGGATATAATATTGTGTGCATTTAATACCAATAGAAAATAGAGGGGAAAATAGAATAGGAGACTAGAAATCTTGCCAAGAACTTGAGAGACACCAAGGGAATATTTTATGCAAACATGGGCAAAATCAAGGACAGAAGTGGTATGAACCTAGCAGAAGCAGAGGATGCGATGAAGAGTTGGCAAGTGTATAAGAGAAGAGCTGTACCAAAGAAAGGTCTTAATCACCTGCTGCTGCTAAGTTGCTTCTCTCGTGTCCAGCTCTTAGCGACCTCATGGACAGCACACTACCAGGCTCCTCTGTCCATGGGATTTTCCAGGCAAGAGTATTGGAGTGGGGTGCCATTGCCTTCTCCACTTAATCACCTATATAACCATAATGGTGTGATAACTCATATAGAGAAGACAACCTGGGGTGTGAAGTCAAGTGGATCTTAGGAAGAATTAACACAAACAATGCTAGTCGAGATGATAGCACTGAAGCTCAGCTATTTCAAATTGTAAAAGGCAATGCTGTTAAAATGCTGCACTCAATGTGCCAGGAAATTTGGAAAACTCATCAATGACCACAGGACAGGAAACGGTCAGATTCACTCTGATCCCAAAAAGGGGCATTGTGAAGGCACGCTCAAACTACTGCACAGTCGTTCTCATTTCATATGCTGGCAAGGTAATGCTCAAAATGCCTCCATCTAGGTTTCCACAATATGTGAACTGAGACCTTTCAAATGTACCAATTGGATTACGAAAGGCAGAGGAACCAGAGATTAAATCGCCAACATTCACTGGATCATAGAAAAAGCAGGGAATTCCAGAAAATGATCTACTTCTGCTTCATTCACTATTCTAAAGCCTTTGACTGTGTGGGTCACAGAAACTGTAGAAAATTCTTAAAGAGGTGGGTATACTAGACCACATTACCTGGCTCCTGAGAAATCTGTATGCAGGTCACGAGGTAACAGAATCAGACAGGAACAATGGAGTTGTTCAGAACTCATAAAGGAGTATGTCAAGGCTATCTTGTTGTCACCCCACTTATGTAACTTACATGCATAGTATATCAGGCAAAATGTCAGACTGTATGAAGCACAAACTGGAATCAAAATGCTGGGAGAAATATACACTCAGGCATGCAGATGACAGAAAGCAGATGAGGAGTTAGAGCTCCTTGCTGAGATGAAAGTGGAGATTTAAAAAGTTGACATAAACCTCAACATTCAAAAATTAAGATCATGTTATCCAGTCCCACCTCTTGATAGCAAATAAATCAGGACCCAATGGAAACTGCAACAGATTTTTTTTTCATGAGTTCCAAAATCACTGTGCATGGTGACTGCAAACATGAATTTAAAAGACACTTGTTTCTTGCAGGAAAAGCTATGACAAACCTAGACAGCACATGAAACCAGAGACAGCCCTTTGCTGGCAAAAGTCAAGGTATGGTTTTTCCAATAGCTGTGCATGGATGTGGGATCTGAACTATAAAGAAGGTTGAATGCCAAATAATCGATGTTTTAGAACTGTGGTGCTGGAGAAGACTCTTGATTCCTTGAGCTACAAAGAGATCAAACCAGTCAGTCCTAAAGGAAATCAATACTGACTACTCATTGGAAGGACTGATGCTGAAATTGCAATACTTCCACCTGATGAAAAGAACTAAATCATTAGAAAAGACCCTAATACTGGGTAAGACTGTAAGCAGGTGGGGATGGGTGTGACAATGAATAAAATGATTGACTGTAGACATAACTGTCTCAATGGGCACAAATTTGAGCAAATTCCAGGAGACAGTGAAGGACAGGGAAGCCTGGTGTGCTGTAGTTCATGGGGTTTCAAAGAGCAGGACATGACTGTGTGACTGAAAAACATCAGTCAGGTAAATAAAGAAGCATCTGAAGTGTGTCACACAACTTAAACACTGGGTTTTGATAAACTACTCTATGTATTTGAAAGAGGATAGTTGAGGAAGCACTTGTGCGTTAATCAGCACTGAAAGAACTGATGTGTGTATTAACCCAGAGTAGATAAGGAAGCACTGTAGTATGTCACAGCACTGATAGAATGAATGGTGATAAAACACTTGTTGAGTTTCACCTCTGGGGGTCAAACAAACACCTAGTATATGCCAAAAGTTACAGCCCTGAAACCTTGGCTAATGATAAAATGCTGGGAATGTTTGACTGATGTGGACTATTAAGCACTTGAAGCATATCACTGTACTGAATATTGGATGATGACACACTAATGAGTATGTTTTACAGGAGAAGATGGAGCACATGAAGCACATTACAGCACTGAAACACTGAAGGGTGGTAAACTCCAAGGAGTGATGGGCCAGGATTGACAAAGGAGCACTTGCAGGGATTCACAGTACTGAAATATAGATGTTGATAAACTATTGAGTATTTGACACCAGGTGGGCAAAGACGCATTCGGAGCATGTCCTATGTCAAGGCACTGAGCACTGCATGGTATTAAACTATAGAGTGTGTTTTTCCAGAGAGTGGATGAATAGGCACTTGAATCATGTCATAGCACTGAAACACTGACTTTAGTAAAGTACTGGATGTATTTTTCCAGGCTGGATGATACAGCAGTTTGTGTCACAGCTTGGAAGTCCTGGATGGTGATAAACTACTGGTGTGTTTGATAAAGATGCACTTGAACTTGTGACAGCAGGGAAAAACAGGAAGTGATAAGCTGGTGAGGCTATTTTACCTGGGGTGGAGAAAGATGCGGCTGAATCTCCTCTCTGAAGTGTGGATACTGATAAGCTACTTACTATGTTTGACCTGGGGTGGATGAAGAAACACTGAAAGCATGTCACAACAGTGAAACACTGGATGGAGATACACAACTGGATGTGTTTGACCCAGGGTGCATGAAGAATAACTCGAGGTGTCACTGCACTAAAACAGTATATGATGATAATCTATTGGATAGGTTCAATGAGTAATCAATGAAGAAGCACATGGAATGGCACTACATTGTGATAAACACCTGCTTGTATTTGACCAGTGTGGATGAAGAAGTTCCTGAAGCATGTCCAATCTTTGCAACCCTGGATGCTGATATGTTCCCATCAAACAATGTGTCTTTTTGATATGGGGTGTAAAAGCAGGCACTTACAGCATGTCACAGGGCCTTTCCTGGTGGTCCAGTGCTTAAGCATCCACCTTGTAGTGTAAGGGATGAAGGTTCAATCCCTGATTGGGAAACTTACATCCCATATGCTACAGAGTAACTAAACCCACATAGCTGAAAATACTGAAGTTCTCATGCTCCAGAGACTGAATGCCATGGTTAGAGTTGGCTTGTCTCAAGGACTATCTTATGTGACACAACTAAGACCCAACACAGCCAACTACATAAATGAAGGAGAATCATGTCACAGGTGAAACACTGGTGACAAACTGCTGAGTGTGCCTTACCTGGAGAAAAAGAAGAAACACTTGAATCGCCTCACTGCACTGAAACATGGGATAGTGATAAGCTAGTGAGTATGTTTGACATGGGGTGCATGAAGAAGACTTGTGGGATGTTCCACAGTTAAACATTGGATGATGATAATCTACTGAGTGTGTTAGACCTGGAGTGGATGAAGCATGTCACAAAATGAAACACTAAGGGTGGTAAACTACTGTGTGTGTTTAACTAGGGGAGGATGAAGAAACACTGAACCTGTCACAGCACTGAATACTAGATATGTTTGCCCTGGAGTGGGTGGAACAAGCACTCGAAACAGGTTACAGGACTGAAATAAACACTGGATGGTGATCAATGACACAGAGTGAAGATCAGAGATGAAGAAGCAATGGAAACATGTCATGACAGTGAAACACTAGTTGATGATAAACAGTATTAGTAGTGGCAAGATGCCTGCTCCAGAGTTCAGGTTCAAGACGCAGCATGTTTGCAGTAGAATGTGGGCTTAATAAGTTCGTGATGCCTCCCCTAAACTGCAAATTCAGCAGTTACCACAGCCTACCCTGGATCGTGATGTCAGAAGGGGTAAAACGAGAGCTGGAGGCTGCAAGCTCAGAATGTGCACAACGTGCACTAGAATGAGGGCTCATTGGTGGCTGATGCATGCATTAGATTGCAAGTTCAGAAGTTGTGACATGGGTATCCCATATCACCCATGTTGTAAAACCTCACACTCGTCTTCTATTTTTTACGTATGGTACCGTACCCATTTAAATGCGCTTTTCTCAAATCATCCCACCTTCACCTTCTCCCACTGAGTCAAACGTCTGTTCTTGAGATCTTTGTCTCTTCTCCTTGCCTGCGTAGAGCCCATCTTTCTAAGTTCCACATATGTGAGTTAATATACAGCTTTGTCTCTCTCTTTCTTAGTTCCTTGATTCTGTGTAATAGGTTTTATGCTCTTCCCACTCATTAGAACTGACTCAAATGCATGACTTCTTATACCTGAGTAATATTTCATATGTATATGTAGCAAAACTTCCTTAACCATTCATCTGCTGATGGACCTCCTGGTCACTTTCACATCCTAGGTATTGCAAACAGTGCTTCAATCAACATTGGAGTACTGTGTTTCTTACCATTCTCGTTTCCTCGAAGTTCATGCCTAAGAGTGGGATCGCTGGGTCATATGGTATTTCTCTTTCCAACTTTCTAAGGAGTCTCCATAATGGTTGTACCAGTTTGCATTCCCATCAACAGTGTAGAAAGGTTCCCTTTTCTCCACACCCTCTCCAGCAATTATATTGTAGACATTTTAATGATGGCCAATCTGACCAGTGTGAAATGATACCTCAATGTGATTTTGATTTGCATTTCTCTTATAATGAGTGATGCTGAGCAACGTTTCTGTGTCTCTTGGTAATCTGTATATCTTCTTTGCAGAGGGCTTTTACCTATGTTTTCATTGGTGGTTTGTTTTACTGAGTAGTATTTGTAGCTGAATATTGAGATGCATGAGCAGCCTGCATATTTTGGAGATTAATTTTTTTGTGTGAGTTTTTCAGTTGCTATTCAGTTCAGTTCAGTTCAGTCGCTCAGCCGTGTCCGACCCTTTGTGACGCCATGAATTGCAGCACCCCAGGCCTCCCTGTTCATCGCCAACTCCCGGAGTTCACTCAGAGTTGCTATTATTTTCTCCCAATTCTGAAGCTACATATTCACCTTAATTATAGTTTCCTTCATTGTACAACAACTATAGAGTTTAATTAGGTTCCTTTTTTAGAATTTATTTTTATTTCCTTTAGGCAACGGGCCATAGAGGATCTTGCTGTGATTTATTTTGTGGTGGTTATACCTATGTTTTACTGTAAGGGTTTTATATTTTCTGGTCTTAAATTTACATCTGTAATCCATTTTCAGTTTATTTGTGAACATGATGTTAGATAGTGTTCTAGTTTCTACACATAGCTGTCCAGTTTTCCCAGTAACACTTTTTGAAGAAAATGTCTTTTTCTGTTGCACATTTTTGCCTCCATTGTCAAAGATAATGGGTGCATGACTCTATCTTTGGACTGTATTTTTTGTTCCATTGGTCTATATTTCTATGTTTGTGCAAGTTTCATACTTCCTTGATATCTTTGCAGTGTAGTCTGAAGTCAGAAAATTTGACTCCTCTATTTCCATTCTTTCTCAAAACTGCTTTGGCTCTTCGAGGTCTTATGTGTTTCCATGCAAATCGTAAAATAATTTGTTCTCGTTTTATAAAAAAAATATTGTTGGTAGTTTGAGACGTATTGTTTTGAATCTATTGATTGTTTTGTGTGGTATATTCATTTTAACCCTATCAATTAGTCCAATCCAAGAACATGATATGTTTCTCCATCTGTATATGTTTTGATTTCTTTCCTCAGTGCTTTCTTTTATCCTTCTGGGAAGGTGAAATTTGCTCAGTCACGTCTGACTCTTTGCAATCCCATGGACTATACAGTGTATGGAATTTAGAGTTCTCCAGGCTGGAATACTGGAATGGGTAGCCGTTCCCTTCTCCAGAGGATCTTCCCAACCCAGCGATCAAACGCAGGTCTCACACATTGCAGGACGATTCTTCACCAGCTGGGGCCACAAGGGAAGCCAAGAACACTATAGCCGGTAGCCTATCCCTTCTTCAGGGGGTCTTCCTGACCCAGGAATCACACAGGAGTCTCCTGCATTGCAGGAGTTGAGCTATCAGGGAAGCCCTTCGTCTCTTTATGCAAATTTATTTCCAGTTATTTTATTCCTTTCATTGCAATGCTGAACAGGATTGTTCCTTCATTTCTCTTTCTCTTCTATTTTTCATTGTGAGTGTGTAGGACTATAAGGGTTTCTGTGTATTAATTTTATACCCTGCACATTTCCTGACCATATTCATTGATTAACTCCAGGAATTTTCTGGTGGCATCTCTTGGGTTTTCTGTGTAAAGGGTAATATCATGTGCAAATAGACAGTTTATATCTCTTCTTTTCAAATAAGGATTATTTTTATATCTTTTTCTTCTTTGAAGACTGTGGCTAGAATTCCCAGAACTAGTAGTGACGAGTGTGGGCACATTGTCTTAATGCTGATTTTAAAGGAAATATTTTCAGCTTTTCATATTACAATAATGTTTGCAATGGTTTTGCCATATTTGGTTTTCATTATGTTGATGTATGTTTCACCTATGACTACTTTGGCAGATTTTCTTTTTTTTCATAAAAACTCTGAATTTTGTTGAATTCCAATTTGAATTTTGGGCGGTTTAGCCTCCAGATTATTTGTGTGTCCTCTAGTTGCTGTTGTTGTTTTTCCTGTAGTTGATATCTGATCTAACAACATTGTGATCAGAAAATATGCTTGAAAATATTACAATTTCTTGAAGTTTATCAAGGTTAGAAGTGATCTAACCTTGGATGTGATCTGTCCTAAGACAATGTTCCATTTGCACTTGAGAAAAAGGAGAAAAAAAGGAGAAAAAGTTGAAATCTGTTCTTTTGCGGTGGGATGACCTGTAGATATCAATTAGCTCAAACTGGCCTAATGTATCTTCAAAAACTTGAGTTTTCCTTATTTTATTTTCTGTCTTGATGATCTGTTAATGTTATGAGTGAAGTAGTAAAATCACCCAATACTATTGGTTAGTGTCTATTTCTGCTCTAATAGTTATTGGCATTTGCCTCTTGTATTGAGGTGCTCCTACAATGGGTGTATATAGCTTCTTCTTGGATTGATACCTTGATTCTTATGTAATGCAACTTTCTTTGTCTCCTATAGTGGTCTTTAATTAAAGTCCATTTATCTGATATAAGTATTGCTCCTCCCATTTTTGCTCTCCATTTTCACAGAACAGCTTTTCCCTGGCCATCACTTTCAGGCTGTTTGTGTCCTTATTTATGAGGTGGTTTTCTTGCAGACAGTATATTCTTGTATGCATTCAGACAGTCTTTGTCTTTTTATTGGAGCTTTTAGCCCATTTCTGTTTAAGGTAGTTGTTGATAAGTATGATCTTGTTACCATTTTCTATGTATTTTGTGGTTTTGTTTTTATAAGGCTTTTCTGTTTCCTATCCAGAGAAGATCCTACAGCATTTCCTGAAGTTCTGGTTTGGTGGTTCTGAATACTAATTGCTTTTGTTTGTCTGTAAAGCTTTTGTTTTCTCTTTTGAATTAGAATACTGTCCTTGTTGGATAGAGTAATCTTGGCTTTAGGTTTTTGCCTTTCATCACTTTAAGTACATCCTGCCATTCCCTTCTAAGCTGAAGAGTTTCTATTGTAAGATCAGCTGTTATCCTTATGGGGATTCCCTTCTATGTTATTTGTTGCTATTCCTTTGTTACCTTGAATATAATTTGTTCATTGTGCATATTTATTTGTTTGTTTGTTTTTATTTTGATTAATGTGTGTTTTGACATGCTTTGTCTTGCTTTTATCCCGTTGGGACACACTAAGATTTTTCCTCTTTGGTGTCTATTGTTTTTTCCAATTCAGGGAAGTTTTTAATTATTTCCTTCTCAAATATTTTCTCATGCCCTTTCCTTTTGTCTTCTTTCTCTGAGAAACCTATGATTTAAATATTGGGGCATTTAACGTTGTCCCATAGGTCTCTGAGATTGTCTTCATTTCTCTCTCTCACTCTCTCTCTCTCTCTTTTTTTTTTTTTCCCCCTGTTCGGCTTCATTTATTTCCAACACTCTATCTTCCAGCTCACTTAGTCTTTCTTCTGCCTCAGTTATTCTACTGTTCCTGTTGTCCGGAGTGATTTCTGTCTCAGTTATAGCATTGTTCATTATTGATTGACTACTCATTATTTCTTCTAGGTCCATTTAAAACACCCCTTTCATCTTCTCAATCCATGTCTGAAGTCTATTTATCTGTAGATCCATTTGTTTCCAAAACTTTGACTATTATTGTGCTGAACTATTTTTCCTGTAGACTTCCTATCTCCCCCTCTTTCATTGGTTTGTTGGTTTTTATTGTATTCCTTCATCTGCTGGATATGTCTCTGCCTTTTCGTGTTGTTTAGATGTCTGTCTTTGAGGTCTGTTTTCTGCAAACTGGAGGGTCATCATTGCTATTAATTGGGTAGTCTCCTCCAAGTGAATGTGGTGGGACCAGTGGTTTGTGAAAGTTTTCTAGTTGGGAGAACTTGTTGTTGTTATAGAAGATGGCTGTTGATCTCATTTGTTCTGAGAGTCAGTGTAGTGTCCATTAGAGAATTGTCGGGGGGGGGGCTCTATTATGGCTTTGATTCCATTTGAGCTATTTCAAATCCTCATAGATGATGCTGTCAAAGTGATGTACTCAGTATGACAGGAAATTTGAAAATCTCAGCTGTGGCTCAGTTGGAAATGGTCAGTTTTCATTCCAGTCTCAAAAAAGGCAATGCCAAAGAATGCTCAAACTACCATGCAATTGCACTCATCTCACATGCTAACAAAGAAATGCTCAAAATTCTCCAAGTCAGGCTTCAGCAATATGTGATCCATGAACTTCTAGATATTCAATCTTGTTTTAGAAAATACAGAGGAACCAAAGATCAAATTCCCAAAATCTGCTGGATCTTCAAAAAAAGCAAGCAAGTTCCAGAAAAACTTCTAGTTCTGCTTTACTGAGTATGTCAAAGCCTTTGACTGTATGGATCAAAATAAACTGGAAAATTATGAAAGAGATGGTAATACCACACCACCGGGCTTGCCTCTTGAGAAGCCTATATGCAGTTCAGGAAGTAACAGTTAGAACTGGACATTGAATAAGAGACTGGCTCCAAATAGGAAAAGGAGTACCTCAAGGATATATATTGTCACCCTGCTTATTTAACTTATATGCAGAGAAATGTTTGGCTGGAAGAAACACAAACTGGAATCAAGACAGCCAGGAGAACTGTAAAAAACTTCAGATATGTAGATGACCCCACCCTTATGGCAGAAAGTGAAGAGGAACTGAAGAGTCTCTTGATGAAAGTGAAAGAGGAGAGTGAGGAAAGAGGCTTAAAGCTCTACATTAGGAAAGCTGAAATGACATCCTGTCCCATCACTTCATGGCAAATAGATGGGAAAACAGTAGAAATGGTGGCAGACATTTTTTGGAGGGCTCCAAAATCACTGAAGATAGTGACTACAGCAATGAAATTAAAAGATGCTTACTCCTCCTAGACAGCATAAAACAAGAGCAGAGGCTGACTGTGGCTCAGATCATGAAATCTGTATTGCCAAATTCAGACTTAAATCAAAGAATGTAGGAAAAACCGCTAGACCATTTAGGAATGGCCTATATCAATTCCCTGATGATTATACAGTGTAAGTAAGAAATAAATTTAAGGAACTAGATCTGATAGAATTCCTGATGAGCTATGGACGGAGGTTCATGACACTGTACAGGAGACAGGGATCAAGACCATCTCCAAGAAAAAAGAAATGCAAAAAGGCAAAAATGACTGCCTGAGGAGGCCTTACAATTAGCTGTGATATGAAGAGAAATGAAAGGCAAAGGAAAGAAGGAAAGATATACTCATTTGAACACAGAGTTCCAAAGAATAGCAAGGAGAGATAAGAAAGCCTTCCTCAGTGATCAGTGCCAAGAAATAAAGCAAAGCAATAGAATGGGGAAGACTAGAGATTTCTTCAAGAAAATTTGAGATACCAAGGGGGCATTTCATGCAAAGATGGGCGCAATAAATGACAGAAGTGATATGGACCTAACAGAAGCAGTAGATATTAAGAAGAGGTGGCAACGAATACACAGAAGAACTGTACATGAAAGATCTTCCCAACCCAAATAATCATGATGATGTGATCACTCACCTAAATCCAGACATCTTGGAATGTGAAGTCAAGTGGGCCTTAAGAAGCATCACTATGAACAAACTTAGTGGAAGTGAAAGAACTCCAGTTGAGCTATTTCAAATCCTAAATGATTATGCTATGGAAGTGCTTCACTCGATATGTCAGCAAATTTAAAAAACTCAGCAGTGGCTCAGGACTGGAAAAGGTCAGTTTTCGTCTAATCCGAAACTAAGGCAATGCCAAAGAATGCTCAAACTACCGCACAATTGCACTCATCTCATATGCTATTAGAGTAATGCACAAAAATATCCAAGTCATGCTTCAGTAATGCATAAACCATAAACTTCCAGATGTTTAAGCTGGTTTTGGAAAAGCCAGAGGAACCAAAGATCAAATGGCCAACATCTGCTGCATCATCAATAAAGCAAGAGAGTTCCAGAAAAAGATCTACTTCTGCTTTATTGACTAGTCCAAAGACTTTGTGTGCATTACAAAGAATGCTGGGAAATTCTGAAAGAGATGGGAATATCAGAGCAGCTGACCTGCCTCTTTGGAAGCCTCTACACAGGTCAGAAAACAGCAGTTTGAATGGGATATGAACAACTGCTTCCACACAGGAAATGGAGTATGTCAATGCTGTATATTTTCACTCTGCTTATTTAACTTCTATGCAGAGTACACCGTGGGAAACGCTGTGCTGGATGCAGCACAAGCTGGAATCAAGTTTGCCAGGAAAAATAACCCCAGATATGCAGATGACAACACCCTTATGGCAGAAAGGGAGGAAGAACTAAAGAGCCATTTAATGAAAGTGAAAGAGGAGAGTGAAAATGTTGGCTTAAAGCTCAACATTCTGAAAACTAAGATCATGGCATCTGATCCCATCACTTTAAGCCAAATAGATGGGCAATCATTGTTTCTCTGTCTTTTGAGGGGCTCCAGAATCACTACAGATAGCGACTGCAGCCATGAAATTCAAAGATGTTTACTCTTCGGAAGGAAAGTTATGACCAACCTAGACAGCATATTAAAAAGCAGAGACGTTACTTTTCTGACAAAGGTCTGTCTAGTCAAAGCTATGGTTTTTCTAATAGTCATGCATGGATATGAGAGTTGGGCTATAAAGAAAGTTGAGCATTGACAAATTGATGCTTTTGAATTTCAGTGTTGGAGAAGTCTCCTGAAAGTCCCTTGTACTGCAAGAAGATTCAACAAGTCCATCCTGATGGAAATCAGTCTTGAATATTTATTGGAAGGACTGATGCTGAAGCTGAAACTTAAATACTTTGACCACTGGATGCAAAGAGCTGACTCATTTGAAAAGACCCTGATGCTGGGAAAGATTGAGGTCCAGAGGAGAAAGCCATGCCAGCGGATGAGATGGTTGAAGGGCATCACTGACTCTGGCCATGAGTTGAGTAAACTTTGCGAGTTGGTGACTGACAGGGGGGCCTGGTGTGCTGCATTCCATGGGGGTTTTGCAAAGAGTCAGAGACAACTGAGTGACTGAACTGAGAAGGCTGTCTTTTAATTTTCTTGAGTGTGTTCCTGTTTTGCTGGAAGATGAGCATGGGTTGTCTTGCAATGGAGCTCGCTGCTCTTCAGTGGAGCGTGCTTTCAGTATAGGCATGCATCCTTTTGTATGGGATCTTGTCTATCACTATTCCCTGGGCCCAGGGGTTCTATGATGATCCAAAGTTCTGGAGCTGAGCTACCTGCTTCTGGCTTTTGGTCCCCCTCTTTCAGTAACCTCAAGACTACTCTTTCAACATTGCACAGGAGACAAAACCCCATGATAGTGATGAAATAACTCCACATCCTGAACTGTCAAAGAGATTCACAGTGTTATATATCAAAAAGAAGAGGGAGAGCTAGATAGAGGTGATCAGGAGGAGAAAAGAAAGTCAAAAGGAAAGAGAGGAATCAACCCTGTAATCAAATCCCTGAGTGAAAATGCATATTAAAAGAATAGAGTCTTAATGCTACGGCAAAGGCAACCCAGTCCAGTAATCTTGCCTGGAAAATCCCATGGACGGAAGAGCCTGGTAGGCTGCAGGCCCTGGGGTCACTAAGAGTTGGGCACCACTGAGCGATTTCACTTTCAATTTTCACTTTCACGCGTTGGAGAAGAAAATGGCAACCCACTTCAGTATTCTTGCCTGGAGAATCCAAGGGACAGACGAGCCTAGTGGGCTGCCGTCTATGGGGTCACAGAGAGTCGGATATGCCTGAAGCGACTTAGCAGCAGCAGCAGCAGCTACAAAACTAATAGCAAATATCAGAAAGCAAAATTAAAAACAGACTAGAATTTGGACTCCCCAATGTACAATAGAAAATAAACCAAAACATAATTGAACACAAAAATTAGAAAAAATATTGTGGGGTCAGTTCAGTGTCAGGCAATCCCTTGTTCTTGCTTACACTGTTTTTCAAAGTCCGCAATTGTCCTTAAATGCAATTTTACTCCTTGACTTTAATTTGTTGCACCTGCCACTTCTGGAGTGGTTCTCCTGTGTTATCTTTACTTAGGATGGCCTCCTCTGCTTGCGAGTCTCTTCTATGTCTAATCTTAGCCCTAATAGGAAAAGGCGACAGTAGACCTTATTCAGGGTCACTTGCTCTGCTGTACGGTGGAGAGGCAGGAACACTGCAAACAAATACTGCTGGGATTTGTGGGGAGTCCTTGTAAGAATGGGAAGCACAGGGTCTGCCAAAGAACAAAGTGCTGTGCAATTCTCAGATCCAACCACTCAAGCTCCTGGGTGCTTCGTGAGGGCACAGTCACAGGTGGGCCATGTATCTCATGCACTTCCCAGGCCCAAGCTACTCAGGGTCCGTCCTGTGCTAGGCATGCCGTCCCAGGTTGGCCATATGTCTCCGGCACTTCCCAGGTCCAAGCTGCTCAGATTCCCGGGTGTTCTATGAAGGCTCAGTCCTAGGTGAGCCATACATGTCCCGCTCTTCCCAGGCCCAACCAGTCCAAACTCCTCAGTTCTCTGTCAGGGCACAGTCCCAGGTGGGTTCTTTGTCTCTTGCACTTTCCAGGCCTAAGCTGCTCAGATTCCTGAGTGTTCTCTGAAAGCCCAGCCCCAGTTGAGCCATACATCTCCTGCTCTTCTTAGGGCCAAGTGGCCTGGTCTTCTGCTAGAGCATAGTCCCAGGGAGGCTCTTTGTCTCATGCACTTCCCAGGTCCAATATGCTCAGGTTCCAGGATGTTCCAGAGAGCCACTCATGCTCTCAGGATCGCTGTGGTATCATAGTCCCTGGTGGGCCATCATTTTTGCGCACTGCCCCAGGTTCAATCTGGGCGATTTCTCAGATACTCCACAAAGATACAGTCCATGGTGAGCTGTGCATCTCCTCAGAGGAGCTGATCTCAGGTTAGGACACTCTTGGTAGCTATACACTGTCCCAGATCCCAGGAAGCCATGATTAGGGGCTGCACATGGATAGAGTCTGCTCACAGCTTGGTAGGACATGCAGTCTCCTGGGCCTGAAAACTTATGGTCTTCTTCCTCTGGTTGTCAACATTCTGAATCTTTGCCTCCTGGGAGGGCCATAATGGAAATTGACTTGCTCTCCTTTGGTAAATACTAGGATACAGTCTGTTCTATGAGCAGGTTAGGGGTCGCAGTGTAGTCTTAGAGCCTTCCTATGGGAACATTCCTTTTATTTATTTATTTATTTTATTTTTGTCTCTCTAGCATTCTGTGGTTCAGGCTGCTATATCACATTAGTCTTCTCAGAGTGTCCTCAGGGCATTCAAACCCCATCTTTATTATAAGGACTGAAGAAGCAGAGGGTACCTCTGTACATAGCCCCCACTCAAGGTGGTTGAACATGAGTCTGTGACAATTCTCACCTGATAATTGCCTTTTTGACTTGAATTCTGAGATGATTTTTGTTTGAGGGGGAGTTCTGAGATTCCAAAGTGGCCCACTGAATCAACCTCCGAGAGGATTTCCTGCGGTATGGAAACTTCTCCTTCTCTAATAGCTTAAGATGAATAGTTCCATATTCATGATCTCTGAAGAAGAAGATTTAACTTCAGGATCAGGGACCAGACTTGATCACTCAAGAGCGCTTGCATAGCAGAGTTTTATTAAAGTAAGAAAAGGGACAGAGAAAGCTTCTGACATGGACATCAGAAGGGAACCGGAGAATGTCCCCTTGCTAGTGTAAGCAAGGGAGTTACACGCATTTTAATATAGTCATTATAATAAATCGAAATAATGTCTCAAGTTTGTGAAAATTTTGCCAGACCTAGTTCCACAATTTATATTTTAGGATAACAGGATTAGAATTTAACAATAGAAAGACCCTACCAGACCCACTCCCATAATACACCTTCTAAAATATTAGGATTAGCCAGAAGATTTTCAGGAAGGAGAAACTGTCCTCAAGCACGATACATTGTTGCTATATAATCCCAATTACAGCGTTTAACTGAGTTGTTTGCTCTGTAATCATCAGCTCCATGTATAACGGGGCGGTGGGGTGGGGGGGAAGCACTTTATGTGACTAAGACTAAGGAATATAGAGAATCTAGGAATATAGAGAAAAACAAACAACCAGCAAACAAACATCTTTGCCCTTTTCTCCTCCTTGAGAATTCCAGAACCCTCCATCTCCTGCTCAACAATCCAGACACCTTTCTCCGCTTTGGGGAGCCCAGACTTCTTACCAATCTGATTCAGAATTGACTTTCTATCCCCAACACAAATTCAGTTCAGTCGCTCAGTCCAATTATTTGTAACCCCAAGAACTGTGGCACACCACACTCCTCTGTCCATCACCAACTTCCATAGCTTGCTCAAACTCATCTCCATTGAATCAGTGATGGACTCAATCTCATCCTCTCTCATCTGCTTCTCCTCCTGCCTTCAATCTTTCCCCGCACTGGGGTCATTTGCAAGAGTCAGTTCTTTGCATCAGGTAGCCAGGGTATTCTAGCTTCAGCTTTAGGATCAGTCCTTCCAATAAATATTCAGGACTGAATTTCTGACTCACTGATTTTATTCCCTTGCTGTCCAAGGGACTCTCAATAGTCTACTCCAACACCACACTTCAAAAGCATGAAGTTTTCAGAGCTCAGCTTTCTGTAGAGTTCAACTCTCACATCCATTCATGACTACTCGAAAAATTATAGCTTGGACTAGAAAGATTTTTTTTGGCAAGGTAATGTCTCTGTTTTTAAATATGCTGTCTAGTCTGGTCATAGCTTTTTTTTTTTCCCCAAGAAGCATGTATCTTTTAATTTTATGCTGCAGCCACCATCTGCAGTAATTTTGGAGCCAAGAAAATAAAGTCTCGCACTGTTTCCATTGTTTCCCCATCTACTTGCCATGAAATCATGAGACCAGTTGCCATGACCTTCGTTTTGGAATGTTGAGTTTTAAGCCATCTTTTTCACTTTCCTGTTTCACTTTCATCAAGAAGGCTCTTTAGTCCCTCTTCACTTTCTGCTATATGGGTTTTGCCATCTGTGTATCTGAGGTTATTGCTATTTCTCCCAGCAATCTTGATTCAGGTTTGTGTTTTATCCAGTCTGGCATTTCACATGATGTACACTGCATCTAATTTAAATAAGCAGGGTTACAATTCAGAACCAGTCCATTGTTGCATGTCTGGTTCTAGAATCAGTCTCTATCCCTAAATCATTTGTCCCTCTATTCTTGTTTATCTCTTCTCCTACCTCATTATAAACAAATTGATTGGTCTTTCTGGGTATCTAGTGTCCTCTGCCAGCATATAGAACTTGTTTAGTGAAAGTTACTCCATATCCTGACAATCTTTGGAGGTATTTACTGAGGAATATTTGAACTCCTTCTCATATGTCACTGCCATTTTAGGATCAGTCTACCGAGTTTATTTTCAGAGTATGCATTCTGTCACTACTAAGCAAGTGCTCTAAAGTAGGCATACTGTCAATATAACACCATCAAGTACTGTTTAGCTCAAAGTGTGAAGCATGCACTCAGTGAAGCTACTGAGCTCACCCTCTGTAGTATGCATCCAGCAGCTACTTAGTTTGCACTCTGAAGTATGCTTCTTACCACTGTTGTGCCCCACTTGATGGCAATTATCCTGCAATTCATGATCTGGCACTCATGAGTGTATGCACCACTACTTCTGGTTATGCATGCAGAAACTTCTGAGGTTGAAATCACGAGTTTGCGTTCTGCTTTTACTAAGAATTGAATTAGGACAGGTGCACTAATTAGCTTGCACTCTGGAACATACATTACAACTCTAGAGCATAAGCATCACAACCAAGAGCGTCTGCACTCTGGACCTGGCGTGCTGTAACGACTGAAAATGGAAGAAGCTTTTCACAATTACTGACCCCTGATTTGAAACCGCTCCTGCTGCTGCTGCTGCTGCTAAGTCACTTCAGTCGTGTCTGACTCTGTGTGACCGCATAGATAGCAGCCCACCAGGCTCCCCTATCCCTGGGATTCTCGCGGCAAGAATACTGCAGTGCGTTGCCACTTCCTTCTCCTATGCATGCATGCATACTAAGTTGCTTTAGGATTATCCGACTACGTGTGAACCTATGGACAGTAGCCTACGATGCCCCTCTGTCCACGGTATATTCCAGGCAAGAATATTGGAGTGAGTTGCCATTTCCTTTGCTTATTTCAAACCACACATGCTGCAAACACTGAGCTTGCCCTCTGGAACATGTGCCTGTCAATACTGAGGCCACCATGTAGAGGACGCTCACTGGAACTACTTCGTTTCCAATCTGGATCACCCTTTCTGCCACTATTGAGACTATTAACAAGCTTTAGAACAAGTGCATTGCTGTCACTGAGACTGCACAGTAGAGCATACATCCCATCACTCCTAAACCCGGGTTCTTTAGGATATGGCCTGCCACTACTGAGCCTGTCCCTAAAACATGATGTTGTAAATACACATACACTTTTGGTATATTACACTCTGGATTCTGCATCCCTGCACTACTGAAATTGCCTTCCCAAAAAAGAGTTCATCACCGGCTGAACTTTTACTCAAAAGCATAAATATCACAATCATTAGCAACAGAAATATCACAATCATTAGCAACAGCTTTATAGGTAAGTCAGGCCACTACTCAACCTGCACTGTAGTTCAGGTGTGCCTAAACCGTTACTGAACTTGCACTCTGAAGTTTCCTTCTGGACACAACTGAGCCAGCACTCCTGTAGACAGAGTGAGTTTAAACACTGGAGGACATGGTACACCTCTACTGAGCGTGAGCTCAAGTGCACACATCTGGGCTCTGCTGAGAACATGCTCTAGTTGTACACATGCCACAGTAACTGAATGTGCAGCTGGGAGTACAGATCTTATGACTACAGAGTGCCCACATTTCATCATGGGTTTTGCACTACTGAGGTTTACTCAGAAGCGTATATCCCATCATGACTGTGTGTGCCTTCAAGAGCTAATGTTCTGACACTACTGAGACGGTACTGCAGAGTAAGAATGCCTGAGCTACACAACTGCACACTGAATCATACATGCCAGCAGTATAAATCCTAGCACTTACAGCACACTTGTCACTTCTGAGTCCTTACACTAAGCAGGCATGGCACAGCTAGTGAGCATGTGGTCTAGAGCATGTGTGTGGCCATTACTAATTTCACACTTGGAAGCATGTGTCTTGCCACTGGTAAGCCCAAGCCCCAAAATATTCATGTTTCAGCTACTGATTTTGCACCCTGGTTCACTGTTTTACTGTTGCTGAGCCTGCCTTATAGAGCATGAGTTCCACTACTGCTAATCTTGATCCATGGCCTGTGTGCTTAAACCTGTGAGCCTACACTCTGCAGCTGAAAATTGCCAATGACTTGGCTTACCCTCTGTTGCATATTTTTCCCACTCTTTTTCCTGCACTCTAGAGCAGGTGTCCCAACTACTGAGGTTGCACTCTGGAGGACCTATTCCAGGAAAGTGGAGTCTGCATTGTAAAACACAAATCCTATGCACGAGTGGACCGTCATTCTAGATCAACTTTGTGACCACTAGTGACCTTGAATTCTGAAGAATAAAGTCACTTCCTTGAGGTATTGCTCTAGAAGGTGTGTGTAACAATTACTCCAGTGGCATTTTATACCAGCCATTATGCTGCTAGTCACCCAGCACTCTAGACTGTGCAAGCTGTGAGTAGTGTACCAACAGGTACATCTATGGATGACATGCCACCACTACAGACCTGGTGTATACTTCATATGTCCTGCCTCAATTGATCACGCGTCACAATACACATATGCCACAACCGTTGCACTTGCACTGTTAAGGGCTTGTCTTCCCACTGCTGAGCTTGTGTGGCAGAGTGGGTGTATCACAGTTTAGAGCACACTTAATACGACTGAGGATTCTGTGCTATAAAACTCTCATGAGACGAGAGAACAAGATCGTGGAGCTGTAGGTGGATGTGGAGTACATTTCTCCATGGATACATCAGGCAAACACCTTCAGACACAGAAGAGTAATCAGAACCTTACCGGAAAGCATACAGGACTACCTGAAAAGTGGAAAATAATATATAGAACCACACAAAACTCCATAGGATGAAAGAACTGGGGGAAAAAAAAAAACAAACAAAAAAAAACAGGAGTGTTAGTAGGATTGGATCTGAGTGTGTGAGGAAATGAAGCAGGGGTCCAACCCACACTGGGGCAATTGTCTCAATCATAGAATAAATATTTAAAGTGGACAGAGAAACAGCTGATCTGTGGAAACCTAGATGCAAGGAGAATCAGAGATTCCTTGCGGCACCCGTACATACTCCAGACAAGGACATGTGTTCCATGAAAGGCACAGTGGCTGGGAGCTGAAGTTTAGGGATTCTGCAGTAATTCCTGGCCAAGGCCTGCTGTTTGCTGGGGAGAAATGGAGAGAGCAGATGTAAGGGAGAAGACTATGATAGGGTATGCCTGTGGAGGAAAGCCAGGCAGCCATGGAAGCAAGGCAATATCACTGAGTCACATGTAGGGTTGGAGCAATCACCATAGCCTCTCTCTCCCCACATGCTAGCACTAGCAGTTACTACAATAGTGAGGCAGACCCATCAAATGCTGAACACACTGAAATGCAGAGCAGGACACCACCCAGGGTTCTTCTTTAGTGCCTGATGCACCATACCCGAGTAGAACCCCACTCAGGATGCTTCCTTAAGTGCCAGATGCATTGATCTACACAGTAGGACCCCAGCCAGGGAGGTCTGTGTATGTGCTGACACATTGAACAACGGAGAAGGATCCCAGGCAAAGAAGCTTTCTAAGTGCCTGAATAGGTGGAGCTTGGGAGAAGACTGGCTAAAGAGGCCTTCTGATCGCCAGCTACTAGAAGCTCAAAAAAAAAAAAAAAAAAAAAAGACTCTGATAGGGCCATAACTCCTGTGGTGTAGTCAATCTGTGTCCCTGCACCCTGCACACTTGACACCACCAGGGTCCCTGAAAGCCAAGCTGCTGCTCCACCTTCATAGTTAACTTTCTTTGCAGAAAAGCTGCCACAGGTAGAAAAAAAAAAAAATCTTGCAGCTATTTGCACAGGATTGCTTCAGCCCTGTCTAACTCTTTGTGGGACACATTTCAGGGCTACAGAGAACAAGCTCTAAAATACATATACTGGAACAGCTGATCTTTTCCAGTCTTGTTTCCACTGCTGAGTTTTCCAAATTTGCTGGCATATGGAGTTCAGCATTTTCACAGCACTATCTTTTAGGACTTAAAATCACTCAACTGGACTTCCACATCTCCACTAGCCTTGACTGTATTGGAAGCATCACTGCAAACTTGACTTCACAAGTCAAGTTGTTTTTTTTTTTTTTTTTTTTTTTTAACCTGTGGCAAGTTTTCTCCAGTGAGAGTAAACTGTGAAGGTGGAGTAGCTGCCTGGCTTCCAGGGACCCTGATGGTGTCAAGCGCGCAGCATGCAGGGACACAGACTGACTTGATATCACATTCTAGGATGTCTGGCTCTAGGTGAGTGATCACATAATCATGATTATCTGGATCATGAAGATATTTTCAGTATAGTTCTTCCATCTTTTCTGTATAGATTTTTGCTGCCTTTTCTTAATATCTTCTGCTTCTGTTAGGTCCATACAATTTCTGTCCTTTATTTTGTCCATCTTTGCATGAAATGTTCCCTTGGTATCTCTAATTTTCTTGAAGAGATCTCTAGTCTTTTGCATCCTATTGTTTTCCTCTATTTCTTTGCATTCATCACCAAGGAAGGCTTTCTTATCTCTCTTTGCTATTCTTTGGTACACTGCATTCATATAGGTATATCTTCCCTTTTCTCCTTTGCCTTTTGCTTCTCTTCTTAACTGTATGTAAGGCCTCCTCAGACAACCATTTTGCCTTTTTACATTTATTTTCTTGGGGATGGTCTTGATCACTGCCTCCTGTACAATTTCATGAACCTCCATATTGTTCTTCAGGCACTCTCTCATATCAAATCCCTTAAATCTTTTGTCACACCCACTGAATAATCATAAGGGATCTGATTTAGGTCATATATGAATCATCTAGTGGTCTTTCCTACTTCCTTCAATTCCAGTCTAAGTCTATAGCATTAGTCCCACAAATACTGAGCTTCCACTCTGAACCTTCCTTCTTACAAGTATTTGTCAACCATTTTAGAGCACTTTTGCTACAACTATTTATCTTCTCTCTGAAACACACGTACTGTCGCTCCTGAAAGGATGCTCAAGTGCATGCATTTAACTCCTACTGAGCCTATGCTCCGAGTAGGCATGCCGATCTACTAAGCTTGCATTCGGCTACATGCATCTTCCACTACTTAGACTATGATACTGAGGTCATGCTGCAGCTACATAGTTGCAATCTCAAGCTTATTTTCTTTGACTTTCAGCTTCTATACCAGTGCACATGTTCTGACCCTCCTAAGCCCACTTTCTTGAAAAGATATGAAACGACTGTTGAGACTGTAGTTTGGAGGATGTCTCTGCTATTTCTGAATGCATTATTTTATTTCTTCATATTTCTTTTAAAAATTATTACTTTTAATTGGGAAAGAATTACTGTGTATTACTATGATGGTTTTTGACATATACATCATCGTGAATCAGCCACATGGATACATGTGCCCCCTTATCCTGAACACAAGTCAAAACTCCTTTGCTACCCCACACTTCTGGGTTCTTCCACAGCACAAGAGATGGGTTCATCTTTCATGCATGGAACTTGCACTGGTCATCTCTTTTATATATGGTAATGTACCTGTTTCAATGCTGTTTTCTTAAATCATCCCATCCTTGAACTCTCCCATTGAGTCTAAGAGTATGTTCTTTATATGTGGATCTTCTTTACTAGCCTCCATGTAGGATCATTGTTACTGTCTTCCTAAATTCCATTTATATGCATTAATAAAGAATATTTGCCTGTCTCTTTCTAACTTTTTTTCACTGTGAACAATAGGCTGTGTGTTGAACTGCCTCATTAAAAGTGACACAAATATATGTTTTTCTGTAGAGTAATGTTCCATTTGGATATATACCACAACTTCCTTATATATTCATCTGCTGATGTGCATCTAGATTACTTCCATGTCATAGCTTTTGTAAAGATAATTTCAATAAACAATTGGGGTACATGTGTCTCTTTTAATTCTAATTCTCTCTGGGTATATGCTAAGAAGGGGAGTTGCTAGGTCATATGTCAGTTCTAGTCCAAGTTTCTCAGGGAATCTCCAAACTGTTCTGCATATAGGTTGTACCAGCTTATATTACCACAAACAGTGTATTAGGGTTAACTTTTCTCCACACCCTCTCCAGGATTTTTTGCTTGTGGAATTTCTGGTGAAGGCCACCCTGAACAGTGTGATATGACTGCACATTACAATTTTAATTTTAATTTCTCTAATAATGAATGATGTTAAGCATATTTCATGTGTTTGTTATCCATCTGTATGTCTTCTTTAATGAAAAGTCTGTTTATAGCTTTTGTCCCCTTTTAATGATGCTGTGAAATTGCTGCACTCAATATGTCAGCAAATTTGGAAAACGCAGCAGTGGCCAAAGGACCAGAAAAGGTCAGTTTTCATTCCAATCCCAAAGAAACGCAGTGCCGAAGAATGCTCAAATCACCACACAATTGCACTCAACTCACACACTAGTAAACCAATGCTCAAAGTTCTCCAAGCCAGGCTTCAGTAATACATGAACCGGGAAATGCTAGATGTTCAAGCTGTTTTTAGAAAAGGCAGAAGAACCAGAGATCAAAATGCCAACATCTGCTGGATCATTGACAAAGCAGGAGAGTTCCAGAAAAATATCTATTTTTGTCTTTTTTGACTATGTCAAAGCCTTTGAGTGTGTGGATCACAACAAACTGTGGAAAATTCTGAAAGAGATGGGAATACCAGACCACCTGGCCTACCTCTTAAGAAACACATATGCAGGTCAAGAATCAACAGTTAGAACTGGACATGGAACAACAGACTCGTTCCAAATAGGAAAAGGAGTAAGTAAGGCTGTATATTGTCACCCTGGTTGATTAACTGATATGCAGACTACAGCATGAGAAACACTGGACTGGAAGAAACACTGGTCGAAATCAAGATTGCTGGGAGAAATATCAATAACCATAGATATGCGGATGATGTCACCTTTATGGCAGAAAGTGAAGAGGAACTAAAAAGCCTCTTGATGAAAGGGAAAGAGGAGAGTGAAATGTTGGCTTAAAGCTCAACATGCAGAAAACGAAGATCATGGCATCTGGTCCATCACTTCATGGGAAATAGATGGGGAAACAGTGGAAACAGTGTCAGACTTTTTTTTTTTTCCCTTGGGCTCCAAAATCACTGCAGATTGTGAGTGGAGCCAGGAAATTAAAAGATGCTTACTCATTTTAGGGAAAGTTATGACCCACCTAGATAGCATTTTCAAAAGCAGAGACATAACTTTGCCAAAAAAGGTCCATCTAGTCAAGGCTATGGTTTTTCCAGTAGTCATGTATGGATAGGGGAGTTGGACTGTGCAGAAAGCTGAGTGCTGAAACTCCAGTACTTAGGCCACCTCATATGAAGAGTTGACTCATTGGAAAAGGCTCTGATGCTGGGAGGGATTGGAGGCAGGAGGAGAAGGGGACGACAGAGGATAAGATGGCTGGATGGCATTACCGACTCAATCACGTGAATTTGAATGCACTCCGGCAGTCGGCGATGGACAGGGAGGCCTGGCGTGCTGTAATTTATGGGGTTGCAAAGAGTCACACACAACTGAACGACTGAACTGAACTGAACTTAAGCAAATGACAAAGAATAAATCTCAAAAATATACAAGCATCACCTGAAGCTCTATTCCAGTTATATAAACAACCCAATAAATAAAAGGGCCAAAGGACTAAACAGACATTTCTACAAAGAAGACAGGGAGATGGCTAACAAACACATGAAAAGATGCTTTACTTCACTCATTATCAGAGAAATTCAAATCAAAACCACAGTGAGGTACCATTTCATGCCAGTCAGAATGGCTGCTATCCAAAAGTCTACAAACAATAAATGCTGGAGAGCATGTAGAGAAAAGGGAACCGTCTTACACTGTTGGCAGTACAGCCCCTATGGAGAACACTGTGGAGATTCCTTAAAAACAAACAAACAAACAAAACTGTAAATGGAACTGCAATACGACCCACCAATCCCACTGCTGGCCGTAGAGACCAAAGGAACCAGAATTGAAAGAGACATGGGTACCCCAATATTCATCACTGCACTGTTTCCTATAGACAGAACATGGAAGTAACCTAGATGTCCATCAGCAGACGAATGGATAAGAAAGCTGTGGTACATATACACAATGGAGTATTAATCAGTCATTAAAAATAATGCATTTCAATAAATTCTAATGAGGTGGATGAAGTTAAAGCCTATTATACAGAGTGAAGTAAGCCAGAAAGAAATGCACCAATAGAGAAACTAACGCATATATGTGGAATTTAGAAAGATGGTAACGATTACCCTGTATGCAAGACAGCAAAAGAGACACAGATGTATAGAACAGTCTTTTGGACTCTGTGAGAGAGGGCAAGGGTGAGATGACTTGGAATAATGGCATTGAAATCTGTATAATATCATTTGTCAAACAAATCGCCAGTCCAGGTTCAATGCATGATACAGGATGCTCTGGGTTGGTGCACTGGGATAACCAAGAGGGATGATATGAGGAGGGAGGTGGTAGGGGGTTCAAGATGGGAAACACATGTACACCCATGGCAGATCCATGTTAATGTACAGCAAAACCAATACTATATTGTAAAGCGATTAGATCCTATTAAAACAAATCAATTTATATTAAAAATAAATAAAATAAAATTGTGTCCAATGTGAGGAGAGCAACAGCGTTCTTTGAACAATATTTCTAAGTAAATGAGAGTTACAATTTCATGGGTTCAAAGTGTCCTCATCAGTATGAGCCCTACCTCTTATTACGGAAAGAATAGTGGAAGATGAGCTCAATTAAAGGAGAGCTTTTCATCAACAAGATCTGCATGATTCAGCCAGAAAGTTAGTAAGTAATGCAGGGCTTCCAAAACAGTGCATTTAAGATCTTGGGAGCTAGGAAATAGTTTTGTCACCTAAATAAAGTTGCCTAAAATTAGATATTTGGCATATAAACATATATACACCTGTCTATGCATGAGTCTGTATATAAAAAATGTGCAATGGCTTTTATTTTCTGTTAGGTATAATGAAAATGGAAAAAATAAAAAAAACATATGTAGAATGACTCAAAAGTCTACTCGGTTGTTGTATATATATATAAGTGGAAATACTTCAAAATATGTTCTCTGGACTGCATGTAAAATATGAGGACTCTTTTATATCACTCACCTCTCTCCTTTTAATAAATATCTATGAATTTTCAAATATTCATCCAGCTTAATGACAAAAATACATATATGTATATATATATAAATATCACATATAAAATAGAGAGATGTTTTTATAAAAGAAAATATTGATACCAAGATTAGATTTCAGAATTATTTCCAAGTCCACGCTCCATCTCACCAAGAAAGAGCCAAAGTTATTGCTGACTCAAACGCTCCAAGAACTGGGAAACTTGAAAAATAAATTGAACCTTCAACTGAGATTTTCTGTCACATTTATGATTGAGCTCCAAGTCCAACACTTTATTTCCTTTCTTGTACTAAGCAGTCCCTTAAGATTGAAAAGTATGAAATCTGAGAGAGAGAGGTAGGAGATTGCATACCTCCTCGTGTGCAAAAGTAATTTTAACCAGAGAAGCTAGAAAAGACAGAAACTTAGGAAAATAATCAAGTGATAGAGCACAATAGTGATTTAGCCATTAAGAAAACTCAAGGGTCTTTAGTTCCTCCTCAAGGGCCATCAATAACATTCTAAGCAATATCCTGTGAACAGTTTTAGAGATGCTAAAACACCAAACAGACTGAAATTTAAGTACATAGTTGGAACTAGACGGTCGATGATGTGAACTCCCAATATTGTCAGTAACAGGCCATTAGTAGAATGTCCCAATACTGGTCACAGACCCAAAGTCCCACCCTCACTCTGTCATTAAAATCCTTCCCTTGAGAGTATTTGGGGAACTGGGTCTTTGAAGCACCAGCTGCTAAGACAACTTGCTCAGCCCTACAATAAACATTGATTTCCCCGAAACCCAAAGTCAGTTCATAGATTTTACTGCACAGAAGCCAGTAGACCAAATTTGCTTGGGTAACAGTACTGAATAACAAGAATATGTGTACAGAAGGGTGATAAATCACTTTTATTTCAGAAACGAAGTAGATTTATTGATGTTGTTTTTTAGTGTAAAAATTCTTTAGGAATGAGATTTTGCATGCTTCATGGTTTTGGTTACTATTTCTATAAGCAGTCTGTATTTTAAGTTGATGCTGAAGTAGACACTGGTTGAATATTACTCTTCAATTGCTAGGAGACCAGAGAATTTGTGATGTCACAGCTTTTTGACTTGGAAGACCTCTGTGACGTTCTAGAGAGTTTCTCTCTGTAGGCCAGCCAAGCAACATTTTAAGTTGCAGTGTGTAAAATCAAACAAATGAGAAAAGTTTATGAAGAAATATTTCCCCCCGTTCAATTCAGTTCAGTCGCTCAGTCATGTCCGACTCTTTTCAACCCCATGAATCACAGCACACCAGGCTTCCCTGTCAATCACCAACTTCCGGAGTTCACTCAGAATCATGTGCATCCAGTCAGTGATGCCATCCAGCCATCTCATCCACTGTCATCACCTGCTCCTCCTGTCCCCAATCCCTCCCAGAATCAAAGTCTTTTCCAGTGAGTCAACTCTTCCATGAGGTGGCCATAGTACTGGAGTTTCAGCTTTAGCATCATTCCTTCCAAAGAAATACCAGGGCTGATCTCCTTCAGAATGGATTGGCTGGATTTCCTTGCAGTCCAAGGGACTCTCAAGAGACTTCTCCAACACCGCAGTTCAAAACCATCAATTCTTTGGTGCCCAGCCTTCTTCACAGTCCAATTCTCACATCCATACGTGACCACAGGAAAAACCATAGCCTTGACTAGATGGACCTTAGTAGGCAAAGTCATGTCTCTGTTGTGAATATGCTATCTAGGTTGGTCATAACTTTCCTTCCAAGGCGTAAGCATCTTTTAATTTCATGGCTACAATCACCATCTGCAGTGATTTTGGAGCCCCCCCCCCACTCCAAGATAAAGTCTGACACTGTTTCCACTGTTTCCCCATCCATTTCCCACGAAGTGATGAGACCAGATGCCATGGTCTTCGTTTTCTGAATGTTGAGCTCTAAGCCAACTTTTTCACTCTCCACTTTCAGTTTCATCAAGAGGCTTTGTAGTTCTTCTTCAATTTCTGCCATAAAGATGGTGCCATCTGCATATCTGAGGTTACTGATATTCCTTCTGGCAGTCTTGATTCCAGCTTGTCTTTCTTCCAGTCCAGCATTTCTCATGATGTACTCTGCATATAAGTTAAATAAGCAGGGTGACAATATACAGCCTTGACATACTCCTTTTCCTATTTGGAACCAGTGTGTTGTTCTATGTCCAGTTTTAACTGTTGCTTCCTGACTTGTATACAGATTTCTCAAGAGGCAGGTCAGGTGGTTCTGGTATTTCCATCTCTTGAAGAATTTTCCACAGTTTATTGTGATCCACCCTGTCAAAGGCTTTGGCATAGAAAGATTTCTCTGACATGGTACATATTTCTTCGGAAATTCAAGATGGGTCTTCTAAAGATGAATTCACTGGTTCAGAAACCTCCATTAGATCTTCTTTGTATGATTATACACTTACTGGGGACTCAGTTTTGAGATCTATGATTGAATATATGTTTTTTATGCTTTATCTGAGGATCTTGTGATCAAAAGGCCATGCTACACATATTCTGTCTCTGAAACCATGAGGCAAATAATTTTCTTTCACTCACAATTCCACAAAAACTTTGGACTATAGTTGATAGTGATCAGTTTGAATCTATTTGTTGGGATGAGAGTGGCACATGTATAGTGATCAATGAAGAACTCTTTGAAAAAGAAGTCTTGGAAAGAAAGGGAACTATCAGAATATTTGAAACCAAGAGTATGAAAAGTTCAATTCGACAGCTTAACCATTATGGATTTAGGAAAAAGTGAAAAACTTTTCAAAGATCTGCTTCACTACCTGTCTTTCTGGAAGAAGAGGAAAAACATCTCTTTTGAGTAAGATATCCAACACTTTCACTTATTGAAATTATGTAAGATCAAATCATGTGACATAGAAGAATGTTCACTTATGTAGCTAAAACGGAATTTACACTTGAAATAACAAATTGTTTAAAAAGTTTTATTTTTTGAAGTTGAGAATAGCTGGAGGTTAGATACTAGATGTTTAACAAACTTCCCTAGCAACTTGAAAACAGATAAAACTCCCGAGGCTAAAGTGGTATGTACAGTATATATACAACGTATTTTTAGTTGAGGAGCATGTCCTTTCTGACATGTTATTACCTGTTAAAATTACTAATGGAGGTGTTTTATTTGATGTTATTTAGTTGGTTTCCTTAAAGGAATACTGTTTTTAATAACTTAGCTTTGTTTGTCAGTTTTACCTTGGTTTATAAAGAAACTAAATAATTTAATCCTTTCACTTTAGTTACAGACCTACTATAATCCAAGTTTCAAAACAGGCCATCCCCAACTTTTAATAAGGATGCAAAGAAGAGTTGGGATTTACAATGTGTCTCCAATATCTTCATTAGTTTACGATAACAAGAAGCATGTTAAAGCAAGTGTCAAAAAAGATGATCATAATTCTGAATTTCTTCCAGAAATGAGTGGAGAGAGCACATTTTCAGCCTCCACAAGTTTAAGTGTTCCTTTCATACAAAAGCTTCATACCAGCCAGATAGTCGCTAATACAATTGCCCTATCTCCATGTGACTTACCTACCCCATCAGCAATATCAGTTAGACACACAGACCAGATTGTGGTAGATCAACCTGCTGTTTTACAAAAACTGAGCATTTGTAATTGGCTCTCACGTAACAGATACACTCAAGTAAATGGCTACTTGAGGACTGCTACTACAACTACAGTTACTTCTCTCACATTGTATCTCCATTACAGAGCAGTTATTCTGGACTGATGGTTCAGTTCAATGTTCAGCTGTGTCCGACTCTTTGAGACCCCGTGAATCACAGCACACCAGGCTTCCCTGTCCATCAACAACTCCCGGAGTTCACTCAGACTCACATCCATCGAGTCATTGATGCCATCGAGCCATCTCATCCTCTGTTGTCCCCTTCTCCTCCTGCCCCCAATCTCTCCCAGAATTAGAGTCTCTTCCAGTGAGTTAATTATTCGCATGAGGTGGCCAATGTACTGAGGTTTCAGCTTTAGCGTCATTCCTTCCAAAGAAATCCCAGGGCTGATCTCCTTTACAATGGACTGGTTGGATCTCCTTGCAGTCCAAGGGACTCTCAAGGGTCGTCTCCAACATCACAATTCAAAACCATCAATTCTTCATCGCTCAGTCTTCTTCATAATTCAACTCTCACATCCATACATGACCACAGGAAAAACCATAGCCTTGACTAGATGGACCTTAGTAGGCAAAGTAATGTCTCTGCTTTTGAATATGCTATCTAAGTTGGTCATAACTTTTCTTCCAAGGGGTAAGCGTCTTTTAATTTCATGACTGCAATCACCAACTGCAGTGACATTAGAGCACCAAAAATAAAGTCTGACACTGTTTCCACTGTTTCACCATCTATTTCCCATGAAGTGATGAGAATGGATGCCATGATCTTCGTTTTCTGAATGTGGAGCTTTAGGCCAACATTTTCAGTCTCCACTTTCAGTTTCATCAAGAGACTTTTTTGTTCCTCTTCACTATCTGCCATAAAGGGGGTGTCATCTGCATATCTGAGGTTATTGATATTTCTCCCGGCAATCTTGATTCCACCTTGTGTTTCTTCCAGTCCAGCGTTTATCATGATGTACTCTGCATATAAGTTAAATAAATAGGGTGGCAATATAGAGCCTTGACGTACTCTTTTTCCTGTTTGGAACCAGTCCATTGTTCCATGTCGAGTTTTAACTGCTGCTTCCTGACCTGCATACAGAGTTCTCAAGAGGCAGGTCAGGTGGTCTGGTATTCCCATCTCTTTCAGAATTTTCCACAGTTTGTTGTGATCCACACAGTCAAAGGCTTTGGCATAGTCAATAAAGGAGAAATAGATGCATTTCTAGAACTCTCTTGCTTTTTCCATGATTCAGAGGATGTTGGCATATTGATCTCTGGTTCCTCTGCCTTTTCTAAAACCAATTTGAACATCAGGAAATTCACGGTTCACGTATTGCTGAAGCCCGGCTTGGAGAATTTTGAGCATTACATTACTAGTGTGTGAGATGAGTGCAATTGTGTGGTAGTTTGACCATTCTTTGGCATTGTCTTTCTTTGGGATTGGAATGAAAACTGACCGTTTCCAGTCATGTGGCCACTGCTGAGTTTTCCAAATTTGCTGGCATGTTGAGTGCAGCACTTTCACAACATCATCTTTCAGGAGTTGAAACAGCTCAACTGGAATGTCATCATCTCCGCTAGCTTTTTTCGTAGCGATGTTTTCCAAGGCCCACTTGACATTACATTTCAGGATGTCTGGCTCTAGATTGGTGATCACACCATCGTGATTTCTGGGTCGTGAAGATCTTTTTTGCACAGTTCTTCTGTTTATTCTTGCCACCACTTCTTAATATCTTCTGCTTCTGTTATGTCCTGATTATCTCTGTTCTTTATAGAGCCCATCTTTGCATGAAATCTTGCCTTGGTATCTCTAATTTTCTTGAAGAGATCTCCAGTCTTTCCCATTCTGTTGTTTTCCTCTATTTCTTTGCATTGATGGCTGAAGAAGCCTTTCTTATCTCTTCTTGCTCTTTTCTGGAACTCTGCATTCAGATGCTTGTATCTTTCCTTTTATCTTTTGCTTTTCACTTCTCTTCTTTTCACAGCTATTTGTAAAGCCTCCCCAGACAGGCATTTTGCTTTTTCACATTTCTTTTTCGTGAGGATGGTCTTGATCCCTCTCTCCTGTACAATGTCACGAACATCATTTCATAGTTCTTCAGGCACTCTATCTATCAGATCTAGGCCTTAATTCTATTTCTCACTTCCACTGTATAATCATAAGGGATTTTATTGAGGTCATACCTGAATGGTCTAGCAGTTTTCCCTCCTTTCTTCCACTTGAATATGAACTTGCTAATAAGGAGTTCATGATCTGAGCCACACTCAGCTCCTGGTCTTGTTTTTGTTGACTGTATAGAGCTTCTCCATCTTTTGCTGCAAAGTATATAATCAATCTGATTTCAGTGTTAACCATCTGGTGATGTCCATGTGTAGAGTCTTCTCTTGTGTTGTTGGAAGAGGGAGTTTGCTAGGGCCAGTGCATTTTCTTGGCAAAACTCTATTAGTCTTTGCCCTGCTTCATTCTGCATTCCAAGGCCAAATTGGCCTGTTACTCCAGGTGTTTCTTGACTTCCTACTTTTGCATTCCAGTCCCCTATAATGAAAAGGACATCTTTTTGCTGTGTTAGTTCTAAAAGTTTTTGTAGGTCTTCATAAAATCGTTCAACTTCAGCTTCTTCAGTGTTACTGGTTAGGGCATAGACTTGGATAACTGTGATATGGAATGGTGGAAACTAAATTTTTAGTCAGGCATAGCTTTATTTCACCCCATGACAATTCTTTTCCTTCCTTGAAAGACAGAGGCAATTCATGGTTCTCAGTGTCAAAAATCACTTATATATCTGCCTCTTCTTTTTCAAATGAACTCATCAACAATCATCATTATATGAAAACCATGCGAATTAAATCTGACCAATCAAATACGTGTCAGATTATGGAGCCTAAAGAAGATTAAAATTTACATTCAGAGATGTCAGCAAATACCTACAATTCTGGTATTTGGACAATAAATTTACATGTTCTTCTTCATAGTTTCATTTTCTATTTTCAAACAAGGAAGAGTAAAATGAGGCTGTAGTTCAATGGTTGGCTATTTTACTGAACGGGTTTATAAACTTTTTAGTTCAAGAAAATATTTGTCATGCATCCTAGGTAAATTACACCTAATATACTTGTAAGCAAGAATATGAGAACAAAGGGAAAAGGTGTAATGGATGTAAAGTGATTTCTGAAATCATCCCTGCTGAAATGAAGTGGTGTCTAAATCAGGATGGTATGAGTGAAGGAAGTGATGCAAATAAAACTAGAAAAATGAAAATAGAGTATGAACTTAGGTGCATTCACATATTATATTCTATTAGCTACTGGTAGAGTCATAAAAGTTTAGACAGCTGATTGTTTTCATTATAGAAATTCATTTCATCCTTGAAAATATAGATACTGTAGCACATCTAAAATCGTGATCACAATTATACCATCAGCGTGATACCAAACATGACATAATCAGTGACTGGCCCATCGTCAGCACAAGATATGTACTTTACAAGTGGTATTCTATAGGGTCATTTTTGCCCTGCTGTCCTTAAAGCATGTCTTTATTTCCTGACACCAAGATTCCACCTATTAATTCCAAATGCATGTTTATATTTTGCTTATCTGTTGTCACAGAGACAGAATAAATTCCTGGTGATGACTGCAGCATGTCAGAATGGTTAAAAGTTCTTGGAAGGCATGATCTCTGTTTTCCTCAGTAATTTAATTATCTTTCTCTTACACCGTACTTCTGAAGCTACAGTCACACAAATATTTTCAGTCATGCTAAGCCCCTTCTCACAACTTTGTCTCAACTCTTTTGAGATATCAGCTTTTCAATGTGTTTTGGGACTAGTCTCTTTACTTTATGTATCTTTCACATCAGCTGAAACATACAGCCTGCTGATGACACACTTAAAGTGCTTACTGAATTATCAATAAAGAAATGTAATAACCAATCAAATGCTCCGCACATTACTCACCAACATTCTATAACCTGCACTACTATTGTAATTCATCTTTCCTCTTTACTTAAAATTTTTCCAAATTGATAAATATTTATTATATTTACATGGATGTAAGATTCCTTGGGAGGCATGTATTCCCATGTTTTGAAGAATATCCCATGTTTTGATGTTATTGTTCTCTTGTGTCATTTTGTTGTGCCAATCAAAGTCTTTGTCATAGTCAAATAGGAGCAGATGCTTTCTTGGAGTTCTCTTGCTTTTTGGAGGACCCAACGGGTGTTAACAAATTAATATCGGGTTCCTCTGCCCTTTATAAATCCAGCTTGAACATCTGGAAGCTCATGGTTCATGTTCTGTAGAAGCCTGGCTTCGGGAATTTTGAGCAGTTCTTTGTGACTGTGTGAGATGTGTGCAATTAAGCAGGAGTTTTCACATTGTTTGGATTGCCTTTCTTTGTGGTTGGAATGAAAACTGACCACTTCGAGTCCTCTGGCCACAGCTGCGTCTCCCAAATTTGCTGACATAAGGAAGGCAGCATATTCACAGCATCATCTTTTAGAATTTGAAAGAGCTCAACTGAATTCCGTCACCTCCACAAGCTTAGTTTGTTGGTAAGCTTCCTAAGTCCCACTAGACTTCACATTCCAGGATGTCCGGCCCTAGGTGAATGATACATCATCATGCTTAACTGGGTCAGGAAGATCTTTTGTGCATAGTTCATCTGCATATTCTTGCCACCTATTCTAAATAGCTTCTGTTTCTCTTATGTCCATACCATTTCTGTCTTTTATTGTGCCCATTTTGCATGAAATTTTCCCTTGGTATCTCTGACTTTCTTGAAGAGATCAGCAGACTTTCCAATTCTATTTATTTCCTTTATTTATTGGCATTGATACCTGAGGCAGGTTTTATCTAACCTTGCTATTCTTTGTGCCTCTGCATCCAGATGTGTAGTTTTCCCTTTCCCCTTTCGTTTAGGTTCACTCCTGTTCTTAGCTCTTTGTGAGCCCTGGTAACTTTATCATTTTGCACTTCTTTTCCATGCGGATGGTCTTTGTCACTGCTTACTGTACATCACAAACCTCTATCCATAGGTCTTCAGACACTCATCTATCAGATAGAATCCCCTGTATCTATTTATCACTTTCACTGTATAATAATAAGAGTTTTGATTTTACCTGTGTAAAATATATTAATTCCCTATTTCATGTAAGGAAATCTTCACCCAGATATTCATCAAAGAAATACAGAAAATTCTATATGTTATTTGGAAAGCACATGAAATATAGCTGTTTGATATTTGCCATTTAGCTAAAATCTTAATTTCTGAATCATGGGAAATTCTCTTTCATATGTATAAATCTGTAAACTGTTTCATATATTGAGAATTCATCATATTTCAGATGAGAACATTTCTCCCCAGATTTTCAAATGAGAAAGAGACAGCAGTCCAAATCTCATATCTGAAGACTTTAATTCAAACTTTCTTGATGGAAATATAGACAATATCACAGCTCATGCATGAAATCTGTAGGGAAATTCTATATTTTTTGTAGGAAAATCACCACAGGTTTTTCAAATGTTAAATAGACAGTATTGAGTATTTCATGAAGGAAAGACCACAATATTTTCAAATTACCAATGTGAAAAAATCCCCTGTTTCGTATCACCGTGTTGTATATATGACATAGAAAATTTTACATTTCCTGTCAAAAAACCTGCATCCAGATTTTCACAACTCTAAAGTAAAAAATTCTACATTTTCTGCAGATTATTTTGTGTCCATACTTTCATGTATGATGTAGAGAGAATTCTGTATTTTAAGTTGGAAAAACTTTCTTCAGATTTGTATATGTTAATAATAGACAATTTTATGTTTCACATCCGGAAATCTGCATCTAGAGTTTCGTATATAAAACAGAATTTCATCTTTTACACAGGACACTCTCATTTCAGATATCTACACTTGAAACAGATAATGCTTTCATCAAGAGGCACCTTACTTACTATTTTTCTTTTGTCATTTCTGTGTTGTCATTGGGATAACTAAGGTTAATCTATCTCCCACATAAATTTTGTTTCTGGATAACTAAGGTTAATCTATCTCCCACATAAATTTTGTTTCTAACGAGCATCATTGAGGTTTTTATTTTTTCATAGTGTCCTTTGCACAGAAGTTAAATAATCAGGACAGCAATATATAGCTTTGACTTGTTCCTTTCCTGATTTTGAATCAGTTCATTTCCCTGTGTTCAATTCTGACTGCTGCACCTTTACTAGTGTACACGTTTCCCAGGAGACATATAAGGTATTCTCGTATTCTTGTCTCTAAGAATTTTACAAAATTCTTTTTCTTTTCCTTTTTCTTTTTTTTTAGGGGTGTGGTTTCTGTGTGTGCAGTGTCCAAGTCATTAGCAGAGACAGTTAAGCAGATATAGATGATTGTATGCTATTTCCTTGCTTATTCTATGATACAAACATCAATTCATGGGCACCACTTATGATTAAATAACTACACACTCCTGTGTTTGTTTCTTATTTTATTTTCTGGTCATTGTTGCTGTTTCTGTTTTCTCTCTTTTACAAGTAGTAAAGTACCAACTGGTAATTTCCTATGAACTTGCCATCTTATTCTACATGAATTAAATTGTGCCCATCGCAGTCTCTGATCTTTGATAGCCACTGAATGGTGTTACACTTCGAGATCCGAAATCAGACATCAGTGCTCTGGGAAAATGTCAGGAACGTTCAAAAACTAGCTACATATAGTCAAGTGCTGAGTTTTTGAGCCCAATTATGCTATTATATGTTATGTGGAAAGTCCTGCATTTCTTCGTGCTGATGACAATTCCTCATTAACAGAAATTTCCAAGGGGGAAAGAAAAACAACAACACATTATGCTTGATTGCATGTTGGAAGTCAAAGTAGTGCCAGTCACGTGTGTACGTAAGGAACGCCCCATCAAACAGATTAATTCATGGCAACTAATGTTTCCTGTTTTACTGTCAAGGAAAAAAAGATAATAGAGCTTGCCAGGAAAAACTGCAAAGTTCCAAGAAGGCAGAATTTTAGGCAGAAGTGAAATGCAACTCTCTCAATGAATGGATCACAAATAATACCTCTACATGGGCAATAGTTCTCCCTCAGCGTCAGATACATACCAGCAGAAGACCTGGTCACTAGAATGTCCCATGTGGGTTCCAGACATACCTGGGTAGAAAGGAATTAAGAAGGGAGAAGGAGAATAAGAGGCAGCAAGACAAAACCTTTGCCTCAGGTGGGAAATGCAGAAGAAGGGGAGAGATTTCCAGAATTAGGCAAGCCCCTCACTAAAGGGTAAATTATTTTGGACTGAAAGGAAACAAGGTAAAACAGCCGATGAAATACAATTTGGATAGAGCGAGAGTCACACAATGTGTGTCATGAGCCTATATGGCCCAAACTGCAGTGCAGCTCAACCAGTATGCATGGGGTCCGGAAGCTGGAAGAGAGGATTTAGAGAGCCATCCTGGGAGAGGGCTGCTGTTGACTCTGTAGAGATGGCCTGATGGAGAAAGTTTAAGTAATTGTGTTGCAGGGAATGCCTTTTGAGAATTCCCAAACTGACAAAGAGGGAAGACCTTACTGCATTGTCACACACAGGAGGTGGAGATACCTTGGTAGACCCTCACCTTCACACATATTAACACCTACTAAAAGGCAATAGAGAAAGACCATCAGAAGTTCCATTCATGCTCCTGTGAACACAGACTAGAAAAGGATCCCGTTAAAGCCAAATCTCTTCTGTCTATGGTTGCTGGCTCCTATGCATAATTGGCAGCACCATGGTTCCATCATTCCAAGCAGCTGTACCACCTCCTGTGCTCATCACAGCAGACCTCAGTGAGCCACAAATGTCTCAAGGCAGACTCTTTTGGTGAACACATGTGAAGAAAGATGAAAATTACACCTGAGACCTAGGGACAGACCCATTAAGGAAGAGGACTGGAAATCTTTGAACCAGTTGAGCATGCTGCAATTAAATACACAGGATTAATGACACAGATCCTGTCTCTATGGAATACATCAAAAGATGAGAAGAGGTAAAAAAAAAAAAAAAAGCCCTGGCTCAGGCAGCTGTAAGAATGCACAGAAATGATAGCAGTTTTGAGTCTGAAGTGTCCTTAGAGAGATCCAGAGGCATTTCTCTCCATCTTTGGAGAAACTTCCCAAAGAGGTGTAGTTGTCCTCTGGCTCATATTGAGGACTGGGACACTGACAGATGACACACTAGGAGACATGAGTTATTCTTTTGATGCATTGAATCGTTGCGTTGATGCTGCACCACTTTTCTCAGTTGTAGGCTTCATTGTTACTACACATTGATTTGATCTTTGAAGATTATTTCAACCATATGTTTATTTTTTGTACAGCTGTTTCTACTTTTACTTTGGTTTCCTATTTTTTGTGCCTTTTGCTGTTGTTGCATCACTTCATTGTTTAACACAGGTATGCATTTCTATATTAACTGTGTGTTTCTGCTATTCTTTGGGGGCTGTTTTGATCTTGTCAGATTTGGTTTCTTTATTCTTCAGTTGGCACTCAGCTCTGGTGTAGTTGTTGGCTTGAAATTTACATGATTGGTTCTCTTTCTGAACCTGTTGTCTTCTCTGTAGTGTTTATTGCTGGTGGTGCCTTTTTCTTATTTTTTTTATTTATTTGCCATTTATCTATGTTACCTTTTTAATCTCCTCAATCTATTACTATGGTATTGTAGTTCTCTGGGCATAAGTTGGGCCTGATCTTTTCGCGTGTCAACACCTGAGAAGGTAAGAGGCAACAAGGCCAGGTGTCTCCAAACGGAGGAAGTAGCCTGCAAGTGACAGACGTTTTTATTTCTCTTAAGTGGCAGGAGGAGACAAACTATTGATATCCTATTTTTCCTACTCAATACAAATTTGAAAGGAAGTTTCTCTTAAAATACCGTGCTGCCATAATGACACCTGGTTTCATCTGAAGTTTACTATTCTCAAACCTTGAGATAACCAATGCATTTTTCTTATGGAACGGTTGTCTTAAACTATGATATTGTACTATGCTTTTACCTAAAATTCTGTCCTCAAGTCAATTCTGCCTAATGCCTCAGAACCTAATTGACAAACCAGGATGTTATATTCAGATATTTGTTCCCTAATCTATGCCAATGAAACTATTTGTATGGTGATATGTCCTCCTACAAGATTCAAGTTAATCATTTTATGGCCCGGGATGAATCGTCTGATGCCAAGATTATCCCAAAATGCATCTTATGGGTGAGGGGGCCTGGTACCACTCTGAGTCTTAAACATTCCTTTCTTTCATCAACAGACTGCTAGTGACTATATAACATCCAGCTGAAGACGAGCAAGAGGTGTACTCTTTCTGCTCCCTTCTGATGCCTATGTCAGAAGTTTTCTCTATGTCCTTTATACTTTAGTAAAACTTTATTATACAAAGCTCTGAGAGATGCAGCCTTGTCTCTGGCCCCAGATTGAATTCCTCTTCTTCTGAGGCCAAGAATCCCAGCATCTTTTCATTCCATTACCACCTTTCACACTGAGACCAGGATCATGGGACTCCAAAATAGTCCTGTCTTCAGTGAATATTAACTGGTGGCAATCTCCATGAAGGCCTCTTTCTTACTCTCAGATGCACTGCACCCAACTGCCTGGAAAACCCAGGCCTGATGCGTCACACCACACAACAATGAAGACAGAAAAACACAGCCACTCATCAGCAGATAGACTGCTTAATGTCAGACTAATCCCATAGACACCTACAAATGACACAAACAGTTATGGTCCCACAATTAGACAGGGAAGACTCAGCTGCAGACTAAAGGACACTGTTAGTCTCTCCAACTCCAAAGCCCACACTAGCCACTCAACCAACTTTACCGACTTGGACTGAAGACAAGAAACAATAACTATAATGCAGCAGTTTATGAAGAAATAACCATTAACATAGTAAGAAGGGAAATGTGAAGACAGAGAAATATGTTATGGGCAAAAGAATGTGGTAAAAACTCAAAATATAATGAAAGAAAAAATGGGCATGCTCCCTGAAAATGACTTGGATGTTGTGGTAGCAAAGGTGATAAAACATTCTAGAAATGGAATGGAGAAAAGATGAGAAACATTTCTGAAGGGGCTAGAAAAGTGAATAAGTAACAACAAACAATTAACAACACAGAAAAGGACTTTGGTCTCCTATATGCTAATACACTCTACTGTACAGCAGAAGCCAACACAACATTGCAGAGAAATTATCCTCTAATTTAGAAATGCAGTTTAAAATGAAACACAAGTGTTCAAAGGCACAAGGACCTGACAAAGTTAACTGATATTTATAGGACATTTCACTGAAACACAGTAGAATATACATTTTTCTAAAGTGAAAATAACATATCTGCAGGATATGTCACAAAGTGGATCTCAAATCAAGCCTTGGTAAAGTTAGGACAGTGGTAATTGTATATATATATATATATTTTTAACCACATTGCAATGACTTACATACCAGGGTCTGCGGGCGAGGACTGGGAAAAACATAAATCCCTGTAGATTAATAAATACAACTCTACACGGCCATGAGATCACTCATGAAATCTGAGAGAAAATGAAAGAAAAATCTTAGAAGCAAATAATATTAAAAACATGATTATCAGAAAGTTATGGAGCATGCTAAAGCAGTAAAAGAGTGAAGCTGATAAATACTACACATCTCAAGTAATCAATATAACCTTAAATCTAAAGCATTTAGAGAAGGAAGAAAAAGCAGACAAAATTCCCCAAAGTGAATAGAAGGGGAAAAAAATGACAAAAATAAGAGCAGAAATTAAGGAAAGGAAATGATGAAAAAATTAGTGAAAATCAGTGTCACTAAAAGGGGTCTCTTGGAGAGGAGAAACAAAATGGATAAATCATGGCGCATACTTATCAAGAAAAAAGGACAAATCATTCAATGAAATTTGGCATGACAAAGAATGATATTATAACTGATACCACAGAAGTAACAAAGAATCATGAGACTACAGCGAACAAATATAAATCAATAAAAGTTATAATCTGATCCATGGAGAGATGCTCAGAAATTCAACTAAGAAGAAACAGAAAATATGAGCAGACCAATTATAAGCACTAATGTGGAAATTGAGATGAAAATTTTCCAGTTGACAAACTTAAAGCCAAATGGCTTCACATGGAAATTTTATGAACCAGTCAGAGAACAGCTAGCACATGCACTTCTGAAACTCTTCCAAAATTCTAGAGTGAAAGGAAAATCCAAAACTCATCCTACAATGTTAACATCACACTGATACCAACACCGAGATAACACAGAAAAAGAAAGAGGCCAATATCACATAGATGAACAGAGGCAAACATCCTTAGCAAAATATGAGCAAAAATTTCCACCAATACCATAAAAGGATTGGACACCATTATTAAGTGTGGGGTTTATTCCAGATATGGAAACATTCTTTAGTAGCTGCATATCAATGTATAGTGAAGGTTTAAAACCATATGATCACCTCAGTAGTTGAAGAAAATTTTTTGATATAATTCACCGTGTTTTTGTGAAAGAAACTCTCCAAATACTGAAGATAGCAAAAATTACTTCAACTTCGCAAAGGGACACAGATCAAAACTACAACAACATATCACCTCTTATCAATCCAAATGGCCATCATTAAAAAAAAAAAAAATCTACAACAGAGGACTGCCCTGTTAGGCCAGTGATTCAGACACCAGGACCCTTATATAGGAGTCCTGGGTTTGATCAAGGAATTGGTCATGGAATTAAATTCCACACACAGCAATTGAGGTTTGTGGCAACAAAATAAAGAAGTAAATATACATGTGTGCATATTAATGCATTTAAATGAAATCCAGAAAAAGGGGCTGAATAACCCATTTGGAGTGTAGGAAGAGATGCTGTCATAAAAAAGAGACTTGTGGACTCAGTACAGGAAGGACATATGTAACACACCAAGTATATTCAGTTCAGTTCAGTCACTCAGTTGTGTCTGACTCATTGTGACCCATGAATTGCAGCACCCCAGGCCTCCCTGTCCATCACCAATTCCTGGAGTTCACTCAGACTCACGTCCATCGAGTCAGTAATGCCATTCAGGCATCTCATCCTCTGTCGTCCCCTTCTCCTCCTGCCCCCAATCCCTCTCAGCACCAGAGACTTTTCCGTGAGTCAACTTTTTGCATGAGGTGGCCAAAGTACTGGAGTTTCAGCTTTAGCATCATTCCTTCCAAAGAAATCCCAGGGCTGATCTTCAGAATGGACTGGTTGGATCTCCTTGCAGTCCAAGGGATTCTCAAGAGTCTTCTCCAACACCACAGTTCAAGAGCATCAATTCTGCAGTGCTCAGCCTTCTTCACAGTCCAACTCTCACATCCAGACTTGACCACTGGAAAAACCATAGCCTTGACTAGACGGACCTTAGTTGGCAAAGTAATGTCTCTGCTTTTGAATATACTATCTAGGTGGGTCATAACTTCTCTTCCAAGGAGCAAGTGTCTTTTAATGTCATGGCTGCAGTCACCATCTGCAGTGATTTTGGAGCCCCCCAAAAAGAAGTCTGACACTGTTTCGACTGTTTCCCCAACTAATTCCCATGAAGTGATGGGACCGGAAGCCATGACTTTAGTTTTCTGAATGTTGAGCTTTAAGCCAGCTTTTTCACTCTCCTCTTTCACTTTCATCAAGAGGCTTTTTCGATCCTCTTCACTTTCTGCCAAAAAGATGGTGTCATCTGCATATCTGAGGTTCTTGATATTTCTCCTGGATATCTTGATTCCAGCTTGTGTTTCTTCCAGTCCAGCATTTCTCTTGATGTACTCTGCATATAAGTTAAATAAGCAGGGTGACAATATCCTGCCTTGACACACTCCTTTTCCTATTTGGAACCAGTCTGTTGTTTCATGTCCAGTTCTAACTGTTGCTTCCTGACCTGCATACAGATTTATGCGGAGGAAAGTCAGGTGGTCTGGTATTCCCATCTCTCTCAGAATTTTCCACAGTTTGTTGTGATCCACACAGTCAAAGGCTTTGGCATAGTCAATAAAGGAGAAATAGATGTATTTCTGGAACTCTTTTGCTTTTCCCATGATCCAGAGGATTTTGGTAATTTGATCTCTGGTTCCTCTGCCTTTTCTAAAACCAGCTTGAACATCAGGAAGTTTATGGTTCATGTATTGCTGAACCCTGGCTTGGAGAGTTTTGAGCATTACTTTACTAGCGTGTGAGATGAGTCCAATTGTGCGGTAGTTGCAGCATTCTTGGCATTGCCTTTCTTTGGGATTGGAATGAAAACTGAACTTTTTCAGTCCTATAGCCACTGCTGACTTTACCAAACTTGCTGACATATTGAGTGCAGCACGTTTACAGCATCATCTTTCAGGATCTGAAACAGCTCCACTGGAATTTCATCACCACCACTAGCTTTGTTCTTATTGATGTTTTCTAAGTCCCACTTGACTTTACATTCCAGGATATCTGGCTCTAGATGAGTGATCTCACCATCATGATTATCCGAGTCATGATGATCTATTTTGTACAATTTTTCTGTGTATTCTTGCTACCTGCTCCTAATATCTTCTGCTTCTGTTAGGTCCATAGCATTTCTGTTCTTTATAGAGCCCATCTTTGCATAAAATGTTCCCTTGGTATCTTTAATTTTCTTGAAGAGATCTCCAGTCTTTCCCATTCTGTTGTTTCCCTCTATTTCTTTGCACTGATCGCTGAAGAAGGCTTTCTTATCTCTTCTTGCTCTTCTCGGGAACTCTGCATTCAGCTGCTTATATCTTTTCTTTTCTCCTTTGCTTGTCACTTCTCTTCTTTTCACAGCTATTTGTAAGGCCTCCCCAGACAGCCATTTTGTTTTTCTTCCATGGTCTTGATGGTCTTGATCCCTGTCTCCTGTACAATGTCACAAACATCATTCCATATTTCATGAGGAACTCTATCTATCAGATCTAGGCCCTTAATTTTATTTCTTGCTTCCACTGTGTAATCATAAGGGATTTAATTTAGGTCATAACTGAATGATCTAGCAGTTTTCCCTACTTTCTTCAATTTAAGTCTGAATTTGGCAATAAGGAGTTCATGATCTGAGCCACAGTCAGCTCCCAGTTTTGTTTTTGTTAACTGTATAGAGCTTCTCCATCTTTGGCTGCAAAAATATAATCAATCTGATTTTGGTGTTAACCATCTGGTGAGGTCCATGTGTAGAGTCATCTTTTGGGTTGTTGGAAGAGGGTGTTTTGTTGGAGATTACGAGTGAAATGACATAAAACAAGACACACACAAAGGACAGATGACACATACACACTCCAGCCGGAGGAACAGAACTGGGCAAGAAACTAATTGCCGTTTATTATAAAAGCCCCCTAGGCAGAATTCCAGACTGCATGAATAAGCCTTTTCTGCACAGTGCAGGTGCATACATGTTACCGTATAGCAAAGGGGAGTGAAATCTCTGTCTACAGCAGAGTCTGCCCAAAGCCCCCATCTCCTTCTTATTTCAAGAAGGGAATGCTCCCTCATTTGCAAGGAACCATTAAACTCATGGCTGTATCCAGACTCTTTGGCAGAACGCTTCATATGCAAGGATGCTCAGCACGAGTAGAGAGACCCTTTTGCAGGCACATGTCTGCTACCCTATTAACCCTTCATCTCCCCCTTTTTTATTTGCTTTTATAAATTGTAACATTGTCTGGATCTTCTGTTTCGTGCTTTAGTTGTTTCCCTTTTCGCCATCGCATGAAGACTAGAAAAGCAACACAACATTAAAGTAATATAAACACAGTGTTCCCAAAAGTAGTCCCAATTAGTGGGGATACATGCCCTAATGGATTAAATTATTCATTCCCTCTTGAAGACTTTTCAGTAAATCAGATCCTGTAATGTCAGGTAAAGTCCTGCTAAAAGTAGACAAAATTTGTCATTCCTGGTCCATAATCTCTGTAGTGAGATTTTGATGCCCAGTCAAGGATCGTTTTACTTTACCCCATCCTTCACTCATGTTAAATGGAACAGGTGTTATACAAAACTGAGACAAATTCCAATCACATTTCAACACACTTCCTGTAGATAAAACAGCCAATTGATTTCAAGCCAGGAAACGGTGTGTTGAAGATTGAGCACATCAGTAGCAATTTGGGCATCCATTCTCGCTGTTGTTGACATAACAAATGACAGTCTTTATGCCAGTCCCGAATAAAACCAGCTGTTTGAATTCCTTGGTGTAACGCAAGACCTGCCACCGCTGCTGTTGCAGTTACTGACGTGACTGCTGGAATTGAAGCAATGACCACACCAAGCATATGTCGAGACCAGTGTAGCAAAGTCTGTACAGTGGTTACTAGATGAAATACAGCAAAAGAATCTGACCACAGTCGAGTCAGATTTATAGGTAACCATACTTCTGTCTGAGCCTTAACAATTACTGGTGAGAAATTGGAATTAAAGGCTCGTCTTTCAAATTCTTCGCACCAAGACTGATTTACACATTGAGTTAAATTACAATAGTCACAGGACACAGATCCCGCAGTGTCATTCTAGTTCCAATTCCCATATAACAATGCAAAAGGATATTTTACACATGCCATTGTGGAATAAGATTTATTAACATGTAAATTAACATGGAATGGACCTGAAGAGTCACCACTGTCCAAAGTATAGTTTCCTGACAAGATAGTGAGACTACCAGAAACTGCCCATAGTTTCCAAATATCCCCTAGAATGTGTGGATATCCCTGCAATTGTAATTGAGGAGGGGCATGTGCAAATTGCTGCCATTTAATTGTTTCATTACCATTGCCCATCAAAGTGCCATTTGCACGAGCCATCTAAGAGTTTTATTTGATCATTTTTCTATGAATTGCCCATGATCTGGACTCCAATCTACAATGATGGCCCCAGAATAATTCATGACCTTAAAGGGTTGATAACCTCAGCAATGTTCCCACTCCAAAGATTCTAGAGAATGAACGAAAAAGTTAACAGGGCATAGCAACATGTGTTTTCCATTATGAATATCTATCAGTACTGTCAAGGTGCTAAATCCCCTGGTGGAAACAAGCACAGCAAAGGTACTAAAATGGTAATTATTATACTTTACCCACCATGTATTATAGGAATGATGAGAATGTTCCTTGGTGGACAGACAAAAGTGGTGTCCTCCTATACACAAAGGAATACCTTCTACCGCAATGGTCAAATTACTGATATACTGTTGTTTATGATGAGATGCTTGTTCTATTCCCCTGCAAGCTAGCTGGTTGCCCCCAGGAAACTGCTCTTACTCATGGGGGATTAGGTATATATGCCCAATATGTATGATTACTTACCGATACACCAATTACCTGACATGTCACCACCGCCATCATGGCAAGCAAAAGGTTGGTAGGATTCAGAGGTTGCCCCGCCTTCATTAACGTCTTCTGTGTTTCCTGGGCCAACCTCTTCATTTGACCTCATGTAGGAGGTGTTGCTTCCCTTGTACGGGAGATAAGGCTTTTCTGCATAGTAAGCTCTTTGAATTTTTGAACAAGGGGATCAGCCATTATTGATTTTGATCAATCTTGCTAGGGTCCAAAACCTGTAATTATCAACAGAAATGAAAGCATACCCTCGTCCCAAATATATTAAGGATGCTGGGATCCAACCTTTCTCTTTACCTTTATACCAAATAGGCGTATTCAAGATCTTCTTATCCTCTTCTTTCCCTTGAAAATGCAACTCTGCTGCTGAGAGATTTCCCTTGCTCCAAACATTCAAAAAATTTAGGGTAAGTAAGGTTTTATTCAGAATGTCTTTAGGTTTCATAGATCTCTCTTGTTCCCCCTTTTTTATTCTTTCAAGATAATCACGCAAGGTATGATTAGCTCTTTCAATGATAGCATGCCCTTACCAAAAGTATGAGTTATATGGTATTGAGATAAAAAGTGAGCTAATTTTGCGGATTGGTAAGCAGGTGCATTATCAGTTTTCAATTCAACTGGTAATCATATAACTGCAAAGCAAGATAACAAATGAGTAATAACAGTGTCAGCCTTTTCAGAATGTATTGCAGTGGCCCATTGAAAATCTGTGCAAGTATCTATAGTATGATGCACACATTTTTGTTGTCCGAAGGAAGAAATGTAAATTACATCCATTTGCCATATCTGATTTGCTTGTAGTCCTCTTACGTTGACACCTGGTGGGGTAAATGGCAAAGCAAAGGGTGCACATATGGAACAAGAACGAACAATATTTTGAGCTTGTTTTCGAGTAATAGTATGAGATTTTTGTAACCCTTTGGAGTTGGTATATTGTAAGAGATGTCCTTTCTTTGCTGCTTCTATAGATAAAGTAAGGCATCAATTGTAGCATTTCCGAATGATAAGGGTCCAGGAAGGGCAGAATGTGCACAGATGTGAGTAAAGAAAACTAACTCTGAACGTTGCAAGAGCAATTGTTGTACTTGGTGAAACAATTTATCAATAGCTGTTTTCAGAGTCAGTGGAAGGTAGATATGGGGCAGCTGTAGGCAAGAGAGAGCAGCATATCGAGAATCTGAAACAATGTTAATAGGAAGTTGGGGAAAATCTTGCAAAACTAAATAGCTAGCCCACAATTCAGTGGGCTGTACAGAAGAAAATGAGTGGGGGAGAACCTTGGAATTTTCCAGGGTCCAATATCCAGCAGTATTTTTATTTGCATCTGTAAAAATAGTGGGTCCCTTAACTGGAACATCTGAAATTGAGGAATGAGATATCATAGTGTTAGCCTGGAGAAAATCAATCAGTTTAGATGATGGATAGTGATTAGAAAGTGAACCAGGATATGAGGCAAGAGAAATTTTCCAGTTTTCATTAAATTGTAAACATTGAGATATTTGAGCAGTTGTTAACTGAGTAACAATCTCGTGTGGTTCACATCATGATAACGGTAAAATACGATGCCAACCTTTCTGTATAAGGAAGGCTAATTTATCCATATATATAGTCAATTTTTTGGAAAAACTGTTAGGTAAGAAAATCCACTCTATTAATCCTTTTTCTTGAGCAGTTACACCAGATGGGGAATAAGGGGTATGAAATATGAAAAAAGAAATAGGTTGAGATGCATGTAAGTCAAAAAGCCGTCATTTAGTCATTGCTCAACAAATTGAAGTTCCTGTAAAGCCAATGGGGTTAAGGTCTGGGGGCTATCCAGAGCTGTATCTCCTTCTAAAATAGAAAACAAATCATAATTGATAAGTAGGAATCCCAAGTACCGGGCGTAGCCAATTAATAGCTCCCAATAATTTTTGAAAATCATTTAAGGCTTTGAGATGGTCTCTTCTAATTTGCAACTTTTGGGGCCTAATTCTATGTTCCAATATAGTCCCTAAATATGAAATAGGAAAGTCCTTTTGAAAATTTTCCAGGGCTATCTGCAAATTGTATGGTCTTAAAGCCTCTTGTACTTCTAAAAAAGAATTCATCACATTCAGCAATACTAGGCGCTGCCAACAGAAGATCATCCATATAATGATATAGAATATAATTGGGGTATTCTTGACGGAGGGATTGTAAAGAGCAAGCTATGAATTCTTGACATAAGGTAGGACTATTTATCATTCCTTGTGGTAGGACTGTCCATCGATAACGCTTAAGAACAGGAACTGTAAAAGCAAATTCATCATTATCTTGCAATTGTGGGGGAATGGTAAAAAAAAACAGTCTTTGAGATCTAACACCACTAAGGACCAATTCTGAGGAATAAGAGCTGGAGAGGGGAGTCCCAGTTGCAAGGTTCCCATAAGTTCAATACATTTATTAACTTCTCTTCAATCTGTTAACATTCTCCATTTTCCAGGTTTCTTTTTATAACAAAAACAGGAGAATTCCAGGGTGAGGTAGAGGGCTCTATATGACCAAGTTGGAGTTGTTCTTGTGCTAATTTTTCTAACGCCTCGAGCTTCATTTGTGGTAATGGCCACTGCTCAACCTATTAGTTAACCACTTTAATGGGAGTGCTCGAAGAATTGAGCAGTGGCTACTAGTTTTCCAATGGAATGGTTACAGAAGCCCCCAAAGGAGAGAGAAGATCTCTCCCCCATATATTAATAGGTATATTTACAATATAAAAGGTGGCAAATAATAATCTTCCATTATGGAATTAACATTGCAAGGGATGGGTACTCTTCCAGACATCTGCAATGGAGCCCAATCCCGTCAGCATTAAAGGGCTTTTTTCTTTTTCCCAATCTTGGGGCCATTATTGAGAAGAAATGATTGAAACATCCGCCCCTGTATCTACTAGTCCCTCAAAGTTGTTTCCTTCTATAGTCAAGGAGAGAATAGGGTGAGAATCTTTGATAAGTATTTCCCAAAATATATGTCGCCCAGTATTTCCAAATCCTCCTGTTTGTTCATTAGGAAGAGCCAAAAAGGGGTGATAAGGTAGAAGTATTTGAGCAATACGTTCCCCAGCTAACAATGTTCCTGGGCCCCAAGGACTTAGGGCCGTGAGATAGTTTCCGGGTATCGGGGTGCCCATTTTATCTGTTTTAGGTCTGCATTCATTAGTGCAATGAAACCCCTTCCCACACTGACGGCTAAGTCCAGGAGGAGTCTTATTTTTCCCAGCAAGAGATCTGTCTTTAGGAATTGCACCTTGATCAGCTTTTAATTTCCAACATTCTTTTTTCATCTGACCAGGTTTTCCACAATGAAAGCAGTTACCTCCCTTTGGTGGTCTCATAACTTTGGCCAAGGCCATAGCAGAGATATTACCCTGATGCTCAGCTCCTGCTACCCCCGAGCAGGCTCTGATATATTCAGCTATAGATGCACCCTGTCCCTTTAAAAGTCCCAGTATATGCTTGCATTCAGGACTGCATTTTCAAATGCAAAAGTTTGTAATAATATGTCTGAAATTTCAACCCTCCCTCCAGCCTGTTCCACAGCTACCCTCAATCTTGCTAGAAAATCAGTATATGGCTCAGTAGGGCCTTGCATTGTTTTAACAAAGGAGGGCTGGGCTTAGCCAGTAGGCACCATATGGCGCCATGCTCGTATAAAGACATGGTGGACTTGTTTTAAGTCCTGATCAGAGTACTGAGCCTGTTCTCTTAAAGCCCGATATTGGCCCTCTCCCATTAGTTTGTTCTCGAGAGGACCAGGGGGATTTTGTCCCTCATTAATCTGAGCCTGCTTTCTAGATTCTTCTTCCCACCAGCTACGAAGTTGCAACCATTGAGAGCCCTCCAAGACAGCTTGGGCAATAGATTCCCAATCTAACGGAATGATTAATTTCCTTTTCCCAATGATTCCAGCATAGCCAAAACAAAGGGAGATTGAGGACCGTACTGCGCTACTGCAGCTTTAAGATCTTTAAAAAATTTATATTCCAAAGGAGTGTATTGAATATTTATCATATTGCCATCCTGCTGTCTCTGGATGGGAAATAATTGTGGAGAATTGATAAAACCACCAGGGGGAGCCGACAAGTCATCATCATGAAGCATAGACAAAGAAAAGGAAAACCGACAACGTTCCCGGCCCACATCGGGAAACCAACCACAGTGGGGAAAAGAGAAGCACAAAGAGGAGCAGAGGTGTAGATTTTTTTCTCCTCCTTATGGGATTTCCACCATTCCCAGAATAGATGGGTCATTTCTTTAGTTTCTTTGCCCTCCTCTGACAAAACCAAAGAAGCCTCCGTATCTGATTCTGAACTATCCAATGTTTCACCATTTACAGGAGGAGGCTCATTTGTATCCTTGCCTTCAGGCAATGCAGAAGCCCCATTAATGTCTGACACATCTTCATAAATTATTTCTCCCCTCCTTGAAGCATTAGATTTAGTTCCATTATCAGTAGAGAGCAAGGTCAAAACTTGTGTTATACCATGACACAAAGTCCACAATTTCAAAGGGATCACATTACCCTTCTGATGTTGCTTCCTCAATTCCTTTTGAATTATTTTCCATTCCTTCAAGTTTAACTGTAACTTAGTTTGATATTGAAACCAATGACAATATTGCTCCAGCAAGCAAAAGAGCTCACTCAATCGACGAGTGGAGGCTTTAACGCTGATGGAGTGGAGAAGTCCTTGGACTAACTCTATGTATTGTGCCCATAATGATGATGAGGAATTCCCCATGGTTTTTTTTGTTTGTTTGTTTGTTTTTTGTTTTTTTGTTAAATCTCCCCTCTGCTAGGGTGAGGAATTCCCCATGATTTTCCTGAAAGTTCCCCTACTATGGATTTAAAATCCCCCCGTGTTACTCACCCTTTCGGTTTCACTCGAGCCCCACATCGGGCGCCAGATGTTGGCGATTACAAGTGAAATGACATAAACCAAGACACACACAAAGGATAGATGACACGCACACACTCCTGCCGGAGGAACAGAACTAGGCAAAAAACTAATTGCCTTTTATTATAAAAGCCCCTTAGGCAGAATTCCAGACTACATGAATAAGCCTTTTCAGCACAGCGCAGGTGCATGCATGTTATCATATAGCAAAGGGGAGTGAAATTTATGTCTACTGCAGAGTCTGCCCAAAGCCCCCATCTCCTTCTTATCTTAAGAAGGGAATGCTCACTCAGTTGCAAGGGACCATTAAACTCAAGGCTGTGTCTAGACTCTTTGGCAGAATGCCTCGTATGCAAGGATGCTTAGACTGAGTAGAGAGACCCATTTGCAGGCACATCTCTGCTACCCTATTAACCCTTCAGTGTTTGCTATGACTAGTGCATTTTCTCGGCAGAACTCTATTAATCTTTGCCCTGCTTCATTCCGCATTCCAAGGCAAATTGGCCTGTTACTCCAGGTGTTTCTTGACTTCCTACTTTTGAATTCCAGTCCCCTAGAATGAAAAGGACATCTTTTTTGGGTGTTAGTTCTACAAGGTCTTGTAGGTCTTCATAGGACCGTTCAACTTCAGCTACAGCATTACTGATTGGGGCACGGACTTGGTTTACGGTGATATTGAATGGTTTGCCTTAGAAATGAACAGAGATCATTCTGTCGTTTTTGAGACTGCATCCAAGTAGTGCATTTCGGACTCTTTTGTTGCCCATGATGGCTACTCCATTTCTTCTGAGGGATTCCTGCCTGCAGTAGTAGATATAATGGTCATCTGAGTTAAATTCACCCATTCCAGTCCATTTTAGTTTACTGATTCCTAGAAAGTCGTCATTCACTCTTGCCATTTCTTATTTGACCACTTCCAATTTGCCTTGATTCATGGACCTGACATTCCAGGTTCCTATGCAATATTGCTCTTTACAGCATTGGACTTTGTTTCTATCACCAGTCACATCCACAACTGGGTATTGTTTTTGCTTTGTCTCCATCTCTTTCTGGAGTTATTTCTCCACTGATCTCCAGTAGCATATTGGGCACATACTGACCTGGGGAGTTCCTCATTCAGTATCCTATTATTTTGCCTTTTCATACTGTTCATAGGGTTCTCAAGGCAAGAATACTGTAGTGCTTTGCCATTCCCTTCTCCAGTGGACCACATTCTGTCAGACCTCTCCACCATGACCCGCTCATCCTGTGTGGCCCAGCGGGCATGGCTTAGTTTCATTGAGTTAGACATGGCTGGTTGTCCCAGTGTGATTAGATTGACTAGTTTTCTGTGAGTATTATTTTAGTGTGTCTGCCCTCTTATACCCTCTTGCAACACCTACCATCTTACTTGGGTTTCTATTACCTTGGGCGGGGGGTATCTCTTCACGGCTGCTGCATCAAAGTGCAGCTGCTGCTCTTTACTTTGGACGAAGGGTATCTCCTCACTGCCACCCTTCCTGACATTCAACATGGGATAGCTTCCCTAGGCCCCCCTGTGCCAGCGCAGCCACTGGTACTTGGACGTGGGTTGCTCTCTGGCCACCACCCCTGGCCTCAGGTATGTAGTAGAGAGATAATGCTATGAAGTGCTCTAGTGGAGTTGGTTTTGGAGTAGGAGAGGAGGCCCAAGAGGGAGATGGGTGGACTGCTCAAAAGGAAGGCTCAGCTATATTTACTAATAACTGATTTATTTTGCTGGGCAACAGACACAAATACAACATTGTAAAGAAAGAAAATCAGTCCTTGTCTAACTTGTGCTAGTGACAAGTACAGCATCACAGTACATCTCAACTAAAATGTGTACCCAGGATGGCTTTAGTATTTATAGACAAACCAAAAGCAAAAAAAAAAAAAAAAAAAAGACAAATGCAGAGCTATGTTAGCCAGAATAAATTCAGACTCTACAATTGTGTCTGTTCATTCACTAATTTGTCATTGTTTCATAAACATATATGGTTATGTTTTCATAAACTTATGGCACCAACTTATGAGACCATGAATCCCGCTTCTGCCACAACAGGACACCAGTTCAGTTCAGTCATTCAGTAGTTCACAACTCTTTGTCACCCCATGAATTGAAGCACGACAGGCCTCACTGTCCATCACCAACTCCCAGAGTTCACTCAGACTCATGTCCATTGAGTCAGGGATTCCATCCAGCCATCTCATCCTCTGTTGTCCCCTTCTCCTCCTGCTCCCAGTCCCTCCCAGCATCAGAGTCAGGGGACCTAAAGTAATGTGAAAATACCCAATACAGGTTTAGTACAAACCCCAAAGTGACAGGAGACTGAAGGCAAACCATAAATCTGAAGAACATAATCCAAAACACTTCAAGATCAAGGAAGGTTAAAATATATGTCTATATGTATGTTTACAAATATGTACCTAACTTATATGTTCAAATAGGCATATATGCATACACTGTGTATATATTTATCTCTACTCATGTATACACAGACACACACACACATACACACATATTTCCAACTATATCAAAAATTTCTCTGGAATATTCTCAAAAATGTATTTTACATTAAGGCATAACAAATATCTTAGCATTTTAATTCATACCAAGTATGTTCTCTGAAAACCAAGATGTGAAGCTAAAATTTAAAAATGGGGTACTGCTGCTTCTGCTAAGTTGCTTCAGTCATGACCGACTCTGTGCGACCCCTTAGACAGTAGTCCACCAGGCTCCCCAGTCCCTGGGATTCTCCAGGCAAGAACACTGGAGTGGATTGCCATTTCCTTCTCCAATGCAGGAAAGTGAAAAGTGAAGGTGAATTCACTGAGTCGTGCCCGACTCACAGCGACACCATGGACTATAGCCCACCAGGCTCCTCTGTCCACGGGATTTTCCAGGCGTGTTTGCAATTATGTCAATGTGTGAAAAAGTACACAAGACATTCCTAGAGAACCAATATTTCAAAGGGTAAGTCACAAGGGAAATTATATAATTCTCTGAGGTGAATGTAAATGAAAGCAATTTTAGCAAATCAGATCCTGCAAAAATACATACCTGCAATTATATACCTCCTCCAAAATATATACGGCTACCTCAAGACACAGAAATTATATACCTAAACTTTTGACATATACATATACATGTATATGTGTAGCTTTATATAAACTAACGGTTGCCCAGGTAGTACTAGTACTAAGGAACCTGCCTTCTAATGCAGAGATCATAGACATGCAGGTTCGATCCATGGGTTGGGAAGATCTCCTGGAACTAAGGATGGCATCACATCCCTATTTTTTTCACCTTGAGAATCCCGTGGATTGAGAATACACAATAGTGACAGTCTGTGTGATACACAGTGTCAGACAGGAGTGCAGTGAACTAACACATAAAATATAACTTGAACAGATTCATATATGCATATATATATATACACATACATACACACACATATATATATAATTTTAAATATATATTTATATAATAAATATATTAAATAAATGAATAATAAGTACATTAAATATATATTTATATATAGTGCAAGTGTATTAGTGTACAAGTACTATAGTACATTTGTTCTTTCCATATATTACCAATGACATGCTCAGCAAAAATCAGTTCACTTACTCATTTCACTTCAGTCTCACAGTTGTGGCCGACTCTTTGTGGCCCTATGGATTGCACCACACCAGGCCTCCATGTCCATCACAAACTACCGGAGTTCACCCAAACATGCATCCATGGATACAATGATGTCATCCAGCCATCTCATCCTCTGTTGTCCCCTTATCCTCCTGTTCCAAATCACTCCCATCATCAGAGATTTTTATGAGTCAACTCTTCTCATGAGGTGGCCAAAGTACTGGAGTTTCAGCTTTAGCATCAGTCCTTCCAAAGAACACCCAGGACTGATCTCTGTAAGGATGGACTGGTGGGATCTGCTTGCAGTCCAAGGGACTCTCAAGAGTCTTCTCCAACACCACAATTCAAAAGCATCAATTCTTTGGTGCTCAGCTTTTCTCACAGTCCAACTTTCTCATCCATACATGACCACTGGAAAAACCATAGTCTTGACTATATGGACTTTCCTTTGCAAAGTAATGTCTCTGCTTTTTAACATCTTATCTAAGTCGGGCATAATTTGCCCTCTAAGGAGTAAATATCTTTTAATTTCATGGCTGTAATCACTATCTGCAGTGATTTTGGAGCCCCAAAATTAAAGTCTGACACTGTTTTCACTGTTTCCCCATCTATTTCCCATGAAGTGATGGAACCTGATGCCATGATCTTCGTTGAAGAATGTTGAGCTTTAAGCCCAGTTTTTCACCTTCCTCTTTCACTTTCATCAAGAGGCTTTACGATTCCTCTTCATTTTCTACCGTAAGGGTGATGTCTTCTGCATATATGAGGTTATTGACATTTCTCCTGGCAATCTGGATTCCAGTTTGTCCTTCTTCCAGCCCAGAGTTTCTCATGAAGTACTCTGCATATAAGTCAAATAAGCAGGGTGGCAATTTACAGCATTGACGCCCTCATCTTTCTATTTGGTAACAGTCTGTTGTTCCACATCCAGTTCTTTTTTTTTTTTTTTTTTTGAACTCTCACACTTGGATTTTATTTTTTTTTTATTTTTTATTTTTTTTTTTAATTTTAGTTTTTTATTTTTTAAATTTTAAAATCTTTAATTCTTACATGCATTCCCAAACATGAACCCCCCTCCCACCTCCCTCCCCATAACTACTTTCTGGGTCATCCCCATGCACCAGCCCCAAGCATGCTGCATCCTGCGTCAGACATAGACTGGCGATTCAATTCACATGATAGTATACATGTTAGAATGTCATTCTCCCAAATCATCCCACCCTCTCCCTCTCCCTCTGAGTCCAAAAATCCGTTGTACACATCTGTGTCTCTTTCCCTGTCTTGCATACAGGGTCGTCATTGCCATCTTCCTAAATTCCATATATATGTGTTAGTATACTGTATTGGTGTTTTTCTTTCTGGCTTACTTCACTGTGTATAATCGGCTCCAGTTTCATCCATCTCATCAGAACTGATTCAAATGAATTCTTTTTAACGGCTGAGTAATACTCCATTGTGTATATGTACCACAGCTTTCTTATCCATTCATCTGCTGATGGACATCTAGGTTGTTTCCATGTCCTGGCTATTATAAACAGTGCTGCAATGAACATTGGGGTACATGTGTCTCTTTCAATTCTGGTTTCCTCGGTGTGTATGCCCAGCAGTGGGATTGCTGGGTCATAAGGTAGTTCTATTTGCAATTTTTTAAGGAATCTCCACACCGTTCTCCATAGTGGCTGTACTAGTTTGCATTCCCACCAACAGTGTAGGAGGGTTCCCTTTTCTCCACACCCTCTCCAGCATTTATTGCTTGCAGATTTTTGGATCGCAGCCATTCTGACTGGTGTGAAGTGGTACCTCATTGTGGTTTTGATTTGCATTTCTCTAATAATGAGTGATGTTGAGCATCTTTTCATGTGTTTGTTAGCCATCCGTATGTCTTCTTTGGAGAAATGTCTATTTAGTTCTTTGGCCCATTTTTTGATTGGGTCGTTTATTTTTCGGGAATTGAGCTGCAGAAGTTGCTTGTATATTTTTGAGATTAGTTGTTTGTCAGTTGCTTCATTTGCTATTATTTTCTCCCATTCAGAAGGCTGTCTTTTCACCTTGCTTATAGTTTCCTTTGTTGTGCGAAGCTTTTAATTTTAATTAGATCCCATTTGTTTATTTTTGCTTTTATTTCCAGAATTCTGGGAGGTGGATCATAGAGGATCCTGCTGTGATTTATGTCTGAGAGTGTTTTGCCTATGTTCTCCTCTAGGAGTTTTATAGTTTCTGATCTTACATTTAGATCTTTAATCCATTTTGAGTTTATTTTTGTGTGCGGTGTTAGAAAGTGATCTAGTTTCATTCTTTTACAAGTGGTTGACCAGTTTTCCCAGCACCACTTGTTAAAGAGATTGTCTTTACTCCATTGTATATTCTTGCCTCCTTTGTCAAAGATAAGGTGTCCATATGTGTGTGGATTTATCTCTGGGCTTTCTATTTTGTTCCATTGATCTATATGTCTGTCTTTGTGCCAGTACCATACTGTCTTGATGACTGTGGCTTTGTAGTAGAGCCTGAAGTCAGGCAAGTTGATTCCTCCAGTTCCATTCTTCTTTCTCAAGATTGCTTTGGCTATTCGAGGTTTTTTGTATTTCCATACAAATCTTGAAATTATTTGTTCTAGTTCTGTGAAAAATGTGGCTGGTAGCTTGATAGGGATTGCATTGAATTTGTAAATTGCTTTGGGTAGTATACTCATTTTCACTATATTGATTCTTCCAATCCATGAACATGGTATATTTCTCCATCTATTAGTGTCCTCTTTGATTTCTTTCATCAGTGTTTTATAGTTTTCTATATACAGGTCTTTAGTTTCTTTAGGTAGATATATTCCTAAGTATTTTATTCTTTTCGTTGCAATGGTGAATGGAATTGTTTCCTTAATTTCTTTTTCTACTTTCTCATTATTCGTGTATAGGAATGCAAGGGATTTCTGTGTGTTGATTTTATATCCTGCAACTTTACTATATTCATTGATGAGCTCTAGTAATTTTCTGGTGGAGTCTTTAGGGTTTTCCATGTAGAGGATCATGTCATCTGCAAACAGTGAGAGTTTTACTTCTTCTTTTCCAATTTGGATTCCTTTTATTTCTTTTTCAGCTCTGATTGCTGTGGCCAAAACTTCCAGAACTATGTTGAATAGTAGCGGTGAAAGTGGACACCCTTGTCTTGTTCCTGACTTTAGGGGAAATGCTTTCAATTTTTCACCATTGAGGATAATGTTTGCTGTGGGTTTGTCATAGATAGCTTTTATTATGTTGAGGTATGTTCCTTCTATTCCTGCTTTCTGGAGAGTTTTTATCATAAATGGATGTTGAATTTTGTCAAAGGCCTTCTCTGCATCTATTGAGATAATCAGATGGTTTTTATTTTTCAATTTGTTAATGTGGTGAATTACATTGATTGATTTGCGGATATTGAAGAATCCTTGCATCCCTGGGATAAAGCCCACTTGGTCATGGTGTATGATCTTTTTAATGTGTTGTTGGATTCTGATTGCTAGAATTTTGTTGAGGATTTTTGCATCTATGTTCATCAGAGATATTGGCCTGTAGTTTTCCTTTTTTGTGACATCTTTGTCAGGTTTTGGTATTAGGGTGATGGTGGCCTCATAGAATGAGTTTGGAAGTTTACCTTCCTCTGCAATTTTCTGGAAGAGTTTGAGGAGGATAGGTGTTAGCTCTTCTCTAAATTTTTGGTAGAATTCAGCTGTGAAGCCATCTGGACCTGGGCTTTTGTTTGCTGGAAGATTTCTGATTACTGTATCAATTTCCGTGCTTGTGATGGGTCTGTTAAGATTTTCTATTTCTTCCTGGTTCAGTTTTGGAAAATTGTACTTTTCTAAGAATGTGTCCATTTCTTCCACGTTGTCCATTTTATTGGCATACAACTGCTGATAGTAGTCTCTTATGATCCTTTGTATTTCTGTGTTGTCTGTTGTGATCTCTCCATTTTCATTTCTAATTTTATTGACTTGATTTTTCTCTCTTTGCTTCTTGATGAGTCTGGCTAATGGTTTGTCAATTTTATTTATCCTTTCAAAGAACCAGCTTTTGGCTTTGTTGATTTTTGCTATGGTCTCTTTTGTTTCTTTTGCATTTATTTCTGCCCTAATTTTTAAGATTTCTTTCCTTCCTCTAACTCTGGGGTTCTCCAACTCTTCCTTTTCTAGTTGCTTTAGTTGTAGAGTTAGGTTATTTATTTGACTTTTTTCTTGTTTCTTGAGGTATGCCTGTATTGCTATGAACTTTCCTCTTAGCACTGCTTTTATAGTGTCCCACAGGTTTTGGGTTGTTGTGTTTTCATTTTCATTAGTTTCTATGCATATTTTGATTTCTTTTTTGATTTCTTCTGTGATTTGTTGGTTATTCAGAAGTGTGTTGTTCAACCTCCATATGTTGGAATTTTTAATAGTTTTCCTCCTGTAATTGAGATCTAATCTTAATGCATTATGGTCAGAAAAGATGCTTGGAATGATTTCGACTTTCTTGAATTTATCAAGTTTAGATTTATGGCCCAGGATGTGATCTATCCTGGAGAAGGTTCCATGAGCACCTGAAAAAAAGGTGAAATTCGTTGTTTTGGGGTGAAATGTCCTATAGATATCAACTAGGTCTAACTGATCTAATGTATCATTTAAAGTTTGCATTTCTTTGTTAATTTTCTGTTTAGTTGATCTGTCCATAGGTGTGAGTGGGGTATTAAAGTCTCCCACTATTATTGTGTTATTGTTGATTTCCCCTTTCATACTTGTTAGCATTTGTCTTACATATTGTGGTGCTCCTATATTGGGTGCATATATATTTATAATTGTTATATCTTCTTCTTGGATTGTTCCTTTGATCATTATGTAGTGGCCTTCTTTGTCTCTTTTCACAGCCTTTGTTTTAAAGTCTATTTTATCGGATATGAGTATTGCCACTCCTGCTTTCTTTTGGTCTCTATTTGCATGGAATATCTTTTTCCAGCCCTTCACTTTCAGTCTGTATGTGTCCCTTGTTTTGAGGTGGGTCTCTTGTAAGCAGCATATAGAGGGGTCTTGTTTTTGTATCCATTCGGCCAGTCTTTGTCTTTTGGTTGGGGCGTTCAACCCATTTACGTTTAAGGTAATTATTGATAAGTATGATCCCGTTGCCATTTACTTTATTGTTTTGGGTTCGGGTTTATACACCCTTTTCGTGTTTCCTGTCTAGAGGATATCCTTTAGAATTTGTTGGAGAGCTGGTTTGGTGGTGCTGAATTCTCTCAGCTTTTGCTTGTCTGTAAATCCTTTGATTTCTCCTTCGTATTTGAATGAGATCCTTGCTGGGTACAGTAATCTGGGCTGTAGGTTATTGTCTTTCATCACTTTAAGTATGTCTTGCCATTCCCTCCTGGCCTGAAGAGTTTCTATTGATAGATCAGCTGTTATCCTTATGGGAATCCCCTTGTGTGTTATTTGTTGTTTTTCCCTTGCTGCTTTTAATATTTGTTCTTTGTGTTTGATCTTTGTTAATTTGATTAATATGTGTCTTGGGGTGTTTCGCCTTGGGTTTATCCTATTTGGGACTCTCTGTGTTTCTTGGACTTGGGTGATTATTTCCTTCCCCATTTTAGGGAAGTTTTCAACTATTATCTCCTCAAGGATTTTCTCATGGTCTTTCTTTCTGTCTTCTTCTTCTGGGACTCCTATAATTCGAATGTTGGAGCGTTTCATATTGTCCTGGAGGTCTCTGAGATTGTCCTCATTTCTTTTAATTCGTTTTTCTTGTTTCCTCTCTGATTCATTTATTTCTACCATTCTATCTTCTATTTCACTAATCCTATCTTCTGCCTCCGTTATTCTACTATTTGTTGCCTCCAGAGAGTTTCTGATCTCATTTATTGTGTTATTCATTATATTTTGACTCTTTTTTATTTCTTCTAGGTCCTTGTTAAACCTTTCTTGCATCTTCTCAATCCTTGTCTCTAGGCTATTTATCTGTGTTTCCATTTTGATTTCAAGATTTTGAATCATTTTCACTATCAATATTCGGAATTCCTTCTCTGGTAGATTCCCTACTTCTTCCTCTTTTGTTTGGTTTGGTGGGCAACTTTCCTGTTCCTTTACCTGCTGAGTATTCCTCTGTCTCTTCATCTTGGTTATATTGCTGTGTTTGGGGTGGCCTTTTTATATTCTGATAATTTGTGGAGTTCTCTTTATTATGGAGCTTCCTCACTTTGGGTGGGGTTCTATCAGTGGCTTGTCAAGGTTTCCTGGTTAGGGAGGCTTGTGTTGGAGTTTTGGTGGGTGGAGCTGGGTTTCTTCTCTCTGGAGTGCAGTGGATTGACCCGTAATGGGTTATGAGACATCAAAGGTTTTGGGATAATTTTGAGCTGCCTGTATATTGAGGCTCAGGGGAGTGTTCCTGTGTTGCTGGAGAATTTGGGTGGTATGTCTTGTTTTGGAACTTGTTGGCCCTTGGGTGGAGCTTGGTTTCAGTGTAGGTATGAAGGCATTTGATGAGCTCCTATTGCTTAATGTTCCCTGAATTCAAGAGTTCTCTAATGTTTTCAGGCTTTGGGTTTAAGCTTCCTGCTTCTGGTTTTCAGTTTTATTTTTACAGTAGCCTCTAGACTTCTCCATCTATACAGCACCGATGATAAAACATCTAGGTTAAAGATGAAAAGTTTCTCCACATTGAAGGACACTCAGAGAGGTTCACTGAGTTACAAGGAGAAGAGAAGATGGAGGGGGTAGTTAGAGGTAACTGGAATGAGATGCGGTGAGATCAAGAGAGGAGAGAGCAAGCTAGCCAGTAGTCACTTCCTTATGTGCGCTCTATAGTCTGGACCGCTCAGAGGTATTTACAGAGTTATACGGGGAAGAGGAGAGGGAGGAAGTAGACAGAGGTGACCAGGAGGATAAGAGAGAGGAATGAGTAGGAGAGAGACAAATCCTGCCAGTAACCAGTTCCTTAGGTGTTCTCTACCGTCTGGAACACACAGAGATTCACAGAGTTGGATAGAGAAGAGATGGGGGAGAAAAGAGACAGAGGCCACCTGGTGGAGAAAAAGGAGAGTCCAGAGGAGGAGAGAGTGGTCAAGCCAGTAATCTCGCTCTCAGGTAAACTTGGGTAGTGAAGTTTGGGTTTTTAAATGTACAAAATTGACAACAAAAACCTAAGAGCAAAGATTAAAAATCTGGAGTAGAGGTTGGATTTTCAAAGATACAATATTAAAGAAAAGCAGAAGGAAAAAGGAAGAAAGAAAAAAAAGAATTATTAAAAAACAAACAAACAAAAAAAAAACAAAACAAAACACCAACAACCATCCAAAGAGTATATATGGTGTTTGCCTTAAAAGAAAAAAAAAAAAAGTCTTTTTTTTTTAAAAAAAATAGTAATGCTAGGTTATAGAAATAAAAATTAGAGGAGAAATAGAAGACTTAACAATTAAAAAAAAACTCGGAAAAAAAAGGGAAAAAAAAAGCAAAAAGCAAAAAAAAAGAATGATTTTAAAAATATTAAAAAATTAAAAATATATCTGGCTCTTCTCTGATGTTATGGGCCGTGTGGGCTCACTTCCAAGGTGGTTCCCTCTGTTTAACTTCTTCTGTTTGCTGGTTTTTAGGCTCACTAGTTCAGTCGCGCTGTGGGGAGGGGGGATGCTGCAAACAAATAGCACTGTCGTGTGTACACAGTATCTCTGCCCCGCTTGACCTGTCCTTTCTCGCGGCGCACAAACCGCTCCAGCTCTACGATGCTCAGCCGGGAACCGTCTGGGGCCGGCCCTAGGCTGCGCGCACTTCCCCCGTCCAAGCCGCTCAGGTTCGGTGCTCAGGCAGCCCTCAGAGGCACAAATGCGGCTGGGACTGCGCTTTGTGCCCTTCCCAGGTCCGAGTAGCTCAGGAGTTTGGCGAGCGCAATCGCCGCGGCTTGTCAACTTTTCCGCCGCTGCCGCTCAGCTCTCTGGGTGGACCGCTGGCGCACCCCGTGAGGCAGACTGTGACTGTCCAGCACCCCCAGAAGTCTTAGCAAAGGAGCCTGCTTGCAGTTAGGTAAGTAAAGTCTCTCCGGGTCTGCAATTGCCCCTTTCCAGTCCTTACGGCTCTGGCTGCCTGTCCCCGGCGGGGAATGGTCTGCAGCTGGCTTTTTCCGCTCCGTCCTTTGTTCTGTGCTCAGTCCTGGCGGTGTCTTATGTTCGAGCTTTTCGCGTGGTAGCTGTCCCACAGTCTGGTTTGCTAGCCCAAGTTAGATCGTTCTGGTTGCGGGTGGGGCGTTCCTGCCCGTTTCTTGCAAAGCTCTGCAGCCCGCTCCTCCCGCGCGTCCCTGCCCTGCCCCCACTTCCCAATGGCGGATGCAGGCGTCTGTGCTGCTTTTCCGCTGGGGGAGTTACTGGTGGGCTTGTAATCTGTTGGTTTTAATTATTTATCTATTTTTCCTCCCTATTATGTTGCCCTCTGTGTTTCCAAGGCTCGCCACAGACTCGGCAGGGAGAGTGTTTCCTGGTGTTTGGAAACCTCTCTTCTTAAAATTCCCTTCCCGGGACGGGCTTCCCTTCCTGGGAGGGAGCTCCCTCCCCACCTCCTTTGTCTCCTTTTTCGTCTTTTATATTTTTTCCTACCTGTTTTTGAAGACAATGGTCTGCTTTTCTGGTTGCCTGATGTCCTCTGCCAGCCTACAGAAGTTGTTTTGTGGAGTTTGCTCGGCGTTGAAATGTTCTTTTGAGGAATTTGTGAGGGAGAACGTGATCTTCCCGTCCTATTCCTCCGCCTTCTTTCCCTTTGTTCTCCACATCCAGTTCTAACTGTTGCTTCCTGACCTGCATATAGGTTTCTCCAGAGGAATGTCAGATGGTCTGGTATTTTCATCTCTTTCAGAATCTTTCACAGTTTATAGTGATCCACACAGTCAAACCAGAAATAGGTGTGTTTTTTTGTTTGTTTGTTTGTTTTATGGAATCTTCTTAATTTTTCAAAGATCCAAGATTGTTGGCCTTTGGATCTCTGGTTATTCTACCTTTTCTAAAACCAGTTTGAATGTCTGGAAGTTCATGGTTCATATATTTCTGAAGCCTGGCTTGGAGAAATTTGAGCATTACTTTACTAGAATGTGAGATGAGTGTAACTGTGTGGTAGTTTGAGCATTCTTTGGCATTGCGTTTCTTTGGGATTGGAATGAAAACTTTTCCAGTCCATGGCCACTGCTATGTTCTCCAATTTGCTGGCATATTGAATGTAGCAGTATCACAGCATCATCTTTCAGGATTTGAAATAGCTCAACTAGAATTCCATAACCTCCATAACTTTGTTCGTAGTGATTCTTTCTAAGGCCCACTTGACCTCACATGCCATGATGTCTGGCTCTAGGTGACCAATCACTCCATGAATATCTGCATTGTGAAGATCTTTTTTGTTCAGTTCTACTGTATATTCTTGACATCTCGTCTTACTATCTTCTGTGTCTGTACCATTGGTAGGTCCGTACCATTTCTGTCTTTTATCGAGCCCATCTTTGCATGAATGTTGCCTCAGTATCTATAATTTCTTGAGGGGTTATCTAGTCTTTCCTATTCTTTTGCGTTCCTCTATTTCTTTGTATTGATCGCTGGGGAAGGCTTTCTTATCTCTCCTTGCTAATCTTCAGAACACTGCATTCAGATATTTGTATCATTCCTTTACTCCTTTCTTTTTCACTTCTCTTCTTGCCACCACCATTTATAAGGCCTCCACAGACAACTGTTTTCCTGTTTTGCATTTCTTTTCCACGAGGATGGTCTTGATCCCTGTCTCCTGTACAATATTACAAACCTCCGTCCATAGTTCATCATTCACTCTATTTATCAGATCTGGTCCCTTAAATCCATTTCTTAATTCCACTGTATAATAATAAAGGATTGGATTTAGGTCATACCTGAAAAGTTGGCTTAAAGAGCAACATTCAGAAAGCTTAGATCATGACATCTTTTTCCATCACTTCAAGAGAAATAGATGGGAAAACAGTGGAAACTGTGTCAGAACTTTGTGTGTGTGTGGGGGGGGGGGGAGGGAGTGTGCTCCAAAATCAATGCAGATGGTGATTGCAACCATGAAATTAAAAGATGCTTACTCCTTGAAAGGAAAGTTATGACCAACCTAGATAACATATTCAAAAGCAGAAACATTAGTTAGCCAACAAAAGACAGTTTAGTCAAGGCTATGGTTTTTCCAGTAGTCATGTTTGGGTGTGAGAGTTGGGCTGTGAAAAAAGCTGAGCACCGAAGAATTGATGCTTTTGTACTGTGGTGTTGGAGAAGACTCTCCAACTTCTCAAGGAAGTTGCAAGGAAATCTAACCAGTCCATTCTAAAGGAGATCAGCCCTGGGTATTCTTTGGGAGGTGATGTTAAAGCTGAAACTCCAGTTCTTTGGCCACCTCATGTGAAGAGTTGACTCACTGGAAAAGACTCTGATGCTGGGAGGGATTGGGGGCAGAAGGAAAAGGTGGCACCAGAGGATGAGATGGCTCGATGGCATCACCGACTCAATGGATGTGAGTTTGATGGTGATATACAGGAGTTGGTGGTGGACAGGGAGGCCTGGCGTGCTGAAATTCATGAGGTTTCAAAGAGTTGGACAAAACTGAGCAACTGAACTGAACAGAATGTGGGGAAAATTAAACAGCACTTTCTGTAGGGCTCGATGAGGCAAGAATAACTCATAGGGAAATGAGAACATATTCTGAGGTGATCCAAAATGAAAACACAAAGTCATCAGAGCAGAAGAAGAGCCCATATATATTTAAGGTTACATAAAAAGAAAGGTACCGAGTTCTAGGGAGAAGCTAATGCCTTCTTCAAAAGCTGAAAAAAAATTCAATTTCAAAAGAAGAAAGAGGAAATAAACAGATATTAGTACTGGTATGTTAAAATAAATAGAAAAATAATACAGAAAATTGAACATGAAACAAAATAGTTATAAAGAATACTAGGTAAACTACAATAAAAAGAGCAGATTTAGTTACTGAAGTGAGGATGAAAAAAGATGCCATTACTACTAAACATACTAAAATAGGAGGAATTTGGGTATTTATGAAAGGCATAACAACAAAAGTCTCAAACCATGTGAAGCATTCAAATTGCTAGAATAATAGAGTGACTAAATAAATAAATAAATAAATAAATACTGGAAAAAAGAACAGATTCATAAAAAAAAGAAGTTGAGTTGGTTATCCCATTGTTTGTAATTTAGCCCTTAGAACCAGATTTTTTTAATACTGTGCTATTTAGGTCGGTAGGTGGCCAATATGCTACTAGAGATCAGTGGAGAAATAATTCCAGAAAGAATGAAGACATGGAGCCAACACAACAACAAAACCCAGTTGTGGATGTGACTGGTGATAGAAGCAAGGTCCAATGCTTCAAAGAGCAATATTGCATAGGGACCTGGAATGTCATATCCATGAATCAAGGCACATTGGAAGTGGTCAAACAGGAGATGGCAAGAGTGATCGTCAACAGTCTAGAAATCAGCAAACTAAAATGAATGGGAATGGGTGGATTTAACTCAGAAGGCCATCATATCTACTAGTGTGGGCAAGAATCCCTTAGAAGAAATGGATTAGCCATCATGGTCAACAGAAGAATCCGAAATGCAGTACCTGGATGCAGTCTCAAAAATGATGACAGAATGATTTCTGTTTGTCCAATACATACCATTCAGCATCACAGAAATCCAAGCCTATGCATCAGCCAGAAATGCTGAAGGCATTGAATTTGAACAGTTCTATGAAGAACCACAAGACTTTTTTTTTTTGTATTACTATTTTTTTTCAGATAGATATTTAATATTTTTCAGAAGTGATCTCCTCACAAAAAGTCAGTCCAGTACTTGCAATTACATTTAAACCCATTAATTTCCCCCACAAGCTTGTTTATAAAGACACTCTGATGAGTGAACATCACAAGAGACAAGCAGAATTGTCACAAATTAAGTGTCTTGAATGTTTGCCTTTGAGTAAAACATATGAGCCTGTTACATTACACGCTCCACTTGGGCAGGGACAAGATCTGTTCCAAGGACCCTGTGTGGCCAGCACTGGACAAACACCTGGCACATAGGAGGCGCTCAATGACCACTGAGTGAAGGAATGAATAAATGGGGGATGGAGGGGGGAGGGAGAGACGGAAGGAAGGGAGGGAGGAAAGGATGCAGGGCGGGAGGATGGAAACAGATGTTATAGTCCCCCTGAGTTATCCCCAGTACACCAGGCAAGCACACCCTTGCATCCATCCCAGTGTGAGCAGCGCCCCACCCAAACTGGCCCCCCATCATCTTCCTCCCTTCCTTCAAAATCTAGCTGACCTCCACCCCTCCACAGAGCCTTCCAGGATGGCCCCACCCCTGAGCAATCACACTCTCCTTGTGTTTCTGCTCTAGTTTCTTAGAGAGGAAATAAGGGCAAGATAAGTCATTCAGAAGAAAAAAAAAAGTTTAAATATGCAGGCATACTCTGATCTCATTTTAAGAGTAGAAATGAAATGGCACAGGAGCAGAAACACCAAAATGTCAACAGCGCTTATCATGCAGGGGAGGAAGATTTAGGATGACTTCTGTTTCTTTTCCTTTTCACCACATCATCTTTCTGCAGTGACTCTCTCTAGGCAGAGACAATAAAGACAAGGGGCACTATGGGAAGTTTCGGCTGCTCCGTCCACTCGCTTGCAACACCCTAACCACCACCGGACCAGAACTCTTAGAAACAGAGACTGGTCTTCAGGGAAACTCCCTCTTGTACTGGGCAGGACCTCAAGAAACACCCGGTGGCGGGCAGCCCCACCCAGAACCTCCCCTATGCACATACCTGTTTCCACGGGACATGCCTCGCCCCCCACCAGATTTCTCAAAGGGCCATCTGGGAAGATAAACCTTCCAAGATTCTTCAGACAAGATCTGGGCGCAGCATCAGATGGCCTTGCCCTCGGCCCTCCTGCTCTGCTGCATGAAATGCAGGAACCCACAGGCTTGCAGCCACCAGGAGTGAAGGGAGAGCCCCGCCCCAGACCCAAGGGGTCAAGTCGATCGTCTGTCATTCAGTGCCAACACGTGCAGAAGAGGCACCGTCTCCTGAACTGGAGCTGGTTCTGGTTACCCTCACAGAACCATCATCGCCTCCTGCTGACAAGCCTTCCCTGGATAAACGCGAGGGTGCGTCCAGCTGGCAACTTGGCTGCCATGAATCCTGTGTGGTCCCACTCCAGCTCATCACCACTTGAAGGGAGATCCTCTCATTGTCAACTGCAAAGTCTCTTACAGATGATGCCAGGCGGCTCACTGGGTCTAAGTTTCCCTCTGGACCTGGTTTTCGTCCTCTTCCTTCAAATGCCTTGTCCACTCATGAGTGCCTCCACCGTCCTTGCCCTCAAAGACCAGCCACCCAGCCGGCAGGGGCTTTCTCACCCTGGGGACACATGTATCCCTGGCTCCCAGGAGAGCTCCCAACCCATCCCCTGACTGCCTGAGAAGCTTCAATTTCTTAAAATATTTCCCTTTGGTTTTTGCTGAATTTTCCCTCTTATCAGCCTTATGCTCTTGATCAGATCTTCTCTTCTAACCTGAGTGGACGATTAAAGCCCATCACCAGCACGGCCAGTGGTCTGCCCCACTGGCACCCGAGTCCCTCCCAGCTCACACTCAGCGTCACACTTGCTGTGGCATCCTTCCTCTGGGGCCCGCAGGACTATCTGTCCCAACCCCTCTCAAACATATTAACACACACACACCATCTCTCTATAAGGGAAACACTCAAGGACAGTAAAACACAGCAGCTAGAAACTGGGCTTGAATTCAAACTTCACCACCACGGGTTGTGGCCTTAGGAGGTGTCATCACTGCGCTAAGCTTGCTCCCTCCTCTATGAAATGAGAATAACAGGACCTCTACCACAGGGTGGGTTAGGGACCTCATGAAAACGATGTGTGTAAAGCACCTGGACTCTCTGCTTTTGGTGCACGGGCTCACAAGACCTTTTAAAACTAACAACCAAAAAGATGTCCTTTTCATTATAGGAGACTGGAATGCAAAACTAGGAATTCAAGAAACACCTGGGATAACAGGCACATGTGGCCTTTAACACAGAATAAACCAGGGCAAAGGCTCATAGAGTTCAGCCAAGGGAATACACTGGTCATAGAAAACACCCTCTTTCAACAACACAAGAGAAGACTACACATGGACACCACCAGATGGTCAACACCAAAATCAGATTGATTCTATTACTTCCAGTCATAGATAGAGAAGCTCTATACAGTCAGCAAAAACAAGATTGGGAGCTGACTGTGGCTCAGATCATGAACTCCTTTACTGCCAAATTCAGACTTAAATTCAAGAAAGTAGGGAAAACCATTAGATTATTCCGTTCAGTTCATTTCAGTTCATTCATGCAGTAGTGTCCAACTCTTTGTGACCCCATGAATTGCAGTACACCAGGCCTCCCTGTCCACCACATTTTTCAAATTTTACTCCCATTGCTGATTTCAATTTACATGGTTTGGATGACAGAGACCATATTTCGTATGATTTACATTATTAATGATTATTCCATGGCTTAATATAAACGCAATTATCAGGAATTTTCTGGAGATTGTTCCATGTGCAGTTGAGGCAGATGTGTATTCTTCTGTTTGTTTTGGGTGGAATGTTCTGCACATCTGTGTTTGGTCCACTGGATGAATCGTCATTTACGTTTTCTCTTCCCTCAGTGGTCTTATCTTCTTCTTGAATTATTTGAATATTTATTGCTGGATATTTATTCTTGAACTATAATTCTTGCTCATGTTTTGCAGTTTTTGCACTTCATGTTAGCCTAAAGGCAGAGAAACCTTTCAAATAGTAGTTAACTGTAACTCTTTAATGATGTGAACTTGTGTATGTGTGTGATATAACCATATATATTTAATGTAAAGATACTATGCAACATATATAGTTAATATAATCATTGGAATGACCGGTACTGAAGCTGCAACTTCAATATTTGGCCACCTGATGTGAAGAACTGACTCATTTGTGAAGACTGTTGGTGGGAAAGATTGAAGACAAGAGGAGAAGGGAACAACAGAGGATGCATGGTTTGATGGTATTGCCTATTTAATGGATAGGGGTTTGAGAAAACACAGGGGGTTGGTTTTGGGCAGGAGGGTCAGAATGTTGCAGTCCATGGTATGGTAAAAAATCAGATATGACTGTGTGGCTAGACTGAGTATATTTAATGCCATTTGTTTCATGTCAATTTTGATTTAAAGTCTGTTTTGTCTACTCTTAGTATAGTAACTATTGCACTCTATTGCTTATTGCATGCTTAAAATGTTCCTCACAATGTAATGTTGGAAATATATTCAATTATATGATTAGTCTCTTTGAGTCTATAGTTGTCATATTAAAAATAATTTCAAAAACATAAAAAATGAATATAAAAAAAATTTCCATTATCCCATCTTCTATTATACCACTTTAGTATGTGGAGTAATTTTCTTTTGGATTGTTGCTTTTTCTTTTATTACATACATTTTTGAGTGATTTTAAAACATAGTTCTAGATATTTTGATTGCTCTTGTACATTCATTGAGTCAAGTCCAACCCTTTGTGACTCTCTGGATGGCAGCACACCAGGCCTCCCTCGCTTTCACTGTTTCCCATAGTTTGCTCAAACACATGTCCATTGAATCGGTGATGCTGTCCAAGTATCTCATCCTCTATCAGCACCTTCTCTTCCTGTACTCAATCTTACCCAGTGTCATGGTGTTTTCCAAAATTGGTTCTCTGAATCAGTCTGGCAAAATCCTCGAGTTTCAGCTTCAGCATTAATGGTTCAGAAGTGTATTCAGGGTTGGTTTCCTTGAGGATTGATTGGCTGAATCTCTGCAGTTCAAGGGACCCCTAAAAGTTTTATCCAGCATCACAGTTTGAAGGCATCAGTTCTTTAGCTCTCAGCCTTCTTTAGATTCCATTTCTCACATCTTTACATGACTAATGGATAAACAATAGTGGTTTGTGGCTAAGTGTACCTTTGTTAATAAACTCAAGTTTCTTCTTTTTAATACAAGGTCAAGGTTTTTTCATAGCTTTTCCTCAAAGAAGCAAGTGTCTCTTCATTTTATGCCTGCGGTTACCATTCACAGTGATTTTGGAGCCCAAAAAACTGTCTGTCACGTATTCCATGTTTTCTCCTCCTATTTACCAAATATTGATAGGACCAGACAACTTGTGTTGTTCATTTGACTATTGAGTTCTCAGTGAGGTTTCTAGTCTCCTCATTCATACTCATCAACACCCTCTTCAGTTCCTCTTTACTTTCTCTTTTTACAGCTTTTCCACCTGCATATCTAAGGTGGTTAAAGTTTATCCTAGAAACCTTGATTCCGGCTTATTATTCATCCAGCCTGGCACTTTGAATAGTATAGTCTGCATATATTTCACATAAGCAGAGGGATAATATGCAGTCTTGTCCCTCGCCTTACCCAGGTTTAAACTGATAAACTGTTCCATATCTTGTTCCAACTCCTGCATCTTGAACTGCATACACATGTCTCAGGTGACAGGTTAGAAGGTCTGTGACTCCTCTCTTTCAAACTGTTCATTTTACTGTGATACACACAGCCAATGTCTTTAGTGGAGTCACTGAAGCAGAAGTAAATGCTTTTCTGAAATTCCCTCGTTCCCTTTAGGATCCAATGAATGTTTCCAAATTGTTCTCTGCTTCCTCGATTGTTTCCAAGTCTAGCTTTCACCTCGTTCTTAGTTTATGTACTGCTGTAGAATTTTGAGTTTTACCCAGCTAGCATTTGAAGGGAGCAACAGTGCACGGTTGTCTGAACATTCTTTGGCATTACCCTCTTCTGGTGTTAATGAAAACTGGCCTTTCCCAATCTCATGGCCACTGATGAGTTTTCCAAATCTGATGACATATGAACTCAGTGTCCCAGTTTAATAGCATAATTAAGAGTTTAGCAGTTTCATGTTAATGACTGCTTAAACCTTTTGATTTATCCTTCATATCTGAATAAGATCCTTATTGGTGTTAGTTTTAGCTCATTCATAATTTTGAGAATATTCTACTATGCTTTACTGGCCTGAAGTTTCTATTGAAAGATAAGCTGCTATATTTATGGGGATCCGACTGCATAATATTTATGTCTTTACACTTGTTGCTCTTAATAATTTTTTTTGTATGTTTAAATTATCAGTGTTTGATAAAAATATTCTTGTGGGATGTTACACTAAGGGTTCATCCTGTTTGGAACATTCTGCTGTATTGGTATTTAGGGAGCTATATCCTTCCCCATTTAATGGAGATTTTCAACTTTTGTCACTTGAAGAATTTTCTCAAGCACTGCCCCCCACCCTTTTTTTCTTTTCTCATGTTATTTTTTTTTTTTCTTTTCCATGTGGATATCCTCACCGTAGGACATGTAATATTGTCGAAGAATTCTCAGAACTTTTCATGTTTTCGTTCTTTAAAATATATATATTACACATACCACTTTGTTTCATTTAACCCTTCTTTCTCAGTTCAGTTCAGTTCACTCACTCAGTTGTGTCTGACTCTTGGCAACCCCATGAATTACAGCACGCCAGGGCTCCCTGTCCATCACCAACTCCTGGAGTTCACTCAAACTCATGTCCATCGAGTCAGTGAAGCCATCCAGACATGTCATCCTCTGCCCTCACATTCTCCTCCTGCCCCCAATCCCTCCCAGCATCAGAGACATTTCCAATGAATCAACTCTTCGCACAAGGTGGGCAAAGTATTGGAATTTCAGCTTTATCATCAGTCCTTGCAATGAACACCCAAGACTGATCTTTACAATGGACTGGTTGGATCTCATTGCAGTTCAAGGGAGTCTCAAGAATTATCCTAAAGACCACAGTTCAAAAGTATATATTCTCAGTGCACAACTTCCTTCACAGTCCCACTCTCACATCCATACATGACCAGTTTAAAAACCATAGCCTTGACTAGTCGGACCTTTGTTGGCAAAGCAATATCTCTGCTTTTGAATATGCTGTCTAGGTGGGGCATAACTTTCCTTCCAAGGAGTAGGCGTCTTTTACTTTCATGGCTTCAATAACCATCTGTGTTGATTTTTCAGCCCCCCAAAATAAAGTCTGACACTGTTTCCACTGTTTACTCATCTATTTCCCATGAAGTGATGAGACCGGATGCCATGATATTAGTTTTCTGAATCTTGAGCTCTGAGTCAAATTTTTCACTCTCCTTTGTCAATTTCACCAATAGGCTTTTTAGTTTCTTTTCACTTTCAGCCATTAGGGTGGTGTCATCTGCATATCTGAGGTTATTGATATTTCTCCTGGCAATCTTGATTCCAGCTTGTGCTTCTTCCAGCCCAGATTTCTTCATGATGTACTCTGCATATAAGTTAGTTCTTTCTCTGCCTCAGATATTTTACTGTTGGTTCCTTCCAGGGCTCTGCTTCTCTCTTTTATTGCATTGATTATTACTGTTTGATTCTTCTTTCCTTTTTCTAGCTGAACAGTAAACACACTCTTTCTTCTCAATCTGGACCTCCAGTGTATTTGCTGGCAACTCTACTTAGCTTACAAGATTTGGGTCATCTTTTCTGTCATAATTCTGAAATATTTTTCAGGAAAACTTCCTATCTCTTCTTTTGTTTGTTTTGGTGGGTTTTTATCATGTACCTTCACCAGCTTCATATTTCCATCCCCTTTCATTTTGTTTAGATTGCTGTGGTTTGAGTCCCCTTTCTGCAGGCTGCAGCATTTTGGATCCAATTTGTGGTGGAAACTGATCTTTGTGGGTGGGATTGGACCTGTATTTAAGGTTTAATATTTGGGATATTTTGTGCCTGTGCTCTGTCAGGTGGAGCTGGGTCACTTCTCTGTGAAGCGCAATGAATTGTCCTGTAATGTGCATTGCGGTGTCTGTGGGTTTGGTATGGTTTCAGGTAGCACATTTTATAATATTTATTTTTGCGTTGCTGCTTTGCTGGATAATCATTGTGTGCTGTCTTGCACTGAAATTGCTGGTTTCTGCTTTGGGCTTCATCTCCATGTAGGCATGGAACCTTTTGAATGTGCTTATTTTTTAATGCTCATTGGTGTCACGAATTCAAAAATGATTGAGAGATCTGGGATTGACCTCGTGGCCTATGGGTTTTGGTTCATGAGTTACAGTAGCATTATCAATTCTGCATCCTCAGAACAGAAGATAAAATCAGAGGTCGATGGTGCAGCAATTTTCCATAACCAATAACAGTTAAAGGGATTCACAGAGTTATACAGATCACAGCAAATTGAGGAGGGAGATAGAGGTTTCCAGAAGAAGAAAAAGAAGGGTAAAAAGGAGACAGTGCAATCAACTCAGGAAAGAAATTTGTAAGTGAAAATAGACTCAAAATATAGAATTCTTAAAGTATAAACATTGATTAATAAAAAGTTTCAAGAAGCAAAGATTAAGAACCTAATTTAACCTAATTTAAACTATTATAATTACCTAAGAAAATTCAGAAGTCAAAATAATCATCAAACTTATATTGTAGTATGTAGAAAAAAGTAAAGGCAATGATAAGGAACAAATAAATGGTTAATAAAAAAACAAACAGGAAAGCAATAAAGAATAATTTAAGAATTTCTCTAGAGTTGCTGTGTGTTTATTGGTGTCAGGTCAGTGTCAGATAATCTATCTTTCCTGCTTCTACTTGTTTTCAAAAGCTATTGCTGTCCTTGAATTGCACAGTTCCTGCATCACCTTCAGAGTTTCAGTGTGCATCACCTGTCATTTCTGGGCTACTCCACCCTTCTTTGTTATTTTCACTTCCTCATCTTGCAATTCTCTTCCGTGACATGTTTACGCATGACTAGCTTGCACCATAACACGAGGAGCAGCAGGCCCTTATTTGACCTCACCTGCTCAGTGGTGCAGTGGTGAGGAGGATCACGCTGAAAACAAATACCTGTGGGATATGTGGGTGGGGTTGCTTAAGGTGGATGGAGCACAGTGGGCTTGTCACTGCCATAGGTGACATGTACTTCATAGGTCCACCCTGCTCAGGTTCCTGGGTGATGTGCAAGTGCACTGACCACAGTGGGGCCTGTGTTTCATACACTTCCTGTCTAAGCCACCCAGGCTACTAGGTGCTCTGCAAGGCCACTGAACACAATCGACTATGTGCTTTGTTTCCTTCCCAGGTCCAAACTGGCCAGGCAACTGGGTGGCAGGCAAGGCACCACCAAGGTACTTCATGCATCTTATGTACCTTTCAGGTCCCAGCCACTCGGTTTGTTTGTAGGGTAAAGGACTTAGAGAACGCAAGGTTCAGAGAAAGAATGAGACCAGCAGTTTACAGGAACAGATCACCTTTAATGAGGCAAGAAAGGGCAGCAGTCAGATTAGTGAGCTGCTGTGCTAACCCAAGACAAGAGTAAGTATGTATGTATATATGTAAATATATGTAAATATATGTGCATGTATTTGGAAAGCCACTGTCTTAAGCGGGCCTGTTCTTCTCCGAGGTTGTTTGGAGTAGTAATCTCATAAACGGCTGGGGCAAGGAATTTTGGAAATCAGCCAGGGATTGATAGGATGATTTGGGAGAAGGAACAGAACAAACAAAATTTAGAGAAAGCAAATGAGCAGTATATACTTTAATGCTCTCTCAGTTTTATTATTTCATGTCCATTATTGAAAAGAAAGCTAAGAGGTTAAAAAGCAGGTTTTATTCATATATATATATATATATACATATATATATAAAATTTTCATACTTGAGACTGTAGAGGTAGCCTACTCAGTAATCATGATCACCATCATAACATGACTGACTTATTCAAAGATTGCACTACAGTCAGCAAAAGATAGGCATTTTACAAGTAGAATTATAAAAGGTCATTCTAGCTCTACTCTCCTTATGTCATGACTTTATTTCTTCCCAAGAAGACATAAACCTATATTTCCTAATGGATATTTTGATGTTGCTTTCTTGGTCCTGCAAAGACAGACTTAAATCTTTGTGGTGAATGCAACATCTCAGCATGGTAATCAGTTCTTGGAAAACATATGTAATGTTTCACTTTCTAGCTTCATTATCTATCTTTTCCACTAAATTTCAAGAGCTACAATTAGGCAAAATATTTTCAGTCATAATAAGCCACTTTCTACAACTTTTCCTAAGCATTGTTTGGGATTGGAAAGAACCTGTCTTTCTTCCTACCAAGTTAATCACAGATATCCAAGTCTTCTATGTGTTTCATATCTACCGAAGTTTGCTTAGGTAACTTGCACGTCAGCTAAGACATAGCGCATGCCAAATGATGTATTTTAAGTACTTACTGATTAACAATAAGAAGATATGAAATAAATTCTCAATCAAACGTCATATAAATTACTCAACACCAATAGTCTCCACTTCTACCATAATTTCCTTTCTTATTTACTGAGAGTTTAGTAAGGTGGTGTGTCTTCTTTATAATGCAGTGTCTAGGTTTGTCATAGCTTTTACATCCAAAAGCAAGTGACATTTAATTTGATAACTGCAGTCACCAGTTCTAGTAATTTTGAAGCCAAAGAAAATTAAGCTTGGCACTGTTTCCACATGACTACCCCTTCTATTTGCCAAATAGTGATGGGACCAGATGCCCTTATCTTTGTTTTTATAAATGGTGACTTTTCAGCATGGTTTTTCACACTTCTCATCCACCCTCATGAAAAGGCTCTTTATTTCCTCTTCACTTTCTATTTGTTTCCATGTTATCATCTATATATCTGAGGTTTTTGATGTTTTATCCATCAATCTTGATGCCAGCTTGTGATTCACTCAGCTGGTATTTTAATAGTATACTCTGCATATGATTCACATAAGCAAGTGAAAATAACAAGTGTTATCATGCTTCTTTTAGTTTTGAATTGGTCAATGGGTCCACGTCCAATCCAGTTCTTGTGTCTTCACTCATTTAATGGTGGTTTCAACTTTTACTTCCTCAAGATTTTCGTTGTACCCCACCCCTTTTCGTTTTGATGTTGTCCATCTAGACACCATATTCTCATCATGGGGCATTTACCATTACCTCATCAGATTTTTTCCTGGTTTCCTTTTTTTTTTTTCCACACCACACTCTTTTTCATTTATTTCCTCCTTTCTCAGTTCAGTTCAGTTCAGTTGTTCAGTCATCACTGACTCTTTACAACCCCATGAATCACAGCACATCAGGCCTCTCTGTCCATAGCCAACCTCTATAGATCATTCAAACTCATGTTTATAGAGTCAGTGATCCCACCCAGCCTTCTCATCCTCCATCGTCCCCTTCTCTTCCTGACCCCAATCCCTCCTGGTATCAGGGTCTTTTTCAATGAGTCAACACTTGGCATGAGTGTGCATAGTACTGGAGTTTCAGCTTTAGCATCAGTCCTTTCAATGAACATCAGGACTGATCTCTTCAGGATGGACAGGTTGGACCTTCTTGTAGACCAAGGGATTCTCAAGTGTCTTCGCCATCACCACAGTTAAAAAGAGTCAATTCTTCAGCACTCGGCTTTCTTCACATTCCATCTCTCACATTCATACATGACCATGGAAAAAACCCAAGCCTTGACTAGACAGACTTTTTTGGCAATGTAATATCACTGATTTTTAATATGCTATCTAAGTTGGACAACACTTTCCTTCCAAGGTGTAACTCTCTTTTAAATTCATGCAGTCATTGTCTGCAGTGGTTTTGGAGCCCAAAAACATAAAATCGGACAATCTTCCAATTGTTCCCCCATCTATTTCCCAAGAAATGATGGGACCAGATGCCTTGGTCTTCATTTTCAGAATGTTGAGCTTTAGGCCAACTTTTTCACTCTCCTCCTTCACTTTCATCAAGAGGCTTTTCAGTTCTTCACTTTCTGCAATAAGGTTTGTGTCATCTGCATATCTGAGATTATTGATATTTCTCCAAGTAATCTGAATTCCAGCTTTTGCCTTTTGCAGTCCATTGTTTTTTGTGATGTACTCTGAATACAAGTTAAATAAGCACAGTGACCATATACACCCTTGATGTCCTCCTTTTAATATTTGAAACCAGTGCTTTGTTCCATGTTCAGTCCTAACTGTTGTTCCTGACCTGAGTAGAGGTTTCACCAGGGGCAGGTCAGGTGGTCTCTTTCAGAATCTTTCACAGTTTATTGTGATCCACACAACCAAAGGCTTTGACATAGTCAATAAAGCAGAAGTCGGTGTTTTTCTGGAACTTTCTTGTTTTTCTGAAGATCTATCGGATGTTGGCAATGTGATCTCTGGTTCCTTTGTCTTTTATAAAAACAGGTTGAAAATCTGGAAGCTCACGGTTCATGTATTGCTTAAGCCTGGCTTGAATAGTTTTGAGCATTACTTTAATATCGTGTGTGATAGTGCAATTGTGTGGTAGTTTGCACATTCATTGCCTTTGCCTTTCTTTGGGATTGGAATGAAAACTGGCCTTTTCCAATCCTGTGGCCACTGCTGAGTTTTCCAAATTTGTTGGCATATTGAGTGTAGCACTTTCACAGCATCACCTTTCAGCATTTGAGATAGTTCAACTGGAATTTTAGCACCTCCACTAGCTTTGTTCGTAGTGATGCTTTCTCCCCCCACTTGACTTCACATTCCAGAATGTTTGGCTCTCAGTGAGTGATGAAATCATCGTGATTATCTAGGTCTTGAAACTCTTTTTTGTATAATTTCCCAATGTATTCTTGTTACCTCTTCATAATATCTTCTGCTTCTGTTTGATCCATATCATTTCTTCCCTTATCAAACCCATCTTTGCATGAAATACTACCTTTGTATCTCTAAGTTTCTTGAAGAGAAATCTAATCTTTCCCATTCTGTTGTTTTCTTCTATTTCTTTGAATTGATCCCTGAGGAAGGCTTTCTTATCTCTGTTTGCTATTCTTTTGGATCTCTGGATTCATATACATATATCTTTTCTTTTCTTCTTTGCTCTTTGCTTCTCTTTTTTTCCAAAGTTATTTGTAAGGCCTCCTCTGACAGCCATTTTGCTTATTTGCATTTTATTTCTATGGGGATGGTCTTAGTTCTTGTCTCCTGTACAATGTCATGAACCTCCATCCATTGTTCATCAGGCACTTTGTATATCAGATCTAGTCCCTTAAATCTATATTTCACTGTATAATGATAAGGGATGTGACAGGTCATACCTACATGATCTAATGGTTTTCCCTACTTTCTTCAACTTAAGTCTGAATTTGGCAAAAAAGGAGTTCATGATATGAGCCACAGTCAGCTCCCAGTCTTGTTTTTTGTGGACTGTATAGAGTTTTTCCATCTTTGGCTGCAAAGATAGAGTTAATCTGATTTTGATCTTGACCATCTAGTGATGTCCATGTGTAGAGTATTCTCTTGTATTGTTGGAAGAAGGTATTTGGTATAACAGTGCATTCTCTTGCAAAATTTTATTAGCCTTTGCCCTGCTTCATTCAGTACTCCAAGGTCAAATTTGCCTGCTTTTCCAAATTTTTCTTGACTTCCTACTTTTCCAATCCAGTCCCCTATAATGAAAAGGATAACATTAAAATATTAGTTTTAAGAGGTCTTGTAGGTCTTCATAAAACCATCAGTTTCAGCTTCTTCAGCTTCTTCCGCATTTCTGGTTGGGGCAAAGACTTGGATTACCATGATACTGAGCGGTTTGCCTTGAAAATGAACAGAGATCATTCTTTCATTTTGAGATTGCATCCAAGTGATGACCATGATGGCTACTCCATTTCTTCTAAGGGCTTCCTTCCCACAGTAGTAGATATAAGATCATCTCAGTTAAATTCACCCTTTCCAGTCCATTTTAGTTCTCAGATACTTAGAATGTCGACCTTCACTTTTACTATCTCCTGTGTGACCACCTCCGATTTGCCTTGATTCATCGACCTGACATTCCAGGTTCCTAGGTATTATTGCTCTTTACAGCACTGGACCTTGCCTCTATCACCAGTCACATCCACAACTGTGTATTGTTTTGCTTTTCTTCATCCAATTTTTTCTTTCTGCAGTTATTTCTCCACTGATCTTCAGTAGTATATTGGGCACCAACGGAACCAAGGGAGTTCCTTTTTTTCAGTATCCTATCATTTTGCCTTTTCATACTGTTCATGGGGTTCTCAAAGCAAGAATACTGAAGTGGCCTGCCATTTCCTTCTCCATGGACCACATCTGTCAGACCTCTCCACCATGACCAGCCCATCCTGGGTGCCACCACATGGCATGGCTTAGTTTCATTGATGTAGACAAGGCTGCAGCCTGTGTGACAAGATTGGCTAGTGTTCTGAGATTATGGTTTCAGTGTGTCTGCAATCTAACGCCCTCATAAGTAAAGTCAGATCCTAAAGATTGTATTCCTTACGTTATAACATTGATAAAAATTTTTGGAAAAACAAAAGTGAAGAACCAAGAATAAAAATTAGACTCATTTACATAGTGCAAAAAAAGAAAACGGAGCCCATATCATTCTTATGTATATAAAAGAAGTGTTTAAAAATAGATATATGTGTTTTTATTTGAAAGGTAATAATAGTTAATAGAAATAAAAGTTTAGGGTGTTAAAAAGGACTAACATTGTTAAAAGTTAAGAAACCATATAGAAATAAATCTCAAAAAAAAAAAAAAAGTTTGCTTTTTGGTGTCAGTACAGTGTCAGATAGTCCCTAGTTGAAGCTTGTACTTGTTGTCAAATTCTACTATTGTCCCTCCGTTGAACAGTCTCGGTATTAATTGAAGACTTAGTGTGTTGAGCTTGTCACTTCTGGGTTGGTTTATGCTTCTTCATTTATATTTCCTTCTTTTGTTTGAAAGCCTCTCCATATCTGGTTTTCAATATGAAACGTGGGTTGTGGTAGCTGCTTATTCGAACTCCCTTCTCAGTATTTTGGCAGTGATTTGGAACACTGACAACAAATACCACAGGGATATTTGGGGTGCTTGAGGTGGATTGATCACCTTGGGCTTGCCACTGACAAACATGACATGTCCTACCTGGGTCAAAACTACTCAACCCCCTGGTTGATACATAAGGGCACTGTCCCAAGTGGAGTTTGTGTTTCCCACACTTCCCAGCCAGTCAGGCACTTAGGGGCTCGACAAGAGCACTGACCATAATTGTCTCTGTGCTTTGTGCTCTTCACAAGTCCAAAATCTCAGGTGGCTGGTTGGAGGGCAAGACATAGTCTCAGGTAGGCCATGCCTGTTATACAACTCTCTGGTCTCAACCACACAGTTTGCTACCTGTGCCAGAGTGCACAGTCTCAGCTGTGCCATGTGTTTGCTCATGGTAGCTGACCCCAGGCTGTCATGATCTTGGCCTGTATGAACTGTCCATGAGCCCAGGTATTCATCATTAGCAAATGTCAACCAGCTTAGGGCTTGGTAGGGGATGTCTCTGGGACCAAGATACCAGTAACCTAGTTCCTTCTGACTCTGGCAGTCGTACACATTCCTCTCTACCTCCATGGGTAAATGGAAAGGGTCTTAAATGGAAGCTGGCTTGGTCTCCTTTGTTATTTTTTAGTGCACAGTCCTCTGTTCTGTGAGTGTGCCATGGTTCACTATGTGGCCTTAGAGCCTTCTTGTAGGAAAGGTCCTTTCTAAAATGGCTGTCTCTAGTGTTCCCATGGTTTATGTTTCTTTGTCATCTTAGCTCCATCAGATTGTCCTCAGGGCACTAAATCCTGGTTCTAACCATAGTCTGTTTGATATATCACAGGCCTCCCTCCCAGGCCTCATGTATGACAGTGGACAAAAGCATCTGAGCCACTGCTTGGCTAGTAATTGCATTTATTGATTGGTATAATCTATGTTTTTGTTCTTTTTTCCCCTCATTCTGTCCCCCCTGCCCCTGCTGCTGACACCTATGAGAGAGGGTTTCCTATCTTGTGTTAATTTTCCTCCTTTATGACTCCCTCTTCTGGGGGATTGAGATCCCCAAAAAAACTTTTCTTCCCTTATGTCTCTTATTTTGTCTTACCTCCTTTTGAAGAGATGGGTTTTCCTTTCTTGGTTTCTAGGGCCCATTAATATCATTCAAATGATTTCTGGAAGGTGTTCCATGTGTAGTCGATCCTTTTTTGGATTTGTGTGGGAGAAAGTTGACTGTACCTCCTATTCCTCTAACATTATGAGACCCCACCACGATCCTGGAAGATCCATTTTATTAGCTGAAGTCTTGTTGTTGCTCAGTCACAAAGCCATACCTGACTCTCCATGACCCCTTGGACTGCAGCACACAAGCCCTGTCTGTCCTTCTCCATCACAGAGGGTCTGCCTGAAATCATAGCCATTGAATGGGTGAAGCTATACAATATTTTCCTTAAGTGAATTCCATCGCTTCCACGAGCTTTGGCTTGTTTTTAGTTATACTTTCTAAGTCCCACTTGACTTCTCATTCCAGGATGTTTTGCTGTAGGTGAGTGATGATCACACCATCATATTAAGATCATGAAGATGTTGTGTGCATAGTTCATCTGTGTATTCCCACCACCTCTCTTAATAGCTTCTGCTTCTGTTTAGTCTGTGTAATTTCTCTCCTTTACTGTGCCTCTGTTTGCATGACATTTTCCCTTGATATCCCCGATTTTCTTGAAGAAATGTGTAGGCTTTCCCATTCTATTTATTTCCTTTTTTTTTTCCTTGCAGTGATAAATGAGGAAGGTTTTATCTCTCTTTTTTATTCGTTGGGATTCTTCATTTAAATGTGTATAGTTTTCCTTTCTCCCTTTATGTTTAGTTTCTCTCCTCTTCTCTGCTCTTTGTAAGGCCTCATCACTTTGCCATTTTGCTTTTTTTTCCTCCCCCGTGGAGAATGTCTTGACCACTGCTTCCTGTACAATATCATAAGCCTCCACCCATTGGTCTTCAGGCACTTGGTCTATCAGATAGAATCTCCTGAATGTATTTGTCACTTCCACTGTATAATCATAAGGGTTTAGATTTTACATGTGTAAAATATATTAATGCACTATTTCATCTAGAGAAATCTTCACCAAAACTTTCATCAAAGAAATACAGAGAACTCTACTTGTTATATGGCAAATAATGAAATACCGCTGTTCGATGTTTGACCGTTTAGCTCAAATCTTAATTTCTGAATCCTTGAAAATTCTCTATTTCATGTGTACAAATCTGGAAAAATTTCATATGTAAATAATTGAGATTTCATATGAGAACATTTCTCCCAAGATTTTCAAATGTGAAATACACAGAATTCCACATCTCATAACAGAAGACCTTCATTCAAACTTTCTTGATAGAAATGTAAAAAACTCCATGGCTTAAGCATGAAAATCTGTGAGCAAATTCAATATTGCTTGTAGGAAAATTAATGAAAAATTTTCAAATTTAAATAGATGCTATACAGTATTTCATGAAGGAAAGACAGCACAAAGATTTTCAAATGGGCAATTAAAGATTTTAAAATTTAAAAAATAAGACATTTAAAAAAATAAATAATAAAAAATAAAAACATATATACTTTAGACATTAAAAAATAAAATAAAAATAAAAATAAGTCCATATTTCAGGTGAGAAAACCTGTAGCCATGCTTTGATATATGAAATAAATATTTTCATATTTCCTATCAATGAATCTGTATCTGGATTTTCATAACTCTAACGTGAAAAATTCCACATTATACGCAGAAAATATTGTGTCTGTACTTTCATGTGGGATGGACAGAGAATTCCATATTTCAAGTTGGAAAATCGGTCCCTAGATTTGTATATGTGAATAATAGAGAATTTTGTATTTCACATTCTGAAATCTGAATCTAGGTTTTCATATGTGAAACTGAGAATTTCATCTTTTACATAGGACTATCTCATTTCAGATGTCTATACTTGAAACAGATAATACCTTCATCAAGAGGCACATTAGTTCCTACTTTTCCTCTGTCATTTGAGTATTATTGGGATAACTAAGATTATTTATATCTCCCACATATATTTTGTTTTTAGCTTGTGCTTCATCTAGGATTTTATTTCATCATGATGTTCTCTGCACAGAAGTTAAATAAACAGGGAAACAAGATATAGCTTTTACTTATTCCTTTTTCAATTTTGAACCGGTCAACTGTCCCATGTTCAGTTCTAACTGTTGCATCTTTACTAGCATGCATGTTTCTCAAGAGACAAGTGAGGAATTCTAGTATTCTTATTTCTCAGAATTTTCCAAAATTATTATTTACTTTTATTTATTTATTTATTCATTTATTCATTTGTTTATTTATTTTTGGTTAGTGTGTGATTCACAGGGTCCAAGTCATTAGCAGAGATAATTAAGCAGATGTAGATGATCCTATGGTATCCCCTTGCTTTTTCTATGAAACAGACATCAATTCATATGCAACTCTTATGACTAAATCACTAAAAACACATTACTGTGTTTGTTTGTTTGTTTATTTTATTTTTTGGTCATTGCTGCTGTTCTTTTCTCTCTTTATCAAGTAGTCAAGTACCAACTGGTAATTTCCTATGAACTTGCCATCTAATTCTACAAGAATTAAATTATGCCCAAGGCAGTCTCTGACCTTTGACACCCACCGAATGGAGTTAAAACACGAGATCCAAAATCAGACATCTGTACTCTGGGAAAATGTCAGGAATGTTCAAAAAATAGCTAGATATATTCAAATGCTGACTTTTTGAGCCCAATCATGTTGTTATATTTTATGTGGAAAGTTCTGCATTTCTTCATGCTGATGACAATTCCTCATTAAGAGACATTCCCAAAGAGGAAAGAAAAGCAATAACAACAAAATGTTCTTGATTGAATGTTGGAAGTGAAAGTAGTATCAGTTATGAGTGTATATATGCAACCTCTTACCAAACAGATTAATTCATCTCAACTAATGTTTTTGTTTTACTATTAAGGAGAAAAGAATAATCGAGCTTGCCAGGCAATCCTGAGAAGTTTCAAGAAGGCTGAAATGTAGGAGGATATGAAAAGCACCTCTCTCAATGAATGGATCACAGATAATACTTCTACATGGGCAACAGTTCTTCCAGAGCATCAGATAAATACTAGGAGAAGACCCTGGACACCACAATGTCCCACATGGGTTTCAGAGATATCTGGGTAGAAAAGAATTAAGATGGGAGAAGGAGGATAAGAGGAAGCAAGACACATCCCGTGCCTTGTGGTGAGAGATGCAGAAGCAGGGAAGAGATTTCCAGAATGAGGCAAGCCTCTTCACTAAAAGGCAAATTACTTTGGACTACAAGGAAGCAAGGTAAAACAGCTGATGAAATATAATTAGTATAAAGTAAGATTCACACAGACAATGTGTGTCGTTGCCCTATCTGGCCCAAACTGCAATGCAGCTCAACCAGTGTGCATGGGGTCTAGAAGCTGGACACGGTTTTAGAGAGCCATCCTGGGACAGGACTGTTGTTGATTATGTGGAGATGGCCTGGTGGGGCACGTACGAGTAGTTGTGTAGCAGAAAATGCCTTTTGAGCATTTTCCATAGTGTGGAAAGCTTTCCCAAACTATGAAAGAGGCAGGACCTTACTCTTAAGTCACACTCAGGAGGTACAGATATCTCTGCAGCGACTCCTCTTCCTGCCTGTTAACACCTACTGCAAGGCAATAGAGAAAGACCAGCAGAAGTACCACGCATGCTCCTGCAAACACAGGCTAGACAAGGATCCCATTATGGCCAAATCTCTTCTGCCCATGGCTGATGGCTCCTATTCATAATTGGCACCACCAGGGTTCCAGCACTCCAAACAGCTCTACCTTATCCTGTGCTCACCAAAGCAGACCCCAGTGCTCCACAAGTTTCTCAGGGCAGACTCCTTTGGTGACTACATGTGAGGAAGGATAAAAATTATTCCTGAGGCCTAGGGACGAGTCATTATGGAAGAAGATTGGAAATCTTCTAACCATGCTGCAGATTAAATATACACGATTAATGACACAGGCAGTGTATCTACAGAATACATCAAAAGATGAGAAGAGGCCAAATGACAGAAAATGCCCAGGCTTAGGCAGCTGTTAGAATCCACAGGAGTTACAGGACTTTGGAGTCTGAGTTGTCCTTAAATCCAGAGTCCAGTTATCTCCATTTTGGAAAGCTTCCCAAAGAGGTGTAGTTGTCCTCTGGCTCCTACTGGGGACTAAAACACTGGCAGATGAGACACTAGGAAACACGTTTTATTCTGTTGTTGCATTGAGTTATTTTGTTGTTGGGGCACTATTTTTCTCTGTTCCTTGTTACTACATATTGATTAGGCCTTTTAAGAGTATTTCAACCATATTTTTATTTTTTGTATAACTATTTCTACTTTATTTTGGTTTCCTATTTTCTGTGCCTTTTGTTGCTGTTGCATCGCTTCGTTTTTCAAAAAAGGTATGCATTTCCATATTAACTGGGATTTTCTGTTATTCTGTGGGAGCTGCATCTGATCTTCTTTTCAGAATTGTATTCTTTATTCTTCAGTGGACCCTGTGCTATGATGTTGGTTTTTACCTTGTGATTTACTTCATTGCTTTCCTTTATTAAGCTGTTGTCCTCTGTGCAATGTTTATTGTTTGTGGTACTTTTGATTATATTTTGCCATTTATCTTGCTACTCTTTTAATCTCAGTCTCTTACTATATCATCTCTTACTGTGGCTTTCTGAGCATAAGTTGGGCCTGATCTTTTCAGGTGTCAGCACTGAGACAAGAGTCATGGGACACCAGACTACAGTGCATATTACCGGTCTACAGTGCATATTACCGGTCTACAGTGCATATTAATGGGTGACATTCTCCATGAACCTTCAACTTAATCTGTGATGCACTACACACAACTGCCTGCACAACTCAGGGCTGATGCCTCACACCACACAACAAGCAAGACAGAAACACAAACCAGTCATCAGCAGATAGACTGCCTAATGTCTGAATAATCTCATCGTTCAGTTCAGTTCAGTCGCTCAGTCATGTCCGACTCTTTGCAACCCCATGAATCGCAGCACACCAGGCCTCCCTGTCCATCACTGACTGTCAGAGTTCACTCAGACCCATGTCTATCGAGTCAGTGATGCCATTCAGCCATCTCATCCTCTGTCGTACCCTTCTCGTCCTGCCCCCAATCCCTCCCAGCGTCAGAGTCTTTTCCAATGAGTCGACTCTTCACATGAGGTGGCCAAAGTACTGGAGTTTCAGCTTTAGCATCATTTCTTCCAAAGTAATCCCAGGTCTGATCTCTGTCAGAATGGACTTCTTGTATCCCCTTGCAGTCCAAGGGACTCTCAGAGTCTTCTCCAACACCACAGTTCAAATGCATCAATTCTTCGGCGTTCAGCCTTCTTCACAGTCCAACTCTCACATCCATACACGACCACTGGAAAAACCGTAGCCTTGACTAGACGGACCTTAGTCGGCAAAATAATGTGTCTGCTTTTGAATATACTATCTAGGTTACTTTTCCAGGATGTCTGGCTCTAGATGAGTGATCACACTATCATGATTATCTGGATCGAGATCTTTTTTGTACAGTTCTGTGTATTCTTGAAACCTCTTCTTAATATATTTTGCTTCTGTTAGGTCCATACCATTTCTGTCCTTTATCAAGCCCATCTTTACATGAAATGTTCCCTTGGTATCTCTAATTTTCTTGAAGAGATCTCTAGTCTTTCCCATTCTGTTCTTTTCCTCTATTTCTATGCACTGATCGCTGAAGAAGGCTTTCTTATCTTTTCTTGCTATCCCCTGGTACTCTGCATTCAGATACTTATATCTTTCCTTCACTCCTTTGCTTTAGCCTCTCTTCTTTTCACAGCTATTTGTAAGACCTCCCCAGACAGACATTTTGCTTTTTTGCATTTCTTTTCCATGAGGGATGGTCTTGATCCCTGTCTCCTGCTGTACAATGTCGCAAACATCATTCCATAGTTTATCAGGAACTCTATCTGTCAGATCTAGGCCCTTAATTCTATTTCTCACTTCCACTATATAATAATAAGGGATTTGATTTAGGTCATACCTGAATGGTCTAGCGGTTTTACCTACTTTCTTCAATTTAAGTCTGAATTTGGTAATAAGGAGCTCATGATCTGAGCCACAGTCAGCTGCCGGTCTTGTTTATGTTGACTGTATCGAGCTTCTCCCTCTTTGGCTGCAAAGAATATAATTAATCTGATTTCGGTGTTGACCATCTGGTGAGGTCCATGTGCAGAGGCTTCTCTTGTGTTGTTGGAAGAGGTTGTTTGCAATAAACAGTGCATTTTTTTTTTTTTTTTTTTGCAAAACTATATTAGTCTTTGCAGGCCTCATTCCATATTCCAAGGCCAAATTTGCCTGTTACTCCAGGTGTTTCTTGACTTCCTATTTTTGCATTCCAGTCCCCTATAATGAAAAGGAAATATTTTGGGGTTGTTAGTTCTAAAAGGTCTTATATGGGGAAACAGTGGAAACGGTGCCAGACTAATCCCATAGACACCTACAAATGACATGAACTGACATGGCACCACCATTAGAGAGGGAAGACTCAGCTGCAGACTTAGACGTAGTTGTCAGTCTCTTCCACTCCAACACTCACACTGGTCACTCAACCAACTTTATTGACTTGGAGTGGAGATTTGGACATAACTATAACCCAGCAGACTGGGAAGAAATGACCATTAACACAGTAAGTAGGGAATTGTGAAGACAGAGAAATATGTTGTGGGCAAAGGAACATGATAAAATCTTACAACATAATGAAAGAAAAAATGGGTAGGCTCCCTGAGAAAGATTCAGAAGTTATGGTAGTAAATGTGATAAAACATTAGAGAAATAGGATAGAGAATAGATGAGAAATTTTTCTGAAGGGCCTAGAAAAATGAATAAGTAACAACAAATAATTACAAACACAAAAACGGGCATTAGTCTATATAGGATAATACACACTCTTGTACTGTTGAAGCCAACATAATTTTGGAAACAATTTATCCTCCATTTAAAAATGAAGTTTAAAAAGAAACACGAAATACTTGTGGCTGATTCATGTTGATGTATGACAAAACTAATACAATATTGTGTAAAGTAATTAACCTCCAGTTAAAATAAATAAATATATATATATATATATATATATATACACACACACATATATATATGTCAAAAAAAAAACACACACACACACAAAAAGAAAAGAAAAGAAACACAAGCATTCAAAGGCACAAGAGACCTGACAAAAATTAACTGATACTTGTAGGATATTTCACCTAAACACAGCAGTGTTTTGCCTTGGGTTTATCCTGTTTGGGACTCTCTGGGTTTCTTGGAACTGGGTGATTATTTCCTCCCCCATTTTAGGGAAGTTTTCAACTATCCTCAAGGATTTTCTCATGGTCTTATTCTTCTGGGACTCCTATAATTCGAATGTTGGAGCGTTTCATATTGTCCTAGAGGTCTCTGAGATTGTCCTCATTTCTTTTAATTCGTTTTTCTTTTTTCCTCTCTGATTCATTCATTTCTACCATTCTATTTCACTAATCCTATCTTCTGCCTCCTCGTTATTCTACTATTTGTTGCCTCCAGATTGTTTCTGATCTCATTTATTGAGTCATTCATTATATATTGACTTTTTTTAAATTTATTCTAGGTCCTTGTTAAACCTTTCTTGCATCTTCTAAATCCTTGTCTCCAGGCTATTTATCTGTGATTCCATTTTGATTTCAAGATTTTGGATCATTTTCAGTATCAATATTCGGAATTCTTTCGCAGGTAGATTCCCTATGTCTTCCTCTTTTGTTTGGTTTGGTGGGCATTTCTCCTGTTCCTTTACCTGCTGAGTATCCCTCTGTCACTTCATCTTGGTTATATTACTGAATTTGGGGGTGGCCTTTCTATATTCTGGGAATTTGTGGAGTTCTCTTTATTATGGAGTTTCCTCACTGTGGGTGGGGTTGTATCAGTGGCTTGTCAAGATTTCTTGGTTAGGGAGGCTTGTGTTGGAGTTCTGGTGGGTGAGGCTGGATTTCTTCTCTCTGGAGTGCAATGGAGTGACCAGTAATGTGTTATGAGATGCCAATGGTTTTGGAGTAACTTTGAGCTGCCTGTATATTGAAGCTCAGGGCTGTGTTCCTGTGTTGCTGGAGAATTTGCATGGTGTATCTTGCTCTGGAACTTGTTGACCCTTGGGTGGTGCTTGGTGTCAGTGTAGGTATGGAGGCATTTGATGAGCTCCTATTGATTAATGTTCCCTGGAGTCAGAGGTTCTCTGATGTTCTCAGGGTTTGGACTTAAGCCTCCTGCTTCTGGCTTTCAGTTTTATTGTTACAGTAACCTCAAGGCTTCTCCACCTATACAGCACCAATCATAAAACTTCTAGGTTAAAGATGAAAAGTTTCTCCAAGTTGAGGGACACCCACAGAGGTTCACTGAGTTACATGAAGAAGAGTAGAAGGAGGGGGTAGTTAGAGGTGAATGGAATGAGATGAAGTGGGATCAAAAGAGGAGAGAGCAAGCTAGCCAGCAATCACTTCCTTATGTGTGTTCCACAGTCTGGACCGCTCAGAGGTATTCACAGAGTTATACAGGGAAGAGGAGAGGGAGGAAGTAGACAGAGGTGGCCAGGAGGATAAAAGAGGGAAATGAAAAGCAGAGAGACAGATCCAGCCAGTAACCAGTTCCTTAAATGTTCTCCACCATCTGGAACACAGAGATTCACAGAGTTAGGTAGAGAAGAGAAGGGGGAGGGAAGAGACAGAGGCCACCTGGTGGAGACAAAGGAGAGTCCAAAGGAGGAGAAAGTGGTCAAGCCAGTAATCTCGCTCTCAGGTAAAATTGGGTAGTGAAGTTTGGGTTTTTAAATTTAACAAAATTGACAACAAATACCGAAAAGCAAAGATTAAAAATTTAGAGTAGAGGTTGGATTTTCAAAAATACAATATTAAAGAAAAGAAGAAGAAGAAGGAAAAAAAAAGCCACAAGGATTATTAAAACAACAACAACAACCACACAAAGACTATATACGGTGTTTGCTTTAAAAAATATGGTCTTTTTTTTTTTTTTCTGAAAAGTAATTGTAGGTTACAAAAAATAAAAATTAAAGGATAAATAGAGGACTTAAATATTTTTAAAAGTTAAAAAAAAAGAAGAAAAATAAAAGAAGAAAAAACTACCACACAACCACATCAACAAGAAAGAAAAAAGAAAAAGAAATGATCGTAAAAATAGTAAAGATATATCTGGCCCTTTCTCTGGTGTTGTGGGCAGTGTGGGGTTACTTCCAAGATGGTTCCCTCCATTTAATTTCTTCTGTTTGCTGGTCTCTTCAGTGTCTGATATCCGTCCTGACAGAGGAGGGGTGGTGGTGGACACTTTTTTTTTTTTTTTTTTTTTAGGCTCCCTTGTTCAGTCGTGCTGTGGGGAGGGAAGGATGCTGCAAACAAATAACACCTGTGTGTGCTTACAGTGTCTCAGCCCTGCTGGGCCTGCCTCTGCTCATGGCGCACAGCGCTCAGGCTCTACTTTGCTCCACCATGAGCAGTCTGAGGCCGACCCTAGGCTGCATGCACCTCCCCGGTCTAAACCACTCAGGTTTGGCGCTCAGGTAGCTCTCAGAGGCTCAGATCTGGCTGGGGCTGCGTTTTGTGTTCTTCCCACATCCGAGTAGCTCAGGTGTTCGGCGAGCACGGTGGATGTGACTCATCGCCTTTCCCGTCTCTGCTGCTCAGTTTTCTGGATGTACCGCTGGTGCCCATTGTGAGGTGGATGGTGACTGTCCAGAACCCCCAGAAGTCTTAGCAAAGAAAACTGCTTGCACTTTTGTAGGTAAAGTCTCTCTGGGGCTGCGATTGCCTCCTTCCAGCCCTTATGGCTCTGACTGCCTGTCACCGGAGGGGGATGGTCTGTAACCGGCTATTTCTCTTCCATCCTTTGTTCTGTGTGCAGTTCTGGTGGTGTCTTATGTTCAAGCTTTTCACGTGGTAGCTATCCCACAGTCTGGTTTGCTAGTCCAAATTAGTTCATTCTGGTTACCCCTCAGGCGTTCCTGCCTGATTCTTAAAAAGCACTGCAGTCCCCACCTCCAGTGCCTCCCTGCCCTGCCCTCACTTGATAGTGTCGGATGCAGGCATCTGTGCTGCTTTTCGCTGGGAGAGTTACTGTTGGGCTTGTAATCTGTTAGTTTTAATTATTTATTTATGTTTCCTTCCTGATATGTTGCCCTCTGTGCTTCCAAGGCTCACCACAGACTCGGCAGGGAGAGTGTTTCTTGGTGTTTGGAGACCTCTCTTCTTAAGATTCCCTTCCCAGGATGGGATTCCCTTCCCAGGATGGAGCTCCTTTCCTACCTCCTTTGTCTCTTTTTTCATCTTTTATATTTTTTTGCTACCTGTTTTTGAAGACACTGATCTGCTTTTCTGGGTGCCTGATGTCCTCTGCCAGCATTCAGAAGTTGTTTTGTGGAATTTGCACAGCATTGAAATGTTCTTTTGATGAATTTTTGAGGGAGAAAGTGGTCTCCCTGTCCTATTGCTCCTCCAGCTTTACAATATTTCTTAATCAAATAGAATTTGACAGGGGGTGTGCAGGGGGGATGGCATAGCGTACGGTGAGAGTGAGGGGATATGGTCACACCAAATAGAATCTGGGGTCATAGTTCCCTCATGGGGATAGAACTCACTGCCCCTGCAGTGAAAGCACAGAGTCCTCCTCACTGAACTGCCAGGGAAGTTCCTGGAATTGATTAAAGGAAAGATATCTAATTAGGATCTGGTGACATTTTACATTGTAGTTTGTTACCAGTGATTATAGTTCATATCATTTTATAGTTTTGTGATTTTACTAGGTTAAAATTTTGGGGGGTTTCTTTTTGTTTTAAAAGCTAAAAACTCTTTTATAATTCCATGGAATTAAAAAAAATCTGTAGACTATTTTATATAGTGGTGGCTTTTTTCTGAATGTGAATGTTTTGCTCCATTGAACTGAATGGTAATAACATTTGTAGAAGAGACACAGAGTGAAAGGTCTGTCTTTTTGTTAAGTGACATAACAGCACCCATTGCATGAGTTATTAGTCGGAGTTTGGAGACAGACTGTGTTGGGCTAACCTCCTTATTCCTGTTTTCATCCCTTGAATAATAATCAGAAGCTTTCTCTGAGGGAAGTGGGGCCAGCTGTCAGGCTCCTAAGTATCTACTGGCCAGCAGGGCTAGAGTTAAATGCAGCAACTGGTAGATACGGGATGGGGCAAGAGGTCACCTTGTCCCTTTTTTATTATTTATTTATTTATTTATTTATTTATTTATTTTGCTACCTGGAGAGATGCTTGTCCTGGTACAAGTGAGGCCAAAGCTGTGTCTTCGTGCCCAGAGGATGTCTCTGAGCCTGCCTTGGGTTCTGCTAGGGTGGAGGGACAGCAAGTTCTCCCCGGTTCCTTGGCCAGAGAAGACCATGCCCCCACTTGCTCTCTGACATCCCCCCATGACTCACTCTGTATTAGGTTCTTCAGAACGGGTGTCCAGGACCCACCCCAACTCCTGGGCCTGGCGGGCCAGAGCCTGCTGTGGAATGAGGCCTTGGCCATGGTGGCCCTGGAGGAGCTGCCCCTAGAGCTCTTCCTGCCACTGTTTATGGTGGCCTTTGCTAGGAGGCACACCCAGGCCCTGAAAGTGGTGGTGCAGTCCAGGCCCTTCCCCTGCCTCTGCCTGGGGACCCTGATGAAGGAACACCAGCCTCATCTGGAGACCTCCCAGGCTCCATTTGATGACCTGGACATCCTGCTTGCTCAGGGGGTCCAACCCAGGTAAGGTCAACCGGGCAGACTGGTGGGGCCTGGGGGTGTGAGCAAGATGCAGCCAGGGCGGGAGGATGAGGAGTTCACTTGGACAGGCATCCAGATGTACAGGACTGGTTGAGGGGCAGAAGGGACACAAGGCATGTGCTCCCCACCAGTGTCCCTTAAGGTAGGGACCAAGGGGGTTCCTGAAGCCCGGGGAGCTGTGGTATATGGAGTGCAGAGCCCTCGTGGGGTTCTGGTGCCAGTCGGCCTCTGCACAGCTCAGCGTGTCTCCTGTGGCCCTGCAGGCAGTGGAAGCTGCAGCTGCTGAACTTGCACTGGAAAGCCCACCAGGACATCTGCACCATGTGATCCAGAAACATGGAGAGTGTTTGCTCATTGCTGGAGCCCGAGCCAGCCCAGTCCATGCAGAAGAGGTGCAGGGTGGAGGCACATGTGGGCTAAAGCCCACACGGGCCCCTGTGCAGGTGCTGCTTGACTTTTACATCAAGGAGGACACCCGGAACCAGACCCTCAGCTACCTGCTGAAGACGGCCAAACTGGAGAAGCCTGCTGCACCTGAGCTGCCAGAACCTCAGCATCTCCACCATGCCCACGCAGAGCATCACGAGGATCCTGAAGGTGGTGAAGCTGGACTGTGTCGAGGACTTGGAGGTGCATTGCACCTGGAATCTGGCCACTTTGGGCAGGTTTGCGCTGCACCTGGGCCGGATGGGCAACCTGCCCTGGCTGCTGCTCTGGTGCATCCACGTGTTGCCACACACAGCTCCCAAACAGGAGGTGCACTGGATCACCCAGCTTACCGCCCAGTTCCCGCATCTGCACCACCTGTAGGAGATCTACCTGAATTCCATCTCTTTCCTCGATAGCCTCCTGCACCAGGTGCCCAGGTAAGGCATGGCGCCAGCTCCGTAGACCAGAACGGTCGTCTCTCTTTCATTACCGTCAGGACATGTACTCTGTGCCTGCTGTGGACATTGCCAGGGTGCCCAGGCCACTCGGAAGTCCTCACGATGCTGCCGCTCTGTCCCCGGGCATCTTGTCAGGTGACCTTCCTGGTTAGGGTCAGAGGAGTGGCCTAGGTTAGATGCTGTCAAAGCGGACTCCTTTCTGGGAGTCCGCATAGTGATGGTCCGGTGTGATGCCCTTGGGAATTCTTTCCGAGAGAGTGATGTCTTAGCTGAGGTGATGACAAATAATTAAGCAAGGAGGACATTGGTCCATCAGGCATGAGGTTTCAAGTCCGAAGCTCTGTTTCTCCCTCCCTCCTGCCACATTTGTCCTGAACTGTTTTAGGCTCCAGGTGAGCTGTGGAAAGTAGGTGATTCTCGAGATGACAAGGAGGGACCATGAGGGGAAATTGTAGCTCCTAAGCAGTCCAGAGAAGATAGAAAGTTAAATAAACATCATTGTTGAAGTGGCTCCAGTCTCTCTAAGTCCAACTCACAATTATGGTTTTACTCTAAGACTTCTGACTACATAGGAAATTCTCAATAACAGGTTATCACTCTGCCTTGAACACAGTGATAAAACCTGAGAGGATGTGGCCTAGTCTGTCTGCATGAATGTGTTGCATTGATTCCCTTTCTGGCAGCTGAACTAAGTGTGCAGGAGTGAGCATCACTAGAGGGAACCTTCTTCCAAGGGACCCTCACTGCTAACCTCACCAGGCCCTAGACTGCAGCATTTTCCCCAGTGGATTCAGCAGATGCAAATCCTCCATCTTGTACCCTGGGCAGTGCCAAAATGGGTTCACTGTGCAAAATCAGCCCCAGAGTCCTGGGTGATATTCACCCGCAGTCCATCGGGAGCCTCTGGGACCCACCAGCCCATGCCCATTTTCCCACTGCTCAGCCGTGTCTAACTTTTTGGGACTCCATGGACTGTAGGCTGCCAGGCTTCTCTGCCTATGGAATTCTACAGCTGAGAATACTACAGTAACAGATCTCTTTTCCAGGAGGTCTTCCCAACCCAGGGATTGAACTTGGGTCTCCTGCATTGCATGCACAACTGAGCAGCCAGGCAAGCCTCCAGTTTCTAAGAGACAACCCAACATCCCTGAACCCATTGTCCAAATGTGCATTTATGTCACTCATATCCCCACATGTTTTATTTTATTTTTTTTACATGAATATAAACTTTCACAGGCAAATATTTATTCAAAGGCTGATGGAAATCTATTCCCAATCGTCAAAAAATGTCACTACTGAGTTCAGTGTTTCAGTGTTGAGTGTAACTTGGCATTTTTCTCCTTGGTGTCATTCATCTGTAACTTTTTTTCATAAAACCTTAATCCTCAGGTATTTAGCTTGAGCCAAATGGTAACGATAAAATTTCCTCCAAATCCTAGTTCTCTGCAAACCTGGCCATACTAAGGCTTTTAACTAATTCTCTTTTCCCACCAGAGCTCTTTACTGAGATCAAGTCCTCTAAGAGTCAGAGGAGATTTAGCAACTAAGCCAAATAACAGCACCCCTTCAGAGTGGTAGGCGCCAACTATACCCCTTTTTGTGACCGATGGAGCTGCGACCGGCATGGACTACCAAAATTGTGCTATGGTAATGTTCTGGAAATTAGCATTGCCTTGATTTGAGCTTTCCTGGTGGCTCAGATGGTAAGGAATCCACCTGCAATGCAGGAGGCTCAAGCTTAGTCCCTGAATCAGGAAGATCCCCTGGAGAATGGAGTAAGTACCCACTCCAGTATTCTTTCCTGGAGAATTCCATAGAGGAGCCTGTTGGGTTACAGTACACGGAGTCATAAAGAATCAGATAGGACTGACTAACACTTTCACGTCACCTTTAATCCTTTAGGTAAGCAGGTGGTGCAAGTCGTCATTGATTGAGTTTCTCAATGTGTCATGATCCCATGTTTTGTTCCCTCTCTGTCCCACCCTTGCATTGAAGCTACAAAACCATCCGTTTATGATTTCTTACTCAGGGAATTAGAGCTGAGGGCAGAAGCAGCAAGAAGCCAGACGCTCTGCACTGATTAGGTGAGGATGAAGGAGAAGAGTGAAAGAGCCAGCTTAAAACTACATACTGAAAACACTAAGATTGTGGCATCTAGCCCATTACTCCATGGTAAATAGAAGGAAAAAGGTGGAAGTACTAAGAGATTTCCTCTTCTTGGGCTGTGCAATCACTGCAATGGTGATTGCAACGATGAAATCAAAAGACGGTTGCTTCTTGGCAGGAAAGCTATGACAAACCTAGACAGTGTGTTGAAAAGCAGAGATGTTACTCTGCCAACAAAGGTCTGTATAGTCAACGCTATGATCTTCCAAGTGGTCATGTACAGTTGTGAGAGCTGGACCACAAAGAAGGCAGAGCACCAAAGAATTGTTGCCTTCTAGTTGTGGTGCTGGTGAACACTCCTGAAAGTCCTTTGGACAGCAAGGAGTTCACACCAGTCAATCTTAAGGGAGATCAACCCTGAATACTTGTCAGAAGGATTGATGCTGAAGCTGAAGGTCCACTATATTGGTCATGTGGTATAAGCAGCTGATTCACTGGGAAACTCCCTGCTGCTGGGCAAGATTGAGGGCAGAAAGAGAAGAGGGCAACAGAGAATGAGATGGCTGGATGGAATCACCAATGCAATAGACATGAACTTGGGCAAACTTCAGGAAATGGTGAGGGACAGGGATGTCTGGCGTGCTGAAGTCCATGGGGTTGCAGATACAACTGGGCAAATGAACAACAATTTCTTGAGATAAAGCTGTTCCAGAGAGAGTAGAAGAGGAAAAGATTTGTGAGAACAATGGAAGGGCCAAGCTCTCCCCTAGAGACGGAGGAAGTGGGTAGAGGCTAGCCACCTGGATTAGTGCTGTCTTGAAAGGTGTGCTTTTGGACACCTTGTAGAGTCCACTTCTCACATGGCCCTGTCCCAAGGGCCTGATCACCTCCTGGTTACCGGGTTCTCAGTTGGTGTAAGATGATCAGCCTTGTTGGCAGACACTCAGGCTGACCACATGTCGCTCCACGGCCACAAGCCCCAGGGAGCTTCCTCCTTGACCACAGCAATGAACCTGGACCAGAGTTGGCCTTGGGGTTGTCCACAGAAGGAAAGGTGGGAACAGGCCATGTCTTTCTTTCTTCTTTGTTTCTTTTGTTGGCCAGCCAAAACAGCTTTTAGGATCTTAGTTCCCCAACTAAGGATAGAATCCATACCCTCAGCAGTGAAAGTGCAGAGTCCTAACCACCTCAGGACTACCAGAGAGTTCCCAGTAGGTCATTTCCTGAGCCTGGTGGATGCCCCAGAAGCCTGATGTTGGCTGCTGAGAGCCAGGCTTCTATGGGCCAGGCTTTGATGAAGTCACCAAACGTTCCTTTCTCCCTGACCTCTGGGATACCTGTGACCATAGCCCGTATCATAGAAACTTCTGGAGGTAGAGAGAAGAGAAGGATGACGTACCCCCTCTCCACTCATATTCCTTTCCTGGCTACCTAATGCCTTCCAATAAATTCATCTGCCCTCAATCCATCTACAGAAAGCATGCTGTCCTCCTTCCCAGAAACCTTCCCTGAAGAAGAAGTTGAATTCATGTCCTCTGCTTCTTCCTAACCTAACATGTGAAGGCTTTTCTGTACACTTGGTGACAAGCTTCTGCTAGACAGCTTTGGGTTTCTACCTTTTTTTTTTTTTCTCGTTAAAACACATGCTTTCCTTCACATCCAGGATGGTGTGAGCACAGGCCTCACTCTGTTCTCAAGGTTCTGTCCCTCAGAGTATAGGAGAGAAGTAAAAAACAAACAAAGAAACAAACAAAAGAGGCAGGGCAGAAAGAGATTTGTGTGGGGACGTTTAGCAGTAGTGGTCTGCAAGACGGGGTCCACAGGAGCAGGCTGCGTCCTGGAAAATCTGGGTGGGTGGTCATTTGTTGATGTTTGGGAGTCGGCTGGAAGCCTAGTCATCACCTGCATACTCCCTACTGTCCTTGAGGTGAGCCCTCTCTAGGGACTCCTGATCTAAAGAACACATTAATGTACTAAGGTGGCCACCAGAAATACATGAGACTTTAACAACAGGAAATTGTTTTCTCCCAGTTCTGGAGGCTAGAAATCCGGGATCAAGGTGTTGACAGTGTGGTGTCTCTGGAGATCTCTTTCCTTGATGAGCAGGCACCTGCTTTCTTGTGTCCTCCTGTCCCTTTATGTCCATGCATCCTTGATGCCTTGTGTGTCCTAATTTCCTCTTTATTTTCCAGCCATGCTGCTTTTCTTCTGGGTCTTAGTTTCCAGACCAGGGATTGAACTTGGTCCCTTGGCAGTGAAAGATCTGAGCCCTAACCACTGGCCTTGCAGGGAATTTCCCTCTCTCTTTTTATATAGAGAACCATCAGATTGGACTAGGGCCCACCCTAGTGACCTCGTTTTAACTTAATCACCTCATTAAAGGCATAATCTACAGATAAGGTTACATTCCAAAGTGTTGGGGGTTAGACACTCTACAGATATTTTTGTTTTAGTGAATTAATGTACTTGATGGCACCAGGTGTTAGTTGTGGTATGTGGGGTCTTCGGTCTTCCTGGCAGCACATGGGATCTAGTTCCCTGACCACGGACAGAAGCCCAGCCCCCTGCACTGGGAGTGGAGAGTTTTAGCCACTGGACCTTTGGGAAAGTCCCCCTAACATATGGATTTTGCAGGACACAATGAAGCTCCAAAACAGGGTTGATGGTAGGGTGATTTGCCTGGCTACACATTTGCACCCTATCTGCTCCTTAGAAATACCTGAGGCCTTTAATAACGTTGACTCCCTGGTCCCATTCCTGGAGATACTGAGTCTGTGGGTATGGAGTAAGATTGACAGAATCAATCAGAACATCAGTACTTTTCAAAAGCTCTCTAGCACTCACTGTTTAATATGGACACCTTAAGCAGCCTGGGCAACACCTGGAGCTTGTGAGGAACTCAGACTCTCAGGCCCCATCCACAACTGTTGGATGAAAATGTGTTTTTGCACAAGACACATAGGCAATTCCTTAGATTCACTGACGGTTAAGAAGCACAGCTCAGGAGATTTGAAAGCGTGGCCCAAACTGAGATGTTTGCATCCAGATCTCTCAGCTTTGATTATATCCTAACTTCCTTCAATACGAAGGACATCCAGAAGCCCCAAAAGATGGTGTGGAGCTCCTAGAATCTCTGAAGAGTGCTGGGGAGGATGAAGCTCCCAGATCAAGCTACAATGTCTCTCTCTCTCTCTCTCTTTTTTTTTTTTTAGTTTTTTATTTTTTAAATTTTAAAATCTTTAATTCTTACATGCATTCCCAAACATGAACCCCCCTCCCACTCCCTCCCCATAACATCTCTCTGGGTCATCCCCATGCACCAGCCCCAAGCATGCTGCATCCTGCGTCAGACATAGACTGGCGATTCAATTCTTACATGATAGTATACATGTTACAATGCCATTCTCCCAAATCATCCCACCCTCTCCCTCTCCCTCTGAGTCCAAAAGTCTGTTATACACATCTGTGTCTTTTTTCCTGTCTTGCATACAGGGTCATCATTGCCATCTTCCTAAATTCCATATATATGTGTTAGTATACTGTATTGGTGTTTTTCTTTCTGGCTTACTTCACTCGGTATAATCGGCTCCAGTTTCATCCATCTCATCAGAACTGATTCAAGTGAATTCTTTTTAATGGCTGAGTAATGCTCCATTGTGTATATGTACCACAGCTTTCGTATCCATTGATCTGCTGATGGACATCTAGGTTGTTTCCATGTCCTGGCTATTATGAACAGTGCTGCGATGAACATTGGGGTACATGTGTCTCTTTCCATTCTGGTTTCCTTGGTGTGTATGCCCAGCAGTGGGATTGCTGGGTCATAAGGTAGTTCTATTTGCAATTTTTTAAGGAATCTCCACACTGTTCTCCATAGTGGCTGTACTAGTTTGCATTCCCACCAACAGTGTAGAAGGGTTCCCTTTTCTCCACACCCTCTCCAGCATTTGACTAGCCGAATGGATACAATGTCTCTTTAGTTTACTGAATTACCAATAATCTGCTCCTCCCAAGGCAGGTGCTCAGTGTGTCACATGAAGGAAAAAATGAATTCCTGACCCTCAACCCTTAGGGTCTCCTGAAGGTGTAGATTCTTGGGTATTTTAAGCATATTCTTAGTGTTGCTTGGGCACCCATTGTGCCTCAGCTGGTAAAGAATCTGACTGCAATGTGGGAGACCTGGGTTTGATCCCTGGGTTGGGAAGATCCTCTGGAGACAGGAAAGGCTACCCACACCAGTATTCTAGCCTGGAGGATTCCATGGACTGCATATGGTCCACGCGGTCACAAAGGGTTGGACACAACTGAGCACCTCTCACTTTCACTGTTGAGGCAGAGTTGCTAAGTTGTGTGTCTGAGTCTTTTGTGACCCCATAGACTGTAGCCTGCCAGGCTCCTCTGTCCATGGGATTTCTCAGCCAAGAATACTGGCGTGGTTGCCATTTCTTCCTCCAGGAGAGCTTCCCAACCCAGAGACTGTACCCAGGTCTCCTGCGTTAACAGGTGGATTCTTTAGTGCTGAGCCACCAGAGATCAATCTTTCCCAAAGTATTGGATGACTTTACACCCTGGGATTCACTTCACTTCAGAATCAAGTGAGGCGAACTTTGAACTTTCAGATTCCCAGGCCCTCTCCTAGGGCAATTTGAATTTCTTAGGTGTGATATGCAGCCGTGGAATCTCTATGTTTAATAATGTCCCAGGTGATTCTGAGATTTGAGCAATCTTTAGAAGCATATGAAAGTGAAAGTGTTAGTTGTCCAGTTGTGTTTGACACTTTGCAAACCCATGGATAGTAGCTCGCCAGGCTCCTCTGTCCATGGAATACTCCAGGCAAGCAGACTTGAGTGGAGAGCCATTTTCTTCTCCAGGAGACCTTCCTGACACAGGGATTAAACTCTGGTCTCCTGTACTAGAGGCAGATTTTTTACTCTCTGAGCCATCAGGGAAGCCTAGAAGCATAAATCGGTAGTCAAAATGTTTCTTCCTTTCTCCTACGTTTTTGCAAACGTTTTAAAATTGACATCCAAAATGTTTTTGTTGTAAGTGTAAACACTGGAAAGGATGTACCTTTTGGCATACAATAAAAATAAACCCTTTAAGTAAATCAGATTAGGAATTCCCTGGCAAGCCAGCAGTTAGTGTTCAGTGCTTTCACTCTGGTGACCTGGGTTCAGTCCCTGGTCAGGAAACTAAGCTCCTGCAGGAAGTCTCATGGTATGTCCATAAAAAAATAAAACTATAATATCATGCTTTCAAATATATCCAGAAGAATGCAAAGAGCATAGAGTTTTTAAAAATATTCACTTTTACTTACTTATTTGGCTTCTTCGGGTCTTAGTCGTGGCATGCAGGATCCTTTGTCCATTCTACTGCCCTCTGGCATGTAGGATCTTACCCACCACGTATTAAACTCACATTCCCTGCATTGGAAGGCAGATTCTCAACCACTGGACTGCCAGGAAGTCCCTAGCCTTGGGTTCTGATACTCACCAACATTGGAGAAGGACATGGCAACCCACTCCAGCATTTTTCCCTGGTGAACTCAATGGGTAGAGGAGGCTGGCTGGCTGCAGTCCATGGGGTCGCAAAAAGTCAGACACAACTGAGCTACTAGGCACAGCACAGGCCATCATGCTTCTTAAAAGAGTATAAAATGAGCTCTTTATAATGGTCAGTTTTTATTTTTTTCCCTGCTTCATTGAGATGTAATAGACATATATTCTGTACATTTAAGGGGAGAACATGTTGATTTGATAATAATGGCATTTTTGATGTTATATCTGATTACAGCATTTGAGATCACGTTCATTAGTGAACATCATTTTTGTTCTAATTCAGTGACTCTATTACCTTATAATGAATGGAAATCCACATATTTCTTCTCTGAAACCCTCTCTGAAACCCACTAATCTGTGTGCACAGGGCTGTAAACGTAGTGGGAGGGAAAGCTTGAAATATAATCTAGGTGCCGGAAAGGACAGAGAAGAGGGTGAGTAAGGGGGGAAGGGAGCAGGAGGAGGGTGAGCGTGTGGCCTGACACCCCTGACATGGTTTAAGAACGCATGAGCCTCTGCCTAGAAAACGCTCCTGGGGTTCAGCATGTAGATTCACAGTGAGGACCCTGGGAATCCAGCGGGTGCTGAGTCTTTAAGTGCAGATCACTTGGGAGTAAGCTTGCTTCCTGCCCTCCTCACCCTGCCTCCTCCCCAACCCACCCCCTTGCCCTCAGAAGAGAACAGGGGTTCACTGTTTGCCGCTGGAGAATATTTTTGCCATTAGAAGAGAACTCCTGACTTTTTAGGTTCCTGACATCAGCCCATGCCCTGTTGGAAGAGCTGTGTGGACCACCTTCCCTTGCCCTTAACTATTGAACCCCAAATAACTAAAGATTCAGATAAATTGGAGATAAGGTGGTGGGCCTCTGGATGCCAGAGATGCAAGTGGGGACTCTCACCACACTGAGACTTCAAAAATAGCCCCTGGGAGGGGCCCTGAAGCCCCACTCAGATTCTTTACCCTCTCTAACATTTTGCTAGAAAAGTTTCTAGTTGAAAGATCCTATGGGGAAAAACTGGTTCAGAAACCTGATTAGAGCCTGGTTTGGGTACTATGGATTGGACTAGAATGGGCTTTAAAAGGCTTGGAATCTCCTGATGCAGCCTCACTGGGAAAAGGCATTTGGAGAGCCGGGCAGGAGTTTCACAGACACTGGACACAGGAAGCGGTGCTGCTATTCCCAGAGAAATATTTCTGGGACGTGGAGACAAAGACACTCCAGCTTCACCCTCCACTTCGTCTCAGAGTAGGAAGTGTTAAGCTGCACTGAGTCAACTGGACTTCAGGAGCTGGTGAGCCATGGGGTTTGGAATGCTTCCTTTTGTTCTCTGCAGCCATGAGTCTGCAAAATTTCTCTGTAAAGGGCTAGAGAGTAACCAGGCATTAAGGGCCATGAGGTCTCTCCCATTAGCAGGGTGAAATAGCCTCAGGCAGTGGCAAATGATGATGGCTGTATTCCAATAAAACTTTATTTGTGACACTGAAATATAGATATTATATAATTTTCACATGTCACAAAAGTTTCCTTTGTGTTTCCCCAAACTAAAAAAAAAAATGTAGAAAAAAATATTAAACGTTTTTTAAAAGTAAAAACAAAACAAAACAAAAACTAAACTAAAACATAAAAATCACTCAGTTCACTGTTTGAGGGAAAAAAAAAGAAAAAAAAAAACCAGGAAGCAAGCCAATTTGTCAATCTCTGTCTAAACCATTTGCCTGTATAATGCAGCTAGCATCCCATTAGTGACTTGTGACATGAATTAAGGAGGCTGGATTCTGCTTATGAAAAATAGAAATCTTCATTAAATCTAAGATGACATAAGCTGTAAGATACATTATTCCATTTACTTTTGGCCACACCCAGTGGCATGTGGGATCACAGGTCCCTGACCAAGGATTGAAGCCGTGCCCTTGGCCTGGAAGTGAGGAGTCTTAAATACTGGAATACCAGGGAAGTCCCAGAGCATTATTTTTCATACCACTATAAAATATATATTTATATACCTATGTATGTGTGTGTGTTCAGTTGCTTCAGTCATGCTTGACTTTTTGCAACCCTATGGACTGTCGCCCACGATTCTTCTCTGTCCATATGATTCTTCAGGCAGGAATACTGCAGTGGGTTGCCATGCCCTCCTCCAGGTGGTCTTCCTGACCCAGGGATGGAACCTGCATCTCTTAGGTCTTATGCACTGGCAGGAGGGACCTTTACCGCTAGGGACATCATTTACACACAACCAAACAAACTATGATTTGCTACTGATGAAATGTGATCTGGTATCACAAATGGCCAAATGTCCCTTAATGTCTATGAAACGTGTTAATGGCATGGAAGCTATCGACAAACATATTATATAGAGAGAAACTGTGTTATAAATCTTTTACTTCAATGAGCACCACCGCCCCTGTCAGCATCCAGCTACATACTGGCTGACTTCCTCTCTTGCATGATAGTTTTAACCCATTCAGATTTGGAGTTTATTAAATGCTTGGAGCAATTGCTTCTCAGCCTTTTGACTAAGATCAAGTGTAAGTACCTGGGGAGCCAGGAATCAGTGGGTCAAGCTTGAGGTACAGATAAATGATTGTTTAATAACAGTTACTGTTTATTTATGCAGCAGACATGTAGCACTGACAGACACTACATGTTGTTCGAGAAACCAAAATACAGCAACCCAATAGCTCTGGAGGTGAATATGGCATGTGAGTTGAGGGAAGCTGTGCTTTCTTACATCATGGTTAGGAAAGCCTGGCAGAGAAACTGTGGACCGAGGCAGGTCAAGAGTTGGGTGCTGGTACTTGAGACAGCATCCAAGGCAGGGGGAGCAGTGGAAGTCATGAACAGTCCCCATCCTTCCTCCTCGGTACCCTTCGGAGATTGGGTCTGGGAACCCTGCACCTGGAGATACCAAAATCCATGGGTGCTCAAGTCTATTATATAAAATGGTGCAGTCTTTGCATGTAACTTAAGGGGATACTCCCACATGTTTTCAATCATCTCCACATTCCTTATAATACTAGTACAATGTTGATGCTGTGTAAATAGTTTCAAGTACAGTGTAAATGCTCTCCCTCTCTGAGAGAGAGAGAAAGAGAGAGAGAGAGAGAGAGAGAGAGAGAGAGAGAGAGAGAGAGGGAGAGAGAGAGTTGCCAGCATGAGGCAGGTTCAAGCCTTGCTATTAGAACTGGCTGGAATTTTTAGAAAACACATTTTTGATCCATGTATAGACTATGGTGCCTTCTGGACTCAGAGAGTGGAGGGAGTGAGAGGCACCCCCAAGGGACAGCTGGGGGCTCTTTTGGACATTTTCTGTCGGTCAGCATTTCTGAGTGAGATTGTAGATCTATCAGCAAAATGGTGCCTACCAGCTCTCCTGCAGAGTTAAACAGGAGCACTGGGGCCACCGTGGGGAGACAAGGCAAAAGTGGTGGCTGGAGGAGGAAGTTTAAAATGGTCATGTCACTTAACTGAGTTTGAGATATTTCCTTATGTCTAAGCATGTTAATAGTTATCTCAATGTTTCAGCCAATGATTAAATCAGGTACTAATTTTGTCTTTTGAAAGAAATATAAGCCTCACCACTTATCGGCAAAGAATAAGTTTCAAGACCCCCAGGGGACATCGGTAACCTCACACAGTATCAAACTCTATATACACAATGGTTCTTCTATACAAACATACCTGTGATGCAGTCTACTGTATAGAGGCACAGTAAGAGATAAGCTAGTGCCTAATAATAACAGGAAAGTGAAAGTGAAGTCTCTCAGTCGTGTCCAACTCTTTGTGACCCCATGGACTGCAGCTTATTATGCTCCTCTCTCCATGGGATTTCCCAGGCGAGAATTCTGGACTGGATTGCCATTTCCCTCTTCAGAGGATCTTCCTGACCCAGGGATTGAACCTGGCTCTCCAGAATTGTAGGCAGACACTTTGCCATCTGAGCCACCAGGGAAGGTGTAACAATAACATAGAACAATTATAACAATATACTTTTATAAAAGTTTTGTGAGTGTAGTCACTATGTAAAATATACTACTGTACTAATTGAGTGATTTTTTTTTCACCCTAGCTAAGCACTTACCTCACTCTGTGTCCATACCTTTCACAGTTTGAGGTTTGACAGCAAAACTAACCCAGATTTATTTTCTCTTCTTCACATTCACCACAGATATTAGCAACCTCAGCATACATTTTTTTCTTTCTCTTTTTATATAAAAATTGAGAACTTCTATCTTTTCACTGAAAGGTAGCGCTTAATGGATTTTCTCCGACATATTTAAATGGGCAGCATCCCTCCACTTATGGTTTGGGGCCATTATTGAGTAAAGTAAGGATAACTTGGTCACAAGCCCTGTGGCATCTCAACAGTCATTGTGGTAACAGAGTGACAGACATGTGGGATGTTCAGGACTAAGGAACGATTCACATTCTGGGCAGGAGGAAGCAGGATGGTGTGAGATTCCAATCACTCTCCTCAGAATTACCTGCAGATTAAAATTCATAAGTTATATATTTCTGGAGTTTTCCATTTAATATTCTCGGTGAATAACTGAGGGTGACCTGAAACCACAGAGACTGACACCTGAGATCAGAGGGGATGACCTTGCCTGGTGATTGCTTTTAGGGGGAGAAAAACACTAGAAGGGGCCACTTGAAGCAAAAAGTGGTTGCAAAATGGCCCATCTCTTCCCATGTGAGGAAGCACAAGCACCACCACAACCCAAGAAAAAGACCGCCATGTCCAAATCCAGATGTGAGGACAACAACGATGCTGAGGTCATCTTTGTTGGAGTGGAGCACGTCAGTGAGGATGCTGAAACCCTCTTTGTCAGAGTGATTTCAAGTTCAAAGCCAGTCATTTCTAACGTTTTGAACAGAGTGACCAGGGACTCATCTTCAAGAAGAATGAAGGACCACGTGAGTCCGGATCCCTCCTGCACATTGCAACCTGCAAATCTTAAGACCCCAGCATCAGAGCCAGCTGCCATATCACGAGCTTCTCAGTGTGTATGGGGAGGAAGAGGCAGTTCTATTATTTCTGAGCCTTCATCTAAACCTGATTAGAAAATGAACTCTCCGGAAACTGTCCTTCACAATTCAGAATTGCTCTCTCTGCGGCCTCACTGTCTCTCTGGAGCTGTTCTCTCATTAGGGGGTAAGGATGAAAGCCCTCTTAATTCAAAGCGGTGTCCCACTTCTGATGTGAATTTTAACAGTGGGAATCCCAAAAGACCCAAACTCAGCGATGGAATCCCAGGGGGACCTGCCTCCCCCATGGCCCCCCAGGTATCTCTCCTGGAAAAACACAATTATGACCTTGGAAGATCATAACCTCACTGAGCCGTGTGCATGGTGGGGCATCATTTTCATGGACTCACACCAATGACCAGGCATGCTTCTGTCTTATGGATCCAGAAGGAACATGTAGTTTGTAAGGGCTGGAGAAAATGGACTTTTTGACTCTTGCACGTCAGAGCAAGACTGTTGATCCCATGAAAGTAAATCTGGGATCAAATTTACCGATGAAAGTAAATGTTATTTGGTGGTTTTTACTATGGCAGCATACAAGAGACGGCACCAGAACAGAAGACTCACACAGCCTTCAAATGCCTCAGCTGCTTGAGTGTTCTAAAATATGCCAAGTTTATGACCCACCTGAGGAACCATCTGGAGCTTGAGAGGCAGAAGGGTGACAGCTGGGAAACCCACACTACCTGCCAGCACTGCCACCACCAGTTTCCCACCTCGTTCCAGCTGCAGTGTCACATGGAAAGTGTCCCTGCTTCCTGGGAGCCCTCCACGGTCTGTAATATCTGTGAATTGTCCTTCAAAACAGATCAGGTTCTCTTACAGCACATGAAGGACAGTCACAAACCTGGCAAAATGCCCTATGCGTGCCGTGTTTGCAATTACAGATTGTCAGCCTTTGTGAATGTAGAGGTGTATTTTAGTACATGGCATGGAAATATGAACAATTTGTTTGTCTGTTTTGCCTCGAGATTTTCAAACAGGTGACATCCTTTGTAAATCACGCTCAGAGGAACTGGAACAGGAGGGTCTTTCCATGTTGCGAGTGCTGGCTACAAAGTTTGAACGTGAAGGAAAAGACAGAGAACCAAACCAAGAATCATCGGTCATTCCAAAAGCCAGAGCACTTGCGAGGGTTACCTCCTGAAACAGAGGTCATGATCCAAAGTTCAGTTCAGCTGGGACTGAGAGAGACACCATCCATCATTGTGAGGAACACTGACTCCCAAGTTCCACACATAAAAAAACACAAAAAAGATTGACTACAAACACGAAATATTCCAGACATGTTGCAGCAAGAGATCTGGCTGAAAAATTATTTTCTACCCACCTCCAGGAATTCTGAAAAGCCCCATTGAGGTTCAGCCAGCTGTACATAAAGACCCTGCCTGGCTTTTGTTGTTCAGTTGCTCAGTCATGTCTGACTCCCTGTGACCCTATGAACTTCTGTATGCCACGCTTCCCTGTCCATCACCATCCCCTGAAGCTTGCTCAAACTCATTCCGTTGGGTTGCTGATGCCACCCAACCATCTCATCCTCTGTCATGCCTTCTGCTGCTGCCTTCAGTATTTCCCAGGATCAAGGGTTTTGTTTTGTTTTGTTTTCCCAATGAGTTGACTCTTCCCTTCAGGAGGCCAAAGTATTGGAGCTTCAGCATCAGTTTTTCCACTGAAGATTCAGGGTTGATTTCCCTTAGGATTGACTGCTTGGATCTCCTTGCAGTTCAAGGGACTCTCAAGAGTCTTCTCCATTCTCCAACACCACAGTTTGAAAAGATCAATTCTTCAGCACTCAGGCTTCTTTATGGTGCAGCTCCTCCATCTGTACCTGACTACTGGAAACACCATAGCTTTGACTTTATGGACATTTGTTGGCAAAGTAATGTCTCTTTCTTTTAATACACTGTCTAACTTTGTCACAACTTTTCTTCCAAGGAGTGAGCATCTTTTAATTTCATGGCATCAGGAACCATCTACGGTTACTTTGGAGCCCAAGTAAATAAAGTCTGGCTTTACTGTAACTGAGATTGTATTTGTTTCCTCTCTCTACTATCAAGTAGCTTTGAAATCTCCATATTCCTTACTGGCCACTCTCTGCCCCTCAAAGTAACCACTTCTCTGACCTCTAGCACCAGGGATTCATTTTCCTTTGTTTCAAATTTTAAATAAATAGAATCACACAATAGACTATCTGTTCCCCTGTCCTTGGTTTTCCTTTAAATAAGTGAGATGCATTCTTATTGTATGTAGCTGTGGAACACTCTTTTTTGATTGCTTGGTAGAATTCCCTCAGATGAGTTGGCATAGTCTTATATGTCCATTTTACTGTGCCTGAAATTTAAGGCTCTTATTTTTTCCTTCTTGAATAAGCTGCCTATGAACGTTTTTGTGTCTTTCATTGTAATTTCTCTAGGATAGCTAAATCTATATGTGTAGACATAAGCTTTTCTGACAATGCATGTGGTAGTGGTTTAGTTGCTAAGTGGTATTTAACTGTTACAACCCCATAGACTATCCAACCAGGCTCCACTGTCCATAGGATTTCCCAGGCAAGAATGCAACAATGGGTTGGCATTTTCTTCTCCAGAGGATTTTCCTGACCCAGGGTTCAAACCAAGGTCTCCTCCATTGCAGGCAGATGTTACTGACTCAGCCATTCTAACATGCAGGTACAGTCAAATGCTTTTTTGAAACTGATTGAAACAATGTGTATTTCCACTAACAGTACTGGCATTTCCATTTCTATTGAACACTTGGCATTGTCAGTCTGTTTCATCATATAACTGAGCAGGACCCTGCAGGGCTTTCCCAGCGATAGACCATCCCCTGCTCAACCCCCACCAACGTCCTCCCTTATTTGTAGAAACATTTCTGGTCCTAGACCTTCCATGAATTTCAAAGAACAAATTTAATTAGAAGTGAAAAACTGCAGAAACAAGAAAAACATCAAGCAAGACAAATAATAATTTGTTGTTGGGCAATCATGTTCACTCTTTGCGATCCCATGGACTGCAGACACCAGGCTTCTCTGTCCTTCACCGTCTCCTGGAGCTTGCTCAAGCTCAAGTCCGTTGAGTGTGTGATGCCATCCAACCATCTCATTCTCTGTCATCCCTTCCTCCTTCTTTCAAACTTTTCTGGCATTAGGGTGTATTCTAATGAGTTAGCTCTCCCCATAAGGTGGTCAAAGTATCAGAGCTTCACATTCAGTATCATTCCTTACAGTGACTATTCATTGATGATTTCCTATAGGACTGACTGGCTTGATCTCCCTGCCAGTCCAACAGACACTCAGGAATCTTCACCAACACCACACTTCAAAAGCATCAATTCTTTGGTGCTCAGCCATCTTTATGCTCCAACTCTCACATCCATACATGACTAGTGGGAGAACAATAGCCTGGACTACACGGCCTTTGTTGGCAAAGTAATGTCTCTGCTTTTTCATATGCTGTCTAGATTTGTCACAGCTTTTCTTCCAAGGAGCAAGCATCTTTTAATTTTGTGGCTGCAGTCACCATCTGCAGTGATTTTGGAGCTCAAGAAAATAAATTCTGTCAGTTTTCATTTTTTCTTCATCTATTTTCCATGAAGTGATGAGACCTTCGCCTGTGTGAACCACAACAAACTCTGGAAAATTCTTAAAGAGATGGGAATACCAGACCATCTGACCTGCCTCCTGAGAAATCTGTATGCAGGTCAAGAAGCAACAGTTGGAACTGGACATGGAAGAAGTGACTGGTTCCAAATAGAGAAAGGAGTACATCAGGATTATATACTATTGCCCTGCCTATTTAACTTAAATGCAGAGGACATCATGAAAAACACTGGGCCGGATGAAGCACAATCTGGAATCAAGATTGCTGGAGAAACAGCGACAACCTCAGATATGCAGATGATGTCACCCTAAGGGCAGAAAGTGAAGAGCCTCTTGATGGTGACAAAAGAGGAGAGTGAAAGACTGGCTTAAAACTCAAATTTCAAAAAATGAAGTTCAAAACATCTGGTCCCATCATTTTATGGCAAAGAAATGGTGAACAATTGAAAATAACAGCAGATTTTATTTTCTTGGATTCCAAAATCACTGTGGATGGTGAATGCAGCCACAAAATTAAAGGAAGCTAGCTCCTTGGAAGAAAAGCTGTGACAAACATAGACAGCATTAAAAAAGAAAGAAAGAAAGAAAGAAAGAGAGAGAGAGACACAGAGAGAGAGAGACAGAGAGAGAGAGAGAGAGAGAGAGAGAGAGAGAGAGAGAGAGAGAGAGAGAGAGAGAGAGAGAAAGAGAAAGAAAGAAAGAAAGAAAGAAAGAAAGAAAGAAAGAGAGAAAGAAAGAAAGAAAGAAAGAAGGAAAGAAAGAAAGAAAGAAAGAAAAAGAAAAAAAAAAGCTGAGGCATCACTCTGCTGACCAAAATTCTTATAGTCAAAGCTATGGTGGTGCAGACAGTAAGGAATTCACTTGCAATGTGGGAGACCTGGGTTCAGTCATGGGAAGGACATCCCTGTAGTCTGGTGGAAATACTCGGTGCTCCCAGATTAGGGCGTCCAAGTTCATTCCCTGGTCGGGGCATTAGATCCCACATACTGCAACTAAAACTACCACATGTGACAATTAAAATTCCTGCTGCCACATGCTACAATGAAGATTGAAGGGTCCTTGTGCTGGAACTAAAAACAAGCACAGCAAGTAAATGAATAAATATTTGAAAGAAAGAAAGAAAAAGATATGAGAAATCCCTGTTGGTTCAGTGGTTAGGACTTGATGCTTTCACTGTCAATGGCCATGGTTCAACACCTGGTATTGAAACTAAGAACCCACAGGTTCTGTGGCATGACCAAACAAAAACCCAGAAAGATAACTGAGGAGTACAGAACTCCCAAAGTTTGAAAACGAAGCAATATCACTGCAAACAGGCTGAGGATAGAGTAAGGATTGCCAGGAACCCAAAGTGCAAAAGTGGCATGTCTGTAATTCACAAGCCTCTTTAATGTTGTGGTTTAGGCTCTTCCTTCTCCTGCTTCTGAACCTAAATAACTTATTGCTCCTAAGAGAAATTGTTATGGGAAAAAACACTATTGAACTGAATGGTAGTGAAAATAGCAAATTATTGAGACAGAGCTAAAGCAGTTTCATGTGTTAATATGCACTACATTTGAAAAGAAGACAGGTTGGCAAAACAATGACCTAAGTCAGTGCTAGTCAGAGACATTTCTGCAGCAATAGAAAAAATTTTTTTTAATAATTGTTACATGTATTCCCTAATAAGGGTGATCAGCTTTTCACATATATGAATGCTTATGTTTCTTTTCTGTGAGATGTTCTGTTTATATTCTTTATCTAAATTATCAGATGGAGTGTTCATCTGGCAGGGTTTTTGTTTGTATGTTTGTGTGTTTGTTTGTTTGTTTGGCCTTGCTGTGAGGATTAAGGGACCTTAGATCTTCAACCAGGGATTGACTCTCTGGCCCCTGCAGTAGGAGCACAAATCTCTAACAACTGGATCACTAAGGAACTCTCAATAAAAATATTTTCTATGTCCTTGTCTAATATGCCACTTTGCAAATGTTAAAATGTAGCCAGTGTGACTGAGGTATTAAATCTTTGCGTGTGTTCAGCCGCTTCAGTCTGTCCAACTCTTTGAGACCCCATCAGTGTAGTGCACCAGGCTCCTCTGTCCCTGGGATTCTCCAGACAATAATACTGGAGTGGGTTGCCATTTCCCTTTCCAGGGGTTCTTCCTGACCCAGGGGTTGAACCCACGTCATTTACATCTCCTGTATTGGCAGGCAGGTACTTTACCACTAGCATCAATTGGGAAACCTATTAAATCTTTACTTTAATTAATTTAAAATTAAAAGATATGCCTAGAAGAACCAGATCTTCCTTATAAATGAGTTTCCATTAACTTGTATACTCAGTAATTTGTGCATCTCTTAGATATTGTCCTCAAGATGAGATTCCATGCCCCTCCCTAAATGTAGGCTGTGTTTAGTGGCTTGTTTCCAAGAACAGAATATGTCAGTAGGAAGGAGACAACTTTATAGCAGAGGAACTAGCAGTAAGTCATATTGATAGCATGAATCCTTGATGGGAAGTGATGAGAAAGATATTTTGCCTTGGAGGTATAGTTCTAAAATTATATAAACCCCAGGGCAATCAGGAGAAACATACCAAACCCGTATAGAGAGTCATTCTGCAAAATACCTGTCCCTGGAGGACTCCTGAAAACTGTCAAAAGTCATGAAAAACAAGGAAAGTTTAAGAAACTGCTATAGACCAGAGTAAGCTAAGGGAGGTATCTATAGCTTTTTGCTATATATTCTCATGCAGGTCAGTATCCTATATGAGAATATGAAAGTGGGAAAGAACATTTGTGGAAAAACTGGAAAAATTTGAGAAAACCCTGGAACTTAGTTAAGGGTACCCTACTGAAAGATGCTGGCATAACTGTGAAGCATAAAGGATGTCATTTCACATATATACATTTTAGACATTGCAAGTATTTTCTCTATATAACACCCACTTAATCTTGACTTCACTGAGATGGAAATCTGAAGTACGGTATACTTAACTGAATGGAAATCTTCAAATACAAAGGATCAGTAATATTTAGACTGTGTCATCTGACTATGATGCAATAATGAGAAATTGACCAAGAAACATCTTTTAAAATGCCATTCACTTGGAAAATATAAATAACTATATTAATACATAATATATATCTCTATGGAATTTTCATGCAAGGATCCTGGAGCAGATTGCCATTATTTTCTCCAGGGGATCCTCATGACCCAGGATCGAACCCAGGCCTCTTGTGTCTCCTGCATTGGCTGGAAAGTGATTTACCAGTTGCGTGACCAGAGAACCCATGCAATATATAGTCTTGTCTTTAGAAGGGAATATTAGGATATACTTGGAAGTGAATGATAATGAACATTGTATTCAGCAACAATTGTGGGACATAGTTAAATTTGTATGGAGAAACAATGGAAACAGTAACAGACTTTATTTTCTTGGGGTCCAAAATGATTGTGGATGGTGAATGCAGCCATGAGCTTAAAAGCTATGCGGCCCTTGGAAGAAAAGCTATGACACACCTAGACAGCATATTAAAAAGCAGAGACATTTCTTTGCTGACAAAGTCCACCTAGTCACAGCTATGGTTTTTCTGGCAGTCATGTATGGGTGTGACAGCTGGACCATAAAGAAGGTGGAGTGCTGAAGAACTGATGCTTTTGAACTGTGGTGTTGGAGATGACTCTTGAGAGTCCCTTGGATAGCAAGATCCAACCAGTTAATCCTAAGGCAATCAACTCTGAATATTCACTGGAAGGACTGATGCTGAATCTGACGATCTAATAGTTTGGCCACCTGATGGGAAAAGCCAACTCACTGGAAACCACCTTGATGCTGGGAAAGACTGAGGGCAGGAGAAGAAGTGGGCGGCAAAGGATGAGATGTTTGGATGGTATCACCAACTCAGTGGACATGAATTTGAGCAAACTCCAGGAGACAGTGAAGGACAGGGAAGCCTGGTGTGCTGCATGCAGTCCATGGCGTTGCAAAGAGTCCAACATGACTGAGGGACTGAACAACAACAACAAATTAAGGTAAATTTATAGCATTAGATACAAGAGAAATGAGAGTTACAAATAGTTATCTCAAAAAGCTGTAAAGATGAGCAACAGAACAAACTTATAGCGATATGAAGGAATGAAATTACTAAAGAATGAAAAATGAATATAACAGAGAAGAAACTAATGTAACAAAATCAAAACTTTATCCTCCCATAGGAGATCTCAACAGTCTACTAGGAGACTTCCAGCAGAACAGGGCATTTGAAAAACACTCTGTAAAGGGCCAAAAAAGAAATATGTTAGGCTTTGTGAATATGATCATTGGCGATTAATTAAGTTTTCAGCCATGGATAATAACCAAAGAAACTGTCAAGTCCCTGTTCCAACTTTAAGGACTCCGAAAATTGAATTTCACACAATTTTCACGTCAGAAAACAAAATTCTTTTAGGTTTTCCTCAGCCATTAAAACTGGAAAGCTCTAAAATTAAAAAAAAAAAAAGGGAAGAAAGGAGGAGGAGGAGAAGAAGGGGGAGGAGGAGGAGGGGGAGGAGGAGGAGGAGAAGGAGGGGGAGAAAAAGTAAAGCTTATTCTTAGCTCACAATAGACAGTGCAAAAAAAGGGGCAGGCTGCCCTGCCTTGATTGAAATGTAATTCCAGGAGGAGGGGCGTCAAGATCCACTGTACGGTGAAGTTCCTTAAGCAAAGAACTTGCTTAAAGGAGGTCACCCCTGAGGGCTGTGAGTGCTGGACACCATCACTGGAGTCTCCTGGTAGACTCGGAGGCCGTTCTCAGCCCTGTGCCCTGGAGACTGTGCCATCTGTTTTTTCTTTCTTCCCGATGGTGAGCTGAGCAAATCTCGACCCAAGACCCTTGAGATTCAGATTCAGCCTGACCACGCCCACAGTGGGTGCTTTTACGGGGTGGGGGGTTGTGGGGGGGGGGGGGAAGGCATCCCCAGTGCATGCGCCCAACTCGGCCTCGCGGCCAATCAGATTGCAGGCGCCGACACCTGGCAGCCAATCATCGGAGGCAGCCCGCACGCCTGTAGGGGTAGCTGAGGCGGTGCCCCAGACCTAAGGAGGCCACATCCCCTCAGGCTCGCCTCTTCAGGCTTAATCCGGGAACTGCTTAGGGCAGGTGAGCTGCAGGCAGTTCTGTCTCTTCCGTCAACGGGGACCGGTAGGACTGGAGCGTGGTTCAGCCAAAGCAGTGCCTGACGGCTAAAGGGAGGGTTTTTCGGGTCCTGTTATTATTGAACCTTTGTCTCAAGCTGATTATAAAAATATTTCACCACAAATAGTGCCTAATAGCTTTCCAAAGGAGTTATGTTCTTCTTTGATTACCTTCACAAGTTCATTGCAGCATCCAGTAGAAACAGCAGTTTCTGCAGGAGATATGACTAAAAGTCCTCATGTATCAAAGCGACTTTCCCTTGTGAAACAAATCGCAGAAATCCCAGAAGGCCTAAACTCAGTGATGGCATTGTAGGGGAACATTCTTTAGGTTTTTCCCCGTCAGGTTTTTTTCATACAGTGACCACTCAGCAAAGCACACCAGACTGTGTCCATACCTCACTAAGCCATGTTCAGAATGGAGAACCTTGTCCAACACCTTTTCCAAAGGACAATGTTCATTGCAAGCCTGTAAGACCTTTAGGCGAAGATGGACTGACAAAAACTGATTTTCCAAGTTTAGCAAGTCCAAACAAGACCGTTGATCCCACAGAAGGAAATCTGTTTGTGTTACTTCGTGACTTCTACTATGGAGAGCATAGAGGAGTTGGGCAGCCAGAACCGAAGACCCACACAGCGTTTAAATGCCTCAGCTGCTTGAAAGTTCTAAAAAATGTCAAGTTTATGAATCACATGGAGCACCATTTGGAACTTGAGAGGCAGAGAGGTGACAGCTGGAAAAACCACACCACCTACCAGCATTGCCTTCGCCAGTTTTCTACTCCCTTCCAGCTGCAGTGTCACATTGAAAGTGTCCACACTCCCCAGGAGCCCTCCGCAGTCTGTCACATCTGTGAGTTGTCCTTTGAGACAGATCAGGTTCTCTTAGAGCACATGAAAGACAATCATAAGCCTGGTGAAATGCCCTATGTATGCCAGGTTTGCAGTTACAGATCATCATTTTTTGCAGATGTGGATGCACATTTCAGAGCATACCATGGTAACACTAAGAATTTACTTTGCCCGTTTTGTCTCAAAATTTTTAAAACTGCAGCACCCTACAGACTTCATTATAGAGGGCACTGGAAAAGAGTTTTCACCAGTGTTCCAAATGTCAGCTACAGTTTTTAACTTTCAAAGAGAAAAGGGAGCACAAGACCCAATATCATCAAATGTTTAAGAAGCCTAAGCAGCTAGAAGGATTACCTCCTGAAACAAAAATTGTTATTCAGGTATCACTGGAACCCCTTCAACCAGGATTGGTGGAAGTAGCATCCATTACTGTGAACACATCTGATTCTGAATCATCACCCCCCAAATCTAAAAGTAGGAGGTCAAAAAAAGAAAAGAAAAATTAATTCTACTTTCAGTACGTCTGAAGCAAGTATTTCAGTCAAAGTTAAAAACTCCATTAAAAACAACGAAAAAAATCAAATTATAACATTATTCAATAATATCAAATATAGAGAAACCAATGGGTAATTTATGTGTTTTTGTTTTAAATAGAGGAAGTACAGTTTTGTTTGATCTGCATATTGAGATGTTATTTAAAAATCTATTATCTGTTTTTCATATAATTGTCTTAACGTAAAAAGGATGTGTGCATGTGTGTGTGAGAGAGAGAGAATGAGAGAATTGGAGAAAGGAAAAGTAAGAACCTATTTTGGTATTTCATGTTACTTGTAAGTTCGAAAGCTCTACTATAATCTGTAGAGTGTTTTAGCAACGTAATTTTCAACTGTTTTCATGCCTTGAAGATCTCAGTATCAACTATATAGCCAGATTTGAATGTCACTCTCTGAAGTGCCTCTTGTGCTGATCTAAGATAACCTGGCTCTGAAAGCGTGCAGTGGAGAAGTTGATGGAGAAGCTGTGATGTGAGTTTGCACCAGACATGGGATTTAATCAGTGAAGAGCTGTGGCTTCTTGCCCCAGCAGAGGAAGAGGCATACATTCACTCCAGGCATAGAGCCAAGGTAGAAGGAACCCTGTCTCAGAGTGTTTTTACCTAGCCCAGGGACATCTCAAGGAAGCCAACCGTTAAAATGCCTGTGTTTGGTGAGAGACCCTTGCAAGCATCAGGCAGGCCCTGTGTATCATTGACTGCAGTTGGAGAAGCAGAGATAGTTAATAGAATGAGATGTGGTGTCTGTGGACCTCCTGTTTAGTGATCAAAAGGGGAATTTGATTCATTCCATCCCCTTTCCTATAGTCACAATGAGGTAGCCATATCTGTGTCACACACAGTAGTAAAGCAAGTTAAAATTCCCAAAGGAAAAAGAGCCTTGACATCCACTTTGATTTGTGCTGAACCCATAGTTTTAACTGAAAAGTATCAAACACAGGAAATCTGTTCAGTTTTTGAATGGGGGTAAATTGAGTTCTCTTACCCTTAAGCTACAATGGAGTTGTCCACGAATAGTAAATATAGTGGATACAAATAGTCCAGGGTGATTAAACCCTTTTTAGAACTTTTCCTTACCTGTTCCAGTTACATGTGTCTTACCCTAGTTGAACGTGTGAAGATTTCAGTTTTGTATTTTATCTTGCCTTGGACACAAATGTAGTTCAGTTAACAGCTAATTCTTTGGGTGTGTAATTTCCCATTGTATCAAACTAATTGAGTTTCAGTCTTTCTTGACACAGTCTGAGTGCAAGAATTGTCTCATGTATTTCAGTAATTATCAGGTCATAGAGTTATCCTTCCTCTAATCTATCCAACCATCTAATCTGTGATTATACTTGTGGAAACCTTTTTTCTTGTGGTCTCCAAGGGCTCTTTCACAGACCTGTGGGGTACCCTCTAAGTATTGGTTCCTGAACATCAGCACACTTGGCTGCCTCCATAGGTTCTTGGAGTTGAGTCTCCTCCTGGAGTTGAATGTCACCCTTTCTCCACTTCTGGCACAGATACCTAGCAATCTCTGTGCACCATTCAAGGAAGTTGGCATCCTGTCTGTAGACCTGTGCCAGGAGCAATCTCTCCGTTTCCTCTTCCTTTCTCCTCCTCTTTGTCTCTCCCCACTCTCCCCTCTCCTCAATTTATTTAAGTCCTCTAAGCTTTCACAAAATGCTGGAAAGTGATAATCACCAAGGGGTTAGCATCCCTCTCAGAACTGAAGAGGAAGGACTACAGATGATTAATCTGTAGTGAATCTATTGTCTCCATTTTAGGTAATTTCCTGAGTGTAAATTCAAATTCAAATAAATTGCATTTATTTACTCAAAGCTTTATTGATTTATTTGCCCTGTGAATATTTTACTAGGCCTTTCCAGTTAGTTTACTTGGGCCAAAGCACTTTGCTAAGTGTCAGCTGAAACCACTTTTAGTTGTATCAAGAGTGTGTGTGTGTGTGTTCTGGTCTCAGGTGAAAACTCTCTGTATCAATAAGTATGCAGACTATTGCATTCTTATCTCCTTTCTTCGATTTCTATAGTAAAAATACGAAATGTTTTAGTTATGTGTTTTTATTGTTGCCTAGTATTATCAACACTGTTGCTGTTAGTTGCTGTGAAGTATGCTCCTAAGGACTACAAGTTGTATTTATTGCCAAATTAAAAGGTTCCTGCAATAGGTCCCTGACTGCTCCTCTCTTCCATTCTCGGTCCTTCTACTCTACTATTTTCCCCACTAATGTACTCTTTTTGACAACACTGGCCTTGGTTTCCCCCCATCAAATTCCATTTCTTCCCGATCCCAAGACTGCAAGTGCTGTTCTTCTGGAAATGCTCTTCCCGCAGGCCTGCATGGCTTGCTACCTCCCTTGTTTGAGCTTCACCAATGCTGTTCAAATAACACAATCAAATCTCCAACCCCCTCTGTTTCCTCCTCCTCCTTAAAGGCACTTGAAGTCTCTATCCTCTTCTTCCCTCTCCAGCCTAAATTTCCTAAATTTTCACAAAGAAAAAAAAGAAAGAAAAAAGAAAAAGGAAGAGATAATAACATCAGGGCTTTGCTTCTTAGAATTAACTTGAGTCAGTTTCCGTGCCTGCAAATCAAAGATAGTTAATAGTGAGTTGAGTTCTTTCAGGAGCTTCCTCTGTTTTTCTATTGATACCTCTATATTTTGTTCACACAATGACACTTTGTTTTCTTTACAAATATATTGAAGATTTGTCAAGATTACTATTTTGTTACTGCCCTTTGTGAATTTCCTTGTCTGCTTTGCTTGTTCTTTCAGGTAAAATTTATTATTTTATTAATGTTGCCAAAACTTTATAAGTAAAATTAGTATTTATTTCTGCTGTCTTTTTACAAATAACATGGCATATTTTTATTTTTTTAAATAATCGTATTGTGTTGGCCAGTTCTAAACTTCTAAACAGTGATGTGTAAATGGGCTTTCTTGTTCTGAGTACCATCAAAAGCAATGAGTATCTAGCTTAATAAATTTCCGTTTCTGCTTTTAAATCTTGAAGAGAATTGTTTTATTGGATAGTTTACAACATTTGTTGAGACATTTACTATTCCTTCCTTCTCCTTTCCTTTCTTTTTCTTGCTATCTTCCCTTGTCTCTCTTCCTCTTTCTTTCCTTCCCTTTCTTTCCCCAGGTTGTTGCTTGACTGGACCTTTCTGAAACAAAAGTAATTCCACTCAGAGTTGAATGTTATCCTCTCAGAATCCCATTTCGTTCCTCATTTCTAGTATTGGAATTAACCTCCCTGTCCCCTTATTAGATTTGCCACAGTTGTATCAATGTTTCTGATTTTCTTTTTCCAAGAAGCAGCTCTTGTCTTATTATCCCAACAAGCTTTATTTTTGTGTTTTTTTCTATTTTTGTTTCAATTCATATATACTTTCTGCATTCTTTAGGATTTTTTTTTCTTTATAACTCTGTATTTTAGAAGCTTTCTTTACAATTTTTTCCAGTAAATAGATTTACAGTGTTGAATTTCAGATGTATATCAGAGTGATTTAGTTATGCAGATACGCATCTATTCTTTTGTAGGTTCTTTTCCATGATAGGTTATTACATGATACTGAGGATTTCTTTTCTTTTGTTTTTCCATAGACGGTTTAGGGGTTGACCTATCTTTATTTAGCAATTTTGTCTGAATCCCAAATATTTTTATGTATACATGTTTTTTAATTAAAATTTCATTGTCTAAGATTTTTGGCAAGTTGATTCCAAAGAGTTCACTATTTTCAGGCTGAATGTTTTCATTTATTGTTTACTGAGAATTAAGTTTTCCTTGGAGCTCTGAGGGTATGTGTGTATATAGACTGACATGTCTATATATGCATCCTTTTCAGATTACTACATGTTTTAAGATATGTAAATGTATTTTCAAAGATATTTTCTGTTTGTATGGTAAAAATATGAAATGCTTTAATTCTAGAAATTTGTTTCCCCAAATGAATATATTATAAAAATAAAGATATAAAACTATATTCCTTTGAGAATAATCCTTACTAACAGAACTTGGAACTATATTCCTTTGATAATAATGCTTACTAACATAACTTGGGAATGTTAAAAAATTATTCATAACACTTACGAAAGGTGGTAAGAAAAACTTTCTTCAAGGTAAGAGTACTACAGTGGGGTATTATGGGAGAGAGATTGAGCTTATGTGTGACTCCAGGAGGGGGATTTATAGCTAAGGAACAGGGTGGGTCCATGGGATTGCAAACAGAGATGGGAGACTGAAAAGCAATGGACAACAATAACAGAATGGGTGTCAGTGGATGGAAACTTATTAAGAGGACTATAAGGGTGAGGGTGGATTCTGGCTCAACTGAGAGGATCATTGCTGAGGCTAGGCAAGGCTGATAAGATATTCAGGTGAGTGAAATGATATTTGATCTGATACTGAGGGTGGTCAAATCAAGGGTGGGCTATGTTTTCTAAACTGAAGTAGCAGATTCTGGATTAGATTGGACTAGTTGGACAGGCAGCCCTGAATAAAGACATTGCCCAAAGTTGGCAGTGCATTAATGAACTAGTGCTGCATAACCAATTAGCCAAAACTAGCAGCTTAAAACAATATTATTCCATACTGCTGCTGAAAGTTGGGAATCCAGGAGTAATTCAACTGAGTGTTGTGGCTCAGTGCCTCATGAGATTGCCATCCTCTGAAGCCTTGACATGCGCTGGTGGATTTCCTTCCAAGATGGCTTACTCACATAGCTGTTGAAACCAGTTTGCTTGCTGGCTGTTGGGAGAAAGCCTTGGTTCTTTCACATGGCCCTCTCTAAAGGGCTACCTGAGTGTTCTCGAGATATGACTAAGCTGGCTTCTAGAGTGAGTGTTTCAAGAGGATGAGCAAGGAGGCTGCAGTGCTTTTTATGACCTAGTCTCAGATGCTTGATTGTTCATTTCTACAATATTCTAACATGAGAAGTGAGCCACTAAATCCACCACACATGTGAAGGGGAGAAGGAAGGAACCGTGGACATAATTTAAAACCACGTGGTACACACATGGCCAGAAATTGTTTACATGCGTGTATGTCCAAAATGCCTTTTCCTGGCAATGCTTTTAAACAATTTATCTGTTATAGCATTAACTTGAAGTTCAGAACCTTGTCATCTAAGTCAGGTCCAGCTATGGATCAGGGTCCACGTGTACAGTATCTCAAGTGTTCTGGTGCTCAGTTGTGTCGTATTCTTTGCAACCCCGTGGACTGCAGCACTGCAGGCTTCCCTGTCCATTCCCTGTCCATCAACTCCAGGAGCTTGCTCAAACTCAAGTCCATTGAGTCGACGGTGCTATCCAACAATCCCATCCTCTGCTGTCCCCTTCTACCTTCATTTTTTTCTGCATCATGGTCTTTTCCAATGAGACAGTTATTCGCATCACATAGCCCAAGTATTGGAGCTTCAGCTTCAGCATCAGTCCTTCGAATGAATATGCAGGAGAGATTTACTTTAGGATTGACTGGTTTGATCTCCTTGCAGTCCAAGAGCCTCTCAAGTCTCCAACACATCAGTTCAAATTACACAAGTGTAGTTCCTCTAGACCTGAGGATGTGTGAACAAAAGAGATGAGTTAATCTGCTCCCTATCACAGCCAACATACAGTGGTGGTTCAGGCATAGATAACCTTCATAGACACTCCTGTTCCAGAAAGGGGAGGGGAGATGGGAGTCAACAGTAGCAGTTCTGAAATCCCATGGGTTCTTGCGGGCAGTCCTTTGATTAGTATTTAAGGCCTGGAAACTTCCTAGGCTTCAGTCTCTGATTTTTTTCATTCTACCCCCTGACATGATGCCATTGCAAAGATATATGGTTACATGAAACAGTCTCCCAAGCCTGCTTCCTGCTTGTAGAAGGTAGAAGTCCAGAGCTCCTATTTTGTACTATTGCTGGTCCTTTCAGTCCGAGCTGAACTTAAATATGTTATCTTAAAACCTTGGTGTGTCTCCTGATACTCTTACTGGTGTTCATGGCAAAGCACTCCACTCCAAAGCCACAATCACACGTCTTCATAATAAGGCTTACTCTGTCTTGGTTTTCTGCTGAGATAGCTGAGGGATAACACCCTGAACCTTGGTAGAAGTCTTATTGTGTGACTGAAAGGATCTCTGAGTGACACCCCTAAACTCTTTGGAGGGTATTGGCCTGACTAAATAATGCCATGAGGCATCCCCTTCCAGCTTTCGGAGGCTTAACAAAGAATTTTGCAGTCACACTCATCTTTAGAACACCTTTGTTTATAAAAAATAATATGAAGAAGAACTGGCCTATCCGTGGTGTAAAATGTCATATTTAGACCACCTAATCTCAATGCCCTGGATATGATCTTGCTTGAGGACATTAATTTTAACATCTTCTGTCATCTTAAAAGACTGGAAAATTCCCAAATCAGCTAATTTTGTCTCCTGTTTTAATAATCTTTATCTTAAACATTAAAAAAAAAAAAATTCCCTTCATGTTTTACTACAACCAGCAAGAAGAAACCAGGAAGCACTTTTGGCTGTTTGGATGGAAATCCTCTTAGATAACTCAATTAATTAAGTACAGTTTGTCCTCCCAGCTCATTAGGTACATTTTCTACTTTTAATAAACTGCAGGTGTAGTGGACTTTCGTCTTCACACTCCCCAGGCTCTTTCCTCCTGCCTCTCCTTTCTGCCAAGCATCCTAGGTGCACAACTGTGATTCCACTTGGAACGTGTTTGCTCAGTGAGAAAACGGGGAGCGATTCCCTGGCTTCAGTGCTTCTGCTGGCCAGAGACAATGTACCATTCCCTAAGAACTTCATGTTTTCGCTGTCCAACTTCATCACCTGGCTAGGTCAGTTGCAATAGCTCATACTCACAAGCGAACTGGCAGGGATTTCTAAACGCGAATGTGCCAAAACATACATGTGTACACAGTAACATCACTGAGAGGAAACCTGTCCATATGCAGAAGTACAAGCTTTCTTTTCCAGGAACATGAATTTTGGTAAGCACTCAAATTTCTACATGCACATGTGCACAAACATGCATGTGTACTCAGTAACATCGCTGAGAGGAAAGCAGTCCATATGCAGAAGTACAAGCTTTCTTTCCCAGGATGAATTTTGGTAGGCACTCAAGTTTCTACATGCACATGTGCACAAACATGCGCATGTACACAGTAACATCCCTGAGAGGAAACTTGTCCATATGCAGAAGTACAAGCTTTCTTTTCCCGAAACATGAATTTTGGTAAGAACTCAAATTTCTACAGGCACATGTGCACAAACATGCAAGTGTACACAGTAACATCGCTGAGAGGAAACTTGTCCATATGCAGAAGTACAAGCTTTCTTTTTCAGGAACATGAGTTTTGGTAAGCCCCCACAATTCTTTGTCCTTGTTTTTTCACTTGCTTATCTATCATGTCATGTTACACTTCTAACTCTGTGCCTTTTCCTCAAAGGTTACAAAATCTTGGCATTTGCTATTGACAGGGTCTGGCCTGAAGAGCAGCAGGCAGGGTTGGAAGTTCTTGCCATGAACAGCTGTATAACATGTGCTTGCCTTCTGCATTCTCCCATCACCTTGGACAGCTTCACAGTACCAGTCACGTTGGCCTGATCCATTGCCTGTGCATTCCTTCAGGGGACCAGAAAACAAGGACCTCTGAGCTCAGCTGACTTGAAGAACTGCTTTCTCGGTGTGCATCTATCTAGGTCATTCCTTGTCAATGTTGTGCCCCTCTTGCTAGCCTACCACCCCTTACAGCCCACAACATTCTGAATGAGGCCCCCTGTTCTTCCTATCTGTGTAGCTTTCTGTGTGTACCATTTCCTGTGCCTCCATGTGCCATCTCCATGTAGCAGGAAAAGGCCAGAAACGCCTGAGCCTCCAAAAGCACCCAGAAACTGTGATAGGCCTGGGTCTGATCCAAGGTTGTGAAGAAGGTACACATGGATACAGGGTCTCTTCCGATACAAAGAATGGAACTGGAGGCCATAAAAGTAAGGTGGCATCCCTACACGTCTTCCTTTCTGTTTAACACTACCCATGCACATAGAGTCCCCCAACAGATAATGCCCTGGGAAACCTGCAGTTTCTGGGCCCAGAGCTAATGCCTCCATTGGATAGAAAGCAGCTTTACTATCTCAAATGAACCAAGAGGGCTTGAACGACCCATGCCTCAGTGATTTGCTAAATGCCAAGGCTCTCTTTCAGTTGCTCTCATTAAGCCCAGGTAGGACTCCCTACAGGCACACATCCCTGCTTCCCTACACAGCACCCATGCCAAGGAAGCCAGTGCCCAGTTGGGCCCAGGGATATCCAAGACGGTCACCTGGAAGGCAACATCCCTCTGAGTGTCACCTGGGTGCAGATCCCCTACAACACAATCAGAGATTCTGCTCGAGCAAGACTACCAGAATCCTCCTTCAGGTGCAGATGTGCACCTTTGCCCTTAAGGCCCCCAAAGCCAGGGGCAAGACCCCAAAGAAAAGAAAGAATTCATGTCAGAACTTTCAGCACGGACCATGGGGTATCTTTGCCAGGAACACTATTGCCTAGAGTCTGGACCCTGAAAACCAGCAGGCCCTGAACTGCCCCAGGGGCTTCTCTGTCTCCCACTCCCCTGAGGTCCCTTGGGACATGCAGTTTGCCCACCGCCCTTGTCTTTTCTCTGTTCCCTCCCTCACAGGCATATCCTGGCAGAAGATCACACAGGTAAACCCACTTGTGCTTTCCTCGCCTTTTGGCACTGCCAGGGAGGCAGGCTGGAAGTGCCTGGAGGCATGCCACGCTTACAGACCATATCTCTCCTAGGATGCCTGTGGTTTTGCAGATACAGCATACTTTAGCACGTCTCATGTTTTGTGTCATATCGTGCCAGTGTGTGCCACCCTCAGGGAGGTCATGTGCTGGCTGCAGAGCTGATCCGGGGCAGCGCTGGTCCAGGACCTTCCCAGCTGTCCTATTCACATGTGTGTGGAACAAGTCTCCAGTGCAGCAGGCAATCTATGACTCTTTCTCCTCAAGCTCTCTGCCCATCTTGGCAGGACCTTAGCCTCACCATCCCGGATCTTGCCATAGCCACATCCACCATTTCCACAGGCCAGCACACAGCCCCACACACTGAGGGCTCCACAGGCAGTGGTTTCAAAGCCCCACCCCACACGATTTGCTCTGTGTGAACCCTTAGACCATGAACCCCCTCTTCCTGGTCCAAACACACACAACAACACGGTAGGACTGATGAGTGTGTTTTGTATCTGGTCTAACTGCAGATATCTGGAGCCACAGTCTGGAGTTATCATTGGCCATCCTTTCCTCGTTCCCATCCTGGGCAGGGTCAATGCAGAGATACGGCGACAAACCACCTTCACCTTGGTCGCCTCATGACTCCTCTTCTGGTTGCTCAGCACCTCCTCTCCTGGCACCTTCATCTCTGCCTCTGCCCTTGGCCAGACACACACACACACATACACGCATACACATACACACAATCACAGCCAGCATAAATAAGCACACGTGTGTATACACACACATGCTCAGCACGGGGACACAGATGCAAACAACGAGCATAGGTGTTTCAGGAGGTGAAGACGACCGAGGCCAGCAATGTCAGAGATGGCGACAGTAGGCACCATGTCCTGCCCTTGGGGCTCCCTGTTCACTTTCTCCACGAACTCTTCCATATGTTCCCAAGGCAGCCTGAAGCTCCTTCCAGCGCAGCATGTTTGGTGGTTGTGAGACACTGAGTGGTGAATGTGGAAATTCACAGTGTTAGGTAAAAGACAACCAGGTACACCAAAAAATGTTTAACAGGCTTTAATGGCAAAGCGTTCCCGGGCAGGGTTCCCAGACCCGAGCGGGGCAGGTCAAGGAAATCCGGGCGACCGGACCGCATTGGAAATTTGTTTATATATGCACATTGCGAGGGATGGCTGGGCTAGGGGATGGAGGTTTGGATAGGCTGCTGGTTCGTGGTGTCGCGAACTGATAGGTTTCTCTATGCGGCTGGGGTGGGGCGGCTTTAGCTGGCATAGTGTGCTGTCATTGGTCCCTGGCATCTGGGAGGATCCTCCATTAGGGACTTTCTCGCCGGTGGGAGGGAGAGGAGGGGCGGCCCATCATGGCCCCTGGAGTCCGACCTTAAACACAGAAGATCCCAAAGTCAGCACACAGGTGCACTGGGAACCTGGAGAGGACACCTTTTCAATGATAGGCGTTCCCTGGGTAAGGGGCAGGAGTGAAGTGCCCAGGCAATCTCAAACTCAGTGAGCAGCAGGAGGCCAGGGGATGAAAGGGCCCACAAAGGATGATTCTGACAAAGATACTTAATACACACTGCCTCTAGTAGTATCACCTGGACTCTGGTGCTGCCACCACAGCTGATTTGATGGAGACTTGCTTCACTCACGGACACACCAAGTCCCCAAATAGACAGTCTCAGGAGGGCACCTGCTACATGCACAACCCAAATTCAGGCTCTTGCATGAGTCTGAGCATCCCATTTGGGAAAAGACAGTGTCCCTGTAGTATCACACGAGTGTCCCTTCAGGGCCCGCGTTCAGACCCCATCTCCACACATGTTTCTGTCAGTTACTCTCATGGAAGAACCTTCCTGCCCAGGGTACTACTTCAGGGGATCACCCCAAACATCTTCGCTGACAATCTGCTGGCAATATGAGCAAGGTGAACCAGCAGCCAAGAATCCCAAAATGAATTGCTGTGTTCAGGCCCAAAGCAACCACACCTCAGCAATCCTGTTCGATTCTGAGCAGTTGTGACCTGACAACCAGCCGAGAAAGTTAAGGCTCCTGCTGTCCACACTGCGGCTGGATGCTCCCCGTTCAAAGTCACAGAACCAGTGGACAGGAGTGGAAAAACGTGCCCTGTACCCTACAGAGAGACAGGGGAGATGGGTGTGGATCCCCCAGGTGGACAATCCACAACCTTGCACACCCACACTCATCACCACAGCAACCACGTTTTACAAGTGATGTCAAGGTAATTCTACTTAGTGGTCACTGTGTTCAAGAAGTAGGGGAGTCCTGAAAGGAAAATATCAACTTGCAGTGGGACGATGGATGGCTCCACAACAGCACCTGTCAGGATAGGAAGGAGGGAAAAAGTTCCTGCTCCTCCTCCTCTTCCTGAGCAGTAGACTTCAAAGAGAAGCAGAAAGGATACAGCTATGGCCCAGGAGCAAGGGATGCCCCAGATGGTGGCTCTCCTCCAAGCCAAGTCAGGCTTCCTCCTCTGCTGGTTCCTGCACATGAACTGGAAGTAGGCCCTGCAGTTTTTCTTATGCTCAGAGCTCAGTTCCACCAGCAGGGCAGCCAGTGCCTGCAGCGCATCTTGCCCTGGAAGCTCAGTAGTGCTCCCGGGCCTTTCCTGGCCCTGCTCCCCCACCGTCTTTTCAGCTCCTGGGAGAACCCGTATTGCTGCTCCTCGTCTGCCACAACCTCCACCTCCTCAATGACTTCTTCCACAAGCAGCTGGAACAACCACCTAATCACCACCACGTCTCTGTCCACCAGGGGTTCACCATCGACCACCGCCTCCACCCTGCATAGGGTGGCTCCTTTGCCTGGCATGACAACTAGTGGCTGCAAGGTCCCAGCCTCACAAAGCCTCAGGATGGCAGGCCACCAACCCCAGGGCCCTGAAACCGGGGATCACAACTAGGAAGGTCTGGGGTCCCAGGATGCTCCTGCATTCCTCTGACGGTCTTTCACATTCCTCTTGGCTCTGGTCGTGACCCCAGGCTGGGGCAGATGCAAAGGGATGGGACATAATAGCACAACAAGTGGTGTGCAAATGCGGCTCAGGTTTCAGTAATCCAGTGGGACCCACTAGCTCTTTGGGAGCGGGGAGTAAGGAGGATGGTAGGGAAGCGGGGGCTGGTGTTTTTCCAGTGGCCTGAGGCTGAAGAAAGGGGTGGCAGACAGTGCTGGACATGGTGAAGGGGCCCTGGGGAAATCAGCCGAATAGGCGGATCCCTAGGTGGATCCCTAGGCTGTGAGCCATGCACAGGCTGCTGGCTCAAATCTATCCAATGGCCGAGAGCATGGTGGGCGGCACCCTTATGGACATGCCCCTCAAACATAGGGCATCTTCCACGGTTCCTGTTTGATGGCACACCATATACTGCTCCAGAGAGGTAATGGGTTTTGCATCTGCTGATACCCCAGGCACTGTCCTTTACCAGGTTCTGGAAATTCCAACGACAGGTTCCTGCTTTGCAGTCTGAACAGCACACTCCTGTGTCCCTCAGGACCCTCAGTAACTGAGAAATCTCCCTGAGAATCCAAAGGATAAACAGGGGCTCCACGTGGCTGGATACTTTTCTCCATAGGACAGAGAACCTGTTGTTGTCTGGATGCTAGGGGAGAAGGGAAAAACCCCACTATTGGCTACAGTTGATCTCCACGGTTCAGGGACACCAGAGCCTTAGGGTACAGAGCTGGCTCTGTGTCTCTTCATCTCTGCTTCTGGCATAGCACTGTTTTGGGCAATCCTTCCATGTGTGTACCAAGGGCTCGTGTCTGTTTGTCTCCATCTCTTTAAGTGGTGCTCTTGCTGTCTGCCACTCTCTGGACACCAGTGCTCATACGAGAAGTTTATATGAGAAGGCAAGCCCTGCTCTTCCTTAGTGAGTTGCACCCATGGGAGATCAGACTTTGTCAGTCCACACATTCGGAGAGTGCTTTCTCAAACTTGAAAGTCAACAGTGAGTGGTCACTGCTGAACTGCAGAAGGTGCGGAGCAACCGTCTCTTCCTCGCTGCAGATGTGAATGCTGCAAAGGTCTCATGTGGCTTAGCCACTCTTTGCACAGATGGAGAAATGGGGCATGCCCTGGGGCCTGAGGGAACTCCCTGAACATTATTTAAATACCTGCCAGGGAGATGGTAAGGACAGCTCCCCATTAAGTTCCATGACCCACTGGTGCCAGAAATATGCACGGCTGCTTATTTACCCTATCGAGGCCTTTTCAAAGCGGTTCTGTTCTCCATGTGAGAACACATTCAAGCCTGCCCGGTCACCCAAGCCTGTGGAGCTGGGAGCAGCAAGAGGATCAAGCTAAGCCATCCGTCCTATAGTCCTGATACCCAATATATGTGTTTGGCAAAAAGTACAAAGAGTGATGATTCAAACTGGAAGACAGCAGGTAGCAGGTGCTTATGCTGCAGTTCTGGTCCATCACTGAAACCACACAAAATAGGCAAGGGTTGCTCATGCTCATGGTAAGGTCAGGGAAAGTATGCCTGGCACTTGGGAAGGATGGAAAGGCCCTTGTATCCGGGTGTTCAAGGGGCTGTGGGGTTACCCACCATGGCTTCTGTGTCTGGGATTGCAACCTGTTCTGTGTCTCAGATCTTCTGCACTCTCACTGGTCACCCCCCGGCACTTTCTTCCAGCCTCTCCTTTCTGCCAGGCATCCTTGCTGTACCACTGTGATTCCACTCAGGACTTGCTCACTCAGTGAGTTAACGGGGATCAGTAAGTACCCTGGCTTCAGTGCTTCTGCTAGCTAGAGTCTGCGTAGCTTTCCCTATGGTTTTGTGTTTTTGCTATTCAACTTCCATCACCTGGTTAGGCCAGTTCTGACAGCTCGTACTCATAAACATACTGGCAGATGCATCTGCACACACATGCGTGAACACACTAATGTCCCTGCGAGGAAACTTGCACATATGCAGAATACAGGCTTTCTTCTCCAAGAACATGAGTTTTAGTAAGCACCTGACTTTCTTTGTCCTGGCTGTTTTCTTTCACTTGCTCATCAATCATGTCAGGTTGCACTTCTAACTCTGTGACAGATCCAAGAGTGCTTGAACCACCCATGCCTCACTGATTTACTAAATGCCAAGACTCCCTTTCAGTTGCTCTCATTAGGGCCAGGTAGGTCTTCAGACAATCAGCTATACCTGCTTGCCCACAGAGCTGAAGTGCCAATGAAGCCTGTCCTTGGTTGGGCCCAAAGACATCTAAGATAGTCACTGGGAAGGCAGCATCCATCTGAGTGTCACCAAGGGCAGATCCGCTAGACAAAATCAGAGAACCTGCTCCAGCAAGACTGCCAGAATCCTCCCTCAGGTGCAGCCGTGCTCCTTTGTCCATCTAGACCCACACCAGGGGCATGACCCCAGAGGAAAGAAGGAACTCACATCAGGACTTTCAGCACGAGCCATGGGTTGGTTATCTTTGGTAGGACTGTTATTGCCTAGACCCTGACCCTGAAAACCAGCAGGCTTCAAATTGACCCCAGGGGCTTCCCTGTCTCCCACTCTCCAGAGGTGCCTTGGGACATGCAATAAGCCCACCATTCTTGCTTCCTCTCTGTTCCCTCCCTCACAGGCACATCCTGGCATAATGCCACATACGGACACCCACCCCTGCACTATCTTTGTCTGCCTGCACTGCCAGGGAGGCTGGAAGTGCCTGGAGGCATGCCACATTCGCACCCTGTCTCTCCAAGGATGCCTGTGGTTTATCACGGTTTTGTCTCTCCAAGGACAGCCTACCTTAGCTCATCTTGTGTTGTGCATCACATAATGTGAGTGTGTGCCACCCTCATGGAAAGAGTGTGCTGGCTGATGGGCTGTCCCTGGGCAGCACAGGCCCAGGATGTTCCTGGTTCTCCTCACGTGTGTGGAACAAGACTGCAGTGCAGCTGACAATCTGTGCCTCATTCTCCTTTGGGTTTCTGCCTTTCTCTGCAGGACCTTAGCCTCCTCACCATCCCAGTCCTGCCGTAGCCATGTCCACATTTCCACAGAATGGCTCCTGTGCCCACAGACTGAGGGCTCCACAGCCAGTGGTTTCAAAGTCCCAGCCCATCTGATTTGTCCTGGGTGAATCGTCAGACCATGTAACTCCTCTTCCCGGTCCAAACAAACACAATAGCAAGGTAGAAATGGTGAGTGTGTTTTTGTATTTGGTCTTCATCTCTGCGTCTGCTCTAGGCCAGACACACACATACACACACACACACACATGCACACACACACAAACACATCCGACACAAGCACATGTGTGTATACACACATATGCTCAGCATGGGGACACAAACCCAAACAGGAAACAAAGGTATTTCAGGAGCCTGTGTTCCCTGTTTGTGTTTGTGTCCCCATGCTGAGCATGCGTTTGTATACACACATGTGTTTGTGTCGGCTGTGTGTGTGTGTGTGTGTGTGTGCGTGTGCATGTGTCTGGCCCAAGGAAGATGTAGATATGAAGGCGACAGGAGAGCAGGTGCTGAACAACCATAAGAGGAAGCACGAGGTGTCCCCAGTCGAAGGGTGGTTGGTCGCTGCAATGTCGGAGATGGAGTCAGTAGGCACCATGTCCTGTCCTGTGGCTTCCGGTCCACCTCCTCCCTGAGCTCTTCCATATTTTTCCAAGGTAGTCTGAAGCTTCTTCCAATGCAGCATGTGTGGTGGTGCTGGGCCACTGAGTGGCGGATGTGGAAATCCACAGAAGATCCCAAAGTCAGCACACAGGTGCACTGGGATGCTGGAGAAGACGCCCTTGCAATGATAGGCCTTCCCAGGGTAAGGGGCGGGAGTGTAAGGTGCAGGCAATCTCAAACTCAGTGAGCAACAGGAGGCCAGGGGATGGCAGGACCCATGGAAGGATGATTCTGACAAAGAAACTTAATTCACCCTGTCTCTAGTAGTATCACCTAGGACTCTCACTCTGCAACCACAGCTGATTTGAGGGGACTTGCTTCAGTCACAGACACACTGAATCCCCAAGCCCCAGTCTCAGCAGGCCACCTGCTACATGCATGGCCCAAATTCAGCTTTCACAGCCAGCTTGCATGAGACTGAGCATCCCCATTTGGGAAAGGATAGTGTCCCGGATAGTACACACTATCCCTTCATGGCCCATCTCCAGACCCCTTCACCACAGGCATTTCTGTCATGGAAGAATCTTCTCTCCTGGGGTAGTCCTTCAGGGGATCATCCCACTCGTCTTCGCTGATAATCTGCTGGCAACACTTTGCTGCTGAGCAAGGTCAGCCCTGGGCTGACCAGGATCCGAACCTTCACACGAGCACCCAAGTACTCCAACAACAATCATCAACTGTATGCAGGACAAAAACAATACCACCTCAGCAATCCTGTTTGATTCTGGGCAGTTGTGGCCTGACAACCAGTTGAGAAAGTTAAGGCTCCTGGTGTCCAGCCTGCAGCTCGTGCTCCCTGTTGTGCCGGGCCAATGAACTGGAGTGGAACGATGTCCCCTATACCCTGCAGGAAGAGAGGGGAGATGGGTGTGGATCCCATAGGTGGATCTTCCACACAAATGCACACTCACAATCATCATTCCTGGACTCACATTTTACCAGTGATGTCAAGGTAATACTCCTTAATGATCACTCTTTTCAAGAAATAGAGGTGGTCCTGAAAGGAAAGGATCAGCTTGCTGCATGACTGTGGATGGCTCGCACCTATACCTGCTAGGATAGGGAGGAGGGAAAAGGTGCAAGCTTCTAGGATCCTCAGCTTGCCTCCCAGGCAGGCATTAACAGCTTCCATGAAGCCTCTCCAAACTCTCACAGTGTAGGAACATGGATAACATGATCCTCCCACAACACGTAGTGCGAGCCATCCACGGTCATGCAGCAAGCTGAACTTTTCCTTTCAGGACCACCTCTCGTTATTCTAAGGAATCACCTTTACAACAATAACTGTCAGCTAAGGCTGCTCTGGTGTACTGTCTCTGGTCATTTCTGACTTAGAGGCTATTCCTCCTCAGATGCAGGCCTGAAGTAGACACACAAAGTCATGGCTGCGACACTTACAGGTGTGGCCCTGCCCAGACTCTACTCACTGGGCCTTTGGAGCCTGCCAATTGCCCAGTACCACACTTCCTTCAGGGTCCACCAGCACCTAACTTGCGCCCTTGCCTCCACCCCTCCACCAGCTCCTTCCACTGCACCTCCCCCTCCTCCTGAGCAGCAGACCCCAAGGAGTAGCAGAAAGGATACCACTTTGGCCCAGAAGCCAGGGATGCCCTGGATGATGGTACTCTTCTGAGCCAAGTCACGCTTCCTCCTCTCATGGCTCTTGCACATGAACCAAATGTAGGCCCTGCAGGTTTTCTCAGGCTCAGAGCTCAGTCCCACTTGCAGGGTCGCCAGTGCCTGCAGCACATCTAGTGCTGGGAGCTCACTCGGGCCTCCAGGCCTTTCCTGGCACTGCTCCTCCACCGTCTTCTCCTCCAGCTCCAGGGAAGACCCCTGTTTCTGTTATTCATCCGGCACAACCTCCGCATCCTCAATGATGTCCTCTGCAACCAAGTCTCCATCTGCCTGGGCCTTGTCGTCCTCTGCTGCCTTCACTCTGAAGAGGGTGGCATCTTTGCCTGGTGTGACCGCTGGTGGCTGCAACTTCCCCGCCAAGCACAGCATCACCAGGACAGGCCACGGGGCCCCATCCCCCTGAGCACCCAGGCTTACAACTAAGAAGGTCCGGGGTCTCAGGATGCTCCGGCATTCCTTTGACCGCCTCTCACACTCCTCTTGGCTCTGGCCATGACCCCAGCCTGGGTCAGATGCTAAGGGACAGGACATAATAGCACCACAGCAAGTGGTGAGCAATGGTGGCTCAGGGTGCAGTAACCCTGTGGGTCCCACTAGCATTTTTGGTGTGGGGAGTGTGGGGCATGGTTCAGAGGCTATGGCTGGTGTGTGTGGGGGGTGGCCTGAGACTATAGAAATGGGTGGTGGCAGCCCACGACAGGGTGAACGGGCCCTGGGACACCAGCCAAACAGGCGGGGCCCTAGGCTGTGAGCCACGCACAGGCAGCTGACCCAAATCTAGACCAACAGCCGAGAGGGTAGTGGACAGCACACGATGGACACACCCCTAGACTGGATGTCATCTTCCGTGGTTCCTGGGATCCAGCACCACTACATGGCCAGATTCTGTTCCATAGAACTAGCAGGTTTTGCATCTGCTGCTACCTCAGGCGTTGTCATTGATCTGGATCTGGAAATTCCAACCACGCATTCCTGATCCACAATCCAAACAGCACACTCCTGTGTCCCACAGGACCTTCAATAACTGGGAGCTCTCCCTGAGTATCCAAAGGATACACAGGGGTGCCAAGTGGCTGGATACTTTTCTCCATGGGACAGACAGACTGTTGCTGGCCGGATGCTAGGGGAGTAGGGAAAAACCCCACCGTTTGCCACGTTGATCTCCGTTGTTCAGGGACAGCAGGACCTTAGGGTACAGAGCTCTTTCTTTGTCTCTTTGTCTCTGCTTTGGCATAGCACTGTTTGGAGCAATCCTTCCTTGTGTGTACCAGGGCTGGTGTCTGTGTGTCTCCACCTCTTTAAGTGGTGCCGTTGCCCTTTGCCACTGTATGGACACCAACACTCATAGGAGAAGCTTATCCTTAGAGTGAAGGCAAGCCCCTACTCCTCCTGAGTGAGTTGCACCAAAGGGAGATCAGATATTTTTAGTCCACAGGTTTGGAGAGTGCTTTCTCAATCTTGAAAGCCAACCGTGGACAGTCACTGCTGAACTGCAGAAGGGGTCGGGTAACCCTCCCTCCCTCACTGGACAGACGTGAACCTACACAGGCCTGAGGTGGCTTGGCCACACTTTTCACAGCGGGAGAAATGGGGCATCCTCTGCTGGCATGGGGAAGCTCCCTGAACCTTGTTCAAACTCCTGCCAGTGAGTCGCTAAGGACAACTCCCTGTTAAGTTCCGTGACTAACTGGTGCGGGAGACATGTATGTCTGCCCATTTACCCTATCGAGGCCCTTTCAAGTAGCTCTGTTCTCCATCTGAGAGCATGTACCAGCCTTCCCAGTTACCCAATCCTTTGGGGCTGGGAACAGGAACAGGATCAATCTAAGCCATCCATCCTATAGCCCTGACCCCTTGTATATGCTTTCTGCAAAGAGTACAAAGAGTGATGTTTCAGACTGGAAGACTATTCAGGTAGCAAGTGCCTATGCTGCCGTGCTGGTCCATTTCTGAAACCTCACATAAATGGCAAGTGTTGCTCATGCTCATGATAAGGTCAGGGAAAGAATGCCCAGTGTTCGAGAAGGATGGAAAGGCCTTTGCAGCTGCATGTCCAAGGGGCTGTGGGGTCACCCACTGTGATTCCACTTAGAAACTGCTCACTCAGTGAGATAACACGCATTGGTACCCTGGCTCCAGTGCTTCTGATGGACTAAGTATGTACCTTTCCCTATGGCTTTCATGTTTTCGCTATCCAACTTCCATCACCTAGCTAGGTCACTTCCAACACTTCATATTCACAAGCATACTGTCAGGCATATTTGTGCGGACATATGCACAGACATGCATGTGTGCACACTAATATCCCTGACAGGAAACTTGCAGGTATGCAGAAGTACAAGCTTTCTTCTCCAGGAACATGAGTTTTGGTAACCACCCACATTTCTTGGTGCTGGTTATTTTCTTTCACATGCTCGTTGATCATGTCAGGTTACACTTCTAACTCTGTGATTTAGCCTCAAAGGCTACAAAATTTTGGCATTTGCTCGTGACAGGGACCGATCTGCAGAGAATTGGGCAGGTGGAAACACTCGCCCTGGACAGCTGAGTGACAGGCACCTGCGTTCTGCATTCTCCCATCACCTTGGACAGCTTCCCAGTACCAATCAGGCTATTCTGATCCATTGTCTGTGCAATCCTTCAGGGGACCAGAAAACAAGGACGTCTGGGCTCAGCTGACTTGGAGAACTGTCTTCTTGGTGTGCACCTATCTAGGTCATTGCTGGTCAATGTCATGTCCCTTTTGCTAGCCTACCACCCGTTAGGGCCCACAACATTCTGAGTGAGGCTCCCTGTTCTTTCTATCTGTGTAGCCGTCTATGTGCACCTGTCTACCTGTGCTTCCAAGTGCTATCTCCCTTTAGCAGGAAAATGCCAAAGAGATGCCCGAGCCTCCAAGGGCCCCCAGGGACTGTGATGGGCCTCTGTGTGATCCAGTGTTGGAAGTATTCATGTTTATGTTTGGCAAAACCAATACAATATTGTAAAGTAAAATAAATAAAAAAATATAAAAAATAAAAAAACAAAAACAAATTCTTCCCTTAGATGAAGATTGTTTACAACCCAGTGTGTGTCCATTGGCTGGACATGGTCCTTGGAATTTTGCTGATAGATTGGACCCTAAAATTCAACATGATGGCAGAAGGCAGAAAGACATTTAGAAGTTGTTCTACAAAAGCAAGAAGAAAGGCACTACTGCCAAAAAGATGACTAAGAGGGAACAATAATAGTCTTCTATCATTGGAAAAATATCATGGTCCCAGGGAGAGTAATTAGATAATATAAAAAGGATTCTTGGGAAGGAAAATTCAGACTCTCAGGAATATTTTCTACATCAGGACTTGTGAAATAGTGTTCCAAAAAAAGAGGCAGAAACTGTCTTCACTGAAACATGGAAATTCAAGCGAAAGTTGAACATGATAAAACACTCCAGCTGGGCATCTCCAATATACTTCTTGAAGATGAATTTGCCAAGATTTAGATTGAAGAAAGATCCCGAACTGTAGCCCAAGAATGAACAAGCTATTGCTGCATGGAAAACAGATTCGTCTCATTAAGTATAGTGTTAAGTAAAGTAAGCTAGACACAAAGATGCATGCTGTATGATTCCATTCATGTAAAGGTCCAAAAGAGATAAAACTAATCTATATGTTGACAGTCATATATCCTAGTTATCTTTGGAGTGCGGTGATTGGGAGAGACACAAGAGAGTTTTCAGGGTTGCCAGTGATGTTCTGTTTCTTGATTTGGATGCTAATTTCGTGCATGTGTTTAGTTTGTGAGTATCCATTGAACTGTACACTCATGATTTATGTATTTTTCTATATGAGTATTTCAATAAAAAGTTATGAAGCTTTAAAAATAAATAAAAATGTTGTGAGGAAGGTGCACATAGTTAGAGGGCCACTTCTGATACAAGGCATGCAACCTGAGGCCATAAAGATAAGGTGGCATTTCCACATGTAGTCACTTCTGTTTATTACTACCCTGGCCCACGGAATCACCAAACAGATGATGACCTGGGAAACCTGCCCTTACTGGGCCCATAGCTCAGGCCTCCCTTGGGCAGATAGCAGCTTTTCTATCTGGACGCAGCTTCCCTCTGAGTTTCAAATGGTGCAAATCCCCTTTGAAAATATCAGACAACCTGCACCAGCAAGACTGCTGGAATCCTCTCTCAGATGCAGACACACACCTTTGCCCCTCAGGCCCCAAAAGCCACAGGCAAGGCCCAGGTGAAGGAAGGAATTTACGTCAGGGCTTTCAGCCTGAACCATGGGATATATTTGGCAGGACTTTCCCTAGACCCTGAAAACCAGCAGGCCCCGAACTGCCCCCAGGGGCTTCCCTGTCTCCCACTCTCCTGAGGTCCCTTGGGACATGCAATGAGCCCACCATCCTTGCTTCCTCCCTGTTCCCTCCCTCATAGGCACACCCCTGCAGAGGAGCACACGCATACACCAAGACATGCACTTTCTTCGCCTTTCTGCACTACCAGGGAGACTAGAAGCACCTGGAGGCATGCCACGCTCACACCTTGTCTCTCTTAGGATGCCCGTGGTTTTGAATGGACAACCTACCTTAGCATGTCTTGCATTTTCTGTGGCATCATGCCAGTGTGTGCCACCCTCATGGAGAGAGCGTGCTGGCTGATGGGCTGAGCCTGGGCAGCCCTGGTCCAGGACTTACCCGGGTCTCCTTTTTATGTGTGTGGAACAAGTCTCCAGTGCAGCAGGCAATATGTACCTCTTTCTCCTTCAGGTCTCTGTCCTTCTCAGCAAGACGTTAACCTCCTCAACCATCCCAGGTCCTCTGTATCCACATCCACCATTTCCACATGCCGGCTCATGTCAGCACAGACTGTGGGCTCCACAGGAAGTGCTTTTAAAGCCCTGCACCACCTGATTTGCCTGGGTGAATCCAGAGACCATGCACTCGCTCTTCCTGGTCCAAACACATACTACAACACGGTAGAAATGGTGAGCGTGTCTCTATATTTCTTCTAATTGCAGATTTCTGGAGCCAAGTTCCTGTGTTATTACTGGCCATCCTTTCCTCATTACCATCCTGGACAAGGTCACGGTGGAGGTACAGTGAGCAACCACCCTCAGATTTGTGATGCCTTCTGTCTCCTCTTCTGGTTGCTTGGCATCTCCTCTCTTGTTGCCTTCATCTCTGCTTTTTCCCTGGACCAGACACGCACACACACATACACACATAAACACAGGCGACACAAGCATGCACGTGTATAAAATTATAGGCTTGATACAGAGACACAAACATATACAGGGAACACAGGTGTTTCAGGAGCTGAAGGCACCATATCCAGCACTGTTGGAGATGGTGTCAGGAGGCACCATGTCCTGCCTTTGGAGCTCCCTGTCCACCTCCTCCCTGAGCATTTCTGTATTTTCCGAAGGCAGCCTGAAGCAGCTTCCAGCGCAGCAGGTGTGGTTGTGGAGAGATGCCGATTGGTGGATGTGTAAATTAACAGAAGATCCCAAAGTGAGCACACAGGTGCACTGGGACACTGGACAGGATTCCCTTTTAATGATAGGCTTTCCTGGGGTAAGGGGCGGGAGTGTAAGGCACAGGCAATCTTAAACTCATTGAGTAAGAGGAGGCTGGGGAATGGCTTGACCCACGGAAAAGATTCTGACAAAGATACTTAATTCATCCCTTTTCTAGTAGTATCACCTAGGACTATTGCACTGAGGGAGACTTGCTTCACTCACGGACACACTGAGTTCCAAAGCCCCCAGTCTCAGCAGGTCATGTGCTACATGCAGGACCCAAAATCTGGCTCTGCAGCCAGCTTGCATGAGCCTGAGCATCCCCATTTGGGAAAGGACAGTGTCCTGGCCACGATACGGCTATCCCTTCAGGGCCCACCTCCAGACACCCTCCCCACATATGTCTCTGTCAGTTACCGCTCATGGCAGAACCTTCCTTCCTAGGGTAATACATCACAGGATTGTCCCACATGTCTTCGCCAACGATCTGCTGGCAACACAAGCAAGGTCAGCCCAGGGCTGACCAGGCCCGAACACTCTAGTGAGCATTCAAGAACTCCAACATCAGTCATCAACTGTATGCAGGCCCAAAGCAACTCCACCTCAGCAATCCTGTTCGATTCTGGGCAGTTGTGGCCTGACAACCAGTTGAGAAATTTAAGGCTCCTGATGTCCAGCCTGCAGCTGGGTGCTCCTCATCCAAAGTCAAAGAACCAGTGGAGTGGAGTGGAATAACGTGCCCTACATCCTGCAGAAAGACAGGGAACACAGGGGTGGATTCCGCAGGGGGATCATCCATCCCATTACACACCTACACCTCCATGAAGCCATGTCTTACCAGTGATGTCAAAGTAATACTCCTTAATGATCACCATGTTCCAGAAGTAGGAGTTGTCCCTAAAGGAAAAGATCAGCTTGCAGCTGGACCTTGGATGGCTCCGCACCTGCGCCTTCCAGGACAAGGATGAGGGTAAAGGTGCAACCTTCTGGGTGCCTCAGCTTGCCTCCTAGGCAGGCCTTAACAGTTTCCACAAAACCTCTGCACATTCTCACATCACATGAACATAGATAACATGATCCCTGTAACTCCCCACCAAGTCCCATACCCACATCCCCTCACTCTCCCTCACTGATCTTCAAGTCAATCATGTAGCTAAGAAAGTCTTTATCTTGGTCACTGCTCATGACAAAAACTTGAGCGTGGTTCATAATCTCCTTGAGGTCAAGGAGCCACATGCTGGGCCAGAAGATCCAATAGCAACAGCCCTAGTCTTGAGTGGAAGAAGCACACTGGCATAGGAACTTCCAAGGATGTTGGGTACTTCCACTTGCCCAGCCACCACTCATGTCCTCAGTCCCTGCCATACCATCAGACATACTTAGGGCTCTGGGTTCCTTGTGGTGTTCTGCATCTGAGGTGGTCTGCATCCCCTAAGCAGGGGTTGTTTCTGACTGCTACTCTCCTCCTCCTGACTTGTGTGTGCTGGGTAGTGTAATGTCACTGCTTATCGTGTCAGGATTTGCAGTCCCTGTTGCACACTGTGTCTTTAAGCAAGGGGATGGTGTGCATGTAAATGTGTGCATGTATTTGTGTGTGTATGTGTCTTCAGCAAGAAAGCCCTAGGAATCTGACCTGCTCCCTGTATTCACAACAGATGGCAGGCATGTGTCTGAATTTGTCTGGCACTCAGAGCAGATTAGAATAGCAGCCCCTTCCAGTTCCTCTTTGCTGGTGGACCACTTTGTGTCTTTGCATTGCACTAGTGAGAGCAACTACAGGGGCTCTGACTGATGGGTATGGGTCTTGGACTCCCGCTCTCTCAGCTATTTTCCAGGATCATCAACATTTACAACAATAACTGTCTCTGGTGGCTGCTCCGGTGTACTGTCTCTTGTCATTCCTGACCTAGAGGCCTCAGGTGCTGATTTTCCTCAAATGTAGGCCTGAGGGAGACACCCAAAGTCATGGCTGTGACACTTACAGCTGTGTCCCTAAGGGACTCTTCTCAGCTTTGCCTTTGGAGCCTGCCTCTGCCCCAGACCACACTTCATTCAGGGGTCTCCCATGCCTCCCCTATTCCCTTGCCCTGTGGCCTCAACTGTTTTAGCAGGATCTTCAGCACAATCATCTTGAAGGTGTCTTTGCCATTCTTTAATTTGGCTATAAAGCTCACAACTTTTAACAGCACCATAACACAATTTTTCTAACGTGCACTTTAGAGTTTGGTGAGCTCTTGGTGAGTTTCTTGGTTTCAGTTACAAAGCCTTGCATTACACTTAGGGCTCTAGAATCTTCCGAAACTGAAGGAAAGACTACAAGTATTCCAAACTAACTTGATTATGATATAGTTTTCTAAATACATAAACAGATTCTGCTTCCCTGCCGCCCAAAAAATTACCCCTAACTCCTGAAGATCTTCATGATTTTATTGCAGAAATCTGGTAGAATTGAGATTTCTCAATGCTTCGTAGTTTCATCAGTAAGCTTTTCTGAGGTGAAAAACACATTGGAGTTGGTTTTAAAATTAGTCCTAGACACAGCAATCAGGGAAAAAGGAAGTAAAAGGAATGCAGATTGGAAAAAAAAAAATTTTCCTCTTAGAAGATGACATGACCCTCCACACAGCGAACAATAAGGATGTCAGCAGAAAATTACTTGAGCTAATCAATGAATAGAGTATAGCTGCATAATACAAAATTAATACTCAGGAATCCCTTTCATTCTGATACACTAGCAATGAAAAATGAGAAAGAGAATTTAAGGAAAGTATCTCATTCACCATCCAAGGAAGATAATCAAATATTTAGAAATATATTCTCCTAATGAAAGCAAGAACCTGGTACAGAAAACGATAAAACCATGGTGAAACAAATCAAAGATGGCACAAATAGATGAAGAAGTATACCATGTTCTTGGATCAGAAGAATCAATATAGTCACCATGAGTATGCAACTCAAGGCAATCTATCAGGACAGTTATTCACACTGATATTCTCATATTCAACTGTGAAATCCCTATCAAAACACCAATGGTGTTTTTCACTGCACTAGAACAAGTAACTGCACAATTTGTGTGGAAACACAAAAGACCTCCAATGAGGAAATATCTCTTGAGAAACAATGGAAACGGAGGAATCAGACTTCCTGACTTCAGACTATACTGCAGAGCTAATCATCAAGATTATAAGGTACTGGGCCAAAGACAGAGATACAGATCCATGGAACAAAATAGGGAGCCCAGAGACGAAGCCACACACCCACGGCCTCCTTGTCTTTGACAGAGAAGGCATAAATATGCAACAGAGCAAAGGCAGCCTCTTGAACAAGCAGGTCTGGGAAAACAGGTCAACCGCATTAAAATAATCAAATGTTTTCTAATGGGACACACACAAACAAATGCAAAATGGACTAAAGACCTAAGTGGAAGACCAGAAACTATAATGTTCTTAGAAAAAAACAAAGGCAGAACACTATCTGACAGAAATCACAGCAAGATCTTCTCCTCTATGACCCACCTCCCAGAGTAATGGAAATAAACACAGAAGGAAACAAAAGTGACTGATTTAAATTTCTAAGCTTCTGGACAGTGAAGGAAACTGTAAGCAAAGTGAAAAGACAGCCTCCAGAACTGGAGCAAATTACAACAAATCAAGCAACTGCCCAAGAATTAATCTCCCGCATATACAAGCAGCCCATGCAACTCAATACCAGAAAAATGAACAACTCAATCAAAAAGTGGGCAAAAGAACTAAATAGACATTTCTCCAGAGAACATATACAGATGGCTAATGAACACAGGACAGATGCTCAACATCACTCATTATCAGAGAGATGATAGTCAATACCACAATGAGGTGTCATCTCACACTGGTCACAATGACCATCACCCAAAGTCTCAAATAAGGAACACAGGAGAGAGAGTGAAAAGTAACCAACTTTACACTGTTGTGTAGAAAGGAAGACTGGTAAAGCCACAACAGACCATATGATTTCTTAAAAACCTGGAAATAGAATTGTTGTAGGACCCAGTAATCACCCCAGCATACACCCTAAGGAAAGCAGAACTGAAAGAGACACGTGTACACCAATATTCATCCCCCGACTAATTACAATAGCTAGGACAAGGAAACAATCTAGATATCCACTGCAGATGAATGGATTAGAAAGTGGTGGTATATATACATGGTGGACTATTACTCAGCTGTGGACAGGAATGCATTTGAGTCAATTCTAGAGAGGTGGGTGAAACAGGAGCCTCTTCTACAGAATGAAGTAAAGTCAGAAAGAGAAATACAGATCCTGTGTAGGAATGCATATGTATGAAATTTGGAGAGATGGTTATGATGACCCAACATGCAGGGCAGCAAAAGGGACAGAGATAGAAAGAACAGACTGTGGAGAGGGCAATGGTGGGATGATTTGAGCGAATAGCAATGAAAGATGTACCCTACATAGACAGATGACTTGTGCAAGTTCAGTGCATGATGCAGGGCACCCAAAGCTAGTGCTCTGGGACAACAAAGAGCAATAGTCTGGGGAGTGAGGTGGGAGGAAGGTTCTGGATGCGGGAACACTGGTGACCTACTCTTGTTGATGTAAGGCAACAACTAACCGAATATTGTAAACTGAATGTCTTCCCATTAAAATAATTTGAAAAAAATGAAAAGGTTGCTTTCTGAAATGTCAGTGTTGGGGGTCCATGGTCCAGCCTGCCTTCTGAATCTATGTAACAATATCTGATTTGAATGAGGGTAGTGTCAAGTTTTAATGCCAAGAAATGTGTTCTTACACTCTAAAATCCTATAAAACATAACTGTTAAGTTTCCATTAAAATATTACTTTGTGCTCCCCTCAGGGCATGTTATAGAATGTTTCAAATGACTGGAGAGGGAGCAAAAGAGATTACTCACTTTTTAGCACCAATTAATGTGGGACATTCAATTTTGAATAAAGTTTCTAGGCCTAACAAAAATGTATCTATACAATTTCTACATGACATGTATCAAGATAAGTCTTCCATGTAAAATGCACATAAGCAACTCAAAATGAAACACTAGGCCTCACAGTTACTAAAGAGTGAGAATAAAATGTGCTGTCACCAGTGTTTCCCTTCATTCAATTTCTTATGTCAAAATACTACAAACTGCCTTCTCAACAACAGAAAGTTTCACTTCTAGTCATGGGAAGTCTAGCATCAGTGTGCTGGTAGGGTTATGGTTCTGGTGTATATCCTCCTCTGCTTTGCAAACTGCTGAGTCCTTGCTCCCTCTGCTATGGCAAACCCCCTGAGGTCTCCTTCATATGTGGAGACATTCCTTTCCCAAGAGTTTCTCCATGGCGGCAGAAGGACATCCCAGAGGGCTTGCTTCCCAATGCTATCATCGTCTGGGGTTAGGGCATCAGTATACAATTTTTAGAAAGATAAAAACAAACAAACAAACAAGTGTACAACGATCAGACCATGACAACTGATGCACACAATTTCAGGGTAGATTAAATCTTTGGGCAAACCTCTATGTGTTTGAGAAAGTCCGCAGAGAAGTTTTTCACTTTGTCATGTGTACAGATTCTGATATTTTTGGCAAAGGGTTGAAGAAAGATATGTAAAAAGACTAAATAACTAGGAAGTTTTGATTATCCATGAAGTCAGCTTCTCAAGGTTTTTCTGCAGCATACTAAAAGTAATCCTGCATCTCAAATACATTCAGCATATAAGGGTTCAGGAACTCCACAGATGAAGCACCGCAAATCACATCGGTGAACTTTCTCTTGGATTTATTTATGTAAACAGTTTATCGGGACTTCCCTGATGGCTCAGATGGTAAAGCATCTGCCTACAATGTGGGAGACTTGCGTTCGATTCCTGGGTTGGGAAGATCCCCTGGAGAAGGAAATAGCAACCCACTCCAGTACTCTTGCCTAGAGAATCCAATGGATGGAGGAGCCTGCTGGGCTATAGTCCATGGGGTCGCAAACAGTGGGACACTACTGAGCGACTTCACTACTACTTCAGTTTATCAGCTTGGGAAAGAAAACTCCAGCAACATGAAATGAAACCATCTGAGGGTGTACTCCCGCCTTTTTTATATTATAGAAACCAGCTAAATGTGTATTCCCTATAAATTCTCAGAAGAAATGTGTTTCAGAAATTACTTGATGAATGGTCTCTCACTACACACGAGTATAATTTTATTGAGTTTAATGAACTAGCACTGAATTTCATTTCCTCTTACTACAGAGGATATATTCAAAGCACACTGTTAAAAAGCAAGGTTCTTTTCTAATTTGCAGGAAAATACGCACGCACAAAAATACACCAGTGACAAAAAGTAAGGCCAAAATACACTGCATGCAACACTTTCTCAATTTTTTCAGCGGATGTTCCTTCCTTTCCCTTATCTCAGCTAAGGGATAAATTTACGAAAGTCTTAGTTTATAGAATTTAGTTATGAAATTAGATTTTCACTTACACAACCTAATTATATGATTCATCAAATTTAGCACCATTTACTTACAAAACATATGACTTTTGAGAATAAAATGACATACAATCTATTTTTTTCTATAAGGAATCAGCTAGTTATATTACCTTAATGTCTGTTGTACTTGAGAAATATTTAAAATGCTAAGCAAAAACACTCTGAGCAAACAGATCAAAGCTTTCAATATTAAGAAAAGTGAGGATTACTTAGTATAGAATTTCTGCAACTTCTAATCACTTGAATTGAAAATCAGTCTGTCTTCTGATAGCTTTACATTGGAAATGCCCTTCTTATGACAGTGGCAACACAAAATGATGAAAAAAATATATGTTAGCAAATGGTATAAAACTACACTTGGGCAACGTTTTTAAGAAAATAGCCCCTTTTATTAACTTCAAATGCATATTTCTGCTTTCCTTAAATTCTATCAAAAATCTCAAGAAAATATATAAATAATTGGAATATATAGAAAGACTCTGCAAACAGATGAGTTCATACTATGGCTTATGATGATGAGACAATTTATTCAAAACACTCGTTACCTGGAGGCAAAACAGGAGAGGAATCTTTTCTCTTCTTTCTTTCTTCCTAGAGTTTTAAGCAGATATTGTGGTCTTTACCCCTAAGTTCCATTATATTGAAAGAACAAAGTGTTAACATTTTCCTCGAAATAATTCAGCTCCATAAGTTTTTAAAAGAAATATGATACTTTAAAACAATGAAAACACACTATTGTTTATTTAAGGCACTGCTGCTGCTACTAAGTCGCTTCAGTCGTGTCCGACTCTGGGAGACCCCATAGATGGCAGATCACGAGGCTCCCGCGTCCCTGGGATTCCGCAGGCAAGAACACTGGAGCAGGTATTTAAGGCACTGTGTACTTTAAATTACATTCATACTGAAGTGTTACTCTTCTTAACAGGTGATGACCACAATTCAAACTATAGCACAATCCTAAGACATCTGAGTTCAATTCAGATCTGTAAGTGAAAAGAACATCAGACCTACAGAAAAATTAATTCTTGTAATAATAGATAATGGATCTTCTTTACACTACTTCGAAAATCAATCCTTTTGTACTAACGTGAAGGACACAACCCAGATTGTTTTCTCAGTTCCTATCTGTTTTCACTGAATCACTTTGATTGGCATGAGAACATCACATGCTATACAAGCTATTTTTGTTTTAATGTTTTAAATTAACTTATTCATTTTAATGGGAGAAGAAAATCGTAACCCACTTCAGTATTCTTGCCTGGAGAATCCTGTGATCAGAGAAGCCTGGAGGGCTGCTGTCCATAGAGTTTCAAAGTCAGACACGAGTGAAGCGACTTAGCATGCATACATGCACTGGAGAAGGAAATGGCAACCCACTCCGTTATTCTTGCCTGGAGAATCTCAGGCACAGAGGAGCCTGGTGGGCTGCCCTCTATGGGGTTGCACAGAGTTAGACATGACTGAAGCGACTTAGAAGCAGCAGCATTCATTTTAATTGGAGTTTAGCATCTTATTTCCTCCTAAAGAGAGAAGGGTGGTACACAATCAAATACTTCTCACTCAATCTGATCACAGGAGTGACACTCTAGTAAATCACCAGGATAAATGACTCTGGCAAGACCTGGGATTCTGATGTAAAGCATAGAATCATAAACAAAATTTCCAAACTAATACAGACTCTTTTCATCACCATTGTCTTTAGTCTTTTCCTCAACTGAGCTGCTTAGTCACAGCTCCAGAAAGCTATTCTCCTTTCCTTCTAAGGACAGGCTTGCATCTGTGGGGCTTGGTATTCAAGTGTTCCCTTTGGTTAGATTCCTTGCCTTTATCTCCAGCTCAGTGATGACAACCTTCAGGTCTCAAATAACATACTATGCAACTGGTGAATTTCACATTCTTACCAAAGAAAATAACTGTCAGTTGTACCTCCACAGTATTAATTTAGCCACAAGGAATCTCTGGCAAAACTAAACAAAATGCCAGAAAGAGGACAGGACTTCTATGAAATCTGTTGTCATCATTATAAACAACCTATAAACTACAAAGTCATCACTACATAGACATCTACTTAATACACATTTCATTACTGGATTCTTTCTTTGTATATAATCCTTTTATACTTTGTCATTTGCAACTGTTTCATGAAATCTGGGGTCCACTTTTTCAAATAAAACTGACTTTTTTTTTAAGTCAAGATTTAACTGATGATTCTTTAAGATGTTCATTTTAACATTTGCATAATTCATAACTCCAAATACATAAAAGATGATGACAAAAACATCATAAATACATAAAATAAAAACATATGTTATATTTTTAGAGCCTCTGAGAAATGATAGCAAAACTGGGATAGAAAAAATTAAAAAAAAAACATTTAATGATATTTCAACATTTTCTAATTTTTTTTTTCATTTCATATTTCTCATGTGGTTTAGAATGCATTACAATATCAGTAGAGTATTGGGCTTCCCTGGTGGCTCAGAGGGTAAAATGCCTGCCTGCAATGCAGACCCATGTTTCATTCCTGGGTTAGGAAGATCCCCTGAAGAAGGTAGGCCACCCATTCCAGTATTCTAGGCTGGAGAATCCTACAGAAGGAGGAGCCTGGGAGGCTACAGTCCACGGGATCGCAAAGAGTCGGAGACGACTGAGTGACTTCACTTTCACTATAGTAGAGTATTATCATATGTTCAAAAATCTATAAAAATATGGTAAAAAATTCTGGTAAAAATTTCACCATTAAAGATACATATTCAGCTGTTTTAATTCATGGAGTGAGTAATCTGAAACAATTTGGGTTTTCATTGTTATTTGTGACCATGCCGCCACAGGACACAGGTCATTTTTTTCCAACCAGGAATTGAACTCGTGAACGCTGCAGTGAAAATCTTAAAATACTAGATCACCAGGGTAGTGTCTTGGTTTTATTTCCTAAATGATTTGGAAATCCGTCAACGTATAATATGGACTGGTATGAACAGGATAGATGTGACACACTGAGTAGAAAATTGTAAACTGTATAATCTTGGTGAATATATGATTGCTCTCTTCAAATTAAAATTCACTTTCTCTGAGTGTCTGAAAATGCTCCTAATAAGAATGCTGATGACTGAAAGATCTTGAAAACTGTGTTGGAGGTCAGTGATCCAATTTAGACTTCCTAAAATCTGTTCCCTAAATCCTAACCTTCTGCCTTATTATTCAATCAAACACTCATTGATTCTTTTACATTTTTGGCTTCTACCGTACATTTTTACTACAGAAGTACCAAAAGAATAAGAAGTCTAAGATGGCCTGCAAGAGTATAAGCCATACTGTCATTCCAGTTACTTGATATGCCTGTCCAATAAGTCGAGATACAAATCAATAAAATGTTTACTTAAATACATCCATAGCAGAAAAGTGAGGCATATAAAACTCCTATCATCACTATTTCCTTACCATGATACACAACCATTTCCCACAAACTGAAAGCCAGAAGTTTGTCCTAGAGTGATACCAGGCAATTAATGTGAATTCTAAATCCATGAGCAAAAAACAGGCCTTCATTTTAAGAATGCTTTGGAGTACACTGAAATCCCAATGCTTCAGCAAGCTGGCTTCAATTTGCTTTTCTTCTTTTAATGTATCAGCCTTGGGACATGATACATTTTAAAACTTCCTGCTAAACTTCTTACCACCATCACTGTAGACCCCCTTGCTTGATAAAGTGTCATTATGGAGTACCTAGCATCAGACCTAATTAATTAAAAAAGAAAAAAAAAGGATCCGAAGAATTATAAAGTTTTAGAAAATTTAGAAACATTGCCAAGCTGGCTTCTAAATATTAATGAACATTCAAATTCATGGATACATAATTTTCACTATATCTTCAATTCAACATTCAACCTTCTCAGGCCAAAGACGGTGAAATTTCTGACTACTTTCTTATATAAAACAGTAAACACACAGACACACATGGTTCAGCCTGGACTTAAACCTCAGTATCTTCATTTTCACCTGCAAGGTCCTTAAACTGGATTTCATTATCATCTTCAGGATGAAAGGTATCTGTTCAAGTTCAGCTAAAAACAATAAGAACACACTCTTAGAGATATAAAACCAAGATGTTACTAGATTAATTGTCTATTTAAATAAATAACACTGGATTAATACTGAAACACTGAACTGTACAAAAAAACAAAAAAAAACAAAAACCTGCTTGTAACCAATCCTTGGTTCAACAGTTTTAGTCCAAGAAAAGTCTTCCTAACTACAAACTCACAATTAAACTGCTAAAAGAAATTCACTGCCAAGTATGTATCTGATTCCCAATTATCTTAGTATTTCTTAAACGGCCTGTATCTTATCAGAATCTTCACTCTTAATCAAAAATGCATAAATTTATAATAAAATGCACTGTAATAGAATTTTAAAAAGTTATCATATTCAAAATGTGAGTTTAGTACACGTCCTCTTTTTGTTACTAGAAACTTATTTTAATTGTTCCAAGTGTACTAGAGGAAGAATAGAATACTTTTGGTTCTAAGAAATAAAAGGGATTTAAAAACACTGTCCCCAAAGCTCCACGGCAGTACTCTAAATACTAAAAAATACCTGAATACTCTTTTCCAAAAAAATTAATACCAATACCATAAATGGTGTCCTCGATTAGCTTAAAACAGGTACAATCTCTTAAGAATTGTTTTTAAGAGTGTAAAAGAGGCATTCCTTTAACAATTATTACGTATAAGTCTAAGATTTCTGAGTTTTTTAATTCCCCACCAAAAGAACATATATTAGGAAGAGAATTCATTACTAAGTTGTTAATATTCTGAAGTATTTAATACATTTAAATTTAATTTAAAGCGAATTTAAGCATCTATGCAAAAATACAGACAGGAGAGAATTCTGAAATGACTGTTTCACCTAAATACAAAGTAGTAAATACTATGAAAAGACAGGGAAAGGTAATCACTTTGATATTAACTACCATATTCCAGAAGCTCTCTATAAGCCTTCAGACTTCTAGCTTCATCTGCATTTTACTTTAAATTACATCAGCTTTGTTATCCTTGGAGAAAAACAGGAAGGATCAAAACCAGTTATGCAAAGAATCATCAGTTGTCTCATACATTACTTTCAAATTAAACACCCTTAAGGAAAACCTCCCTATTCTCTCACCTTCCTTCTGTCATCTGCAAACACACACAGGCACAATCATCGTGATGAAGTTTGCATGCGTGACCAAATAAAGTTATTTCCAAATAACAAGGAAAGTTATGTATACAATGCACTGAAGCAAAGAAAGAACAGGAAAAATGTGGGGTGGCAATGTGGTCCTTGTTCACACTCTAACACTGTAGTTCAAACTGAAAGTGGTATTATAACCCAAGAGAAATCTTTCTATAATCCACAATTCTTAGAGTATTTTACTGATTTGAATTATCTGTGGTGCTTTTTATATTCCTTAAACCTGACAGGCCTGAAGTGAAGTCTTTGTGAGTTTATGATGCGACTATGCCTGAGAATTACTGCCTTTTAAGGAGTTCACTTTTCTCCATTATAAAGAAGCGGAGTCACTCACAGAGGAAAATATTCTGAATACTTACAATTAAGCTAGAAAGGGCCTAAAGAAAGGCAACTGAAAATATCACAGTCATGAAACTGCAGTGTAATACAAACCAACACTTCTCAAACTATGTGCACCAAATACACATAAGTATTCTGGTAAAACACTGAATGTAACTCAGTAGTGAAGAGATAGGCAAAAAATCTGCTCACACAATTCCATGGAGTAGTGATGTTGCTATTACTTTTAGATTATGATTTGAGTAGCAAAGGTTTGTAATTATCCACAACAGATTATAATCAGAAGAGCTATATGTGGGTATCACTTTACAGTTAGTATTTTAATCCCTTAGGGGATTAATATAAATGTGGTTACATTGCCCATCAAACAGAATTAAACTGGGAATTATTATTTGATCCATTTGCAGGATTATATGTAGTTAAACTAAAATAAATGGACATGAGAATATACACATTTATGGACAGATTATATGTTTTTAGTCATCAAATATAAAAAATGGAAAGGTTATCAATGGATGTTCTAGATCACAAAACATACAAATGAAAAAAAAAATCAGTAAAGTATCAGGATATAAATCAACATACTTAAACCTGTTATAATATTAATGCATTCATATTACCCAAAGTAATGTACAGATTCCATGTGATTCCTATAACAATTCAAGTAGCATTTATCCCCCCCACAGACAAAGTTATATGGAACCTCAAACAATCCAAACTGCCGAAGCAATCTTGAGAAAGAATAAAGCTGGAGGACACACACTTCCTGCTTTTGAAACACAAATGTCCAAACAATATGGGACTGCATTCCACCCCGTAATGCAGATCCTGGAACAAAACTGAGCACTCAGAAATAAAAGTTTTCACAACCGGTCAACTAATACCTATGAAGGGAACCAAGATCACACTGTAGGAAAGACATCCTCTCCAATAGACAGGACTGGAAAAACAACGCTTAACGTAAAAGTAGACCTCCTTTCTTACACCAGAATCTACCTAAAATTACCCTGAAATAGATCAGAGATGTAAACACAGAGCTGAAATCTTAAAACTACTGCAAGAGAACACAGTGTAAAACTACCGAAAGCCGCTCTTGCTCTTTGCAACCTAGCAAAACGATGACAAGAAAAAACTCTGCGAGAAGAAATCTGATGTCTCGTCTCACCATGTTATATCTGCATTTTCTAGTTTTCAACAACAACAACAAATCAAGAGACACACAAAGAAATAGGAGAAAATGTCTGGTCACATATAAGGAAATGAGCAGTTCATACAAAGCATGGCTCAGAAAGCCTAAAGCTGTACCTAACAGAGACGTTACATCAGGTAGTGCAGACAAAAATAATACAAGAAACAATGTGCACAATGTTTTTTTGTTTGTTTGTTTTTAATTTTCAAGAATATCTCACTAAAGAATCAGGTCATATAGATTCTTTAAAAGAAACCTAGTGGAGATGAAAAGTGGAATGGCTGACTTCAAACTGTCTCTGTAAATCACTAATAGAACAATCACACCAAAAACTAAACAAGGAAACAGAAGACTGAAAATTTACAAATCAGAAAGTCTTAGGTATTTACAGAACACATGACCTGGTAATAGAATAGAGAGAAACAGCAATCATTTCACTCAAAATTTAATTAAGCACAAGCAATGGGTTTGATACAGAAATCAAAAGGATTTCTGTTTCACAAGTCATATTCCAAACACTGAGGTCATAATGACCAACCACCAGGTAGTTCTCTAAGTATTCATCTCAGATTTATAACTTACACTCTAAAAGACCTAGTCTATGCCTTACCTTTCTCCTATAAGCCCCCCAAAAATCCTTTTTTTTTGGAGATAGAGGTTTTGTATCATTTAATTACATCATCTACAGCAGTGGTTTCTCATACTTGGATCTGAGACCTTTAAATTGAAAAATCATAACTGAGAACCTAATATAAACTTATTATTTTTTTTTCTTTTGATGAGTGAGAATGCTAATGAAAATCACTGTCATATGCTACTGTTCTTTTTTCAGCAAAGGACTTTTTCAAAAAGATTTAGAAAGCAAACCTGGAGGGAATCCTCTGGTGGTCCAATGATTAGGACCAAGGGCTTTCACAGCAGTATTCTGGATTCAGTCCCTGACTGGGTATCTAAGATCCCACAAGCTGCATTGTTGTCAAAAATTAAGAAAAAAAATATTGAAAGGAAAATGAATAATATAGCTCTGTGGAATATATATCATAAAATACAAAGATATCTCCTTGCTTTACTACAGAAAACTGAAGTCAGCCTGCAGCATAAACCCTGAAAACCTAGCACAGAACCTTGAATATACTTGGACTTTAGATGAGGACAGAATGATGAGCTGTAGTATTTATCCAAAATTATTAGAGGATATATATTGCATATTATATTTAAAATCAGAAAAGAAACAACCAGTCTTCCCACAGAACACATATACCGTCAGTCAGCCAGAATCCTATCGTCTTAAACATAAGCGGATAGTAACAAATTGTGATGCCGGAAGGATGAGAATCATAACTGGCTAGAACAGGTCAAATGCATTTTATCGCATCAGTGAAATACTGGTAATAATGATTTCTAAATTCAAGAACATTATAAATTTAAGTGCAATTTTTACCTGAAAATCTCAAAGACCAACCAATATAATATCTGAAGTATTTATCCAAATCTATAAAATAAATCTCACAGTATATTGTATTTAAAATGCAAACAAACAAAAGTGTTTGATGTTAAGCCATACTTAATGTGATACAAATGGCAACCCACTCCAATGATATTGCCTGGAGAATCCCAGGAATGGGGGAGCCTGGTGGGTTGCCGTCTATGGGGTCGCACAGAGTTTGACATGACTGAAGCAACTTAGCAGCAGCAATGTGATACAAAAAATACAATTCACACAGTGTATGAAAAGTATCTGCTAAGGATTAGGAGAAAACTCAGATATGTGTGTGTGTGTGTGTGTGTGTGTTTGTCCTGTATGCATGTGCAGCAATGTGTGTATGATGTGCGTGTGCTCATGCCTACGTGACAAAGTCTTCTTATAGCTACAGTATATTAAGCAAAAATTAAATTTAGGCAGTTCAGTTTGGGTCAAATTTTCTAATTTAGTATACTAAAGTATACAATATTTACTTCAACTAAAGTCTTTTAAAATTACAAAAGCATAGTTCTTTGTCACATAAATTACTTTTATTCACAAATCACTCTGGGAATTTTTAGCTATTTTAAACAAATAAAAATAACCCATCTACACAAAAATAGTCATCTTGTTACAAATATACATTGATTCAGGCCCAAAATCATTAACTGGAAAAGAATGATTCAAGAGAACAAAACTGTTTTTCAATCCAAAAAATCTGAGTTGAAAGCACTTTTAAACAACATGATCAATAAATATGCCAAAATTACTAAATAAGATGACCTATCATGTTCCAATTTCAAATGCTCCTAACACTACCTACAGCTGTTTCCACAAATCGAAGTCTTATGCAGGACCATACACTATATTTAATTAGCAATTAGACTCATTATGTCTGGAAAATAATTTTTTTTTCTTTCTTTCTTTCTTTCTTTCTTTCACAGCTTAATATTTGTGTTGAGTCTAGGCCATTTGTTTCATACACATAATTTGTCTGGTTTGTCAAGTGTAAACATGTCTGGCATAAGCCGTGATGTCATAGTCCCTGGTGGGCCATCATTTTTGTGCACTGCTCAGGTTCAATCTGGGTGGTTTCTCAGATACTCCACAAAGATACAGTCCATGGTGAGCTGTGCATCTCCTCAGAGGAGCTGATCTCAGGTTATGACACTCTTGGCAGCTATACACTGTCCCACATCCCAGGAAGCTGTGGTTAGGGGCTGCTCATGGATAGAGTCTGCTCACAGCTTGGCAGGAGATGCAGTCTCCTGGGCCTAAAAGATTATGGTCTTCTGCCTCTGGTTGTCAACATTCTGAATCGTTGCCTCCTGGGAGGGCCATAATGGAAGTTGACTTGCTCTCCTTTGGTAAATACAAGGGTACAGTCTGTTCTATGAGCAGGTCAGGGGTCACAGTGTGGTCTTAGAGCCTTCCCATGGGAATATTCCTTTTATTTATTTTTTATTTTTGTCTCTCTAGCATTCTGTCTTTCTGGCTGCTATATCACATTAATCCTCTCAGAGTGTCCTCAGGGCATTCTTTATTCTAAGGACTGAAGATGCAGAGGGTGCCTCTGTACATAGCCCCCACTCAAGGTGGTTGAACATGAGACTGTGAGGCAATTCTCCACTGATAATTGCCTTTTTGGCTTGAATTCTGAGATGATTTTTGTTTGAGGGGGAGTGGGTGCTTATACTACCCTCTGAGATTCCAAAGTGGCCCACTGAATCAACCTCTGAGAGGGTTTCCTGCGGTATGGAAACTTCTCCTTCTCTAACAGCTTAAGATGAATAGTTCCATATTCATGATCGCTGAAGAAGAAGATTTAACTACAGGATCAGGGACCAGACTTAATCACTCAAGAGCGCTTGCATAGCAGAGTTTTATTAAAGTAAGAAAAGGGACAGAGAAAGCTTCTGACATGGACATCAGAAGGGAACCGGAGAATGTCCCCTTGCTAGTGTAAGCAAGGGAGTTATACACATTTTAATATAGTCATTATAATAAATCGAAATAATGTCTCAAGTTTGTGAAAATTTTACCAGACCTAGTTCCACAATTTATATTTTAGGATAACAGGATTAGAATTTAACAATAGAAAGACCCTACCAGACCCACTCCCATAATACACCTTCTAAAATATTAGGATTAGTCAGAAGGTTTTCAGGAAGGAGAAACTGTCCTCAAACATGATACATTGTTGCTATGTAATCCCAATTACAGAGTTTAAACTGAGTTGTTTGCTATGTAATTGTCAGTTCCAGGTATAAAGGGGGGGGGAGAGAAAGCACTTTATGTGACCAAGACTAATGAATATAGAGAATATAGGAATATAGAGAAAAATAAACAACCAGCAAACAAACATCTTTGCCCTTTTCTCCTCCTTGAGAATTCCAGAACCCTCCATCTCCTCCTCAGCAATCTAGACACCTTTCTCCGCTTTGGGGAGCCGAGACTTCTTACCAATCTGACTCAGAATTGACTTTCTATCCCCAACACAAGTTCAGTTCAGTCGCTCAGTCCAACTATTTGTAACCCCAAGAACTGTGGCACACCACACTCCTCTGTCCATCACCAACTTTCATAGCTTGCTCAAACTCATCTCCATTGAGTCAGTGATGGACTCAATCTCATCCTCTCTCATCTGCTTTTCCTCCTGCCTTCAATCTTTCCCAGCACTGGGGTCATTTGCAAGAGTCAGTTCTTCACATCAGGTAGACAAGGTATTCTAGCTTCAGCTTTAGCATCAGTACCTCCAATAAATATTCAGGACTGAATTTCTAACTGACTGAATTTATTCCCTTGCTGTCCAAGGGACTCTCAATTGTCTACTCCAACACCACACTTCAAAAGCATGAAGTTTTCAGAGCTCAGCTTTCTGTAGAGTTCAACTCTCACATCCATTCATGACTACTCGAAAAATTATAGCTTGGACTAGAAAGATTTTTGTTGGCGAGGTAATGTCTCTGTTTTTAAATATGCTGTCCAGTTTGGTCATAGCTTTTTTTTTTTTCCAAGAAGCATGTATCTTTTAATTTTATGCTGCAGCCACCATCTACAGTAATTTTGGAGCCAAGAAAATAAAGTCTCTCACTGTTTCCATTGTTTCCCCATCTACTTGCCATGAAATCATGGGACAACATGCCATGATCTTCGTTTTGGTATGTTGAGTTTTAAGCCATCTTTTTCACTTTCCTGTTTCTCTTTCATCAAGAGGGCTCTTTAGTCCCTCTTCACTTTCTGCTATATGGGTTTTGCCATCTGTGTATCTGAGGTTATTGCTATTTCTCCCAGCAATCTTGATTCAGGTTTGTGTTTCATCCAGTCTGGCATTTCACATGATGTACACTGCATCTAATTTAAATAAGCAGGGTTACAATTCAGAACCAGTCCATTGTTACATGTCTGGTTCTAGAATCAGTCTCTATCCCTAAATCATTTGTCTCTCTATTCTTGTTTATCTCTTCTCCTACCTCATTATAAACAAATCGATTGGCCTTTCTGGGTATCTAGTGTCCTCTGCCAGCATATAGAACTTGTTTAGTGAAAGTTACTCCATATCCTGACAATCTTTGGAGGTATTTACTGAGGAATATTTGAACTCCTTCTCATATGTCGCTGCCATTTCAGGATCAGTCTACCGAGTTTATTTTCAAAGTATGTATTCTGCCACTACTAAGCAAGTGCTCTAAAGTAGGCATACTGTCAATGTAACACCATCAAGTACTGTTTAGCTCATAGTGTGAAGCATGCACTCATTGAAGCTACTGAGCTCACCCTCTGTAGTATGCATCTAGCAGCTACTTAGTTTGCACTCTGAAGTATGCTTCTTGCCACTGTTGTGCCCCACTTGGTGGCAATTATCCTACAATTCATGATCTGGCGCTCATGAGTGTATGCACCACTACTTCTGATTATGCATGCAGCAACTACTGAGGTTGAAATTACGAGTTTGCATTCTGCTTTTACTAAGAACTGAATTAGGACAGGTGCACTAATTAGCTAGGACTCTGGAACATACATTACAACTCTAGAGCATGAGTATCACAACCAAGAGCGTCTGCACTGTGGACCTGGCGTGCCGTAATGACTGAAAATGCAAGAAGCGTTTCACAATTTCTGACCCCTGATTTGAAACCGCTGCTGCTGCTGCTAAGTCACTTCAGCCACGTCTGACTCTGTGTGACCGCATATATAGCAGCCCACCAGGCTCCCCTATCCCTGGGATTCTCGGGGCAAGAATACTGGAGTGCGTTGCCACTTCCTTCTCCTACGCATGCGTGCATACTAAGTTGCTTTAGTCTTATCCAAGTACGTGTGAACCTATGGACAGTAGCCCACGATGCCCCTCTGTCCACGGGATCCTCCAGGCAAGAATATTGGGGTGGGTTGCCATTTCCTTCTCTGGTTTCAAACCACACACGCTACAAACACTGAGCTTGCCCTCTGGAATACGTGCCTGTCAATACTGAGACCGCCATCTAGAGGACGCTCGCTGGAACTACTTAGTTTCCAATCTGGATCACCCTTTCTGCCACCATTGAGACTATTAACAAGCTTTAGAACAAGTGCATTGCTGTCACTGAGACTGCACAGTAGAACATACGTCCCATCACTCCTAAACCCGGGTTCTCTAGGATATGGCCTGCCACTACTGAGCCTGTCCTTAAAACATGCCTGTTGTAAATACACATACACTTTTGGTATATTACAGTCTGGACTCTGCATCTCTGCACTACTGAAATTGCCTTCCCAAACAAGAGTTCATCACCAGCTGAACTTTCACTCAAAAGCATAAATATCACAATCATTAGCTTGTTGCTTTATAGGTAAGTCAGGCCACTACTCAACCTGCACTGTAGTTCAGGTGTGCCTAAACAGTTACTGAACTTGCATTGTGAAGTTTCCTTCTGGACACAACTGAGCCAGCACTCCTGTAGACAGAGTGAGTTTAAACACTGGAGGACATGGTACGCCTCTCCTGAGCATGAGCTCAAGTGTGCGCATCCGGGCTCTGCTGAGAACATGCTCTAGTTGTACACATGCCACAGTAACCGAACGTGCAGCTGGGGGTACAGATCTCATGACCACAGAGTGAGCACATTTTATCATGGGTTTTGCACTACTGAGGTTTACTCCGAAACATATATCCCATCATGACTGCATGTACTTCAAGAGCTAATGTTCTGACACTACTGAGACTGTACTGTAGAGTTAGAATGCCTGAATTACACAACTGCACATTGAATCATCATCCCAGCAGTATAAATCCTAGTATTACAGCACACTTGTCACTTCTGAGTCCTTACACTAAGCAGGCATGGCACAGCTAGTGAGCATGTAGTCTAGAGCATGTGTGTGGCCATTACTAATTTCACACTCGGAAGACTGTGTCATGCCACTTGTAAGCCCAGGCCTCAAAATATTCATGTTCATCTACTGATTTTGCACCCTGGTACACTCCTTTATCATGGCTGAGCCTGCGTTACAGAGCATGAGTTCCACTACTACTAATCTTGATCCATGGCCTGTGTGCTTAAACCTGTGAGCCTACACTCTGCAGCTGAAAACTGCCAATGATTTGGCTTACTCTCTGTTGCATATTTACCCCACTCTTCTTCCTGCACTCTAGAGCAGGTGTCCCAACTACTGAGGTTGCACTCTGGAGGACCTATTCCAGGAAAGTGGAGTCTGCATTGTAAAACACATATCCTACCCACGAGTGGACCGTCATTCTAGATCAACTGTGTGACCACTAGTGACCTTGAATTCAGAAGAATAAAGTCACTTCCTTGAGGTATTGCTCGAGAAGGTGTGTGCAACAATTACCCCAGTGACATTTTATACCAGCCATTTTGCTGCTAGTCACCCAGCACTCTAGACTGTGCAAGCTGTGAGTAGTGTACCTGTATATCTATGGATGACGTGCCACCACTACAGACCTGGTGTATACTTTATATATCTTGCCTCAACTGATCATGCATCACAATACACATATGCCACAACCATTGCGCTTGCACTGTTAAGGGCTTGTCTTCCCACTGCTGAGCTTGTGTGGCAGAGTGGGTGTATCACATTTTCTGAATTTAATCTCTGGATATGCAGCCAAAAATAAAACCCCAGCTCTCAAGAGAACATGTCCCTCAATTACTGAGTCTGCACTCTTGAGCAAGGGCACTGCAACTCCTGAGACAACACTCTGAAGCACATGTAGAGCAGGCATGCTGCATCTGCTGAACTTAGCTCTTCAGCATGCCTCTCAACAGTGAAACACACTTTAGGCATACCCCTCTTAATACAGACCCATGATCTAGAGCAGGCATGCTTCACATACTGAATCTTGGCTTTAGAGAACACGTGCTTCATCTCCTGAGATGGTGCTTTTGCGGATTCTCCCCACCACTACTTAGACTGTGCTCTAGAGCGGGTGTGACACAAATAGTAGGATGGCACTTTGGAGCCTGCATGCATCACTACTGCATCTCAGCTCTAGCCTGGAAGTACTGAAACAGCTTAGCTCGCAATCTGGAGCACACGTTCTGCCACTAGTGTGCTTGCACTTTAGAGCAGGCTGTCTGAAGCCATCCCATTGGCACTGGCAGCATGTGTCCAGCCACTGCTGAATGCACACTAGAGCACAGTGCCTGCCACTATTGAGCATGTACTCTACCACAAGATGTCTAAAACTGCGGAGCATACCTCTTTCCACAGCTCAACTTGCATTCTACAGGAAATGTTGCACACCCACTGATCTTGTGCTCTAGAATTGGCACACCGTAAATAATTTTCTTTACATTTGAAGCATGTGTCTGGTCAACACTAAACCCATGCTTTAGATCAGCTAAAATCACTGAGCTTGCCCTCAAGAGTATATCTGAACTCACATTTTATAGCACACCTACTACCACTGTGGATTCTGTGCTCTAAAACTCTCGTGAGATGAGAGAACAAGATGGTGGAGCTGTAGGTGGATGTGGAGTACATTGCTCCATGGATACATCAGGCATACACCTTCAGACATAGAGGAGCGATCAGAACATTACCGGAAAGCAGACAGGGGTACCTGACAAGTGGAAAAGAATATATAGAACCACGCAAAACTCAGTAGGATGAAAGAACTGGGAGAAAACAAACAAACAAACAAACAAACAAACAGGAGTATTAGTAAGATTGGATCTGAGTGTGTGAAGGAAATGAATCAGGGGTCCAACCCACACTGGGACAATTGTCTGAATTATAGAATAAAAATTTAATGTGGACAGAGAAACAGCTGATCTGTGGAAACCTAGATGAAAGAAGAATCAGAGATTCCTTGCTGCAGCCGTACATACTCTTGACAAGGACATGTGTCCCATGAAAGGCGCAGTGGCTGGGAGCTGAAGTTTAGGGATTCTGGGGTAATTCCTGGCTGAGGCCGGCTGTTTACTGGGGAGAGATGGAGAGAGCAGATGTAAGGGAGGAGACTATGGTAGGGTATGCCTGTGGAGGAAAGCCAGGCAGCCATGGAAGCAAGGCAATATCACTGAGTCACATGTAGGGCATGGAGCAATCACCATAGCCTCTCTCTCCCCACATGCTAGCATCAGCAGTTACTACCTTAGTGAGGCTGACCCATCAAATGCTGAACACACTGAAATGCAGAGCAGGACACCACCCAGGGCTCTTCTTTAAGTGCCTGATGCACCGTACTAGAGTAGAACCCCACTCAGGATGCTTCTTTAAGTGCCAGATGCATTGATCTACACAGTAGGACCCCAGCCAGGGAGGTCTCTCTATGTGCTGACACATTGAACAACAGAGAAGGATCCCAGGCAAAGAAGCTTTCTAAGTGCCTGAATAGGTGGAGCTAGGGAGAAGACTGGCCAAAGAGGCCTTCTGATCGCCAGCTACTAGAAGCTCAAAAAAAATAAAAAATAAAAAAAGACTCTGATAGGGCAATAATTCCTGTGGTGTAGTCAGTCTGTGTCCCTGCACCCTGCACACTTGACACCACCAGGGTCCCTGAAAGCCAAGCTGCTGCTCCACCTTCATAGTTAACTTTCTTTGCAGAAAAGCTGCCACAGGTAGAAAAAAAAAAAATCTTGCAGCTCTTTGCACAGGATTGTTTCAGCCCTGTCTAACTCTTTGTGGGACACATTTCAGGGCTACAGAGAACAAGCTCTAAAATACATATACTGGAACAGCTGATCTTTTCCAGTCTTGTATCCACTGCTGAGTTTTCCAAATTTGCTGGCATATGGAGTTAAGCACTTTCACAGCACTATCTTTTAGGATTTAAAATCACTCAACTGGACTTCCATATCTCCACTAGCTTTGACTGTATTGGAAGCATCACCACAAACCTGACTTTAAGTCAAGATGTTTTTTTTTTTTTTTTTAACCTGTGGCAAGTTTTCTCCAATGAGAGTTAACTGTGAAGGTGGAGTAGCTGCTTGGCTTCCAGCGACCCTGATGGTGTCAAGCACGCAGCATGCAGGGAAACAAACTGACTTGATTTCACATTCTAGGATGTCTGGCTCTAGGTGAGTGATCACATTATCATGATTATCTGGATCATGAAGATATTTTCTGTATAATTCTTCAATCTTTTCTGTATAGATTTTTGCTGCCTTTTCTTAACATCTTCTGCTTCCGTTAGGTCCATACAATTTCTGTCCTTTATTTTGTCCATCTTTGCATGAAATGTTCCCTTGGTATCTCTAATTTTCTTGAAGAGATCTCTAGTCTTTCGCATCATATTGTTTTCCTCTATTTCTTTGCATTCATCACCAAGGAAGGCTTTCTTATCTCTCTTTGCTATTCTTTGGTACACTGTATTCATATATGTATATCTTCCCTTTTCTCCTTTGCCTTTTGCTTCTCTTCTTTTCTTAACTGTTTGGAAGGCCTCCTCAGACAACCATTTTACCTTTTTACATTCATTTTCTTGGGGATGGTCTTGATCACTGCCTCTTGCACAATTTCATGAACCTTCATGTTGTTCTTCAGGCACTCTCTCATATCGAATCCCGTAAATCTTTTGTCACACCCACTGAATAATCATAAGGGATCTGATTTAGGTCATATATGAATCATCTAGTGGTCTTTCCTACTTTCTTCAATTCCAGTCTAAGTCTATAGCATTAGTACCACAAATACTAAGCTTCCACTCTGAACCTTCCTTCTTAACAAGTATTTGTTCACCATTTTAGAGCACTTTTGCTGCAACTATTTACCTTCTCTCTGAAACACACGTACTGTCACTCCTGAAAGGATGCTCAAGTGCATGCATTTAACTCCTACTGAGCCTATGCTCCAGAGTAGGCATGCCGATCTACTAAGCTTGCATTCGGCTACATGCATCTTCCATTACTTAGACTATGATACTGAGGTCATGCTGCAACTCCATAGTTGCAATCTCAAGCTTATTTTCTTTGACTTTCAGCCTCTATACCAGTGCACATGTTCTGACCCTCCTAAGCCCACTTTCTTGAATAGATATGAAACGACTGTTGAGATTGTATTCTGGAGCATGTCTCTGCTATTTCTGAATGCATTATTTTATTTCTTCAAATTTCTTTTAAAAATTATTACTTTTAATTGGAATAGAATTACTGTGTATTACTATGATGGTTTTTGACATATACACCGTCATGAATCAGGCACATGCATACATGTGCCCCCTTATCCTGAACACAACTCAAGCCTCCTTTGTTACCCCACACTTCTGGGTTCTTCAGCAGCACAAGAGATGGGTTCATCTTTCATGCATTGAACTTGTAGTGGTGATCTCTTTTATATATGGAAATGTACCTGTTTCAATGCTATTTTCATAAATCATCCCATCCTTGAACTCTCCCAGTAAGTCTAAGAGTATGTTCTTTATATGCGGATCTTCTTTACTAGCCTCCATGTAGGATCATTGTTACTGTCTTCCTAAACTCCATTTATATGCATTAATAAACAATATTTGCCTGTCCCTTTCTAACTTTTTTTTCACTGTGAATAATAGGCTGTGGGTTGAACTGCCTCATTAAAAGTGACACAAATATATGTTTTTATGTAGAGTAATGTTCCATTTGGATATATACCACAACTTCCTTATATATTCATCTGCTGATGTGCATCTAGATTACTTCCATGTCATAGCTTTTGTAAAGATAATTTCAATAAAAATTAGGGTACATGTGTCCCTTTCAATTCTAATTCCCTCTGGGTATATGCTAAGAAGAGGAGTTGCTAGGTCATATGACAGTTCTAGTCCAAGTTTCTCAAGGAATCTCCAAACTGTTCTGCATATAGGTTGTACCAGCTTATGTACCAACAGTGTATTAGGGTTAACTTTTCTCCACACCCTCTCCAGGATTTTGTGCTTGTGCAATTTCTGGTGATGGCCAACCTGAACAGTGCGATATGACTGCAAGTTACAATTTTAATTTTAATTTCTCTAATAATGAATGATGTTAAGCATATTTCATGTGTTTGATATCCATCTGTATGTCTTCTTTAAAGAAAAGTCTGTTTATGGCTTTTGTCCCCTTTTAATGATGCTGTTAAATTGCTGCACTCAATATGTCAGCAAATTTGGAAAACTCAGCAGTGGCCAAAGGACCAGAAAAGGTCAGTTTTCATTCCAATCCCAAAGAAAGGCAGTGCCAAAGATTTCTCATATCACCACACAGTTGCCCTCAACTCACACGCTAGTAAACCAATGCTCAAAGTTCTCCAAGCCAGGCTTCAGTAATACATGAACCAGGAAATGCTAGATGTTCAAGCTGTTTTTAGAAAAGGCAGAAGAACCAGAGATCAACATGCCAACATCTGCTGGATCATTGACAAAGCAAGAGAGTTCCAGAAAAATATCTTTTTTTTTTTTTCTGTTTTGACTATGTCAAAGCCTTTGAGTGTGTGGATCACAACAAACTGTGGAAAATTCTGAAAGAGATGGGAATACCAGACCACCTGGCCTACCTCTTAAGAAACACATATGCAGGTCAAGAATCAACAGTTAGAACTGGACATGGAACAACATACTGGTTCCAAATAGGAAAAGGAGTATGTCAAGGCTGTATATTGTCACCCTGGTTGATTAACTGATATGCAGACTACATCATGAGAAACACTGGACTGGAAGAAACACAAGTTGGAATCAAGATTCCTGGGGGAAATATCAATAACCATAGATATGCAGATAATGCCACCCTTATGGCAGAAAGTGAAGAGGAACTAAAAAGCCTCTTGATGAAAGGGAAAGAGGAGAGTGAAATGTGGGCTTAAAGCCCAACATGCAGAAAACGAAGATCATTGCATCTGGTCCCATCACTTCACGGGAAATAGATGGGGAAACTGTGGAAACAGTGTCAGACTATTTTTTGTTTTTCTGGGCTCCAAAATCACTGCAGATTGTGATTGGAGCCAGGAAATTAAAAGATGCTTACTCCTTTTAGGGAAAGTTATGACCCACCTAGATAGCATTTTCAAAAGCAGAAACATAACTTTGCCAACAAAGGTCCATCCAGTCAAGGCTGTGGATTTTCCAGTAGTCAAGTATGGATATGAGAGTTGGACTGTGCACAAAGCTGAGTGGGATATGAGAGTTGGACTGTTCAGAAAGCTGAGTGCTGAAGAATTGATGCTTTTGAACTGTAGTGCTGGAAAAAACTCTTTAGAGCCCGTTGGACTGCAAGGAGAACCAACCAGTCCATTCTAAAAAAGATCAGTCCTGGAAGTTCTTTGGAATGAATGATGCTAAAGCTGAAACTCCACTACTTTGGCCACCTCATGCGAAGAGTTGACTCATTGGAAAAGACTCTGATGCTGGGAGGAATTGGGGGCAGGAGGAGAAGGGGATGACAGAGTATGAGATGGCTGGATGGCATCACTGACTCAATGACATGAGTTTGAATGTACTCTGGCAGTCAGTGATGGACAGGGAGGCCTGGGGTGCTATAATTTATGGGGTTGCAAAGAGTCACACACAACTGAATGACTGAACTCAACTGAACTTAAGCAACTGACAAAGAATTAATCTAAAAAATATGCAAGCAACACCTGACACTCTGTTCCAGTTATATAAACAACCCAATGAAAAAATGGGCCAAAGGACTAAACAGACATTTCTACAAAGAAAACATAGAGATGGCTGACAAACACATGAAAAGATGCTCTACATCACTCATGATCAGAGAAATTCAGATCAAAACCACAGTGAGGTACCATTTCATGCCAGTCAGAATGGCTGCTATCAAAAAGTCTACAAACAATAAGTGCTGGAGAGAATGTAGAGAAAAGGGAACCATCTTAAATTGTTGGTGGGAATGAAAAATAGTATAGCCCCTATGGAGAACACTGTGGAGATTCCTTAAAAACAAACAAACAAAACTGTAAATGGAACTGCAATACGACCCAACAATCCCACTGCTGGCCATAGAGACCGAAGGAACCAGAATTGAAAGAGACATGGGTACCCCAATATTCATCACAGCACTGTTTCCTATAGGCAGAACATGGAAGCAAACTAGATGTCCATCAGCAGATGAATGGATAAGGAAGCTGTGGTACATATACACAATGGAGTATTACTCAGTCATTAAAAATAATGCATTTCATTAAATCCTAATGAGGTGGATGAAGCTAAAGCCTATTATACAGAGTGAAGTAAGCCAGAAAGAAATGCACCAATAGAGAAACTAACGCATATATGTGGAATTTAGAAAGATGGTAACGATTACCCTGTATGTGAGACAGCAAAAGAGACACAGATGTATAGAGCAGTCTTTTGGACTCTGTGAGAGAGGGCGAGGGTGAGATGATTCGGAATAATGGCGTTGAAACCTGTATAATATAATTTGGCAAACAAATCACCAGTCAAGGTTCAATGCATGATACAAGATGCTCTGGGCTGGTGCACTGGGATAAACAGGAGGGATGGTATGAGGAGGGAGGTGGTAGGGGGTTCAAGATGGGAAACACATGTACACCCATGGCAGATCCATGTTAACGTACAGCAAAACCAATACAATATTGTAAAGCAATTAGATCCTATTAAAACAAATGAATTTATATTAAAAATAAATATAATAAAATTGTGTCCAATGTGAGGAGAGCAACAGTGTTCTTTAAACAATATCTCTAAGTAAATGAGAGTTACAATTTTATGGGTTCAAAGTGTCCTCATCAGTATAAGCCCTACCTCTTATTACAGAAAGAATAGTGGAAGATGAGCTCAATTAAAGGAGAGCTTTTCATCAACAAGATCTGCATGATTCAGCCAGAAAGTTAGTAAGTAATGCAGGGCTTCCAAAACAGTCCATTTAAGATCTTGGAAGCTAGCAAATAGTTTGGTCACCTAAATAAAGTTGCCTAAAATTGTATATTTGATATATAAACATATATACACCTGTCTATGCATGAGTGTGTGTATAAAAAATGTGCAATGGCTTTTATTTTCTGTTAGGTATAATAGAAATTTAAAAAAAAAGTATGTAGAATGACTCAAAAGTCTACTCGGTTGTTGAATATATATAAGTGGAAATACTTCAAAATATGTTTTCTTGGCTGCATGTAAAATATGAGGACTCTTTTATATCACTCACCTCTCTCCTTTTAATAAATATCTACCAATTTTCAAATGTTCATCCAGCTTAATGACAAAAATACATATATATACATATATACATGTATACATACATATAGACATAAATACATATATATTTTTATATATATACACACAAATATCACATATAAAATAGAGAGATATGTTTTTATAAAAGAAAATATTGATACCAAGCTTAGATTTCAGAATTATTTCCAACTCCATGCTCCATTTCAACAAGAAAGAGCCAAAGTTATTGCTGATTCAAACACTACAAGAGCTGAGAAAGTTGAAAAATAAATTGAACCTGCAACTGAGATTTTCTGTCACGTTTATGATTGAGCTCTAAGTCCAAAACTTTATTTCCTTTCTTGTACTAAGCAGTCCCTTAAGATTGAAAAGTATGAAATCCGAGAGAGAGAGGTAGGAGATTGCATACCTCCTCGTGTGCAAAAGTAATTTTAATCAGAGAAGCTAGAAAAGACAGAAACTCAGGAGCATAATCAAGTGATAGACCATAATAATGATTTAGCCATTAAGCAAACTCAAGGGTCTTTAGTTCCTCCTCAAGGGCCATCGATAACATTCTGAGCAATATCCTGTGAACAGTTTTAGAGATGCTAAAACACCAACCAGACTGAAATTTAAGTACATAGTTGGAACTAGACAGTCGATGATGTGAACTCCCAATATTGTCAGTAACGGGCCATTAGTAGAATGTCCCAATACTGGTCACAGACCCAAAGTCCCACCCTCACTCTGTCATTAAAATCCTTCCCTTGAGAGTATTTGGGGATTTGGGTCTTTGAAGCACCAGCTGCTAAGACACCTTGCTCAGTCCTACATTAAACATTGATTTCACTGAAACCCAAAGTCAGTTCAGAGATTTTACTGCACAGAAGCCAGTAGACCAAATTTGCTTGGGTAACAGTACTGAATAACAAGAATATGTGTACAGAAGGGTGATAAATCACTTTTATTTCAGAAACGAAGTAGATTTATTGATGTGTTTTTTTAGTGTAAAAATTCTTTAGGAATGAGATTTTTCATGCTTCATGATTTTGGTTACTATTTCTATAAGCAGTCTGTATTTTATGTTGATGCTGAAGTAGACACTGGTTGAATATTACTCTTCAATTGCTAGGAGACCAGAGAATTTGTGATGTCACAGCTTTTTGACTTGGAAGACCTCTGTGATGGTCTAGAGAGTTTCTCTCTGTAGGTCAGCCAAGCAACATTTTAAGTTGCAGTGTGTAAAATCAAACAAATGAGAAAAGTTTATGAAGAAATGTTTCTCCCATTTCAATTCAGTTCAGTCCCTCAGTCATGTCCGACTCTTTTCAACCCCATGAGTCACAGCACGCCAGGCTTCCCTGTCAATCACCAACACCCGGAGTTCACTCAGAATCACGTGCATCCAGTCAGTGATGCCATCCAGCCATCTCATCCACTGTCATCACCTGCTCCTCCTGCCCACAATCCCTCCCAGAATCAAAGTCTTTTCCAGTGAGTCAACTCTTCCATGAGGTGGCCATGGTACTGGAGTTTAACTTTTAGCATCATTCCTTCCAAAGGAATCCCAGAGCTGATCTCCTTCAGAATGGATTGGTTGGATCTCCTTGCAGTCCAAGGGACTCTCAAGAGTCATCTCCAACACCACAACTCAAAAGCATCAATTCTTTGGCGCTCAGCCTTCTTCACAATCCAACTCTCACATCCATACATGACCACAGGAAAAACCATAGCCTTGCCTAGATGGAGCTTAGTAGGCAAAGTAATGTCTCTGTTGTGAATATGCTATCTAGGTTAGTCATAACTTTCCTTCCCAGGAGTAAGCATCTTTTAATTTCATGGCTGCAGTCACCATCTGCAGTGATTTTGGAGCCCCCAGAAAATAAAATCTGACACGGTTTCCACTGTTTCCCCATCCATTTCCCACGAAGTGATGAGACCAGATGCCATGATCTTCGTTTTCTGAATGTTGGCTTTAAGCCAACTTTTTCACTCTCCACTTTCAGTTTCATCAAGAGGCTTTTTAGTTCCTCTTCAATTTCTGCCATAAGGATGGTGTCATCTGCATATCTGAGGTTACTGATATTCCTTCTGGCAATCTTGATTCCAGCTTGTCTTTCTTCCAGTCCAGCATTTCTCATGATGTACTCTGCATATAACTTAAATAAGCAGGGTGACAATATACAGCCTTGACGTACTCCTTTTCCTATTTGGAACCAGACTGTTGTTCCATGTCCAGTTTTAACTGTTGCTTCCTGACTTGTATACAGATTTCTCAAGAGGCAGGTCAGGTGGTCTTGTATTCCCATCTCTTGAAGAATTTTCCACAGTTTATTATGATCCACACAGTCAAAGGCGTTGGCATAGAAAGATTTCTCTGAGATGGTACACATTTCTTCAGAAATTCAAGATGGGTCTATTGTGATCAAAAGGCCATGCTACACATATTCTGTCTCTGAAATGATGAGGCAAATAATTTTCTTTCACTCACATTTCCACAAAAACTTTGGAATATAGTTGACAGTGATCAGTTTGAATCTATTTGGTGGGATGAGAGTGGCACATGTATAGTGATCAATGAAGAACTCTTTGAAAAAGAAGTCTTGGAAAGAAAGGGAACTTTCTGAATATTTGAAACCAAGAGTATGAAAAGTTCAATTCGACAGCTTAACCTTTATGGATTTAATAAAAAGCGACAAACTTTTCAAAGATCTGCTTTACTACCTGTCTTTCTGGAAGTAGAAGAAAAACATCTCTTTTGAGTAAGGTATTCCAACACTTTCACTTATTGAAAATATGTAAGATCAAATCATGTGACATAGAAGAATGTTCTCATATGTAGCTAAAACGGAATTTAAACTCGAAATAACAAGTTGCTTAACAAGTTTTATTTTTTGAAGTTGAGAATAGCTGGAGGTTAGATACTAGATGTTTAACAAACTTTGCTAGCAACTTGAAAACAGATAAAAGTCCCGAGGCTATTTAAAGTGGTATGTACAGTATATATACAACATATTTTTAGTTGAGGAGCATGTCCTTTCTAACATGTCATTACCTGTTAAAATTACTAATGGAGGTGGTTTATTTGATGTTATTTAGTTGGTTTCCTTAAAGGAATAGGTTTTTTAATAACTTAGCTTTGTTTGTCAGTTTTACCTTGGTTTAAAAAGAAACTAAATAATTTAATCCTTTGATTTTAGTTACAGACCTACTATAATCCAAGTTTCAAAAGAGGCCTTCCCCAACTTTTTTTGTTGTTTGTTTTCACTTTAATTTATTCTTTGTAAAGTGACATCATACAGACAAACCACATAAGCTTTAGACATAGTGTTGACCAGTTTTAACAGCTAGTAACTGTTTTACAGCGAATAACATTTACACGGACTCCTCATCTCGTTATACAAAGGCATTATGAACACACACAGTTCTAATTTCTTATAAACCTATTTGTCAAGCAGCAAGATGACAATATACCATAGCATAGCACAGAACGTTTCCTTCAAGAAACCAGAGCAGCACTATTTGGTGAATGGTTATGCATAGAATTTAAAGAGTAATAAACACTGGTCATAAAGCAAGGGATACACATACATTAATAAGTGATAAATGTTAATTTTTATTAATATAAGATAAAATGTTTCTCTTTATGCTTTAAGTTAAAAACTATAGAATACTTTAAAAGCAGACAATACAAGGTGCTTTCATTTTAGACTCCATATCAAAATACTACTCCATTAATTGCTTAAGAACCCATAACCTTTGAGTACTGCTCATTGGCTTTTTAAATCAACCTGAAATATAAAAGCACTTCAAGTTTACCAGTCAAAAGCTAATGTTACACTGGTTACATGTTACATTAAAACATAGCTTTTAAGAAAAACTGAATTTAAAAATACTGCAGCATGGAACTCTAAAAAGTAAAAATGCACTACTTTCAAGTCTTTCAACACATTTTGGTTTAAAATGCCCTATTTTGTGAAACCATTACCTACTATATTCCCAACTTTCAGTTAAAATGACAGGTTGAAGTTGTTTTTAAATCTGATAAAAATCTAAAGAAATGGATCAGCATGTACATTGGCTATCCACCACAAAACGTTGTTCCCACCACGAAAACATCACTACAGAGAGCTCCTGGATGAATATAAATCTTAAAAACTTTAACAGCGTCACACAAATATTTAGTGTCTTTTGGCCTTGAAATCAGAGCAATGCTACCAATAAATCTGATATACGCAATTTTCACAGAATTTTCAGAAGCAAAAGAAGAAAAACGATTTGTAAGTGGTTGGTTGGATAGAAATGAAAGCACCCACTAGAGTCTTCTCATTTTAGAATTCATCCTCCAACGAGGGCGTCCGAGGTCACCATCACTGTCTGAGAGCATTCAGACAAGACTAATACTTGTTTTGTTTTGTTTTCATGCTCAGAACCCTCCAAGCTTCAACATCAACCACAGGCCACTAAGAAACTGAAAATGCACTTATGATGAGCTCTGCAAGTTCAGCTACAAAAGCACTAAAACAGGAAAAACAAAAACCCTGTATCACACAAGTAACTCTGTGTTAACTATTTCTCTTGCCTCTCTCCGTGGCCTTAGAAACATGCACTATGGTGAGTCTATTAGGAAAAGAGGTGCATGGGGGAAAAAATGTTTCAAACAAAGAAATCAGTTTGTAGAATTTTCATATGGCAGCAGCTACTTCTTTTTACTTTCCTAAGAGTTAAAACATGGCAGAGTGTGAGCTATTAATATGCTCTGGGCATATTTCCCAAGCAAGCTAAGCAGAATATTTCTTAAAATTCTATTTTTAAAGACATTCATAAAAGCATAAATATTAATAAATAATACCAACATGTATATCTTTTCATGGATTAATTTATGGATGACCCTTGAATATTTTAGCGGTTATGTTGGCCATCACTCTTAATACTGACACAATAGGAAGCCTTCCAGCTACTAAAAAAGTTGGTCAGCAACTATTATCTAACCTAAGACATTCACTACAAAGCAGAATCCATAGCTCCAAATATCAGCCTGCAAAAAATCCAATTCAAATATCCTCCCAGCACCAAGAAGCATGAGGTTTTCCCCTACCTGATGAGCACTTTAATGTGATATTTAGCTAGTACAAAAGCATTAAAATGAATGCTTGAACAATATAGTCACATAGAGAAAAAAGTGTATCCAGTAAGGAAACAAAGACGGTGCCCCGCTCTGAGCTGCTGGGGACCGCTCCCCTTAGCAAATATTGAAAAGTAAAGTTAAACTCTGTAAATTCCCTTTTAGTACATGCAAAGGGCCACAATGACAGCACAGGTGTTCATCAATTCGGGGCAGAGCAGATGAACTGTTAATAAAACTATCAGCGTCGAGTATGAGGTATCAAACAAAGTTACACAGTCATGAAACAGAGGCGATATTCTGTAATGACTAGTTCTTGAGAAACAAACGTTTAAAATAGAAAGAACTTAAGATTAATAAAGTAAGTTGGCTTTGCAATTCACTTTCATGTAAAGCAGGCAACACTAAATGGGAAAGTTCTTTAATGCATAGCTCTCTTCCCCAGGAAACACTGAGTCCAAAGTTCAGTGAAGACAAACAAGGGAACATGGCAGGAATCACTTTACAGTAAAGCAGGCATTTTCACCCGCTCTCTCAATACCTAGCGCCTCGGAGGCCTTGTCACTGAACTGCTGTCTGTGAAGAAGTATTTTCTCCTCAGCACATGCCTTGAGCAGGAAGTCCTCCCATGTGCAAGGAGTAATGAAGCCTACCCTTCCTGAAGGAAGAGGACAGAGCCCAGATTCCCACATTTCTATTCTAGAATCGTGAACAGGGTGCTCCAAAAGATGTCTCAGAGGATAACTATTTTAACGATATGGTAAGAGTCAGAATTAAGTTCCCCAATAAATAGTTGCTATCCTAGGAATAAAAATAAATTTTTTCCCCCTAACCTAAGATACCATCACCGGTAAGATGCACCATAAATATCACTAAGAAAAGACACAGGCGATTCAACTATGACACGATGCTTTTGTATTCTGCAGAATGCCTAGTTTTCTGATTTACTCAAACAGAGCTTTCAAACAGGTATTTATCAGATCAACCTTGTGCTCACGTCCAGGAAGTACATGATGAAATAAGTTGGTTAAGTGATGACTATAACTTCGTAGTCTGAGTCTAACTCTTCAGAATCATTCAAATAGGCGTCTGCGTTCCTCCAGACCACACCCCCCTGGGCATCGTCAAGCGCCCTGGTGATAGAGCACCGCTTTAAACGGCGCTCGGGCACCGCCCGCTGGTTAACGTCAGCGGAAAGCTTTGGACGCAATGAGGTCTGACGCCTCAAGGACAGTCCTGCTCGACGCATGAATCGATCACACCAGCCTCTGGTGGCTTTGAACTTCGCTTCATCTATCCCGAGGCCTTTGGCAATTTCTCCGGCCTTCAGCTGCATTGCTTGGCGTGTGACGGGCAGTCCTTTTGCACGCGTCTCACTGACAAAATGTAGCACACCCTCGTCTACCTGCGGGTATCTTCCTTTCTTAGGTCCCGTAAAGCACTTTGTGGTGGCTTTACAAGAAAATATGGAGTTTCGGTCGCTCCTCCAGCGACGGATGTTTGCCTCGCTGATGTGAAACGCACGCCCTGCTGCTCTGTTGCCGTGCTTTTCTGCATACACGATGACTTTTCGTTTCAAGGCTGAATCATAGTGTAATCTTTTTGAAGACATTTTTAAAAGCCAGTTAAACCTGACACATTTGATACCAACAATCAGTAATGCTACTATGACAAGCCTGAGGTCCACACGTGCCCAGACGAGGGTAATTACATCACGACTGTTGCCTGGTTGACTGTAACCGTGAGATATATCCCAATTTCAGACAAGGCATGATGTGGGGGCGGGAGGGGGGAGGGGAAACATGACGCAGAACTAACATTAATAAAATATGGATTTTCAAGCCTGTAATATTTATCAGATTAACACCAGTGCAAGAAAAGAAGCCCAAGGGTCAAAGAAAAAGTATATATGTTTAAGCATACAAGCAAAAATTGTCTTAACGATGAAATCTGCAATGGTTCGATTTGGTTGAACTTCCCTTTATTTGCATATGGCTTACATGTAAATCTTTTTTTGAATTGGACTTAGAATCCAAGAATGAATGTTCTTCACTCCTTTAGCAAACTGCAAAGCCCCATCATTACAGAGAGACTCCCAGAACCCTTGGTCATTCGCCATCACAGGACCGGCTGGCTCAGTGGCCTTCATCCGCAGGGGCCCTCCTCTGGCGAGCAGACCTGATCCTGTGCGGAGACGGTGAAGCATCTTCTTCGGTCTCAGATCCTGAAGGCTCACGGTCTCCCTCCTGGGATCCGGTGTCTCCATCCAGTTCCCGAAGAAACTTGAATTTTGACAAAGAAAGATGCCAAACAAAATACCAACCGCACACCATCAGCAGCAGCACGATCAGCAGCGTGGCCACGAACACCAGCAGGGTCAGCCCCACGTTGTGCCACATCTTGGGGGCGGCGGGGCGGCGGCCGGCGCGGGCGGGCAGGCGGGAGGGCGGCGCGGCCGGGGCTTCAGGGGCCGGGGCGGCATGAGCGGCGGACGCCCCCCGCCCCCACCCGCCGGCAGCGCCCCCGGGAGGCGGGACGGGGCGGGGCGGCGCGGGGGCGGCCCCGCGGCCGGCGGCCGGCCTGCGCGGTCCCTCTCAGGGCAGCAGACCGATATCGGGCGGGAGGCGGAGAGTGGGGGCGCCGCTACTCGCTCATCGCTCCGGGGACCCGGGGACGCGGCTCCGGGAGACCCCGGAGGCGGCCGGATGTGCTTCCATGGCGGACCGAGGGCGAGCACAGGAGCGTGCGGCGGCCGCCTGACCCTCGCGGTCGCCCACCCGAGGGTCCTTCGGCCCCCCTCGCGGACGGCAGGTAACGTCTCCCCGCGGCGTTGGGATTTACAATGTGTCTCCAATATCTTCATTAGTTCAAGATAACAAGAAGCATGCTAAAGCAAGTGTCAAAAAAGATGATCATAATTCTGAATTTCTTCCAGAAACGATTGGAGAGAGCACATTTTCAGCCTCCACAAGTTTAAGTGTGCCTTTCATACAAAAGCCTCATACCAGCCAGATAGTCGCTAATACAAGCACTGTATCTCCATGTGACTTACCTACCCCATCAGCAATATCAGTTAGACAAACAGACCGGATTGCGGTAGATCAACCTGCTATTTTACAAAAGTTGAGCATTTGTAATTGGCACTCACATAGCAGGTACACTCATAAATGGCTACTTGAGGACTTTGCTACTACAACTATAGTTACTTCTCTCACATTGTATCTCCATTACAGAGCAGTTATTCTGGACTGATGGTTCAGTTCAATGCTCAGCCATGTCCGACTCTTTGAGACCCCGTGAATCACAGCAGGCCAGGCTTCTCTGTCCATCACCAACTCCCGGAGTTCACTCAGACTCACATCCATCGAGTCAGTGATGCCATCGAGCTATCTCATCCTCTGTCGTCCCCTTCTCCTCCTGCCCCCAATCTCTCCTAGAATTAGAGTCTTTTCCAATGAGTTAATTATTCGCATGAGGTGGCCAAAGTACTGGAGTTTCAGCTTTAGCGTCATTCCTTTCAAAGAAATCCCAGGGCTGATCTCCTTCAGAATGGATTGGTTGGATCTCCTTGCAGTCCAAGGGACTCTCAAGAGTCGTCTCCAACACCACAGTTCAAAACCATCAATTCTTCGTCGCTCAGCCTTCTTCATAATTCAACTCTCACATCCATGCATGACCACAGGAAAAATGATAGCCTTGACTAGAAGGACCTTAGTAGGCAAAGTAATGTCTCTGCTTTTTTTTTTTTTTTTTGTAATATTTTTTTTCCTTTATTTTAATTTGCAGTACTGTATTGGTTTTGCCATACATTGACATGAATCGACCATGGGTGTACATGTATTCCCAAACATGAACCGCCCCCCCCACCTCCCTCCCCATAACGTCTCTCTGGGTCATCACCATGCACCAGCCCCAAGCACGCTGTATCCTGCGTCAGACATAGACTGGCGATTCGATTCTTACATGATAGTATACATGTTACAATGCCATTCTCCCTGTCTCTGCTTTTGAATATACTATCTAAGTTGGTCATAACTTTTCTTCCAAGGGGTAAGTGTCTTTTAATTTCATGACTGCAATCACCATCTGCAGTGGTTTTAGAGTCCCCCAAATAAAGTCTGACACTGTTTCCTCATCTATTTCCCATGAAGTGATGAGACCGGATGCCATGATCTTCATTTTCTGAATGTTTAGCTTTAGGCTAAATTTTTCAGTCTCCACATTCAGTTTCATCAAGAGACTTTTCTGTTCCTCTTCACTATCTGCCATAAGGGTGGTGTCATCTGCATATCTGAGGTTCTTGATATTTCTCCCAGCAATCTTGATTCCACCTTGTGTTTCTTCCAGTCCGGCGTTTCTCATGATGTACTCTGCATATAAGTTAAATAAGTAGGGTGACAATATACAGCCTTGATGTACTCTTTTTCCTATTTGGAACCAGTCTGTGGTTCCATGTCCAGTTTTAACTGCTGCTTCCTGACCTGCATACAGATTTCTCAAGAGAAAGGTCAGGTGTTCTACTATTCCCATCTCTTTCAGAATTTTCCACAGTTTATTGTGATCCACACAGTCAAAGGCTTTGGCATAGTCAATAAAGGAGAAATAGATGTATTTCTGGAGCTTTCTTGCTTTTTCCATGATTCAGAGGATGTTGGCATATTGATCTCTGGTTCCTCTGCCTTTTCTAAAACCAGTTTGAACATCAGGAAGTTCACGGTTCATATATTGCTGAAGCCCGGCTTGGAGAATTTTGAGCATTGCTTTACTAGCGTGTGAGACGAGTGCAATTGTGTGGTACTTTGACCATTCTTTGGCATTGCCTTTTTTTGGGATTGGAATGAAAACTGACCTTTTCCAGTCCTGTGGCCACTGCTGAGTTTTCCAAATTTGCTGGCATATTGAGTGCGGCACTTTCACAACCTCATCTTTCAGGAGTTGAAATAGCTCAACTGGAATGTCATCATCCACTAGCTTTGTTTGTAGCGATGTTTTCTAAGGTCCACTTGACATCACATTCCAAGATGTCTGGCTCTAGATTGGTGATCACACCATCATGATTTCTGGGTCTTGAAGATCCTTTTTGCACAGTTCTTCTGTGTATTCTTCCCACCTCTTCTCAATATCTTCTGCTTCTGTTATGTCCAGATTATCTCTGTTCTTTATGGAGCCCATCTTTGCATGAAATATTCCCTTGGTATCTCTAATTTTCTTGAAGAGATCTCTAGTCTTTCCCATTCTGTTGTTTTCCTCTATTTCTTTGCATTAATCGCTGAAGAAGGCTTTCTTATCTCTTCTTGCTATTCTCTGGAACTCTGCTTTCAGATGCTTATATCTTTCCTTTTCTCCATTGCTTTTCACTTCTCTTCTTTTCACAGCTATTTGTAAAGCCTCCCCAGACAGCCATTTTGCTTTTTTGCTTTTTTTTCCCATGAGGATGGACTTGATCCCTCTCTCCTGTACAATGTCACGAACATCATTCCATAGTTCGTCAGGCACTCTATCTATCAGATCTAGGCGTTAATTCTATTTCTCACTTCCACTGTATAATCATAAGGGATTTTATTGAGGTCATACCTGAATGGTCTAGCAGTTTTCCCTCCTTTCTTCAACTTGAATCTGAATTTGCTAATAAGGAGTTCATGATCTGGGCCACAGTCAGCTCCTGGTCTTGTTTTTGTTGACTGTATAGAGCTTCTCCATCTTTGGCTGCAAAGAATATAATCAATCTAATTTTTGTGTTGACCATCCGGTGAGGTCCATGTGGAGATACTTCTCTTGTGTTGTTGGAAGAGGGTGTTTGCTAGGGTCAATGCATTTCCTTGGGAAAACTGTGTTAGTCTTTGCCCTGCTTCATTCCACATTCCAAGGCCAAATTTGCCTGTTACTCCAGGTGTTTCTTGACTTCCTACTTTTGCATTCCAGTCCCCTATAATGGACAGGACATCTTTTTTGGGTGTTAGTTCTAAAAGTTTTTTTAGGTCTTCATAAAACCGTTCAACTTCAGCTTCTTCAGTGTTACCGGTTAGGGGATAGACTTGGATAACTGTGATATTGAATGGTGGAAACTAAATTTTTAGTCAGGCATAGCTTTATTTCACCCCATGACAATTCTTTTCCTTCCTTGAAAGACAGAGGCAATTCATGGTTCTCAGTGTCAAAAATCACTTATACATCTGCCTCTTCTTTTTCAAATGAACTCATAAACAATCATCATTATATGAAAACCATGCTAATTAAATCTGACCAATCAAATACGTGTCAGATTATGGAGCCTAAAGAAGATTGAAATTTACATTCGGAGATGTCAGCAAATACCTACAATTCTGGTATTTGAACAATAAACTTACATGTTCTTTTTCATAGTTTCATTTTCTATTTTCAAAAAGGAAGAGTAAAATAAGGTTTTAGTTCAATGGTTGGCTATTTTACTGCATGGGTTTATAAACATTTTAGTTCAAGAAAATATTTGTCATGCATCCTAGGTAAATGACACCTAATATATTTGTAAGCAAGAATATGAGAACAAAGGGAAAAGGTGTAATGGATGTAAAGTGATTTCTGAAATCATCCCTGCTGAGATGAAGTGGTGTCTAAATCAGGATGGTATGAGTGAAGGAAGAGATGCAAATAAAACTAGAAAAATGAAAATAGAGTATGAACTTAGGTGCATTCACATATTATATTCTATTAGCTACTGGTAGAGTCATAAAAGGTTAGACAGCTGATTGTTTTCATTATAGAAATTCATTTCACCCTTGAAAATATAGATACTGTAGCACGTCTAAAATCATGATCACAATTATACCATCAGCGTGATACCAAAGACAACATGACATAATCAGTGACTGGCCCATCGTCAACACAAGATATGTACTTTACAAGTTGTATTCTATAGGGTCATTTTTGCTCTGCTGTCCTTAAAGCATGTCTTTATTTCCTGACACCAAGATTCCACCTATTAATTCCAAATGCATGTTTATATTTTGCTTATCTGTTGCCACAGAGACAGAATAAACTCCTGGTGATGACTGCAGCACGTCAGAATGGTTAAAAGTTCTTGGAAGACATGATATCTATTTTCCTCAGTAATTTAATTATCTTTCTCTTACACCGTACTTCTGAAGCTACAGTCACGCAAATATTTTCAGTCACGCTAAGCTCCTTCTCACAACTTTGTCTCAGCTCTTTCTTGGGATTGGAAGGAAATCCTGTTTACTCTCCTGCAAAGAAGAGCAGAAATATCAGCCCTTCAATGTGTTTTAGGACTAGTCTCTTTATGTATCTTTCACATCAGCTGAAATATAGAGCCTGCCAATGACACACTTAAAGTGCTTACTGAATTATCAATAAAGAAATGTAATAACCAATCAAATGCTCCGCACATTACTCACCAACATTCTATAACCTGCACTACTATCGTAATTCATCTTTCCTATTTACTTAAAATTTTTCCAAATTGATAAATATTTATTATATTTACATGGATGTAAGATTTCTTGGGAGGAATGTATTCCCGTGTTTTGAAGAATATTCCATGTTTTGATGTTATTGTTCTCTTGTGTCATTTTGTTGTGCCAATCAAAGTCTTTGCATAGTCAAATAGGAGTAGATGCTTTTTTGGAGTCCTCTTGCTTTTTGGAGGACCCAATGGGTGTTACCAAATTAATCTCAGGTTCCTCGGCCCTTTATAAATCCAGCTTGAACATCTGGAAGCTCATGGTTCATGTTCTGTTGAAGCCTGGCTTCAGGAATTTTGATCAGTTCTTTGTGACTGTGTGAAATGTGTGCAATTAAGCAGGAGTTTTCACATTCTTTGGATTGCCTTTCTTTGCGGTTGGAATGAAAACTGACCACTTCTAGTCCTCTGGCCACAGGTGAGTCTCCCAAATTTGCTGACATTTGGAGGGCAGCACATTCACAGCATCATCTTTTAGAATTTGAAAGAGCTCAACTGAATTCCGTCACCTCCACAAGCTTAGTTTGTTGGTAAGCTTCCTAAGTCCCACTAGACTTCACGTTCCAGGATGTCTGGCCCTAGGTGAATGATACATTATCGTGCTTAACTGGGTCAGGAAGATCTTTTGTGCATAGTTCATCTGTGTATTCTTGCCACCTCTTCTTAATAGCCTCTGCTTCTGTTATGTTCGTACCATTTCTGTCTTTTATTGTGCCCATTTTGCATGAAAATTTCCCTTGGTATCTCTGACTTTCTTGAAGACATCAGCAGACTTTGCAATTCTATTTATTTCCTTTATTTATTGGCATTGATACCTGAGGCAGATTTTATCTCACCTTGCTATTCTTTGTGCCTCTGAATCCAGATGTGTAGTTTTCAGTTTCCCCTTTCGTTTAGGTTCACTCCTGTTCTTAGCTCTTTGTGAGCCCTGGTAAGTTTATCATTTTGCACTTCTTTCCATGCGGATGGTCTTGATCACTGCTTGCTTTACATCACAAACCTCCACCCATAGGTCTTCAGACACTCATCTATCAGATAGAATCCCCTGTATCTATTTATCACTTTCGCTGTATAATCATAGGAGTTTTGATTTTACATGTGTAAAATATATTAATTCCCTATTTCATGTAAGGAAATCTTCACCCATATATTCATCAAAGAAATACAGAAAATTCTATATGTTATTTGGGAAATAGATGAAATATAGATGTTTGATGTTTGCCATTTAGCTAAAATGTTAATTTCTTAATCTTGGGAAATTCTCTTTCATATGTATAAATCTATAAACTGTTTAACAAATTGAGAATTCATATTTCATATGAATTCATATTTCATATGAGAACATTTCTCCCCAGATTGCAAATGTGAAAGAGACAGGATTCCAAATCTCATATCTGAAGACTTTAATTCAAACTTTCTTGATGGAAATATAGAGAATATCACAGCTCATGCATGAAATCTGTGGGAAAATTCTATATTTCTTGTAGGAAAATCAACACAGGTTTTTCAAATGTTAAATAGACAGTATTGAGTATTTCATGAAGGAAAGACCGCAAATATTTTCAAATTGCCAATATGAAAAAATCCCATGTTTAATATTATCATATTGTATATATGACATAGAAATTTTTACATTTCCTGTCAAAAAACCTGCATCCATATTTTCATAACTCTAACGTAAAAATTTCCACATTTTCTGCAGATTATTTGTGTCCATACTTTCATGTATGATGTAGAGAGAATTCTGTATTTTAAGTTGGAAAAACTTTCTTCAGATATGTATATGTGAATAATAGACAGTTTTATGTTTCACATCCTGAAATCTGCATCGAGAGTTTCATATATGAAACTGAGAATTTCATCTTTTACATAAGACACTCTCATTTCGGATATCTACACTTGAAACAGATAATGCTTTCATCAAGAGGCACCTTACTTACTATTTTTCTTTTGTCATTTTGGTGTTGTCATTGGGATAACTAAGGTTAATCTATCTCCCACATAAATTTTGTTTCTAATGAGCTTCATCAAGGTTTTTATTTTTTCATAGTGTTCTTTGCACAGAAGTTAAATAATCAGGACAGCAATATATAGCTTTGAATTGTTCCTTTCCTGATTTTGAGTCAGTTCACTTCCCTGTGTTCAATTCTAACTGCTGCATCTTTTCTAGTGTACACGTTTCCCAGGAGACATATAAGGTATTCTCGTATTCTTGTCTCTAAGAATTTTACAAAATTATTTTTCTTTTCCTTTTTCTTTTTTTTTAGGGGTGTGGTTTCTGTGTGTGCAGTGTCGAAGTCATTAGCAGAGACAGGTAAGCAGATATAGATGATTGTATGTTCTCTCCTTGCTTATTCTATGATACACACATCAATTCATGGGTACCTCTTATGATTAAATAACTACACAGTCCTGTGTTTGTTTCTTACTTTATTTTTTGGTCATTGTTGCTGTTCTGTTTTCTCTCTTTTACAAGTAGTAAAGTACCAACTGGTAATTTCCTATGAACTTGCCATCTTATTCTACATGAATTAAATTGTGCCCATCGCAGTCTCTGATCTTTGATAGCCACTGAATGGTGTTACACCTCGAGATCCGAAATCAGACATCAGTGCTCTGGGGAAATGTCAGGAACGTTCAAAAAATAGCTACATATATTCAAGTGCCGAGTTTTTGAGCCCAATTATGCTATTATATGTTATGTGGAAAGTTCTGCATTTCTTCGTGCTGATGACAATTCCTCATTAACAGAAATTTCCAAGGGGGAAAGAAAAACAACAACACATTATGCTTGATTGCATGTTGGAAGTCAAAGTAGTGCCAGTACGTGTGTACATAAGGAACGCCCCATCAAACAGATTAACTCATGTCAACTGTTTCCTGTTTTACTGCCAAGGATAAAAAGATAATAGAGTTGCCAGGAAAAACTGCGAAGTTCCAAGAAGGCAGAATTGTGGGCAGATGTGAAATGCAACTCTCTCAATGAATGGATCACAAATAATACCTCTACATGGACAATAGTTCTCCCACAGCATCAGATACATACCAGCAGAAGACCTGGTCACCAGAATGTCCCATGTGGGTTCCAGACATACCTGGGTAGAAAGGAATTAAGAAGGGAGAAGGAGAATAAGAGGCAGCAAGACAAAAACCTTTGCCTCAGGTGGGAAATGCAGAAGCAGGGAAGAGATTTCCAGAACTAGGCAAGCCTCTTCACTAAGGGTAAATTATTTTGGACTGAAAGGAAACAAAGTAAAACAGCTGCTGAAATATAGTTTGGATAGAGAGAGAGTCACACAATGTGTGTCATGAGCCTATATGGCCCAAACTGCAGTGCAGCTCAACCAGTATGCATGGGGTATGGAAGCCGGAAGGGAGGATTTAGAGAGCCATCCTGGGAGAGGGCTGCTGTTGACTCTGTGGAGATCACCTGATGGAGCAAGTTTAAATAGTTGTGTTGCAGGGAATGCCTTTTGAGAATTCCCAGACTGACAAAGAGGGAGGACCTTACTGCATTGTCACACACAGGAGGTGGAGATACCTTGGTAGACCCTCACCTTCGCACATGTTAACACCTACTAAAAGGCAATAGAGAAACACCAGCAGAAGTTCCATTCATGCTCCTGCAAACACAGACTAGAAAAGCATCCCATTAAGGCCAAATATCTTCTATCTATGGCTGCTGGCTCCTATGCATAATTGGCAGCACCATGGTTCCATCATTCCAAGCAGCTGTACCACCTCCTGTGCTCATCATGGCAGACCCCCAGTGAGCCACAAATATCTCAGGGCAGACTCCTTTGGTGAACACATGTGAAGAAAGATGAAAATTACACCTGAGACTTAGGGACAGACCCATTAAGAAAGAGGACTGAAAATCTTTGAACCAGTTGAGCATGCTGCAATTAAATACACAGGATTAATGACATAGATCCTTTCTCTATGGAATACATCAAAAGATGAGAAGAGGTCAATTGAAAAAAAAAACATGCCCTGGTTCAGGCAGCTGTAAGAATGCACAGGAATGATAACAGTTTTGAGCCTGAAGTGTCCTTAGAGAGATACAGAGGCAGTTCTCTCCATCTTTGGAGGACTTCCCAAAGAGGTGTAGTTGTCCTCTGGCTCGTATTGAGGACTGGGACACTGACAGATGAGACACTAGGAGACATGAGTTATTCTTTTGATGCATTGAATCGTTGCGTTGATGCTGCACGACTTTTCTCAGTTGTAGGCTTCATTGCTACTATACATTGATTTGATCTGTGAAGATTATTTCAACCATATTTTTATTTTTTGTATAGCTATTTCTACTTTTACTTTGGTTTCCTATTTTCTGTGCATTTTGTTGTTGTTGCATCACTTCATTGTTTAACACAGGTATGCATTTCTATATTAACTGTGGGTTTCTGTTATTCTTTGGGGGCTGTTTGATCTTGTCAGATTTGGTTTCTTTATTCTTCAGTTGGCACTCAGCTCTGGTGTGATTGTTGGCCTTGAGATTTACATGATTGTTTCTCTTTCTGAATCTGTTGTCTTCTCTGTAGTGTTTATTGCTTGTGGTGCCTTTTTCTTATTTTTTTATTTATTTGCCATTTATCTATGTTACCTTTTTAATCTCCTCAGTCTATTACTATGATATTGTAGTTCTCTGGGCATAAGTTGGGCCTGATCTTTTCGCGTGTCAACACCTGAGAAGGTAAGAGGCAACAAGGCCAGGGGTCTCCAAACGGAGGAAGTAGCCTGCAAGTGACAGACATTTTTATTTCTCTTAAGTGGCAGGAGGAAACAAACTATTGATATACTATTTTTCCTACTCAATACAAATTTGAAAGGAAGTTTCTCTTAAAATATCGTGCTGCCATGATGACACCTGGTTTCATCTGAAGTTTACTATTCTCAAACCTTGAGATAACCAATGCATTTTTCTTATGGAACATTTGTCTTAAACTATGATATTGTACTATGCTTTTACCCAAAATTCTGCCCTCAAGTCAATTGTGCCTAATGCCTCAGAACCTAATTGACAAACCAGGATGTTATATTCAGATATGTGTTCCCTAATCTATGTCAATGAAACTATTTGTATGGTGATATGTCCTTCTACAAGATTCAAGTTAATCATTTTATGGCCCGGGATGAATCGTCTGATGCCAAGATTATCCCAAAATGCCTCTTATGGGTGAGGGGGCCTGGTACCACTCTGAGTCTTAAAACATTCCTTTCTTTCATTAACAGACTTCTAGTGACTATATAGTTGAAGACTAGCAAGGGGGGTACTCTTTCTGCTCCCTTCTGATGCCTATGTCAGAAGTTTTCTCTATCTCCTTTATACTTTAGTAAAACTTTCTTATACAAAGCTCTGAGAGATGCAGCCTTGTCTCTGGCCCCAGATTGAATTTCTCTTCTTCTGAGGCCAAGAATCCCAGCATCTTTTCATTCCACTACCACCTTTCACACTGAGACCAGGATCATGGGACTCCAAAATATTCCTGTCTTCAGTGAATATTGACTGGTGGCAATCTCCATGAAGGCCTCTTTCTTAATCTCAGATGCACTGCACCCAACTGCCTGGAAAACCCAGGCCTGATGCGTCACACCACACAACAATCAAGACAGAAAAATACAGCCACTCATCAGCAGATAGACTGCCTATTGTCAGGCTAATCCCATAGACACCTACAAATGACACAAACAGTTATGGTCCCACAATTATACAGGGAAGACTCAGCTGCAAACTCAAGAACGTTGTTAGTCTCTCCAACTCCAAAGCCCACACTAGCTACTCAACCAACTTTATCGACTTGGATTGAAGACAAGAAACAATAATTATAATGCAGCAGTTTATGAAGAAATAACCATTAACACAGTAAGTTAGGGAAATGTGAAGACAGAGAAATATGTTATGGGCAAAAGAATGTGGTAAAAACTCAAAATATAATGAAAGAAAAAATGGACATGCTCCCTGAAAATGACTTGGATGTTGTGGTAGTAAAGGTGATAAAACATTCTAGAAATGGACTGCAGAAAAGATGAGAAATATTTCTGAAGGACCTAGAAAAATGAATAAGTAACAACAAACGATTAACAACACAAAAAAGGACTTTGGTCTCCTATATGCTAATACACACTATCGTACAGCAGAAGCCAGCACAACATTGCAGAGAAATTATCCTCTAATTTAGAAATGCAGTTTAAAATGAAACACAAGTGTTCAAAGGCACAAGGACCTGACAAAGTTAACTGATATTTATAGGACATTTCACTGAAACACAGTAGAATATATATTTTTCTAAAGTGAAAATAACATATCTTCAGGATATATCACAAAGTGGATCTCAAATCAAGCTTTGGTAAATTTAAGACAGTGGTAATTGTATCATTTTTTTTTTTTCACCACATTGCAATGATTTACATACCAGGTTCTGCAGGCGAGGAATGGGAAAAACCTAAATCCCTGTAGATTAATAAATACAACTCTACACAGCCATGAGATCACTCATGAAATCTGAGAGAAAATGAAAGAAAAATCTTAGAAGCAAATAATATTAAAAATATTAAAACTGAAAGTTATGGAGCACGCTAAATCAGTAAAAGAATGAAGCTGATAAATGCTACACATCTCAAGTAATCAATATAACCTTAAATCTAAAGCAGTTAGAGAAGAAAGAAAAAGTGGATAAAATTCCCCAAAGTGAATAGAAGGGGAAAAAATGATAAAAATAAGAGCAGAAATTAAAGAAAGAAAATGATGAAAAAATTAGTGAAAATCAGTATCACTAAAAGGGGTCTCTTGGAGAGGAGAAACAAAATGGATAAATCATGGTCCAGACTTATCAAGAAAAAAGGAAAAATCAATCAATCAAATTTGACTTGACAAAGGATGATATTATAACTGATACCACAGAAAAAAAACAAAGAATCATGAGACTACAGTGAACAACTATAAGTCAATAAAAGTTAGAATCTGATCCATGGAGAGATGCTCAGAAATTCAAGTAAGAAGAAACAGAAAATATGAACAGACCAATTATAAGCACTAATGTGGAAATTGAGATGAAAATTTTCCAGTTGGCAAACTTAAAGCCAAATGGCTTCACATGGAAATTTTATGAACCAGTCAGAGAACAGCTAGCACATGCACTCCTGAAACTCTTCCAAAATTCTAAAGTGAAAGGAAAATCCAAAACTCATCCTACAATATCAACATCACACTGATACCAACACCGAGATAACACAGAAAAAGAAAGAGACCAATATCACATAGATGAACAGAGACAAACATCCTTAGCAAAATATGAGCAAAAATTTCCACCAATACCATAAAAGGATTGGACACCATTATCAAGTGTGGGGTTTATTCCAGATATGGAAACATTCTTTAGTAGCTGCATATCAATGTATAGTGAAGGATTAAAACCATATGATCACCTCAGTAGTTGATGAAAATTTTTTGATATAATTCAACATGTTTTTGAGAAAGAAACTCTCCAAAAACTGAAGATAGCAAAAATTACTTCAACTTCTCAAAGGCACACAGATCAAAACTACAACAACATATCACCTCTTATCAATCCAAATGGCCATCATTAAAAAAAAAAAAAAAACTACAACAGAGGACTGCCCTGTTAGGCCAGTGATTAAGACACCAGGATCCTTATATAGGAGTCCTGGGTTTGATCATGGAATTGGTCATGGAATTAGATTCCACACACAACAATTGAGGTTTGTGGCAACAAAATAAAGAAGTAAATACATATGTGTGGATATTAATGCATTTAAATGAAATCCAGTAAAAGGGGCTGAATAACCCATTTGGAGTGTAGGAAGAGATGCTGTCATAAAAAAGAGACTTGTGGACACAGTGCAGGAAGGACATATGTAACACACCAAGTATGTTCAGTTCAGTTCAGTCACTCAGTCGGGTCCGACTCTTTGCGACCCATGAATTGCAGCATGCCAGGCCTCCCTGTCCATCACCAATTCCTGGAGTTCGCTCAGACTCATGTCCATTGAGTCAGTGATGCCATTCAGGCATCTCATCCTCTGTCGTCCCCTTATCCTCCTGCCCCCAATCTCTCTCAGCATCAGAGACTTTTCCATGAGTCAACTTTTTGCATGAGGTGGCCAAAGTACTGGAGTTTCAGCTTTAGCATCATCCCTTCCAAAGAAATCCCAGGGCTGATCTCTTTCAGAATGGACAGGTTGGATCTCCTTTCAGTCCAAGGGATTCTCAAGAGTCTTCTCCAACACCACAGTTCAAAAGCATCAATTCTTTACCACTCAGGCTTCTTCACAGTCCAACTCTCACATCCATACTTGACCACTGGAAAAACCATAGCCTTGACTAGATGGACCTTTGTCGGCAAAATAATGTCTCTGCTTTTGAATATACTATCTTTTGAATATACTATCTAGGTAGGTCATAACTTCTCTTCCAAGGAGCAAGTGTCTTTTAATTTCATGGCTGCAGTCACCATCTGCAGTGATTTTGGAGTCCCCCAAAAAGAAGTCTGACACTGTTTCGACTGTTTCCCCAACTATTTCCCATGAAGTGATGGGACCGGAAGCCATGACTTTAGTTTTCTGAATGTTGAACTTTAAGCCAACTTTTTCTCCCTCCTCTTTCACTTTCATCAAGAGGCTTTTTAGATCCTCTTCACTTTCTGCCAAAAAGATGGTGTCATCTGCATATCTGAGGTTCTTGATATTTCTCCTGGAAATCTTGATTCCAGCTTGTGTTTCTTCCAGTCCAGCGTTTCTCATGATGTATTCTGCATAGAAGTTAAATAAGCAGGGTGACAATATCCTGCCTTGACGCACTCCTTTTTCTATTTGGAACCAGTCTGTTGTTTCATGTCCAGTTCCAACTGTTGCTTCCTGACCTGCACACAGATTTATCAGGAGGAAAGTCAGGTGGTCTGGTATTCCCATCTCTCTCAGAATTTTCCACAGTTTATTGTGACCCACACAGTGAAAGGCTTGGCATAGTCAATAAAGGAGAAATAGATGTATTTCTGGAACTCTCTTGCTTTTTCCATGATCCAGAGGATTTTGGCAACTTGATCTCTGATTCCTCTGCCTTTTCTAAAACCAGCTTGAACATCTGGAAGTTCATGGTTCATGTATTGCTGAAGCCTGGCTTGGAGAGTTTTGAGCATTACTTTACTAGCGTGTGACATGAGTCCAATTGTGCAGTAGTTGCAGCATCTTTGGCATTGCCTTTCTTTGGGATTGGAATAAAAACTGAACTTTTTCATTCCTATAGCCACTGCTGACTTTACCAAACTTGCTGGCATATTGAGTGCAGCACTTTCACAGCATCATCTTTCAGTATCTGAAACAGCTCCACTGGAATTCCATCACCACCACTAGCTTTGTTCTTGTTGATGTTTTCTAAGTCCCACTTGACTTCACATTCCAGGATGTCTGGCTCTAGATGAGTGATCTCACCATCATAATTATCCGAGTCATGATGATCTTTTTTGTACAATTTTTCTGTGTATCCTTGCTACCTCCTCTTAATATCTTCTGCTTCTGTTAAGTCCATAGCATTTCCGTTCTTTATCGAGCCCATCTTTGCATGAAATGTTCCCTTAGTATCTCTAATTTTCTTGAAGAGATCTCCAGTCTTTCCCAGTCTGTTGTTTCCCTCTATTTCTTTGCATTAATCGCTGAAGAAGGCTTTCTTATCTCTTCTTGCTCTTCTCTGGAACTCTGCATTCAGCTGCTTATATATTTTCTTTTCTCCTTTGCTTTTCACTTCTCTTCTTTTCACAGCTATTTGTAAGGCCTCCCCAGAAAGCCATTTTGCTTTTCTGCATTTCTTTTCCATGAGGATGGTCTTGATCCCTGTCTCCTGTACAATGTCAGAAACATCATTCCATAGTTCTTGAGGAACTCTATCTATCAGATCTAGGCCCTTAATTTTATTTCTCACTTCCACTGTATAATCATAAGGGATTTTATTTAGGTCATAACTGAATGGTCTAGAGGTTTTCCCTACTTTCTTCAATTTAAGTCTGAATTTGGCAATAAGCAGTTCATGATCTGAGCTATAGTCAGCTCCCGGTTTTGTTTTTGCTGACTGTATAGAGCTTATCCATCTTTGGCTGCAAAAATATAATCAATCTGATTTCTGTGTTGACCATCTGGTGAGGTCCATGTGTACAGTCATCCCTTGTGTTGTTGGAAGAAGGTGTTTTGTTGGAGATTACGAGTGAAATGACATAAAACAAGACACACACAAAGGACAGACAACATGTACACACTCCGGCTGGAGGAACAGAACTAGGCAAAAAACTAATTTTCCGGGGTCCAATATCCAGCAGTATTTTTATTTGCATCTGTAAAAATAGTGGGTCCCTTAATTGGAACATCTGAAATTGAGGAATGAGATATCATAGTGTTAGCCCGGAGAAAACCAATCAATTCAGATGATGGATAATGATTAGAAAACGAACCAGGATATGAGGCAAGAGAAATTTACCAGTTTTCATTAAATTTCAAACATTGAGATATTTGAGCATTTGTTAATTGAGTAACAATCTCATGTGGTTCACATCGTGATAACTGTAAAATACGATGGCGACCTTTCTGTATAAGGAAGGGTAATTTATCCATATATATAGTCAATTTTTTGGAAAAACTGTTAGGTAAGAAAATCCATTCTATTAATCCTTTTTTTCTTGAGTAATTACACCAGATGGGGAATAAGGGGTATGAAATATGATAAAAGAAATAGGTTGAGATGCATGTAAGTCAAAAAGCCATCATTTAGTCGTTGTTCAACAAATCAGAGTTCCTGTAAAGCCAATGGGGTTAAGGTCCGGGGGCTATCCAGAGCTGTATCTCCTTCTAAAGTAGAAACAAATGTCGTAATTGATAAGTAGGAATCCCAAGTACCAGGCTTAGCCAATTAATAGCTCTCAATAATTTTTGAAAATCATTTAAGGTTTTGAGATGGTCCCTTCTAATTTGCAACTTCTGGGGCCTAAATCTATGTTGTTCCAATATTGTCCCTAAATATGAAATAGGAAAGTCCTTTTGAAATTTTTCCAGGGCTATCTGCAAATTCTATAGTCTTAAAGCCTCTTGTATTTTTAAAAAAGAATTCATCACATTCAGCAATACTAGGAGCTGCCAACAGGAGATCATCCATATAATGATATGGAATATAATTGGGGTATTCTTGACGGAGGGATTGTAAAGAGTGAGCTACGAATTCTTGACATAAGGTAGGACTATTTATCATTCCTTGTGGTAGGACTGTCCATTGATAACGCTTAAGAACAGGAACTGTAAAAGCAAATTCATCATTATCTTGCAATTGTAGGGGAATGGTAAAAAAACAGTCTTTAAGATCTAACACCATTAGGGACCCATTCTGAGGAATAGGAGCTGGAGAGGGGAGTCCCAATTGCAAGGCTCCCATAAGTTCAATACATTTATTAACTTCTCATAAATCAGTTAACATTCTCCATTTTCCAGGTTTCTTTTTATAACAAAAACAGGAGAATTCCAGGGTGAGGTAGAGGGCTCTATATGACCAAGTTGGAGTTGTTCTTGTGCTAATTTTTCTAACGCCTCGAGCTTCATTTGTGGTAATGGCCACTGCTCAACCTATTAGTTAACCACTTTAATGGGAGTGCTCGAAGAATTGAGCAGTGGCTACTAGTTTTCCAATGGAATGGTTACAGAAGCCCCCAAAGGAGAGAGAAGATCTCTCCCCCATATATTAATAGGTACATTTACAATATAAAAGGTGGCAAATAATGATCTTCCATTATGGAATTAACATTGCAAGGGATGGGTACTCTTCCAGATATCTGCAATGGAGCCCAATCCCGTCAGCATTAAAGGGCTTTTTTCTTTTTCCCAATCTTGGGGCCATTATTGAGAAGAAATGATTGAAACATCCGCCCCTGTATCTACTAGTCCCTCAAAGTTGTTTCCTTGTATAATCAAGGAGAGAACAGGGCGAGAATCTTTGCTATTTCCCAAAATATATGTCGCCCAGTATTTCCAAATCCTCCTGTTTGTTCATTAGGAAGAGCCAAAAAGGGTAAGTATAAGGTAGAAGTATTTGAGCAATATGTTCCCCAGCTAACAATGTTCCTGGGCCCCAAGGACTTAGGGCCGCAGAATAGTTTCCCGGTATTGGGTTGCCCATTTTATCTGTTTTAGGTCTGCATTCATTAGTCCAAAGAAACCCCTTCCCACACTGATGTCAAAATCCAGGAGGAGTCTTATTTTTCCCAGCAAGAGATCTGTCTTTAGGAATTGCACCTTGATCAGCTTTTAATTTCCGAATTTGTTTTTTCATATGACCAGGTTTTCCACAATGAAAGCAGTTACCTCCCTTTGGTGGTCTCATAACTTTGGCCAAGGCCATAGCAGAGATATTAGCCTGATGCTCAGCTCCTACTACCCCCGAGCAGGCTCTGATATATTCAGCTATAGATGATCCCTTTAAAGGTCCCAGTATATGCTTGCATTCAGGACTGCATTTGTAATAATATCTCTGAAATTTCATCCCTCCCTCCAGCCCGTTCCACAGCTACCCTCAATCTTGCTAGAAAATCAGTATATGGCTCATTAGGGCCTTGCATTGTTTGAACAAAGGAGGGCTGGGCTTGGACAATAGGCACCACACGGCTCCATGCTCGTAAAAAGACTTGGTGGACTTGTTTTAAGTCCTGATCAGAGTATTGAGCCTGTTCTCTTAAAGCCCGATATTGGCCCTCTCCCATTAGTTTGTCCTCGAGAGGGCCAGGGGGATTTTGTCCCTCATTAATCTGAGCCTGCTTTCTAGCTTCTTCTTCCCACCAGCTAAGAAGTTGCAACCATTGAGAGCCCTCCAAGACAGCTTGGGCAATAGATTCCCATTTAGAGGAGGAGGCTCATTTGTATCCTTGCCTTCAGGCGATGCAGAAGCCCCATTAATGTCTGACACATCTTCATAAATTATTTCTCCCCTCCTTGAAGCATTACATTTAGTTTCATTATCAGTAGAGAGCAAGGTCAAAGCCTGTGTTATACCATGACACAAAGTCCACAATTTCAAAGGGATCAATTACCGTTCTGATGTCGCTTTCTCAATTCCTTTTGAATTATTTTCCATTCCTTCAAGTTTAACTGTATCTTAGTTTGATATTGAAACCAATGACAATATTCCTCCACCAAGAGAAAGAGCTCACTCAATCGACAAATCAAGGCTTTAACGCCGATGGAGTGGAGAAGTCCTTGGACTAACTCCATCTATTGTGCCCATAATGATGATGAGGAATTCCCCATGTTTGTTTGTTTTTTTTTTTTTTTCCTTTTAAAGCTCCCCTCTGCTAGGGTGAGGAATTTCCCATGATTTTCCCGAAAGTTCCCCTACTATGGATTTAAAATCCCCCTTGTTACTCACCCTTTCGGTTTCACTCGAGCCCCACATCGGGCGCCAGATGTTGGCGATTACAAGTGAAATGACATAAACCAAGACACACACAAAGGATAGATGACACGTACACACTCTGGCTGGAGGAACAGAACTAGGCAAAAAACTAATTGCCATTCATTATAAAAGCCCCCTAGGCAGAATTCCAGACTGCATGAATAAGCCTTTTCAGCACAGCACAGGTGCATGCATGTTATCGTATAGCAAAGGGGAGTGAAATTTATGTCTACTGTAGAGTCCCCCATTTCCTTCTTATCTTAAGAAGGGAATGCTCTCCTCAGTTGCAAGGGACCATTAAACTCAAGGCTGTGTCCAGACTCTTTGGCAGAACACCTTATATGCAAGGATGCTTAGCCTGAGTAGAGAGACCCATTTGCAGGCACATCTCTGCTACCCTACTAACCCTTCAGTGTTTGCTATGACTAGTGCATTTGCTTCACAAAACTCTATTAATCTTTGCCCTGCTTCATTCCGCATTCCAAATCCAAATTGGCCTGTTACTCCAGGTGTTTCTTGACTTCCTACTTTTGAATTCCAGTCCCCTAGAATGAAAAGGACATATTTCTTGGGTGTTAGTTCTACAAGGTCTTGTAGGTCTTCATAGAACCATTCAACTTCAGCTACAACATTACTGATTGGGGCACAGACTTGGATTACGGTGATATTGAATGGTTTGCCTTAGAAATGAACAGAGATCATTCTGTCGTTTTTGAGATTGCATCCAAGTAGTGCATTTCGGACTCTTTTGTTGACCATGATGGCTACTCCATTTCTTCGGAGGGATTCCTGCCTGCAGTAGTAGATATAATGGTCATCTGAGTTAAATTCACCCATTCCAGTCCATTTTAGTTTGCTGATTCCTAGAAAGTCATCGTTCACTCTTGCCATTTCTTATTTGACCACTTCCAATTTGCCTTGATTCATGGACCTGACATTCCAGGTTCCTATGCAATATTGCTCTTTACAGCATTGGACTTTGTTTCTATCACCAGTCACATCCACAACTGGGTATTGTTTTTGCTTTGGCTCCATGTCTTTCTAGAGTTATTTCTCCACTGATCTCCATTAGCATATTGGGCACCTACTGACCTGGGGAGTTCCTCATTCAGTATCCTATTATTTTGCCTTTTCATACTGTTCATAGGGTTCTCAAGGCAAGAATACTGAAGTGCTTTGCCATTCCCTTCTCCAGTGGACCACATTCTGTCAGACCTCTCCACCATGACCCGCCCATCCTGGGTGGCCCAGAGAGCATGGCTTAGTTTCATTGAGTTAGACATGGCTGTTGTCCTAGTGTGATTAGATTGACTAGTTTTCTGTATGATTTTAGTGTGTCTGCCCTCTTATACCCTCTTGCAACACCTACCATCTTACTTGAGTTTCTCTTACCTTTGGCATGTGGGTATCTCTTCATGGCTGCTCCATCAAGGTGCAGCCCCTGCTCCTTACTTTGGACGAAGGGTATCTCCTCACTGCCGCCCTTCCTGACATTCAACATGGGATAGCTTCTCTAGGCCCTCCTGTGCCAGCGCAGCCACCAGTACTTGGACGTGGGTTGCTCTTTCCAGCCACCGCCCCTGGCCTCAGGTATGTAGTAGATAGATATTGCTATGAAGTGCTCTAGTGGAGTTGGTTTTGGAGTAGGAGAGGAGGCCCAAGAGGGAGATGGGTGGACTGCTCAAAAGGAAGGCTCAGCTATATGTACTATTAACTGATTTATTTTGCTGGGCAGCAGACACAAACACAGCATTGTAAAGAAACAAAATCAGTCCTTGTCTAACTTGTGCTAGTGACAAGTACAGCATCACAGTGCATGTCAACTAAAATGTGTACCCAGGATGGCTTTAGTATGTATAGACAAAGCAAAAGCAAAAAAAAAAAAAAAAAAAAAAAAAAAAAAAGGACAAATGCAGAGCTATGTTAGCCAGAATAAATTCAGACTCTACACTTGTGTCTATTCATTCACTAATTTGTCATTGTTTCTAAAAGTAAAGAACAGCTTTCTAAAGTAAAGTAAAAATATATGGTTATGTTTTCATAAACTTATGGCACCAACTTATGAGACCATGAATCCCAGTTCTGCCTCAACAGGACATCAGTTCAGTACAGTCATTCAGTAGTTCACGACTCTTTGTCACCCCATGAATTGCAGCACGCCAGGCCTCACTGTCCATCACCAACTCCCAGAGTTCACTCAGACTCATGTCCATTGAGTCAGTGATTCCATCCAGCCATCTCATCCTCGGTCGTCCCCTTCTCCTCCTGCTCCCGGTCCCTCCCAGCATCAGAGTCAGGGGACCTAAAATAATGTGAAAATACCCAATACAGGTTTAGTACAAACCCCAAAGTGACAGGAGACTGAAGGCAAACCATAAATCTGAAGAACATAATCCAAAACATTTCAAGATCAAGGAAGGTTAAAATATATGTCTATATGTATGTTTACAAGTATGTACCTAACTTATATGTTCAAATAGGCATATATGCATACACTTTGTATATATTTATCTCTATTCATGTATATATACACACACACACACACACACACATTTCCAACTATATCAAAAATTTCTCTGGAATATTCTCAAAAATATGTTCTACATTAAGGCATAACAAATGTCTTAGCATTTTAATTCATACCAAGTATGTTCTCTGAAAACCAAGATGTGAAGCTAAAATTTAAAAATGGGATACTGCTGCTTCTGCTAAGTCGCTTCAGTCATGACCGACTCTGTGCGACCCCTTAGACAGTGGTCCACCAGGCTCCCCAGTCCCTGGGAATCTCCAGGCAAGAACACTGGAGTGGATTGCCATTTCCTTCTCCAATGCAGGAAAGTGAAAAGTGAAGGTGAATTCACTGAGTCGTGCCCGACTCACAGCGACACTATGGACTATTGCCCACCAGGCTCCTCTGTCCATGGGATTTTCCAGGCGTGTTTGCAATTATGTCAATGTGTGAAACATTACACAAGACATTCCTAGAGAACCAATATTTCAAAGGATAAGTCACAAGGGAAATTATATTATTCTCTGAGGTGAATGTAAATGAAAGCAATTTTAGCAAATCAGATCCTGCAAAAATACATACCTGCAATTATATACCTCCTCCAAAATATATACGGCTACCTCAAGACACCAAAATTATATACCTAAACTTTTGTCATATACATATACATGTATATGTGTAGCTTTATATAAACTAACGGTTGCCCAGGTAGTACTAGTACTAAGGAACCTGCCTTCTAATGCAGAGATCATAGACATGCAGGTTCGACCCATGGGTTGGGAAGATCTCCTGGAAATGAGGATGGCATCACATCCCTATTTTTTTCACCTTGAGAATCCCACGGATTGAGAATACACAATAGTGACAGTCTGTGTGATATAGAGTGTCAGACAGGAGTTCAGTGACCTAACACATAAAATATCACTTGAACAGGTTCATATATATATATATATATATATATATATATATATATATATATATATATATATATAACACACACACATATATATAATATATATTTATATAATAAATATATTAAATAAATAAATAATAAGTACATTAGATATATATTTATATATAGTGCAAGTGTATTAGTGTACAAGTACTATAGTACATTTGTTCCTTCCACATATTACCAATGACATGCTCAGGAAAAATCAGTTCACTTACTCATTTCACTTCAGTCTCACAGTCGTGTCCGACTCTTTGTGGCCCTATGAATTGCACCACACCAGGCCTCCGTGTCCATCACCAACTCCCGGAGTTCACACAAACATACATCCATGGATACAATGATGTCATCCAGCCATCTCATCCTCTCTTGTCCCCTTATCCTCCTGATCCAAATCACTCCCATCATCAGAGATTTTTATGAGACAGCACTTCACATGAGGTGGCCAAAGTACTGGAGTTTCAGCTTTAGCATCAGTCCTTCCAAAGAACACCCAGGACTGATCTCTGTAGGATGGACTGGTGGGATCTGCTTGCAGTCCAAGGGACTCTCAAGAGTCTTCTCCAACACCACAATTCAAAAGCATCAGTTCTTTGGTGTTCAGCTTTTCTCACAGTCCAACTTTCTCATCCATACATGACCACTGGAAAAACCGTAGTCTTGACTATACGGACTTTCATTTGCAAAGTAATGTCTCTGCTTTTTAACATCTTATCTAAGCCGGGCATAATTTGCCCTCTAAGGAGTAAACGTCTTTTAATTTCGTGGCTGTAATCACTATCTGCAGTGATTTTGGAGCCCAAAAATTAAAGTCTGACACTGTTTTCACTGTTTTCACTGTTTCCCCATCTATTTCCCATGAAGTGATGGAACCTGATGCCATGATCTTTGTTGAAGAATGTTGAGCTTTAAGCCCAGTTTTTCACCTTCCTCTTTCACTTTCATCAAGAGGCTTTACAGTTCCTCTACATTTTCTACCATAAGGGTGATGTCTTCTGCATATATGAGGTTATTGAAGTTTCTCCTGACAATCTGGACTCCAGTTTGTCCTTCTTCCAGCCCAAAGTTTCTCATGAAGTACTCTGCATATAAATCAAATAAGCAGGGTGGCAATTTACAGCATTGATGTCCTCATCTTTCTATTTGGTAACAGTCTGTTGTCCCTTTTCCAGTTCTAACTGTTGCTTCCTGACCTGCATATAGGTTTCTCCACAGGAAAGTCAGATGGTCTGGTATTTTCATCTCTTTCAGAATCTTTCACAGTTTATAGTGATCCACACAGTCAAACCAGAAATAGGTGTGTTTTTGTTTGCTTGTTTGTTTGTTTGTTTATGGAATCTTCTTAATTTTTCAAAGATCCAAGATTGTTGGCCTTTGGATCTCTGGTTATTCTACCTTTTCTAAAACCAGTTTGAATGTCTGGAAGTTCATGGTTCATATATTTCTGAAGCCTGGCTTGGAGAACTTTGAGCATTACTTTACTAGAATGTGAGATGAGTGTAATTGTGTGGTAGTTTGAGCATTCTTTGGCATTGCGTTTCTTTGGGACTGGAATGAAAACTGACCTTTTCCAGTCCATGGCCACTGCTATGTTCTCCAATTTGCTGGCATATTGAGTGTAGTGCTATCACAGCATCATCTTTCAGGATTTGAAATAGCTCAACTAGAGCTCCATAACCTCCATAACTTTGTTCGTAGTGATTCTTTCTAAGGCGCACTTGACCTCACATGTCATGATGTCTGGCTCTAGGTGACCAATCACTCCATGAATATCTGCATTGTGAAGATCTTTTTTGTTCATTTCTACTGTGTATTCTTGACATATCTTCTTACTATCTTCTGTGTCTGTACCATTGGTAGGTCCGTACCATTTCTGTCTTTTATCAAGCCCATCTTTGCATGAACGTTGCCTCAGTATCTATAATTTCTTGAGGGGTTATCTAGTCTTTCCCATTCTTTTGCTTTCCTCTATTTCTTTGTATTGATCGCTGAGGAGGGCTTTCTTATCTCTCCTTGCTAATCTTCAGAACACTGCATTCAGATATTTGTATCATTCCTTTACTCCTTTCTTTTTCACTTCTCTTCTTGCCACCGCCATTTAAAAGGCCTCCACAGACAACTGTTTTCCTGTTTTGCATTTCTTTTCCACGAGGATGGTCTTGATCCCTGTCTCCTGTACAATATAACAAGCCTCCGTCCATAGTTCATCATTCACTCTATTTATCAGATCTGGTCCCTTAAATCCATTTCTTAATTCCACTGTATAATCATAAAGGATTGGATTTAGGTCATACCTGAAAAGTTGGCTTAAAGGGCAACATTCAGAAAGCTTAGATCATGGCATCTTTTTCCATCACTTCAAGGGAAATAGATGGGGAAACAGTGGAAACTGTGTCAGAAATTTTTTTTTTTTTGGGGGGGCGGGAAGGGAGTGTGCTCCAAAATCACTGCAGATGGTGATTGCAACCATGAAATTAAAAGATGCTTACTCCTTGGAAGGAAAGTTATGACCAACCTAGATAACATATTCAAAAGCAGAAACATTAGTTAGCCAACAAAAGACTGTTTAGTCAAGGCTATGGTTTTTCCAGTAGTCATGTTTGGGTGTGAGAGTTGGGCTGTGAAGAAAGCTGAGCACCGAAGAATTGATGCTTTTGTACTGTGGTGTTGGAGAAGACTCTCGAGAGTACCATAGACTGCAAGGAAATCTAACCCGTCCCTTCTAAAGGAGATCAGCCCTGGGTATTCTTTGGGAAGTGATGTTAAAGCTGAAACTCCAGTTCTTTGACCACCTCATGTGAAGAGTTGACTCACTGGAAAAGACTCTGATGCTGGGAGGGATTGGGGGCAGAAGGAAAAGGTGGCACCAGAGGATGAGATGGCTGGATGACATCACCAACTCAATGGATGTGAGTTTGATGGTGATATACAGGAGTTGGTGATGTATAGGGAGGCCTGACGTGCTGCAATTCATGAGGTCACAAAGAGTCAGACAAGGCTGAGCAACTGAACTGAACAGAATGTGGGGAAAAATAAACAGCACTTTCTTTAGGGCTCGATGAGGCAAAGAATAACTCATAGGGAAATGAGAACATATTCTGAGGTGATCCAAAATGAAAACACAATGTAGAAAGTCATCAGAGCAGAAGAAGAGCCCATATATATTTAAGGTTACATAAAAAGAAAGGTACTGAGTTCTAGGGAGAACCTAATGCCTTCTTCAAAAGCTGAAAAAAAAATCAATTTCAAAAGAAGAAAGAGGAAATGAACAGATATTAGTACTGGTATGTTAAAATAAATAGAAAAATAATACAGAAAATTGAACATGAAACAAAATAGTTATAAAGAATATTAGGTAAACTACAATAAAAAGAGCAGATTTAGTTACTGAAGTGAGAATGAATAAGATGCCATTGCTACTAAACATACTAAAATAGGAGGAATTTGGGTATTTATGACAGGCATAACAACAAAAATCTCAAACCATGTGAAGCAGTCAAATTGCTAGAATAACAGAGTGACTAATAAAAAAAAATAAATACTGGAAAAAAAGAACAGATTCATAAAAAAAGAAGTTGAGTTGGTTATCCCATTGTAATTTAGCCCTTAGAACCAGATTTTTTTAAATACTGTGCTGTTTAGGTCAGTAGGTGCCCAATATGCTACTGGAGATCAGCGGAGAAATAACTCCAGAAAGAATGAAGACATGGAGCCAACACAACAACAAAACCCAGTTGTGGATGTGACTGGTGATAGAAGCAAGGTCCAATGTTCAAAGAGCAATATTGCATAGGGACCTGGAATGTCATATCCATGAATCAAGGCACATTGGATGTGGTCAAACAGGAGATGGCAAGAGTGATCGTCAACAGTCTAGAAATCAGTGAACTAAAATGAACGGGAATGGGTGGATTTAACTCAGAAGGCCATCATATCTGCTAGTGTGGGCAAGAATCCCTTAGAAGAAATGAATTAGCCATCATGGTCAATGGAAGAAGCTGAAATGCAGTACCTGGATGCAATCTCATAAATGATGACAGAATGATTTCTGTTTGTCCAAGACAAACCATTCAACATTACAGTAATCCAAGCCTATGCATCAGCCAGAAATGCTGAAGGCATTGAATTTGAACAGTTCTATGAAGAACCACAAGACCTTTTAGAACTAACAACCAAAAAGATGTCCATTTCACTATAGGAGACTGGAATGCAAAACTAGGAATTCAAGAAACACCTGGGATAACAGGCACATGAGACCTTTAACACAGAATAAACCAGGGCAAAGGCTCATAGAGTTCAGCCAAGAGAATACACTGGTCATAGCAAACACCCTCTTTCAACAACACAAGAGAAGACTACACATGGACATCACCAGATGGTCAACACCAAAATCAGATTGATTCTATTACTTCCAATCATAGATAGAGAAGCTCTATACAGTCAGCAAAAACAAGATTGGGAGCTGACTGTGGCTCAGATCATGAACTCCTTTACTGCCAAATTCAGGCTTAAATTCAAGAAAGTAGGGAAAACCACCAGACTCTTCAGTTCAGTTCATTTCAGTTCAGTCACTCAGTCGTGTCCGACTCTTTGTGACCCCCTGAATTGCAGCACACCAGGCCTCCCTGTCCACCACATTTTTCAAATTTTCCTCCCATTGTTGATTTCAATTTACATGGTTTGGATGACAGAGACCATATTTCGTATGATTTACATTATTAATGATTATTCCATGGCTTAATATAAACGCAATTATCAGGAATTTTCTGGAGATTGTTCCATGTGCAGTTGAGGCAGATGTGTATTCTTCTGTTTGTTCTGGGTGGAATGTTCTGCACATCTGTGTTTGGTCCACTGGATGAATTATTGTTTACGTTTTCTCTTCCCTCAGTGGTCTTATATTCTTCTTGAATTATTTGAATATTTATTGCTGGATATTTATTCTTGGACTATAATTCTTGCTCATGTTTTGCAGTTTTTGCACTTCATGTTAGCCTAAAGGCAGAGAAACCTTTCAAATAGTAGTTAACTGCTACTCTTTAATGATGTGAACTTGTGTATGTGTGTGATATAACCATATATATTTAATGTAAAGATACTATGCAACATATATAGTTAATATAATCATTGGAATGACTGGTACTGAAGCTGCAACTCCAATATTTGGCCACCTGATGTGAAGAACTGACTCATTTGCAAAGACTGTTGGTGGGAAAGATTGAAGACAAGAGGAGAAGGGAACAACAGAGGATGCATGGTTGGATGGTATTACCTATTTAATGGATAGGGGTTTGAGAAAACACCGGGGGTTGGTTTTGGGCAGGAGGGTCGGAATGTTGTAGTCCATGGTATGATAAAAAAATCAGATATGACTGTGTGGCTAGACTGAATATATTTAATGCCATTTGTTTCATATCAATTTTGATTTAAAGTCTGTTTTGTCTACTCTTAGTATAGTAACTATGACACTGTATTGCTTATTGCATGCTTAAAATGTTCCTTACAATGTAATGTTGGAAATATATTCGATTATAAGATTAGTCTCTTTGACAGTCTATAGTTGCCATATTACAAAATTTCAAAGACATAAAAAATTAAAATAAAAAATTCCGTTATCCCATCTTCTAGTATACCACTTTAATATGTGGAGTAATTTTCTTTTTTATTGTTGCTATTTCTTTTACTAAATAGATTTTTGAGTGATTTTAAAACATAGTTCTAGATATTTTGATTGCTCTTGTTCATACATTGAGTCAAGTCCAACCCTTTGTGACTCCCTGGACGGCAGCACACTAGGCCTCCCTCTCCTTCACTGTTTCCCATAGTTTGCTCAAACACATGTCCATTGAATCGGTGATGCTGTCCACGTATCTCATCCTCTATCAGCACCTTCTCTTCCTGTCCTCAATCTTACCCAGTGTCATGGTGTTTTCCAAAATTGGTTCTCTGAATCAGTCTGGCAAAATCCTCCAGTTTCAGCCTCAGCATTAATGGTTCAGAAATGTATTCAGGGTTGGTTTCCTTGAGGATTGATTGGCTGAATCTCTTTGCAGTTCAAGGGACCCCTAAGAGTTTTCTCCAGCATCACAGTTTGAAGACAACAGCTCTTTAGCTCTCAGCCTTCTTTAGATTCCATTTCTCACATCTTTACATGACTAATGGATAAATGATAGGGGTTTGTGACTGAGGGGACCTTTGCTAATGAGCTCAAGTTTCTTCTTTTTAATACAGAGTCAAGGATTTTTTTTCATAGCTTTTCCTATAAGAAGCAAGTGTCTCTTCATTTCATGCCTGCAGTCACCATTCACAGTGATTTTGGAGGCCAAGAAAACTTGGTCTGTCACTTATTCCATGCTTTACCCTTCTATTTGCTAAGTAGTGGTAGGACCAGACACCTTGTGCTGTTCATTTGACTACTGAGTTCTCAGCGAGGTTTCTACTGTCCTCATTCATGCTCATCAACACCCTCTTCAGTTCCTCTTTACTTTCTCTTTTTACAGTGTTTCCACCTGCATATCTAAGGTGGTTGAAGTTTATCCTAGAAACCTTGATTCGAGTTTATTGTCCATCCAGCCTGGCATTTTGAATAGTATAGTCTGTGTATATTTCACATAAGCAGAGTGATAATATGCAGTCTTGTCACTCGCCTTACCCAGGTTTAAACTGATAAATTGTTCCATATCTTGTTCCAACTCCTGCATCTTGAACTGCATACACATGTCTCAGGTGACAGGTTAGAAGGTCTGTGACTCCTGTCTCTTTCAAACTGTTCGTTTTACTGTGCTACACACAGCAAATGTCTTTAGTGGAGTCACTGAAGCAGAAGTAAATGCTTTTCTGAAATTCCTTCGTTCCTTCTAGGATCCAGTGAATGTTTCCAAATTGTTCTCTGGGTCTTCTATTGTTTCCAAGTCTAGCTTTCACCTCGTTCTTAGTTTATGTACTGCTGTAGAATTTTGAGTTTTACCCAGCTAGCATTTGAAAGGAGCAACAGTGCACGGTTGTCTGAACATTCTTTAGCATTACCCTCCTATGGTGTTAATGAAAACTGAACTTTCCCAATCTCATGACCACTGATGAGTTTTCCAAATCTGATGACATATGAACTCAGTGTCCCAATTTAATAGCATAATTAAGAGTTTAGCAGTTTCATGTAAATGACTGCTTAAACCATTTGATTTACCCTTCATATCTGAAAACGATCCTTATTGGTGTTAGTTTTAGCTCATTCATAATTTTGAGAATATTCTACCATGCTTTATTGGCCTGAAGAGTTTCTATTGAAAGATAAGCTGCTATCTTTATGGGGATCCGACTGTATGATATTTATGTCTTTACACTTGCTGCTCTTAATGATTTTTTTTGTATGTTTAAATTGTCAGTGTTTGATAAAAATATTCTTGTGGGATGTTACACCTCGGGTTCATCCTGTTTGGAACATTCTGCTGTATTGGTATCTAGGGAGCTATTTCCTTCCCCACTTAATGGAAGTTTTCAACTTTTGTCACTTGAAGAATTTTCTCAAGCACCCACCCCCGGCCCTTTTTTTTTCTTTTTTCATGTTTTTTTTTTTTTTTTTTCTTTTGCTCTTTTCCATGTGGATATCCTCACAGTAAGATATTTAATATTGTCCAAGAATTCTCAGAACGTTTCATGTTTTCCTTCTTTAAAATAAAATATATATATTACATATATATATATATATATATATATATATATATATATATATATATATTACACATACCACTTTGTTTCATTTAACCCTCCTTTCTCAGTTCAGTTCAGTTCACTCACTCAGTTGTGTCTGACTCTTGGCAACCCCATGAATTACAGCACACCAGGGCTCCCTGTCCATCACCAACTCCTGGAGTTCACTCAAACTCATGTCCATTGAGTCAGTGACTCCATCCAGCAATGTCATCCTCTGCCTTCACATTCTCCTCCTGCCCCCAATCCCTCCCAGCATCAGAGACTTTCCCAATGAATCAACTCTTCACACAAGGTGGGCAATGTATTGGAATTTCAGCTTTATCATCAGTCCTTGCAATGAACACACAAGACTGATCTTTACAATGGACTGGTTGGATCTCACTGCAGTTCAAGGGAGTCTCAAGAGTTAACTTAAACACCACAGTTCAAAAGTATATATTCTCAGTGCTCAACTTCCTTCACAGTCCCACTCTCACATCCATACATGACCAGTTTAAAAACCATAGCCTTGACTAGTCAGACCTTTGTTGGCAAAGTAATATCTCTGCTTTTGAATATGCTGTCTAGGTGGGGCATAACTTTCCTTCCAAGGAGTATGTGTCTTTTACTTTCATGGTTTCAATAACCATCTGTGTTGATTTTTCAGCCGCCCAAAATAAAGTCTGACACTGTTTCCACTGTTTACCCATCTATTTCCCATGAAGTGATGAGACCAGATGCCATGGTATTAGATTTCTGAATCTTGAGCTCTGAGTCAAATTTTTCACTCTCCTTTGTCAATTTCACCAATAGGCTTTTCAGTTTCTTTTCACTTTCAGCCATAAGGGTGGTGTCATCTGCATATCTGAGGTTATTGATATTTCTCCTGGCAATCTGGATTCCAGCTTGTGCTTCTTCCAGCCCAGCTTTCTTCATGATGTACTCTGCATATAAGTTAGTTCTTTCCCTGCCTCAGATATTTTACTGTTGGTTCCTTCCAGGGCTTTGCTGATCTCTTTTATTGCATTGATTATTACTGTTTGATTCTTCTTTCCTTTTTCTAGCTGCACGGTAAACACGCTCTCTCTTCTCAATCTGGACCTCCAGTGTATTTGCTGGCAACTCTACTTAGCTTACAAGATTTGAGTCATCTTTTCTTTCATAATTCTGAAATATTTTTCAGGAAAACTTCCTATCTCTTCTTTTGTTTGTTTTGGTGGGTTTTTATCATGTACCTTCACCAGCTTCATATTTCTATCCCCTTTCATTTTGTTTAGATTGCTGTGGTTTGAGTCCCCTTTCTGCAGGCTGCAGCATTTTGGATCCAATTTGTGGTGGAAACTGATCTTTGTGGGTGGGATTGGACCTGTATTTAAGGTTTAATATTTGGGATATTTTGTGCCTGTGGTCTGTCAGGTGGAGGTGGGTCACTTTTCTGTGAAGTGCAATGAATTGTCCTGTAATGTGCATTGTGGTGTCTGTGGGTTTGGTATGGCTTCAGGTAGCGCATTTTATAATATTTATTTTTGTGTTGCTGCTTTGCTGGATAATAGTTGTGTGCTGTCTTGCACTGAAATTGCTGGTTTCTGCTTTGGGCTTTATCTCCATGTAGGCATGGAACCTTTTGAATGTGCTTATTTTTTAATGTTCATTGGTGTCACGAGTTCAAAAATGATTGAGAGATTGACCTCATGGCCTATGGGTTTTGGTTCCTGAGTTACAGTAGCATTATCAATTCTGCATCCTCAGGACAGAAGATAAAACCAGAGGTTGATGTTGCAGCAACTTTCCATAACCAATAACAGTTAAAGGGATTCACAGAGTTATACAGATCAGAGCAAATTGAGGAGTGAGATAGAGGTTTCCAGAAGAAGAAAAGGAAGGGTAAAAAGGAGAGAGTGCAATCAACTCAGGAAAGAAATTTGTAAGTGAAAATAGACTCAAAATATAGAATTCTTAAAGTATAAACATTGATTAATAAAAAGTTTCAAGAAGCAAAGATTAAGAACCTAATTTAACCTAATTTAAACTATTATAATTACCTAAGAAAATTCAGAAGTCAAAATAATCATCAAACTTATATTGTAGTATGTAGAAAAAAGTAAAGGCAATGATAAGGAACAAATAAATGGTTAATAAAAAAACAAACAGGAAAGCAATAACGAATAATTTAAGAATTTCTCTAGAGTTGCTGTGTGTTTATTGGTGTCAGATCAGTGTCAGATAATCTATCTTTCCTGCTTCTACTTGTTTTCAAAAGCTATTGCTGTCCTTGAATTGCACAGTTCCTGCATCACCTTCAGAGTTTCAGTGTGCATCACCTGTCATTTCTGGGCTACTCCACCCTTCTTTGTTATTTTCACTTCCTCATCTTGCAATTCTCTTCCGTGACATGTTTACGCATGACTAGCTTGCACCATAACACGAGGAGCAGCAGGCCCTTATTTGACCTCACCTGCTCAGTGGTGCAGTGGTGAGGAGGATCACGCTGAAAACAAATACCTGTGGGATATGTGGGTGGGGTTGCTTAAGGTGGATGGAGCACAGTGGGCTTGTCACTGCCATAGGTGACATGTACTTCATAGGTCCACCCTGCTCAGGTTCCTGGGTGATGTGCAAGTGCACTGACCACAGTGGGGCCTGTGTTTCATACACTTCCTGTCTAAGCCACCCAGGCTACTAGGTGCTCTGCAAGGCCACTGAACACAATCGACTATGTGCTTTGTTTCCTTCCCAGGTCCAAACTGGCCAGGCAACTGGGTGGCAGGCAAGGCACCACCAAGGTACTTCATGCATCTTATGTACCTTTCAGGTCCCAGCCACTCGGTTTGTTTGTAGGGTAAAGGACTTAGAGAACGCAAGGTTCAGAGAAAGAATGAGACCAGCAGTTTACAGGAACAGATCACCTTTAATGAGGCAAGAAAGGGCAGCAGTCAGATTAGTGAGCTGCTGTGCTAACCCAAGACAAGAGTAAGTATGTATGTATATATGTAAATATATGTAAATATATGTGCATGTATTTGGAAAGCCACTGTCTTAAGCGGGCCTGTTCTTCTCCGAGGTTGTTTGGAGTAGTTATCTTATAAACGGCTGGGGCAGAGAATTTTGGAAATCAGCCAGAGGCTGATAGGATGATATGGGAGAAGGAACAGAACAAATAAAAATTAGAGAAAGCAAATGAGCAGTATATACTTTAATGTTCTCTCAGTTTTATTATATCATGTCCATTATTGAAAAGAAAGCTAAGAGGTTAAAAAGTAGGTTTTATTCATATATATATATATATGTATATATATATATAAAAATATATGTGTATATGTATATATATAACACTTTCATACTTGAGAGTGTAGATGTAGCCTACTCAGTAATCATGATCACCATCATAACATGACTGACTTATTCAAAGATTGCACCACAGTCAGCAAAAGATAGGCATTTTACAAGTAGAATTATAAAAGGTCATTCTAGTTCTACTCTCCTTACGTCATGCCTTTATTTCTTCCCAAGAAGACATAAACCTTTATTTCCTAATGGATATTTTGATGTTGCTTTCTTGGTCCTGCAAAGACAGACTTAAATCTTTGTGGTGAATGCAACATCTCAGCATGGTAATCAGTTCTTGGAAAACATATGCAATGTTTCCCTTTCTAGCTTCATTATCTATCTTTTTCACTGAATTTCAAGAGCTACAATTAGGTAAAATATTTTCAGTCATAATAAGCCACTTTCCACAACTTTTCCTAAGCATTGTTTGGGATTGGAAAGAACCTGTCTTTCTTCCTACCAAGTTAATCACAGATATCCAAGTCTTCTATGTGTTTCATATCTACCGAAGTTTGCTTAGGTAACTTGCACGTCAGCTAAGACATAGTGCCTGCCAAATGATGTATTTTAAGTACTTACTGATTAACAATAAGAAGATATGAAATAAATTCACAATCAAAAGTCATATAAATTACTCAACACCAATAGTCTCCACTTCTACCATAATTTCCTTTCTTATTTACTGAGAGTTTAGTAAGGTGGTGCGTCTTCTTTATAATGCAGTGTCTAGGTTTGTCATAGCTTTTACATCCAAAAGCAAGTGACATTTAATTCGATAACTGCAGTCACCAGTTCTAGTAATTTTGAAGCCAAAGAAAATTAAGCTTGGCACTGTTTCCACATGACTACCCCTTCTATTTGCCAAGTAGTGATGGGACCAGATGCCCTTATCTTTGTTTTTATAAATGGTGAGTTTTCAGCATGTTTTTTCACACTTCTCATCCACCCTCATGAAAAAGCTCTTTATTTCCTCTTCACTTTCTATTTGTTTCCATGTTATCATCTATATATCTGAGGTTTTTGATGTTTTATCCATCAATCTTGATGCCAGCTTGTGATTCACTCAGCTGGTATTTTAACAGTATACTCTGCATATGAGTCACATAAGCAAGTGACAATAACGAGCTTTATCATGCTTCTTTCAGTTTTGAATTGGTCAGTTGGTCCACGTCCAATCCAATTCTTGAGTCTTGACTCATTTAAGGGTGGTTTCAACTTTTACTTCCTCAAGATTTTCGTTGTACCCCACCCCTTTTCATTTTGATGTTGTCCATCTAGATACCATATTCTCATCATGGGGCATTTACCATTGCCTCATCACATTTTTTCCTGGTTTCCTTTTTTTTTTTTTTTTCCCGCACCACACTCTGTTTCATTTATTTCCTCCTTTCTCAGTTCAGTTCAGTCAGTTGTTCAGTCATCACCGACTTTTTACAACCCCATGAATCACAGCACACCAGGCCTCCCTGTCCATAGCCAACCTCCATAGATCATTCAAACTCATGTTTATAGAGTCAGTGATCCCACCCAGCCTTCTCATCCTCCATCGTCCCCTTCTCTTCCTGACCCCAATCCCTCCTGGCATCAGGGTCTTTTTCAATGAGTCAACACTTCGCATGAGTGTGCATTGTATTGGAGTTTCAGCTTTAGCATCAGTACTTCCAATGAACATCAGGACTGATCTCTTTAGGATGGACAGGTTGGACCTTCTTGCAGACCAAGGGATTCTCAAGCATCTTCTCCATCACAACAGTTTAAAAGCGTCAATTATCCAGCACTCGGCTTTCTTCACAGTCCATCTCTCACATTCATACATGACCATGGAAAAAACCCAAGCCTTGACTAGACAGACTTTGTTGGCAATGTAATATCACTGATTTTTAATATGCTATCTAAGTTGGACAACACTTTCCTTCCAAGGTGTAACTCTCTTTTAAATTCATGCAGTCATTGTCTGCAGTGGTTTTGGAGCCCAAAAAAATTAACTCTGACAATCTTTTAATTGTTCCCCCATCTATTTCCCATGAAATGATGGGACCAGATGCCTTGGTCTTCATTTTCAGAATGTTGAGGTTTAGGCCAACTTTTTCACTCTCCTCCTTCACTTTCATCAAGAGGCTTTTCAGTTCTTCACTATCTGCAATACGGTTGGTGCCATCTGCATATCTGAGATTATTGATATTTCTCCAAGTAATCTGAATTCCAGCTTTTGCCTTTTGCAGCCCATTGTTTCTCATGATGTACTCTGAATACAAGTTAAATAAGCACAGTGTCCATATACACCCTTGATGTCCTCCTTTTAATATTTGAAACCAGTGTGTTGTTCCATGTCCAGTTCTAACTGTTGCTTCCTGATCTGCATATAGGTTTCACCAGAGGAAGGTCAGGTGGTCTCTTTCAGAATCTTTCACAGTTTATTGTGATCCACACAATCAAAAGCTTTGGCATAGTCAATAAAGCAGAAGTCGGTGTTTTTCTGGAACTCTCTTGTTTTTCTGAAGATCCATCGGATGTTGGCAATATGATCTCTGGTTCCTCTGTCTTTTATAAAAACAGGTTGAAAATCTGGAAGTTCACGGTTCATGTATTGCTTAAGCCTGGCTTGGATAGTTTTGAGTATTACTTTAATATCGTGTGGGATAGTGCAATTGTGTGGTAGTTGGCACAATCATTGCCTTTGCCTTTCTTTGGGATTGGAATGAAATTTGTCTTTTCCAATCCTGTGGCCACTGCTGAGTTTTCAAAATTTGTTGGCACATTGAGTGCAGCACTTTCACAACATCATCTTTCAGCATTTGAGATAGTTCAACTGGAATTTTAGCACCTCCACTAGCTTTGTTCATAGTGATGCTTTCTCACTCCCACTTGTCTTCACATTCCAGAATGTTTGGCTCTTGGTGAGTGATGAAATCATCGTGATTATCTAGGTCTTGAAATACTTTTTTGTACAATTTCCCAATGTATTCTTGTCACCTCTTCATAATATCTTCTGCTTCTGTTTGATCCATATCATTTCTTCCTTTATCGAACCCATCTTTGCATGAAATACTGCCTTTGCATCTCTAAGTTTCTTGAAGAGAAACCTAATCTTTCCCATTCTGTTGTTTTCTTCTATTTCTTTGAATTGATCCCTGAGGAAGGCTTTCTTATTTCTCTTTGCTATTCTCTTGGATATCTGGATTCATATATATATATATATATATATATATATATATATATATATATATATATATATATATCTTTTCTTTTCTTCTTTGCTCTTTGCTCCACAGTTATTTGTAAGGCCTCCTCCGATAGCCATTTTGCTTGTTTGCATTTTATTTCTATGGGGATGGTCTTAGTTCTTGTCTCCTGTACAATGTCATGAACCTCCATCCATTGTTCATCAGACACTTTGTCTATCAGATCTAGTCCCTTAAATCTATATTTCACTGTATAATGATAAGGGATGTGACAGGTCATACCCACATGGTCTAATGGTTTTCCCTACTTTCTTCAACTTAAGTCTGAATTTGGCAAAAAAAGGAGTTCATGATATGAGCCACAGTCAGCTCCCAGTCTTGTTTTTTGCTGACTGTATAGAGTTTTTCCATCTTTGGCTGCAAAGATAGAGTTAATCTGATTTTGGTCTTGACCATCTAGTGATGTCCATGTGTAGAGTATTCTCTTGTATTGTTGGAAGAAGGTGTTTGGTATAACAGTGCATTATCTTGTAAAACTTTATTAGCCTTTGCCCTGCTTCATTCAGTACTCCAAGGCCAAATTTGCCTGTTACTCCAAGTGTTTCTTGACTTCCTACTTCTCCATTCCAGTCCCCTATAATGAAAATGATAACATTAAAATATTAGTTCTAAGAGGTCTTGTAGTTCTTCATAAATCCATCAGTTTCAGCTTCTTCAGCTTCTTCAGTATTTCTGGTTGGGGCAAATAGTTGGATTACCATGATACTGAATGGTTTGCCTTGAAAATTAAGAGAGATCATTCTTTCATTTTGAGATTGCATCCAAGTGATGACCATGATGGCTACCCCATTTCTTCGAAGGGCTTCCTTCCCACAGTAGTAGATATAAGATCATCTGATTTAAATTCACCCTTTCCAGTCCATTTTAGTTCTCAGATACTTAGAATGTCGACCTTCACTTTTACTATCTCCTGTGTGACCACTTCCGATTTGCCTTGATTCATCGACCTGACATTCCAGGTTCCTAGGTATTATTGCACTTTACAGCACTGGACCTTGCCTCTGTCACCAGTCACATCCACAACTGTGTATTGTTTTGCTTTTCTTCATCCAGTTTTATCTTTCTGCAGTTATTTCTCCACTGATCTTCAGTAGTATATTGGGCAGCAATGGAACCAAGGGAATTCCTTTTTTTCAGTATCCTATCATTTTGCCTTTTCATACTGTTCATGGAGTTCTCAAAGCAAGAATACTGAAGTGGCCTGCCATTTCCTTCTCCATGGACCACATTCTGTCAGACCTCTCCATCATGACCAGCCCATCCTGGGTGGCACCACATGGCATGGCTTAGTTTCATTGATGTAGACAAGGCTGTTGTTGGAAGAGGGTGTTTGCTATGACCAATGCATTTTCTTGGCAAAACTCTATTAGCCTTTTGCCCTGCTTCATTCAGCATTTCAAGGCCAAGTTTGTCTGTTACTCCAGGTGTTTCTTGAGTTCCTACTTTTGCATTCCAGTCCCTATAATGAAAAGGACATCTTTTTGGGTTGTTAGTTCTAAAAGGTCTTATATGGGGAAACAGTGGAAACAGTGTCAGATTAATCCCATAGACACCTACAAATGACATGAACAGACATGGTACCACCATTAGAGAGGGAAGACTCAGCTACATACTTAAAAACATAGTTGTCAGTCTCTTCCACTCCAAAGCCCTCATTGATCACTCAACCAAATTTATTGACTTGGAGTGGAGACTTGGAAACAACTATAACCAAGCAGACTGGGAAGAAATGACCATTAACACAGTAAGTAGGGAATTGTGAAGACAGAGAAATATGTTGTGGGCAACGAAACGTGGTAAAAGCTCACAACATAATGAAAGAAAAAATGGGTAGGCTCCCTGAGAAAGATTCGGAAGTTATGGTAGTAAATGTGATAAAACATTAGATAAATAGGATAGAGAAAAGATGAGAAATATTTCTGAAGGGCCTAGAAAAATGAATAAGTAACAACAAATAATTACAAATACAAACACAGGCATTGGTGTACATAGGCTAATACACACTCTTGTACTGCTGAAGCCAACGTAATTTTGGAAGCAATTTATCCTCCAATTTAAAAATGAAGTTTAAAAAGAAATGCGACTATACCTGTGGCCGATTCATGTTGATGTATGACAAAACAAATACAATATTGTAAAGTAGTCAACATCCAGTTAAAATAAATATATATATATATACATATATATATATATATGACATATATATGTCACACACACACAAAAAAGAAACACAAGCATTCGAAGGCACAAGAAACATGACAAAGTTAATTGATACTTGTAGGATATTTCACCCAAACACAGCAGAATATACATTTTTCTAAAGTCAAAATCAATTATCACCAGAATAAATCACAAACGAAATTTCAAATCCAGCCTTGGCAAATTTAAGATAATGGTAACTGTATTAATCTATTTTTTTTTTAACAAAATGCTATGATTTACACAGCATAGTTTGGGGGCAGTGGCTATGAAAATATGAATCCATTTAGGCTAACAAATACTCCTCTACATGGTCAAGAGATCTCTAATAAAATCAGAGAGAAAAAGAAAAGAAAAATTTTAAAGGCAAATAATATTAAAAACATGATTATTTGAAATTTATAGAACATGCTAAAGCAGTAAAAAAGTGAAGTTGATAAATACTAGAAGACTCTTGAGAGTCCCTAGGACTGCTAGGAGATCCAACCAGTACATTCTGAAGGAGATCAACCCTGGGATTTCTTTGGAAGGAATGATGCTGAAGTTGAAACGCCAGTACTTTGGCCACCTCATGAAAAGAGTTGGTTCATTGGAAAAGACTCTGATGCTGGGAGGGATTGGGGGCAGGAGGAGAAGGGGACGAGAGAGGATGAGATGGCTGGATAGTATCACGGACTTGATGGACGTGAGTCTGAGTTAACTCCGGGAGTTGGTGATGAACAGGGAGGCCTGGCATGCTGCGATTCATGGGGTCACAAAGAGTCGGACATGAATGAGCAGCTGAACTGGACTGAACTGAACACATCTCAAAAAGGAAAAGGAATATGTCTAGGCTGTATATTGTCACCCTGCTTATTGAACTTACTTACAGAGCACATCATGAGAAATGCTGGGCTGGAAGAAGCCCAAGCAGGAATCAAGATTGCCGGGCGAAATATCAATAACCTAAGATATGCACACCACCCTTATGGCAGAAAATGAAGAGGAAATAAAAAGCCTCTTGTTGAAAGTGAAGGAGGAAAGTGAAAAAGTTCACTTAAAGCTCAACATTCAGAAAACAAAGATCATGGCTTCTGATCCCACCTCTTCATGGCAAATAGATGGGGAAAAAGTGGAAACAGTGTCAGACTGTATTTTCATTGGCTCCAAAATCACTGCAGATGGTGACTGCAGCCATGAAATTAAAAGACACTTACTCCTTGGAAGAAAAGTTATGACCAACTTAGATAGTATATTGAAAAGCAGAGATATTACTTTGCCAACAAAGGTCTGTCCAATCTAGACTATGATTTTACCAGTAATCATGTATGGATGTGATAGTTGGGCTGTGAAGAAAGCTGAGCTCTGAAGAATTGATGCTTTTGAACTGTGATTTTAGAGATGACTCGAGAGTCCTTTGGACAGTAACGAGATCCATCCAGTCCATCTTAAAGAAGATGAGTCCTGAATGTTCATTGGAAGGACTGATGTTGAAGCTGAAGGTACAATACTCTGGCCATCTCATGCAAAGAGTTGACTCATGGGAAAAGACCCTGATGCTGGCAGGGATTGAAGGCAGGAGGAGAAAGAGACGACAGAGGATGAGATGGCTGGATGGGATCACCTACTCGATGGACATGTGTTTGATTAAATTCTTGCAGTTGGTGTCGGAGAGGGAGGCCTGGCATGCTGTGATTCATGGAGTCTCAAACAGTCAGACACGACTGAGTGACTGAACTGAACTGAGCTGAATCGAACAACATCGCAAGTCATCAACATAACTTTAAATTGAAAGCATTTAGAGAAAGAAAAAAAAAAGCAGACAAAAGTCCCCAAAGTGAATAGAAGGTAAAATGATAAAAATCAGAGGATAAAGTAAAGAAAAGAAATGATGAAAAATTAAGCAAAATCAGTATCACTAAAAGGAGTCTCTTAGACAGGATAAACAAAATAGATGAATCATGGTCCAGACTTATCAAGAAAGAAAAAAAGACAGACACTTAAATCAATCAGTTTGGCAGGACAAAGGATGGCATTATAACAGATACCACAGAAATAACAAAGAAGCATAAGAGAGTACAGCAAACAATTATGTCAATAAAATGGAGAACCTGAGATCCATGGAAAAATGCTCAGAAATTCAACTAAGAAGAAACAAAATAATCATAGAGCAATTGCAAGCACTAATATTGAAAATGTGCTGAAAATTTTACAGTGGGCAAAATTAAAGCCAGATGCAAATTTTGCAAATTTTGTGAACCAGTCAGAGAACTGCTAACACATGCACTTCTAAAACTCCTCTATAGTTCTAGATTGGAAGGAAAACCGACAAACACATTGGACAAGGTCACAATCACCCTGATACTAACACTGAAAATACACAGAAAAAGAAAGTTAGAGAACAGCACCACGTAGATGAACAGAGGCAAACATCCTTAGCAAAATACGAGCAAAAATATCCACCAATACCTTAGAAGGATTGAACACCATTATTAAGTGGGGGGTTTATCCCATATATGGAAACATTATTTGGTAGCTGCCTATCAATGCACACTGAAGGAATTAAACAGTATGATCACCTCAATAGATGCTGAAAGATCTTGATATAATCCAACAAGTATTTGTGAAAAAACTCTCCCAAAACTGATATTCAAAAAATTACCTCAACTTAAGAAAGACACACAAATCAAAACTACAATGACATATTACCTCACACCATTAAAAAACCTCCGTCATTTAAACACACACACACACACACACACACACACACACACACCACCTACAACAAGAGACTGCTCGCTCAACTGGTCCAAAGGCTAACATACCATGATCACAAAGCAGAGTTGATCCTTGGTCAGGGAATTAGATTCCGCATGCAGTGAATGAGGTTTGTAACAACCAAATAAAGAAGTAAATATATGTGTGTGTGTAATTGTGTATGTGTGTGATTGTGTATGTGTGTGTATATATCTGTGTGTATATATATGATTGTATAATAGTATATGAAGGAAATGGTTTGGCAAAAAGAGAATCCTTCTGCCCTCTTGCACTTTTGTTAGGAGTATAAATGATACTGCCACAAAGCCAAACAGTATGGAAGTTCTTTAGATAACCAGGTATAAAGCTACCATTTAACCCAACAATCCCACTATTTGGGATATATTTTAAAAAAAAGAAAAAAAAAAAAACCCTTAATGTAAAATAGATATGTATGCTAACAAACACTGCAACACCTTTTAGGGTAGCCAGTAAAGGGAAACAACCTCAGTGTCCATCGAACAAACAATGGATAAAGAAGTCATGGTACAAATAAAGGTTGGAAAATTATTCACTCATTAATAGGAACAAAGTTGGAGTATTTTTAGAGGTTCAGATGAATCTAGAGCCTATTACACAGTGAACTAATTAAAAAACAGAAAGACCAATATTGCATATTAATGAATATAAGTGGAATCTAGAAAACAATTGCTGAAGAACACATTGGGAGAGTACGAAGAGATGCAGTCATAGAAACAGACTTGTGGACACAGTGTGGGAAGGTGAGAATGGAATGTATTGAACAAATTACACTGACATATGTAACATACCAAGTATGCAGTAGATAGCTAGTTCTATGGAGTGCTCCAGTGGAGTGGGTTGTGTGGTACAAGAGGAGGCCCAAGAGAGAGATGGGAGGACTGCTCAAAAGGAAGGCTCAGCCATATTTACTAACAACTGATGTTTTCTTTTATTTTTTGCTGGGCAGCAGAAAAAAACACAGCAAAAAAAAAAAAAAAAAAGAAAGAAAGAAACAAACAAACAGCATTGTAAGTTAATTATACTCCACAATCTTAATTGTTTTGCTTCATGTGAAGAAAGAAAACCAGTCCTTGGCTAAGCTGTGCAAGTGACAGGTTAAGCATCACAGTGCGTGTCAAGTAAAATGTATACACAAGACTGCTTTAGTATGTATAGCAAAGCCAATTAAAAACAAACAAACAAACAAACAAACACCCGCAAGTCCAGAGCTAAGTTAGCCAGAATAGTCTCTACACTTGTGACCTTTTGCTTCATTATTTTGTCAGTTTCTAAAAGTAAAGTAAACATGGTTATATGTTTTCATAAATTGATGTCACTAATTTATGAAACCGTGAATCCCTCAAGTTTTAATAAGTAATACCAGACCTTCGACTACAGAACTATGCTAAGTATGAATTAGCAAACATAGGTTGAAACAGAAGTGGTGTACAAGAATCCGTTGTATTGTAATTCTAGAATGTGTGCTACTGACTGGGAAAAATGCATAGCCCCAAAGTGGTGAATTATGTTTTCTTCCTCAGGCCTTTCATAATAAGAAGGGTTTAATCATGAGGAGCAACTTTTCATGTGTTGTGAAAAGACTACTCTGAAGAAGAATAGGAGGATCCAGATTTTACAGAAGTTTTGGTACAACCATCAGGTATGGAGAGTACCAGGGTCCAGCTCCTGTTGGATCCAGGGCATCCTCAGGGGGACAACATCGGCGACTGGAAAGAGATTTATAGACATAGAAAGAGATGAAGAGGGAATATTGCAGTAAGAAAATAGAGGAGTGAAAGAGGCTGATATTCCTTGGTTTACACAGAAAGCCATAAAGTCCAGACAAGGGACTTGCACTGTTCACGTAAGCCACAGGCACCCTCTTGAGTAGCAGAAGGTGCCCCACCTTAGGCACACTCTCACGTGGGTCTTAGAAGCCCAGGCAGAGAAGTGAACTCAGAGGGCCCCTGCACTCCAGGGTGTCAGCCCGAAAACAGAGAGAAAGAAATAATGACACGGGGAGACCAAGCTTCAGTGAGTGAGGCCCAAAACTGTATTTTCCAGAGGAGCTTATATACATTGAGCTGTACATAGAAAATAATGGAAGATGCAGAGTCATACAGGGTCAGCAATCCTGACCCTTATTAAGACCAGGCTTTCATTCTGGATTCCTTCTGACATACAAAGGTCTCAGGTGATTTACATCATCTTCTGGCCAGAAGGCCTGCTAACATTTTTATGACCCTTTCTGATAATGATTAGTCAACCAGAAAACTTATGTTCTCCAAAGGTGATTTTTCTAAAGTCAGGCACCAGTCTCTGAAAGCACTAGATAAGTTTACATTCCTATAGGTTTAGGGTGAAGTGGGCTATAACATGGAAAGAATTTCTGATGTGGTTAAATCAAAGTCTACAACTTGTTTTTCCCGCATGCCACTATACTAGTTAATGTATATTCTTAAAGACAAAATGGGTAAGAGATATGGAAACACAGCAGCAAGTATTGGCTCAACAATGAAACCCTCCACCAATACTGTTCTAATAACTTCTTAACTCTCCACAAGGCTCTATATTTTTAAATTATAGGCTTTATGTGCCTCTCACGATAGGGAGGCCATAAACAATCACTTGCCTAGCTTCAGGAGTCTGAACAAACCTGTCAGGCTAGCTAGAAAATCATCAGAGGGGCTTAGATTGGAACACTCTTAAAATGCCCAGGAGAATTATTAACTAAAGCTCTAAGCTGTTTCTTCAGATAAAGGTGGTCGGGGATAGCACCCTGTTAATGTTAGAGGTGTTGGCGAAAGACATGACATAATAAAACAGACAATTTCTTGTTCTGGGGTAGATGCTTGAGCACTTCCAGGGGATCCCTTGTGTCCTGATCTGCCCTGCTGGTCAGGGTCTCTTCACACGACCTTGTCATGGGTAGGAATGATCCAGTGAGTCTCTCGAGTCCTGATTCTGCCTTGCCCATTAGGCCTCTCCTGCATGACCTTGTCATGGGTGGGATCTCCCATTCTGTCTCCTGGCAGGAGAGTGTCTGAATATTATGGTTAACAAAAGAAAAACTGGACACCTCAAGTGAATATATTGAGATATTTTCTACCGATGGGAAGATGCAAGAATCTGGGCTCCTTGAAATAATTCCTTTGAAAAGCAGCTTAATTAGGGCTAGTAACTATTGTTTTTGTCTCAAGTCAGTTCTTTGGACAACACTGCTGGCAGCTGTAGTAACTAAGGACTTGATAGTGGGCAACTATTTCATCAAGAGTTGCCCCAGGTTTCACATTTACGGATGGTTGCAATGGCTTATTACTTGATGACTACAGCATCCTTTGTTTACTGATATAGCTGGTAAATTTATTGGTTCACCGTGTGCTCTGTTCTCTACCACCTGAGAAAAAGTTGCAATCTCTACAAAGATTCTTATACTCTCACCGAAGGTGACTATGTGCTTCTGTCTCAACAGGACATACAGAGTATGGACTATCCCTTCAGTTCAGTTCAGTCTCTCAGTCGTGTCCGACTCTTTGCGGCCCCATGAATCACAGTACGGCAGGCCTCCCTGTCCATCATCAACTGCATCACTCATTCTGGCATCACTCAGACTCACGTCCATCGAGTCAGTAATGCCATCCAGCCATCTCATCCTCTGTCATCCCCTTCTCCTCCTGCCCCCAATCCCTCCCATCATCAGAGTCTTTTCCAATGAGTCAACACTTCGCATGAGGTGGCCAAAGTATTGTAGTTTCAGCTTTAGCATCATTCCTTCCAAAGAAATCCCAGGGCTGATCTCCTTCACAATGGACTGGTTGGATCTCCTTGCAGTCCAAGGGACTCTCAATAGTCTTCTCCAAACCGCAGTCCAAAAGCATCAGTTCTTCAGCACTCAGCCTTCTTCACAGTCCAACTCTGACATCCATATATGACCATTGGAGAAACCATATCCTTGACTAGACGGACATTAGTCGACAAAGTATTGTCTCTGCTTTTGAATATACTATCTTGGTTGGTCATAACTTTTTTTTTTTTTCCCAAGGAGTAAATGTCCTTTAATTTCATGTGTGGCAATCCCCATCTGCAGTGATTTTGGAGCCCAGAAAAATAAAGTCTGACACTGTTTCCACTATAATTTAGTCCATACCTAAAGTGCCGTGAAAATACCTAATACAGGTTTAGCACAAATCCCAACAAGACAGGAAACTGAAAGCAAAATATAAATTTGAAGAACACGACCAGAAAGACTTGGATCAAGGAAGGGTAAAATAGATTTATATAAGTAAATTTAAAATTATGTGCCTACAGTGATATATTCAAATAGGCATATATATGCATACTGTGTACATATTTATCTCTACTCATACACACACACACAGATATATTTCCATAAGTATCTGAACTTCTTGCAATATTCTCAAAAAAAGAGTCTTTACATGACGGGATAACTCAAGTCTTAGTATTTTCAGTCAACCAAATATGTTCTATGAAAATAAACAAACAGAGCCAAAATTTAAAAATGGGATAAATGCTTGCAAATTTGTTAATGTATGGAAAATTAAACAAGACATTCCTAAAGAACCAATATTGTAAAGTGTCAGTCACATGGAAAGATAGGTAATTTTCTGAGGTGAATGTAAGTAAAGCACTGTTAGAAAATCATCAGATCCTGCAAAAGTACATACCTGAATTTATATACCTCCAGAAAAATATATACTGCTACCTGTAGACAGCAGAATTATGTACCTAAACTGTCGACATATACATATGCATGTATAGGTATTGCAGTATATAGATATATACATATATGTATATTTAAAATTATGTGCCTCCCATGATATGTTCAAATAGACATATATATGTATACTGTGTAAATATCTATCTCTACACATAAACACACACACATAAGCAGGGTGACAATATACATACTTGACATACTCCTTTTCCTATTTGGAACTAGTCTGTTGCTCTATATCCAGTACTAACTTTTGCTTTCTGACCTGCATATGTTTATTTTCATCTCTTTCAGAATCTTCCATTGTTTATTTGATCCACAGAGTCAAAGGCTTTGGCATAGTCAATAAAGCAGAAATAGATGTGTTTTTTTTTTTTTTTTTCCTGGAACTCTCTTCCTTTCTCCATGATCCAGCAGATGTTGGCAATTTGATCTCTGGTTCATCTGCCTTTTCTAAAACCAGCTTGAACATCTGGAAGTTCGTGGTTTACGTATTGCTGAAGCCTAGCTCGGATAATTTTGAGCATTACTTTACTAGCGTATCAGATGAATGCAATTGTGCAGTAGTTTGAACATTTTTTGGCATTGTGTTTCTTTAGGATTGCAATGAAAACTGAGCTTTTCCAGTCCTGTGGCCACTGCTGAGTTTCCCATATTTGGTGGCATATTTGGTGCAGCAATTTCACAGCATCATCTTCCATGACTTGAAATAGCTCAAATGGAATTTCATCACTTCCAGTAGCTTTGTTAGTAGTGACACTTTCCAATGCCCACTTAACTTCACATTCCAGGATGTCTGGTCCTAGGTGAGTGATCCCACCATCATGATTATCTGGATCGTGAAGCTCTTCTTTGTACACTTCTCTTGTGTATCCTTGCCACCTCTTCTTATATTTTCTGCTTCGATTTGGTCCATACCATTTCTGTCCTTTATTGAGCCCATCTTTGCTTGAAATGTTCCCTTGGTATCACTACTTTTCTTGAAGAGATTCCTTCTCTTTCCCATTCTGTTGTTTTCCTCTATGTCTTTGTATTGATCACTGAGGAAGGCTTTCTAATCCTTTCTTTGTTTGGAACTCTGCATTATATACTTATATCTTTCATTTTCTGCTTTGCTTTCTGATTCTCTTCCTTTCACAGCTATTTGTAAGGCCTCCTTAGATAGCTATTTTGCTTTTTTGCATTTCTTTTCTGTGGGGACTGTCTTGATCCTTGTCTCCTGTACAATGTCACAAACCTCCCTCCATAGTTAATCAGGAACACTTCTATCAAATCTACTCCCTTAAGTCTATTTCTCATTTGACTATATAATCATAAGGCATTTGATTTAGGTCTTACATGAATGGTCTAGTGGTTTTCCCTACTTTCTTAAATTTAAGTGAATTTGACAAAAAAAAAAAAAGAGTTCATGATGTGAGCCACAGTCAGCTACCATTCATGTTTTTGCTGACTGTACAGATCTTCTCCATCTTTAGGTGGAAAGAATAGAATCAATCTGATTTCGGTGTTCATCATCAAGTCAGGTCCATTTGTACAGTCTTTTCTTGTGTTGTTGGACGAGGGTGTTTTCTATGAGCAGCGCATTCTCTTGGAACAACTCTGTTAGTGTTTGGCATGTTTCTTTCCATATTCCAAGGCCAAACTTGCGTGTTACTCTGTTTCTTCAATTCCTACTTTTGCATTCCAATCCCCTATAATGAAAATGATATATTTTTGGCGTGTTAGTTCTAAAAGATCTTGTAGGTCTTCATATAACTGTTCAACTATGTCTTCTTCATGGCTACTAGTTGGGGCCTAGACTTGGATTACTGTGATATTGAATGGTTTTCCTTGGAAATGAACAGAGATCATTCTGTCATTTTTTTTAGATTGCATTCAAGTACTGCACTTTGGACTCTGTTGTTGACCATGATGGCTACTCCATTCCTTCTAAGGGAATCCTGCCCATAGTAGTAGATATAATGGTCATCTGAGTTAAATTTACCCATTCCAGTCCATTTTAGTTTGCTGATTCCTAGGACATTGACGTTCACTTTTGCTATCTCCTGTTTGAACCCTTCCTATTTGCCTGATGGACCTGATATTCCAGGATCATATGCAATATTGCTCTTTACAGCATTGGATCTCACTTCTATCACAGGTGACATCCACAACTGGGTATTGTTTTTGCTTTGACTTCATCCCTTCTTTCTTTCTAGTGTTATTTCTCCACTGATCTCCAGTAGCATATTGGGAACCTACAAACACGGTGAGTTCCCCTTTCAGTATCCAATCATTCTGCCTTTTCATACTGTTCATGGGCTTCTCAAGGCAAGAATACTGAAGTAGTTTGCCATTCCCTTTTTGGTGGACCACATGACCTCCATCATGACCACCCATCCTGGTTGGCCCCACATGGCATGGCTTAGTTGCATTGAACTAGACAGGGCTGTGGTCCGTGTGATCAGATTGGCGAGTTGTTTGTGATTATGGTTTCAGTGTGTCTGCCCTCTGATACCCTCTCACAACATCTAGCATCTTAATTGGGTTTATCTTACCTTGAACTTGGGGTATCTCTTGACGGGTGCCCCAGCAAAGCACAGCCGCTGCTCCTTACCTTGGACTAGGGATATCTCCTCACAGCCGCCCCTGCTGACCTTGACCGTGTAGTAACTCACTTGGCCCTCCTGTGCCCATGCAGCCACCACTCTTTAGACTTAATTCTTTCTCTGTCTCAGGTATTCTACTGTTGGCTCCACCAGGGTGTTGTTAATCTCCATTAATGCATTGATTATTACTGCTTGAATCTTCTTTATTTCTTCTAGATCCATGGTAAACATGTTTATTTCTTCTCATTCCAGGCCTCCAGTGTATTTACCAGCAACATTACATAGCTTTCAAGATTTTGGTTATGTTTACTGTCATTACCCTGAATTCTTTTTCAAGAAGACTTTCTATCTATTCTTCTTTTATTTGTTTTTGTGGGTTTTTATCAATTGTCTTCACCGGCTGCATGTTTCTCTCCCATTTCATTCTGTCTTGATTGCTGTGGTTTGGGTCCCTTTTCTGCAGGCCAGAGGGTTATGGCTCCACTTTGTTGTGGAAACTGTCCTTTGTGGGTGGGATGGATCCAGTGACTTGTCAAGGTTTAATGCTTTGTGGAATTTGTGTCTGTGCAGTGGCAGGAAGATCTGTACCTCTTCTCTCTGAAGTGCAATGAATTGTCCATGGATTGAGCTTTGGGGTGTTTGTGGGTTTTCTATGGCTTCATGCACCCACTTTAATAATATTCACAGTTGTGTTTCTCTTTTGCTGGAGAATAGCTGTGGGTTCTCTTGTACTGAATGCTGGCTCGAGTGTTGAGATGGCTTTCCATGTAGACATTGAAACTCTGGGTTGTGTGTGTGTCCTTTAATGTTCTGAGGTAGGGAATTCAATGTTGATCTAAAGTTCAGGAATCGATGTCTTGACCTCTGGGTTTCTGTCCCCAGGTTACAGTAGCATGAAAAAGCTACATGCACACAATACAGAAGATGAATCCCCAGGTTAATGGTGACAAAACTCTCCTCATTCTAAAAGAAGCAAAGGGATTCACAGAGTTCCAGTGAGCAGAGACAAGGGAGGAGGGAGAAAGAGGTGTCTAGGAGGAGATAGGAGAGAGTTAAAAGGGGAGAGAGCAATCAATTCAGGAAACAAATCCATAAGTGAAATCAGATCGTAAAGATTTTGTTCCTAAGGTTACAACATTGATGACAATTTTTCCAAAGCAAAAGCTAAGAACCAAAAAAATAAAATTGTTAGACTCATTTAGTGTAAAAAAGGAAACGGAGGTGAAATTCATTTTTATATATAAAAGAAGTGTTTAAAAAATAGCTGTATTTTTGGAAAGGCAACAATAGTTAACAGAAATAAAACTTTAGGGTATAATAAAGGATTAACATTGCTAAAATTTTAAGAAATCATATAGAAATAGATCTCAGAATTTCAAAGAAATTTTATGCTTTTTTATGGCAGTACTGTATCAAATAGTCCCTTCCTGAAGTGTGTTCTTGTTGTCAAAGGCTATTGTTGTCCCTCAATTCAACAGTCTCAGCATTACTTGCAGACTTATTCAGTTGAACCTGCCACTTCTGTTTTGGTTTGTGCTTCTTTATTCATATTCCCTTATTTGATTTGAAAGCCTCTCCATGTCTGGTTTTCAACATGATACGAGGGTATGATAGCCTCTTATTCGATGTGTTTACTATTTTGGAAGTTAGGGGGAACACTGAAAACAAATAACACAGGGAAATGTAGGGGTGCTTGAGGTGGATTGATGACATTGGGCTTGCCACTGACAAACATGACATGTTGTTCCTGGGTCCACCCTGCTCAGCCTCCCACTGATACATGACGGCACTGTCCCAAGTGGGCCCATTGTTTCACACACTTCTCAGCAAATCAGACACTTAGGTGCTCTGCAGGGGCTCTGACTACGTTTGGCTCTCCGCTTTGTGATCTTCCCTAGTCCAAAATCTCAGGTGACTGGTTGGAGGGCAAGACCAAGTCCCAGGTGTGCTGTTCCTCTTATGCAGCTTGGTCACTTATGCAGTCCTCAGCCACTAAGTTTGCTGTCTGTGCAAGAGCACACATTCTCAAATGCTCCTTGTGTCTCCTCAGGGTAACTGACCCCAGGCTGGCCTTGTGAACTGTCCATGAACCCAGGAATTCATCATTAGCAACTGTTAACCAACTTAGAGTAGGGGGTGTCTCTGGGACCAAAATACCAGTGACCTATTTCCTTCTGCCTCTGGCAGTCGTACACATTCCTGTCTCCCTCCGTGGAAGAAAGGGTCTTAATTAGAAGCCTGCTCGGGCTCCTATGGTATTTTCGAGCGCACAGTCTTCTGCTCTGTGACTGTGCCTTGGTTCAATATATGGCCTTAGAGCCTTCTCGCAGGAAATGTCCTTTCTAAAATGTCTCTCTAGTATTCCCATTGTTTGTATTTCTATGTCACCTTAGGTCATCAGAGTGTCCTCAGGGCACTGAAGCCTGGTTCTAACCATTGCATTGTTGGAGATTACGAGTGAAATGACATAAAAGACAAGACACACATAAGAGACAGACACCACTCTGGCCAGAGGAAAAGTAATAACTGCTCAAGCAAGCAGGCTTGTGGTTTACTTTAATATAGCCCCCCTGAGCGGAATTCCAGACAGTATGACCAAGCCTTTTCAGTATAGCGCATGTGCATAAATGTCATCGTACAGCAAAAGAGAGTGAAATTTCTGTTTACTGCAGTCTGTCCAGAGCCTTCCTCCTTCTTCTTATCACAAGAAGGGAATGTTCCCTCATTTGCAAGGGACCATTAAACTCAAGGCTGTGTCCAGACTCCTTGGCAGAACACCTCATTTGCAAGCACGTTCAGCCCACGCAGAGAGCCCCGCCTGCGGGCACATCTCCACTTTCCCTATTATGACTGCATTAACCCTTCATAGCCTGTTTGATACATCACAGGCCTCCCTCTCAGGCTGCAATGTATGATACTGGACAGAGCATCTGAACCACTTCTTGGCTAGTAATTGCGTTTATTGGCATAACCTGTGTTTCTGTTCTTTTTCCCCTTGTTCTGTTTCTTCCCCCACTGACACTTATGAGAGGGTGTTTCTTATTTTGTGTAACTGTCTCCTCTTTTACAACTCCCCCTCCAACACGGGTCTCGTGCCTAAAATCTTTTCTACCCTCACGTCTCTTATTTTGTCCTACCTCATTTTGAAGAGACTTGTTTTCCTTTCTCGGTTTCTAGGGCTTATCAATATCGTTCACAAATTGATTTCTTGTGCTGTCGATCCTTTGATGGATTTGTGTGCGAGAAAGTGGAGAGTGCCTCCTATTCCTCTAACATTATGAGACCCCCACCACAACCCTGGGAGATCCATTCAATTAACTAAAATATTGTTATTGTTTAGTCACAACATCATTTCTGACTCTTTTTGATACTTTGGGTGCAATACACAAGGCCTATCTCTCTCACTATCACTCAGGGTCTGCCTGAGATCATGTCCATTGAATGGGTGAAGCTATACAGCCATCTCCTTCTCTCTCACCCATGTCTCCTCTTGATTTGTTCATTTGCTAGGAATGAGGGTCTTTTCTAATGAGTCAGTTCTTTGCTCAGGTGGTCAAAGCTTTGGGGAAAGTTTTGAGTCAAAGCTCAGGTGCTCAACTTCAGCATCAGTGATTCTAATGCCTCTTAAGTGTTGAATTCCTTCGTGTTTGACTGACTTGATCTTCTTGCAATCCAATAGATTCACACAAGTCATCCCCAGCAGAGCAGTTTGGTGTTCTCACATCTGTACATGTCTACTGGAAGACCACAAATGTGACTCTATGTGCCTCTATTGGTCAAGCCATGTCTTCACTTTTTAACTTGCTCTCTAAATTTGTGAGAGTTTTTCTTCCAGGAAGCAATTGGCTTCCAATTTTACAGCCACCATCACCATGGTGAACGGTGAGCCACAAAATTTGGCTGTGAATTTAGAGCCACAAAAAGGGAAATCTATCACTGTTTCTGCCATTTCCACTTCCATTTCCCATGAAGTGCTGGGACCAGATGCCATGATCTTATTTGTGTAATACTGAGAATCCAAATGTACTTTTTACCCTATGTTTTTCTATCAACATTGAGGATTATTGTATTCTTGTACCTTAGTTTTCCCTCAATGTTTTGAATAACAAATCATTTTCTAAGAGTATTATAAGATAATAGTTACTCATTATATATAATACTGCTGGTTTTAAGGCTCCTGCTGGAGCACTCGTGCTATGTTTCTTTGAAAACTGGGTAAAATGCTGACAAAATACACAGCCTATAATATATTTCTCCATTAATATAATATTTTGAGCCTGTTCCTGTTATCTAGTTAGATTTTCTCTAACGTGACAACTACAAAAATACAGAGGAGGACAAGGAACAAGAGATAGGATGTTGAGGGGAGCAGGAAGCTGAACCCCTGTGGCATGAAGTGAGAGAAATTTTGATCCTCAGTGATTTCTATTGAAATATTTGGTACTGGAAGTTTAAACTAATGAAAGAACATTTTACATACTGAATGATGGAGAAGTGATTTTGATGTACACATCCTACAATTTCAAAGTTCAGCTAACCAGAAGAGCCTGACTACGATCTATGCACAATGCACTGGGCATTTGTTTCACCCATTAAGTGGGTAGCTGCCATCCCAAATCCAGCTAGGTGACATTGTGCATGTGGTTCCAACATGTTCCTATGTTACTGCAGACTTGAATAAAATTGTACTCAACGTGAGGAGAGCAACAGTTTTCCTTGAACAATATCTCTAAGTAAGTGCGAGTTGCAATTTTATGGGCTCAAGGTGTCCTCATAAGTCAGAACCCATATTTTATTACAGAAAGAATACTGGAAGATGAGCTAGACTAAAGGAGAGCCTTTCAGCAACAGGATCTGAATTATTCAGCCAAAAAGTTATTAAGTAACGATGAGGATCCCCCCAAAAAATCATTTAAGATCTTGGGAGCAAGCAAGAGTTTGGCCACCTAAATAAAGTTGCCTAAAATTATATTTGACATATATACATACATACACACGTGTGTATAAAAAAAGTACAGTAGTTTTTTTTTTGTTTGTTTGTTTGTTTTTTCCTGTTAGGTATAACAGCAATGGAAAAAATTCAAACTCAAATGTAGAATGGTTCAAAAGTCTACTCAGTTGTTGAACATATGTAAGTGGAAATATTTCAAAATATGTTTTCTTGGCTACATGTAAAGTATGTGGGCTCTTTATATCACTCCTGTCCCTGCTTTTAATAAATATCCACCAAATTTAAAATGTTTGTCCAGTTTTAATGGCAAAAATACACATATAGAAATATACATGTACATAGATATATATATATATATATATATATATACACACACACACACACGTATGTACAAACAACAATATAAAATAGACAAATATGTTCCAGAATATTAAATATTGATATCAAGCTTAGATCTCAGTGTTATTTCCAACTTCATGCTCCATCTCAGCAGGAAATAGCCAAAGTTGTTATTGACTCAAACACTCCAATACCTGGGAAACTTTAAAAAGAAATCAAACCTGCAACTGAGATTTTCAGTCACATTTATGATCAAGCTCTAAGTCCATCACTTTATTTCCTTTCTTGTTCTAAGCAGCCCCTTCTTAAGATTGAAAAATATGAAAACCGAGAGAGAGAGGTAGGAGATTAGAGACCTCCTCTTGTTTCAAGGGTAGGTTTTGTTTGTTTGTTTGTTTAGTATAAATTTATTTAATTTATTGGAGGTTAATTAGTTTACAATATTTTATTGGTTTTGCCATACATCGACATGAATCCGCCACAGGTATACACATGTCCCCATCCTGAACCCTCCTCCCCCGTCCCTCCCCATACCATCCCTCTGGGTCGTCCCAGTGCACGAGCCCCAAGCATCCAGTATCATACATTGAACCTGGACTGGTGATTTGTATCATATATGATATTACACAAGTTTCAATGCCATTCACTCAAATTACCCCACCTTCTCCCTCTCCCAGAGTCCAAAAGACTGTTTTATACCTCTGTATCTCTTGCTGTTTCACATACAGGATTATTGTTACCGTCTTTCTAAATTCCATGTATATGCATTAGCATACTGTCAGTTAGTATACTGTCAGAAACCCACCGTCAGTTGATTGAGTTTTTGCACAGAAGCGAGTAGACCCAAGTTTGCTTGGATAGAAGTACTGAATATTAAGAATGTGTATATAGAAGGATGATAAATCACTTTTATTTCAGAAACAGATTTATTGATGTGATCTTTCTGTGTAAAAGTTAAGAATGAGGATTTTCAGGCTTCATGGTTTTGGTTACTATTTCTGCAAGCAGTCTGTATTTTAAATTGTTGCTGAAGTACACACAGGTTGAAGAGTACTCATCAATTGCTAGGAGATCAGTGACTTAGTGATGTCACAGCTTTCTGACTTTGATAACCACTGTGATGGTCTAGAGAGTTTCTCTCTGTAGGCTAACCAAGTGGCATTGGAAATTGCAGTGTGTAAAATCAGAAAAATAAGAGATGTATCTGAAGAAAATTTCTCTGAGATGGTAGATATTTCTTCAGAAATTCAAGATGGGCCTCCTAAGCATGAATCAACTGGTTCAGGAACGTCCATTATATCTTCTTTGTATGATTATACACTTACTGGGGACTCGGTTTTGAGGTCTGTGATGGAAGCATATGCTTTTCAGGCTTTGTCTAAAGAACTTGTGATAAAAAGGCCACACTACACATTCTGTCTCTGAAACACATGAGCTGAATTATTTTCTTTCACTCAAATTTCCACAAAAACTTTGGAGTGGAAGTGATCAGTTTGAATCTATTTGGCGGGATGAGAGTAGCAGTTGTATAGTGATCAACGAAGAACTCTTTAAGAAAGAAGTCTTGGAAAGAAAAAGGACCTTCAGAATATTTGAAATAAAGTGTATGAAAAGTTTAGTTCGACCTCTTAACTTGATGGGTTTAGTAAAAAGTGACAAACTTTTCAAAGTTCTGCTTCATTACCTGGCTTTCTGGAAGAAGAAAGCAATGTCTATCTTTAGAGCGAGGTATTCCAAAACTTTCACTTATTGGCAAAATGTAAGATTAACTTATGTGACCCACACACATATGGACACCTTATCTTTGACAAAGGAGGCAAGAATATACAATGGAGTAAAGACAATCTCTTTAACAAGTGGTGCTGGGAAAACTGGTCAACAACTTGTAAAAGAATGAAACTAGATCACTTTCTAACACTGCACACAAAAATAAACTCAAAATGGATTAAAGATCTAAATGTAAGACCAGGAACTATAAAACTCCTAGAGGCGAACATAGGTAAAACACTCTCCGACATAAATCACAGCAGGATCCTCTGTGATCCACCTCCCAGAATTCTGGAAATAAAAGCAAAAATAAACAAATGGGATCTAATTCAAATTAAAAGCTTCTGCACAACAAAGGAAAATATAAGCAAGGTGAAAAGACAGCCTTCTGAATGGGAGACAATAATAGCAAATGAAGCAACTGACAAACAACTAATCTCAAAAATATACAAGCAACTTATGCAGCTCAATTCCAAAAAATTAAATGACCCAATCAAAAAATGGGCCAAAGAACTAAATAGACATTTCTCCAAAGAAGACATACGGATGGCTAACAAACACATGAAAAGATGCTCAATATCACTCATTATCAGAGAAATGCAAATCAAAACCACAATGAGGTACCACTTCACAACAGTCAGAACGTCTGCGATCCAAAAATCTGCAAGCAATAAATGCTGAAGAGGGTGTGGAGGAAAGGGAACCCTCCTACACTGTTGGTGAGAATGCAAACTAGTACAGCCACTATGGAGAACAGTGTGGAGATTCCTTAAAAAATGGCAAATAGAACTGCCTTATGACCCAGCAACCCCACTGCTGGGCATACACACGGAGGAAACCAGAATTGAAAGAGACACATGTACCCCAGTGTTCATCGCAGCACTGTTTATAATAGCCAGGACATGGAAACAACCTAGATGTACATCAGCAGATGAATGGAGAAGCAAGCAGTGGTACATATACAAAATAGAGTATTACTCAGCCGTTAAAAAGAATTCATTTGAATCAGTTCTGATGAGATGGATGAAACTGGAGCCGATTATACAGAGTGAAGTAAGCCAGAAAGAAAGACACCAATACAGTATACTAACACATATATATGGAATTTAGAAAGATGGCAATGAAGACCCTGTATGCAAGACAGGAAAAAAGACATAGCTGTGTATAACGGACTTTTCAACTCAGAGGGAGAGGGAGAGGGTAGCATGATTTGGGAGAATGGCATTCTAACATGTATACTATCATGTAAAAATTGAATCGCTAGTCTATGTCTGACGCAGGATACAGCATGCTTGGGGCTGGTGCATGGGGATGACCCACAGAGATGTTATGGGGAGGGAGGTGGGAGGGGGGTTCATGTTTGGGAACACATGTAAGAATTAAAGATTTTAGATTTTAAAATTTAAAAAATAAAAACTAAAATTAAAAAAAATAATAAAATTTGCATAAGGGAATGTATATATAATGAATAAAAAAAAAAGAAAACCCTCAAAAAAATAAAATAAAAAAAAAAACAACTAAAAAAAAAATAAGAAAAAATAAATTATGTGACCCAGAAAACATGTTCACATATGTAGGTAAAATGGAATTTTAAATTTTGATAGAATTTTGTCAAGGATTTTTGCATCTATGTTCATCAGTGATATTGGTATGTAGTTTTCTTTTTTATGGCATCTTTGTCAGGTTTTGGTATTAGGGTGATGGTGGACACACAGAATGAGTCTGGAAGTTTCTCTTCCTCTGCAATTTCCTGGAAGAGTTTGAGCAGGATAGGTTTTAGCTCTTCTCTAAATTTTTGGTAGCATTCAGCTGTGAAGCCATATGGGCTTGGACTTTTGTTTGCTGGAAGATTTCTGATTAAAGTTTCAATTTCTCTGCTTGTGATGGGTCTATTAAGATTTTGGGCCTGCTGAATTTCAGCTATAATTTATGTAAAGGTAGGGCAAGTTCAACATAACAGGAAATCCAAATGCAACAGTAACCTGTAATTCCTCAAAATCCTCTCAATTGTATTAAAGTCATAAGTAGGGGATGACTTAATATAGTTTTAATTTTCTCAGGGCCTATGACCCTAGTTCCTATGATTAGGCCCAGGTCAACCTGATTGTTGAAAAAGCTGAGTCTTTTCTCTTGATGCCTTGTAACCACAGGCTGCCAGAATGTTTAAAAAATCTCTGAGATTCCTGAACAACTTCCTCTGTCTCAGCACAGAGAAAAATGTCATTTACATATTGTAACACCACCACTTCAGAGCTATCAAAGCTTTGTGGATCCTGTGACAAGCTTTGTCCAAATAAAAGAGGACTGTCACTAAAAACCGGGGGCAAACTACCCAGGATAACTGAGAAGATGGCTGCGCAGAGTCTTCCAAGGCAAATATAAATTGACTTTCCTCCACCAAAGGCAAAGAACAGGAGCCATCTTTCAAATCAATTACTGATAAATATTTGGTTTGTTCAGGAATTTCAGACAATAGAGTATAAGGATTACAGCACAAGGTGTAAAGAAACTATAGCCTCATTATTAGGCATAAATCTTGCACTAGGCTCTATTTACCAATTGATTCCTTTATACCCAAAGTAGAAATGTTGCATGGACTGTTAAAGGGAATTCATAGACCCTGCTCCTTTAAATTTTGTTGATAGGTTTTAACTCTTAAACTCAGGTTTCAGTAGATACTGCTTCTTATGTGGAAATAAGTGTGGATCTTTGGGATTGACACCTAGAACAATAGCATAGTGTGCTCAACAAGAGATTTTTCATCAGCCTATATTCTTACATTTTGTTCAGCTAAAGGGAGAGGAAGGGAGAGCTTCATATTCATGAAAACAGAGGCATGGGCCTTGCTCAGTATATCCCTCCTGAAAAGGGGTGTGGGAGATTCTGACATGATCTGAAACTCATGCAAAAATAGAACAGATTCCCAGTTACAAGGTAATGAATAACTGAAATGATACCTTTTGCCTCATCCAGACAGTCCCATTATGGAAGCAGATCAGGAAGAAAGGGGGCCAGGGGCTTCAGTAAGCACAGAGTAAGTTGTCTCTGTATTTAAAAGGAAATCAAAGGTATGCCCCACCCCACACAATTTTTAAAACCCAGGGTTCCTCAGGTGTAATTAGGATGGGAGCTTGTGTGGGGACCCCCCAGGCTCCTTCAGTCCTGATTGTCTTGAGTCTGACCTACAACCCTGTGGACAATCTCTCTTCCAGTGTGGTCCTTTGCAGACTGGACATGGAGCTGAGGCAGCTTAGATGCCTGAAGGTAATCCCGTTTGTGGTGTCCTTCCTTTCCACAGCAATATTAAACCCATCCCTTTTCATCGGGGTCCCTCTGGGCCTTTTTCTAGAGCTCTTGAAAAATGTTTTTCATAGCCATTGTGAAGGCTTCCACCTTTTCCTTTGTCTTTTTCTACCTTCTTTATTTTCCTCATATTCCCTGACATAAAAGACTGAGACAGTTGTAACAAAGTATCTAAAGACTGATTTGGTCCATAGACCTGTTTTAATAGCTTCCAGCAAATATTGGAGCTGACTGAGATAGAAATCTATCCTTTAAGATCACTTTTCCCTGTTCCTTATAGAACCAGTTTAATCGTAAAACAGTATTATACTTAGGAGGCTTACCAACTGGCCACCGTTCACCATCCTCCAATGGACACCATGGCCACACAGGATCACATAGGAAGACTAGGTGTGTCTTCTTTAAGCCCTGGGGACCAAATCTATCCCAGTTTTTCAAAGAAGTGAGTCTGGAATTGTTAGCTGCCATCTGTAAGAGAGAGAAAAAGTGACCAGTGCCATCTTTCTACTGGAGATGTCCTTCCCTGCTTGAGATAGGGCTGTAGACAGATTTTAGTCCAAAGCTTTTCTTTCCTGGTCGGACTTAATCTGTCCTTCCGGACGCAGGCACTGTACACGTCCCTCCTGGTTCTACCACCGAGACAGTGTGGGAATGTACCATGTGTAGACTGATGGCATCCCTACCTGACATCCAGCTCTTCACCATTAAAACCATGCTTGCTCTGATGCCACCCAGGTTGGAATCAGAGAAACCATCCGGAATGCCATCCAAGCTAAGACTGCTGGGGGAAATATTCATCACCTTAGTGCCTGTGAACAGCCCTGCGTATGTTCCTGACCACGATAAGATCACTATGAACATAAAGCTGAGATGCTCCTTCCAAGCATCACCACACCAGTAAAAGAATCACCCTGGGTCCACTAAGAGCCACCATTACCAAAGGGGTGGGGGATTGCAGTAGCTATCTGAGTAAACTTTCACCTCAGAGATGCTCCTGGAGCTAGACCTCCATCTGACTTTGAAACTTTTGATTCCTAGCGAGGCTGGGCACTTTCCTGACTACTGATCCAAGTTTTGGACCTAAGCCATAGTACACAGTAACAGTGTAGATCACAAGTCCCTTGAAAGTCAATGATCTGAGAGATTAGGTTAGTACTTGTTATTCCCAAGGTGTTATGAAATGGTCAAAGAGACCAAAAAGTTTGACTGAAAAAGGAGAGTTCGGTCCACACACTATGCCCATTTCTAGTCGGTTCCTGAAGGAGACCCTGGGTGCCTCTTGGCATTGGCATGTCGGTATAAACCCCTGACAGGTTTCTGCCATAAGTTGTATGAGATCACTGTGGAACCATAGAGCAGGGCTCCTCACTTGCTTCTCATAGGATGTTTCATTCATTCACACAAGCACACCATAGAATTAGTAGAGAATACAAAAGTGTTTGCTAGGAGAACAAAGAACTAGAGCTCCAAGCATTCTTACCTTGCCCTGAAGGAACCCCGACGAGCCCCCAAGATGAAAGGTTGTTGCTGAATGAAAAGATGCTAGGACTCTTGGCTTCTGAAGGAGGAGAATTCAGTCTGGAGTCAGAGACAAGCCTTGATATCTCAGAGCTTTTTTGTAAAAAAGTTTTGTTAAAGTATAAAGGAGAAAGAGAAAGCTCTGACATAGACATCTGAAGGGGGCAGAAAGAGTATTCCTCTGCTAGCCTTCAGCTGGTGTTATGCCCAAGTTGCAAAATCTCCCAACGACCACCAGGGAGCGGATGTTCGATGCAAAAGCAAGAGAGTTTTATAACCAAGCTCGACCTGGGGCTCCCACCGATACTGACACAGTGGCTATAAGGAGGAGCCCCGGGTTTTGGATTGCATTGCTTATATAGGGAGTATACATGGAAAAAAGATTTTTAGGTAGGGGAACATCTGATTAGTCACTTTCTTTTGAAGTGTTGTGTGTTGGTTCTTGATTGGCCCCTATTGTCATGGTAGACCACAAGTTCCTGAGCATTATTCCTGGACCCTTAAAAATTGGAGTTTTTCTGCTAACAAAATGGAGTAGCTTAGATTCTTCACTGGTAGTTATATAGTCACTAGCAGTCTATTAATGAAGGAAAGGAATGTCTTAAAAGTCAGAATGGAACCAGGCTCCTTACCCATAAGATGTATTTTGGGATAATCTTGGCACCAGATGATTCATCCTGGGCCATAAAATGATTAACTTGAATCTTTTAGGACAGATTACTGTACAAATAGTTGCATTTACATAGATTAGAGAAACAATATCTGAGTATTGCATACTGGTTTGTCAAGTAGGTTCTGAGCTATTAGGCAGAACTGACTTGAGGACAGAGTTTGGGGTAAATGCATAGTATATTAGCATAGCTTAAGACAAACATTACCATAAGAAAAATACATTGGTTATGTCAAGGTTTAAGAATCGCTAACTTCAGGTTGAAAGTTTGTTTTTGAATCAGGATGCTGGGAATCTTGGCCCCTGGATTAGAATAATTCAATCCGGGGCCAGAGACGAGGCTTGATCACTCAGAGCTTTTGTGTAATAAAGTTTTAGTAAAGTATAAAGGAGATAGAGAAAGCTTTTGACATAGGCATCAGAAGGGAGCAGAAAGAGTACCCCTTCTGCTAGTCTTCAGCTGGATGTTATATAGTCACTAGCAGTCTGTTAATGAAAGAAAGGAATGTCTTAAAACTCAGAATGGCACCAGACCCCTGACCCATAACATGCATTTTGGGATAATCTTGGCACCAAATGGCTCATCCTGGGCCATAACATTATTAGCTTGAATCTTGAAGAAGGGCAGATCACCATGCAAATAGTTTCATTTACATAGACTAGAGGAACAATATCTGAGTATAACATAATGATTTGTCAAGTAGGTTCTGAGCTGAAAGGTGGAACCGACTTGAAGACAGAGTTTGGGGTGAATGCATAGTACATTAGCATAGCTTAAGATAAACATTTCCATAAGAAAAAAGCATTGGTTATCTCTAGGTTTGAGAATAGTTAACTTCAGGTGAAACCAGGTGTCGTGGCAATACAGAATCTTAAGAGAAACCCCCTTTTAAATTTGCATAGAGAAGGGAAAAATATTGCTAGTTTGTTTCCTCCTGCCATTTAAGAGAGATAAAAATGACACTTGCAGGCTATTTCCTCTGTTTGGAGATGCCTGACCTTCCTGACTGTTACCCTCTCATTCCCCTCTTTTTTTCTTCTAGGGGAATTATGTTGCCTAGGGAAAAGGGGCCTCGTTCTCATTCCGTAACTGCTTCCGAGCTGAGAAGGGGCATTGTCCCTAAATTGGTGAGGCAACATATTCTCCTAATCCTCATACTGAGGATATCTGATCTGCTGCTGCTGCTGCTAAGTTGCATCAGTCGTGTTCAACTCTGTGCGACCCCATCGACGGAAGCCCACCAGGCTCTTCTCCCTGGGATTCTCCAGGCAAGAACACTGGAGTGGGCTGCCATTTCCTTCTCAAATGCATGAAAGTGAAAAGTGAAAGTGAAGTCGCTCAGTCGTGTCCGACTCTTTGTGACCACATGGACTGTACTAGGGGCCCCAAATAGTAGTTGGGGGCAGCTGCAGCAGTAGCAGGAATTTAAGCAACCATTTGTAACTTTAAAGCTTTCAGGTACCTAGAAACAAGTTTAGTTACAGAGTTACAGATGTAAGGCACCATAGTCATTAAAACAAATTAAAAACAAAATTGAAAATCACATTATGTCCATAGTTAAAGTGCAAAGTATTGCAGCAGTCCAGGGTTGTCAGATGTCATCAGATGAAGAAGAGGCATGACATGTGATTGTTGTCAAAGGTATTTACAGACTTGGAGAAAGTCTTTTTCTTGAAGTGGAGATGTCCACCACAGGAAGCCTTCCACTGATGAGGAGGGGAATGCTCTTCAGCAGAGACCCAGCAGTTAGACCGATTGTGAAATGTAGCATAGAAGTGAGCCCGGGACAGGAAGGCATTGTCTTGAGGGTCAAATGGCAGACTCAGGATATTTGGAGTCAGCAGAAGTAAGCTCACATACGTTATCAGGCCTGCCTGAAAAGTACAAAGTCAGAGTATAGAATGTAAAGATATAAAAATAAGTCACTTAGGTTGGGCCAGGGTGCCACCTCTCAACTCGAGTGTGATGTACCCACGAATCAATTTATGGCACTTTGACACCTGTGGGAAAAGAAAGAAAAACCTGGTAAAGGGCCTTCCCAGAGGGGCTTGAGGGATGGGCCCCCAGATCCCAAAGTTTTTTGAGGACCTCAGTTTTTGGCTCAAATAGTGGCTTGTTTGACTCAGAGGTAGGGTCAGGAGTCATCTCCCAGAGTTCTGTTAAAGCCTGTTGAAAAGCTTAGAGCTGAGTTACATAACGAGCAAATTTCAAGGCTTCAGGGTCTATAACAATGTCTCTGTGCAAGAAAGGCCTTCCATAAGTACATTCAAAGGGGGACAGCCCCTCCGTTTCGGGGGCAGTTTGAGCCCTCATTAAAGCTATGGGTAGGACTTTAATCCAATTGTCCTGTGTCTCTTGAGTTAATTTGCACAGATGTCTTTTGATAATGTCATTAGCTTTTCCAACCTTTTCTGAGGATTGGGGTCTCCAGGAACAGTGTAAGTGATATTTTATTCTTAGAGCTTTAGATACCCGCTGAGTTACAGCAGCTTTAAAGGCAGAGCCATTGTCACTCCGTGGCAGCCCAAACCTGGGGATAATTTCATGGTTTAATATCTTTATAACCTCCTTAGCTGGTTCTCTATGACAGGAAAAGGCCTCAATCTTTCCAGTAAAAGTATCTACCCAAACTTGTAAGCAAGAATATCCATTAGCTTTTGGCATATGAGTGAAATCAATTTCCCAGTCCTCTCCAGGATACTTCCCACTTGATTGTAATCTAGATTTTTCTAGCTTTTCAGTCTTTGGGTTATTTTTCTGACAAATCTCACAACTTTTGATAATACTTTTTTTAAAGTTTATATTACATTTTTACCTTCAAACAAATGAGAAGCCATTTGGTAAGTGCTCTCTGTAACCAAATGAAAACTCTGAAGTAAACTTTTAAGACTTTTCCATTGAACATTTTCAGGAATCATTAACCCTTGGACTGTAACCATCTTTTTTTCAGTAATCTGTGTCCCCCTTTTTTCATATCTTTTAATTTTTTTCTCAGTGTATTGAGGTTTTCCCTGTTCCATAGGACCTGTCCACGTCAAAGGCGTCTCCAGTGAAGGGGTTTCGTAAAGGGCTGCTTTTTTGGCTTGACAGTCAGCCAGCTGATTACCTTTGGCTACTTTACTCCCATCCCTGGTATGCTGTTTGCAATGTATAGGAGCTATCTTTTTAGGACAATATATAGCAGTTAAAAGTCTCTCGATCTCTCTGAAATATTTAATAGGTTTTCCTGTAGCTGTTTTAAACTATATATATAATATATATTGTAGCATGAGCGTGTAAAGTCAAATAAGCATACTTAGAATCTGTGCAGATATTTACCTGCTGCCCTTTGCTTAACTCTAGAGCTCGGGTGAGAGCCACAATCTCTGCTAGGTGAGTACTGGTTTCCTGGGGGAGAGATTTTGCTTCCAAAACCTGTTCAGCAGTTACCACGGCGTAACGTGCTTATGCTTTTCATTCCAAACAAAAGAACTGTCATCTGTAAATATTTCCCTGTCAGGAATGTCTAATGGGATATCCATTAGATCTTTCTGAGCTGTATAGTTTAAAGTTTGGAATTGAGAACAATCTTGATCAGGTGTTTCATTTTCCTTCTCAGGAAGGACAGTAGCCAGATTTAAATTTTACAAACTTTAAGCTTAGTTACTCATCCCTCTAACAACAATGACTGATATTTAAGGAGTCTACTGTCTGTCATCCAAATATTAAGCTTAGAATTTAAGATTTCACTTACATCATGAGAAGTCAGTACAGTAAGATTTCATCCATTAATTATTTCTAAAGCTTCAGGTGCTAATAAAGCTGCTGCCCCAACAACACTTAGGCAGTGGGGTGCACATGTGAAATTAAATCTAACTTTTTGTTTAGATAAGCAATAGGTTTTTGGTGAGGCTCTCGGGGTTGCGTCAAAACTCCCAAGGCCATATTTTTCCTTTTAGTGACAAACAACTTAAATTTTGACCCTGCGGGCAAGCTCAGAACTGGAGCTTGCAGGAAAGCAATCTGAAGAACCTTAAAAGCCTTTTCAGTTTCTGGAGACCAAACCAGTTTGTCACTATGGGCCTGTTGAATTTCAGCTATAGGTTTATATAAAGGCTGGGCAAGTTCCCCATAACCTTGAATCCAAATGCCACAGTAACCTGTGATCCCCCAAAATCCTCTCAATTGTCTTAAAGCCATAGGTTTGGTATGATTTAGTATAGGTTTAATTTTTTCAGGGCCTATGGCCCTAGTCTCTTCTGATATGATTAGGCCCAGATACCTAACCAATTTTTGACAAAACTGAGCCTTTTCTCTTGATGCCTTGTAACCATAGCCTGGCAGAAGGTTTAACAAATCTTCTGAGACTCATGAAAAAGCTTCCTCTGTCTTAGCACAGAGGAAAATATCATCTACATATTATAACACCACCACTTCAGAGCTGTTAAGCTTTTGTAGATCCTGTGACAAACTTTGTCCAAATAAGTGAGGACTGTCATGAACTCCTTGGGAAAAACTGCCCAGGTTAAGTGAGAAGCTGGCTGCATAGGGCCTTCAAAGGGAAATAGAAATTGACTTTCTTCTGTCAAAGGCACTGAATAGAAGGCATCTTTTAAATCAATTACTGAGAAATATTTGGCTTGTTCAGGAAATTCAGACAATAGAGTGTAAGGATTAGGCACCACAGGGTGTAAAGGAACTAGAACCTCATTCATTATACGTAAATCTTGAACTAGTCTCCATTTACCATTTGATTTCTTTTTTTCTGGGTTTTTATACCCAGAATAGGAGTGTTAGATTGGAGAAGGAAATGGCAATCCACTCCTGTGCCTAGAGAATCCCAGGGATGGGGAATCCTGGTGGGCTGCCATCTCTGGGATCATACAGAGTCGGACACGACTGAAGCAGCTTAGCAGCAGCAGCAGCAGCAGCAGCAGCAGCAGCAGCAGCAGCAGCAGCAGCAGCAGCAGCAGCAGATGGACTGTTACAGGGAATTAATAGTCCTTGTTCCTTTAAATTTTTGATGATGAGTTTTAAATCTTCCTTAGCCTCAGGTTTCAGTGGCTACTGCTTCTTATGTTAGAATACATGCAGGTCTTTGAGGTTGACAACTACAGTAATAGCATTTTGTGTTTCACCCACTGAGTCTCCATCAGCTCATACTCTAGGATTTACATTTTGTTCACCAAAAGGGAGAGAAGGGGGGCGGGGTCCATATTCATGAAAACAGAGGCATGGACCTTGTTCATTATATCCCTCCACAAAAGGGTTGAGGGATATTCTGGCATGATCAGAAACTCGTGTAAAAATCACAGAATATCAGTGGCAAGATAAAGAATAACTGAAATAATACCTTTTGGCTCTTCCAGGCAATACCATTATGGAAGCGGATCAGGAGAACATGGGCTAGAGGTTTCAGTAGGCACAGAGTAAGTTGCCCTGGTATCTAAAAGGATATCGATGTATTGCCCCCCTCCCCCACCGCCCCAGTTATTAATACCTGGGTTCCTCAGGTGTAATTAGGATGGGAGCTTGTGTGTGGACCTCTGGGCACCTTCAGTCTTGATTGTCTTCAGAGCCCAACCCCAGAGACCTATGCCTCTGAGGGAAGTCTTTCTTCCAGTGTAGTCTTTTGCAGACTGGACATGGAGCTGCAGGTGGCTTAGATGCCTGAGGGCAATCCCACTTGAGGTATCCCTCCTTTCCACAGTAATAGCAAGCCCAACCCTTTTCATCTGGGTTCTTCTGGGCATCTTTCTCAGGCTGTTTAACAAAGTTTTTTCATAGTCATTGCAAAGCCTTCCACTTTTTATTTTGTCTTTTTCTGCCTTTCTTTCTTTTCCTCATGTTCCCTACCATAATAGACTGTCTGAGTCAGTTGTAACAGAGTATCTAAAAACTGATTTGATCCATACTCCTGTTTTAATAGCTTACAGTGGATATCTGGGGCCGACCGAGTGATAAATTTATCCTTTAAGAGCACTTTTCTCTTGTTCCTTACAGAACAGGTCTAATTGTAAAACAGTATTATACTTAAGAAACCCTCCAACTGGCCACCTTTTGCCATCCTCCAATGGATACCGTGGCCATGCAGTAACACATAGGAAGACAAGGTGTGTCTTCTTTAAGCCCTGGGGATCAAATTTATCCCAATTTTTCAGGATACAGTTCAAGAGAGTGAGGCTGGTATTGTTAGCTCCCATCTGTAAGAGGAAAAAAGCGAACAGCGCCATTTTTCTACTGAAGGCCTCTCTCCCTGCTCTAGATGGTGGTGTAGACAGATTTTACTCCAAAACCTTTTCCTTTCTGGTCAGACTTAGTCTGTCCTTTACCGATGCAGGGGCCGCCCTCAACCCTCCCAGTTTTACCACTGAGATGGGGTGGGGATGCACCAGAGGTAGACCTGATAGCATCTCTACCTGACATCCAGCTCTTCACCTTTATCCTTGCTTGCCTCTGATGCCACCCAGGGTGCAATCAGAGTAACCTTCCAGAATGCCTCCGAAACTAAGACCACTGGGGGAAACATTCGTCACCTGAGTGCCTGTGCGCTACCCTGAGTATATTCTTGACCATAATAAGACTGATATGAACATAAAGCTGAAATGTTCCTTACAAGTATCACCACACCAGTATAAGAGCCTCGTCTGGTCCACTAAGAGCCAGCATTACCAAAGGGGGGGGGGGAAATAAAATAAATAAAAAAATAAAACATTACAGCCCTATTCTGAGTACCGTTTAACGTCATAGATATTCTTGGAGCTAGAGCTCCATCTAGCTTCTGAATGTATGATTCCTAGCGAGGCTAGGCACTTTCTTGACTACTGATCCAAGTTTGGGACCTAAGCCACAGGAAACAGTAACAGTAAAGATCAAAAGTTCCTTGAAAGTCTATGATCTGATAAATTAGGTTAGTACTTCTAATTCCCGAGGAGTTATGAAATGGTCAAAGAGACCAAAAATTTGACCGAGAAAGGAGAGTTCGTTCCACACACTTTGCCCATTTCTGGTCGGTTCCCGATGGAGGCGTTGGGTGCCTCTTGGCATTGGCAGGTTGGTATAAGCCCCCGACAGGTTTGTGCCATAAGTCGTATGAAATCACGGTGGAACTGCAGAGCAGGGCTCTCCACTTGCTTCGTGCAGGGCACACCATTTATTCACACAAGCACACCGAAGAGTTAGTAGAGCACAGCAGAAAAAGGGGTTCACTAAGAAAACAAAGAACTACAGCTCCAAGCATCCTTATCTTTTCCTGAAGGATTCTGGGTTAGCCCCCAAGATGAAGGATTTTTGTTGTTTCATGATACCGGGATTCTTGGCCCCGGGAGGAGAATAATTCAATCCAGGGCCAGGGACGAGCCTTGATTGCTCAGAGCATTTGTGTAATAAGGTTTTATTAAAGTATAAAGGAGATAGAGAAAGCTTTTGACATAGGCATCAGAAAGGGAAAGAAAGAGTACTCCACTGCTAGTTTTCAGCTGGATGTTATATAGTCACTAGCATTCTGTTAATGAAAGAAAGGAATGTCTTAAAACTCAGAATGGCTCCAGGCCCCTGACCCAGAAGACGCATTTTGGGATAACTTTGGCACCAAATGGTTCGTCCTGGGCCATAAAATTATTAACTTGAATCTTGAGGAAGGACAGATCACCATATAAACAGTTTCATTTACATAGATTAGAGGAACAATAACTGAGTATAACATATTGGTCTGTCATGTAGATTCTGAGTCAAAAGGTGGAACTGACTTGAAGACAGAGTTTGCGGTGAATGCATAATACATTAGCATAGCTTAAGATAAACATTTCCATAAGAAAAAGACATTGGTTATCTCTAGGTCTGAGAATAGTTAGAATAGTTAACTTCAGGTGAAACCAGGTGTCATGGCAACACAGAATTTTAAGAGAAACCTCCTTTTAAATTTATATAGAGAAGGAAAAAATATTGCTAGTTTGTCTCCTCCTGCCGCTTAAGAGAGATAAAAATGTCTCACACTTGCAGGCTATTTCCTTCGTTTTGAGACCCCTAGAGTTCCAGCCTGTTACCCTCTCAAGAGTTGACACCCAAGAAGATTAGGCTCAAACTTATGCTCAGAGAACCAGGATACCATAGAAAGAGATTGAGGAGATTAAAAAAACAACATAGATAAACGGGGAAAAAAAAATCAAAGTTACCACAAGCAATAAACACTACAGAGAAGACAACAGATTCATAAAAAGAACCAATCAGGTAAATCACAGGGCAAAAAACAACACTAGAACAGAATGTCAAACGAAGAATAAAGAAAGCAAATCTGACAAGAAAATCAGATAGAGCCCCCACAGAATAACAGAAAATCACAGTTAATATAGAAATGCATACCTGTTGTAAAAAATAACGAGATGCAACATCAATAAAAGGCACAGAAAATAGGAAACCAAAGTGAAAGCAGAAATAGCTACGTTTACAAAATATGGCTCAAATAATCTTAAAAGATCAAATCAATGTGTACTAACAAAAAAGCCTACAACTGAGAAAAATAGTCCACCAACAACACAACAACTCAGTACATCAAAATAATAATACATATTTCCTAGTGTCTCATCTGTCAGTGTCCTAGTCCCCAACAGGGGCCAGAGGACAACTACAACTCTTTGGGAAGTTCACCAAAGATGGAGAAAACTGGACTCTGGATCTCTCTAAGGACAGCATAGACTCAAAACTGCTATAAATCCGGTGCATTCGTACAGCTTCATGAGGTGGGGAATCATCTTTCATTTGGCCTTTTTTCATCTTTTGATGTATTCCATAGATACAGGGTTTCTGTCATAAATCGTATGCATTTAATCTTCAGCATGCATGACTGATTGGAAGATTTCCAATCCTCTTCCTGAGTGGCTCTGTCTCTAGGTATCAAGTGCAATTTTCATCCGTCCTCACATGTGGCAACCGAAGGAGTCTGCCTTGAGACACTTGTGGAACACTGGGGTCTGCCTTGATGAGCACAGGTGATGGTACAGCTGCTTGGAATGCTGGAACCCTGGTGGTGCCAACAATGAATAGGAGCCAGCAGCAATGGGCAGAAGAGATTTGGCCTTAATATGATCCTTTTCTAGCTTGTGTTTGCAGGAGCATGAGTGGTGCTTCTGGCTGGTCTTTCTCTATTGCCTTGTAGCAGGTGTTAACAGACAGGAAGAGGAGTGGCTACAAAGGTATCTCCACCTCCTGTGTGTGACAATGCAGTAAGGTCCTCCCTCTTTGTCAATTTGGGATAAGATATATTTGCCAATATGTCAAAAGATATTCCCTGCTACACAATTACCTATACGTGCTCCATCAGGCCATCTCCAAAGTTAATAGTCCTCTCCCAGGATAGCTCTCTAAATCCCCCCTTCCATCTTCTGGACCCCATGCACACTGGTTGAGCTGAATTTCAGTTTAGGCCATATAGAGCCACGACACACACTGTCTGTGTAACTCTCGCTCTATACAAATTATATTTTACCAGCTGTTTTACCGTGCTTCCTTTCAGTCCAAAATAATTTACACTTTACTGAAAAGGCTTGCGTCATTCTGGAAATATCTTCTCTGCTTCTCCATCTCCCACACCAAGGCATAGGTTTTGTCTTGCTTCCTCTTATCATACTGAAACCCACACCAGACACTCTTGAGACCAAGGTCTTCTGCTAGTATTTTTTGGATGCTCTGGGGAAACTATAGACTGTGTAGAAGTATTATGTGTGTATTAATGTGATCCATACATTGAGAGGTGTGCATTTCATATCCTTCTACATTTCTGCCTTCTTTGAACTTCTCAGTTTTTCCTGGAGAGCTCTATTATTCTCTTTTTCCTTGACAGCAGAACGTGAAACATTATTGGACATGAAATAATCTGTTGGATGGGACGTTGCATATTTACACAAGTAACTGGTACTACTTTGACTTCCAACAGGGGATCAGGCATATTTGTTGTTGTTGTTGTTTTGTTTTCGCCCTTGGAAATTTCTCTTAATGAGGAATTATCATCAGCATGAAGAAATGCAGAACTTTCCACATAAAATATAATAGCATAATTGGGTTCAAAAAGTCAGCACTTGAATATATCTAGCTATTTTTTTTAACGTTCCTGACATTTTCGCAAGGTGCAGCTGTCTGATTTCGAATCTCAAAGCTTAAATCCATTCAATGGGTGTCAAGGGTCAGACACTGCCGTGGGCATAATTTAATTCCTGTAGAATAAGATGGCAAGTTCGTAGGAAATTACCAGTTGGTATTTGACTACTTTATAAAGAGAGTAAACGACAACAGCAACAATGACCAAAACAAACAAACAAAATATATATATATATATATATATATATATATATTTATGATTATATATATATATATTTATGATAAAAAACACAAGAATGTGTAGTTATGACTCAATCATAAGAGATACACATGAATTGATATTTGGATCATAGAAAAGGCAAGGGGATACCATACAATCATCTATATCTGCTTAGTTGTCTCTGCTAATGACTTGGAAACTGAGAATCACACACAAACCGTAAAAAAGAAAAGTAATTTTGGAAAATTCTTGGAGAAAAGAATACCAGAATACTTTACCTTCCTCGTGGGAAATGTATACGTTATTAAATTTGCAACAGTTAGTACCGGACACAGGCCAATGACCTGAATCAAAATAGGGAAAGGAATAAGTCAAAGCTATCTATTGTTGCACTGCTTATTTGACTTTGCGCAGAGAACATCATGAAAATAATAAAATCCAAATGAAGCTGAACCTAGAAAGAAAATTTATGTGGGAGATATGAATAAACTTAGTTATCCTGATGACAACACACAAATGACAGAAGAGCAATAGGAATTAAGGAGCCTCTTGATGAAGCTATTATCTGCTTCAATTACAAATATTTGAAATGAAATTCTCAGTTTCACATATGAAAATCTAGATGCATATTTCAGAATGAGAAATATAAAATTCTCTATTATTCATATTTATAAACCTGGTGACAACTTTTCCAACTTGAAATATGGAATTCTCTGGGCATCCCACATGAAAGTATAAATATATTTTCTGCTTAATATGTGATATTGTTCATGTTGCTGAGGCTGCTAATTCACTTCAGTCGTGTCTGACTCTGTGGGACCCGATAGACGACAGCCCACCAGGTTCCCTCGTCCCTGGGATTCTACAGGCAAGAACACTGGAGTGGGTTGCCATTTCCTTCTCAAATGCATGAAAGTGAAACGTGAAAGTGAGGTCGCTCAGTTGTGTCCAACTAGTAGTGCACGGTAGAGTTATGAAAATCTGGAGGCAGGTACTTTGACAGGAAATAAGAAAGTGTCTATTTCACATATCAAAATATGGTCACAGGTTTTCTCACATGAAATATGGAATTTTTCAGTTTTCATTTAAAAATCTTTGTGCTGTCTTTGCTTCAGGAAATATAGAATACTGTCTATTTAATATTGGAAAAACTTTCATTAATTTTCCTACAAGAAATATAGAATTTGCCAACAGATTTTCATGCTTGAGCTCTGAAATTCTCTCTATTTCCATCAAGAAAGCTTGAATGAATGTCTTCTGACATGAGACTTGGAATTCTGTGTATTTCACATTTGAAAATCTGGGGATAAATGTTCTCATATGAAATATGAAATATCAACTATCACATAGGAAACATTTTCTAGATTTTCATACATGAAACCAATATGCTGGTCAGGAAGCAACAGCTAGAAATGGACATAGAACAACAGACTGGTTACAAATAGGAAAAGGAGTCCGTCAAGGCTGTATATCGTCACTCTGCTTATTTAACTTATATGCAGAGTACACCATGAGAAACACTGGGCTGGAAGGAGACAAGCTGGAATTAAGATTGCTGGGAGAAATATAAATAGCCTCAGATATAAAGATGACACCACTATTATGACAGAAAGTGAAGAGGAACGAAAAAACCTCTTGATTAAAGTGAACGTGGAGAGTGAAAAAGTTGGCTTAAAGCTCAACATTCAGAAAACGAAGATCATGGCATCTGGCCCCATCACTTCATGGGAAATAGATGGGGAGACAGTGGAAACAGTGTCAGACTTTGTTTTGGGGGGCTTCAAAATCACTGTAGATGGTGATTGCAGCCATGAGATTAAGATGCTCACTCCATGGAAAAAAAAAGTTATGACCAATCTAGATAGCATATTCAAAAGCAGAGACATTACTTTGCCGACAAAGCTCCATCTAGCCAAGGCTATGGTTTTTTCAGTAGTCATGTATAGATGGGAGAGTTGGACTGTGAAGAAAGCTGAGTGCCAAAGAATCGATGCTTTTGGACTGCGGTGTTGGAGAAGACTCTTGAAGGTCCCTTGGACTGCAAGGAGATCCAACCAGTCCATTGTGAAGGAGATCAGCCCTGGGATTTCTTTGGAAGGAATGATGCTAAAGCTGAAACTCCAGTATTTTGGCCACCTCATGGGAAGAGTTGACTCATTGGAGAAGTCTCTGTTGTTGGGAGAAATTGGAGGCAGGTAGAAAAGGGGACGAAAAAGTATGAGATGCCTGAATGGCATCATCAACTCAGTGGATGTAGATTTGACTGAACTCCGGGAGGTGGTGATGGACAGGGAGGGCGGGCGTGCTGTGATCCGTGGTCACAAAGAGTCGGACATGACTGAGTGACTGAACTGATCTGATCTGAAATGTACACACGAAACAAAGAATTGTAAATGAATCAGAAATTGATATCTGAGCTAAAACGTCAAACATGTACAGGTATATTTCATATGTTATTTCCCAATAACATACAAATTTATCTATGTCTCTTTGAAGAAAGTAGGGTGAAGATTCCCCTACATGAATTCCCCTTGGGAATTAACGTATTTTACACATGCAAAATCAAAACCCTTATGATTATACAGTGGAAGTGATGAATAGATTCAGGGGAGTCTATCTGATAGACAAGAGTGCCTGAAAATCTATTGGTAGAGGTTTGTGACATTGTACAGGAATCTGTGATCAAGACCATTCCCATGAAAAAGAAATCCAAAGTAGCAAATTGACCAGACCTTAGAAAGAGCTGAGTGGAGCAAAGAAGCTAAACAAAAAAGGGGAACGGAAAACTATTCAAATCTGAATGCAAAGTCCCAAAGAATAGCAAGGAGAGAGAAAACTATCCTCTGTTATCAATGCCAATAAAAAGAGGAAAAGAACAGAATGGCAAAGACTGGAGATCTCGTCAAGAAAATTGGAGATACCAAGCGAAAATTTCATACAAAGATGGGCACAATAAAGCACAGACATGGTAAGGATGTAACAGAAGCAGAAGCTTTTAAGAATAGTCGAGAAGAATATACAGATGAACTATGCACAAAAGATTTTCATGACCCAGTTAAGCACAATGGTGTGATCATTCACCTAGAGCCAGACGTACTGGAATGTGAAATCAAGTGGGACTTTAAAAAGCATAACTACAAACAAAGCTCTTGGAGGTAATGGGATTCAGCTGAGCTCTTTCTAATTCTAACAGATGGTGTTGTGAATGTGCTGCCCTGCATAGGCTAGCAAATTTGGGAAACTCAGCTGTGGCCAGAGGACTGGAAGAAGTCAGTTTTCATTTCAACCACAATAAAAGGCATTCCAAAGAATGTGCAAACTACTGCTTAACTGCAATCATCTCACACCCTCTCAAAGTATTGCTCAAAATTTCCAAAGCCATCCTTCAACACAATGTGAATCATGAGCTTACAAACGCTCAAGGTGGATTTAGAAAGGGCAAAAAAACTGGAGATCTAATTGCCAACATCCGTAGGGTCATCAGAAGAGCAAGAGAATACCAGGAAAGCATGTACTCCTATTTGACTATGCCAAAGTCATGTTTAGGTAGATCACAACAAAACGTTTAAAATTCTTCAAAGCATGGGACTACTAGAGTATTTTACGTGTCTTCTGAGAAATCTGTATTCAGGTCAAGAAGCAACAGTCAGAAAAGGAAATGGAACAACAAACTTGTTCCAATTTGGGAACGGAGTATTTCAAGGCTGTACTATCAAGCTCTTTATTGAACTTACATGAAGAGTTTACCATACAAAATGCCACACTGGATGAAACAGGGTTTGTAATCAAGGTTGCTGGGAGAAATATCAGTAACATCAGATATGCAGATGACACGATTCATGTGGGAGAACATGGGAAGCACTACAGAGCTTCTTGAGGAAAGTAAAAGATTAGAGTGATTAAGGTTACTGAAAACTCAACATTCAAAATAAGGTTGATGACATCCGGCCCCATCACTTCATGGCCTAAAGATGGGGAAACAGTGGAAACAATGAGAAACTTTATGGGGGTGGGGGAGCTCCAAAATCTCTGAAGATGGTGACTCTGTTCATGAAATTAAAATATGCTTTCTGCTTAGATGAAAAGTTATAACCAGGTTAGACAGCATATTATAAAGCAGACAAAAGTCAGTCTAGTCATGCCACGTAGAGATGAAAATTGGACCTAAAGAATCTTGACCTCTAAAGAATCTTGACCTCCAAAGAATCAATCCTATTGATATGTGATGTTGGAGAAAACACTTGAGAGTCCCTTGGACTTCAAGAAGATGAAAGGGGTCAATTCTCAAGGAAATCTGTTCACAATGGTGATTGGAAGAGCTGATACTGGATCTGGATCTTGAATATTTTGATTACCTGAAGTGAAGGACTGACCCATTGGGAAAGAGCATGATGCTGAAAAATATTAAAGGCTGGAGGAGAGGGCAAAGACAGAAGATTAAATACTTGGCAGCATCACTGACTCTGTGATTACGTGTTTGAGCAGGCTTTATGAGTTGGTGATGGACAGGGAAGCCTGGCATGTTGCAATCCATGGGGCCAGAATGAATCGGACACGATTAAGTGAATTCACGGTACTCACCATACATACTTAGGTTCTCAGTGAAACGAAAGTGGTAAAGAACTCTCTTACCCATCAATTGATAATCCTCACAGATTCCTAATGCCCCCTAAGATTGCTCACTGTTTCCTCAGAGATTCAACCAGGATGGCCGTTCTTTCTATTATATGGGTAAATATCCCTTAGGAAATAATGGAAGGGGCATAATTTGCAGAAAGTTGTAGAAAAAGTACAGACATCAGGAAGTCAGTATGACCTGGTCAAAAACATACAGTATGCTACTTTAAACCTTCACACTGATTTCCTTTTGAATTCTGATGACGTGACCTCACCAATCCTGAGGAATGATCATTGCAAAGGGAAATGATCAAGACATTGCTGCCTATTGCTTTAATGGTGACACAAAACAAGAACATCATGGTAATCATGCTTCCGTTAACCTCCCCTAACCAAGATAATAGGCTGCAGTAGCCATTTGGGAGCTTATAGGATCACAAGGTCTCCCACAAAGGGTTGGAGCCACCTGGGCCTTACCCACAGACAGTTTTCTAGGTTTGATGAGGTCACCTTGTTCATGGCAAAAGGTATTATCTATGGACACCGGTCTTATTGCCAGTCCTCTGGATTTGTGAGAATCCAAAAAGACCACAATTCTAGCTTGCAAAGTATACATCTGCTTTAAAATGAAACCCAAAACAACAACAAGGATAAAATCCAGTCCAAACTGACGGGCCTAAGGATAATCACATGGGCCTCAGCTCTATGAGGGGACATGAGGGCAGCAAAACAGAGGTCCAGGAAAGTTCATTGTCAACACCTGCCGCCCTTCAAAAGACATATCCCAGTAATTGATAGAGTGTAGATTGTAAGTCCTCTGCCAACTTGAGAAATTGTGCTAACAAGGTCTCTGAACCTCCCTTCTCACCCAAGGCTAAAAGACAGGAAATGTGCACATCAGGCCCAAGGAATATCCAATAGGTATTATTTGGAGGTAACAGTACCAGGTATAGGACCCTGTAAAGAAGGCATACAACCGAAATGAAATCATAAAAAAAAAAAAGCCTTTGGTGCCAGTTTCCAGAGAAGGCAATGGCACCCCACTCCAGCATTCTTGCCTGGAAAATCTCATGGGTGTAGGAGCCTGGTGGGCTACAGTCCATGGGGTCGCTAAGGATCGGACACGACTGAGTGACTTCACTTGCACTTTTCACTTTCATATGTCGGAGAAGGAAATGGCAACCCACTTCAGCGTTCTTGCCAGGAGAATTCCAGGGATAGGGGAGCCTGGTGGGTGGCCGTCTATGGGGTCGAACAGAGTTGGACACGACTGAAGCGACTTAGCAGCAGCAGCAGCAGTGCCAGTTTCAGAGGGAAAATGTACATCTCCCAGATGACCAAGTTGACAGCATTCAAGTCACTAATAACACTCAACGTAGCCACATGTCAGGGCAGATTCCATCTAGGTAACTTCAGAAACTTCTGTCCAGGCCTGTCTTCAGCCTCTGCTTTCCATTCCTTAATTGTGTTCATTCAATCAGCAGACAGTATGAAATATAGGCAATGAGTAGGTACCTGGGGAAGATGATGAAGACTGTAAGGACAAAGAATCTTTCAGATAAGGGGCAGACAACACCACAGATTGGTGATAAGATGGAGGAAGTTTGAGAGGAGAATGAAGGGCCGATTTCAGAGCTAGCATCTGGCCATTAGGATGATGGCAGCTGCTCCAGACCTGGCTGCAGACCTAGGGGAGATATTTCCACACGCAATAAATTAATGTGGTCTCTGTACTCAGTGAACTTTTACAACCTTAAAGCCTCAGCCTGTGATACTATACCAAGTACAAAGTCATAGCTTAGACATTCAGGAGATATTAATCTAGGGAGGGTGTGTGAGACTTGTAGGAGATGTGTTCTATCAGACATGTTTTAACACTTAGCATAATTACTAGGGCTCAAGCCAGGACTCACTTATATGCATGCAGACTGTTCTCTAAGGCATATTCCAATTATGAGATCATATAACCTCATATTTGGGATTTCACTTTCTTGGTGAGTACTTTTCCACTTATAAAAAATAAAGATAGCTTAAAAGACTAATCTTTGTATTAGGACTATTCTATCAATTCCCACTTTGACCAATTGTGCTCGGTAACTTCCTGCCACTACTAAATATGTCCAACTATATAGTATCTCCTTCTTCCATGCCAGAGGCACTACAGGAAGTGTAACGGCAGATAACACACAAAAGCACATTTACAGCTCACGATTCTTTGCTAATTTTCCTATCAGTTGATGTATCCATAGGCTGATTGGGGTATTAAAGTCCCCGTTTATAATTGTGGTTCTGTTAATTTCCCCTTTCCTTCTTGCTTGCATTTCCCTTGCATCTTGAGGTGTTCCAAAATGGCACAATGGACTAGTTATACCTAGTTATTATATATAGTCATTACACTCATTAGTAATGGAGTCGACTTTTCTCCACTGCACAAGGAATATCCTCCAGAATAGATCGAATCCTGTCCCATAAACCTACCTTGATAAATTAAAAAAAAAAAAAAGAATTTCAAGCATCTTTTCCAATCAAAATTAAGTAAGATTAGGTGTCAACTGCAGAGGAAAACAAAAACAAAAATCCACCATATGGAGGCTAAATCACACACATCTGAATAATCAACAGATCATAAAAGAAATCAAAATGGAAATCAAATTTAAATACAAACTAATGAAAATGAAAACATGGTAGCCAAAGCTTTGGATTAAGTGTTTAGAAGGAGAGGTACAGCATATAAGCCTGGCTCAAGGAAGAAGAGGAACATCAAAGAAATAGCCTACCTTTACATTTAAAGCAAACACCAAAAGAACAACCCCAAGGTTAGGAGAATGAAAAGAATAATAAAAATTGGAGCGGAAATAAGTGAAAAAGAGACAAAGGTGGCTATTGCAAAGTTCAATAAAGGGAAAACCTGATTCTTAAAATCATAAATCAAACAAAAAGCATTATCCAGATTGATCAAGGGGAAAAATAAAGGGGGGGGGGGTGGAGAAGAATCAAAACAATAAAATTAGAAGTGAAAATGGAGAAATCACAGCAGACAACAAAGAAACAAATAAGATCATAAGAGATTACTGTGAGCAATTATAGGTCACTAGAATGGATAACATTGAAGAAATTGGATAAATCTTAGAAAAAAATAACAGTCCACAACTGAGTGAGAAAGAAGCAGGAAAGCTTAACAGATGCATGAGAATCATGAACATTACAGCTCAAATAAAAAATCTTTCAACAATCAAAAGACCACAACCAGATGGTTTCACAGACGAATCCTGCAATTTTTTTTTTCTTTTTCTTTCTTTCTTTCTTTCTTTCTTTTTTTTTTTTTAGAATTTACCAAGAAAAGATTTATGGAAGAACAGTTAACCAACTCAAACTCTTCCAGAAAATTGCAGAGGATGGTAAGCTCCCAAATTCATTGTATGAGGCCACCATCACCCTAATACTGAAATCAGACAGATTCAATAAAGAAAGAAAACTATAGGCCGATATCAGTAAACATATTTATAAACATAGATACAGAAAATTTCTTGCAACTTCTATAAGCACATTGGCTTCATTCTATGATTGCAAGAATTCTTTAATATTTGCAAATCAATTAATCAATATGATGCACCATATTAAACTGAAAGAATAAAGACCATATGGTCACCTCAATAGATGCAGAGAAGGTCTTTGAAAAAATTTAACACTCACTTATGATAATTCTCCAGAAAGCAGTTATAAAAGGAGCATATCTCAACACAATAAAAGCCATATATGAGAAAACAAGGGCAAACAGTATTTTCAATGGTGAAAAAGTGAAAGCATTTTCTCTAAAATCAGGAACAAAACAAAGGTGCCGACTCTGACCACAGGTGTTCAACACTGATGTGGAAGTCCTATCCAAAACTGTCAGAGAACAAAATGAAATAAAAAGGAATAGAGGTTGGCTAAGGGGGGGGGGGGGGAATGGGGGAGGGGGGAATCCTCCTGTTTGCAGAATACATGATCCTCTACATAGGAAGCCATAAATACACCATGAGAATATTACTAGTGCTAATTGATTAATATGATAATGTTGTGGGTTATAATGTATTGCACAGTATTCCCTTGCATTACTATACATGAACAATGAGAAAACAGAAAGAGAAATTAAGGAAACAACAATGAAAAGAATAGCATACTTCAGGGTATATTTACACAAAGATGCAAGAAGACTTACGTGTGTATATATATATATATATATAAAACTATAAAACAATGATGACAGAAAGAAAGAAGAGGCAAATAAATGGAGAATTATACCAGGTTGTTGGACTTGAAGAAATAACATAGTAAAAATGAGTATACAAATTGAAACAAACTGCAGGTTCAATGCAGTCCTTATCAAGTTACCAATGGTATTATTCACAGAACTAGAATAAATACTTTCACAGTATGTATACTTTCACAGTAGGCATAGAAACACAAGGAAGAGGGGTGGTCCTAAGATTGCAGAGGAATAGGATGTGAAGACCACTTTCTCCCTCACAAATTCCTCAAAAGAACATTTCAACACTGAGCAAAACAACTTCTGTAGGCTGGCAGAGGACATCAGGCAACCAGAAAAGCAGACCATTGTCTTCAAAAACAGGTAGGAAAAAATATAAAAGATGAAAAAAGAGACAAAGGAGGTGGGGAGGGAGCTCCGTCCCGGGAAGGGAAGCCCGTCCTGGGAAGGGAATTTTAAGAAGAGAGGTTTCCAAACACCAGGAAACACTCTCCCTGCCGAGTCTGTGGCAAGCCTTGGAAACACAGAGGGTAACATAACAGGAAGGGAAAAATGAAGAAATAATTAAAATCAAGAGGTTACAAGCCCAACAGTAACTCTCCCAGCGGAAAAGCAGCACAGACGCCTGCATCTGCCACTGGGAAGTGGGGGCAGGGAAGGGAAGCGCGGGAGGCATGGGCTGCAGTGTTTTGTAAGAATCCGGCAGGAACGCCCCACGCTCAACCAGGATGATCTAACTGGGGCTAGCTAACCAGACTGTGGGATAGCTACCATGTGAAAAGCTCGAACATAGGACACCTCCAGGACCGAGCACAGAACAAAGGACGGAGCGGAAAAAGCCGGCTGCAGACCATCCCCCACCGGGGAAAGGCAGCCAGAGCCGTAAGGGCTGGAAAGGGGCAATTGCAGACCCGGAGAGACTTCACTTACCAAACTGCAAGCAGGCTTCTTTGCTATGACTTCTGGGGGTGCTGGACAGTCATCATCTGCCTCACAAAGGGCACCAGTGGTCCACCCAGAAAACTGAGCAGCAGAGGCAGAAAAGGCGACAAGTCGCAGCTATCGTGCTCACCAAACTCCTGAGCTACTCAGACCCGGGAAGGGCACAAAACACAGTCCCAACTGAATCTGTGCCTCTGAGGGATACCTGAGCACTGAACCTGAGTGGCTTAGACCAGGGGAGTGCACGCAGCCTAGGGCCGGCCTCAGACGGTTCCCGGCTGAGCATCGTAGAGCCGGAGCGGTGTGTACGCAGTGAGAAGGGACAAGTACAGCAGGGCTGAGACACTATGTGCACACGACAGCGCTATTTGTTTGCAGCATCCCCCCTCCCCACAGTGCGACTGAACTAGTGAGCCTAAAAAACCAGCATAAAGAAGAAGTTAAACAGAGGGAACCGCCTTGGAAGTGGCCCCACAATGCCCACAACATCAGAGAAGGGCCAGGTATATTTTTACTATTTTTAAATTCATTCCTTTTTTTTTCCCTTTTTTTCTTTTTCTGACTTTTTTTTTAATAGCTAAGTCTTCTATTTCTCCTCTAATTTTTATTTCTATAACCTATTATTAATATTCAAAAAAACGACGTTTTTTTTTTTAAAGGCAAATACCATATATAGTCTCTGGGTGGTTATTGGTGTGTGTGTGTGTGTGTGTGTGTGTGTGTGTGTGTGTTAAATAATTTTTATGGCTTTTTTTTTCTTTTTTCCCTTTTTCCTTCTGCTTCTTTTCTTTAATATTGTATTTTTGAAAATCCAACCTCTTCTCTAGATTTTTAGTCTTTACTCTTTGGTTTCTGTTGTCAATTTTGTACATTTAAAAACACAAACTTCACTACCCAATTTTACCTGAGAGTGAGATTACAGGCTTGACCACTCTCTCCTCCTTTGGACTCTCCTTTTTCTCCACCAGGTGGCCTCTGTCTTTCTCCCCCATCTCTTCTCTATCCAACTCTGTGAATCTCTGTCTGTTGCAGACGGTGGAGAACACCTAAGGAACTGGTTACTGGCAGGATTTGTCTCTCTCCTTCTCATTCCTCTCTCTTATTCTCCTGGCCACCTCTGTCTACTTCCTCCCTCTTCTCTTCCCTGTATAAATCCATAAATACCTCTGAGCGGTCCAGACTATGGAGCGCACATAAGGAAGTGACTACTGGCTAGCTCGCTCTCTCCTCTTTTTATCTCACCGCATCTCATTCCAGTCACCTCTAACTACCCCCTCCCTCTTCTCTTCTCCTTGTAACTCAGTGAACTTCTCTGGGTGTCCCTCAATGTGGAGAATCTTTTCATCTTTAACCTCGATGTTGTATCATTGGTGCTATATAGATGGAGAAGTCTAGAGGCTACTGGAAAAATAAAACTGAAAACCAGAAGCAGGAGGCTTAAGTCCAAACCCTGAAAACATCAGAGAACTCCTGAATTTAGGGAACATTAAGCAATAGGAGCTCATCAAATGCCTCCATACCTACAGTGAAACCAAGCTCCACCCGAGGACCAAGAAGTTCCAGAACAAGACATACCACACAAATTCTCCAGCAACACAGGAACACACTCCTGAACTTCAATATGTATCAGCTCAAAGTTACTCCAAAACCTTTGACGTCTCATAACCCATTACTGATCACTCCATTGCACTCCAGAGAAAAGGAACCCAGCTCCACCCACCAGAACTCCAACACAGGCCTCCCTAACCAGGAAACCTAGACAAGCCACTGATAGAACCCCACCCAAAGTGAGGAAGGTCCATAATAAAGAGAACTCCACAGATTGCCAGAATATAAAAAGGCCACCCCAAACGCAGCAATATAATCAAGATGAAGAGACAGAAGAATACTCAGCAGGTAAAGGAACAGGAGGGTTGCCCAACAAACCAAACAAAAGAGGAAGAAGTAGGGAATCTACCTGAGAAATAATTCTGAATATTAATAGTGAAAATGATCCAAAATCTTGAAATCAAAATGGAATCACAGATAAATAGCTTAGAGACAAGGATTGAGAAGATGCAAGAAAGGTTTAACAATGACCTAGAAGAAATAAAAAAGAGTCAGTATATAATGAATAACGCAATAAATGAGATCAGAAACACTCTGGAAGCAACAAATAGCAGAATAATGGAGGCAGAAGATAGGATTAGTGAAATAGAAGATAGAATGGTAGAAATAAATGAATCAGAGAGGAAAAAAGAAAAATGAATTAAAAGAAATGAGGACAATCTCAGAAACCTCCAGGACGATATGAAACGCTCCAACATTCGAATTATAGGAGTCCCAGAAGAAGAAGAAAAAAAGAAAGACCATGAGAAAATCCTTGAGGAGAAAATAGTTGAAAACTTCCCTAAAGTGGGGAAGGAAATAATCACCCAAGTCCAAGAAACACAGAGAGTTCCAAATAGGATAAACCCAAGGCGAAACACCCCAAGACACATATTAATCAAATTAACAAAGATCAAACACAAAGAACAAATATTAAAAGCAGCAAGGGAAAAACAACAAATAACACACAAGGGGATTCCCATAAGGATAACAGCTGATCTTTCAATAGAAACTCTTCAGGCCAGGAGGGAATGGCAAAACATACTTAAAGTGATGAAAGAAAATAACCTACAGTCCAAATTACTGTACCCAGCAAGGATCTCATTCAAATACGAAGGAGAAATCAGAAGCTTTACAGACAAGCAAAAGCTGAGAGAATTCAGCACCACAAAACCAGCTCTCCAACAAATTCTAAAGGATATTCTCTAGACAGGAAACACAAAAAGGAAGTATAAACCCGAACCCAAAACAATAAAGTAAATGGTAACAGGATCATACTTATCAATAATTACCTTAAATGTAATGGGTTGAATGCCCCAACCAAAACACAAAGACTGGCCGAATGGAAACAAAAACAAGACCCCTCTATATGCTGCTTACAAGAGAGCCACCTCAAAACAAGGGACACATTCAGACTGAAAGTGAAGGGCTGGAAAAAGATATACCATGCAAATAGAAACCAAAAGAAAGCAGGAGTGGCAATACTCATTTCCGATAAAATAGACTTTAAAACAAAGGCTGTGAAAAGAGACAAAGAAGGCCACTACATAATGATCAAAGGATCAATCCAAGAAGAAGATATAGCAATTATAAATATATATATGCACCCAAAATAGGAGCACCACAATATGTAAGACAACTGCTAACAAGTATGAAAGGGGAAATCAACAATAACACAATAATAGTGGGAGACTTTAATACCCCACTCACACCTATGGACAGATCAACTAAACAGAAAATTAACAAAGAAACGCAAACTTTAAATGATACATTAGACCAGTTAGACCTAATTGATATCTATAGGACATTTCACCCCAAAACAATGAATTTCACCTTTTTCTCAAGCGCTCACGGAACCTTCTCCAGGATAGATCACATCCTGGGCCATAAATCTAACCTTGACAAATTCAAAAAAATCAAAATCATTCCAAGCATCTTTTCTGACCATAATGCATTAAGATTAGATCTCAATTACAGGAGAAAAACTATTAAAAATTCCAACATATGGAGGTTGAACAACACACTTCTGAATAACCAACAAATCACAGAAGAAATCAAAAAAGAAATCAAAATATGCATAGAAACTAATGAAAATGAAAACACAACAACCCAAAACCTGTTTGACACTATAAAAGCAGTGCTAAGAGGAACTTTCATAGCAATACAGCCATACCTCAAGAAACAGGAAAAAAGTCAAATAAGTAACCTAACTCTACACCTAAAGCAACTAGAAAAGGAAGAATTGGAGAAGCCCAGAATTAGTAGCAGGAAAGAAATCTTAAAAATTAGGGCAGAAATAAATGCAAAAGAAACAAAGGAGACCATAGCAAAAAATCAACAAAGCCAAAAGCTAGTTCTTTGAAAAGATAAATAAAATTGACAAACCATTAGCTAGACTCATCAAGAAGCAAAGAGAGAAAAATCAAATCAATAAAATTAGAAATGAAAATGGGGAGATCACAACAGGCAAACAGAAATGCAAAGGATCATAAGAGACTACTATCAGCAGTTATATGCCAATAAAATGGTCAACGTGGAAGAAATGGACAAATTCTTAGAAAAGTACAATTTTCCAAAGCTGAACCAGGAAGAAATAGAAAATCTTAACAGACCCATCACAAGCATGGAAATTGAAACTGTAATCAGAAATCTTCCAGCAAACAAAAGCCCAGGTCCAGACGGCTTCACAGCTGAATTCTACCAAAAATTTCGAGAAGAGCTAACACCTAACCTCCTCAAACTCTTCCAGAAAATTGCAGAGGAAGGTCAGCTTCCAAACTCATTCTATGAGGCCACCATCACCCTAGTACCAAAACCTGACAAAGATACTACAAAAAAGAAAACTACAGGCCAATATCACTGATGAACATAGATGCAAAAATCCTCAACAAAATTCTAGCAATCAGAATCCAACAACACATTAAAAAGATCATACACCATGACCGAGTGGGCTTTATCCCAGGGATGCAAGGATTCTTCAATATCCGCAAATCAATCAGTGTAATTCACCACATTAACAAATTGAAAAATAAAAACCATATGATTATCTCAATAGATGCAGAGAAGGCCTTTGACAAAATTCAACATCCATTAATGATAAAAACTCTCCAGAAAGCAGGAATAGAAGGATCATACCTCAACATAATAAAAGCTATATATGACAAACCGGCAGCAAACATTATCCTCAATGGTGAAAAATTGAAAGCATTTCCCCTAAAGTCAGGAACAAGACAAGGCTTCCAACTTTCACTGCTACTATTCAACATAGTTTTGGAAGTTTTGGCCACAGCAATCAGAGCAGAAAAAGAAACAAAAGGAATCCAAATTGGAAAAGAAAAAGTAAAACTTTCACTGTTTGTAGATGACATGATCCTCTACATAGAAAACCCTAAACACTCCACCAGAAAATTACTAGAGCTAATCAATGAATAGAGTAAAGTTGCAGGATATAAAATCAACACACAGAAATCCCTTGCATTCCTATACACTAATAATGAGAAAGTAGAAAAAAAATTTAAGGAAACAATTCCATTCATCATTGCAACGAAATGAATAAAATACTTAGGAATATATCTACTTAAAGAAACTAAAGATCTATACATAGAAAACTATAAAACACTGGTGAAAGAAATCAAAGGGGACACTAATAGATGGAGAAATATACCATGTTCATGGATTGGAAGAATCATTATAGTGAAAATGAGTACACTACCAAAAGCAATTTACAAATTCAACGCAATCCCTATTAAGCTACCAGCCATATTTTTCACAGAACTAGAACAAATAATTTCAAGATTTGTATGGAAATACAAAACACCTCGAATAGCCAAAGCAATCTTGAGAAAGAAGAATGGAACTGGAGGAATCAACTTGCCTGACTTCAGGCTCTACTACAAAGCCACAGTCATCAAGACAGTATGGTACTGGCACAAAGGCAGAAATATAGATCAATGGAACAAAATAGAAATCCCAGAGATAAATCCACACACATATGGACAGCTTATCTTTGACAAAGGAGGCAAGAATATACAATGGAGTAAAGACAATCTCTTTAACAAGTGGTGCTGGGAAAACTGGTCAACCACTTGTAAAAGAATGAAACTAGGTCACTTTCTAACACCGCATACAAAAATTAACTCAAAATGGATTAAAGATCTAAATGTAAGACCAGAAACTATAAAACTCCTAGAGGAGAATATAGGCAACACACTCTCCGACATAAATCACAGCAGGATCCTCTATGATCCACCTCCCAGAATACTGGAAATAAAAGCAAAAATAAACAGATGGGATGTAATTAAAATTAAAAGCTTTTGCACAACAAAGGAAAATATAAGCAAAGTGAAAAGACAGCCTTCTGAATGGCAGAAAATAATAGCAAATGAAGAACTGACGAACGACTAATCTCAAATATATACAAGCAACTTATGCAGCTCAATTCCAAAAAATTAAACGACCCAATCAAAAAATGGGCCAAAGAACTGAATAGACATTTCTCCATAGCAGACATATGGGTGGCTAACAAACACACGAAAAGATGCTCAACATCACTCATTATTAGAGAAATGCAAATCAAGACCACAATGAGGTACCACTTCACACCAGTCAGAATGGCTGCGATCCAAAAATCTGCAAGCAATAAATGCTGGAGAGGGTGTGGAGAAAAGGGAACCCTCCTACACTGTTGGTGGGAATGCAAACTAGTACAGCCACTTTGGAGAACAGTGTGGAGATTCCTTAAAAAATGGCAAATAGAACTACTGTATGACCCAGCAATCCCACAGCTGGGCTTACATATCGAGGAAACCAGAATTGAAAGAGACACATATATCCGAATGTTCATCACAGCACTGTTTATAATAGCCAGGACATGGAAACAACCTAGATGTCCATCAGCAAATGAATGGATAAGAAAGCTGTGGTACATATACACAATGGAGTATTACTCAGCCATTGAAAAGAATACATTTGAATCAGTTCTAATGAGATGGATGAAACTGGAGCCGATTATACAGAGGGAAGTAAGCCAGACAGAAAAACACCAATACAGTATACTAACACATATATATGGAATTTAGAAAGATGGCAATGACGACCCTGTATGCAAGACAGGAAAAAAGACACAGCTGTGTATAACGGACTTTTGGACTCAGAGGGAGAGGGAGAGGATGGGATGATTTGGGAGAATGGCATTGTAACATGTATACTATCATGTAAGAATCAAATCGCCAGTCTATGTCCGACGCAGGATACAGCATGCTTGGGGCTGGTGCACGGTGATGACCCAGAGAGACGTTATGGGGAGGCAGGTGGGTGGGGGGTTCATGTTTGGGAACGCATATACACCCGTGGTTGATTCATGTCAATGTATGGCAAAACCAATACAGTATTGTAAATTAAAATAAAGGGAAAAATTATTTTAAAAAATTAAAAAAAATTAAAACAAGCATAAAAATTTAGGACATAAACAGAAAATAAATTGAATTACAGGAGGAAAAAAAAGAAACACAAGGTAACTTCTAATTGCAAAATCAATCTTGAGTAAGAAGAACGGAAATTTAAGAATCCACCTGCTGATTTCAGAATATACAAAGACAGTAAAACATTAGCACAAGGACAGAAATCTAAATAAATGGAAGCTTTGGAGTTTCAGCTTTAGCATCAGTCCTTCCAATGAACACCCAGAACGGATCTTCTTTAGAATGGACTGGTTGGATCCCCTTGCAGTCCAACGGACTCTCAAGAGTCTTCTCCAACACCACAGTTCAGAAACATCAACTCTTTGGTGCTCAGCTTTCTTCACAGTCCAAACCTCACATCCATACATGGCCTCTGGGAAAACCAGTGGTCTGACTAGATGGTCCTTTGTTGGCATAGTTATGTCTGTGCTTTTGAATATACTACTTTTCTTCTAAGGAGTAAATGTCTTTTATTTTCATGGCTGCAATCACCATGTTCAGTGATTTTGGAGCCCCCCAAAATAAAGTCTGATTTGTTTCCACTGTTTCCCCTTCTATTTGCCATGAAGTGATGGGCCTGGAGGCCATGACCTTAGTTTTGTAAAGCTGAACTTAAGCCAAAATTTTCACTCTCCTCATCACTTTACTCAAGAAGCTCTTAAGTTGTTCTTCACTTCCTGCCATATGGGTGATGTCATCTTCATATCTGAGGCTATTGATATTCCTTCCATCAATCTTGTTTCCAGCTTGTGTTTCTTACAGCCTAGCATTTCTCAAGATGCACCGTGTGTTTAAGTTAAATAAGCAGGGTGACAATATACAACCTTGATGTACTCCTTTTCCTAATTGGAACCAAACTGCTGCTCCAAGTCCAGCTCTAACTGTTACTTCCTGATCTACATACAAGTTTCCCAGGATTCAGGTCAGGTTGTCTGGTATTCTCATTTCTTTCAGAATTTTCCACAGTTTATGGTGATCCACACAGTCAAAGGCTTTGGCATAATCAATAAAGCAGAAATATTTTTTCTGGAACTCGCTGGCTTTTTACAATGATAACAGCAGATGTTGTGGTTCACACATCGTTCAACCCTGGCCTGGAGAATTTTCAGCATTGTTCACAAGCATGTGAGGTGAGTTCAGTTTTGTGGTAGTTTGAACATTCTTTGGCATTGCGTTTCTTTGGGATTGAAATGAAACCTGACTGTTTCCTGTCCTGTAACCACTGCTGAGTTTACCAACTTTCTGCCATATTGAGCACAACACTTTCACACCATCATGTTTTAGGATTTCGAATAGATCAACTGGAATTCCAACACCTCCACTGGCATTGTTCATAGTGATGTTTCCTAAGGCCCACTTGACTTCCTATTCCTGGATGTCTGACTCTAGGTGAGGGTAAGTGATAACACCATTGTGATTATCTAGGTCCTAAAGATGTTTTTGTATAGTTTTTCTTCGTATTCTTGCCACCTCTTAATATCTCCTGCTTCTGTTAGGTCCATACCATTTCTGTTAATTATTGAGCTCATCTTGGCATGAAATATTCCCTTGGTATCTCTAAATTTTGAAGAGACTCTAGTCTTTCCCATTCTATCATTCTCCTCCATTTCTTTGCATTGATTGGTGGGGAAGATTTTCTTAACTCTCCTTGATATTCTCTGGAACTCTGCATTGAAACGGATAAATCTTTCATTTTCTCCTTTGCTTTTGTCTTGTCTTCTTTTCACAGTTCATTGTAAGGCCTTCTCAGACATCTGTTTTGCTTTTTTTGTTTTGTTTTCTTTTTCTTGAGGATAGTCTTGATTCCTGTCCCTTGTACAATGTCACAAACCTCCGTCCATAGTTCATATGTCATGTATAACTTGTTAAATGCCAGGCTTGAAGAAACACAAGGATGAATCAAGATTGAAGGGAGCAATATCAACAGTGTCAGATACTTTGATGAAATCACTCATGGCAAAACGTGAAAAAGATGTAAAGAACCTCTTGATAAAAATGAAAGAGGAGTGTGAAAACTGTAGGTTAAAATTCAACATTCAGAACAGATCATGATATCTAGTCACACCACTACTTAGCAAATGGATGGAGAAACAATGGGAAAACCAAAACACTTTATTTTGGGGGGCTCCAACATAATTGCAGATTGTGACTACAGCCATGAAATGGCTTGGAAGGAATTCCTGCTTGGAAGGAATGTTATGACCAACCTAGATAGCATATTCAAAAGCAGAAACATTTCTTTGCCAGCAAAAGTCCACCTGGCCAAACTATGTTGTTCCCAGAGGTCATGCACAGATGTGATATCTGGACTGGAAAGACAGCTCAGTATGCAGGAATTGATGCTTTGAAAATGTGGTGTTAGTGAAGACTTTTGAGAGTCTCTTGGACTGCAAGGACGCTAAAGGAAATCAGTCCTGAATATACACTGGAAGCACTGATCCTGAAGCTGAAACTCCAATAATCTGGACCCTGATCTGAAGAGTGGATTCATTGAACAAGACCCTGATGCTGGGAATCATTGAAGCCAACAGAAGAAGAGGATGATCGAGGATGAGATGGTTAGATGGCATCACCAGCTCGATCGACATGAGTTTGTGGAGGTTCAGGTAATTGGTGATGGACAGGGAGCATGACATGCTGCAGAACATGGGGTCGCAAAAGTTAAACACGACTGAGAGACTGAACTGAATTGAACTCAAATGTAGAAGTACGTACATTTTTACGTGCAAATAGAGTGATTCTTGTTTGCCTCCATGATCTATCACATTTTTTCTTTCACTTTATGAAAATCAGGAAGCTGTTTTTCTTATGTGACATTCGGACTCCTCTATACCTCATATATGAATCTAGGTCATGGATGTCTACCATTAATGTGAAGTTCTGGATATTTCATATAGGACACTCTTGACACTGCTTTTTGAAGTTATAGAAAACCTGTATGCAAATGGAATTATCTCTATTCCACAAATTAAAATCTGGGCACCCCTGTTTCTTAATGAAGTAAGGAGTTTGCTGTATTTCTAATAATATATACCGAAACAAAGATTGATTCCATGAAGTGGGGAATGGTTTGTTTTTACTGTATCAAGACCTAGGTGCTAAGTCTCCATCATGGAATCTGGACTTTTCTATATTTCATATTTCAGTTCAGATTGGACATTATTGTATAAGAAAATGGATATCTCTATATTTCATATGAAGCACTGGTTCTTCAGCTACAGAAAGATCTATGTTCCCTTTTTGCTTATGTTTTCGCATGCCTTGAACATTTGTGTGTCTAACCACATGAGCTTATTGCACACGTTTGTGTGTATTTCTGTGTGGATGTATGTTCAACCACAGCTGGCAGAGATGAATGTTACAGACTATGAGATATGGAGCAAGCAGAAGTCTCACCAGGCATCCACAGAGTGTGGGAGACTGGTCCTTGCATCTCTGAGGTGGTCCTGATCAAGACAGGAATGAGGAGAGGATGGCCAGTGACAACTCAGGACAGAGTGTTCACAAACTTGGATTTACATCAAGAGACATAAAGAAGCTCACAGTTTCTGCTGTGTTGGTGTGTGTGTGTGTGTGTGTGTGTGTGTCTGTGTGTCTGTGTGTGTGTTTACCAGGAAGACGATGTAGAAGGCCTGAGGACTCATCCAGTGTAAATCCAGTGGGGTGGGGCTTTTGAAGCATAGCCTGTGGACCCCTCAGTCTATGAGAATTGGGCTGGCCTGTGGAAATGGTGGATATGGCTATAACTGTATCCAAGTCTGTGTAGAGGTGAATGTCCTTCAGAAAAGAGTAGAGACTGGAAGGAGGAGGAATGGAAAGATAAGCTAGTGCACTGGAGAAGTTTCCCATATTAGAGGAAGGCTCTGGGATAGTGCTGCCTTGGATCAGCCCATCAGGAAGCACACTCTATCATCATGTGAAACAAATGACATGATAAGGTAGGGTCCTTCATTGTGAAAGCACAGGCATCCTAGAAGAGAAGAGGTTACCTTGGTTGTGTCCATGGGCTTCCACCCTACCTGACAGTGCAGAAAGGTGAAGAAAGTGCAGAAGTGGGATGTAGTTATTTCCCCCTTTTGCTGGTTTGTGCCTGTGAGGAAGTGAAGATGGCAAAGTAGAAGGGTGTGAACTCATCTTTTCCTGTAATAGCTCCAAAATTACAGCTTGTTGCTAAATTACCATTGACAGGAGAATATTGGTTCCCACCCCCCCAAAAAAAAAACAAAAAACAAAAAACAAAAGGTCCAAGCAAAGGTAAAGTCCCAAGAAGACTGCAGCAGGGGTGAATTTGCATTTAGAATCAATACCTACCAGCCACACTGAGTGCTCAATAAAATATTTTGTGCACCTATACTCAGGGACTGCCCCTAAACAGAGTCAGAACTGCCTTTGAGTGGTTGAGGGTCTCCTGCAGAGGCATGGGTCAGCAATGGTCTGACAAGGAAGAGATATCTGGCTGCTACAGCCCTTGTTCATTCAGTTTGTGACCTAAGCCCTCTCAGAGGAGGTAACCTTTCAACCGACCAAGAAGTGGCCTAGCGCACAATCCACCAATTGCAGGATAATTTTTCTAAATAAATTCTTGTACAGGTAAGGAAGTTTTAGAACAACTACAGCTTTTTCAACGTGGGATCGGGCAAAGGGACGGAAACCCCACAGGACTGAGAACGCACAGGAAATTTGACATTGGAGGCCAGCTGGATTTGATTATAGAACTTCCACTGGACTGAAGCAGACTACTGGAAGGCACAAACAAAGCCTTGTGTTCACCAGGAGCCAAGAGTAAGAGTAGTGTTCCCACAAGAAACTGAGCCAGTGTTGCTTGTGAGTGTCCAGTAGAGACATGGTCCAAGAATGGGAAGCATCAGGGTGATGGGCACTGAATACAAGAGTGCTTGCTCAAGTCCTTTTGAAGAAGGTCCAAATTACTTTCATTACCCATACCATAGTTAGGCCTCAGTTCAAACAACAGGGCTTGAATGCAGCCAAACCCATCAAGAGCAAATTGGATTAAAGATTTACTGAATATGGCCCCATATATCAGAATAGGACTCAGATTCAGGAAGACTCTACACATGGACATCACCAGATGGTCAAGACTAAAATCAGATTGATTATATTCTTTGCAGCTAAAGATGTAGAAGCTCTATACTGTCAACAAAAAACAAGACCAGGAGCTGACTGTGGCTCAGATCATGAACACCTTATTATGAAATTCAGACTCAAATTGAAGAAAGTAGGGAAAACTGCTAGATCATTCAGGTATGACCTAAATCAAATCCCTTATGACCATACAGTGGAAGTGAGAAATAGGTTTAAGGTCCTAGATTTGATAGATAGCCTGCCTGATGAACTATGGGATGAGATTCCTAACATTGTACAGGAGACAGGGATCAAGACCAACCCCACAGAAAAGAAATGCAAAAAAGCAAAATGGCTTTCTGGGGAGGCCTTACGAATAGCTGTGAAAAGAAGAGAGATGAAAAGGAAAGGAAAAAAGGAAAGATATAAACATCTGAATGCAGATCCAGACAATAGCAAGAAGAGAAAAGAAAGCCTTCCTCTGTGATGAATGCAAAGAAATAGAGGAAAACAACAGAATGGAAAAGACTAGAAATCTCTTCAAGAAAATCAGAGATACCAAGGGAATATTTCATGCCAAGATGGTCTTGATAAAGGATAGCAATGGTATGGACCTAACAGAAGCAGAAGATATTAAGAGGAGGTGGCAAGAATACACAGAAGAACTGTACAAAAAAGATTATCAGGACCCAGATAATCATGACGGTGTGATCACTCATCTAGAGCCAGACATCCTGGAACGTGAAGTCAAGTGGGCTTTGGAAAGCATCACCATGAACAAAGCCAGTGGAGGTGATGGAATTCCAGGTGAGCTGTTTCAAATCCAGAAAGATGGTGTTGTGAAAGTGCTGCACTCAATATGTCAGCAAATTTGGAAAACTCAGCAGTGGCCACAGGACTGGAAAAGATCAGTTTTCATTCCAATTCCAAAGAAAGGCAATGCCAAAGAATGCTCAAACTACCTCACAAATGTACTCATCTCACATGCTAGTAAAGTAATGCTCAAAATTCTCCAAGACAGGCTTTAGCAATACGTGAACCATGACCTTCCTGACGTTCATGCTAGTTTTAGAAAAGGCAGAGGAACCAGAGATCAAATTGCCAACATCTGCTGGATCATGGAAAAAGCAACAGAGTTCCAGAAAAAAACATATCTTGATGTTTTATTGACTATGCCAAAGCCTTTGACCGTGTGGATCACAATAAACTGTGAAAAATTCTGAAAGAGATGGGAATAGCAGAGCACCTGACCTGCCTCCTGAGAAATCTATATGCAGGTCAGGAAGCAACAGTTAGAACTGGACATGGAACAACAGACTGGTTGCAAATAGGAAAAGAAGTATGTCAAGGCTGTATATTGTCACCCTACTTATTTAACTTCTATGCAGAGAACATCATGAGAAAAGCTGGACTGGAAGAAATACAACCTGGAATCAAGATTGCCGGGAGAAATATCAATAACCTCATTTATGCAGATGACACCACCCTTATGCAGAAAGTGAAGAGGACCTAAAAAGCCTCTTGATGAAAGTGAAAGTGGAGAGTGAAAAAGTTGGCCTAAAGGTCAACATTCAGAAAACGAAGATCATGGCATCCGGTCCCATCACTTCATGGGAAATAGATGGGGAAACACTGGAAACAGTGTCAGACTTTATGTTTCTGGGCTCCAAAATCACTGCAATGTTGACTGCAGCCATGAAATTAAAAGACGCTTACTCCATGGAAGAAAAGTTATGACCAACCTAGATAGTATATTCAAAAGCAGAGACATTGCTTTGCCGACTAAGGTCCGTCTTGTAAAGGCTTTGGTTTTTCCTATGGTCATGTATGAATTGAGAGTTGGACTGTGAAGAAGGCTGAGTGCCAAAGAATTGATGCTTTTGAAATGTGGTGTTGGAGAAGACTCTTGAGAGTCCCTTGGACTGCAAGGAGATCCAAAGAGTCCATTCTGAAGGAGATCAGCCCTGGGATTTCTTTGGAAGGAATGATGCTGAAGCTGAAACTCCTGTACTTTGTCCGCCTCATGCGAAGTGTTGACTCATTAGAAAAGATCCTGATGCTGGGAGGGATTGAGGGCAGGAGGAGAATGGGACGACAGAAGATGAGATGGCTGGATGGCATCACTGACTCGATGGACATGATTCTGAGTGATCACGAGTTGGTGATGGACAGGGAGGCCCGGCATGCTGCGATTCTTGGGGTGGCAAAGAGGCAGGCAAAATTGAGCGACTGAACTGAGCTGAACTGAACTGTCTGTCCCATCAGGAAGTTTCCATAAGCCTCTTTTCCTTATCTATTAGATAGCAGACAAAACGAAAACCACAATCACAGAAAACAAACCAAACTGACCAAATGACCACAGCCTTGCCTATCTCAATGAAACTATGAGACGTGCCTTGCAGGGCCATACAGGATGGATTGGATATGGTGGAGAATTCTCACACAATGTGGTGCATCGGAAAAGGGAAATGGAAAACCTCTTTATTATTCTTGCTAACTTCATGAACAATATGAAAAACCAAAAAAATAGAACACTGAAAGGTGACCTCTCCAAGTTGGTTGACAGCCTATATGCTTCTGGAAGTCACTATAAAGGAAAAGATGGAGCCAAAGGGAAAACAACACCTAATTGTGGATATAACTATGGATACAACTAAAGTTTGATGCTGTAAAGAACGATATTTCATATGAACCTAGAATGGTTGGTTCATGAATGAAAGTAGATTGGAAGTAGTCAAACAGAAGATGACAAATTTAAACATCAGACTTTCAGGAATCAGTGAATTAAGATTCACTGGAATGGACGAATTTAATTCAGAAGACCATTCAATGCACAGTGAAACGGACAGGCATTGAGATAAAGCCTCATGTTCCTCTTAATTATTTCAGAATAGAAAATGTGACTATGAAAGTGAACATGTAAATTTAATATTGAAAAAAGAGAAATGTAGGAATATGTTGGCAACAGCAACATAAATTTTAGTCTACATTATCCTGAATGATCAATTACTGCTTGATAGATCAGTTGTAAGTAGTAATTATATGAAAGTAATTAAGTGTATTTATATAAAATATGGCTGATGAGTTGACCTTGAGAGAGAGATAGCAGATGCATTAGTGATTGTTTACACTGGGAACCATGCCTCCCACTTGTGGTGTAGGGAAAATATCCTCATGGGCTGACATATCGCTGTATCTAACGGTCAGGTCCAAGGCTGATCATCAATCAAAATCAGGTATCTGCAAAGGAGATGAGACATGGTACGGAGAAGTAGAAATAGTCATAGTAACAAAATCCTCCCTGTGGTCGTTTGCTTGATTGCAGCTGCTCTGTGAATGCTGGTGTAAAAAGATCAACAGATTTTAAGTATCAGCTTGATCTATCACAATTTGCTCTTCCAGTCTAGCTGACATTGATGATGAAGAAACAAATCACTATGATTTGGGACACTTGTATTAGCAAATATGTGGCTGGAAGAAAGCTTTCATATGAAAGACACACTTAACATTGTGGACGCTGAAAATACACACTCTCCTCTAGTTTCAGGAAAACATCCAGGAGAGATGATCATTCACATCAATCCTTCCTGTAGCATGTGTCATCTTGTAATCACGAACTAGTGAAGGTACTGGAGAGACAATTTTAGTGCCAACTCTTCTATTCATTCTCATTAAAAGTTGGGGATAGCACCACTTAACATTTGAATTATGATAGAACTTCAACTAAAACCAAAGAAGAACAGTATTAGTGACTTTTCAAACAAAGGTAAAATAGAGAAAGAAAGCCAGACTCGAAATAGTGATCCTTTTAAAACATACAAAGATAATAACTTCAAATAATACAACCCACTAATAGATTTACATACTTATCTATTCAAATTTATTTCACTCCTCATGTAACAATATATTGTATATGTACACTAAATACCCCTTTAAGTGGCTTCAGGATTTCTCTCTGGTTCCAAATTGGTAGCGAAACTTAACACTTAAATTTATTACACTTAAAATGTCTTAGTATACAGCCGTCCTCAACTTGAAAAGAATAGAAAAATATTTCAGTAGCATATTATCTCAATTTTAAAGTCAGTTTTAGTTACCTATGTTAACACAGTTAAATGGTCACTATATTAAAAAAAATATGTATTTCCTGTAATAATGGAAATTTATGGAATGCCTTACTCAAAACAGAGACAGTGTTTTCTCCTGTCAGACGGTCAGCTAGTGAAGCAATCTTTGAAAAAGGTGTTGCATTTTAAAGGTGATTGGAGTGTTGGAACCCTGGTGGTGTCAGTTTTGCTGAGGAGCCAGCAATCACGCGCAGAAAAGTTAAGGCCAATGGGATCATCTTCTAGCTTGTGCTTGCAGAAGCATGGTTGGTAGTTCTGGTTAGTCTTCTTCTATTGCCGGATTTTAGGTCTTAGCATGTAGCAAGAGGGGAAAATTCAATACTGTCCCCTCCTCACTGTGTGACTAAGCCCTAAGGTCCAGCTTCTTTGTCACTTTGGGATTTTTCAAATGCTTTCGTTTCCACACACTTTGTCATCACAGATGCATCATTCGATCTCAACAGAGCAAAAAGCAGTTCCCTCCCAGGTTGGCTTTCTAACCCCATGTTTCATCTTCCAGGCCCTATGCAAACTAATTCACCTGCATTGCAGTTTAGGGGATGCAGGACCACACCACAGATTCTCCGTTTGATTTTCACTCTGGACAAATTAAATGTTCTTAGCTTCTTCACCTTGCTTCCTTTCAGTCAAAAGTGACTTAAGTTTAGTGAGGTGACTTACCTGAATTCTCAATGTATTCCCAGCTTCTCCATCTCCCGTCCCAGGACACAGGCTTGGTTCTCCTCCTCTCGTCCTCCTTCTCCCATTTTCCCTCCATTCTTCCCAGTTATGTCTACTTTTCATATAGCCTTCTCTGTTGAGCAAGGTCTTCTGCTAATATTCATCTTATGATCTGGAGGAATGTTGTCTTACAGAAGGATTATTTGTGATGCCTCCATGAAAGAGATGCAGTCAACATGCTCTTTTATTTTCTGCCAAATCGGAAGTTCTGATTTTCTTTCTAGACAAACCAGGTAAGTCCTTTAGACATGCCGGTGAAACAACAAACATTACTTGACATGAATTAATCTGTTTGATGGAAGGTTACATATGTACTCACACAATTGGTACATCACTGACTTGAACATGCGAATAAACACACTTATTTTTCCTGAAGTTTTTGCTAATGACAAATTGTCATCAGCTTGAGGTAACATAGTTCTTTTGCAGATAAGAGATGGCACAGGAATTGGGCTCAAAATCAGTTCCTGAAAATATCTAGCTATTCATCAAACTGTCCTGACATTTTCCCGGAGCACAGATTTCTTTTTTCTGTTCTGGAACCTTGACTGTCTTAAGAGGGTGTCAAAGGTCAGAGACTGGCATGGGCATAATTTAATTCTTATACAAGAAGATGGCAGTTGACCAGGGATGCAACACTATGTAGATGATAACTTGAAAAAGGAGACTGAGGAAAAAAAATACAAAAAAATATTTTTAAAAGAACAGGCAGGTATAGTTAGCTGTACTCATGTAATCTTAATAGGTAAACCTTAATTGGAGTTTGGATAATAGAAAAAGCAAGGGGGTTTCATCAAGTCATCTACATCTACTTAATTGTCTCTGTTACTGGCTTAACACTGTGTGTGAAAATGAGGTCATTCAGTCGTGTCTGACTCTTTGAGACCCCTATGGACTGTAGCCTACCATTTCCTTCTCCTGGGGATCTTCCAGACCCAGTACCAAACTGGTCTGCACCATGGTCTGAGATGCACAAAGCATCTCAGATGCTTTATCACCTGAGCCAGCAGGGAAGCCCTTTGACTGCGAAGGTAACAACAAATTGTGGAAAAGTCTTAAAGAGATCAGAATACTAGACCACCATACCTGTTTCCAAGGAAGCATGCAGGCAGATCAAGGACATGGAAGTTGGAATTGGAAAAGGAATAGTGAACTGGTACAAAACAGGCAAGGAAATACATCAAGGTGATATATTGTCATCCAGCTTATTTGACTTCTATGCAGAGTACTTCATGGAAAGTAACTTGCTGAAAGAAATTGAATCTGGAAACAAAATCACTTTGAGAAGTAAGAATAGCCTCAGGTATAAGATGACAACACACAAATGGCTGAAAAACACTAGGAACTAAAGAGTCTTCTGAAGAAGATGAAAGGGGAAATTTAAAAAGCTAGATTAATACTCAATACAAAAAAAAAAAAACAAATACGAAAAATAACCTCATGGAATGTTGCCCCATCATTTTGAGATATTTCCATGGGATAGAGTTGAATTACTGATAGGTTTCACTTTCAGGACCTCCGCTATGACTATGTGATGTGACTGCAGCCATGAAAATAAAAGGCACTTGCCCCTTGGGTGAAAAGCTGTGACCAATCTAGAAACCGTATTACAAAGCTGAGAGATTATGGAACAAGATGTGAATAGTGAAAGTTGATTTTCAAGAGTAACGTATGGAGGAGTGAGCAGGAACACAAGAACTGACTGCCTAAATATGGATGCTTTACAACAGTAGGGCTAGAGAAGACGTGTGAAGGTTCCGTGGTGAGCATGGGGTTCAAACTTGTAAACCGTGAAGGGAATCATTTCTGACGATTCTCAGAAGGACTGATGCTGCACATGAAGAGCCAATATATCAGCCTCCTGAAGCCAAGAGCGAAATCGCTGGGAGGAAACTGATGCCTGGAAACATTGGATGCAGAAGAAGGGAACGACACAGGGCGAGATGGCTCCAAAGCATCACTGACTCAAAGGTCTTGGGTTTGAATAAAACTCTTGGGATATTTGAAGGGCAGGTGAGACCAGGGTTCTTGATGTATATGGACTCACAAGAGTCTGACAAGCCTGAGTGACTGAGCAACATCAAAAAATTAGAACCGGCATGCTTGGGAGATGGTTCAGATTGTATATTAAGTCTGTCACTGGAATTGGAATGGTAAGTGAGAATCAGGATAATTAAAAGGACACAGCTCTTGTCAGTTTCCTTGTTTTCTTCTCTCATATTGCACTTCCCACAATGTATGTTTAAGGCTTCCAAGAGAAGGAGAACAGCTGCGGTGTCATTCTGACATTCTGAGATAGTAACCTTATCCCACCTGTCACTTGGATCTACAATCTTAGCCTTAGGCAGAAGCAGGCATTGTCTGTAAACCTCTGCTAGTGCTGCCCATCTTCTGATGTGTTAACAGGCATGGTATGTGACCTTCAGAATGAGGTGAGAGTTAAACAATCTTATAGCTTCTCAATTAACTTCTCTAATCATGGGAGAAGCATCTTTGAGTTGTTTCCCCTAGGTGCCCTTAGGAATGTTTACAAGGGGCTCCATTACTAAGCATGAAAGTGTGTAGGTGACTGAATCCATTTTGATTTTTCCGCTTGCCTTCTTTGTGAATAGGCCATTCCTCTTCTCTTAATGTCAGCTTTTGACTTCAGATAAAGGTTGAGGCTTGTGGAAATGTGTGAATGTGTGTGAAAGTCCCATAAAACAGAGGACATGGAGTAGACAGTTTTCCTCTTTGAATCAGATCTCAAGACTTTTGGCTTTATCGATGCACTATGAGTGCATCTCAATTATTCATAAAATTATTATGTGATGACTGCCACACAGAGTTGAAGCCAGAAGTCCTGTATTGCCATCATCTTAGCAGTGTGATGGGACTTGGACATTTAAGGTATTATGTAAGAAGTATGTGGGCCATGTTATAACCTCCTTCTATTTTAACTTTCTGTCTGATATTCTTGGGAAAGGGGAAAATAAGGTCTACTATGTGGGAACAGAATTACAGATTCCATCCTTAGATTCTTTGATTCCTAAGAGTGTTCTTTGTTATTGGTGAGTGTGCAGCCTCCCATAGGAAGGTAGTATCCTATTATAGGAAGACCTGGTTGGAACTCCAGGGATCTCCTTAGCCTTCTCTGATACTGCCATATTAGCAGGTGGGTGTTTTGTAATTGCCAGACAAAATAGACATCTAAGGTCCCACTCAATTTTTGCTGGGTGATAGAGAGAGTTCCATAGTTTGTAACAAAGTTAGGGTGGAGTAGCTTGGTTATTATCGAAATGCTTTCAATCTGTTAATCTTACCCAGTTGTTTTGCACTTCGAAAAATGAAAGCAGACATTTGAATGGGCATTTCAATTTGTGCCCCTTTATAATTTTGAATTAGCCAATTCTTCAGCCAAAATCTCTATCATAATGGTCCAAAGGAGAACCTAGACATACACTCACATTCTTACAAACACATTCTTAATCTGATGCATGCACACACACACAAGGACAGCCTCAGTCTTATAGGCTCAAAACACAATTATGAAAGGAAAATAAAGCCCGAGGACTCAGAGAAGAACACCTATGAACTGCATAGAGTTCTCTGTTATTTGTTCTTAGTCTTAAGGTTGGAAGATATTTTGTAGATGAATGATTTCACTCTAGTGACCTTTTAAATCATAATGTTTTAAAATATCTAACTGCGTTCTGCATTGCCTGGGATCTTAGAATAATTTGCATGTAAGACTCTTCTATGTGGATCACAGTAAACTGTGGAGAATTCTGAAAGAGATGAAAATACCAGATCACCTGACCTGCCTCTTTAGAAATCTGTATGTAGGTCAGGAAGCAACAGTTAGAACTGGACATGGAAAAACAGACTGGTTTCAAATAGGAAAAGGAGTATGTCAGGTTGTATACTATCACCCTGCTTATTTAACTTATATGCAGAGTACACCATGACAAATGCTGGACTGGAAGAAACACAAGTGGGAATCAAGATTGGTGGGAGAAATATCAGTAACGTCAGATATGCAGATGACACCACTCTTATGGTAGAAAATGAAGTGGAAATAAAAAGTCTCTTGATGAAAGTGAAGGAGGAGAGTGAAACAGTTGGCTTAAAGCTCAACATTCAGAAAACAAAGATCATGGCTTCCGGTCCCATCACTTCATGGGAAATAGATGGGGAAACAGTGGAAACAGTGTCAGACTTCATTTATTTATTTATTTATTTTTTGGACTCCGACATCACTGCAGATGGTGACTGCAGCCATGAAATTAAAAGACACTTAGTCCTTGGAAGAAAGGTTATGATCAACCTAGTCACATATTCAAAAGCAGAGACATTACTTTGCTGACTAACGTCTGTCTAGTCAAGGCTCTGGTTTTTCCTATGGTCATGTATGGATGGGAGAGTTGGACTGTGAAGAAGGCTGAGTGCTGAAGAATTGACGCTTTTGAACTGTGGTGTTGGAGAAGACTCTTGAGTGTCCCTTGGACTGAAAGGAGATCCAACCAGTCCAACTGGAAAGAGATCAACCTTGGAATTTCTTTGGAAGGAATGATGCAGAAGCTGAAACTCCGGTACTTTGGCCACCTCATGTGAAGAGTTGACTCATTGGAAAAGACAAGACTTTGATGCTGGGAGGGATTGGGGCAAGGGGAGAAGGGGACGACCGAGGATAAGATGGCTGGATGGCATCACGACTCGATGGACATGAGTCTGAGTGAACTCTGGAAGTTAGTGATGGGCAGGGAGGCCTGGCGTGCTGCGATTCATGGGGTCTCAAATAGTCGGACACGACTGAGCAACTGAACAGAACTGACACCGTATTAACATTTGTTCATTTCCTCTTTGTTCTTGCGAAATTAGAATTTTTTTTCAGCTTTTGAAGAAGGCATTAGCTTCTTCCCAGATCTGCATAGCTTTCTTTTTGTGTACTTTCAGTATATATGGGCTCTTCTGCTCTCTCTGATGACTTTCTACATTGTGTTTTCGGTTTGGATCACCTCAGAATATGTTCTCATTTCCCTGTGAGTTATTCTTCGCCTCACTGAGCCCTACAGAAAGCGCTGTTTAATTTGCCACACATTTTGTTCAGTTCAGTTGCTCAGTCTTGTCTGACTCTTTGGGACCCCATGAATTGCCTCCCTGTCCATCACCAACTCCCGGAGATCACTCAAACTCATGTCCAGAGATCGGTGATGCCATCCAGACAACTCATCCTCTGTTGTCCCGTTTTCCACCTGCCCCCAATCCCTCCCAGCATCAGAGTCTTTTCCAATGAGTCAACTTTTCACATGAGGTGGCCAAAGTACTGGAGTGTCAGCTTTAGCATCACTCCTTCCAAAGGACACCCAGGACTGATCTCCTTAGAATGGACTGGTTGGATTTCCTTGCAGTGTATGGGACTCTCAAGTCTTCTCCAATACCACAGTTCAAAAGCATCAATTATTCAGCGCTCAGCTTTCTTCACAGTCAAACTCCCACATCCGCACATGACTGCTTGAAAAACCATAGCCTTGACTAAACTGTCCTTTGTTGGCTAAGTAATGAGTCTGCTTTTGAATATGCTATCTAGGTTGGTCATAACGTTTCTTCCAAGGGGTAAGCGTGTTTTAATTTCATGACTGCAATCACCATCAGCAGTGATTTTGGAGACACACACCCACCCCCTGCCTCCAACAACAACAACAACAACAAAAATAAAATCTGACAAAGTTTCCACTGTTTTCCCTTCTATTTCCCATGAATGAAGTAATGGCAAAAGATGCCATGACCTAAGTTTTCTGAATGTTGCCCTTTAAGCCAAATGTTCAGGTATGACCTAAATCCAATCCTTTATGATTATACAGTGGAAGTAAGAAATGGACTTAAGGGACAAGATCTGATAAATAGAGTGAATGATGAACTGTGGACGGAGGTTTGTGACATTGTACATGAGACAAGGATCCAGACCATGCACATGGAAAAGAAATGCAAAATAGAAAAATAGTTGACTAGGGAAGCCTTAGAAATAGCTGTAAAAGGAGAGAAGTGAAAAGGAAAGGAGAAAAGAGATGATATAAGTATCTGAATGCAGTGTTCCAAAGGCTAGCAAGAAATAAGAAAGACTTCCTCAGAGATCAACGCAAAGAAATAGAGGGAAGAAAAGAATGGGAAAGAACAGAGATCCTCTCAAGAAAATTAGAGTTACTGAGGGAACACACTATGCACAGATGGGTTCAATAAATGACAGAAATATTACGACCTAAGAGACACAGGGGACGTTAAGAAGAGGTGGCAATAATACACAGTAGAACTGTGCAGAAAAGATCTTCACAACCCAGATATTCACAATGGACTGATCGCTTACCTAGAGCCGGATATCCTGAAATGTGAAGTCAAGTGGGCCTTAGAAAGCATCGCTACAAAATAAGCTAGTGGAGTTTATGGAATTCTACTTGAGCTATTTCAAATCCTGAAAGATGATGCTGTGAAAGTGCTGCACTCAATATGCCAGCAAATTGGAAAACATAGCAGTGGCCCTGGGACTGGAAAAGGTCAGTTTTCATTCCAATCCCAAAGAAATACAATGGCAAAGAATGATTGAACTACCACACAGTTACACACATCTCACATTCTAGTCAAGTAATGCTCAAAGTTCTTCAAGCCAGGCTTCAGCAATACATGAACCATAAACTTCCAGATGTTCAAACTGGTTTTAGAAAAGGCAGACAAACCAGAGATCCAAATGCCAACAATCTTGGATCATTGAAAAAGCAAGAAGGTATCCGGGGGAAAAAAAAATTAAAAAAGAACCACACCTATTTCTGCATTATTGACTATGTCAAAACCTTTAAATATGTGGATCACTATAAACTGTGGAAGACTCTGAAAGAGATGGAAATACCAGACCACCTGACCTGCCTCTGGAGAAACTTATATGCAGGTCAGGAAGCAACAATTAGAGCTGGACATGGAAAAACAGCTCTTTCCAAATAGAAAGATGAGGACCTCAAGGCTGTATATTGTCACCCTGCTTATGTGACTTGTATGCAGAGTACATTATGAGAAACTCTGGTCTGGAGAAAGCACAAGCTGGAGTCCATATTTCCAGGAGAAATATCAATCACTTCAGATATGCACATGACGCCACGCTTATGGCAGAAAATGAAGAGGAACTGTAAAGCCTCTTGATGAAAGTGAAAGAAAAAAGTGAAAATCTGAGATTAAAGCTTAGTCTTCTGCAACAAAGATCATGACATCGGGTCCCATCATTTCATAGGAAATAGATGGGGAAATAGTCAAACCAGTGACAGGCTTTAATTTTTGGGCTCCAAATTCACTGCAGATGGTGACTGCAGCCATGAAATTAAAAGATGTTTACTCCGTGGAGGGTAAGTTATGCCCAACTTAGATAGCATATTAAAAAGCAAAGACATTATTTTGAAAACAAAAGTCCATATAGTCAAGGCTTTAGTTTTTCCAGTGGTCATGTATAGACGTGAGAGTTGGACTGTGAGAAAAGCTCAGCGCCAAAGAATTGATGCTTTTGAACTGTTGTGTTGGAGAAGACTCTTGTGCATCTCTTGGACTGCAAGAAGATCCCACCAGTCCATCCCTAAGGAGATCAGTCCTGGGTGTTCTTTGGAAGGAATGATGCTAAAGCTGAAACTCCAGTACTTTGGCCACCTCATGTGAAGTGCTGTCTCATAAAAATCTCTGATGATGGAGGGATTTGGATCAGGAGGAGAAGGGAACGACAGAGGGTGAGAAGGCTGGATGGCATCATCGTCTCGATGAACATATGTTTGGGTGAACTCCGGGAGTTGGTGATGGACACGGAGGTCTGGCGTGGTGCGATTCATAGGACCGCAAAGTGTTGGATACAACTCTGTGACTGAAGTGAAGTGAGTAAGTGAACTGTTTTTATTTGTTGAGCATGTCATTGGTAATATATAAAAGGAACAAGTTGTACACTAATACACTTTACTATATACTTTATATATATGTGTGTATATATATATACACACACTTGTTTTATATATATATATATATATACACAAATGCTTGTACATACATGCTTGTATCATATATATATATATGCTTGTACTATATATATACATACACACACACACACACACACACACACACACACACATATATATAAACCCGTTCAAGTGACATATCATATGTTAAGTCACTGCACTCCTGTCTGACATGCTGTATCACACAGACTGTCACCATCGTGCATTCTCAATCCATGGGATTCTCAAGGTGAAAAAATTGGAATGGGTTGCCATCCTTATTTCCAGGAGATCTTCTCAACCCGTGAATCGAACCTACATATCTATGATCTCTGCATTAGAAGCCAGGTTCCCTAGTACTAGTACTACCTGGGCAACCGTTAGTTTATATATAGCTACACATATACATGCATATGTATATGTCAAAAGTTTAGGTTTATATTTTTGATGTCTAGAGGTTGCAGTACATATTTTGCAGGAGGTATATAACTGAAGGTATGTACTTTTGTAGGATCTGATGATTTGCTAAAAGTGCTTTAACTTACATTCACCTCAGAAAATTATATGATTTCCTTTGTGACTTACACTTTGAAATATTGGTTCGTTAGGAATGTCTTGTTTAATTTTTCACACATTGACATATTGGCAAACACATATTCCATTTTTAAATTTGAGCTTCACATCTTGGTTTTCAGAGAACATACTTGGTATGATTTAAAATACTAAGGCTTGTCTTATGCCTTAATGTAAAGCATATTTTTGAGAACATTCCAGATAAAATTTCAGTAGAATTGAAATGTAAGTGTGTGTGTGTGTGATATACATGTGAGTAGAGATAAATATATACACACTATATGTATATATGCCTATTTGAACATATCAGTTAGGTGAACAGTTGTAAATATACATATATACATATATTTTACCATTCCTTGATCTTGAAGTGTTTCGGGTCATTTTCTTCAGATTTATAGTTTGCCATAAGTCTCCTGTCTCTTTGAGATTTGTACTAAACCTGTATTAGGTATTTTCATATTACTTTAGGTCCTCTGACTCTGATGCTGGGAGGGGTTGGGGCAGGAGGAGAAAGGGGTGACAGAAGATGAGATGGCTGAATGACATCACTGACTCGATGGATGTGAGTTAGAGTGAATTCCTGGAGTTGGTGATAGACACGGGGGCCTGGTGTGCTGCGAATCATGGGGTTGCAAAGAGTCAGACACGACTGAGCGACTGAACTGAACTGAACAGATGTCCTGCTGAGATAGAAGCCCACAGTCAACTTCTTTGAGAGTGTAAGAATCTTTCTTGAGATAGCAAGTTTTTCTGAGGTTGTAGAGAATAGAGCACACTGTGAAGCAAGAAATTTGGCAGCCTTATCATTAAGCATAGGATGCTGCAGTCATCAAGTCATAAGCCATTGTATCCACCCATAAATGTGAAACCTGGGGGAACTCTTGATGAAATCATGTTGCCCACTATCAAGTCTTTAGTTACTGCACCTGCCATCTGAAGCACTGACTTGAGACAGAAGATACTAGCCCTAGTTAAGGTGCTTATCAAAGGAATTATTTCAAGGAGCCTAGATTCTTGCATCTTCCAATAGGTAGAAAATATCTGAATCCATTCACTTTTAATGTCCAGTTTTTCTTTCGTTAACCATAATATTCAGACATTCTGCATACCTGATCGTTGTACCAAAACTTCTGTAAAACCTGGATCTTCCTATCCCTCTTCAGAACAGTCTTTTCACAATACTCGAGAAGTTTCTCCTCGTGACTAAGTTCTTATTAGAATGAAAGGCCTGATGAGGAAAACATAATTCTCCACGTTTGGACTATGCATTTTTCCCAGTCAGTAGCACACACTCTAGGACTGCAATATAAGGGATTCTTGTGCACCACCTCAGTGTTAACCTATTTTTACTAATTCCTGCTTAGCATAGTACTGAAAGTCAAAGGTCAGCTATTATTAAAACGAGGGGATTCATAAATTGGTGACATCAGTTTATGAAAACATACAACCATATGTGTTTACTTTACTTTTAGAAAGACGTTCTTTACTTTTAGAAACAATGACAAATTAATGAAGTGAAGGGACACCAGTGTAAGAGTCTGAATTTATTCTGGCTAAAATAGCTCTGCAGTTAAGTTTGCCTTTTCTTTTTCTTTTTTCTTTTCTTTTTTTTTTTTTTTTTTTTTTGCTTTTGCTTTGTCTATATGTTCTAAAGCCATCCTGGGTACACATTTTACTTGACATGCACTGTGATGCTTTACTTATCACTAGCACCAATTAGCCAAGGACTGATTTTCTTTCTTTACAATGTTGTGTTAGTGTCTGCTGCCCAGAAAAATAAATCAATTATTAGTGAATATAGCTGATCCTCCCATTTGAGCAGTCCTGCCATCTGCCTCTTGAGCCTCCTCTCCTACTCCAAAGCCAACTACATTAGAGCACTCCACAGTAACAGCTCTCTACGACATACTTGGTATGTTACATATGTCCTTCATGCACTGTGTCCACAAGTCTGTTTTCTATGAGTCCATCCCTTTCTACACTCAAAATGGGTTATTTAGCACCTGTTTTCTGGATTCCACTTGAATGCATTAATATGCACACATAAATATTTATTTCTTTATTTTGTTGCCACAAACCTCAATCACTGTGTGTGTAATCTAATTCCGTGACCTGGGATCAAACCTGGGATTCCTGCTTAGGGATCATGGTGTCTTAGCCACTGGACTAACAGGGCAGGTTTTCTTTCTTTCTTTTCTTTTTTTTTTTTTCCTACTGACGGTCATTTGGAATGGTAAGAGGTGATATGTTGTTGTAGTTTTGATCCGTGTGCCTTTGATAAGTTGTGGTAGTTTTTGCTGTGTTCAGTTTTTGGAGAGTTTCTATCACAAACACTTGTTGAATTATATCAAAATTTTTTCACCCACTACTGAGGTGATCATGTGGTTTTAATCCTTCACTATACATTGATGCTCAGCTTCTGAAGAGTGTTTCCATATATGGAATAAACCCCACACTTAATAATGGTATTCAATCCTTTTAAGGTATTGGTGGATTTTTTTTTTTTTTTTTGCTCGTGTTTTGCTAAGGATGTTTACCTCTGTTCATCTATGTGATATTGGTCTGTAACTTTCTTTTTCTGTGTTATCTCGGTGTTGGTATCAGTGTGATGGTGACCTTGTAGAATAAGTTTTGGGTTTTCCTTCCTCTCTAGAATTTTGGTAGTGTTTCAGAAGTGCATGTGCTAGCAGTTCTCTGACTGGCTCATAAAATTTCCACGTGAAGCCATCTGGCTTTAAGTTTGTCAACTAGAATTTTTTCATTACAATTTCAATATTAATGCTTATAATTGCTGTGTTCATATTTTCTGTTTCTTCTTAGTTGAATTTCTGTGCGTTTGTCTATGGGTCAGATTCTAAAATTTATTGACTTATAGTTGTTTGCTGTTGGCTCTTATGATTCTTCATTATTTCTGTGGTATCAGTTATAATCTCATCTTTCATCATGTCACACTTAATTGATTCGATTGCCCTTTTTTTCTTGATAAGTCTGGACCTTGATTTATCTATTTTGTTTCTCCTCTCTAAGAGACCCCTTTTAGTGATACTGATTTTGGCTTTTTTTTTTTTTTTCCCATCATTTCCTTTCTTTCATTCTGCTCTGATTTTTATCATTTCTTCCTCTCCTATTTATTTTGGGGAATTTTCTCTGCTTTTTCTTCCTTCCTTAAATGCTTTAGATTAAAGATTTTGTTGATTACTTTAGATGTGTAATTTTTATCAACTTCACTGTTCTACTGCTTTAGTATGCTCCATAACTTTCAGATAATCGTGTTTTTAATATCATTTATTTCTAAGATTTTTCGTTCATTATCTCTCAGATTTCATGAATGATCTCATGGCCTTGTAAAGTTGTATTTATTAGTCTACATGGACTCATGTTTTTCAAGTCCTCTTCCACAAAATGTGCTATATAAATCATAGCATTGTGGTTATATATATATGATTGATGCAATTACCACTATCTTAAATTTACCAAGGCTTGATTTGAGATCCACTTTGTGATATATCCTGAAGATATTTTATTTTCACTTTAGAAAAAATGTATATTCTGCTGTGTTTCAGTGAAATGTCCTATAAGGATCAATTAACTTTGTCAGGTCTCTTGTGCCTTTGAACACTTGTGTTTCATTTTAAACTACATTTCTAAATTGGAGGATAATTTCTTTCCAATGTTGTGTTGTCTTCTGCTCTACAGCAGAATGTATTAGCATATAGGAGACCAAAGTCCTTTTCTGTATTGTTCATTGTCTGTCGTTACTTTTTCATTTTTCTAGACCCTTCAGAAATGGTTCTCGTCTTTCTGCATTCCATTTCTAGAATGTCTTATCACCTTTACTACCACAATATCCAAGCCACTTTCAGGGAGCCTGCCCATTTTTTCTTTCATTATGTTTTGAGTTTGTACCACATTCTTTAGCCCACAACATATTTCTCTGTCTTCACATTTCCCTACTTACCATGTTCATGGTTATTTCTTCACAAACTGCTGCATTATATTTATTATGCCTCATCTTCACTCCAAGTTGATAAAGCTGATTGAGTGGCTAGTGTTGGCTTTGGAGTTGGAGAGATTGACAACAGTGTTCTTGAGTCTGCAGCTGAGTCTTCCCTCTCTTGTGGTGGAACCATATCTGTTCATGTCATTTGTAGGTGTCTATGGGATTAGTCTGACATTAGGCAGTCTATCTGCTGATGAATATCTGTGTTTTTCTGTCTTGCTTGTTGTGTGGTGTGACACATCAGCCATGGGTTGTGTAGGCAGTTGGGTGTAGTGCATCAGAGATTAAGAAAGAGGCCTTCATGGAGACTGTCATCAGTTGATATTCATGGTAGATGGGAATTCCCAGGTGTCCCATGATCCTGGCCTAAGTGTGAAAGGTGGTAGTGGAATGAAAATACGCCCAGATTCTTGGCCTCTGGAGGAGAGGAATTCAATCTGGGACAAGAGACAAGGCTGGATCGCTCAGAGCTTTGTATAATAAAGTTTTATTAAAATATAAAGAGATAGAGAAAACTTCTGACATAGGCAGCAGAGGGTGCAGAAAGAAAACCCCCCTGTTAGTCTTCAGCTGGATGTTATATATTCACTAGCAGTCTGCTAATGAAAGAAAGGAATGTTTTAAAACTCAGAGTGGCACCAGGCCCCCTCACCCATAAGATATATTTTGGGACAATCTTGGCATCAGACGACTCGTCCCGGGCCATACAATTATTAACTTGAATCTTGTAGAAGGACATATTACCATACAATTTTTTTTCTTTACATAGATGAGGGAAATAATACCTGAGTATAACATACTGTTTTGTCAAGTAGGTTCTGAGGCATTAGGTGGCACTGACTTGACGACAGAGTTTGGGGTAAAAGCATAGTAGAATAGCATAGTTTAAGACAAGCATTTCCATAAGAAAAATGCATTGGTTATCTCAAGGTTTGAGAATAGTTAACTTCAGATGAAACCAAGTGTCATTATGGCAACACAATATTTTAAGAGAAACCACCTTTTAAATTTGTATAGAGAAGGGAAAAAGGCACAAAGATTGCTTGTTTGTTTCCTCCTGCCACTTAAGAGAAGTAAAAATGTCTGACACTTGCAGGCTATTTCCTTCATTTGGAGACCCCTGGCCTTCCTGCCTGCTAACCTCTCAGGTGCTGACACCAGAAAAGATCAGGCCCAACTTATGCCCAGAAAACTACAATGCCATAGTAAATATTGAGGAGATTAAAAAAGTAACATAGACACATGACAAATAGATAAATAAATGGAAGGCACCACAAGCAATAAACATTACAGAGAAGACAAGAGATTCATAAAGAGAACCAATCAAGTAAATCTCAATCAAGTAAAAAACAACACCAGAGCAGAGTGCCAACTGAAGAATAAAAAAAGCAAGTCTGACAAGAAGATCAGAACCGCCCCTACAGAATAACAAGAAACCACAGTTAATATAGAATACATACCTGTGTTAAAAATTGAAGTGATGCAACAGCAAGAAAAGGCACAGAAAATAGAAAAGCAGAGTAAATTAGAAACAGCAATAAAAAAATAAAAACATGGTTGAAATAAACTTCAAAGATCAAATCAATGTGTAGTAACAAAGAAGCCTACAACTGAGAAAAATGATGCACAAAAAAACACAATTGAACGCATCAAAAGAATAACACGTTTCCTACTGCTGCATCTGAACGTGTCCTAGTCCTCAACATGGGACAGAGTGCTGGAGTCCAACTCCAGTAGCCAGGGATTCATCCTGAAGAGGTGAAAGGTGTTGCTGAATGAGATAGCCCCTCAGTTATTTATGGGCTGCCTCTTTATCCAAGTTTAAGATTATCTTTTATACTTTTACAGAACGATTAGGACAGAGGTTTGCCATTTTCAGTTTCCCGTCTCCCAGATTTATAATCTCCGTAAATCATTCAGTGTAGTCCCTCAGTCGTGTCCGAATCTTTGCTACCCCATGAATCGCAGCATTCCAGGCCACCCTGTCCATCACCAGCTCCCAGAGTTCATTCAGATTCACATCCAATCCAGACAGTGATGCCATCCAGCCATCTTATCCTCTGTCGTCCCCTCTTCCTCCTGCCCCCAATCCCTCCCAGCATCAAAGTCTTTTCCAATGAGTCAGCTCTTCGCATGAGGTGGCCAAAGTACTGGAGTTTGTGCTTCGGCATCATTCCTTCCAAAGAAATTCCAGGGCTGATCTCGTTCAGAATGGACTGGTTGGATCTCCTTGCAGTCCAAGGGACACTCAAGCGTCTTCTCCAACACCACAGTTCAAAAACATAATTATTAGGTGCTCACCATTCTTTACAGTCCAACTCTCACATCCACACATGACTACTGGAAAAACCATAGCCTTGACTAGACGGACCTTAGTCGGCAAAATAATGTCTCTGCTTTTGAATATGCTATCTAGGTTGGTCATAACTTTTCTTCCAAGGAGTAAGTGTCTTCTAACTTCATGGTGGCAATCACCATCTGCAGTGATTTTGGAGCCCCGCAAAATAAAGTCTGACACTGTCTCCACTGTTTCCTCATCAATTCCCCATGAAGTGATGGGACCGGATGCCATAATCTTCATTTTCTGAATGTTGAGCTTTAAGCCAACTTTTTCTCTCCTCTTTCACTTTCATCGAGAGGCTTTTTAGTTCCTCTTCACTTTCTGCCATAAGGGTGGTGTCATCTGCATATCTGAGGTTATTGATATTTCTCCCAGCAGTCTTGATTCTAGCTTGTATTTCTTCCAGTCCAGCATTTCTCATGATGTACTATGCATAGAAGTTAGATAAGCAGGGTGACAAAATACAACCTTGACGTACTCCTTTTCCTATTTGGAACCAGTCTGTTGTCCCATGTCTAGTTCTAACTGTTGCTTCCTGACCTGCATACAGATTTCTCAAGAGACAGGTCAGGTGGTCGGCTATTCCCATCTCCTTCAGAATTTTCCACAAGTTATTGTGATCCACACAGTCAAAGGCTTTGGCATAGTCAATAAATCAGAAAGAGATGTTTTTCTGGAACTCTCTTGCTTTTCCCATGATCAGCAGATGTTGGCAATTTGATCTCTGGTTCCTCTGCCTTTTCTAAAACTAGAATGAACATCAAAAAATTCATGGTTCACGTATTGCTGAATCCTGGCTTGGAGAATTTTGAGCATTACTTTACTAGCATGTGAGTTGAGTGCATTTGTGCGGTAGTTTGAGCATTCTTTGGCATTGCTTTTCTTTGGAATTGGAATGAAAACTGACCTTTTCCAGTCCTGTGGCCACTGCTGAGTTTTCCAAATTTGCTGACATATTGAGTGCAGCATTCTTTTTTTTTTTTTTTTTTGTATAGATGCGCATGCAGGCCTCATTTTATTTTGTTTCAATTTGCTGCTCTAGGCAGTGAAGCTATTTTTTTTTTTAAATTTTAAAATCTTTAATTCTTACATGCGTTCCCAAACATGACCCCCCCCACCTCCCTCCCCACAACATCTCTCTGGGTCATCCCCATGCACCAGTCCCAAGCATGCTGCACCCTACGTCAGACATGGACTGGCGATTCAATTCTTACATGATAGTATACATGTTAGAATTCCCATTCTCCCAAATCATCCCACCCTCTCCCTCTCCCTCTGAGTCCAAAAGTCCATTATACACATCTGTGTCTCTTTTCCTGACTTGCATACAGGGTCGTCATTGCCATCTTCCTAAATTCCGTATATATGTGTTAGTATTCTGTATTGGTGTTTTTCTTTCTGGCTTACTTCACTCTGTATAATTGGCTCCAGTTTCATCCATCTCATCAGAACTGATTCAAATGAATTCTTTTTAACGGCTGAGTAATACTCCATTGTGTATATGTACCACAGCTTTCTTATCCATTCATCTGCTGATGGACATCTTGGTTGTTTCCATGTCCTGGCTATTATAAACAGAGAAATGCAAATCAAAACCACAATGAGGTACCACTTCACACCAGTCAGAATGGCTGCGATCCAAAAATCTGTAAGCAATAAATGCTGGAGAGGGTGTGGAGAAAAGGGAACCCTCCTACACTGTTGGTGGGAATGCAAACTAGTACAGCCACTATGGAGAACAGTGTGGAGATTCCTTAAAAAAATTGCAAATAGAACTCCCTTATGACCCAGCAATCCCACTTCTGGGCATACACACCGAGGAAACCAGAATTGAAAGAGACACATGTACCCCAATGAGTGCAGCATTCTTACAGCATCATCTTTCAGGATTTGAAACAGCTCAACTGGAATGCCATTACCTCCACTAGCTCTGTTTGTAGTGATGCTTTCTAAGGCCCACATGACTTCATGTCACAGGATGTCTGGCTCTAGACGAGGGATCACACCATCGTGATTATCCGGGTCGTGAAGATCTTTTTCGTACAGTTCTTCTGCATATTCTTGCCACCACTTCTTAATGTCTTCTGCTTCTGTTAGATCCATACAATTTCTGTCCTTTATCGATTCCATATTGGCATGAAATGTTCCCTTGGTTTCTCTGATTTTCTTGAAGAGATCTCTAGTCTTTCCCACTCTGTTCTTTTCCTCTATTTTTTTTTTTCATTGATTGCTGAAGAAGGCTTCCTTATCTCTCCTTGCTAGTCTTTGGAACTCTGCATTCAGATGCTTATATCTTTCCTTTTCTCCTTTGCTTTTCATCTCTCTTCTTTCCACCGCTATTTGTAAGGCCTCCCCAGACAGCAATTTTGCTTTTTTTGCATTTCTTTCTGATGGCGTCTTGATCCTTTTCTCCTCTGCAATGTCACGAATCTCATTCCACAGTTCATCAGGCACTCTATCTGTCAGATCTAGACCCTTAAATCTATTTCTCACTTCCACTGTATAATCATAAGGGATTTGATTAGGTCATACCTGAATGGTCTAGCGGTTTTCCCTACTTTCTTCAATTTAAGTCTGAATTTGGTAATAAGGAGTTCATGATCTGAGCCACAGTCGGCTCCTGGTCTTGTTTTTGTTGACTGTATAGAGCTTCTCCATCTTTGGCTCTAGAGAATACAATCCATCTGGTTTCGGTGTTGACCATCTGGTGATGTCCAGGTGTAGAGTCTTCTCTTGTGTTGTTGGAAGAGGGTGTTTGCTATGACCAGTGCATTTTCTTCCCAAAACTCTATTAGTATTTGTCCTGCTTCATTCTGCATTCCAAGGCCATGTGGTCACCAAAGGAGTCTGCCCTTAGACACTTGTGGCACACTGGGATCTGCCGTGATGATCACAGGAGGTGGTATAGCTACTTGAAATGCTGGAACCATGGTGGCACCATTTTGAATAGGAGCCAGCAGCCATAGGCAGAAAAGATTTGGCCTTAATGGGATCCTCTTCTAGCCTGTGTTTTCAGGAGCATGAGTGGTACTTCTGCTGGTCTTTCTCTATTGCCTTGAAGTAGGGGTTAACAGGTGGGAAGGTGAGGGTCTACCAAGATATCTCTACCTCCTGTATGTGATAATGCAGTAAGGTGCTCCCTCTTTGGCAGTTTGGGAATTCTCAAAAGACATTTCCTGCAACACAACTACTCATACGTGGACCATCAGGCCATCTCCACACAGTCAATAGCAGTCCTCTCCCAGAATGGCTCTCTAAATCCCGCCTTCCGGCTTCTGGACCCCATACACACTGGCTGAGCTGCATTGCAGTTTGAGCCATACAGGGCCATGACACACATTGTCTGTGTGGCTCTCGCTCTATCCAAATTATATTTCATCATCTGTTTTATCGTGTTTCCTTTCAGTCCAAGGTAATTTACCCTTTAGTGAAGGAGCTTGCCTCATTCTGGAAATCTCTTCCCTGCTTCTCCATCTCCCACCACAAGGCACAGGCTTTGTCTTATTTCTTCTTATCCTCCTTCTCCCTTCTTAGTTCCTTTCTACATAGGTGTATTTGGAACCCACATGGGACACTCAGGTGACCAAGGTCTTCTGCTAGTATTTATCTGATGCTGTGGGAGAACTATTGTGCATATAGTAGTATTATTTGTGGTCCATTCATTGAGAGAGTTGCATTTCACATCTGCCTACAATTCTGCCTTCTTGGAACTTCTCAGTTTTTCCTGGCAATCTCTATTATTCTTCCTTCGTTGACAGTAAAACAGGAAACATTAGTTGCCATGAGTCAATCTGTTTGATGGGACATTGCTTACATGCACACGTAACTGGTTCTACTTTAACTTCCAACATGCAATCAACCATATTGTGTTGTTGTTGTTTTTCTTTCCCCCCTTGGAAATTTCTATTAATGAGTAATTGTCATCGGTATGAAGAAATGCAGAACTTTCCAGGTAAAATATAATAGCATAATTGGGTTCAAAAAGTCAGCACTTGAATATATCTAGCTAGTTTTTGACGTTCCTGACATTTTCCCAGAGCACAGATCTCTGATTTCGGATCTTGAAGTGTAACTCCATTGAGTGGCTATCAAAGGTCAGAGACTGCCATGGGCATAATTTAATTCATGTAGAAAAAGATGGCAAGTTCTTGGGAAATTACCAGTTGGCACTTGACTACTTGAAAAAGAGAGAAAACAACAACAGCCACAATGACCAAAAAATAAAATAACAAAACCAACAAACACAGGAATGTGTAGTTAATTATTTACTCATAAGAGGTACACATGAGTTGATATTTGTATCATAGAATAAGCAAGGAGATAGCGTACGATCATCTATATCTGCTTAACTGTCTCTGCTAATGACTTGGACACTGCAAATCACACACAAACCAAAAATAATAATAATGATAATAATAATTTTGTAAAATTTTTAGAGATAAGAATGAGAGAATACCTTATATGTTTCCTGGGAAACATGTATGGAAGTAAAGGTGCAGCAGTTAGAATTGGACACAGGGCAATGAACTGATTCAAAACTGGGAAAGGAAGAAGTCAAAGCTTTGTATTGTTGTCCTGCTTATTTAACTTCTGTGCAGAGAATACGATGAAAAAATAATAATCTAGATGAAGCTCAAGTTAGAAACAAAATTTATGTGGGAGATATGAATAGCCTTAGTAATCCCAATGACAACACCGTAATGACAGAAAGAAAAATAGTAAGTAAGGCGCCTCTTGATGAAAGCATTATCTGTTTCAAGTACAGACATGTAAAATGAGAGTGTCCTACATAAAAGATGAAATTCTGTTTCACATGTGAAACTCTAGACGCAGATTTCAGGATCTGAAACATAAAATTCTCTATTATTCACATATGCAAATCTGGAGAAAGTATTTCCAACTTAAAATACAGAATTCTCTGTACATCATATGTGAAATTATGGACACAAAATTTTCTGCAGAAAAATGTGGAAATTTTTACATTAGAGTTATGAAAATCTGGATGCAGATTCTTTGACAGGAAATAAAAAATTATCTATGTCACATATCCCAACATGGTCACATGAAACATGGAATTTTTTCATATTTGTAATTTGAAAACATTTGTGAAGTCTTTCCTGCATGAAATAATGAATACTGTCTAACATTTGAAAAAACCTGTGTTAATTTTCCCACAAGAAATAAAGAATTTGCCTGCAGATTTCATGCATGAGCTCTGAAATTCTCTATATTTCCATCAAACAAGTTTGAATTACAGTCTTCAGATATGAGATTTGAAATTCTCTCTCTTTCACATCTGACAATCTGGGGAGAAATGTTCTCATATGAAATATGAATTCTCAAATTTTCACATGTGAAACACTTTCCATATTCATACACAAGAAAGATAATTTTACATGATTCAGAAATTAAGGCCTGAACTAAATGGCAAACATCAAACAGCTATATTTCATGTATTTCCCAAATAACATATAGAGTTTTCTGCATTTCTTTGATGAAAATCTGGGTGAAGATTTCTCTAGAGGAAATAGGGAATTAATATATTTTACATATTTGAAATAAAAACCCTTATGATTATACGGTGGAAGTGATAAATAGATACAGGGGATTCTATCTGATAGATGATCGCTTGGAGACCTATGGATGGAGGTTTCTGATATTGTATAGGAAGCAGTGATCAAGAAAATCTGCAAGAAAAGAAATGCAAAATGGTAAAGCGGCTGTAACAGCTGGCACACTCAGCGTGGCCAAGAGGAGCTACCCCACGTCAGAGGTCAGGGCAGCGGTCAAGAGTGCCAGGCTGGGACTGCCCAGGAACGGCCGAGAGGAGCCACCCTGGTCCAAGGACAGGGTCGGGAGCCGGGAGGAGCCACCTGGCTTCCAAGGCCAGGAGCGGCAGCTGGGAGGAGACACCCCATGGCCGAGGCCAGGGGCGGCGGCCAGGAAGGACAACCCACATCCAAGAAGCGGTGGCTGCACTGGCGCAGGTGGGCCTAGAGGAGTTATACCACGTGGAAGGTCAGGAAGGGTGGCGGTGGTGTGATACCCTTCGTCCAAGGTAAGGAGCAGTGGCTGCTCTTTCCTGGAACAGCCGTGAAGAGATACCCCACGCCCAAGGTAATAGAAACACGAGTCAGATGGTAGGTGTTGCAAGAGGGCATCAGAGGGCAGAGACACTGAAACCATACTCACAGAAACCTAGTCAATCTAATCACGCTAGGACCACAGCCTTGTCTAACTCAATGAAGCCAAGCCATGCCCACAGGGCAACCCAAGGTGGGAGGGTCATGGTGGAGAGCTCTGACAGAATGTGGTCCACTTGAGAAAGGAATGGCAAACCACTTCAGTATTCTTGCCTTGAGAACCCCAGGAACAGTATGAAAAGGCAAAATAATAGGATACTGAAAGGGGAATACCCCAGGTCAGTATGTGTCCAATACGCTACTGGAGATCAGTGGAGAAATAACTCCAAAAAGAAAGAAGGGAAGGAGCCAAAGCAAAAACAATACCCCGCTGCGGATGTGACTGGTGATGGAAACAATGTCCAATGCTATAAAGAGCAATATTGCATAGGAACCTGGAATATCAGGTCCATGAATCAAGGCCAATTGGAAGTGATCAAACAAGAGATGGCAAGAGTGAACGTCGACATTCTAGGAATCAGCGAAGTAAAATGGACTGGAATGGATGAGTTTAACTCAGATGACCATTATATCTACTACTACTGGCAGGAATCCCTCAGAAGAAATGGAGTAGCCATCATGGTCAACAGAAGAGTCCAAAATGCAGTATTTGGAGGCAATCTCAAAAATGACAGAATGATCTCTGTTCGCTTCCAAGGCAAACCATTCAATATCAACCTAATCCAAGTCTATGCCCCAACCAGCAATGCTGAAGAAGCTGAAGTTGAACGGTTCTATGAAGACCTACAAGACCTTGTAGAACTAAGCCCCAAGAAATATGTCCTTTTCATTCTAGGGGACTGGAATGCAAAAGTAGGAAGTCAAGAAACACCTAGGTTAACAAGCAAATTTGGCCTTGGAATGTGGAATGAATCAGGGCAAAGACTAACAGAGTTTTGCCAAGAAAATCCACTGGTCATAGCAAACACCTTCTTCCAACGACACAACAGAAGACTCTATACGTGGATATCACCAGACGGTCAACACCGAAATCAGATTGATTATATTCTTTGTTGTTAAAGATGGAGAACCTCTATACAGTCAGAAAAACAAGACCAGGACCTGACTGTGGCTCAGATCATGAACTGCTTATTACCAAATTCAGACTTAACTTGAAGAAAGTAGGGAAAACCGCTGGACCATTCGGGTATGACCTAAATAAAATCCCTTATAATTATACAGTGGAAGTGAGAAATCGATTTAAGGGACTAGATCTGTAGATAGACTGCCTGATGAACTATGGAATGGGGTTTGTGACATTGTACAGGGATCAAGACCATCCCCATGGAAAAGAAATGCAAAAAAGCAAATTGGCTATGTGGCGAGGCCTTTCAAATAGCTGAGAAAAGAAGAGAGGCGAAAAGAAAAGGAGAAAAGGAAAGAAATAAGCATCTGAATGCAGAGTTCCAAAGAATAGCAAGGAGAGATAAGATAGCCTTCTTCAGTGATCAATGCAAAGAAATAGAGGAAAAGAACAGAATAGGAAAGACTAGAGATCTCTTCAAGAAAATCAGAGATACCAAGGGAACATTTTATGCAAAGATGGGATCGATAAAGGACAGAAATAGTCTGGACCTAACAGAAGCAGAAGATATTAAGAAGATGTTGCAAGAATACACAGAAGCACTATACAAAAAAGATCTTAATGACCCGGATAATCACGATGGTGTGATCCCTCGTCTAGAGCCAGACATCCTGGAATGTGAAGTCAAGTGGGCCTTAGAAAGCATCACTACAAACAAAGCTAGTGGAGGTGATAGAATTCCAGTGGAGCTATTTCTAATCCTGAAAGATGATGCTTGAAAGTGCTGTGCTCAATATGCCAGCAAATTTGGAAAACTCAGCAGTGGTCACGAGACTGGAAAAAGTCAATTTTCATTCCAATCCCAAAGAAAGGCAAGGCCAAAGAATGCTCAATCTACTGCACAATTGCACTCATCTCACACGATAGTAAATTAATGCTCAAAATTTTCCAAGCCAGGCTTCAGCAATATGTGAACTGTGAACGTCCTGATGTTCAAGCTGGTTTTAGAAAAGGCAGAGGAACCAGAGATCAAATTGCCAACATCCACTGGATCATGGGAAAAGCAAGAGAGTTCCAGAAAAAAAAAATCCTTTCTGTTTTATTGACTATGATGAAGCCTTTGACTGTGTGGATCACAATAAACTGGAAAATTCTGAAAGAGATGGGAATAGCAGACAATCTGACCTGCTTCTTCAGAAATCTGTATGCAGGTCAGGAAGCACCAGTTAGAACTGGACATGGAAGAACAGACGGGTATCAAATAGGAAAGAAAGTGCACTCTCCATTTTCATTTCTAATTTCATTGATTTGATTTTTCTCTTTGTTTCTTAATGAGTCTGGCTAATGGTTTGTCAATTTTCCTTATCCTTTCAAAGAACCAGCTTTTGGCTTTGTTGATTTTTGCTATGGTCTCTTTTGGTTCTTTGGCATTTATTTCTGCCCTAATTTTTAAGATTTCTTTCCTTCTACTAACTCTCAGATTCTCCAATTATTTCTTTTCTAGTTGCATTAGGTATAGATTTAGGTTATTTATTTGACTTTTTTCTTGTTTCTTGAGTATGCCTGTATTGCTATGAACTTTCCTCTTAGCACTGCTTTTATAGTGTCCCACAGGTTTTGGTTCGTTCTGTTTTCATTTTTATTAGTTTCTATGCATACTTTGATTTCTTTTTTTATTTCTTCTGTGATTTGTTTATTATTCAGCAGTGTATTGTTCAGCCTCCATATGTTGGAATTTTTAATAGTTTTTCTCCTGTAATTGAGATCTAATCTTAATGCATTATGATCACAAAAGATGCTTGGAAGGATTTTGATTTTTTTTTTTTTTTAATTTATCAGGTTTAGATTTATGGCCCAGAATGTGATCTATCCTGGAGAAGTTTCCATGAGCACCTGAGAAAAAGGTGAAATTCATTGTTTTGGGGTGAAATGTCCTATAGATATCAATTAGGTCTAACTGGTCTAATGTACCATTTAAAGTTTGCGTTTCTTTGCTAATCTGTTTAGTTGATCTGTCCATAGGTGTGAGTGGAGTATTAAAGTCTCCTGCTATTATTGTGTTATTGTTAACTTCCCCTTTCATACTTGTTAGCACTGTTACATATTGCGGTGCTCCTACATTGGATGCATATATAATTATAATTGTTATATCTTCCTCTTGGATTAATCCTTTGATCATTATGTAGTGGCCTTCTTTGTCTCTTTTCACAGGCTTTGTTTTAGTCTATTTTATCGGAAAATGGAGTGATCACAACAGAAAACACAGAAATCCAAAGATCGTAAGAGACTACTATCAGCAATGATATGCCAATAAAATGGACAATGTAGACGAAATGGACAAATTTTTAGAAACGTACAACTTTCCAAAACTGTACCAGGAAGAAACAGAACATCTTAACAGACCCATCACAAGCACGGAAATTGAAACTGTAATCAGAAATCTTCCAGCAAACAAAAGCCCAGGTCCAGATGGCTTCACAGCTGTATACTTCCAAAAGTTTCGAGAAGAGCTAACACCTCTCCTCCTCAAACTCTTCCAGAAAATTGCAGAGGAAGGTCAGCTTCCAAACTCATTCTATGAGGCCACCATCACACTAATACAAAATTTGACAAAAAAAAAAAAAAAGAAAAGAAAAGAAAACTACAGGCCAATATCACCAATGAAAATAGATGCAAAAATCCTCAACAAAATTCTAGCAATCAGAATCCAACAACACGTTAAAAACATCATACACCATGACCAAGTAGGCTTTATCCCAGGGATTCAAGGATTCTTCAATATCCGCAAATCAATCAATGTAATTCATCCCAGTAACAAATAGAAAAATAAAAGCCATAGGATTATTTCAATAGATGCAGAGAAGGCCTTTGACAAAATTCAAAATCCATTTATGATAAAAACTCTCCAGAAAGCAGGAATAGAGGAAACATAACTCAACATAATAAAAGCTATATATGACAAGCCCACAGCAAGCATTATCCTCATTGGTGAAAAATTGAAAGCATTTTCCCCTAAAGTCAGGAACAAGACAAGGCTGCCCACTTTCATCACTACTATTCAACATAGTTCTGGAAATTTTGGCCACAGCAATCAGAGTAGAAAAAGAAATAAAAGAAATCCAAACTGGAAAAGAAGTAAAACTCTCACTGTTTGCAGATGACATGATCCTCTACATAGAAAACCCTAAAGACTCCACCAGAAAATTACTAGAGCTAATCACTGAATATAGTAAAGTTGCAGGATATAAAATCAACACGCAGAGTCTCTTGCATTCCTAGACACTAAAAACGAGAAAGTAGAAAAAGAAATTAAGGAAACAATTTCATTCACCATTGCAACAAAAATAATAAAACACTTAGGAATATATCTACCTAAAGAAACTAAAGACATATATATATATATATATTTATATATTTATATATATATATATATTTATATATATTTATATATATATGTATATATATAACTATAAAACACTGATGAAAGAAATCAAAGAGGACACTAATAGATGGAGAAATATATCATCTTAATGGATCGGAAGAATCAATATAGTGAAAAAGACTATATTACCCAAAGCAATGTACAAATTCAATGCAATCGCTATCAAGCTACCAGCCATATTTTTCACAGAACTAGAACAAATAATTCCAAGGTTTGCATGGAATACAAAAACCTCGAATAGCCAAAGCAATCTTGAGAAAGAAGAATGGAACTGGAGGAATCAACTTGCCTGACTTCAGACTCTACTACAAAGTCACAGTCATCAAGATAGTATGGTCCTGGTACAAAGACAGAAATAAAGATCAACGGAACAAAATAGAAAGCCCAGAGATAAATCCATACACATTTGGACACCTTATCTTTGACAAATGAGGCAAGAATATTCAATGGAGTAAAGACAATCTCTTTAACAAGTGGTGCTGGAAAAACTGGTTAACCACTTGTAAAAGAATGAAACTAGATCACTTTCTAATACCACACACAAAAATAAACTCAAAATGGATTAAAGATCTAAACCTAAGACCAGAAACTATAAAACCCCTAGAGGAGAACAGAGGCAAAACACTCTCCGGCATAAATTGCAGCAGGATCCTCTATGATCCATCTCCCAGAATACTGGAAATAAAAGCAAAAATAAACAAGTGGGATCTAGCTAAAATTAAAAGCTTCTGCACAACAAAGGAAATTATATGCAAGGTGAAAAGACAGACTTCTGAATGGGAAAAGATAATAGCAAATGAAGCAACTGACAAACAACTAATCTCAAAAATATACAATCAACTTATGCAGCTCCATTCCAGGAAAATAAACGACCCAATCAAAAGATGGGACAAAGAACTAAATAGACATTTCTCCAAAGAAGACATATGGATGGCTAACAAACACATGAAAAGATGCTCAACATCACTCATTATTAGCGAAATGCAAATCAAAATGACAATGAGGTACCACTTCACACCAGCATGTCTGCGATCCAAAAATCTGCAAGCAATAAATGCTGGAGAGGGTGTGGAGAAAAGGGAACCCTCCTACACTGTTGGGGGGAACGCAAACTAGTACAGCCACCATGGAGAAGAGTGTGGAGATTCCTTAAAAAATGGCAAATAGAGTTGCCTTATGACCCAGCAATCCCACTGCTGGGCATACACACCGAGGAAACCAGAATTGAAAGAGACACATGTACCCCAATGTTCATCGCAGCACTGTTTATAATAGCCAGGACATGGAAACAACCTAGATGTCCATCAGCAGATGAATGGATAAGAAAGCTGTGGTACATATACACAATGGAGTATTACTCAGCCATTAAAAACAATACATTTGAATCAGTTCTGATGAGATGGATGAAACTGGAGCCTATTATACAGAGTGAAGTAAGCCAGAAAGAAAAACACCAATACAGTATACTAACACATATCTATGGGATTTAGAAAGATGGTAATGAGGACCCTGTGTGCGAGAGAGCAAAAAAGACACAGATGTGTAGAGCGGACATTTGGACTCTGAGGGAGAGGGAGAGGGTGGGATGATTTGGGAGAATGGCATTGTAACATGTATACTATCATGTAAGAATCGAATCGCCAGTCTATGTCTGATGCAGGATACAGCATGTTTGGGGCTGGTGTACAGGGATGACCCAGAGAGATGTTATGGGGAGGGAGGTGGAACGGGGGTTCTTGTTTGGGAACACATGTACACCCGGGGTGGATTCATGTCAATGTATGGCAAAACCAACACAGTATTGTAAAGTAAAATAAAGTAAAAATAAGAATTAAAAAAAAAAGAAGAAGAAGAAGAAGAAAATAAGTGCATCAAGGCTGTATATTTTCACCGTGCTTATTTAACCTCTATGCAGAGTACATCACGAGAAATGCTTTACAGGAAGAAACACAGGCTGGCATCAAGACTGCTGGGAGAAATATCAAGAACCTCAGATATGCAGATGACCCCACCCTTATGGCAGAAAGTGAAAAGGGACTAAAATGCCTCTTGATGAAAGTGAAAGAGGAGAGTGAAAAAGTTGGCTTAAAGCTCAACTTTCAGAAAACGAAGATCATGGCATCTGGTCCCATCACTACATGGGAAACAGAGGAGAAATAGTGGAAACAGTGTCAGACTTTACTTTTTGGGGGGCTCCAAAATCACTGCAGATGGTGACTGCAGCTATGAAATTAAAAGACACTTACTCCTTGGTAGAAAAGTTATGGCCAACCTAGATAGTATATTCAAAAGCAGAGACATTACTTTGCTGAGTAAGGTCCGTCTAGTCAAGGTTATGGTTTTTCCTGAAGTCATTGTATGTATGTGAGAGTTGGACTGTGAAGAAGGCTGAGTGCCGAATAACTGATGCTTTTGAACTGTGGTGTTGGAAAAAAAAAAAAACTTGAAATTTCCTTGGACTGAAAGAAGATCCAACCAGTCCATTCTGAAGGAAATCAGCCCTGGGATTCCCTTGGAAGGAATGATGCTCAAGCTGAAGCTCCAGTACTTTGGCCACCTCACGCGAAGAGTTGACTCATTGGAAAATACTGTGATGCTGGGAGGGATTGTGGGCAAGAGGAGAAGGGGATGACAGTGGATGAGATGGCTCGATGGCATCACTTACTCGATGGACGTTAGTCTGAGTGAACTCCAGGAGTTGGTGATGGACAGGGAGGCCTGGCATGCTGCAATTTGGTGGTCACAATGCGTCGGACATGACTGAGCGACTGAACTGAACTGAACAGAAAGTTACCTGGCCTCAAAGAGAGCTGAGAAGAGTAGTGAAGCTAAACGAAAAGAGAAAAAGAAAAACGGTACACATTTGGATGCAGAGTTCTAAGGAATAGTAAAAAGAGATAACATCTTTCACAGTTATTAAAGCCAATAAATAAAGGAAATAAATAGAATTGTATCCTCACTGATCTCGTCAAGAAAATCAGAGATTCCAAGGGAAAATTTCATACACAGGTGGACACAATAAAGGACAGAAATGGTACGGACATAACAGAAGTAGAAGCTATTAAGAGGAGGTGGGAAGAATAAACAGATGAACTATGCCCAAAGGATCTTCATGACCCAGTGAAGGACGATGGTATGATCATTCACCTAGCGCTGGACGTGCTGTAATACAAAGTCTAGGGGACTTAGGAAGCATACTTACCAACAAAGCTCGAGGAGGTGATGGAATTCAGTTGAGATATTTCAAATTCTGAAAGAAGATGCTCCGAGTGTGCTGCCCTCTATATGCCAGCAAATTTGGGAGACTCAGCTGTGGCCAGAGGACTGCAAATGGTCAGTTTTCTTTCCAACCGCAAAGAAAGGCAATCCAAAGAATGTTCACACAAGTGCTTAATTGCATACATCTCACACAGTCGCGGAGAAGGCAATGGCAACCCACCCCAGTACTCTTGCCTGGAAAATCCCATGGATGGAGGAGTCTGGTAGGCTTCAGTCCATGGGGTCGTGAAGAGTCAGACACGACTGAGTGACTTCCCTTTTTCTTTTCACTTTCATGCCCTGGAGAAGGAAATGGCAACCCACTCCAGTGTTCTTGCCTGGAGAATCCCAGGGACAGCAGAGCCTGGTGGGCTGCTGTCTACGGGTCGCACAGAGTCGGACATGACTGACGCGACTTAGCAGCAGCAGCAACAGCACAGAGTCGCAAAGAACTGCTCAAAATTCCCCAAGCCAAGTTTCAACAGAATGTGAACCATGAGTTTCCAGATGTTCAAGCTGGATTTACAAAGGGCAGGGGAATCCGAGATTAAATTGTCAACACCTACTGGGTCCTCCAAAAAGTAAGAGAACTCCAGGAAAGCATCTACTCCTATTTGCCTATGCAAAGGACTTTGATTGACGCAGCAAAATAACACAAGAGAAAAATGACATGAAAACGTGAAATATTCTTCAAAACACGGGAATACATGCCTCCCGAGAAGTCGTACATCCATGTAAATATAATAAATATTTATCAACTGGGAAAATTTTCTCAGTAAATAGCAAAGGCGAATTATGATAGTAGTGCAGGTTATAGAATGTTGCTGAGTAATGTGTAGAGCATTTGATTGGTTATTACGTTTCTTCATTGATAATTCAGTAAGCACTTAAAATGTGTGATTGGCAGGATCTATGTTTCAGCTGATGTGAAAGATACATTGAGGACCTGATATCTGTGCTCTCCTTCATGGGAGGGCAAACATAAGTTCCTTCCAATCTGAAGAAAGTGTTGAGACAAAGTTGTGAGAAGGGGCTTAGCATGATTGAAAATAATTTGCGTGATTGTAGCTTCAGAAGCACAGTATAAGAGAAAGATACTGAAATTACTAAGGAAAACAGATATCATGTTGTTCAAGAACTTTTTAACCATGCTGATGTGCTGCAGTCACCACCAGGAATTTATTCTGTCTCTGTGGCGACAGATAAGCAACGTCTAAAAATGCATTTGGAATTATAGGGTGGAATCTTGGTGTCAGGAAATAAAGAGGGTCCTTAAGGACAGCAGACGAAAATGACCCTATAGAATACCACTTGTAAAGTACATATCTTGTGCTGACCATGGGCCAGTCACTGATTATGTCATGTTATCTTTGTTATCACAGTGATGGCATAATTGTGATCAAGATTTTGAACATGCTGCAATATCTATATTTTCAAGGACAGAATGAATTTCTATAATGAAAGCAATCTGCTGTCTAACCTTTTAAGACTCTACCAGTAACTAATAGAATATAATGTGTGAATGCACCAAAGTTCATACTGTGTATTTTCATTTTTCTAACTTTATTTGCATCTCTTCCTTCATCCATACCATCCTAATTTAGCACCCCTTCATTTCATCAGGGATGGTTTCAGAAATCACTTTACACCCATTACCTCTTTTCGCTTTGTTCTCATTTTCTTGCTTATGAATATTATATCAGGTGTCATTTACCTAGGATGCATAGCGAATGTTTTCTTGAACTGACGTGTTTATAAAACCATGCATTAAAATAGCCAACCATTGAACTAAAGCCTCATTTTACTCTTCCTTGTTTGAAAATTAAAAAATGAAACTATGAAGATGAACATGGAAATTTATTGTTCAAATACAAGAATTGTAGACATCTGTTGACGTCTCCGAATATAAATTTCAATCTCCTTTAGGCTCCATAATCTGACACGTATTTGATAGGTCAGTTTTAATTAGGATGGTTTTCACATATTGATGATTGTTGATGAGTTTACTCGGAAGAGAGGAGGCAGCTGTATAAGCGATTGTTGGTACTGAGAACCATGAGTTGCCTCTCTCTTGCAGGTTAAGAAAAGGACTGTCACGGGCTGACATATCGCTATGCCTGTCTGGAAATTTAGAAGGTTCCACCATCAGTCCAGAATAACTGCTCTGTAATGGAGATTCGATGTGGTTCCGAGAAGTAGATGCAGTTGTAGTAGCAAAGTCCTCAACGTGGCCATTTACTTGAGTGCAGCTGCTCTTTGAGTGCCAATTAAAACTGCTCAACTTTTGTAAAACTTCAGGTTGATCTACCACAATCTGGTCTGTGTGTCTAACTGATATTGCTGATGGGGTAGGTAAGGCACATGGAGATAGGGCACTTGTATTAGCGACTACCTGGCTGGTATGAGGCTTTTGTATGAAAGGCACACTTAAACTTGTGGAGGCTGGAAATGCACTCTCTCCACTCATTTCTGGAAGAAATTCAGAGTTATGATCATCTTTTTTGACAGTTGCTTTAGCATGCTTCTTGTTGCCTTGAACTAATGAAGATATTGGAGACACACTGTTAATTCCAACTCTTCTTTGCATTCTTACTAAAAGTTGGGGATGGCCTCTTTTGAAATTTGGATTATAGTAGGTCTGTAACTAAAATCAAAGAATTAAATTATTTAGTTTCTTTATAAACCAAGGTAAAACTGACAAACAAAGCTAAGTTATAAAAACGTATTCCTTTAATGGAACCAATTAAATAACATCAAATCAAATACCTCTGTTGGTAGTTTTAACAGGTAACATGTTAGAGAGAATATGCTCAACTAAAAGTATGTTGTATATATACAGTAAATACCACTTTAGCTTCAGAACTTCTGTCTGGGAGGGGGGTTCATGTTTGGGAACACATGTAAGAATTAAAGATTTTAAAATTTAAAAAATAAAAAACTAAAAATTTAAAAAAAAAATAAAATTAAAAAAATAAAAAACTAAAAAAAAAAAAGGAAAGTTTGTTAACATCCAATATTTTAACCTCCAGCTGTTTTCAACTTCAAAAATATAAAACTTTTTCAACAACTTGTTATCTCAAGTTTAAATTCTGTTTTAGCTACATATATGAACATGCTTTCTAGGTCACATGGTTTAATCTGACATGTTGGCAATAAGTGAAAATTTTGGAATACCTTACTCAAAAGAGAGATGTTGTTTTCTTCTTCCAGAAAGACAGGTAGTGAAGCCGATCTTTGAACAGTTTGCCGCTTTTTATGAAATCCATAAAGGTTAAGCTGTCGAATTAAACTTTTCATACTCTTGGTTTCAAATATTCTGAAAGGATCCTTTCTTTCCAAGACTTCTTTCTTAAAGAGTTCTTCATTGATCACTATACATGTGCCTGTGTCATCCCACCAAATAGATACAAACTGATCACTTTCAACTATATTCCAAAGTTTTTGTGGAAATGTGAGTGAAAGAAAATCATTTGTGTCATCTGTTTCAGAGACAGGATATGTGTAGTGTGGCCCTTTGATCACCAGTTCCTCAGACAAAGCCTGAAAAGCATATTCTTCAATCATAGATCTCAAAACTGAGTCCCCAGTTGTATAATCATACAAAGAAGGTCTAATGGAGGCTTCTGAACCAGTGGGTTCATCTTTGGGAGACCCATCTTGAATTTCTGAAGAAATATGTGCCATCTCAGAGAAACATTTCTTCAGATAATTTTCTCATTTGTCTGGTTCAGCTTCAAATTATGTCTGCCTGTCCTGCAGAGAGAAACTCTCTAGACCATCACAGAGGTCCTCCCAGTCAAAAAGCTGTGACATCGCAAAATCACTCGTCTCCTAGCAATCGAAGGTTAGTTGTGACATCACAAAGTCACTGGTCTCCTAGCAATTGAAGGGTAATGTTCAACCACTGTTTACTTCAGCATCAACTTAAAATACAGACTGTTTACAGAAATAGTAACCAAAACCATGAAGGACTCAAAATCTCTTTACTAAAGAGTTTTTGTTGTTGTTGTTGTTGTTGTTGTTGTTGTTTTTTGGTTGCTGTGTTTGGGATGGCCTTGCTCTTTCTGGCAGTTTGTGGTTCCTCTTTATTGTGGAGGTTCCTCCCTGTGGGTGGGGTTGGACAAGTGGCTTGTCAAGTTTCCTCGTTAGGGAAGTTCGCGTCAGTGTTCTGGTGGGTGGAGCTGCATCTCTTCTCTCTGGAGTGCAGTGAAGTGTCCAGTAGTGAGTTTTGAGATGTCTATGGGTTTGCTGTTTGGGCAGCCTGTATATTGAAGCTCCGGGCTATGTTCCTGTGTAGCTGGAGTATTTGCGTGGTATGTCTTGCTCTGGAACTTACTGGCTCTTGGGTGGTGCTTGGTTTCAATGTAGGTATGGAGGTTTTTGGATGATTTCTTAAAAAATCACAAATTTATTTATTTTAATTGGAGGATAATTACTTTTCATTATTGTATTTGTTTTGCCATACATTAACATATATCCGCCACAGGTATACACGTGTTCCCCTTCCTGAACCCCTTCCCTCCTCCCAATCCCTGCCATCCCTCTGGGTCATTCCAGTGCACCAGCCCCAAGCATTCAGTATCATGCATTGAACCTGAGCTGGCGACTCATTTCATATATGATATTATACATGTTTCAATGCCATGCTCCCAAGTCATCCCACCCTCTCACTCTCCCACAGAGTCCAAAAGAATGTTCTAGACACCTGTGTCTCTTTTGCTGTCTTGCATACAGGGTTATCGAAAAATCACATCAATAAATCTAGTTTATTTCTGAAATACAAGTGATTTTTCATCCTTCTATACACACATTCTTAATATTCAGTAGTGTTACCCTAGCAGACTTGGTCTACTTGCTTCTGTGCAAAAAAAAATTTATGAACTGACTGGGTTTCAGTGGGGGGGGGGGTAAGTGCTTATTGTAGGACTGAGCAAGGTGTCTTAGCAGTTGGTGCTTCAAAGATGCAAATCTCCAAATACTTTCAGGGGAAATATTTTAATGCCTGAGCGAGGGTGGAACATGGGGTCTGTGATCAATATTGGGACATTCTACTAATGGCCTATTACTGAGGATATTGGGAGTCCACATCATCGACCATCTAGTTCCAACTAGGTACTTAAATTTCTGCCTGGTTTGGGCTTTAGCATTTCCAAAACTGTTCACAGGATATTGCTCAGAATGTTATCGATGGCCCTTGCTGCTGCTGCTGCTGCTGCTAATTCGCTTCAGTTGTGTCCGATTCTGTGCGACCCCAGAGATGGCAGGCCACCAGGCTCCCCCGTCCCTGGGATTTTCCAGGCAAGAACACTGGGGTGGGTTGTCATTTCCTTCTCCACGATGGCCCTTGAGGAGGGATTAAAGACTCTTGAATTTGCTTAATGGCTGCATCATAATTATTCCCTATTGCTTGATTATTTTCCTTAGTTTCTGTCCTTTCTAGGTTCTCTGAATAAAATTACTTTTGAACATGAGGAGGTCAAAAATTTCCTATCTCTCTCTCTCTCTCTCTCTCTCTCTCTCTCTCTCTCTCTCTCTCTCTCTCTCTCTCTCTCAATTTCCATGTTTTACAATCTTAAGAAGGGACTGCTTAGTACAAGAAAGGAAAAACAGTCTTGGACTTAGAGCTTGATCATAAATGTGACAGAAAATCTCAGTGCAGGTTCAGTTTCTTTTTCAGGTTTCCCAGCTCTTGGAGTGATCGAGTCAGCAACAACTTTGGCTCTTTCCTGTTGAGATGGAGCATGGAGTTGGAAACAATTCTAAAATCTAAGCTTGGTATCAATAGTTTATGTTATGAAAACATATCTCTCTATTATATCGAACCTGGTCTGGCTATTCATTTGACAAATAATATTACACATGTTTCAATGCCATTATCCCAAATCATCCCACTCTCACCCTCTCTCATAGAGTCCAAAAGACTGTTCTATACATCTGTGTCTATTTTGCTATCTCACGTACAGGTTTATCATGACCATCTTTCTAAATTCTACATATAGGCGCTAGTTTACTCTACTGGTATTTTTCTTTCTGGCTAACTTCACTATGTATAATAGGCTTCAGTTTCATCCACCTCACTAGAACTGATTGAAACGTATTCTTTTTATTGGCTGAGTAATACTCCATTGTGTACATGTACCACAGCTTTCTTATCCATTAGTCTGCTGATGGACATCCATCATGCATCCATGTCCTGACTATTAGAAATAGTGCTGTGATGGATATTGGGGTACACTTGCCGCTTTCAATTCTGATTTCCTTGGTGTGCATGCCCAGCAGCAGGATTTCTGGGTCGTATGACAGTTCTTTTTACAGTTTTTTGTTTGTTTGTTTGTTTGTGTTTGTTTTTTTGTTTTTTTAAGAAATCTCCACAGTGTTCTCCATAGTGGCTGTACTAGTTTGCAATCCCACTAACAGTGTAAGAGGGTTCCCTTTTCTCCACACCCTCCCCAGCATTTATTGCTAGTAGACTTTTGGATAGCAGTCATTCTGACTGGCATGGAATGGTACCTCTTTATAGTTTTGATTTGCATTTTTCTGATAATGAGTGATGTTGAGCTGCTTTTCATATGTTTGTTAGCATTCTGTATGTCATCTTTGGAGAAATGTTTGTTTAGTCCTTTTGCCTTTTTTGTCATGGGGTCGTTTATTTTCCTGGAATTGAGGTTCAGGAGTTGCTTGTATATTTTTGAGATTAATTCTTTGTCAGTTGCTTCAGTTCAGTTCAGTTCAGTTCAGTTCAGTCGTGTGTGACTTTTTGAGACCCCATAAATTGCAGCACACCAGGACTCCCTGTCCATCACCAACTCCCGGAGTTCACGCAAACTCATGTCCATCAAGTCAGTGATGCCATCCAGCCATCTCTGTCGTCCCCTTCTCCTGCCTCCAATCCCTCCAAGCTTCAGAGTTTTTCCAATGAGTCAACTCTTCACATGAGGTGGCCAAAGTACTGGGGTTTCAGCTTTAGCATCATCCTTTCCAAAGAACACCCAGGAATGATCTTCTTTAGAATGGACTGGTTGGACTTCCTTGCAGTCCAAGGGAATCTCAGGAGTCTTTTCCAACACTACAGTTCCAAAACATCAATTCTGCAGTGCTCAGCTTTCTTCACAGTCCAACTCTCATATCCATTCATGACTAGTGGAAAAACCATAGTCTTGACTAGACGGAACTTTGTTGGCAAAATAATGTCTCTGCTTTTGAATATGCTATCTAGGATGGTCATAACTTTCCTTTCATAGGGTAAGCGCCTTTTAATTTCCTGGCCGCAATCAATATCTGCAGTGATTTTGGAGCCCCCCGAAAATAAAATCTGACACTGTTTCCACTGTTTCCCCATCTATTTCCCATGAAGTCATGGGACCAGATGCCATGATCTTAGTTTTCTGAATTTTGAGCTTTCAGCCAACATTTTCACTCTCCTCTTTCAGTTTCATCAAGAAGCTTTTTAGTTCCATATCACTTTCTGCCATAAGAGTGGTGTCATCTGCATATTTGAGGTGATTGATATTTCTCCTGGCAGTCTTCATTCCAGCTCGTGCTTCTTCCAGCCCAGCGTTTCTTATCATGTACTCTGCACATAAATTAAACAAGCAGAGTCACAATATACAGCCTTGATGGACTCATTTTCCTATTTGGAACAAGTCTGCAGTTCCATGTCCCGTTCTAACCGTTGCTTCTTGACCTACATATAGGTTTCTCAAGAGTTCAGGTAGTCTGGTATTCCCATCTCTTTCAGAATTTTCCACAGTTTATTGTGATCCACACAGTCAAAGACTTTGGCATAGTCAATAAAGCAGAAATAGATGTTATTCTGGAACTCTCCTGCTTTGTCAATGATCCAGCTGATGTTGGCATTTTGATCTCTGGTTCCTCTGCCTTTTGTAAAACCTGCTTGAACATCTGAAAGTTCATGGTTCATGTATTACTGAAGCCTGGCTTGGAGAATTTTGAGCATTACTTAACTAGCGTGTGAGATGGATGCAATTGTGCGGTGATTTGAGCACTCTTTAGCACTGCCTTTCTTTGGGATTGGAATGAAAACTGACCTTTTCCAGTCCTTTAGCCACTGCTGAGGTTTCCAAACTTGCTGGCATATTGAGTGAAGTACTTTCACAGCATCACTAAAAGGGGACAAAAGCCATAAACAGACATTTCTTTAAAGAAGACATACAGATGGCTAACAAACACAGGAAATATGCTTAAAATCATTCATCATTAGGGAAACAAAAATTAAAAATTAATGTGTAGTCATATCACACTGTTCAGAGTGGCCATCACCAGAAATTCTACAAGCACGACATCCTGGAGAGAGTGTGGAGAAAAGTTAACCCTAATACACTGTTAGTGGTACCACAAACTGGTACAACCTGTATGCAGAACAGATTGGAGATTCCTTGAGAAACTTGGACTAGAACTGTCATATAACTGAACAACCCCACTTCTTGGCATATAGCCAGAGGGAATTACAATCAAGAGCCACATGTACCCCAGTGTTTATTTCAATTCTCTTTACAAAAGCTATGACATGGAAGTAATCTAGATGCACATCTTCAGATGAAAATATAAGCAAGTTTTGCTACATATCCAAATGGAATATTACTTAGCTAGAGAAAAAACATATATTTGTGTCACTTTTAATGAGGCAGTTCAACCTGCAGCCTATTATTCAGAGTTAAAAAAGAAAGTTAGAAAGAGAGAGGGAAATATTGTTTATTAATGCATATAAATGGGATATAGGAAGACAGTAACAATGATCCTGCATGAAGGCGAGTAAAAAAGATCCACATATAAAGAACATACTCTTAGACTCAATGGGAGAGTTCAAGGATGGGATGATTTGAGACAATAGCATTGAATCAGGTACATTACCATATGTAAAAGAGATGACAGGTGCAAGTTCATTGCAGAAAACATGCATCCAGTTCTTGCGCTGTGGAAGAACCCAGAAACATGGGGTAACAAGGGAGGTTTGATTTGTGTTCAGGATAGGGGGACACACGTATCCATGTGCCTGATTCATGTTGATGTTTATGTCAAAAACCAACACAGTAATACACAGTAGTTCTATTCCAATTAAAATAAATCATTTTTAAAAGAAATATGAAGAAATTTTAAAAAAATGCATTCAGAAATAGCAGGGACATGCTCCAGAATGCAACCTCAACAATTGTTTCATATCTATTCAAGAAAGTGGGCTTAGGAGGGGCAGAACATGTGTGCTGGTATGAAAGCTGAAAGTCAAAGAAGATAAGCTTGAGGTCGCAACTATGTAGTTGCAGCATGACCTTGGTATCATAGTCTAAGCAATGTAAGATGCATGTGGCAGAATGCAAGCTTAGTAGATCAGCATGATTACTCTAGAGCATAGACTCGGTAGGAGTTAAATGCATGCACTTAAGCATCCTTTCAGGAGTGACGGTACATATGTTTCAGAGTGAAGATAAATAGGTGAGGCAAAAGGGCTCTAAAATGGTGGACAAATACTTGTAAGAAGGAAGGTTCAGAGTGGAAGCTCAGTATTTGCTATAGACTTAGACTTAAATTTAAGAAAATAGGGAAGACCACTAGACGATTCAGGTATGACCTAAATCAGATCCCTTATGATGGTACAGTGGACATGAGGAAATATTTAAGGGATTAGGTATAATAGAGTGTTTGAAGATCTTCATATGGAGGTTCATGAAATTGTACAGGAGGCAGTGATCAAGACCATCCCCAAGAAAATGAATGCCAAAAGGCAAAATGTTTATCTGAGGAGGCCTTACAAACAACTAAGAAAAGAAGAGAAGCAAAAGGCAAAGGAGAAAAGGGAAGATATACCCATATGAATACAGTGTACCAAAGAATAGCAAAGAGAAATAAGAAAGACTTCCTCGGTGACGAATGCAAAAAATAGAGGAAGACAATAGACTGGGAAAGACTAGAGATCTCTTCAAGAAAATTAGAGATACCAAGGGAATATTTCATGCAAAGATGGACAAAAAAAAGGGCAGAAATTGTATGGACTGAACAGAAGCAAAAGATATTCAGAAGAGGTGGCAAAAATCTATACAGAAAAGATTGGAGAACTATACAGAAAAGATCTTCATGATCCAGATAATCATGATGATGTAATCACTCACCAGGAGCCAAACATCCTGGAATGTAAAGTCAAGTAGGTCCTAGGAAGCATCAACAGAAACAAAGCTAGTGGAGATACGAAACTCCAGTTGAGTGATTTCAAATCCTAATAGATAGTGCTGTGAAAGTGTGGAACTCAGTATGCAAGCAAATTTGGAAAACTCAGCAGTGGCTACAAGACTGGAAAAGATCAGCTGTTCCAGTATATGTATTTTAGAGCTTGTCCTCTGTAGCAGTGAAATGTGTTCCACACAGAGTTAGACAGGACTGAAACAATCCTGTGCAAATAGTTGCAAGATTTTTTTTTTAACCTGTGGCAGCTTTTTTCCAATGAGAGTTAACTGTGAAGGTGGAGCAGCCGCTTGGCTTTGAGGGACCCAGGTGGTGTCAAGTGGGCAGGGTGCAGGGACACAGACTTACACCACAGGAGTCATGGCCCTTTCAGAGTCTTTTTTTTTTTTTTTTTTTTTAGCCCTTGTATCTGGCGATAAGAAGGCCTCTTTGGCCAGTGTTCTCCCTAGTTCCACCTATTCAGCCATTTAGAAGGCTTCCTTGCCTGGGATCCTTCTCTGTTGTTCACTGTGTCAGCAGATAGAGAGACCTCCCTGGCTGGGGTCCTACTCTGTAGATCAGTGCATCTGACACATAAAGGAGCATCCTGAGTGGGGTTCTACACTAGTATGGTGCATCAGGCACTCAAAGGAGCACCCTGAGAGGTGTCCTGCTCTGCATTTCAGTGTGTTCAGCATTTGATGGGTCAGCCTCATTATTTTAGTAACTGCTGATGCTAGCATGTGGGGAGAGAGAGGCTATGGTGATTGCTCCACACCCTACATGTGACTCGGTGATATTGCCTTGCTTTCATGGCTGCTTGGTTTTCCTGCACAGGTATACCCTATCACAGTGTCCTCCTTCACACCCCCCTCTCTCCATCTCTCCCTCGGCTATGAATTACCCCAGAATCCCTAAACTCCGGCTCCCAGCCGCTGTGCCTTTCAGGGGACACATGTCCTTGTCTGGGGTATGTAAGGCTGCAGCAAGGACTCTCTGATTCTCATTGCATCTAGGTTTCCATAGATCAGCTGTTTCACTCTCTGCTTTAAATGTTTATTCTATGATTCAGACAATTGACCCAATGTGGGATTGGACCTCTGCTTCAGTTCCTTCACCCACTCAGCAATGATTCAGTCCTACTAAACTCCCATTTTTCCCCCCAGTTCTTTCATCCTACTGAGTTTTGCGTGGTTCTATATATTCTTTGCCACTTGTCAGGTACTCCTGTCTACTTTCTGGTAATGTTCTGATTACTCTTCTGTGTCTGAAGGTGTATGCCTGATGTATCCATGGAGATATGTACTCCACATCCACTTACAGCTCCACCATCTTGTTCTCTTGTCTCACGAGGGTTTTAGAGCACAGAATCTGCAGTGGTAGTAGGTATGCTATAAAATGTGAGTTCAGATATACTCTTGAGGGCAAGCTCAGTGATTTTGGCACAGCTGATCTAAAGCATGCCTTTAGTGTCGGCCAGACACATATTTCAAATGTTAAGAAAATAATTTATGGTGTGTCAATTCTAGAGTACAAGATCAGTGGTTGTGTAACATTTCCTATAGAATGCAAATTCAATTGTGGAAAGAGGTATGCTCTGTAATGCAACTGAGCAGTTTTTTTTTTTTTAATTTTTATTTATTTTTTTTTAACTGAGCAGTTTTAGACATCTTGTGGTAGAGTACATGCTCAATAGTGGCAGGAACTGTGCTCTAGTGTGCATTCAGCAGTGGCTGGATGCATGTTGCCAGTGCCAATGGGATGGCTTCAGACAGCCTGCTCCAAAGCGCAAGCACACTAGTGGCAGAAATTGTGCTCCGGATTGCAAGCTAAGCTGTTTCAGTACTTCCAGGCTAGAGCTGAGACGCAGTAGTGATGCATGCAGGCTCCAAAGTGTCATCCTACTATTTGTGTCACACCCGCTCTAGAGCACAGTCTAAGTAGTGGTGGGGAGAATCCTCAAAAGCTCAATCTCAGGAGATGAAGCATGTGTTCTCTAAAGTAAAGATTCAGTATTTGAAGCATGCCTGCTCTAGATCATGAGTCTGTATTAACAGGGGTATGCCAAAAGTGTGTTTCACTGTTGAGAGGCATGCTGAAGAGTTAAGCTCAGCAGATGCAGCATGCCTGCTCTACATGTGCTTCGGAGTGTTGTCTCAGGAGTTGCAGGGCCCTTGCTCAAGAGTGCAGACTGCAGAGGGACATGTTCTCTTGAAAGCTGGGTTTTTATTTTTGGCTGCGTATCCAGATACCAGATTCAGAAAATGTGATACACCTGCTCTGCCACACAAGCTCAGTAGTGGGATGACAAGCCCTCAACAGTGCAAGCACAAGGGTTGTGGCATGTGTGTATTGTGATGCATGATCAATTGAGGCAGGACATATGAAGTATACACCAGGTCTGCAGTGGTTGTGCATCATCCATAGATATACAGATACACTACTCACAGCTTGCACAGTCTAGAGTGCTGGGTGACTAGAAGCATAATGGCTGGTATAAAATGTCACTGGGGTAAATTGTTGCACACACCTTCTAGAGCAATACCTCAAGGAAGTGACTTTATTCTTCAGAATTCAAGGTCACTAGTGGTCACACAGTTGATCTAGAAGGATGGTTCACTCATGGGTAGGATATGTGTTTTATAATGCAGACTCCATTTTCCTGGAGTAGGTCCTCCAGAGAGCAACCTCAGTACTTGGGACACCTGCTCTAGAGTGCAGGAAGAAGAGTGGGGAAAATATGCAACAGAGGCCAAGCCAAGTCATTGGCAATTTTCGGCTGCAGAGTGTGGGCTCACAGGTTTAAGCACGCAGGCCATGAATCTAGATTAGTAGTAGTGGAACTCATGCTCTATAAGGCAGGCTCAGCAATGGTAAAACAGTGTACCAGGGTACAGAATCAGTAGATGAAACATGAGTGTTTTGGGGCCTGGGCTTACAAGTGGCAAGACATATGCTTCTAAGTGCGAAATTAGTAATGGCCACACACATGCTCTAGACTACATGCTCACTAGCTGTGCCATGCCTGCTTAGTGTAAGGACTCAGAAGTGACAAGTGTGCTGTGGTGCTAGGATTTATACTGCTGGGATGCATGATTCAGTGTGCAGTTGTGTAGTTCAGGCATTCTTACTCTACAGCACAGTCTCAGTAGTGTCAGAACACTGGCTCTTGAAGGCACATGCAGTCATGATGGGAGATATGCTTCTGAGTAAACCTCAGTAGTGCAAAACCCATGATGAAATGTGCTCACTCTGTATTCATGAGATCTGTACTCCCAGCTGCACGTTCAGTTACTGTGGCATGTGTGCAACTAGAGCATGTTCTCAGCAGAGCCCGGATGCCTGCACTTGAGCTCATGCTCAGGAGAGGCGTACCATGTCCTCCAGTGTTTAAACTCACTCTGTCTACAGGAGTGCTGGCTCAGTTGTGTCCAGAAGTAAACTTCAGAGTGCAAGTTCAGTAATTGCTTAGGCACACCTGAATTACAGTGCAGGCTGAGTGGTGGCCTGACTTCGCTATAAAGCAACAAGCTAATGATTGTGAAATTTATGCTTTAGAGTGAAAGTTCAGCCGGTGATGAACTCTTGTTTGGAAAGGCAATTTCAGTAGTGCAGGGATGCAGATTCCAGAGTGTAATATACCAAAAGTGTATGTGTACTTACAACAGGCATGTTTTAGGGACAGGCTCACCAGTGGCAGGCCATATCCTAAAGAACCCGGGTTTAGGAGTGATGGGATGTATGCTCTACTGCGCAGTCTCAGTGATAGCAATGCACTTGTTCCAAATCTTGTTAATAGTCTGAATAGTGGCAGAAAGGGTGGTCCAGATTGGAAACTAAGTAGTTCCAGCGAGTGTTCTCTAGATGGCGGCCTCAGTAATAACAGGCGCATATTCCAGAGGGCAAGCTCAGTGTTTGTAGCGTGTGTGGTTTGAAACCGGAGAAGGAAATGGCAACCCACCCCAATTTTCTTGTCTGGAGAATCCCGTGGACAGAGGAACCTGGTGGGCTGCTGCCCATAGGTTCGCATAGAGTTGCACAAGGCTAAAGAGACTTAGCATGCATAGGAAAAGGATGTGGCAACCCACTCCAGTATTCTTGCCCAGAGAATCCCAAGGATAGGGGAGCCTGGTGGGCTGCTGTCTATGCGGTCACACAGAGTCAGACACGACTGAAGTGACTTAGCATCAGCAGCAGTGGAGATTTGAAATCAGGGGTCAGTAGTTGTGAAAAGCTTCTTGCATTTTCAGTCGTTATGGCATGCCAGGTCCAGAGCGCAGGTGCACTTGGTTGTGATACTTATGCTCTAGAGTTGTAATGTATGTTCCAGAGTGCAAGCTAATTAGTTCACATGCTCTAATTCAATTCTCCGTGAAAGCAGAATGCAAACTCGTGATTTCAACCTCAGTAGTTGCTGCATGGATAATCAGAAGTAGTGGTTCATACACTCCTAGTGCCAGATCATGGGTTGCAGCATAATTGCCACAGAGTGGGGCACAACAGTAGTAAGCAGCATACTTCAGAGTGCAGACTAAGTAGCTGCTAGATGCATACTACAGAGGGTGAGCTCAGTAGCTTCACTGCGTGCATGCTTCACTGTGAGCTCAATAGTACTTGATGGTGTTATATTGACAGTATACATACTTCAGAGCACTTGCTAAAGTAGTGCTCTAAAGTAGTGGCAGAATGCATACGTTTGTTTTTATTTATTTATTTATTTATTTTTTAGTTTTTTATTTTATTTTATTTTTTTTTTCATTTCAGCATAGTATTTTATTTTTTTTCTATTAGTATTTGTTTATTTTTTTTCTTTATGAGTATTAACATTTTATTTTATTTATTTTTTTTAAATTTTAAAATCTTTAATTCTTACATGCGTTCCCCAACATGAACCCCCCTCCCACCTCCCTTCCCACAACATCTCTCTAGAATGCATACCTTTGAATATAAACTCACTGGACTAGTCCTTGGAAAAGGCAATGGTACCCCACTCCACCTCTCTTCCCTGGAGAATCCCATGGACGGAGGAGCCTGGTGGGCCGCAATCCATGGGGTCGCTAAGAGTCGGACACTACTGAGCAACTTCGCTTTCACTTTTTGCTTTCATGCATTGGGGAAAGAAATGGCAACCCACTCCAGTGTTCTTGCCTGGAGTATCCCAGGGACGGGGGGCCCCATGGGCTGCCACCTATGGGATCGCACAGAGTCATACACAACAGAAGCAACTTAGCAGCAGCAGTCTGGTCCTCAGATGGGAGTGACATATGAGAAGGAGTTCAGTTTTTCCTCAGTAAATATCTCAAAAGATTGTCAGGATATGGAGTAACTTTCACTAAACAAGTTCTATATGCTGGCGGAGGACACCAGATACCCTGAAAGGCTAATCAATTAGCTCATAATGAGGTAGGAGAAGAGATAAACAAGAATAGGGACACAAAAGTTTAGGGACAGAGACTGATTCTAGAAACAGACATGCAACAAAGGACTGGTTCTGAATTGCAACCCTGCTTGTTTAAATTGGATGCAGAGTATATCATGTGAAATGCCAGACTGGATGAAGCACAAGCCTGAATCAAGATTGCTGGGACAAATGGCAATAACCTCAAATACACAGATGACAAAACCCATATAACAGAAATTGAAGAGGGACTAAAGAGCCTCTTGATGACAGTGAAACAGGAGAGTGAAAAGGCTGGCTTAAAACTTAGCATTCAAAAACAAAGATCATGGCATCTGGTCCCATGATTTCCTGGCAAGCAGATGGGGAAACAATGGAAACTGTGAGTGACTATTTTCTTGTGTCTAAAATCACTGTAGATGGTGGCTGCAGCATAAAATTAAAGGATACTTGCTTTTTGGAAGACAAGCCATGACCAACCTAGACAGCATATTTAAAAGCTGGAACATTACTTTGCCAGCAAAAGTCTTTCTAGTCCAGGCTATAATTTTTCCAGTAGTCATGTATAGATGGGAGAGTTGGACTATACAGAAAGCTGAGCCCTGAAATCTTGATGATTTTGAAGTGTGGTGTTGGAGAAGACTCTTGAGAGTCCTTTGGACAGCAAGAGAATGAAATCAGTCAGTGAGAAATTCAGTCCTGAATATTTGTTGGAAAGACTGATGCTAGAGCTGAAGCTACAATACTTTGGCTACCTGACACAATGAACTGACTCTTGCCAGTGACCCCAGTGTTGGGAAAGATTGAAAGCAGGAGGAGAAGCAGATGACAGAGGATGAGATTGAGTCCATCACCAACTCAGTGGAGATGAGTTTGAGCAAACTATGGAAGCTGGTGATGGACAGAGGAGCCTGGTGTGCCACAGGCCTTGGGGTTACAAATAGTTGGACACAACTGAGCCACTGAACTGAACTTGTGTTGGGGATAGAGAGTCAAATCATAGGCAGATTGATAAGAAGTCTGGGCTCCCTCAAGTGAAGAAAGGTGTCTGGATTCTTGAGGAGGAGATGGGATTCTGGAATTCTCAAGGAGGAGAAAAGGGCACAGATGTTTGTTTGCTTCTTTGTTTGTTTTTTCTCTATATTCCTGAGTCTTAGTCACAGAAAGTGGTTTTTTTTTTTTTTCTTTAAACCTGTAACTTATGATTACACAGCAAACAACTCAGTTTAAACTTTGTAATTGGGATTATATAGCAACAATATATCATGCTTGAGGACAGTTTCTCTTTCCTGAAAAACTTATGACTAATCCTAATATTTTAGAAGGTGTATTATGGGAGTGGGTCTGGTAGGGTCTTTCTATTGTTAAATTCTAATCATGTTATCCTAAAATATAACTTATGGGAGTAGGTCTGGCAAAATTTTCACAAACTTGAGACATTATTTTGATTTACTATAATAACTAAATTAAAATGTATGTAACTCCCTTGCTGACACTAGCAAGGGCGACATTCTCCCGCCCCCTTCTGATGTCCGTGTCACAAGCTTTCTCTGTACCTTTTCTTACTTTAATAAAACTCTGCTACGCAAGAGCTCTTGAGGGATCAAGCTTGGTCCCTGGTCCTAAAGATAAATCTTCTTCAGAGATCATGAATCCAGCACTATTCATCTTAAGCTATTAGAGAAGGATCAGTTTCTATACCACAGGAAACCCGCTCAGAGGTTCATTCAGTGGGCCACTTTGGAATCTTAGAGGATAGTATAAACACCCACTCCCCACACCCAAACAAAAATCATCTCAGAATTCAAGCAAAAAAGGCAACTATCAGTGGAGATTACCTCACAGTCTTGTGTCCATCCACAATGAGTGGGGGCTATGTACAGAGGCGCCCTTTGCATCTTCAGTCTTTAGAATAAAGATGGCGTTTGAATGCCCTGAGGACACTCTTAGAGGACTAATGTGATATTGCAGCCTGAACCACAGAATGCCAGAGAGACAGAAATAAAAAAGAAAAGAAAAAAGAAAAGCCTTCCATGGGGAGGCTCTAAGACCACACTGCGACCCCTGACCTGCTCACACAACAGACTGTGTGCCCTAGTATTTACCAAAGGAGAGCAAGCCAGCTTCCATTAGGGCCCTCCCAGCAGGCAAAGATTCAGAATGTCGACAACCAGAGGCAGAAGGCCATAAGCTTTTAGGCCCAGGAGACTGCAACTCCTGCCAAGCTGTGAGCAGACTCTATCCATGAGCAGCCTTTAACCATGGCTTCCTGGGATCTGGGACAGTGTATAGCTGCCAAGAGTGTCATAACCTGAGATTAACCCCTCTGAGGAGATGCACAGCTCACCATGGACTGTATCCTTGTAGAGTATCTGAGACTCTGACCAGATTGAACCTGAGAAGTGCACAAAAAGATGGCCCACCTGGGATATGACACCACAGTGATCCCGAGAGCCTGAGTGGCCCTCTGGAAGAGTGTACTCTGGAACATCCTGGAACCTGAGCATCTTGGACCTGGGAAGTGCATGAGACAAAGAGCCCACCTGGGACTATGCTTTAGCAGAACACCAGGCCACTTGGTCCTAGGAAGAGCAGGAGATGTATGGTTCAACTGGGACTGGGCTTTCAGAGAACACTCAGGAATCTGAGCAGCTTAGGCCTGGGAAGTGCAGGAGACAAAGAACACATCTGGGACTGGGCCTTCATAGAACACCCGGGAATCTGAGCAGCTTGGGCCTGGGAAGTGCATGAGATACATGGCCCATCTGTGACTGTGCCCTCATGGAGCAGAGCTTGAGTGGTTGGATCTGAGAAGTTCACATCACCTTGGACTTTGGCAGACCCTGTGCTTTCCACTCACTACAAGGGTTCCCCACAAACCCCAGGGGTATTTGTTTGCAGTGTTCCTGCCTCTCCACAGCACAACAGAGAGAGTGACCCTGATAAGAGTCTACTGTCACTTCTTCGTATCAGAGCTTAGATAAGACATTGGAGAGATTTGCAAGCAGAGGAGGCCAGCTTAAGTAAATATAATACAGGAGAACCACTCGTGAAGTGGCAGGTGCAATATATGAAAGTCAAGCTGTAAAACTGCATTTAAGGACAATTTCAGAGTTTAAGGAAAAGTGCAAGCTAGAACAAGGGATTACCTGACACTGAAGTGACCACACAATATTTTTTTTTTTTCCTAATTTTTGTGTTTGAATATATTTTTGTTTACTTTATATTGTACATTTGGGAGTCTAAATTCTATTCTAGCTTTTTAATTTTTGCTCTCTGATATTTGTTATTAGCGTGCAGAATTAAGAGTCTATTTTTTCATATGCATTTTCACTCAGGAATTTGATTACAGGCCTGATTGCTCTAGTTCTTTTTTACTTTCTTTTCTCCTCCTCATCATCTGTATCTAGCTCTCCTCTCTTCTTTTCTATATAGAATGCTGTGACTTTCTTTGTTCAGGATGTGGAGTTATTTCACCACTAACATGGGTTTTTGTCTTCTGTGCAATGTTGAAAGAGTAGTCTTGTGGTTAGAGAAAGAGTGGGACCAAAAACAAGAGGCAGTAGTTCAGCTCCAGATCTTTGGATCATCATAGAACCCCTGGCCCCAGGGCCTGGGGATAGACAAGGTCCCATCCAAAAAGATACATACCTACACTGAAAGCAAGCTCCATCCAAGAGCAGCAAGCTCCATTGCAAGACAACCCATGCTAATCTTCCAGCAAAAAAGGAACACACTCAAGAAAATCAAAAGACAGCCTTCTCAGTTCAGTTACTCAGTTGTGTCTGACTCTTTGCAACCCCATGGACTGCAGCACACCAGACCTCCCTGTCAATCACCAACTCCCAAAGTTTACTCAATTCATGACCACTGAGTCAGTGATGCCATCCAAACATCTCATCCTCTCTCATACCTTTCTCCTCTGGACCTTAATCTTTCCCAGCATTAGAGTTTTTTTCAAATGAGTCAGCTCTTTGCCTCAGGTGGCCAAAGTACTGGAGTTTCAGCTTCAGCATCAGTCCTTCCAATAAATATTCAGGACTGGTCTCCTTCAGGATGGACTTGTTGGATCTCCTTGCAGTACAAGGGACTCTCAAGAAACTTCTCCAACACTACAGTTCAAAAGCATCAATTATTCGATGCTCAACTTTCTTTATAGCCCAACTCTCACATCCATACATGACTGCTAGAAAAGACATAGCTTTGACTAGACAGACCTTTGTCGGAAAAGTGATGCCTCTTTTTTTCTTTTAATATGCTGTCTACTTCGGTCATAACTTTCCTTTCAAGGAGTAAGCGTCTTTGAATTTCATGGCTGCAATCACCATCTGCAGGGATTCTGAAGCCCCTCAAAAGAAAGTCAAACACTGATTGCCCATCTATTTCCCATAAAGTGATGGGATCATATGCCATGATCTTAGTTTTCAGAATGTTGAGATTAAGCCAAATTTTTCACTCTCCTCTTTCAATTTCATTAATGGCTCTTTAGTTTTTCCCTTTCTGTCATAAGGGTTCTGTCACCTGCATATCTGAGTTTATTTCTCCTGGCAAACCTGATTCCAGCTTTTGGTTCATCCTACACAGCGTTTCTCACGATGCACTCTGCATAGAAGTTAAATAAGTGGAGTGACAATATACGGCCTTGACGTACTCCATTTCTTCTGTGGAAACAGTTTTTCCCTGTCTCGTTCAAACTGATGCTTTCTGACCTACAAAGAGGCTTCTCAAGAGGCAGGTCAGCTGCTCTGGTATTCCCTTTTCTTTTAGAATTTCCCAACCTTTGTTGTAATACAATAGTCAATGTCTTTGGAATAGTCAATAAGGCAGAGGTAGATCTTTTTCTGGAACTCTCTGGCTTTACTGAGGACCCTGCGGATGTTGGCCATTTGATCTCTGGTTCCTCTGACATTTTGAAAACCAGCTTGAACATCTGGAAGTTTACGGTTCATGTATTGCTGAAGCATGTCTTGGAGAATTTTTAGCATTACTTTACTAGCCTGTGAGATGAGTGCAATTGAGCTGTAGTTTGAGGATTCTTTGGCATTGTCTTTCTTTGGGATTGGAATGAAAACTGATCTTTTCCAGTCCCGAGCCACTGCTGAGTTTTCTCAAATTTTCTGGCATATCAAATGCAGCACTTCCGTAGCATAATCTTTTAGAATCTGAAATAGCTCAACTGGAATTCTATCACTTCCACTAACTTTGTTCATAGTGATGCTTCTTAAGGCCCACTTGACTTCACTTCCCAAGATGTCTGGGTCTAGGTGAGTGACCACATCATCATGATTATTTGAGCTGTGAAGATCTTTGATGTACAGTTCTTCTGTGTATTCTTTGCCACCTCTTCTTAACATCTACTGCTTCTGTTAGGTCCATACCATTTCTGTCCTTTCTGTGCCCATCTTTGCATGAAATGTCCCCTTGGTATCTCAGATTTTCTTGAAGAGACCTCTAGTCTTTCCCATTCTGTTGCTTTGCTCTATTTCTTTGCACTGATAACCGAGGAAGGCTTTCTTATCTCTCCTTGCTATTCTTTGGAACTCTGTAATCAAATGGGCCTATGTTTCCTTCTTTCCTTTGCCTTTCACATCTCTTCACTTCACAGCTATTTGTGAAGGCAGTCATTTTGCCTTTTTGCATTTCTTTTTCTAGGAGATGGTCTTGATCCCTGTCTCCTGTACAATGTCATGGACCTCCATCCATAGTTCATCAGGCATTCTGTCAGATCAAGTCCCTTAAATTTATTTCTCACTTACACTGCATAATCATAAGGGATTTTATATAGGTTATTCGTGAATGGTCTAGTGGTTTCCCCTACTTTCTTCAATTTAAGTCTGAATTTGGAAATAATGATTTCATGATCTGAGCCACAGTCAGCTCCTGGTCTTGTTTTATGCTGTCTAGGAGGAGTAAGCATCTTTTAAGTTCATGGCTGTAGTCAATATCTACAGTGATTTTGGAGCCCCCCAAAATAAAGTACACCACCATTTCCACTGTTCCCCCATCTATTTGCCATGAAGTGATGGGACAGGGTGCCCTCTCAGTTTTCCTAATGTAGAGCTTTAAGCCTCCTTCTTCACTTTCCTGTTTCACTTTTATCAAGAGACTCTTCACTTCCTCTTCACTTTCTGCAATAAGGGTGGTGTCATCTGCATATCTGAAGTTATTGACATTTCTCCTGGCAATCTTGATTCCAGTGTGTGTTTCTTCCAGCCTAGCATTTCTCTGCATAGAACTTTAATAAGCAGGGTGACAATATACAGCCTTGACATACTCCTTTTCCTATTTGGAACTGGTCTGTTATTCAATGTCCAGTTCTAACTGTTGCTTCCTGACCAGCATACAGGCTTCTCAAGAGGCAGGTCCAGTGGCCTGGTATTCCCATCTCTATCAGAATTTTCCACAGTTTCTTATTATCCATACAGTCAAAGGCTTTATCGTAGTCAGTAAAACAGAGTAGATGTTTTTCTGGAACTTGCTTGTTTTCTGAAGATCCAGCAGATGTTGGAAATTTGATCTTTGGTTCCTCTGTATTTTCTAAAATAAACTTGAACATTTGGAAGTTCATGGTTCACGTATTGCTTAAGCCTGGCTTGGAGATTTTTGAGCATTACTTTGCTAGCATGTGAGAGTACAAGTGCATGGCAGTGTGAGCATTCTTTGGCATTGCCTTTCCTTGAGATTGGAGTGAAAACTGACCGGTTCCCACTGAGTCACTGCTGAGATTTTCAAATTTCCTGGCACATTGAGTGCATCACTTTCACAGCATCATCTCTGAGGATTTGAAATAGCTCAACTGGAATTGAAACCATAATAGAGCCCCCTAATTCTCTAATGGACACTGCATTGCCTCTCAGAGAAAATGAGATCCACAGCCATTTTCTATAACAACAACAACAACAAAGAAGTTCCCTCAACTAGAAAACCTTCACAAGCCACTGGCCCCACCACATTCACTGGGAGGAGACTATCCAATTAATAGCGATGATGAGCCTCTACTTTGCAGAAAATTGACCCCAAAGACAGCCATCTAAACAACATGAAGAGGCAGAGACATATCCAATGGGCGAAAGAACACAATAAAAATCAACACACCAATGAAAAAGGAGGAGGTAGGAAGTCTACAGGAAAAACAATTCAGCATAATAATAGTCACAGTTTTGGAAAAAAAATGGGTCTGTTGATAAATAGACTTCAGACATGGATTGAGAAGATGAAAGGGGTGTTTTAAATGAACCTAGAAGAAATAGTGCGTAGTCAGTCAGTAAGAAACAATGAAATAACTGAGATAAAATTAACTCTGGTCAACAGAAACAGTAGAGTAACTGAGGCAGAAGAAAGACTAAGTGAGCTGGAAGATAGAATGTTGGAAATAAATGAAGCAGAACAGGAAAAAGAAAAAGAAAGAAAGAAAGAAATGAAGACAACCTCTGGGACAATATTAAATGCCCCACATTTAAATCATAGGTTTCCCGGAGAAAGAAGACAAAAGGAAAGGGCATGAGAAAATATTTGAGGAGGAAATAGTTAAAAACTTCCCTGAAATGGGAAAGGGAATAGACACCTAAGATGAAAAATCCCAGTGTGTACCCCATAGGGATAAATCCAAGACATAACATGTCAAAACACACATTGATCAAAATAAAAACAAACAAACAAATAAATGTACACAATGAGCAAATATTAAAGGCCACAAAGGAATAACAACAAATGACATAGAAGGGAACCCCCATAAGGATAACAGCTGATCTTACAATAGAAACCCTTCAGTTTAGAAGGGAATGGCAGGATAAACTTAAAGTGATGAAAGACAAAACCTAAAGCCAAGATTATTCTATCCAACAAGGATAGTATTCTAATTCAAAAGAGAGAGGAAAAATAAAAACGTTTTACAGACAAACAAAAGCAATTAGAATTCAGAACCACCAAACCAGCACTTCAGGAAATGCTGAAGGATCTTCTCTAGATAGGAAACAGAAAAGCTTATACAAAGAAAGCCACAAAATATATAGAAAATGTTAACAAGATCATACTTATCAACAACTACCTTAAACAGAAATGGGCTAAATACTCCAATTAAAAGACAAGACTGGGTGAATGCATACAAAAATATACTGTCTGAAAAGAACAAACAAACAAACAAACAAAAAACCTCCTCATAACTAGGGACACATACAGACTGAAAGTGACGGCCAGGAAAAAGCCATTTTGTGAAAATGGAGAGCAAAAGAAACTGGGAGGAGCAATACTCATATCAGACAAATGGGCTTCAATTAAAGATCACTATAAGAGACAAAGAAGGTTGCATTACATAACAATCAAGGTATCAATCCAAGAAGACGCTATATGCACCCAATATAGGAGTACCTCAATACAAGAGGCAAATGCGTAAAACTATTAGAGCAGAAATAGACACTAACCAATAGTATCATATGATTTTAATACTCCACTCATAACATGGGCAGATCATCCAGACAGAAACAAAATAAGGAAAGCTCAAGTTTTAGAAGGTACCTTAGACCAGTTTGACCTAATTGATATTTCCAGGGCATCCCACCACAAAAGAATAGATTTCACCTTTTTTTATTTCCCTTTTTCTCATGTGCAAATGGAATATTATTTGAGGACAGATCACATCCAAGGCCACATCTAACCTTGGTGAACTTCAAGAAATTTTAATCTTTTCAAGCACATTTTCTGATCACAGTGTTGTTAGATCAGATATCAACTACAGAAAAAAAAAAAAAAAGCTAGAGGAAACACAAATAATGTGGAGGCTAAACAGCCCAAAATTCAAATTTGAATTCAACAAAATTCAGATCGTTTTAGGAAAAAAAAAAAAAAAAACTATGCCAAAGTAATCATAGACGGAACATACCTCAACATAATGAAAGCCAAATAGGACAAAACCACAGCAAACATTATTGTCAATAATGGAAAACTTAAAACATTTCCTTTAAAATCAGCATCAACACAAGGGTGCCCACACTCATCACTACTAGTTCTGGGAATTCTAGCCACAGCTTTCAAAGACGAAAAAGATATAAAAAGAATCCTCACTGGAAAAGAAGAGGTAAAAATCTCTATTTGCACATATTATCCTTTACACAGAAAACCCAAGAGATGCCACCAGAAAATTACTGGAGTTAATCAATGAATAGAGTAAATGTGCAGGGTATAAAATTAACACAGAGAAACTCTTAAACTCCTATATACTAACAATGAAAAATCAGAAAGAGAAATTAAGGAACAATCCTGTTCACCATGGCAATGAAAGCGATAAAATAACTAGAAATAAATTTGTATAAAAAGATAAAGCTTCCCTGATAGCTCAATTGGTACAGAAGCTGCCTACAATGCAGGAGACTCCTGTTCGATGCCTGGGTCAGGAAGACCCCCTGAAGAAGGGATAAGCTACCCACTATAGTATTCGTGGGCTTCCCTTGCAGCCCGGCCTGTGAAGAATCCTCCTGCAATGTGTGAGACCTGCATTTGATCCCTGAGTTGGGAAGATCCTCTGGAGAAGAAAAAGGCTACCCATTCCAGTATTCTGGCCTGGAGAATTCCTAATTCCATACATTGTATAGTCCATGGAATTGCAAAGAGTCAGACATGACTGAGCAACTTTCAGTTTCCCAGAGAGATTAAAAAAAAAAAAAAAAGCACTAATGAAATAAATTAAAACACATATAGATGGAGAAACATATGTTCTTTCAGTGGATGAATGATATAGTTAATTGAAATATACCACCCAAAACAATCAATAGAGTCAATGCAATACCTCTCAAACTACCAACAATATTTTCCATTAAACTAGAAAAATTATTTTATGATTTGCATATAAACATATAAGACCTCGAAGAGCCAAAGCAATTTTGAGAAAGAAAAATGGAACTAGAGGAGTCAAATTTTTGATTTCAGACTACACTACAAAGATATCAAGAGAGTATGAAACTTGCACAAACATAGAAATACAGACCAATGGAACAAAATATAAATCCAAAGATAAATATATGCACCCATTACCTTGGACAATGGAGGCAAAAATATGCAACAGGAAAAGACATTTTCTTCAAAGTGTTACTGAGTAAACTGGACAGCTATGTGTAGAAACTAGAACACAATCTAACACCATGTTCAAAAATAAACTCAAAATGGATTACAGATGTAAATGTAAGACTGGAAAATATAAAATCCTTAGAGTAAAACATACGTAAAAAATAAGTCACAGCAAGATCCTCTATGACCAATTGCCCAGAGTAAATGATTTTTTTTAAAGAAAAGTAATTAAGCTGTATAGCTTTTGTACAATGAAGAAAACTATAATTAAGATGAGTATGCACCCTTCAGAACTGGGAGAAACTAATAGCAGCTGAAAAACTAACAACAAAAAATTAATCTCCAAATATGCAAGCTGCTCATGCTTCTCAATTCTCAGCTACAAATACTACACAGAAAAACAAACCACTAATCAAAACATAGGAAAAAGCCTTCTCCAAAGAAGATATGCACATTACTAAGAGACAGAGAAATGTTGCTTGGCATCACTCATTATAAGATAAATGCAAATCAAAACCGCATTGAGGTATCATTTCACACTGGTCAGACTGGCCATCATTAAAATGTGTACAATATAATTTCTGGAGAGGGTGTGGAGAAAAGGGAACCTTTTCACACTGTTGCTTGGAATGCAGACTGGTACAACCATTATGGAGAACTTTGTGGAGACCCCTTAGAAAATTGGAACTAGAAATGCCATATGACCCAGCAATCCCACTCTTGGGCATGAACCTCAAGGAAACTAGAATTTAAGGAAACACAGTACTCCAATATTTATTGAAGCACTCTTTACAATACCTAGGAGGTGGAAGTGACCAAGAGGTCCATCAGCAGATGAATGGTTAGGGAAGTCTGGCTACATATACACATGAAATATTGCTCAGTTATAAAATGCCATGGGTTTGAGTCACTTCTAACGAGTTGGAACCTCATCTCTAATGAGTTAAACCTATTAAACAGAGTGAAGTAACTAAGAAAGAGAAAGACAAAGCTGTATATTAACTCATATATGTGGGATTTAGAAAGATGGGCTATACGCAGGCCCGGAGAAGAGACAGATATCTAAAGAACAGACTTTTGGGCTCAGTGGGAGAAGATGAAGGTGGGATGATTTGAGAAAATAGCATTTAAATGTGTATGGTGCCATATGTAAAAAATAGATGCCTAGTGTGAGGTTTTATAACATGGGTGCTATAGAATACCCATGTCACAACTTCTGAACTTGCAGTCTAATGCATGCATCAGCCACCAAGGAGCCCGCATTCTAGCGCACATCATGCATGTCTGAGCTTGCAGCCTGGAGCTCTCATTTTACCCCTTCCGACCCCATGATCCAGAGTAGCATATGGTAACTGCTGAATTTGCACTTTAGGGGAGGCATCACAGACTTATTAAGCCCGTATTCTGGTGCAAACATGCTGCATCTTGAGCCTGAACTCTGGAGCAAGCGTCTTGCAATTGATAATACTGTTTATCATCACCTAGTGTCTCACTGTCATGACATGCTTCCATTGCTTCTTCATCTTCTCTGGTCATCAGGCAATGTCGTTTATCACCATCCAGTGTTTATTTCTATCCTGTAACCTGTTTTGAGTGCTTGTTAAACCCACTCCAGGTCAAACATATCTAGTATTCAGTGCTGTGACAGGTTAAGTGTTTCTTCATCCTCCCCTGGTTAAACACACACAGTAGTTGACCACCCTTAGTGTTTCAGTTCTGTGACATGCTTCTATCCACTCCAGGTCTAATACACTCCGCAGATTATCATCATCCAATGATTCAGCTGTGGAACATTCCACAAGTCTTCTTCATGCACCCAGCGTCAAACACACCCAGTAGCTTATCACCATCCCGTGTTTCAGTGCAGTGACAGGATTCAAGCATTTCTTCATTTTCTCCAGGTAAAGCACACTCAATAGTTTGTCACCAGTGTTTCACCTGTGACATGATTCTTCTTAATTTATGTAGTTGTCTGTGTTGGGTCTTAGTTGTGTCACCTAAGATGGTCCTTGAGACAAGCCAACTCTAACCATGGCATGTAATCGCTGGAGTGTGAGAACTTCAGTATTTGCAGCTGTGCAGGTTTAGTTATTCTGTAGCATACGGGATGTTAGTTTCCCAATCAGGGATTGAACCTTCATCCCCTACATTATGGGGTGGATGCTTAACCACTGGACCACCAGGAAAGGCCCTGTGACATGCTTTAAGTGCTTGCTTTTACACCCCATATCAAAAAGATGCATTGCTTGATGGGAATATATCACCAACCAAGGTTGCAAAGATCTGACATGCTTCAAGAACTTCTTCATCCATTCTGGCCAAATCCAAACAGGTGTTTCTCACCATGCAGTGTCATTCCACATGCGTCTTCATTGATAACTCATTGAACACATCCAATCAATTATCATCATCTACTGTTTCAGTGCCGTGACACCTCAAGTTATTATTCACGCACCCTGGGTCAAACACATCCAGTTGTGTATCTCCATCCAGTGCTTCACTGCTGTGACATGCTTTCAGTGTTTCTTCATCCACCTCAGGTCAAACATACTAAGCAGCTTATCATTATCCACACTTCAAAGAGAAGGTTCGGCCACATCTTTGTTCACCCCAGCTAAAATAAATTCAGCAGCTTATCACTTCCTGCTTTTCACTGCTGTCACGAGTTCAATTACATTTATCAAGCATACCAGTAGTTTATCACCATCCAGCCCTTCCAAGTTGTGACACAAACTGCTTTATCATCCAGACTGGAAAAATACATCCAGTAGTTTATCAAAGTCAGCATTTCAGTGCTGTGACGTGATTCAAGTGCCTATTCATCCACTCTCTGAAAAAAGACACTCTATAATTTATTACCATGCAGCGCTCAGTGCCTTGACATGTGACATGCTCCGAATGCTTCTTTGTCCACCTGGTGTCAAATACTCAATAGTTTATCAGCATCTATATTTCAGTACTATGAATCACCGCATATGCTTCTTTGTCAATCCTGGCCCGTCACTCCTTGGAGTTTACCACCCTTCAGTGTTTCAGTGCTTGATATGCTTCATGTGATTCATCCTCTCCTGTAAAACATACTCATTAGTGTGTCATCATCCAATATTCAGTACAGTGATATGCTTCAAGTGCTTAATAGTCCACATCAGTCAAACATTCCCATCATTTTATCATTAGCCAAGGTTTCAGGGCCTTAACTTGTGGCATATAAGAGGTGTTTGTTTGACCCGCAGAGGTGAAACTCAACAAGTGTTTTATCACCATTCATTCTATCAGTGCTGTGACATACTCCAGTGCTTCCTTATCTACTCTGGGTTAATACACACATCCGTTCTTTCAGGGCTGATTAATGCACAAGTGCTTCCTCAACTATCCTGTTTCAAATGCCTACAGTAGTTTATCAACATCCAGTGTTTAAGTGGTGTGACACACTTTAGGTGCTTCTTTATTTACCTGATTGATGTTTTCCAGTCACACAGTCATGTCCAGCTCTTTGAAACCCCATGAACTACAGCACACCAGGCTTCCCTGTCCTTCACTATCTCCTGGAATTTGCTCAAATTCATGTCCATTGAGACAGTTATGTCAACAGTCAACCATTTTATTCTCTGTCGCACCCATCCCCACCTGCTTACAATCTTACCCAGCATTAGGGTCTTTTCTAATGATTTGGCTCTTTGCATCAGGTGGCCAAAGTATTGCAACTTCAGCATCAGTCCTTCCAATGAGTAGTCAGTATTGATTTCCTTTAGGACTGGCTGGTTTGATCTCTTTGTATTTCAAGGGACTCAAGAATCTTCTCCAGGACCACAATTCTAAAATATCAATTATTTGGCATTCAACCTTCTTTATGGTTCAAATCTCACATCCATGTACAACTACTGTGAAAAATCATACCTTGACTTTTGCCAGCAAAGGGATATCTCTGGTTTCATATGCTCTCTAGTTTTGTCATAGCTTTTCCTCCAAGAAGCAAGTGTCTTTTAACTTCACGGTTGCATGATTTTGGAAGTCATGAAAATAAAAATCTGTCGCAGTTTCCATTGTGTCCTGATTTATTTGCCATCAAGAGTTGGGACTGGATGACATGATCTTAATGTATTGAATGTTGAGGTTAAGTCAACTTGTTTAATCTCCACTTTCATCTCAGCAAAGAGCTCCTCTAATTCCTCGTCTGTTTTCTGTTATCTGCATATCTGAGTTTATTGATATTTTTCCCAGCAATTTTGATTCCTCTTTGTGCTTCATCCAGTGACATTTTGCATGATGTACTTTGCAAGTAAGTTAAATAAGTGGGGTGACAACAAGAGAGCCTTGACATACTCTTTTGCCAATTCTGAACAAGTCCACTGTTCCTGCCTGACTCTGTACTTGTTGACCTGCATACAGGTTTCCCAGGAGCCAGGTAAAGTGGTCTAGTATACCCATCTCTTTAAGAAGTTTCCGCAGTTTCTGGTACCCACACAGTGAAAGGCTTTAGCATAGTGGATGAAACAGAAGTAGATCATTTTCTGGAAATCCCTGCTTTTTCTATGATCCAATGAATTTTGACAATTTGTTCTCTGGTTCCTCTGCCTTTCCTAATTCAATTTGTACATTGGAAGTTCTCAGCTCACATATTGTTGAAACCTAGATTGAGGAATTTTAAGCATTACCTTGCCAGCATATGAAATGAGCATGACTGTGCAATAGTTTGAGCATTCCTTCACAATGCCCCTCTTTGGGATCAGAGTGAAACTGGCTTTTTCCTGTCCCGTGCTTTTTCCAAATTTCCTGGCACATCAAGTGCAGCATTGTAACAATATTATCTTTTACAATTTGAAATAGCTGAGCTTCAATTCTGTCGCCTCAACTAGCATTGTTTGCGGTAATTCTTCCTAAGATCCACTTGACTTCACACCCCACGTTGTCTTCTCTATGTGAGTGATCACACCATTATAGTTATATAGGTGATTAAGTGGAGAAGATGATGGCACCCCACTCCAGTACTCCTGCCGGGAAAATCCCATGGATGGAGGAGCCTGGTAGGGCACAGTCTATGGGGTCGCAAAGAGCTGGACACGACTGAAGTGACTTAGCAGCAGCAGGTGATTAAGACCTTTCTTTGGTACAGCTCTTTCTTATACTCTTGCCAACACTTCATCACATTTTCTCTTTCTGCTAGGTTCATACCACATCTGTCCTTGATTGTGCCCATGTTTGCATGAAATAGTCCCTTGGAGTCTTTAAGTTTCTTGGCAAGATTTGTAGTCTTTCCTATTCTATTGTTCCCTCTATTTTTTTTTTTTTGGCATTAAACACACACAATATTATATCCCCATCCAGTGTTTAAGTTTAGATATGCTTCAAGTGTTTTTAAATCCACTCCAGAAGAAATTAATGTGATAGCTATCACCATCCATTTTTTTCTGTTTTGTGACATGTTTTGAGCCTCCTCCTATGCTTTACACCAAAGTAAAACACACCCTGTAAATTACCATCATCCATTGATGCTGTGCTATTACAGGCTTGAAGTGTTCCTTTGTCTCATTTAGTCAAACACTCCCTGTTGTTTACCAGTATCCAGTGTTCCAGTACTGTGGCATGCCTCATGTACTTCTTTATCCTCTCCAAATAAAATATGGCAGGTAGCTGATCACAATTACTGTTTTGGTTCTGTGATGAGTTTCAAGTCTTTAATCCATTCCAGATAAAACACATTCAGAAGTGTACGATGGTCCCATGTTTTACTCTGTGTCATGCTTTCAGTTTCTCTTCATTTAACATGTATCGAACACACCCCATAGTTTATCACCATCCAATGTTTCAATGCTGTTTCCTGCCCAACTGCTTCTTCATTCTCTGCAGAAAATACACAAGCAATAATTTATCACAATCCAGTGTGTTAATTCTGGTATATGTTTCAAAAGATCCTTTGTCCACCCAAGGTTGAGCACACTCTTAGTTTATCACCATCCATTGGTTCAGTGCTATTCCATACTTCTAAACTACCACAGGTCATCATACACAATGATTTATCATGATACAGTTTCAGTGTTGTGACAAGCTCCTTGTGCTTCTTTCCATATAAAAGATGAAACACAGATCATCTGAAGTGTGATCATACAGTGTTTCAGTCATGAAACCCACTTCAAGTGGCTCTTCACTCACTCCACATCAAATACATCATATATGTTATTGACATTCATTGTTTCAGTGCTGTGACACATTTCAATGGCTATTTCACTAGCTCCCAGTCAAACACATTCAGTGTTTTGCCACTATCTTGGGTTTCAGATCTGCGAGATCCTTACAAGTGCTCCTGAAACTAATCAAGGTCAAATGCACTCCGTAGCTTTGTTGTTGCTGGTTGTTATTTGTTGTTCAATCACTCAGTCTTCTCCAGCTCTTCATAATCCCACGGACTGCAGCATATCATGAATTGTTGTCCTTCACCATCCCCCAGAGCTTGTTCAAACTCAGATCCATTGGGTCGGTGATGGCATCCAAACATCTGGTCCTCCATCATCCCCTTCTGCTGCTCCAATCTTTTCCAGCATCATAGTCTTTTCCAATGAGTGGGCTCTTCATATCAGATAGCAATAATATTGGAGTTTCTGCCTCAGCATCAGGCCCTCCAGTGGATTTTCAGGATTGATTTCCTTTAGGGTTGACTGGATTGATTCCCTTGCAGCCCAAGGGACCCACAGAGTCTTCTCCAAGACTGTGGTTCAAAAGTGTCAATTCCTTCATATTCAGCCTCCTTTATGGCCTAATCTGCAGAGGCACATGACTACAGAAAAGCAAACGAACAAACAAACAAACATAGCTCTGACTATATAGACCCCTCTTGGGAAAGGAATGCCTCTGCTCTTTAACATGCAGTCTAGGTTTGCCACTGCTTTTCTTCCAAGAAACAAGTGCCATTTAATTTCATAGCTGCAGTCATCATCTGCCATGATTTTGGAGTCCAAGTACACAGATGTCTGTCACTTGTTCCGTTGTTTTCCCATCTATTTGCCATGAAATGATAGGACCAGATGCCATGATCTTAGTTTTTTGAATGTTGAGTCATAAGCCAGTTTTTTCACTCTCCTCTTTCACCTGCATCAAGAGGCTCTTTAGTTATTCTTTGCTTTATGCCATATGGGTGGTGTCATCTGCATATCTAAGGCTATTGATATTTCTCCTGATACTTCTCTTTTCTCTTAATTTCAGCTTGTATTTCCTCCAGCCCAGCGTTTTCCAAGGTGTACTTTGCATGCAAGTTAAATCAATAGGGTGACGATATAGTCCCCAATTTCAAATCATCTGTTCTTCTGTATCTGGTTTTCACTGTTGTTTCTTGGCCCGGACACAGGTCTCTCAGGAGGCAGGTAGGTAGTCTGGTATTTACATGTCTAAGAATTTTCTGCAGTTTGTTGTTATCCACACAGTGGATTTTTATCACAGTCAATGAAGCAGACTTAGATTTTCTTTTTTTTAGAATTCTGTTGATTTTTCCATGATCCAGTGGATGTTGCCAATTTGACCTCTGGTTTCTGTCTTTGCTAAATCCCGTTTGAACATCTCCAACTTCTAGGTTACTCTGCTTTTGAAGTCTAGCCTGGAGAATTTTGAACATGCCTTTGTTCAGTTAACTTCAGTTGCTCAGTCTTGTCTGACGTTTTGTGACCCCATGAAGTGTAGCATGTCAGGCCTCCTTGTCTCTCACCAAGTCCTGGAATTTACTGAAATTCATGTCCTTTTAGTCAGCGATGCCACCCACCAATCACCTCCTCTGTCCTCCCCTTCTCCTCCCGCTTTCAATCTTTCCCAATATCGGGGTCTTTTCAAACGAGTCAGCTCTTCACATCAGGTGGCCAAAGTATTGAAGTTTCAGCTTTAACATCAGACCTTCCAAAGAATATTCAGGATGGATCTCCTTTAGGATGGATTGGTTCGATCTCCTTGCAGTCCAAGGGACTTTCAAGAATCTCCTCCAACACCATAGTTCAAAAGCATCAATTTTTTTGTGCTCAGATTTCTTTTTTTTAATAATTCAACTGTCACATCCATACATGCCTACTGGAAAAATCATAGTCTTAACTAGACGGAGCTTTGTTGGCACATTAACACCTCTGCTTTTTAATATGCTGTCTAAGTTGCTCATAAATGGTCTTCCAAGGAGTTAGTGTGTGAAATAAGGGAGTTGTGTGATACTTTGAACATTCTTTTGCATTGTCATTCTTTGGATTTCACATGAAAAACTGACCTTTTCCAGTCCTGCAGCCACTGCTGAGTTTTCCAAGCTATGTGGCACACTGAGTGCAGCACTTCAACACTATCATCTTTTAGAATTTGAAATAGCTTAGCTGGTGTTCCATCACCTCCACTGTCTTTATTGGTAGTGATGCTTTCTAACAGCCCCTTGATTTCACACTCCAAGATGTCTGGCTCTAGGTGAGTGACCACACCATCATGGTTCTCTATGTCATTGGGTCCTTTTTGGATAGTTCTATGTATTCTTGCCACCACTCCTTAATATCTTCCACTTCTTTTAGGTTCATACCTTTTCTGTCCTTTATTGTACCCATAGGTGCATGAAATACTCCCTTGATACCTCTTATTTTCCTAAAGAGAGCTCTAGTCTTTCCCAGTCTCTCATTCCCCCTCAGTAGTTTAGCAACATTTTTTGTTTCATGGATGTGGCATGCTTCCAGTGCTTCTTCAACTTGAATTCCGACACGCCCAGTAGTGCATCACAATCCCATGTTTCAGTAGTGGGACCTGCTTTACCTGCTTCTGCTCAACCCCAGATCAAACACATTCAGTACTTTGTTACCATAGAGTATTCAGTGCATTAACATGTGACACTTTCCAGTGTTTCCTTTTCACCTAGGACTACTCACCCAGTGGTATAAGTGCCATACTCTATTTTAGGGCTGTTACACAGGGCAAGTGCTCCATTTTCTGAAGATAAAACACACTCATCCTCCAGTGTATTAGTGCAGAGACATGCTTGAGGAGCTTCTTCATCCACCAGTCAAGCACTCCCAGGAGTTTTTCACCATCCAGTGCTCAAGTTCTGTGACATGCTTCAAGTGCTCCTTTGTGTACACTGGGTCAAAGACACCCAGTAGTGTGTCGTTATCCAATGTTTCAGTTATGCAACATGCTTCTGGGTTTCTTCATTCCCTCAGGCCATCACACCAAGTGGTGTCTCACTATCCAGTGTTTCAGGGTTACAGCATGCTTCCAGAGCTTCTTTTTCTCCCTGGGTCAAACATTCCAAGTCTCTTGCCCCGTCCACATTTGAGTTCTGTGAAATGGATCATGTGCTTCTTGTCCACCCTAAATCAAGCACACTCAACAGTTTGTCACCATCCAGTGTTTCATGTTGGTGACAAGGTTCAGATATTTCCCCATGCACACGGGGTCATACACACCCTGTTGTTTATCACCTCCTGTTTCAGTTTTTTGACATGCATCAGTTACTTCTTGTCCATCCTGGGTCAAACACACCAGTAGTTTAGCAACATCCAATGTTTCAGTACTGTAACATATTTCAATAATTTTGTCACACACGACCATTCAGAAGTACCAAACAGGTTATCAGCATCCCATGCCTCAGTTCGAGGACTTGCCTCAAGTGCTTCTTCACAACCCTAGACAAAACACGCCCAGCAGATTATCACCATCCATTGTTTCAGTCCTGTGGCATGATTCATGTGCTTCTTCATCCTCTCTAGGTGAAGCACATGCAGTAGCTTATGACCATTTAGTGTTTCCATTTTGTGGCATCTTCCAGGACTTTTCCATTCTCACCAGGTCAAACACATTCAGCAGTTAACACCATCCAATGTTTTACTGTGTGACATTCCTCAAGTCTTCCTCATTTTCCCAAGTCAAACTCATCCATAACATTCACCACCTACTGTTCCAATGTCAAAATGCACTTCAATGGTGTTTTCATGCTCCCCATTTATAGACATTCACTAGTTCGTCACCATACAGTGTTGAAGTTCAGTGACATGCCTCAAGTGCTTCTCCATCCATTCAGTGTCAAACTCAGCTGGTAATTATTGACCACTCAAAGTTTAATATGTAGTATGCTTCCAGGGCTTCTCTATTCACCCAGGTCAAACATGCCCAAGATTATTTTAACAAAGGAAGAAAGAAAGAAAGAAAAATCACTCTTTAAGGGGTGATCAGTTCAGTTCAGTCGCTCATTCATGTTCAAGTCTTTGTTATCCCATGAAACACAGCAAGCCAGGCCTCCTTGTCCATCACCCACTCCCATGGGTAACCCAAACCAATGTCCATTGAGTCAGTGATACCATCCATTCATCGCATCTGCTCATGTCCCCTTCTCCTCATGCTCTCAATCTTTCCCAGCATCAGGATGTTTTCACATGAGTCAGCTTTTCACATCAGGTGGCCAAATTATTGGAGTTTCAGCTTCAATGTCAGTCCTTCCAATGAACACTAAGGACAGATTTCCTTTAGGAGGGACTGGTTGGATCGCGTTTCTCATTATGTAGTCTGTGTAGAAGTCAAATAAGCAGAGTGACTATTATACAGCCTTGAGGTACTCCTTGCCCTATCTGGAATCAGTCTGTTGTTCTATTTCCACTAATAACTGCTGCTTTCTGACCTGCATACAGGTTTATCAAGATGCAGGTCAGGTGGTCTGGTATTCACATCTCTTTCAGAATTTCCCAACGTTTGTTGTAATCCACACAGTCAAAATCTCGATAAAACAGAAGTAGATCTTCTGGAACTCTCCTCGTTTTTCAATGATCCAGCAGATGTTGGCAATTTGATCTTGGTTCCTCTGTCTTTTCGAAAATCAACTTGAATATGTAGAAGTTCACGGTTGACGTATTGCTGAAGCATGGCTTGGAGAATTTTGAGCGTTAATTTAGTAGCATGTGAGATGAAGGTGACTATGCAGTAGTTGCAGAGTTCTTTGGAATTGCCTTTCTTTGGGATTGGAGTGAAAACTGAACCTTTCCAGTCCTGTGGCCAGGGCAAAATTTTCCAAATTTGGTGGTATGTTGAGTGCAGCCCTTTCATAGCATCATCTTTAAGGATTTGAAATAGCTCTACTGGAATTCTATCACCTCCATTAGCTTTCTTTGTAGTGATGCTTCCTAAGGCCCACTTCAGTTCACATTCCAGGATGTCTGGCTCTAGGTAATTATCTGGGTCATGAATATTTTTTGTACAGTTCTTCTGTGTATTTTTGCCACAGCTTCTTAATATCTTCTGCTTCTGTTACGTCCATACCATTTCTGTCCTTTATTGAGCCCGTCTTTGCATGAAATGTTCGCTTCGTATGTTTAATTTTTTTTTTTTAAGGAGGTCTGTAGTCTTGCCCAGTCTATTGTTTTCCTCTATTTCTTTGTTTCATGGGTGTGGCACAATTCAAATGCTTCTTTTCCCACTCTGGTCAGTCATAGCCAATATTTGGTACCAACCAGTGTCCATTGCTGTGACATATGACCAATTTCAATTTTTCTTTAATGAAGTGAGTGTTAAAAAAAAAAAAAACAAAAAAAAAAAACAAGAGTTTGTCAACACACAGTGTGTCATGGCTGATACTGGATTCGAGTACTTCTTCACCCACTCGAGATTAACCTAGTCATATATCACCATCCAATTTTTCCAGTACAGTTACATACTTCAAAGGCTTCTACATTAACCCTGGGGCAAAACTGCTAGTAATTATAAACAGCCAGTGTTTTAGTTTTGGAGCATGACCCAATGGCTTCTTCATTCTCACCCATAAACCAAACTCTGTCGTTTGTCACCCTCTAGTGAGAAGGCAATGGCACCCCACTCCAGTGTTCTTGCCTGGAGAATCCCAGGGATGAAGGAGCCTGTTGGGCTGCCATCGATGGGGTCGCATAGAGCTGGACACGACTAAAGTGACTTAGCAGCAGCAGTAGCAGTGTTTACATCAGAGAAGGCAATGACACTCCACTCCAGTATTCATGCCTGGAAAATCCCAAGGATGGAGGAGCCTGGTAGGCTGCAGTCGATGGGGTCTCTTGCCACGACTGAGCCACTTCACTTTCACTTTTCACTTTCATGCATTGGAGAAGGAAATGGCAACCCACTCTAGTGTTCTTGCCTGGAGAATCCCAGGAACGGAGGAGCCTGGTGGGCTGCTGTCTATGGGGGTCACACAGAGTCGGAACAACTGAAACGACGCAGCAGCAGCAGCAGCAGCAGCAGCAGCAGCAGCAGTGTTTACATACTGTGACATGATTAAAGAGCTTCATCATCCACCCTAGATATAGACAGTCAGTATTTTATCACCATAATAGCGATTCACTGCGGTGACATGATTTGAAAACTTGTTGGTCCACACTGAGGCATACACAGCCAGTATTTCATCATCCTCCAGTGTTTCAGGGCTTTGATAAGATTAAATGTTTTCTTGGTCCCACTAACATCAATATACTCACCATTTATAACTATATTGTTTCAATGCTGTGACATAATGTAAACTACTTCTTCATTCATTCCTGTGTCAAAAAAAAAAAAACAAAACAAAAAACCCACAAACAAACAAACACAAAATAGTAGTTTTTTTGCCCCATCTGGTGCTAGTGTTCAGGACTATGAAATGATTCTAGAGCCTCTGTGTCCATCCCAGCTCAAACATAGTCAGTATTCCCAATCAATGCTTCAATGATGTCCCATGCTTCAAGTGCTATCTTCATTCACTCCATATCAAGTACATTCAGTCGTTTAAAAACATGCAATGTTTCTGTTGTGTGACTTGCTTCAAATGTTTCTCTAATCCACTTGAGCTGAAACATACCCATGACCATCCGGTGTTTCAGTGCTCTGACATGTTTCAAGTGCTTCTTCTTCTACTCCATGGTAAACACAAGCAATAGTTTATCACCATCAACTGTTTCAGTTCTGTGACATTCTGCAAGGCTTTTCTTTCATATCCTCTGGTTCATCAAGTGTTTAGTTCTGTGATATGTTTCAACTGTTTCTGTACATACCAGTTCATACACACTCGTAGATGTATCAGCATCCTGTGTTTTAGGGCTATCACATGGTTAAATGAGGCCCTGTCCTACGTCAGGTCAGACACACCCAGTGTTGATCAACATCCAGTCTTTCAGCTATGTGACACATTTCAGGTGCTCTATCACCCATTCTTGGAGATACACCCAACAATTTATCGAATTCCAATGTTTCAGTGCTAGGAAGTTTTTCAGTGTTTTTGCATCCAACTAGCTCAGGCATTATTAATAGATTATAACCATCACTGTTTCAGGTTTTTGATGGTGATTGCAGCCATGAAATTAAAAGACGCTTACTCCTTGGAAGAAAAGTTATGACCAACCTAGATAGCATATTCAAAAGCAGAGACATTACTTTGCTGACTAAAGTCCGTCTATTCTTTGGGATCTTCTGTGAATTTCCACATTCACTGCTCAGTGTCTCACAACCACCAAAATGCTGTGCTGGAAGTGGCTTCAGGCTGCCTAGGAAAATATTGAAGAGTTCGTGGAGGAATTAAATGGGGAGCCCCAAGGGCAGAACATGGTGCCTGCTGTCACCATCTCTGACATTGCTGGACTCAGTCATTTTCACCTCCTGAAACACCTATATTCCCTGTTTGCATTTGTGTCCCCGTACTGATCAGCCCTGGGATTTCTATGGAAGGAATGAAGCTAAAACTGAAACTCCAGTATTTTGGCCGCCTCGCGTGAGGTGTTGACTCATTGGAAAAGACTTCGATGCTGGGAGGTATTGGGGGCAGGAGGAGAAGGGCACGACAGAGGATGAGATGGCTGGATGGCATCACTGACTCGATGGACGTGAGTCTGAGTGAACTTTGGAGTTTGTGATGGACAGAGAGTCCTGGCGTGCTGTGATTCATGGAGTCGCAAAGAGTCCTACATGACTGAGCGACTGAAATGAACTCAACTGACTGAGCATATGTGTGTATGCACACGTGTGTTTATTTATGTTGGCTCTGTGTGTGTGTGTGTGTGTGTGTGTGTGTGTGTGTGTATGTCCGGCCCAGGGAAGATGCAGAGATGAAGGCGGCAGGAGAGGAGGTGCTGAGCAACCATGAGAGGAGTCATGAGGTGACCAGGCTGAAGGTGGTTTGCACCGTATCTCTGCATTGACCCTGCCCAGGATGGGAACGAGGAAAGGATGGCCAGTGATAACTCCAGACTGTGGCACCAGATATCTGCAATTAGACCAGATACAAAACATGCTCATCAGTTCCACCGTGGTGTTGTGTGTGTTGGGACCAGGAAGAGGGTGTTCATGGTTTAAGGATTCACACAGAGCAAATCACATGCGGTGAGGCTTTGCAACCACTGCCTCTGCAGCCCTCAGTGTGTGAGGCTGTGGGCTGGCCTGTGGAAATGGTGGACGTGGCTATGGCAACACCCACGATGGTAAGTCTAAGGTCCTGCCGAGATGGACAGATTCCTGACGGAGAAAGAGTCACAGATTGCCTGCTGCACTGGAGACTTATTCCACATACATGTGAAAAGGAGAACTGGGAAGGTCCTGGGCCAGTGCTGCCCCGGATCAGCCCAGCAAGCCAGCATACGCCCTCCCTGAGGGTGGCACACACTGGCACAATGTGACACAGAACATGAGATGTGCTAAAGTATGCTATATCTGCCAAACCACAGGCATCCTAGGAGAGACATGGTCTGTAAGTGTGGCATGCCTCCAGGCACTTCCATCCTGCCTCCCTGGCAGTGCCCAAAGGCGAGGAAAGCGCAAGTAGGTTTACCTGTGTGAACCTCTGCGAAGATACGCCTGTGAGGGAGGGAAGAGAGAAAAGGCAAGGGTGGTGGGTTAATTGCATGTCCCAAGGGACCTCCGGAGGATGAGAGACAGAGAAGCCCCTGGGGGCAGTTCAGGATCTGCTGGTTTTCAAGGTTCAGGGTCTAGGCAATAGGGGTCCTGATACTCCATGGCCCATGCTGAAAGTTTTGACATGAATTCCTTCTTTTCTCTGCGGCTTTGGGGGCCTGAGGGGCAAAGGTGCATGTCTACACCTGAGGGAGGATTCTGGTAGTCTTGCTGGAGCAGAATCTTTTATTTTGTCATAGGGGATTTCAACCAGGTGACACTCAGAGGGACACTGCCTTCCAGGTGACCGTCTTAGATGCCTCTGGGCCCAACCGGGCACTGGCTTCCTTGGCATGGGGGCTGAGTAGGGAAACAGGGATGTGTGACTGTAGGGAGTCCTACCTGGGCCTAATGAGAGCAACTGAAGAGAGCCTTGGCATTTATCAAATCACTGCGGCCTGGGTGGTTCAAGCCCTCTTGTTTTTGAGACAGAAAAGCTGCTTTCTGCCCAAGGGAGGCATTAGCTCTGGGCCAAGAAAGTGAAGGTTTCCCAGGGCATCATCTGTCTGGGGACTCCGCGTGCATGGATAGTGTTAAACAGAAGGGACACCGTATAGGGATGCCACCTTACTTTTACAGCCTCAGGTTCCACTCTTTGTATCAGAAGAGACCCTGTATCCATGTGCACCTTCTTCACAACCTTGGATCAGACCCAGGCCTATCACTGTCCCTGGGGGCTTTTGAAGGCTCAGGAGTCTCTTTGATCTTTTCCTACTACATGGAGATAGCACATGGGGGCACAGGTAGACAGGTGCACACAGAAAGCTACACAGATAGGAAGAACAGGGGGCCTCACTCAGAATGTTGTGGGCTGTAAGGGGTGGTAGGCTAGCAAAAGGGGCACAGCCATTGACAAGGAATGACCTAGATAGGCGCATACTGAGAAAGCAGTTCTTCAAGTCAGCTGAGCTCAGAGGTCCTTGTTTTCTGGTCCCCTGAAGGAATGCACAGGCAATGGATCAGGCCAACGTGACTGGTACTGTGAAGCTGTCCAAGGTGATGGGAGAATGCAGAATGCAGATGCATGCTATAGAGCTGTTTATAGCAAGTGCTTCCAACCATGCCCGCTGCTCTGCACGTCAGTCCCTGTCAACACCAAATGCCAAGATTCTGTAACTTTTGAGAATAAGCCACAGAGTTAGAAGTGCAACGTGACATGAACGATGAGCAAGTGAAAAAACAACCAGGACAGAGAAATTTGGGTGCTTACCAAAACGCATATTCCTGAAAAAGAAAGCTTTTACTTCTGAATCTGGAAAAGTTTCCTCTCAGCGATGTTACTGTGTAAATGCATATGTTTATGCACATGTGCGTGTAGAAATTTGAGTGCTTAACAAAATTAATCTTCCTGAAAAAAGAAAGCTTGTACTTCTGCATATGGACAAGTTTCCTCTCAGCGATGTTACTGCGTACACACGTATGTTTGTGCACATGTGCACACAGAAATTCGAGTGCTTTCCAAAATTCATGTTCCTGAAAAAGAAAGCTTGTACTTCTGCATATGAACAAGTTTCCTCTCAGGGATGTTACTGTGTGCACGCGCATTATTGTGCACATGTGCGCGTAGAAATTTGAGTGCTTGCCAAAATTCATGTTCCTGATAAAGAAAGCTTGTACTTCTGCATATTGACAAGTTTCCCTTCAGCGATGTTACTGCATACACGCACATGATTGTGCACATGTGCACGTAGAAATTTGAGCGCTTACCAAATTCATGTTCCTGGAAAAGAAAGCTTGTACTTCTGCATATGGAAAAGTTTCCTCTCAGCGATGTTATTGTGTACATGCGTATGTTTGTTCACGTGTGCACATAGAAGTCCCTGTCAGTACACTTGTGAGTATGAGCTGTCGCAACTGACCTAGCCAGGTGATGGAAGTTGGATAGCGAAAACATGAAGTTCTTAGGGAAAGGTACATAGTCTCTGGCCAGTAGAAGCACTGAAGCCAGGGAATCGATCCCCGTTATCTCATTGAGTGAACATGTTCTAAGTGGAATCACAGTGGTGCACCTAGGATGCCTGGCAGAAAGGAGAGGCAGGAGGAAAGAGCCTGGGGAGTGTGAAGATGAAAGTCCACTACACCTGCAGTTTATGAAAAGTAGAAAATGTACCCAATGAGCTGGGAGAACAAACTGTACTTAATTAATTGAGTTATCTAGCTAAGAGGATTTCCATCCAAACAGCCAAAAGTGCTTCTTGGTTTCTTCTTGCTGCCTATAGTAAAATATAAAGGGGAATTAAAAAAAAATGTTTAAGATAAAGATTATTAAAAAAAAAAAAAAGGCAGACAGAACTTGCTGATTTGGAAATTTTCCACTCTGTTAAGATGACAGCAGATGCTAAAATTAATGGTTTTCAAGCAAGATCATATCCAGCACATTGAGACAAGGTGGTCTAAATATAACATTTTACCCCACCCATACGCCAGTGCTTCGCCATAGTATTATTATTATTTTTTTTTAATTAAGGTGCTCTAAAGACGAGTATGACTGTAAAATTCTTTATTAAGCCTCAGAAAGCTGGAAGGGGATGCTTCATGGCTTTATTTAGTCAGGCCAATGCCCTACAAAGAGTTTATGGGTGTCACTCAGAGATCTTTTCAATCACACAATAAGACTTCTACCAAAGCTCAGGGTGTTATCCCTCAGCTATCTCAGCAGAAAACCAAGACAGAGTAGACCTTGTTATGAAAACATGTGTGATTGTGGCTTTGGAGTGAGGTGCTTTGCCATGAACACCAGTAAGATTATCAGGAGGCACATCAAGTTTTTAAGATAACATATTTAAGTTCAGCTCGGACTGAAAGGACCAGCAATAGTACAAAATAAGAGCTCTGGACTTCTACCTTTTACAAGCAGGAAGCAGGCTAGGGAGACCGTTTCACTGTAACCATATACTAGCCACCTTTCCTGCAATGGAATCATGTCAGAGGGCAGAATTAAAAATTCAGAGACTAAAGCCTAGGAAGTTTCCAGGGCTTAAGTCCTAAGCAAAGGACTGCCAAAAAGAACCCATGGGATTTCAGAACGGCTACTATTGACTCCCGTCTCCCCTCCCCTTCCTGGAACAGGAGTGTCTATGAAGCTTATCTGTCTGATCCACCACTGTATGTTGGCTGTGAAAGTGAGCAGATTAACTCATCTCTTTTGTTCACACATCCTCAGGTCTAGAGGAGCTACACTTTTATAATTTGAACTGATATGTTGGAGAAGACTTGAGAGGCACTTGGACTGCAAGAAGATGAAACCAGTCAATCCTAAAGTAAATCTGTCCTGCATATTCATTGGAAGGACTGATGCTGAAGCTGAAGCTCCAATGCTCTGGCTACCTGATGCGAATAACTGACTCACTGGCAAAGACCATGATGCGGGAAAGACTGAAGGTAGGAGAAGGGGACAGCAGAGGATGGGGTTGTTGAATAGCATCATCGACTCAATGGGCTTGAGTTTCAGCAAGCTCCTGGAGTTGATGGAAAGGGAAGCCCGCAGTGCTGCAGTCCATGGGGTCGCAAAGAGTAGGACACAACTGAGCGACAGAACACTTGAGATACTGTACAAGTGGGACCCTGATCCATATCTAGACCTGACTTAGACGAAAGGTTCTGAGCGTCAAGTTAAAGCCATAATGGATAAATTATTTGAAAGCATTGGCAGGAAAATGCATTTTGGACTTACAGGTATGTAAACAATTTGTGGTCATGCGTGTACCACGTGGTTTTAAATTATGTTCACAAATCCTTTCCTTCTCCCCTTCACATGTGTGGTGGACTAAGTGGTTCATTTCTAATGTCAGAATATTGTATAAATGAACAATGAAGTGCCTGCGACTTGGTCATAAAAGTCACTGCAGTCTCCTTGCTCATCCTCTTGGAGCACTCACTCTAGAAGCCAGCTTAGTCGTACTTTGAGAACACTGAGGTAACCCAGTGGAGAGGCCCATGTGAAAGAACCGAGGCTTTCTCCCAACAGCCAGCAAGGAAACTGGTTTCAACAGCTATGTGAGTAAGCCATCTTGGAAGGTAATCCATGAGCCCGTGTCAAGGCTTCAGATGATGGCAACCGCATGAAACACTGAGCCAGATCACTCAGCTGAATTACTCCTGGATTCACAACTCTCAGCAGCAGTATGAGATAATATTGTGTTAAGCTATTAGTTTGGGATAATTTGTTAGGCAGCAGTAGTTCATTAATGCACTGCCAAATTTGGGCAATGTCTTTATCCAGGGGCGCCTGTCCATTTAGTCCAATCTAAGCCAGAATCTGCTACTTCAGTTTAGAAAACACCCTTGATCTGACCACCCTCAGTATCAGATCAAATACCTTCTCAGTTCAGTTCAGTCGCTCAGTTGTGTCCGACACTTTGCGACCCCATGAATCGCAGCATGCCAGGCCTCCCTGTCCATCACCAACTCCCAGAGATCACTCAGACTCACATCCATCGAGTCAGTGATGCCATCCAGCCATCTCATCCTCTGTCATCCCCTTCTCCTCCTGCCCCCAACCCCTCCCAGCATCAAAGTCTTTTCCAACGAGTCAACACTTCGCATGAGGTGGCCAAAGTACTGGAGTTTCACCTTTAGCATCATTCCTTCCAAAGAACTCCCAGAGCTGGTCTTCTTTAGAATGGACTGGCTGGATCTCCTTGCAGTCCAAGGGAATCTCAAGAGTCTTCTCCAACACCACAGTTCAAAAACATCAACTCTTTGGTGCTCAGCCTACTTCACAGTCTAACTCTCACATCTATACATGACTACTAGAAAAACCATAGCCTTGACTAGCCGGACCTTAGTTGGCAAAGTAATGTCTCTTCTTTTGAATATGCTATCTAGGTTGGTCATAACTTTCCACTCACCTGAATATCTTATCAGCCTAGCCTAGCCTCAGCAATGATCCTCTCAGTTGAGCCAGAATCCACCCTCACCCTTAGGGTCCTCTTAATAAGTTTTCATCCACTGACACCCACTCTGTAGTTGTTGTCCATTGCTTTTCAGTCTCCCAGTCTCTCTTTGCAATCCCATGGACCCACCTTGTTCCTTAGGTATAAATCCCAGCTGCATCCCTGCTGGAGTCAGACACAAGCTCAATCTCTCTCCCATATTATCATACCCCACTGTAGTACTCTCACCTTGAATAAAGTTTTTCTTGCCACCTTTAGTAAGTGTTATGAATTTTTTTTTAACATTTTCAAGTTCTGTTAGTAAGGATTATTCTCAAAGGAATATAGTTTTATATATTTACTCTTTATACTATATTCATCTGGGGGAACAAATTTCTAGAATTAAAACATTTCGTGTTTTTACCATACAAACAAAATATCTTTTAAAATATGTTAACATATCTTAAAAAATGTAGTAATCTGAAAAGGATGTGTATATAGATATGTCAGTGTATATACACACATACCATCAGAGTTCCAAGGAAAACTTAATTCTCAGTAAACTATACGTGAAAACATTCAGCATGCAAATAGTGAAATCTTTGGAATTAACTTGCCAAAAATCATAGAGAATGAAATATTAATTTAAAAAGTGCATACATACAAATATTAGTGATTCAGACAAAATTGCTATATAAAGGTAGGTCAAGCCCTAAACCCTCTTTGGGGGCAAAAAAGAAAAAAAAAAAAAGAAAAGAAAAGAAATCCTCAATATCATGCAATAACCTATAATGGAAAATGAACCCAGAAAAGAATAGATATATATCTGCATAACAAAATCACTCTGATATACACCTGAAACTCAACATTGTAAATCAAATATAACTAAAGGAAAAAAATTGTAAAGAAAGCATTTGAAATACAACATTATAAAGAAAAAAAAATCCTGAAGAAAGTAGAAGATATACATGAATTGAAACAAAAATAGAAAACAACAGAAATAAAACTTGTTGGGAAAATAAAATAAGAGCTGCTTCTTGGAAAAAGAAAATCAGAGACATTGATACAACTGTGGAAGATCTAATAAGGGGAGCAGGAGGTTGACTCCAATACTGGAAATGATAAATGGAATGGTATTCTGAGAGGATAATGTTCAACCCTGTGTGGAATTACTTTTGTTTCAGGAAAGGTCCAGTCAAGCAAAAATCTGGGAAATGAAAGGGAAGGAAAGAAAGAGGAAGAGAGACAGGGGACGAAAGGAAGAATAGGAAAGGAAGGGAGAAAGAAAGAAAAGTAAATGTCTCAACAAATGTTGTAAACTATGCAATAAAACAATTATCTTCAAGATTTAAAAAACATAAATGGAAGTTTATTAAGCCAGATACTGATTGCTTTTTGTGTACTCAGGAAAAGAAAATCCATCTACACATCACTGTTTAGAAGTCCTGGTGAATACGATATGATTATTTAAAAATAAAAACAAAAAAAAATATGCCAAAATATTTGTACAAAATATTTGTGAAAATATTTGTGAAATATTTGTACAACATATTTGTAAAAACAGAGACAGCAGAAATTGATGTTTTTGAACTGTAGTGTTGGAGAAGACTCTTGAGAGTCTCTTGGACTGCAAGGAGATCCAACCAGTCCATTCTGAAGGAGAGCAACCCTGGGATTTCTTTGGAAGGAATGGTGCTAAAGTTGAAACTCCAGGACTTTGGCCACCTCATGCGAAGAATTGAATCATTACAAAAGGCTTTGATGCTGGGAGGGATTTGGGGCAGGAGAAGAAGGGGACGGCCGAGGATGAGATGGCCGGATGGCATCACTAACTCGATGGGCGCGACTCTGAGTGAACTCCAGAATGTGGTGATGGACAGGGAGGCCTGGCGTGCTGCGATTCATGGGGTCGCAAAGAGTCCGACACGACTGAGCGACTGGACTGAACTGAACTGATAGTGAGCTGAGAATGAGCTTTACTTCTTCTTCTCCTTCTTCTTCTTCTATATATATATATATATATATATATATATATATATATATATATATATATATATATATTTTTTTTTTTTAATTTTAGAGCTTTACACTTTTAATGGCTGAGGGAAAGAGAAAAGAATATTATTTGCTGACATGAAAATCGTGTGAAATTCAATTTGGAGTCCTTAAAGTTGGAACAGGGACATGCCAGTTTCTTTGGTTATTACCTATGGCTGAAAACTTGATGAATCACCAATGATCATATTCACAAAGCCTAAAATATTTCTCTTTTGGCCCTTTACGGCATCTTCTTAAGATGTCCTGTTCTGCTGGCAGTCTCCTAGTAGTCATATGGGAGAATAAAGTTTCGGTTTTGTTACAGTATTTTCTTCTCTATTACATTCAGTTTTCATTCTTTTCTAATTTCATTCCTTCTTATCACTATGTTTGTTCTGTTGCTCATCTTTACAAGTTTTTGAGATAATTATTTGCAACTCTCATTTCTTTTATATGTAACGTTACAAATTTACCTTAATTTGTTGTTGTTGTTCAGCCCCTCAGTCATGTTGGACTCTTTGCAACCCCGTGGACTGCATGCAGCACACCAGGCTTCCCTGTCCTTCACTGTCTCCTGGAGTTTGCTCAAACTCATGTCCATTGAGTTGGTGATGCCATCCAAACATCTCATCCTTTGCTGCCCCCTTCTTCTCCTGCCCTCAGTCTTTCCCAGCATCGAGGTATTTTCCAATGACTTGGCTTTTCACATCAGGTGGCCAAACTATTGGGTCTTCAGCTTCAAAACCAGTCCTTCCAGGGAATATTCAGAGTTGACTTCCCTTAGGATTGACTGGTTGGATCTTGCTGTCCAAGGGACTCTCAAGAGTCTTCTCCAACACCACAGTTCAAGAGCATCAAATCTACAGCACTCAGCCTTCTTTATGATCCAACTGTCACATCCATACATGACTGCTAGAAAAACCATAGTTGTGACTAGATGGACTTTGTCAGCAAAGAAATGTCTCTGCTTTTTAATATGCTGTCTAGGTTTGTCATAGCTTTTCTTCCAAGGGCCACATATCTTTTAAGCTCATGGCTGCAGTCACCATCCACAATCCTTTTGGACCCCAAGAAAATAAAGTCTGCTACTGTTTCCATTGTTTCCCTGTACAAATTTAACTGTGTCCCACAATTTTTGCTGAATAGAATGTTCATTATCATTCACTTCCAAGTATTTCCTAATATTCTCTTCTTAAGACAACACTATATATTGTATGGACTTCCCTGGTCACTCAACTGCTAAATCACTTCCCAGCCAATGCAGGAGACACAAGAGGCCTGGGTTCGATCCCAGGTCAGGAAAGTCCCCTGGAGAAAATAATGGCAATCTGCTCCAGTAGTCTTGCATGAAAATTCCATGGAGATATATATTATGTATTAATATAGTTATTGATATTTTCCAAATGAATGGCATTTTAAAAGATGTTTCTTTGTCAATTTCTCATTATTGCATTATAGTCAGATGACACAGTCTAAATATTATTGATCCTTTGTATTTGAAGATTTCCATTCAGTTAAGTCATACTTTAGATTTCCATCTCAGAGAAGTCAAAATGAAGTGGGTTTTATGTAGAGAAAATACTTGCAATGCCTAAAATGTGTATATGTGAAATGACCTCCTTTATTCCAGCATCTTTCAGTAGGGTACCTTTAACTAAGTTCCAGGTTTTATTCACATTTTACCAGCTCTTCCGCAAATGTTCTTTCCCAGTTTCATATTCCCATATAGGATACTGAACTGCACGAGGATATATAGCAAAAAGCTACAAATACGTCCCTTAGCTTACTCTGGTCTATAGCAGCTTCTTAAATTTTCCTTGTTTTTCATGACTTTTGACAATTTTCAGGAGTCCTTCAGGGACAGGAATTTTGCAGAATGACCCTCTCTATGGGTTTGGTATGTTTCCTGATTGCCCTGGGGTTTATATAATCTTAGAACTATACCTCCAAGGGAAAATATCTTTCTCATCACTTCCCATCAAGGATTCATACCATCAATATCACTTACCACTAGTTACTCTGCCATAAAGTTGTGTCCTTCCTGCTGACATATTCTGTTCTTTGGAAACAAGCCACTAAACCCAGCTTACACTTAGGGAGGGGCATGGAACCTCATCTTGAGGACAATATCTAAGAGACACAAACATTACTGAGTATACAAGTTAATTGAAACTCATTTATAAGGAAGATCTGGTTCTTCTAGCCAAATCTTTTGATTTTATTTTATTTTTTTTTGAGCATAAGTATACTTTTATTTTATTTTATTTTATTTTAATTTTAAAATCTTTAATTCTTACATGCATTCCCAAACATGAACCCCCCTCCCACCTCCCTCCCCATAACATCTTTCTGGGTCATCCCCATGCACCAGCCCCAAGCATGCTGCATCCTGCGTCAGACATAGACTGGCGATTCAATTCACATGATAGTATACATGTTAGAATGGCATTCTCCCAAATCATCCCACCCTCTCCCTCTCCCTCTGAGTCCAAAAGTCCGTTATACACATCTGTGTCTCTTTCCCTGTCTTGCATACAGGGTCGTCATTTCCATCTTCCTAAATTCCATATATATGTGTTAGTATACTGTATTGGTGTTTGTCTTTCTGGCTTACTTCACTCTGTATAATCGGCTCCAGTTTCATCCATCTCATCAGAACTGATTCAAATGAATTCTTTTTAACGGCTGAGTAATACTCCATTGTGTATATGTACCACAGCTTTCTTATCCATTCATCTGCTGATGGACATCTAGGTTGTTTCCATGTCCTGGCTATTATAAACAGTGCTGCGATGAACATTGGGGTACATGTGTCTCTTTCAATTCTGGTTTCCTCGGTGTGTATGCCCAGAAGTGGGATTGCTGGGTCATAAGGTAGTTCTATTTGCAATTTTTTAAGGAATCTCCACACTGTTCTCCAAAGTGGCTGTACTAGTTTGCATTCCCACCAACAGTGTAGGAGGGTTCCCTTTTCTCCACACCCTCTCCAGCATTTATTGCTTGCAGATTTTTGGATCGCAGCCATTCTGACTGGTGTGAAGTGGTACCTCATTGTGGTTTTGATTTGCATTTCTCTAATAATGAGTGATGTTGAGCATCTTTTCATGTGTTTGTTAGCCATCCGTATGTCTTCTTTGGAGAAATGTCTATTTAGTTCTTTGGCCCATTTTTTGATTGGGTCGTTTATTTTTCTGGAGTTGAGCTGCAGAAGTTGCTTGTATATTTTGGAGATTAGTTGTTTGTCAGTTGCTTCATTTGCTATTATTTTCTCCCATTCAGAAGGCTGTCTTTTCACCTTGCTTATATTTTCCTTTGTTGTGCAGAAGCTTTTAATTTTAATTAGATCCCATTTGTTTATTTTTGCTTTTATTTCCAGTATTCTGGGAGGTGGATCATAGAGGATCCTGCTGTGATTTATGTCTGAGAGTGTTTTGCCTATGTTCTCCTCTAGGAGTTTTATAGTTTCTGATCTTACATTTAGATCTTTAATCCATTTTGAGTTTATTTTTGTGTGCGGTGTTAGGAAGTGATCTAGTTTCATTCTTTTACAAGTGGTTGACCAGTTTTCCCAGCACCACTTGTTAAAGAGATTGTCTTTACTCCATTGTATATTCTTGCCTCCTTTGTCAAAGATAAGGTGTCCATATGTGTGTGGATTTATCTCTGGGATTTCTATTTTGTTCCATTGATCTATATGTCTGTCTTTGTGCCAGTACCATACTGTCTTGATGACTGTGGCTTTGTAGTAGAGCCTGAAGTCAGGCAAGTTGATTCCTCCAGTTCCATTCTTCTTTCTCAAGATTGCTTTGGCTATTCGAGGTTTTTTGTATTTCCATACAAATCTTGAAATTATTTGTTCTAGTTCTGTGAAAAATGTGGCTGGTAGCTTGATAGGGATTGCATTGAATTTGTAAATTGCTTTGGGTAGTATACTCATTTTCACTATATTGATTCTTCCAATCCATGAACATGGTATATTTCTCCATCTATTAGTGTCCTCTTTGATTTCTTTCATCAGTGTTTTATAGTTTTCTATATATAGGTCTTTAGTTTCTTTAGGTAGATATATTCCTAAGTATTTTATTCTTTTCGTTGCAATGGTGAATGGAATTGTTTCCTTAATTTCTTTTTCTACTTTCTCATTATTCGTGTATAGGAATGCAAGGGATTTCTGTGTGTTGATTTTATATCCTGCAACTTTACTATATTCATTGATGAGCTCTAGTAATTTTCTGGTGGAGTCTTTAGGGTTTTCCATGTAGAGGATCATGTCATCTGCAAACAGTGAGAGTTTTACTTCTTCTTTTCCAATTTGGATTCCTTTTATTTCTTTTTCTGCTCTGATTGCTGTGGCCAAAACTTCCAGAACTATGTTGAATAGTAGCGGTGAAAGTGGACACCCTTGTCTTGTTCCTGACTTTAGGGGAAATGCTTTCAATTTTTCACCATTGAGGATAATGTTTGCTGTGGGTTTGTCATAGATAGCTTTTATTATGTTGAGATATGTTCCTTCTATTCCTGCTTTCTGGAGAGTTTTTATCATAAATGGATGTTGAATTTTGTCAAAGGCCTTCTCTGCATCTATTGAGATAATCATATGGTTTTTATTTTTCAATTTGTTAATGTGGTGAATTACATTGATTGATTTGCGGATATTGAAGAATCCTTGCATCCCTGGGATAAAGCCCACTTGGTCATGGTGTATGATCTTTTTAATGTGTTGTTGGATTCTGATTGCTAGAATTTTGTTGAGGATTTTTGCATCTATGTTCATCAGAGATATTGGCCTGTAGTTTTCTTTTTTTGTGACATCTTTGTCAGGTTTTGGTATTAGGGTGATGGTGGCCTCATAGAATGAGTTTGGAAGTTTACCTTCCTCTGCAATTTTCTGGAAGAGTTTGAGTAGGATAGGTGTTAGCTCTTCTCGAAATTTTTGGTAGAATTCAGCTGTGAAGCCATCTGGACCTGGGCTTTTGTTTGCTGGAAGATTTCTGATTACAGTATCAATTTCCGTGCTTGTGATGGGTCTGTTAAGATTTTCGATTTCTTCCTGGTTCAGTTTTGGAAAATTGTACTTTTCTAAGAATTTGTCCATTTCTTCCACGTTGTCCATTTTATTGGCATACAACTGCTGATAGTAGTCTCTTATGATCCTTTGTATTTCTGTGTTGTCTGTTGTGATCTCTCCATTTTCATTTCTAATTTTATTGATTTGATTTTCTCTCTTTGCTTCTTGATGAGTCTGGCTAATGGTTTGTCAATTTTATTTATCCTTTCAAAGAACCAGCTTTTGGCTTTGTTGATTTTTGCTATGGTCTCTTTTGTTTCTTTTGCATTTATTTCTCCCCTAATTTTTACGATTTCTTTCCTTCTACTCACTCTGGGGTTCTCCAACTCTTCCTTTTCTAGTTGCTTTAGTTGTAGAGTTAGGTTATTTATTTGACTTTTTTCTTGTTTCTTGAGGTATGCCTGTATTGCTATGAACTTTCCTCTTAGCACTGCTTTTATAGTGTCCCACAGGTTTTGGGTTGTTGTGTTTTCATTTTCATTAGTTTCTATGCATATTTTGATTTCTTTTTTGATTTCTTCTGTGATTTGTTGGTTATTCAGAAGTGTGTTGTTCAACCTCCATATGTTGGAATTTTTAATAGTTTTTCTCCTGTAATTGAGATCTAATCTTAATGCATTATGGTCAGAAAAGATGCTTGGAATGATTTCGATTTTTTTGAATTTATCAAGTTTAGATTTATGGCCCAGGATGTGATCTATCCTGGAGAAGGTTCCATGAGCACTTGAAAAAAAGGTGAAATTCGTTGTTTTGGGGTGAAATGTCCTATAGATATCAATTAGGTCTATCTGATCTAATGTATCATTTAAAGTTTGCGTTTCTTTGTTAATTTTCTGTTTAGTTGATCTGTCCATAGGTGTGAGTGGGGTATTAAAGTCTCCCACTATTATTGTGTTATTGTTGATTTCCCCTTTCATACTTGTTAGCATTTGTCTTACATATTGTGGTGCTCCTATATTGGGTGCATATATATTTATAATTGTTATATCTTCTTCTTGGATTGTTCCTTTGATCATTATGTAGTGGCCTTCTTTGTCTCTTTTCACAGCCTTTGTTTTAAAGTCTATTTTATCGGATATGAGTATTGCCACTCCTGCTTTCTTTTGGTCTCTATTTGCGTGGTATATCTTTTTCCAGCCATTCACTTTCAGTCTGTATGTGTCCCTTGTTTTGAGGTGGGTCTCTTGTAAGCAGCATATAGAGGGGTCTTGTTTTTGTATCCATTCGGCCAGTCTTTGTCTTTTGGTTGGGGCGTTCAACCCATTTACGTTTAAGGTAATTATTGATAAGTATGATCCCGTTGCCATTTACTTTATTGTTTTGGGTTCGGGTTTATACACCCTTTTCATGTTTCCTGTCTAGAGGATATCCTTTAGAATTTGTTGAAGAGCTGGTTTGGTGGTGCTGAATTCTCTCAGCTTTTGCTTGTCTGTAAAGCTTTTGATTTCTCCTTCGTATTTGAATGAGATCCTTGCTGGGTACAGTAATTTGGACTGTAGGTTATTTTCTTTCATCACTTTAAGTATGTTTTGCCATTCCCTCCTGGCCTGAAGAGTTTCTATTGAAAGATCAGCTGTTATCCTTATGGGAATCCCCTTGTGTGTTATTTGTTGTTTTTCCCTTGCTGCTTTTAATATTTGTTCTTTGTGTTTGATCTTTGTTAATTTGATTAATATGTGTCTTGGGGTGTTCCGCCTTGGGTTTATCCTATTTGGGACTCTCTGTGTTTCTTGGACTTGGGTGATTATTTCCTTCCCCATTTTAGGGAAGTTTTCAACTATTATCTCCTCAAGGATTTTCTCATGATCTTTCTTTCTGTCTTCTTCTTCTGGGACTCCTATAATTCGAATGTTGGAGCGTTTCATATTGTCCTGGAGGTCTCTGAGATTGTCCTCGTTTCTTTTAATTCGTTTTTCTCGTTTCCTCTCTGATTCATTTATTTCTACCATTCTATCTTCTATTTCACTAATCCTATCTTCTGCCTCCGTTATTCTACTATTTGTTGCCTCCAGAGTGTTTCTGATCTCATTTATTGTGTTATTCATTATATTTTGACTCTTTTTTATTTCTTCTAGGTCCTTGTTAAACCTTTCTTGCATCTTCTCAATCCTTGTCTCTAGGCTATTTATCTGTGTTTCCATTTTGATTTCAAGATTTTGGATCATTTTCACTATCAATATTCGGAATTCCTTCTCCGGTAGATTCCCTACTTCTTCCTCTTTTGTTTGATTTGGTGGGCAACTCTCCTGTTCCTTTGCCTGCTGAGTATTCCTCTGTCTCTTCATCTTAGTTATATTGCTGCGTTTGGGGTGGCCTTTTTGTATTCTGATAATTTGTGGAGTTCTCTTTATTATGGAGCTTCCTCACTTTGGGTGGGGTTCTATCAGTGGCTTGTCAAGGTTTCCTGGTTAGGGAGGCTTGTGTTGGAGTTTTGGTGGGTGGAGCTGGGTTTCTTCTCTCTGGAGTGCAGTGGAGTGACCCGTAATGGGTTATGAGACATCAAAGGTTTTGGGATAATTTTGAGCTGCCTGTATATTGAGGCTCAGGGGAGTGTTCCTGTGTTGCTGGAGAATTTGAGTGGTATGTCTTGTTTTGGAACTTGTTGGCCCTTGGGTGGAGCTTGGTTTCAGTGTAGGTATGAAGGCTTTTGATGAGCTCCTATTGCTTAATGTTCCCTGAATTCAAGAGTTCTCTAATGTTTTCAGGCTTTGGGTTTAAGCTTCCTGCTTCTGGTTTTCAGTTTTATTTTCACAGTAGCCTCTAGACTTCTCCATCTATACAGCACCGATGATAAAACATCTAGGTTAAAGATGAAAAGTTTCTCCACCTTGAGGGACACTCAGAGAGGTTCACTGAGTTACAAGGAGAAGAGAAGATGGAGGGGGAGAAGAGAAGATGGAGGGGGTAGTTAGAGGTAACTGGAATGAGATGTGGTGAGATCAAGAGAGGAGAGAGCAAGCTAGCCAGTAGTCACTTCCTTATGTGCGCTCTATAGTCTGGACCGCTCAGAGGTATTTACAGAGTTATACAGGGAAGAGGAGAGGGAGGAAGTAGACAGAGGTGACCAGGAGGATAAGAGAGAGGAATGAGTAGGAGAGAGACAAATCCTGCCAGTAACCAGTTCCTTAGGTGCTCTCTACCGTCTGGAACACACAGAGATTCACAGAGTTGGATAGAGAAGAGATGGGGGAGAAAAGAGACAGAGGCCACCTGGTGGAGAAAAAGGAGAGACCAGAGGAGGAGAGAGTGGACAAGCCAGTAATCTCGCTCTCAGGTAAACTTGGGTAGTGAAGTTTGGGTTTTTAAATGTACAAAATTGACAACAAAGATTAAAAATCTGGAGTAGAGGTTGGATTTTCAAAGATACAATATTAAAGAAAAGCAGAAGGAAAAACGAAGAAAGAAAAAAAAAGAATTATTAAAAAACAAACAAACAAAAACAACACAAAACAAAACACCAACAACCATCCAAAGAGTATATATGGTGTTTGCCTTAAAAAAAAAAAAAGTCTTTTTTTTTTTAAAATAGTAATACTAGGTTATAGAAAAAAAAATTAGAGGAGAAATAGAAGACTTAACAATTAAAAAAAAGCTCGGAAAAAAAAGAAAAAAAAAAGCAAAAGGCAAAAAAAAAAAAAGAATGATTTTAAAAATATTAAAAAATTAAAAATATATCTGGCTCTTCTCTGATGTTATGGGCCGTGTGGGCTCACTTCCAAGGTGGTTCCCTCTGTTTAACGTCTTCTGTTTGCTGGTTTTTAGGCTCACTAGTTCAGTCGCGCTGTGGGGAGGGGGGATGCTGCAAACAAATAGCACTGTCGTGTGTACACAGTATCTCTGCCCCGCTTGACCTGTCCTTTCTCGCGGTGCACAAACCACTCCGGCTCTATGATGCTCAGCCGGGAACCGTCTGGGGCCGGCCCTAGGCTGCGTGCACTTCCCCGGTCCAAGCCGCTCAGGTTCGGCCCTCAGGCAGCCCTCAGAGGCACAAATGCGGCTGGGACTGCGCTTTGTGCCCTTCCCAGGTCCGAGTAGCTCAGGAGTTTGGCGAGCGCAATCGCCGCGGCTTGTCACCTTTTCCGCCGCTGCCGCTCAGCTCTCTGGGTGGACCGCTGGCGCACCCCGTGAGGCAGACTGTGACTGTCCAGAACCCCCAGAAGTCTTAGCAAAGGAGCCTGCTTGCAGTTAGGTAAGTAAAGTCTCTCCGGGTCTGCAATTGCCCCTTTCCAGTCCTTATGGCTCTGGCTGCCTGTCCCCGGCGGGGAATGGTCTGCAGCTGGCTTTTTCCGTTCCGTCCTTTGTTCTGTGCTGGGTCCTGGCAGTGTCTTATGTTCGAGCTTTTCGCGTGGTAGCTATCCCACAGTCTGGTTTGCTAGCCCAAGTTAGATCGTTCTGGTGGAGCTTGGGGCGTTCCTGCCCGATTCTTACAAAGCTCTGCAGCCCACACCTCCCGCGCGTCCCTGCCCTGCCCCCACTTCCCAATGGCGGATGCAGGCGTCTGTGCTGCTTTTCCGCTGGGGGAGTTACTGGTGGGCTTGTAATCTCTTGGTTTTAATTATTTATCTATTTTTCCTTCCTGTTATGTTGCCCTCTGTGTTTCCAAGGCTCGCCACAGACTCGGCAGGGAGAGTGTTTCCTGGTGTTTGGAAACCTCTCTTCTTAAAATTCCCTTCCCGGGACGGGCTTCCCTTCCCGGGACGGAGCTCCCTCCCCACCTCCTTTGTCTCCTTTTTCGTCTTTTATATTTTTTCCTACCTGTTTTTGAAGACAATGGTCTGCTTTTCTGGTTGCCTGATGTCCTCTGCCAGCCTACAGAAGTTGTTTTGTGGACTTTGCTCGGGGTTGAAATGTTCTTTTGAGGAATTAGTGAGGGAGAACGTGATCTTCCCGTCCTATTCCTCCGCCATCTTTCCCTCCTCCCCAAATCTTTTGATTTTAAATTAATTAAATTAAAGACTTAATAGGTTTCCCAGTTGTGGTTCCCAGTGCTGTGGTAAAGAACTTTCCTGCAAGTACAGGAGATGTAAAATACGTGGGTTCAACCCCTGGGTCAGGAAGATCCCCTGCAAAGGGAAATGGCAACCCACTCCAGTATTATTGCCTGAGAATCCTATGGACAGAGGAGCCTGGTGCGCTACATTGATGGGGTTGCAAAGAGTTGGACAGACTGAAGTGGCTGAACATACACAAAATTTTAATACCTCAGTCACACTAGCTACATTTTAACATTTCCAAAGTGGCATATTAGACAAGGACAGAGAAAACCTTTACATTGAGAATTCCTTAGTGATACGGTTGTTAGGGATTTGTGCTTCCACTGCAGGGGCAGAGATTCAATCCCTGGTTGAAGATCTAAGATCCCTTAATCCTCACAGCAAGGCCAAAAAAAAAAAAAAAATCCCACCATGATAAAGGATATAAACAGGTCGCCTCATAGAAGAGAAAAATGTACATTTGTGAAAAGCTGATCGTCTTATTAAGAAATATATGTAATAATTACTTAAAATGTTTCTATTCCTGCAGAAATGTCTGTGAATAGCACTAACATAGGTCATTGTTTGGCCAACCTTTCTTCTTTTCAAATATAATGCACATTAACACATGAAACTGCTTTAGCTCTGTTTCAAAAATTTGCCATTATCACTACCATACAGTTCAAATAGTGTTTTGCCCATAACAATTTCTCTTAGGAGCAATAAGTTATTTAGGTTCAGAAACAGGAGAAGGAAGAGCCTAAACCACAACATTAAAGTGGCTTGTGAATTACAGGCGTGCCACTCTTGCACTTTGGGTTCCTGGCCATCCTTACTCTATCCTCAGCCTGTTTGCAGTGATATTGCTTCAAACTTTGGGAGTTCTGTCCTCCTCAGTTATCTTTCTTTTTTTTTTTTTAATTATTATTATTATGTTTGTTTTTGCTCATGCCACAGAACCTGTGGGATCTTAGTTTCACTACCAGGTGTTGAACCCTGGCCATTGACAGTGAAAACATCAAGTCCTAACCACTGAACAAACAAGGAATTCTCATATATTTTTTCTTTCTTTCTATCAAATATTTATTCATTTACTTGGCTGCACTTGTTTTTATTTCCAGCACAAGTGCTCTTCAATCTTCACTGTAGCATGTGGTAGCATGAATTTAAATTGTCACATGTGGTATTTTAAGTTGCAGTCTGTGGGATCTAATACCCCGACCAGGGGATGAACTTGGATGCCCTAATTTGGGAGCACCGAGTATTTCCACTGGACTACAGGGATGTCCTTCCCATGATCGAAAGCAGGTCTCCCACATTGCAAGAGAATTCCTTACTGTCTGAACCACCATAGCTTTGACTTTAAGAACGTTGGTCAGCAGAGTGATGCCTTTTTTAAAAAAAAAAAAAAACATTTTTCTGACCTTGGCACTTAAGGGGTCCCATTATTAGGTGGGTGGGCTTTCTATTACTTTCGTGTTCTGCTTGGGGAGGGGATGGAATCCTGCCAAAATCACAGAATTGACTTTTTTTTTTTAATATAATTTCTTTCTTCTTCTTATTCTTCTTCTTCCTTTTTTTTTTTTTTACTTTATTTTAATTTGCAATACTGTATTGGTTTTGCCATACATTGACGCTGTTCTTCCAAGGAGCTAGCTTCTTTTAATTTTGTGGCTACATTCACCATCCATAGTGATTTTGGAGTCTGAGAAAATAAAATCTACTGTTATTTTAAATTCTTCACCCTTTGTTTGCCATAAAGTGATCAGACCAGATGTCGTGATCTTCATTTTTTGAATGTTGAGTCTTAAGCCAGTCTTTTCAATGTCCTCTTTCACCATCATCAAGAGGCTCTTCATTTTCTGCCAATAGGGTGGCACCATCTTCATATCTGAGGTTGTCGCTATTTCTTCCAGCAATCTTGATTCCAGATTGTGCTTCATCCAGCCCAGTGTTTTTCATGATGTACTCTGCATTTAAGTTAAATAAGCAGGGTAACAGCATATAATCTGTTGTACTCAGTATATAATTTGTTGTAATCAGCACATAATCTGATGTACTCCTTTCCCTATTTGCAACCAGTCCCTTGTTCCGTGTCCAGTTCTAACTGTTGCTTCTTGACCTGCATACAGATTTCTCAGGAGGCAGGTCAGATGGTCTGGTATTCCCATCTCTTTCAGAATTTTCCAAAGTTTGTTGTGGTTCACACAGTCAAAGATCTCATCACTTAATGGAAAATAGATGAAGAAACAATGGAAACAGTGACAGGCATTATTTTTTTTTTGAGTTCCAACATCACTGCAGATGGTAAGTGCAGCCACGAAAGTAAAAGATGCTTGCTCCTTGGAAGAAAAGCTGTGACAAATCTAGAAAGCATATGAAAAAGCAGAGACATTCCTTTGCCAACAAAGGTCCATGTAGTCCAGGCTATTGTTCGTCCACTAGCCATGTATGGATGTGAGAGTTGGAGCGTAAAGATGGCTGAGCACCAAAGAACTGATGGGTTTGAACTGTGGTGTTGGTGATTATTCTTGAGTTTCTCTTGAACTGACAGTGAGATCAAGCCAGTCAGTCCTACAGGAAATCAACACAGAATATTCACTCTAAGGAATGTTACTGAAAGTGAAGCTCCAATACTTTGACCACCTTATGGGGAAGGCTGACTCATTAGAATACACCCTAATGCTGGAAAAGATTGAAGGAAGGAGGAGGAGGGGATGACAGAGAATGAGATGGTTAGAGGACATCACAGACTAAATGGATTTGAGCTTGAGCCAGCTCCAGGGGATGGTGAAGGATAGAGAAGCCTGGTGTGCCGCAGTCCATGGGATCACAAAGAGTGAACACGACTGCCCAACAACAAATTATTTTTTGTCTTGCTTGATGTTTTTCTTGTTTCTGCAGTTTTTCACTTCTAATTAAATTTGTTCTTTGAAACATATGGAAGGTCTAGGACCTAAAGTTTTTCTAAAAATAAGAGACAAGGTACATTGTTGGAGGTTGGGCAGGGGATGGTCTATCACTGGGAAAGCCCTGCAGGGTCCTGCTCATTTATATGATGAACAGACTGACAATGCCAAGTGTTCAGTGGAAATGGAAATGCCAATAGTATTAGTGGAAATATACACTGTTTCAATCAGTTTGAAGAAAGCATTTGACTGCACCTGCATATTAGAATGGCTCAGTCAGTAACATCTGCGTGCAATGGAGGAGACCTTGGTTGGAACCCTGGGTCAGGAAAATCCTCTGGAGAAGAAAATGCCAACCCATTGTTGCATTCCTGCCTGGGAAATTCTATGGACAGTGGAGCCTGGTTGGCTAGAGTCTATGGGGTTGTAACAGTTAAATACCACTTAGCAACTAAACCATTACCACATGCATTATCAGAAAATCTCATGTCTAGACATACATACATATATATATATATATATATATATATATATATATACACACATATATAAACACACATATATATATACATATACATACATACACACACACACACACACACACACATATATATATATACATATATATATATATATATATATATATATGGCTATCCTCGAGAAATTACAGTGAAAGACACTAACAGGTTCATAAGCAGATCATTCAAAAAGGCAAGATAAAAGCCACAAATTTCAGGCACAGTAAAATGGGCATATAAGACTATGCCCATTCATCCGAGGGAATTGTACTCAGCAATGAAAAAGAATGTTCCACAGCTACATGCGATAAGAATGCATCTCACTTATTTAAAGGGAAACCAAGACCAGGGGAACAGAAAGTCTATTGTGTGATTCTATTTATTTAAAATTTGAAACAAAGAAAAATGTATCCCCAGTGCTAGTGGTCAGAGAGGCGGTTACTTTAGGGGGCAGAGCATGGCCAGGAGGAACATGGAGATCTCAAAGCTACTTGATAGTAGAGAGATGAAACAAATACAATCTCAGTTACAGTACAGCCAGACTTTATTTACTTGGGCTCCAAAATAACTGTAGATTGTTACTGATGCTGTGCAATTAAAAGATGCTCACTCCTTGGAAGAAAAGTTGTGAAAAACTTTGGCCTCCTGATGGGAAGAGTCAACTCATTGGGAAAAAAACCCTTGATCCTGGGAAATATTGAAGGCAGGAGCAGAAGGCATGACAGAGGATGAGATGGTTGGGTGGCATCAGCAACCCAGTGGAATGAGCTTGAGCAAGCTTCAGGAGATGGTGATGGACAGGGAAGCCTGGCATACTGAAGTTCATAGGGTCACAGGGAGTCAGACACGACTGAGCAACTGAACAACAAAAGCCAGGCAGGGTCTTTATATACAGCTGGCTGAACATCAATAGGGCTGTTTTTAATTTCTGGAGATGGGTAGAGCATAACTTTTTAGCCAGATCCCTTGCTGCAACACGTCTGGAATATTTTGTGTTCGTAGACAATATTGTTTGCAATTTTTCTGGGTGGTGCTTGGGAGTCAGAGTTCCTCACAATGATGGATGCTGTGTCTCTTAGTCCCAGCTGAACTGAACTTCGGATCGTGACCTCTGATTCAGGAGGCAACCCTCACAATTGTTCTGGCTCTTTGAATGACACATGATTCTTGGTTTGGATTTCTGTCTTTTCCTTCAGGTTCAAACACTGTAGCCAGCACTTGGAACATGGAAAGACCCTCTTGTTCCAGTGCCTCCAAGCGTGATTTATGAAGGATGTCACCAGTTTGAAAATTTCGAGGCAAAACAGACAAACAAATTATTCATGCTTCCATGCCATGTTCTGAAATACGCCTCTACATTGCCAAAGGCTGGCAATCTGTAATTGCAAACACGGCACACATAGGACATTTTGCCTGGTATGTGACGGTCCTTCATGTGCTGTAAGACAACCTGATCTGTTTTGAAGGAAAATTCACAGATATTACAGACCGTGGAGGGCTCCCAGGAAGCATGGACACTTTCAGTGTGACACTGCAGCTGGAACGAGGTGGAAAAACTGGGGGTGGCAGTGCTGGCAGGTAGTTTGGATTTCCCAGCTGTCACCCTTCTGCCTCTCAAGCTCTAGATGGTTCCTCAGATGGGTCATAAACTTAACATAGTTTAGAACTCTCAAGCAGCTGAGGCATTTAAAGGCTGTGTGAGTCTTCTGTTCTAGTGTCGTCTCTTATACGCTGCCATAGTAAAAGGCATCAAATAACGTGGTCAGATTTACTTTCGTGGGATCAACAGTCTTCCTCTGATTTGCAAGAGTCAAAAAGTCCATTTTCTCCAGCCCTTACAAACTACATGTTCCTTCTGGATCCATAAGACTGAAGCATACCTGATCATTGGCATGAGTCCATGAACATGATGCCCCACCATCAACATGGCTCGGTGAGGTCGGGGAATCTTCCAAGGTCATAATCGTGTTTTTCCAGGAGAGATACCTGGAGGGCCATGGTGGAGGCAGGTCCCCCTGGGATTCCATTGCTGGGTTTGGGTCTTTGGGGATTTCCACTGTTAAATTTTACATCTGAAGTGGGACACCACTTTGAATTAAGAGGGCTTTCATCCTTGCCTCCTAATGAGAGAACAGCTCCAGAGAAACAGTGAGGCGGCAGAGAGAGCAATTCTGAATTGTGAAGGACAGTTTCCGAAGAGCTCGTTTTATATTCAGGTTTAGATGAAGGCTCGGAAATAATAGAACTGCCTCTTCTTCCCCATGCAGACTGAGAAACTGGTGATACGGCAGCTGGCTCTGATGTTGGGGTCCTAAGATTTGCAGGTTGCAACGTGCAGGAGGGATCTGGACTCACGTGGCCTTTCGTTCTTCTTGAAGATGAGCCCCTGGTCGCTCTGTACAAAATGTTAGAAATGACTGGCTTTGAACTTGAAATCACTCTGACAAAGAGGGTTTCAGCATCCTCACTGATGTGCTCCACTCCAACAAAAATGACCTCAGCATCTTCATGTCCTTATCTCTGGATTTGGATGCAGCAGTCATTTTCTCAGGTTGTGGTGGTGCTTGTGCTTCCTCACACGGGAAGAGATGGGCCATTTTGCAATCACTTTTGGCTTCAAGTGGCCCCTGCTAGTGTTGTTTCCACCGGAAAGCAATCACCAGACAAGGTCATCCCCTCTGATCTCAGGTGTCACTCTCTGTGGTTTCAGTTAACCCTCAGTTGTTCACCGAGAATATTAGATGGAAAACTCCAGAAATATATAACTCATGCGTTTTAAATTGCAGGCCATTCTGAGGAGAGTGATTGGAATCTCACACCATCCTGCTTCCTCCTACCCAGAATGTGAATCGCTGCTTACTCCTGCACATCCCACTCGTCTGTCACTCGGTTACCACAACGACTGTTGAGATGTCACAGGGCTTGTGACCAAGTTATCCTTATTTCACTCAATAATGGCCACAAACCATCAATGGAGTGATGCTGTCCATTTAGATATGCCAGAGAAAATCCATTAAGTGCTACCTTTAAGTGAAAAGATTGAAGTTCTCAATTTGATATAAAAAGAAAAAGAAAAAAAGGTATGCTGAGGTTGCTAATATCTGTGGTGAATGTGAAGAAGAGAAAATAAATCTGGGTTAGTTTTGCTGTCAAACCTCAAACTGCAAAAGGTATGGACACACAACATAATAGGCGCTTAGTTAGGGTGAAAAAAAAATCACACAATTAGTACTGTAATATATTTTACATAATGACTACACTCACAAAACTTTCATAAAAGTATACTGTTATAATTGTTCTATGTTATTATTACACCTTCCCTGGTGGCTCAGATGGTAAAGTGTCTGCCGACAATTCGGGAGAGGCGGGTTCAATCCCTGGGTCTGGAAGATCCTGTGAAGAAGGAAATGGCAATCCAGTCCAGAATTCTTGCCTGGGAAATCCCATGGACAGAGGAGCGTAATAAGCTGCAGTCCATGGGGTTGCAAAGAGTTGGACACGACTGAGTGACTTCACTTTCACTTTCCTGTTATTATTAGGCAGTTGCCAATCTCTTACTGTGCTTTTATAAAACTAAACTTCATCACAGGTATGTTTGTATAGAAGAACCATTGTGCATATAGAGTTTGATACTGTGTGAGGTTACCGATGTCCCCTGGGGGTCTTGAAACTTATTCTCTGCCGATAAGTGGTGATGATTATATTTCTTTCAAAAGACAAAATTAGTACTTGATTTAATCATTGGCTGAAACATTGAGATAACTATTAACACCCTTAGACATAAGGAAACATCTCAAACTCAGTTAAGTGACATGGCCGTTTTAAACTTCCTTCTCCAGCCACCACTTTTGCCTTGTCTCCCCGTGGTGGCCCCAGTGTTCCTGTTAAACTCTGCAGGAGAGCTGGTAGGCCCCATTTTGCTTATAGATGTACAATCTCACTCAGAAATGCTGACCGACAGAAAATGTCCCAAAGAGCCTCCAGCTGTCCCTTGGGGGTGCCTCTCACTCCCTCTACTCTCCGAGTCCAGAAGGCACCATAGTCTATACATGGATCCAAAATATTTTTTAAAAAAATTCCAGCCAGTTCTAATAGCAAGGCTTGAACCTGACTCATGCTGGCAACTCTCTCTCTCTCTCTAGAGAGCATTTACACTGTACTTGAAACTATTTACACAGCATCAACATTGTATTAGATATCATAAGGAATGTGGAGATGATTTAAAGCATGTGGGAGTATCCCCTTAAGTTACATGCAAAGACTGCACCATTTTATTCAATGGACTTGAGCACCCATGGATTTTAATATCTCCAGATGCAGGGTTCCCAGACCCTATCTCCCAAGGGTACCGAGGAGGAAGGATGGGGACGTCTCAAGACTTCTACTGCTCCCCCTGCCTTGGATGCTGTCTCAAGTACCCAACTCCTGACCTGCCTCGGTCCACAGTTTCTCTGCCAGGCTTTCCTGACCATGATGTCAGAAAGCACAGCCTCTCCCAACTCACATGCCATATTCACCTCCAGAGCTATTGGGCTGCTGTATTTTGGTTTCTAAACAACATGCAGTGTCTGTCAGTGCTACATGTCTGCTGCATAAACAAACAGTAACTGTTATTAAACAACCATGCATCTGTACCACAGGCTTGACCCACTCATTCCTGGCTCCCCAGGTACTTACACTTGATCTTAGCCAAAAGGCTGAGAAGCAATTTCTCCAAGCATTTAATGACTTCCAAATCTGAATGGAAAAAAAAAAAAAAAAAAAGCAAAACTATCATGCAAGAGAGAAAGTCAGCCAGCATGTAGCTGGATGCTGACAGGGGCAGTGGTGCTCATTGAAATAAAAGATTTGTAACACAATTTCGCTCCATATAATACGTATGTTGACAGCTTCCATGCCATTAACACGTTTCATAGACATTAAGGGACATTCTAAAGTTTACATATGACCATTTGTGATACCAGATCACATTTCATCGGTAGCATATTGTAGGTTTTTTGGTTGTGTGTAAATGATGGCCCTAACAGTAAAGGTCCCTCCTGCCAATGCAGAAGACCTAAGAGATGTAGGTTCCATCCCTGGGTCAGGAAGACCCCCTGGAGGAGGGCATGCAACCCACTGCAGTATTCCTGCCTGAAGAATCATGTGGACAGAGAAGAATGGTGGGCTATAGTCCATAGGGTTGTAAAGAGTCAAGCATGACTGAAGCAACTGGACAAACATGCATACATAGGTATATAAATATATATTTTATAGTGGTATGAAAAATAATGCTGTGGGACTTCCCTGGTAATCCAGTATTTAAGACTCCACACGTCCAGACCAGGAGCACAGCTTCAATCCCTGGTCAGGGACCTGTGATCTCACATGCCACTGGGTGTAGCCAAAAGTAAATGGAATAATGTATCTTACAGCTGATGTCATCTTAAATTTGATGAAAATTTCTGTTTTTCATAAGAAGAATCCAGCCTACTAAATTCATGTCACAAGTCACTAATGGGATGCTAGCTGCATTATACAGGCAAATGGTTTAGACAGGGATTGGCAAATTGGCTTGCTTCCCTTTTTTATTTTTATTTTTTCCCCAACCAGCAAACAGAGTGATTTCTATGTTTTAGTTTTTCTTTTTTTTTTCAACTTTTAAAAAAGTTGAATAATTTTACTTTTTTTTTTAAAATTTGGCAAGAAACAAAGGCAAATTTTGTGACGTGAAAATTATATGATATCTAAATTTCACTGTCACAAATAAAGTTTTATTTGAACACAGCAATGATCATTTGTCACTGGCTGAGGCTATTCCACACTGCTAATGGGAGAGACCTCATGGCCCTTACTGCCTGGTTACTCTCTAGCCCTTTACAGAGAAATATTGCAGACTCATGGCTGCAGAGAAAAAAATGAAGCATTCCAAACCCCATGGCTCACCAGTACCTGAAGTCCAGTTGACTCAGTGCAGCTAAACACTTCCTACTTTGAGACCAAGTGAAGGGGGAAGCTGGAGTGTCTTTGTCTCCACGTCCCAGAAAGATTTCTCTGGGAATAGCAGCACCACTTCCTGTGTCCAGTGTCCATGGAACTCCTACCTGGCTCTCCAAAAGCCTTTTCTCAGTAAGCCTGCATCAAGAGATTCCAAGCCTTTTAAAGTCCGTTCTAGTCCAATCCATGGTACCCAAACCGGGCTCCAATCAGGTTTCTGAACCAGTTTTTCCCCATAGGATCTTTCAACTAGAAACATTTCTAGCATTAGGTTAGAGAGAGGAAAGAATGTGGGTGGGGCCTCAGGGACCCTCCCAGGGGCTATTTTCTAGGTCTCAGTGTGGTGAGAGTCCCTACTTGCATCTCTGGCATCCAGAGGCCCACCACCTTATCTCCAATTTATCTGAATCTTTAGTTATTGGGAGTTTAACAGCTTAAGGGCAAGGAAAGGTGGTCCTACAGCTATTTCAGCAGGGCATGGGCTAATGCAAGGAACCTAAAAAGTCAGGAGTTCTCTTCCAAAGGCAAAAAATTCTCCAGCTGTAAACAGCAAACCCCTGTCCTCTTCCAAGAGCAAGGGGGTGGGTTGGAGTGGAGGCAGGGTGAGGAGGGCAGGAAGCAAGCTTACTCCCAACTGATCCGCACTTGAAGACTCAGCAGCCGCTGGATTCCCAGGGCCCTCAATGTGGATCTACATGCTGAACCCCAGGAGGTTTTTCAAGGCAGGGGCTCATGTTTTCTTAAACCACTTCAGGGATGTCAGGTCACACCCTCACACCCTCCCTCTCCCTTCCCCGCCTTCCCCCCTCTCTTCTCTGTCCTCCTTTGCAGCACCTAGATTATATCTCAAGCTTTCCCTCCCACTGCCTTTACAGCCCTGTGCACAAAGATTCGTCGGGGGAGGGAGGGTTTCAGAGAAGAAATTTGTGTATTCCATGTGCCAGAAATTACACTCAAGAGAAAACATACAAGAGCCACCCTAGGCAAGTCACATTCACTGACTCTTTGTTATTCGGACCTCATCTGCAGCGTATTCCCTACATGCATATATATGGAATTTAGAAACACGGTAACGATGACCCTGCATGTGAGACAGCAAAAGAGACACAGATGTAAAGAACAGACTCTTGGACTCTGTGGGAGAAGGCGAGGGTGGGATGATTTGGGAGAAGAGCACTGAAACATGTATATTACCATATGTGAAACAGATCGCCAGTCCAGGTTCGATGCATGAGACAGTGTGCTCAGGGCTGGTGCACTGGGATGACCCAGAGGGATGGGATGGGGAGGGAGGTGGGTGGGGGTGTTCAGGATGGGGAACACATGTACACCCATGGGTGATTCATGTCAATATATGGCAAAAACCACTACAATATTGTAAAGTAATTAGCCTCCAACTAAAACAAATAAATTATTAAAAAAAAAAAAAGGTAATAGAGTCACTGAATTAGAACAAAAGTGATGTTCAGTAATGAACGTGATATCAAATGCTGTAATCCGATATAACATCAAAAATACCGTTATTGTCAAATCAACATGTGTTCCCCTTAAATTTACAGAATATATGTCCATTACATCTCAATGAAGCAGGGGAAACGAAACAAAACAAAACAAAACAAAAAAACAACGACAACAAAAAAAACCCTGACCATTAGGAAAAGCTCATTTTATACTCTTTTAAGAAGCATGATGGCCGGTGCTGTGCCTAGTTGCTCAGCTGTGTCTGACTTTTTGCGACCCCATGGACTGTAGCCAGCCAGGCTCCTCTACCCATTGAATTCACCAGGGAAAAATGCTGAAGGGTTGCCATATCCTTCTCCAGTGATGGTGACTATCAGAACCCAAGGCTAGGGACTTCCTGGCGGTCCAGTTGTTGAGAATCTGCCTTCCAATGCAGGGAATGTGGGTTTAATACGTGGTGGGTAAGATCCCACATGCCAGACGGCAGTAGAATGCAAGAAGGATTCTGCATGCCACGACTAAGACCTGAAGAAGCCAAATAAGTGAATAAAACTGAATATTTTTTAAAACTCTATGCTCTTTACATTCTTCAGGATATATTTGAAAGCATGATATTAACAGTTTTATTTATTTATGGACACATCATGAGACTTCCTGCAGGAGCTTAGTTTCCTGACCAGGGACTGAACCCAGGTCACCAGAGTGAAAGCACTGAACACTAACTGCTGGCTTGCCAGGGAATTCCTACTTTGATTTACTTAAAGGGTTTATTTTTATTGTATGCCCAAAAGGTACATTCTTTGCAGTGTTTACCTTACAATGAAAACATTTTGGATGTCAATTTTAAAATGTTTGTAAAACTTAGGGAAAAAGGAAGGAACATTTTGACTAACTATTTATGCTTCTAGGCTTCCCTGATGGCTCAGAGAGTAAAAAAATCTGCCTCTAGTACAGGAGACCAGGGTTTTATCCCTGGGTCAGGAAGATCTCCTGGAGAAGGGAATGACTATCCAGTCCAGTAATGCTTGCCTGGAGAATTCCATGAACAGAGGAGCCTGGTGAGCTACTATCCATGGGTTTACAAAGAGTCAAACACAACTGGACGATTAACACTTTCCCTTTCATATGCTTCTAAAGATTGCTCAAATCTCAGAATCACCTGGGGCATTATTAACCATAAAGATTCCAGGGCTGCACATCACACCTAAGAAATTCAAATTGCCCTAGGAGGGGCCCTGGGAATCTGAAAGTTCAATGTTCGCCTCACTTGATTCTGAAGTGAAGTGAATCCCAGGATGTAAAGTCATCCAATAATTTGGGAAAGATTGATCTCTGGTGGCTCAGCAGTAAAGAAGCCACCTGTTAATGCAGGAGACCTGGGTTCAGTCTCTTGTCGGAAAGCTCTCCTGGAGGAAGAAATGGCAACCACTCCAGTATTCTTGCCTGAGAAATCCCATGGACAGTGGAGCCTGGCAGGCTACAGTCTATGGGATCACAAAAGACTCAGACACACAACTTAGCAACTCTACCTCAACAGTGAAAGTGAGAGGTGCTCAGTTGTGTCCAACCCTTTGCGACCGCGTGGACTATATGCAGTCCATGGAATCCTCCAGGCTAGAACACTGGTGTGGGTAGCCTTTCCTGTCTCCAGGGCATCTTCCCAACCCAGGGATCAAACCCAGGTCTCCCACATTGCAGTCAGATTCTTTACCAGCTGAGGCACAATGGGAACCCAAGCAACACTAAGAATATGCTTAAAATACCCAAGAATCTACTCCTTCAGGAGACCCTAAGTGTTGAGGGTCAGGAATTCATCTCCTTCTTCATGTGACACACTGAGCACCTGCCCTGGGAGGAGCAGGTTATTGGTGATTCAGTAAATCAAAGAGATGTTGTAGCTTGAGCTGGGAGCCTCATCTTCCCCACCACCCTTCAGAGATTCTAGGAGCTCCACACCCTCTTTTGTGGCTTCTGGATGTCCTTCGTATTGAAAGAAGTTAGGGTATAAGCAAAGCTCAGAGATCTGGATGCAAACATCTCAGTTTGGGCCACACTTTCAAATCTCCTGGGCTGTGCTTCTTAACCATCAGTGAATCTAAGGAATTGCCTATGTGCCTTGTGCAAAAACACATTCTCATCCAACAGTTGCAGGTAGGGCCTGAGAGTCTGAGTTTCTCACAAGCTCCAGGTGTTGCCCAGGCTGCTTAAGGTGTCCATATTAAACATTGAGTACTAGAGAGCTTTTGAAAAGCACTGATGTTCTGATTGATCCTGCTGATCTTACTCCACACCCACAGACTCAGTATCTCCAGGAATGGGACCGGGGAGTCAACGTTATTAACGGTATCAGATATTTCTAAGGAGCTGGTAGGGTGCAAATGTGTAGCCAGGCAAATCACCCTACCATCAACCCTGTTTGGGGCTTCATTGTGTTCTGAAAAATCCATATGTTGGGGGGACTTTCCCAAAGGTCCAGTGGCTAAAACTCTCCTCTCCCAGTGCAGGGGGCTGGGCTTCTGTCCGTGGTCAGGGAACTAGGTCTCATGTGCTGCCAGGAAGACCGAAGACCCCACATACCACAACTAACACCTGGTGCCATCAAGTACATTAATTCATTAAAAAATATATATATCTGTAGAATTTATAACCCCCAACACTTTGGAATGTAACCCTATTTGTAGATCATACCTTTAATGTGGTGATTAAGCCAAAACGAGGTCACTAGGGTGGGCCCTAGTCCAATCTGATGGTTCTCTGTATAAAAAGAGAGAGGGAAATTCCCTGGAAGGCCAGTGATTAGGGCTCAGATCTTTCACTGCCAAGGGCCCAAGTTCAATCCCTGGTCTGGAAACTAAGACCCAGAAGAAAAGCAGCATGGCCAGAAAATAAAGAGGAAATTAGGACACACAAGGCATCAAGGATGCATGGACATAAAGGGACAGGGGGACACGAGAAGGCAGGTGCCTGCTCATCAAGGAAAGAGATCTCCAGAGACACCAAACTGTCAACACCTTGATCACGGATTTCTAGCCTCCAGAACTGGGAGAAAGCACTTTCCTGTTGTTAAAGTCTCGTGTATTTCTGGTGGCCACCTTAGTACATTAATGTGTTCTTTAGATCAGGAGTCCCTAGAGAGGGCTCAGCTCAAGGACAGTAGGGGGTATGCAGGTGATGACTCGGCTTCCGGCCAACTCCCAAACATCAACAATTGCCACCCACCCAGATTTTCCAGGACGCAGCCTGCTCCTGTGGACCCCATCTTGCAGACCACTACTTCTAAACGTCCCCACCCAACTCTCTTTCTGTCTCACCCCTCGTCTTTGTTTTCTTGTTTGTTTGTTTGTTTGTTTGTTTGTTTTACTTCTCTCCTAGACTCTGAGGGACAGAACCTTGAGAACAGAATGAGGCCTGTGCTCGCACCATCCTGGATGTGAAGGAGAGCATGTGTTAAAAAAAAAAAAAAATGAAGAAAACCCATAGCTATCTAGCAGAAGCTTGACACCAAGTGTACGGAAAAGCCTTCACATGTTAGGTTAGGAAGAAGCAGAGGACATGATTCCAACCTCTTCTTCAGGGAAGGTTTCCGTGAAGGAGGACAGTAAGCTTTCTGTAGATGGATTGAGGGCAGGTGAATTTATTGGAAGGCATTGGGTAGCCAGGAAAGGAATAAGAGTGGAGATGTGATATGTCATCCTTCATTTCTCTCTACCTCCAGAAGTTTCTATGTTATGGGCCACAGTCACAGATCTCCCAGAGGTCAGGGAGAAAGGAATATTTGGTGACTTCATCCAAGCCTGGCCCATAGAAGCCTGGCTCTCAGCAGCCAACATCAGGCTTCTGGGGCATCCACCAGGCTCAAGAAATGACCTACTGGGAACTCTCTGGTAGTCCTGCAGTGGTTAGTACTCTGCACTTTCACTGCTGAGGGCATGAATTCTAGTCTTAGTTGGGGAACAAAGATTCTGCAAGCGGTGTTGGCTGACAAACAAAAGAAACAAAAAAAGAAAGACACACATGACCTGTTCCCACCTTTCCTTCCATGGACAACTCCAAAGCCAACTCCAGTACAGGTCCATTGCTGTGGTCAAGGAGGAAGCTCCCTGGGGCTTGTGGCTGTGGAGTGACATGTGGTCAGCCTGAGTGTCCACCAACAGGGCTGAGTATCTCACACCAACTGAGAACATGGTACCCAGGAGGAGATCAGGCCCTTGGAACACAGGCTAGTGCCTGCTGACCTACAGATCAGGGCTGTGTGAGAAGTGGACTCTACAAGGTGTCCAAAAGGCACATCTTTCAAGAGAGCGCTAATCCAGGTGGCTAGCCTCTACCCACTTCCTCCGTCTCTAGGGGAGAGCTTGACCCTTCCGTTGTTCTCACAAATATTTTCCTCTTCTACTCTCCCTGGAATAGTTTTATCTCATGAAATTGTTGTCCATTTGCCCAGTTGTATCTGCAACCCCATGGACTTCAGCACACCAGACCTCCCTGTCCCTCACCATTTCCTGAAGTTTGCTCACGTTCATGTCTATTGCATTGGTGATTCCATCCAGCCATCTTATTCTCTGTTGCCCTCTTCTCCTTCTGCCCTCAATCTTGCCCAGCATCAGGGACTTTCCCAGTGAATCAGCTGCTTATATCACATGACCGATATAGTGGACCTTCAGCTTCAGCATCAATCCTTCTAACAAGTATTCAGGGTTGATCCCCCATAAGAGAGAGAACTCCTTGTGTGTGAACTCCTTGCTGTCCAAAAGGACTTTCAGGAGTGTTCACCAGCACCACAACTCGAAGGCAACAATTCTTTGGTGCTCTGCCTTCTTTGCGGTCCAGCTCTCACAACCGTGCATGATCACTTGGAAGATCACAGCCTTGACTATACAGAACTTTGTTGGCAGAGTAACGTCTCTTCTTTTCAACACACTATCTAGGTTTGTCATAGCTTTCCTGCCAAGAAGCAAACGTCTTTTGATTTCACGGTTGCAATCACCATTGCAGTGATTGTACAGCCCAAGAAGAGGAAATCCGTCAGTACTTCCACCTTTACCCTTCTATTTACCATGGAGTAATGGGGCTAGGTGCCATGATCTTAATGTTTTTAATATGTAGTTTTAAGCCGGCTGTTTCACTCTCTTCCTTCATCCTCACCTAATCAGTGCAGAGCGTCTGGCTTCTTGCTGCTTCTTCCCTCAGTTCGAATTCCCTGAGTAAGAAATCATACAGGGATGGTTTTGTAGCTTCAATGCAAGGGTGGGACAGAGAGGGACCAAAACCTATGGGATCATGACACACTGAGAAACTCAACCAATGATGACTTGCACCACCTGCTTACCTACAGGATTAAAGGTGACGTGAAAGTGTTAGTCAGTCCTATCTGATGCTTTATGACTCCATGTACTGTAACCCAACAGGCTCCTCTATGGAATTCTCCAGGAAAGAATACTGGAGTGGGTACTCACTCCCTTCTCCAGGGGATCTTCCTGATTCAGGGACTTGAAGCTTGAACCTCCTGCATTGCAGGTGGATTCCTTACCATCTGAGCCACCAGAAAAGCTCAAATCAAGACAATGCTAATTTCCAGGACATTACTATAGCAAAATTTTGGTGGTCCATTCTGGTCGCAGCTCCTTCAGTCACAAAAGGTGTATAGTTGGAGCCCACTACTCTGAAGGGGTGCTGTTATTTGGTTTAGTTGCTTAATCTTCTCTGACTCTTAGAGGACTTGGTCTCAGCAAAGACCTCTGGTGGGAAAAGAGAATTAGTTAAAAGCCTTAGTACGGCCAGGTTGGCAGATAACTAGGCTTTGGAGGAAATTGTACCTTTACCATTTGGCTTAAGCTAAATGCCTAAGGATTAAAGTTTTATGAAAAAAAGTTACCGATGAATGACACCAAGGAGAAAAATGCCAAGTTACGCTCAACAGTGAAATACTGAACTCTGTAGTGACATTTTTTGACGATTGGGAATAGATTTCCATCAGCCTTTGAATAAATATTTCTGTGAAAGTTTTTATCAATGTAAAAACAAAATAAAACCTGTGGGGATATGAGTGACATAAAAGCACATTTGGACAATGGATTCAGGGATGTTGGGTTGTCTCTTAGAAACTGGCTGTTGTGCATGCAATGCAGGAGACCCAAGTTCAATCCCTGGGTTGAGAAGATCTCCTGGAAAAGACATCTGTTACCCACTGTAGTATTCTCAGCCGTAGAATTCCATAGGCAGAGAAGCCTGGCAGCCTACAGTCCATGGAGTCCCAAAGAGTCAGATATGGCTGAGCAGTGGGAAATCGGGTATGGGCTGGTGAGTCCCAGAGGCTCCAGATGGACTGTGGGTGAATATCACCCAGGACTCTGGGGCTGATTTTGCACAGTGAACCCGTTTTGGCACCACCCAGGGTACGAGATGGAGGATTTGCATCTGCTGAATCCACTGGGGAAAATGACCCAGTCCAGGGCCTGGGTGGGATTAGCAGTGAGGGTCCCTTGGAAGAAGGTTCCCTCTAATGATGCTCACTCCTGGACACTTAGTTCAGCTGTCAAAAAGGGAATCAATGCAACGCATTCATACAGACAGACTAGGCTGCATCCTCTCAGCTTTTATCACTATGTTCAAGGCAGAGTGATAACCTGTCATTGAGAATTTCCTATGTTATTGAGAATTTCCAGAATTCTTAGAGGAAAACAATAATTGTAATTTGGACTTACAGAGATTGGAGCCACTTCAACAATGATGCTTATTTAACTTTTTATCTTCTCTGGACTGCTTAGGAGGTGCAATTTGCCCTCATGGTCCCTCCTTGTCATCTCGAGAATCACCTCCTTTCCACAGCTCACCTGGAGCCTACAGCAGCTCAGGACAAATGTGGCAGGTGGGAGGGAGAAACAGAGCTTCAGACTTCAAACCTCATGCCTGATGGACCAATGTCCTCCTTGCTTAATTATTTGTCATCACCTCAGCTAAGACATCACTCTCTCGGAAAGAATTGCCAAGGGCATCACACCTGCCCGCCACTATGTGGACTCCCAGAAAGAAGTCCGCTTTGACAGCATCTAACCTAGGCCACACCTCTGACCCTAACCAGGAAGGTGACCTGACAAAATGCCTGGGGACAGAGCGGCAGCATCGTGGGGACTTCCGAGTGACCCGGGCACCCTGGCAATGTCCGCAGCAGGCACAGAGTAGATGTCCTGACGATAATGAAAGAGACAGGCCCGTTCTGGTCTACGGAGCTGGCGCCACGCCTTACCTGAGCACCTGGTGCAGGCGGCTATCAAGGAAGGAGATGGAGTTCATGTAGAGCTCCTACAGGTGGGGCAGGTTCGGGAACTGGGCCGTGAGCTGGGTGATGCAGTGCACCTCCTGTTTGGGGGCTGTGTGCAGCAATAGGTGGATGCGCCAGAGCAGCAACCAGGGTAGGTTGCCCATCCGGCCCAGGTGCAGCGCAAACCTGCCCAAAGTGGCCAGATTCCAGGTGCAATGCACCTCCAAGTCCTCGACACAGTCCAGCTGCACCACCTTCAGGATCCTCCTGATGTTCTGCGTGGGCATGGTGGAGACCCTCAGCTTCTGGCAGCTCAGGTGCAGCAGGCTCCTCCTGTTTGGCCTTCTTCAGCAGGTAGCTGAGGGTCTGGTTCCGGGTGTCCTCCTTGAGGCACTGTTCGAGCAGCACCTGCACAGGGGCCCATGCCGGCTTTAGCCCACCTGCACCTCCACCCTGCACCTCTTCTGCATGGACTGGGCTGGCTCGGGCTCCAGCAACGAGCAAACACTGTCCTTGTTGCTGGATCACATGGTCCAGATGTCCTGGTGGGCTTTCGAGTCCAATTTCAGCAGCTGCAGCTTCCACCGCCTGCAGGGCCACGGGGGACATGCTGAGCTGTGCAGAGGCCGCCTTGCACCAGGACCCACGTGAGGGCTCTGCACTCCATATACCACAGCTCTCCCGGCTTCAGGAACCCCCTTGGTCCCTACCTTAAGGGACATTGGTGGGGAGCGCATGCCTTTTGTCCCTTCTGCCCCTCAACCAGTCCTGTACACCTGGATGCCTGTCCAAGTGAACCCCTTATCCTCCTGCCCTGGCTGCATCTTGCTCACACCCCCAGGCCCCACCAGTCTGCCAGGTTGACCTTGCCTGGGTTGGACCCCCTGAGCAAGCAGGACGTCCAGGTCATCAAGTGGAGCCTGGAAGGACTCCAGATGAGGCTGGTGTTCCTTCATCAGGGTCCCCAGGCAGAGGCAGGGGAAGGGCCTGGACTGCACCACCACATTCAGGGCCTGGGTGTGCCTCCCGGCAAAGGCCACCATAAACAGTGGTGGGAAGAGCTCTAGGGGCAGCTCCTCCAGGGCCAGCATGGCCAAGGCCTCATTCCACAGCAGGCTCTGGTCAGCCAGGCCCAGGAGTTGGGGTGGGTCCTGGACACCCCTTCTGAAGAACCTAATCTGGAGTGAGTCCTGGGGGGATGTCAGAGAGCAAGGAGGGGTGTGTTCTTCTCAGGCCAAGGAACAAGGGAGCCCCTGCTGTTTGGGGGTTGTGTGGCGTCCACCCTAGGAGAACCCAAGGCAGGTTCAGAGACATCCTCTGGCCACAAAGACACAGCTTTGTCCCCACTGGTACCATGACAATCATCTCTCCAGGAAGCAAAGAGAGAAAAATCAAATCAATAAAATTAGAAATGAAAATGGAGAGATCACAACAGACATCACAGAAATTCAAAGGATCATAAGAGACTACTATCAGCAATTATATGCCAATAAAATGGACAACGTGGAAGAAATGGACCAATTCTTAGAAAAGTACAACTTTCCAAAACTGAACCAGGAAGAAATAGAAAATCTTAACAGACCCATCACAAGCATGGAAATTGAAGCTGTAATCAGAAATCTTCCAGCAAACAAAAGCCCAGGTCCAGATGGCTTCAGAGCTGAATTCTACCGAAAATTTAGAGAAGAGCTAACACCTATCCTCCTCAAACTCTTCCAGAAAATTGAAGAGGAAGGTCAACGTCCAGACTCATTCTATGAGGCCACCATCACCCTAATACCAAAACCTGACAAAGATGCCACACACACACACACATACAGGAAACTACTGGCCAATATCACTGATGAACATAGATCCAAAATCCTCAACAAAAGTCTAGCAATCAGAATCCAACAACACATTAAAAAGTTGGCTTTATCCCAGGGATGCAAAGATTCTTCAATATCTGCAAATCAATCAATGTAACTCATCACAATAACAATTTGAAAAATAAAAGTCACATGATTATCTCAATAGATGCAGAGAAGGCCTTTGGCAAAATTCAACATCTATTTAATTTAAAAACTCTCCCGAGAGCAGGAATAGAAGGAACATACCTCAACGTAATAAAAGCTATATATGACAAACCCACAGCAAACATTATCCTCAATGGTGAAAAATTGAAAGCATTTCACCTAAAGTCAGGAACAAGACAAGGGTGTCCACTTTCACCGCTACTATCAACATAGTTCTGGAAGTTTTGGCCACAGCAATCAGAGCAGAAAAAGAAATAAAAGGAATCCAAATTGGAAAAGATGAAGTAAAATGCTCATTGTTTGTAGATGACATGATCCTCTACATAGAAAACCCTAAAGACTCCACCAGAAAATTGCTAGAGCTAATCAATGAATACAGTAAAGTTGCAGGATACAAAATCAACACACAGAATTCCCTTGCATTCCTATACACTAATAATGAGAAAGTAGAAAAAGAAATTAAGTAAACAATTCCATTCACCATTGCAACAAAAAGAATAAAATACTTAGGAATATATCTACCCAAAGAAACTTAAGAACTATATATATAAAACTGTAAAACGCTGACGAAAGAAATCAAAGAGGACACAAATAGATGGAGAAATATACCACATTCACAGAGTGGAAGAATCAATACAGTGAAAATGAGGATACTGCCCAAAGCAATCTACAGATTCAATGTAATCCCTATCAAGCTACCAGCGGTATTTTTCACAGAACTAGAACAAATCATTTCAAGATTTGTATGGAAATACAAAAAAACCTCGAATAGCCAAAGCAATCTTGAGAAAGAAGAATGGAACTGGAGGAATCAACTTGTCTGAATTCAGACTCTACTAAAAAGCCACAGTCATCAAAACAGTAGGGAACTGGCACAAAGACAGAAATATAGATCAATGGAATAAAATAGAAAGCCCAGTGATAAATCCACACACATATGGATACCTTATCTTTGACAACGGAGGCAAGAATACACAAAGGAGTAAAGACAATCTCTTTGACAAGTGGTGCTGGGAAAACTGGTCAACCAGTTGTAGAAGAATGAAAGTAGATCACTTTCTTCTAACACCACACACAAAGATAAAGTCAAAATGAATTAAAGGTCTAAACGTAAGACCAGAAACTATAAAACTCCTAGAGGAGAACATAGGCAAAACACTCTCCGACATGAATCACAGCAGGATCCTCTGTGATCCACCTTACGGAATACTGGAAATAAAAGCAAAAATAAACAAATGGGATCTAATTGAAATTATAAGCTTCTGTGCAACAAAGGAAACTATAAGCAAGGTGAAAAGACAGCCTCCTGAATGGGAGAAAATGATAGCAAACGAAGGAACTGACAAACAACTATTACCTCAAAAAACATACAAGCAACTTATGCAGCTCAATTCCAGAAAAAATAAACTACCCAATTTAAAAAATGGGCCAAAGAACTAAATAGACATTTCCCCAAAGAAGACATGTGCATGGCTAACAAACTCATGAAAAGATGCTCAGCATCACTCATTACTAGAGAAATGCAAATCAAGACCACAATGAGGTACCACTTCACACCAGTCAGGATGGTGGCGATCCAAAAGTCTGCAAGCAATAAATGCTGGAGAGGGTGTGGAGAAAAGGGAATCCTCCTACACTGTTGGTGGGAATGCAAACTAGTACAGCCGCTACGGAGAACAGTGTGGAGGTTCCTTAATAAAAATTGCAAATAGAACTGCCTCACGACCCAGCAATCCCACTGCAGGGCATACACACTGAGGAAATCAGAATCGAAAGAGACACATGTACCCCAATGTTCATCACAGCACTGCCTATAATAGCCAGGACATGGAAACAACCTAGATGTCCATCAGCAGATGAATGGATAAGAAAGCTGTGGTACACATACACAGTGGAGTATTACTCAGCCATTGAAAAGAATACATTTGAATCAGTTCTAATGAGACAGATGAAACTGGAGCCTATTATACAGAGTGAAGTAAGCCAGAAAGAAAAACACCAATACAGTATACTAGCACATATATATGGGATTTAGAAAGATGGTAATGATGACCCTGTATGCGAGACAGCAAAAGAGACACAGATGTGTAGAGCAGACATTTGGACTCTGAGGGAGAGGGAGAGGGTGGGATGATTTGGGAGAATGGCATTGAAACATGTATACTATCATGTAAGAAACGAATCGCCAGTCTATGTTTGATGCAGGATACAGGATGCTTGGGCCTGGTGCACAGGGATGATCCGGAGAGATGATGTGGGGTGAGGGGTGGGAGGGGGGGTTCATTTTGGGAACTCATGTACACCCATGGCGGATTCATGTCAATGTATGGCCAAACCAATACAGTATTGTAAAGTAAAATAAAGTAAAAAATAAAAATATAATAAAAAAAATTAAAAGATCAGGCCTGGAAATACTTGGAAGGAATGATGCTGAAGCTGAAGCTCCAGTATTTTGGCCACTTCATGCAAAGGGTTGCAAAGGGTTAATGCAGCCATAATAGGGATAGTGGAGATGTGCTGCTTGCAAACAAGATGTTCTGCCAAGGAGACAGACACAGCCTTGAGATTAATGCTTCCTTGCATACGAGGGAACATTCCCTTCTTGTGATAAGGCCTCTGGACAGACTCTGCAGTAGGCCGATATTTCACTCCCTTTTGCTGTACAATAACATTTATGCACATGTACTATATTGAAGAGGCTTGGTCATACTGTCTGGAACTCTGTGCGGGGAGTGGGGGGGGGCGGAGCTATATAAAAGTAAACCACAAGCCTGCTTGCATGTGCATTTCTTTTTCCTCTGGCCAGAGTGTCTGTCTCGTGTGTGTGTGTCTTGTTTTGTGTCATTTCACTCGTAATCTCCAAAAGGTTAACTCATTGGAAAAGACTGCTGGGAGGCTTTTGGCAGGAGGAAAGTGGGACGACAGAAGATGAGATGGCTGGACGGCATCACTGAATCAATGGACATGAGTTTGAGTGAACTCCGGGAGTTGACGACGGACAGGGAGGCCTGGCTTGCTGCGATTCATGGGGTCGCAAAGACTCCGACAAGACTGACTGACTGAACTGAACTGAACTGAAAATTGTAAAAGTAAAAACAAAACTTCAAGTGAGGTAAATACAGCCTATTGGGGCAAAAAGTAGAATTATTGTTGGGAAACCGTTAGAGGTTGAAACTGGATGCTTAAAATATAACAAACAAAAGTGTAACTGCAGGGCCTAATGAGGTCAATATTGTTACCCTGCATTATTTTTGTTTTAGAGAATCACAGAATAATCTTACATGAAAAATATTCTAAGATCCCATGGGATGCATTATCAAGTTATATATTTTAAAACATTCTGACTTAAAATGCACTATGGTGAAATCATTCAACTGCAAAATAACTTCCTACCTTAAGCCTGAAAACAAATAACAGAGTACTCTGTGAAGTTCATAGGCGTCCTTCAGTGAGTCCTTGGGTTTTAGTTTCCTTTCACAAGTGTGTTTTGAGCATATAAGACTGAGACTGTGCTTGTGTGTGCACGCATATCAGATTAAGAATGTGTTTGTGAGTTTATGTCTAGGTTCTCCTATGGACTTCTATGCTAGGGATTTCGGCTGAAGAATTGGCTAATTCAAAAATATAAAGAGGCACAAATGTCTGCTTTCATTTTCCAAGTGAAAGACAACTTGATGAGTTTAAGAAGTTGAAAGTATTTCAATAATAACCAAGCAACTCCACCCTAACATTGTTACAAACTATAGAACACTCCCAATCACCCAACAAAAATTAAGTGGGACCTTCAGTTCAGTTCAGTTCAGATGCTCAGTCGTGTCCAACTCTTTGCAACCCCATGGATCGCAACACGCCAGGCTCCCTGTCCATCACCAACTCCTGGAGTTTACTCAGATGCACGTTCATCAAGTCAGTGATGCCATCCAGCCGTCACATCCTATGTTGTCCCCTTCTCCTCCTGCCCCCAATCCCTCTCAGCATCAAAGGCTTTTTCAAATGAGTCAACTCTTCACATGAGGTGGCCAAAGTCCTGGAGTTTCAGCTTTAGCATCATTCCTTCCAAAGAAATCCCAGGGTTGATCTCCTTCAGAATAGACAGGTTGGATCTCCTTGCAGTCCAAGAGATTTCTCCAACACCACAATTCAAAAGCGTCAATTCTTCGGCGCTCAGCCTTCTTCACAGTCCTACTCTCATATCCATACATGACCACAGGAAAAACCACAGTTTTGACCTCAGTCAGCAAAGTAATGAGTCTGTTTTTGAATATGCTACCTAGGGTGGTCATAACTTTTCTTCCAAGGAGTAAGCGTCTTTTAATTTCATGGCTGCAGTCACCATCTGCAGTGATTTTGGAGCCCCCCCACCCCCAAAAAAATAATGTCTGACAGTGTTTCCACTGTTTCCCCATCTATTTGTCATGAAGTGATGGGGCTGGATGCCATGATCTTCGTTTTCTGAAAGTTGATTTTTAAGCCAACTTTTTCACTCTCCACTTTCGCTTTCATCAAGAGGCTTTTTAGCTCCTCTTCACTTTCTGTCTTTAGGGTGGTGTCATCTCCATATTTGAGATTACCGATATTTCTCCCAGCAATCTTGATTACAGATTGTGTTTCTTCCAGTCCAGCGTTTCTCATGATTTACTCTTAGATGTCAATTATGTCTGGCAATAACAAAACACACACCCGCTAATATGGCAGTACCAGAGAAGGCTAACTAGACGCCTGGAATTTCAACCAGGCCTTCCTATAATAGGATACTATCTTCCTATGGGAGGCTGGACACTCACCAATAACAAAGAACACTCTTAGGAATCAAAAAACCTATGGATGGAATCTCTAATTCTGTTCCCACATGGTAGACCTTGTTTTCCCCCTTCCCAAGAGTATCAGACAGACAGTTAAATTAGAAGCAAGTTATAATATGGCCCACATTCTTCTCACATAATATCTTAAGTTTCCAAGTCCCACCACACTGCTAAGATGATGACAATACAGGACTTCTGGCTTCAACTCTGTGCGGCAGTCATCATATAAGAATTTTATGAATATTTGAGATGCAATGATAGTGTAAATCTATAAAGCCAAAAGTCTTGAGATCTGATTCAAAGAGGAAAACTGTGTACTCCTTGTCCTCAGTTTTATGGGACTTCCACATGCATTCACACATTTCCACAATCCTCAACCTTTATCTGAAGTCCAAAACTGACATTCAGAGAAGAGGCATGCTCTATTCACACAGAGGGCCGGTAGAAACATCAAAATGGATACAGTCTCCTACAAACTACCACGCTCAGTAATAGAACCCCTTGTAAGCACTCCTAAGGGCAAGAAGGAGAAAATCTCAAAGATGCTTCTCCCTGGATTAGAGAGGTTGATTGAGGAGATATAAGTTTGTTTAACTCTCACCTCATGCTTAAAATCACATACCATGCCTGTTAACACATGAGAAGATGGGCAGCTCTCGCAGAGTTTTACAGACAATGCTTGTTTCTGCCTAAGGCTAAGGTTGTAGATCCAAGTGACAGGTGGGATAAGGTTTCCATCTCAGGATACCATATGACACCACAGGTGTTCTCCTTCTCTGGGAAGCTTTAAAAAGACATTGTGGGAAGTACAATATGAGGGAGGAAAACAAGGAAACTGACAAGAGCTGTGTTCTTTTAATTGTCCTGAATCTCACTTATCATTCCATTTCCAATGACAGACATTACATGCAATCTGAGCCATCTCCCAAACTCTGACAGTTCTAATTTTGTGATGTTGTTCAGTCACTCAGACTTGTCAGACTCTTGTGACTCCAGGTATAGCAAGAACCCTGGGCTCACCTGCCCTTCAAATATCCCAGGGGTTTATTCAAAGCCAAGACATTTGTGTCAGTGATGCTTTGCAGCCATCTTGCCCTCTGTTGTTCCCTTCTCCTGCACCCAGTTTTTCCCAGTATCAGTTTCCTCCCAGCGATGTTCCTCTTGGCCTCAGGAGAGCTATATATTGGCTCTTCATGTGAAGTATCAGTCCTTCTGAAAATACTCAGAAATGATTTCCTTCTTGCTTTACTCATTTGAACTCCATGCTCACCATAGTTCTCTCACACGGCTTCTCCAACCCTACTGTTGTAAAGCATCATATTTTGGCAGTCTGATCTTGTGTTCCTGCTCACTCCTCCATACATTGCTCCTGAAATTCAACTTTGACTATTCAGGTCTTGTTCAATAATCTCTCAGTCTTGCAGTATGGTTTCTAGTATGGTCATGTATTTTCACCCAAGGGGCAAGTGCCGTTAATTTCTCAGCTGCCGTCACATCATGCAGTCATACCAGAGGTTAAGAAAGTGAAACCTGCCGCTAATTCAACTCTACCCCATCGAAATATCTCAAATTGATGGGAACAAATTCCATGGTCTGTGTGTGTATGTGTGTGTTTGTTTGTTTTGTACTGAGTTTTAATCCAGCTTTTTTCAAGCTCCCCTTTCACCTTCATCAGAAGTCTCTTTAGTTCCTAGTGTTTTTCAGCCATTTGTGTGTTGTCATCTTATAACTAAGGTTATTCTTACTTCTCAGAGTAATTTTGTTTCCAGCTTCAATTTCTTTCAGCAAGTTACTTTCCGTGAAGTACTCTGCACAGAAGTCAAATAGGCTGGATGGCAATATGTCGCCTTGATGTATTTCCTTCCCTATTTTGTACCAGTTCATTATTCCTTGTTCAGTTCCAACTACTGTGTCTTGACCTGCCTGCACGCTTCCCTGGAAACAGGTATGGTGGTCTGGTATTCTTATCTCTTTAAGAATTTTCCACAATATGTTATGACCCTCACGGTCAAAGGGCTTCCCTCGTGGCTCAGATGATAAGGCATCTGCCTGCAATGGGGCCGGACCATTTTGGTACTCGGGTCTGGAAGATCCCCAAGAAAAGGAAATGATAGGCTATAGCCCATGGGTCACAAAGTCAGACAAGACTGAATAACCTCATTTTCACACACAGTCTAAGCCAGTAACAGAGACACTTAAGTAGATGTAGATGACTTGATGAAACCCCCTTCTTTCTCCTATGATCTAAACTCCAATTAAGTTTTACCTATTAAATTATATGAGTACGACTAACTATACCTGCCTGTTCTTTTTTATTATATATATATATAAATTTTTTTTTTTTTTTTAGTCTCTATTTTTCAAGCTACCATCCACATACTTCTACATTCCTGGACACTTGCCATCTTCTTTTACAAGAATTAAATCATCCCCATGCCAGTCTCTGACCTTTGACACCCTCTTAAAGCAGTTAAGTTTTCAGGACAGAAATAAGGAATCTGTGTTCTGAGAAAATGTCAGGTCAGTTTTATAAATAGCTAGATATTTTCAGGACCTGATTTTGACCCCAATTCCTGCACCATCTCTTATCTGGAAAAGAACTATGTTTCCTCAAGCTGATGACAATTCCTCATTAGCAGAAATTTCAGGAAAAATTAATGTGTTTATTTTCACGTTCAAGTCAGTGATGTACCAATTGTGCGAGTAGGTACGTAACCTCCCATCAAGCAGATTAATTCATGTTAAGTAATGTTTGTTGATTCACCAGCATGTCTAAAGGAATTACCTAGTTTGCCTAGAAAGAAAATCAGAACTTCCGATTTGGCAGAAAATAAAAGAGCACATTGAGTGCATCTCTCTCCATGGAAGAATCACAAATAATCCTTTTATGAATGCAACAGTTCCTCCAGAGCATCAAATGTATATTAGCAGAAGACCTTGCTCAACAGAGAAGACTATATAAAAAGTCGACATAACTGGGAAGAATGGAGGGAAGATGGGAGAAGGAGGACGAGAGGAATAGAACCAAGACTGTGACCTGGGGTGAGAGATGGAGAAGCAAGGAATAGACTGAGGATTCAGGTAAGTCACCTCACTAAACTTAAATTACTTTTGACTGAAAGGAAGCAAGGTGAAGAAAGCTGATGGCATTTAGTTTGTCTAGAGTGAGAATCAGAGAATGTGCGGTGTGGTCTTGCATCCCACAAACTGCAGTGCAGGTGAACTAGTGTGCATAGGGCCTGGAAGGAGAATCATGGGGTTAGAAAGCCAACCTGGGAGGGAAGTGCTTTTGACTCTGTGGAGATGAAATGATGGATCTGCGGTGACCAAGTGTGTAGAAAGGAATGCCTTTTGAAAAACCAAACTAACAAAGAAGTAGGACCTTAGGGCACAGTCACACAGTGAGGTGGTGACAGTATTGATTTTTCCCCTCTTGCCACATGCTACAACCTACTATCAGGCAATAGAAAAAGATGCGTGGGTCTGGTGCATGGGGATGATCCAGAGAGATGATGTGGGGTAAGAGGTGGGAGGAGGGTTCATGTTTGGGAACTCATGTACACCCTTGGTGGATTCATGTCAATGTATGGCAAAACCAATACAGTATTGTAAAGAAAATAAAGTAAAAATAAAAAATTACTCTAAAAAAAAAAGAAAAATATTATAACAGTCTGTAGAAGTGGCGAAAATCAAAGAAACCAAACTGTCTGGGATAAAGGTAACACTTCATATAGAAGCAAAAGCGAAGTGTACAATTGCCAAAGTGATTGAAAGGCAAAGAAAATTCTCAACAGGATCACGGCCTCCGTGCCTGTCCCAGGAAGACCCCGGCAGGTACAGCTGTCAGAGTGTGAGGCTCCAATGCGGAGCAGTGTGCTCAGGCCTGGGTCCATCTTCTCCTTCCAGAACACATTTTTCAGATTCTGGCTGAAATTTCCGTTTCCAGCTGAAGTGCTATCTTACTAGTAGATCTCCATCTAGCTAACTCTGAGTGGTCTTTTCTTTCTTTCTTTCTTTCTTTTTTTTTTTTTTTTTTTTTTACCTTCTCACTACATAAAACTAATGGGATCCTATGTCTGGTCAGAATAGCAAAATATAAAAGAAGAAAGCTGAAGGTACATTCGTTGGGAGAGTTTGGGTCACATCAAAATCTCCCAAATGTTCATGTTCAGATAGCTTTGTGCAGATGGTGGTGTCACCCAAGAAAAAAAAAAGAAAATGTAAGATTCCCAAGTATCACACTGTCACTTATCATTACACCAGACAGTGAAACATATGCCCGTTCATGGGAGAACAGAAGTGTAATGGAGTGATGGTGGGTCCTCCAGATTTTGAGGGTCCAGTCTTCCCTGGAACTGGTCAGGTCAAAATGACACCTAGGAGCAGGCCAGGAGAACAGAGGGACCAGACATTTGCAGTAAAACCAAGGAAAGTACCCAAGAGAAGTCTCTTTTGTTTGGAGGAATTCAAAGACTTTTCTTAGGCTAGGCTTGAGAAATTGCCAGCTGACGGAGTGACTAAAAAGGGGCCAGGTGGATCCCTTAAACCCAAGGCAAACCCAAGATCCATGGTTCCTCCCTGGAGGAGGACATTGTCCCTGGAGGCAAAGGACATTTCCTCCATGAAGCTAGGAGATTAAATTTAGGAATGTGGGTTAGGAGAGGATGGAACTGCTTTGGCTGTCGAAACCTGGCACACATCTTTTTCTGCCTGAAAGCCACTGAGGGCTTAGGGTCGTGGATCTCCTGAGGGGAAATAAACATGGGCCCAGGACACAAATCTCTGTCAGCAAATGGCTGCAACAGGAGGCTCAGGCGTCCCCCTGCATATCCCAGCCAGGGCTCTGTCCAGCGACCCTCACCATGACCTTCAAAGGCTCCTTCCAAGTGTAGCTGGGTAACCTGATGTTCCCTCAGTGCCAGTGAACAAGGAATGCAAAGCGCCCATGAAACCTGCCACCCCACCCCTCTCCCTCCCCTAAGGTTCTTACTTACACAGATTCTGATAGGAGATCAACTTTAAACCCACAAATACAATTCAGTTTTTCCTTTGCTCTGCATTAAGCACAGGTAGCAACACGGACTTTCTCCCAGGGGAGGTGCAAAACCTGAATCAAAGGGTTTCAGGTGAAGCCTCTGCTGGGCTGGCTGAAAGAACAGAGACAGATGGAACCACTCCACCCCCAGTATTGTGATGCCCCAACAGTTCTTCCATTTGGATGGTAGGAAGGTGGCCTTCCCTGAAGGATATTTTACAGTTTGGTAACTACTTAGAGATGACATTTACCAAATCCTACCATCCCCATCAGCAGCCAGAGGTGTGGCTGACCATTCAGTTCAGTTCAGTCGCTCAGTCATGTCCGACTCTTTGCGACCCCATGAATCACAGCACGCCAGCCCTCCCTGTCCATCACCATCAACTGGAGTTCACAAAGATGCACGTCCATCGAGTCAGTGATGCCATCCAGCCATTTCATCCTCTGTCATCCCCTTCACCTCCTTCCCCAATCCCTCCCAGAATCTGAGTCATTTCCAATGAGTCAACTCTTCACATGAGGTGGCAAAAGTGATGGAGCTTCATCATTAGCATCATTCCTTTCAAAGAAATTCCAGGGTTGATCTCCTTCAGAATGGACTCGTTGGATCTCTTTGCAGTCCAAGGGACTCTCAAGAGTCTTCTCCACACCACAATTCAAAAGCATCAATTATTCGGTTCTCATTCCATAGTTCATCAGGCACTCTATCTATCAGATCTAGGTCCTTAAATCTATTTCTTTCTTCCACTGTATAATCATAAGAGATTTGACTTAGGTTATACTTGAATGGTCTAGCTGTTTTCCCTATTTTCTTCAATTTGAGTCTTCACAGTCAAAATCTGACATCCATATATGACCACAGGAAAAACCATAGCCTTGACTAGATGGAACTTGGTTGGCAAAGTAATGTCTCTGCTTTTGAATGTACTATTTAGGTTGGTCATAACTTTTCTTCCAAGGAGTAAGCGTCATTAATTTCATGGCTACAGACACCATCTGCAGTGATTTTGGAGCCCCCAAAGATAAAGTCTTGCACTGTTTCTACTGTTTCCCCATCTATTATTGATGAAGTGATGGGACCAGGTGCCATGATCTTCATTTTCTGAACGTTGATGTTAAAGCCAACTTTTTCACTCTCCTCTTTCACTTTCATCAAGATGCTTTTTATGTCCTTTTCACTATAAGGGTGGTGTCATCTGCATATCTGAGGATATTGATATTTCTCTCGACAATCATGATTCCAGCTTCTCTTTCTTCCAGTCCAGCATTTCTCATGATGTACTCTGCATAGAAGTTAAATAATCAGGGTGACGATATACAGCCTTGACATACACTTTTCCTTTTTGGAACCAGTCTGTTGTTCCATGTCCAGTTCTAACTGTTGCCTCCTAACCTGCATAAGGATTTCTCAAGAGGCAGGTCAGGTGCTCTGGTATTCCCCTCTCTTTCAGAATTTTCCACAGCTTATTTTGATACACACAGTCAAACGCTTTGGCATAGTCAATAAAGAAGAAATAGATGTTTTTCTGGAACTCGCTTGCTTTTTCCATGATTCAGCAGATATTGGCAATTAGATCTCTGGTTCCTCTGCCTTTTCTAATACCAGCTTGAACATCAGGGAGTTCAGGGTTCATGTATTGCTGAAGCCTGGTTTGAAGAATTTTGAGCATTACTTTACTAGCATGTGAGATGAGTGCAATTGTGCGATAGTTGGAGAGTTATTTTGCATTGCCTTTCTTTGGAATAGGAATGACAACTGACCTTTTCCAATCTTGTGGCCACTGCTGAGTTTTCCAAGTTTGCTTCCATATTGAGTGCATCACTTTCACAGCATAATCTTTCAGAATTTGAAACAGCCCAACTGGAATTCCATCACATCCAGTAGCTTTGTTCATAGTGATGATTTATAAGGCCCACTTGACATCACATTATAAGATGTCTGGCTCTAGATTAGAGATCACATCATCATGATTATCTGGGTCATGAAGATCTTTTTGTACAGTTATTCTGTGTATTCTTGTGACCTCTCCTTAATATTTTCTGCTTCGCTTAGATCCATACAATTTCTGTCCTTTACCGAGCCCATCTTTGCATGAAATATTCCCTTGGTATCTTTAATTTTCTTGAAGAGATCTCTAGTCTTTCTCATTCTGTTGTTTTCCTCTATTTCTTTGCATGGATCCCTGAAAAAAATTTTTCTTATTTCTTTTTGCTATTCTTTGGAATTCTGCATTCAGATGCTTATATCTTTCCTTTTCTTCTTTGCTTTTCGCCTCTCTTCTTTTCACAGCTATTTGTAAGGCCTCCGCAGACAGCCATTTTGCTTTTTTGCATTTCTTTTCCATGGGGATGGTCTTGATCCCTGTCTATTCTACAATGTCACGAACCTCATTCTATAGTTCATCATGCACTCTATATATCAGATCTAGGTCCTTAAATCTATTTCTTTCTTCCACTGTATAATCATAAGAGATTTGACTTAGGTTATACTGAATGGTCTAGCAGTTTTCCCTATTTTCTTCATTTTGAGTCTGAACTTGGTAATAAGGAGTTCATGATCTGAGCCACAGTCAGCTCCTGGTCTTGTTTTTGTTGACTGTTTAGAGCTTCTCCATCTTTGCCTGCAAAGAATATAATCAATCTGATTTTGGTGTTGACCATCTGGTGATGTCCATGTGTAGAGTCTTCTGTCATGCTTTTGGAAAAGGGTGTTTGCTATGACCAGTGCACTTTCTTGGTGAAACTCTATTAGTCTTTGCCCAGCTTCATTCCTCATTTCAAGGCCAAATTTGCCTGTTACTCCAGGTGTTTCTTGACTTCCTACTTTTGCATCCCAGTCCCTTTAATAAAAAGGGCATCCTTTTGGGGTGTTAGTTCTAAAAGGTCTTGTAGGTCTTCATAAAACCATTCAACTTCAGTTTATTCAGCGTTACTGGTTTGGGCATTGACTTGGATAAATGTAATATTGAATGGTTTGCCTTAGAGATGAACAGAGATCATTCTGTCGTTTTTGAGATTACATCCAAGTACTGCGTTTTGGACTCTTTTCTTGACCATGATTGCTACTCCATTTCTTCTGAGGGATTCCTACCCACAGTAGTAGATATAATGGTCATCTCAGTTAAATTCACCCATTCCAGTCCATTTTAGTTCGCTGATTCCTAGAATATCGACGTTCACCTTTGCCATCTCTCTTTTGAACACTTCCAATTTGCCTTGATCCATGGACCTGACAGTCCAGGTTCCTATGCAATATTGCTCGAAGCATTGGATCTTTTTTCTATATCACTGGTCACATCCACAACTGGGTATTGTTTTTCCTTTGGCTCCATCCCTTCATTCTTTCTGGAGTTATTTCTCCAATGATCTCCAGTACCATATTGGGCACCTAATGACCTGGGGAGTTCCTCTTTTGGTATCTTATCATTTTGCCTTTTTATAGTGTTCATGAGGTTCTCAAGCAAGAATACTGAAGTGGCTTGTCATGCTCTTCTTCAGTAGACAGAGTTAAAACACTAAATTAGGGTTAAGCTGGAATGAGCCTTGTGGGCATTTTGACTTCTGGGAATCACCTTGACCAATCAGCTGCAGGAGCTCAAGATTCGCAACAAAGATAATCATCAAGTCCCTGATTAAGGAGCAGCCATGATGACACAGGCACTTTCCACCAGTACCTCAAATAGCTTTCAGAGAGAAGCTGAAGTTCACCCCTGGTTTCCATTCCAGGCTGGTGAACCTCAGACAGCCAAGGCAGGACATGCTTGTCATGCTCCACGAAGGAGGAATCGGAAGACCTACTTGGGTGAAGATGGATGGATGGACGGATCTGCGCCACTGAACATTAGGAAGAGGTAGCTGACTTCACAGGGAATAGAGGAAACAGGAAAGAGCAGAGGTCTAAGCTTGGGGTGTTTCCATGGGAAATCAGCATCCAGGAGATCTAAGGATGCAGGAGGGACTACTGTCTACAAATGATCTAAATACTGGAAGTATCAGCCAAAAAGCCTTCCTGTTCGAGGCAGGGGACAGGCCTCTGTCCATCTCCAGCTCCACAGAGTATGTTTGGGCATGGGACTCACTGGACACAGAAGCCTAGGTTCTCATCTGGATGAAGATGTGTTCTTCCTGCCCAGTGTCAGGTCGGCCCAGGAGGACTCTCAGGACCTAGGTTTGAGTCAACTTGGGGCGTATCTTTGTGTTGCACAGACACCACCCTTATGGCAGAAAGTGAAGAGGAACTAAAAAGCCTCTTGATGAAAGTAAAAGAGGAGAGTGAAAAAGTTGGCTTAAAGCTCAACATTCAGAAAATGAAGATCATGGCATCTGGTCCCATCACTCCATGTGAAATAGATGGAGAAACTGTGGAAACAGTGTCAGACTTTATTTTTGGGGGCTCCAAAATCGCTGCAGATGGTGACTGCAGCCATGAAATTAAAAGACGCTTACTCCTTGGAAGAAAAGTTATGACCAACCTAGATAACATATTGAAAAGTAGAGATATTACATTGCTGACTAAGGTCTGTCTAGTCAAGGCTATGGTTTTTCCAGTAGTCATGTATGGATGTTAGAGTTGGACTGTGAAGAAGGCTGAGCACTGAAGAATTGATGCTTTTGAAATGTGGTGTTGGAGAAGACTCTTGAGAGTCCCTTGGACTGCAAGGAGATTCAACCAGTCCATTCTGAAGGTGATTAGCACTGGAATTTCTTTGGAAGGAATGATGCGAAAGCTGAAACTCCAGTACTTTGGCCACTTCATGCGGAGAGTTGATTCATTGGAAAATACTTTGATCCTGGGAGGGATTGGCAGCAGGAGAAGAAGGGGACGACCGAGGATGAGATGGCTGCATGGCATCACTGACTCGATGGATGTGAGTCTGAGTGAACTCCAGAAGTTGGTGATGCACAGTGAGGCCTGGCATGCTGCAATTTATGGGATTGCATAGAGTCGGACACAACTGAGCAACTGAACTGAACTGGCTGGTGCAGCCTCTGAGCTCGTTTAATGGTGGGAAGAGCTCATTCCCTCTCTAGTTGCAGATTTTGTTCTCCAACTGCAAAGTCTCTGCTCCCCAGGACCTTTCTGGTGATCATTTGAATGCATCTGTGCCCAAAGAGGCACTAGATATACTGGATGATGACCCTCCCTGACTTCTAGAGAAAGACCACTGCCTGGCTTGTCCTCAGAGGCCCCAGAATGACAAAAAGCATTGTGTACACAGCCTCCAGCAGACAAGATCCCACCTGGAGTTCCAATATGTCTGTCCTCCCTCCAATCTGGAGTCAAATCTCTTGTTATCCTGGAATAGTCTACTATTCCAGAGCCTGCTATGTTTCTTCCTTTGCTTGGCAAGACAGATTCAGAGACATCTAGACATAAACAAAAGAGGCTTCCTCCTTCTTCCTCCGCAGTGAAGACTTGCCAGATGTCCAGGTTACCAGATCTATAGCCAGTTACTCCTGAGGTTGGTGCTTCTAGACTCAAAGCAGTAGTAGGGTGGAGTGGGTGGGGGTGGGAGGCTGAGGGTCCACTCCAGGCAGGTAGGCCTGCAGAACTTGGCAGGTGGTAGCCCAGACCCAGGGGGAGGAAGGAAATTGCAGCAGAACAAGGGGCCTGGTCTCCTGGCTCCCAGAGCTGCATCTCATTTGCTGGGGCAGTGTTAGGATCACTATCACTAAGGGCACTGCAGCCTGCACTTGGGGGCTGGGAGTGTCCCCAGGTGGTAGGAACAGAATAATAGAATAGAATGATCTAACAGTTAGCTTGATACACCATTAGGGAACTGTAGATAGAGAAGAAACTTTATGGGGTTTTGGGAGACCACAATAAGCCTAATGACACTCAAGAAAGTAATGGGAAAATTCTGAAACATGTAGGCTTGCTCGATTCATAAAGCAAAACAAGTTACTCAGCATTAAAGCCAGTTTGGCTTGCTTAAATAAAGCTAACTTGCTTAGCAACAAAACCATATAACAGATGCATGAGACATGGCCCTAAACAATGAAACAGTGGTGGCATGAGAGTTACATCCTGCCTAGTGATCTCCATGAGTTAATAACTGCAAACCATGTTCTTTGGACCCTAAGACATGTTCTTTCCAGAATGTGGCCCCAAACAATAAAAAAATAGCAGAAACAAGACCTACAACCTGCCCAGTGGTCATCAAGTTAATTACTCCCTAAAACAGGTTCTGGGCATAAAAAACACATTTGCTTATGGAAAGGTGACTTTTCAAAATGAAATACCTGCATTGTACTGAGTCCTGAAAATATTTTTCCCAAGTTATATGACAGGGAAGTCTAGTTTGCTGCAGTCCATGGGGTCGCAAAGAGTCGGATATGACTGAGCACCTAAACTGAACTGAACTATTATAGTCCTAGCATGACCATATAGAGCTGAACAAGTAAACTTCCCTGCCCTACCTGGGGGAGGCACTGAGGATGGAAACGTGCTGTCTACTCAACAAAATGGAGATTTCCGCCTCTCCCCCCACCCCACACCTTCCACTGATTGTGAAAGTCTAACTGAGTATTTAGGGCAACACAGTGCTTGTGAACCTTCCAAGTATCGTACTCTAGTAAATAACTTTTTTTTTTTTCTATCACTTCGCTTCTCGCCTAATTTCTAATATTAAGCAGTAGTCACTCAGTAGTGTCTGACTGTTTTGGACCCCATCAACTGTAGCCCACTAGGCTCCTCTGTCCATGGGGTTCCCTAGGCAAAAATACTGGAGTGGGTTGCCATTTCCGACTTCAGGGGACCTTCCCAACTGTACATAAAGGAGACTTCCTTAATCTGCAGTAGAGTATACCCCTGGTTTACCTCTTACAGTAAACTGTCTCTTGAGTCTTTAAAGCCTATACCAATTCTATACCTCTGCTCGGCCGATTGTTCATTTATTCAGGTTTTAAGGTGAATGACCTGGAGCTATTTGTTCCATTATGAGACATAAAGGACTGTGGTGCCCGAACTCTTTGGAGCCCTGGAAACAACACCTAATGGTTTCACAGTATCCCACTCTGTTTCTCTTTGCCTAGGTGACATGCCAGTGGCTGTCCACCCTTCCTACTTCCAAGGGCACACGGAGGGAGCATTGAGACTGGACACACAGTTGAGAGAGGCTCAGAGAGAAGTGGGTGCCAGCAGCCTGGGAGGGGAAGTTTCTAATCTTTACAAAGTGGCTGGAGGGGGCATCATTCACGGTGACTGGGAGGGACACCTCGTGAAACTCTCATATTCATCTTCTAACTATAAATATGTATGAGTGAGAGGACATACAACACAAGTATAACTAACACTGTTTTGTTAGGTGACATGCAACACAAGTATAACTAAGACTCTTTTATGTTAGGTATAAAATTTTTAGAGCAAACCCTAAAACTTCTCAGCAAAACAAAAATCATTTTTTTGTTTTTGTATTTAATTTTGTATCCATATGAAATGGGGAATGTTCACTAGACCTACTGCACTCATCACTGCAGGAAGGATGTAAGTGGACTCACGATGCTAGACCCCTTAAACTTACACAGGGCTATATGTCAGTTCTATTAACATCTCCGTAAAACAGAAAAGATTAAAAAAAAAAATACCTCATGATCTTCCACACAGGGTGTCTGAACAAATGAAAAGCAAGCAAGCCTCAAAAATAATGTCAAGCAAACCTGATCTGTACGGTGGAGCAGGGCCACCAGAGTGACCACTCATGCTGAAATTGCAAAGCCAACTTTCATAATCTAAGGCACAATTATGATATTTTCCCACGGCCATTCCATATTTTTTAAAGTCAAGAACACTGTTACACTAATTATTGTAAATGTTTGTTGTTCAGTCACTCAGCAATGTCTGTCTCTTTGAGACCCCATGAACCTTAGCACACCAGGAATCCCAGTCCTTCATTGTCTCCCAGAGGCTGCTCAAACTCATGACTATAGAGTCAGTGATGCCATCCATCGATTTCATCCTCTGTCATCCCCTTCTCCTTTTGTCTTCCATCTTTCCCAGTATCAGAGTCTTTTCCAAAGAGTCAGTCTTCGCATCAGGTGGCCAAATATTGGAGCTTGAACTTCAACATCACCACTTCCAATGAATATTCAGGGTTGATTTCTTTAGGATTGACTGGTTGTAAATGTTTAGAGAAATAAAAATAGTAGAGTTTTTTTTTTTTTTAGTACTTTGTGATCTTAAGCATTGATATTAAAGTGTTTCATTTCTTTCCAAAAATGTCAGCAGAGACTCCTTTCAAATCGGTTTCCTTTCTTCTCAGCACATAACTTTCAACTGGGGGTGAGGATTTTTCCTATGCATGACCTGGAGAGTTGTCACCCTACTTGCTAAGCCTGGATCTGCTTCCAACATCTCATTCTTTGTGCTTTCAGGCCTGATGCTATCGCCAAGATTTTTATCACTATCAAGTGAGCTAACATTTGCTGGCATCTTTGCTTCTAAGACATCTTCATTTCTCTCTTCACAAACAGGCTCTTTATTCAAGTTTTTCCAGAGGATGAGGAATGAGAGCCTGAAGCTGGATTCTAAATCAAAATGACAATACCTTGTACTTGGCAGGACTTAAACCACCAAGTGTTTCACTTGCCTCATCTCAGGTTCTTCCTCAAAAATGGAAACATCATCAGCAGGGACCTTACTGTGCTTTTTCCTTTTCACAGGCAAGGGCTGGGGCTCAAGAAGGTGTCACAGAGGGGGCCACGGAGAGTGACACACAATGATGCCTTTGGCCAGGTCCAAGTCTCCCTATGCCATCCCTGGGCCAGTCTGGTAGAGCAGTGTGCCCAGAAAAGTCTCTGAGGACTGGAATATCCTACTCTGTTTGTGAGTAGTGAAAAGCTTAGGGACTACTAGAGCACAGAACAGGAGCCTCCTTTCATGGGACACCACCCACCAAGGTCTAGGGACTCAGCATTTCTGTGAGTACTGACAGGTCATCCAGGAGGATGGGACAACAGTGCAATATTTGGGGAGAAATCCAGAAAGGCCTAGATTTACACCTATCCTCAGCTCAACGGCTGTCCTCCAAGGTCTCAGCCTCAGTCCATCTCCCAGGAGCAAACCTCCCAGTACTGCCTGCTCTCCACAGGGGCAAGTAAGGAGATTCACTGATGGGGTGTCACCAGCGGAATCTGGGGAACAGCTGTGCTCAGAGGCCCCTCCCACACGTGAGGCAGGAGATACAAAGGGTGTGGGGACCCTGGTCTGGTGCCATGACTGCAGAAGCAGAGCTCTGGGATTCTCCACCATAGCCTGGGCTCTGATCACACTCTGTCTGCACAGGAAGGCAACTGGCTGGCAGCCCCAGGCTGACCCTTGTCTCCTTCTGCCCTGAACTCCCCTGGATTCATGACCTTGACCTCTCTTCTTTGCACACCTTCCTCCTCTTAGGGTCCTGGCCCCAGTCGGTCTTGACACAGACACTCAAGAGTCTGCAACTCTGGGACAGAGTGTCTGTATATTCTGCTCTGGAGACAGCAGTGATCCTGGGGGTTACAGCCAGGTGTGCTGGGATCAGCAGCTCCCGTGGGCTAGTCAGCATCCCTAGTGCATAACATTGTCTTCGCCCTTGGGCTCCCTCTCCATTCTCCATTCCACATCTGGCCACATGGCCTCCCTGGCCTCCTCTAGTTGCAGGTAGAGGACTCACTCTGTTGCCTGAGTGTTTTCTTTACAGGGGCACCTAACTCCCAGGGGTCCCACACGTAGGGAGGTCAAAACATCCCTGGGCTCACCATTGGGACTTGCCCAGTTCCACACAAGGGTCGAGTATCTGTGGTCTGAAACTAGCCTCCCAAGCACAGGTTCTGAACCTGAGCATGGCTTCAGGAATGGATCCCCATCATACGGCAGCTGCCTCTTCTAAGATAGCAGCAGGACCAAAACTCTCTTAGGAAAATGACTTGGGAAACTAAAGGGTGCTCATCCTCCTCCTGCCGTGAGGGCCTTAGGCCACAGACTCTACCCAGCTCCATGATGACAAGCACGGAATGGGCACCAGAGTTGTGGTGAAGGGAACCAGCTTACCTGAAGATGACTTCCATCCACACTGGTTCAGCTCACAATGGCCTCATGTCCTCAAACACCTGGTTTCTCTGGTCTCCTATTCTCTCAGTCACCCATGTCCAACCAAGCCCGAGAGCAAGAACCAAAATGCTCCAAAAACAAAAACATGGTAGGTTAACTGGTATTTAGGAAACTGGAGGATAAACTGAAAACTAGAGAGCCAACCCCACCATGTGACTGTCTCCTCTTATCTCAAAATCTGAGCAATTTCTCAATGGCTGGACCAGCATAAAATCGAAGGGCCGAGCTGCTGCTTGGGTCAAAGAACCCTTCCTCTGTGGACACTGGCCACAATCCCACAGGCCCAATTCTGTCCCTTTCTCAGCCCACCATGCCATGGCACCTCTAGAGGGAACCCCACATCCAGTGTCAAGTGGCGGCAGGACCTGGTTCGCTGTATTATGGCGTCCACAATGTGGCTCTGTGGCCACTTTCAAGAGAATGTAGCCCCCTCAACTCCTTCTAGAGTATGTGGCCACGGCAGGCTCCTCACCTGCTTCAGCCTTCACTCCAGCCCCTGGTTCCAATAACCCATTTTTGGGTGGCAGATAGAACTGGGAGTCCGTGGGGGTGAACCAGGGACTAGCTGAAGGTCATCTTGTGAGAAAGCGGGGGACCCAAGGCAGAAACCAAGGATTTGTGCAGCCACGCCACACCACGTGGTCCCTGCTGAAGGCTGAAGCAAGAGAAGCAGAGCCTCAGCAGTGTCTGGAAACCATGTGGCCCAACCAGTCCCAGCTCCTGTTTCCTCCCAGAGCAAATCTCACCAGATCTTCGGGTCTCAAGTGGGGTCTGCCAAGGAGTTGAGAAGGGATTTAAGAAGCAGGGAGTGGCATGGAGAGAGGGGAGGGGTGGTGCCTGTGGCCATGGCCATCAGACTGGCAGGGGCAGAGCATTAGGCTGGGGCTAGGGTGATGGTAGAGGTGGGTGAGGTTGGGGTGGGGGTGGGGTAGGTGGGTTCAGGTGGGGTAGGGGAAGTGAGAAGAGGCCCTTGTGTCCCAGGGGTGCTTGAGGGCACAGGTAGACAGGTGCACACAGAAAGGTGAACAGATAGGAAGAACAGGGGTCCTCACTCAGAATGTTGTGGGCCCTAAGGGGTGGTAGGCTACCAACAGGGGAACAACATTGGCCAGGAATGACTGAGAAAGTGGTTCTCCAAGTCAGCTGAGCCCACACATCCTTGTTTTCTTGTAACCTGAAGGAATGCAGAGGCAATGGATCAGGCCAATGTGACTAGTGCTGTGAAGCTGTCCAAGGTGATGGAAGATTGTATAACAGAGGCACATGTCACTCAGCTGTCCAAGGCAAGCACTTCCAACTCTGCCCAATGCTCTGCAGATGGGTCCCTGTCATGAACAAATGCCAAGATTTTGTAACCTTTGAATAAGTCACAGACTTAGTATGATCGATGAACAAGTGAAGGAAAATAACCAGGACAAAGAAAGGTGGATGCTTACCAAAATTGAAGTTCTTGAGGAAGAAAGGTTGTACTTCTGCATATGTGCAAGTTACCTCTCAGGGATGTTAGTGTGTACACGTGGACGCATGTGCACATGTGCACACAGAAGCACCTGCCAGTATGCTTGTGATTATGAGCTATCGAAACAGACCTAGCCAGGTGATGAAACTTGGATAGCAAAAACATGAATGTCATAGGGAAAGGTACATATACTCTAGCCAGCTGAGGCATGGAGCCAGGGTACCAATCCCCGTTATCTCACTGAGTGAGTAAGTTCTAACTGAAATCACAGTGCACCCAAGATGCCTGGCTGAAAGGAGAGGCAGGAAGAAAGTGCTTGGGGGTGGCCAGTGAGAGTGCATAGGAGCCGAGACACAGAACAGACTGCAATCTCAGACAGAGCCATGGTGGTTGACACACAGCCCCTTGGACACCCAGCTACAAGGACCTTTCTATCCTTCTCGAGTGCCGGGCATCTTTCCCTGACCTTGCCATGAGTAGGAGCAACCCTTGCCCCTTTTGTGAGGTTCAAGAGATGGATGAGCAGTTCAGCATAAGCACCTGTTACCTGCATAGTCTTCCAGTTTGAAACATCACTCTTTGTACTCTTTGCAAAATGCATATATTGGGTATCAGGTCTAGAGGATGGATGGCTTAGCTTGATCCTCTAGCTGCTCTCAGACCCACAGGCTTGGGGGACTGGGCAGGCTGGGATGTATTCTCACATGGAAAACAGAATCACGCCTCAATAGGGTCAATGGGCAGACGTGCATGTCTCCAGTACCAGTGAGTCTTGGAACTTAACGAGTTCTTAGCATCTCACTGGCATACATTCGAATAAATTTCAGGGACTTTACTCATGCCAGCCGAGCATCCCGTTTTCCATCTGTGCAAAGTGTGGCCAAGCCACCGCATGAGTAATGGCCCTTGTATCTGGGTGTCCAATGTGCTGTGGGTCACCCACCATGGGTCTGTGTCTGGAATTTCAGCCTGTACAGCATTCACGTTTGTTCAGATAGGGAGGGAGGGTAACCCATCCCCTTCTGTGGTTCAGCAGTGGCCACCTGCTGTTGGCTTTTAAGTGTGAGAAAGCACTCTCCAAACGTGTGGACTAAAAAATCTGAACTGCCTTTGGTGCAACTCACTCAGGAGGAGAAGGGCTTGCCTCCTTGCTGAGGATAAGAGTCTCATATGATCTCTCACGTCCAGACAGTGGTTAATGGCAACAGCACCATTTGGGGAGAGACAGAGACACACAGACATAAGCCTCTAGTACACACACAGAAGTATTGCCCAAACAGTGCTATGACAGAAGCAAATAGACATAGAGCGAGTCTGTACCCTAAGGCTCTGATGTCCTTGAACAGTGGAGATCAACTGTAGCAAACGGTGGGTTTTTTGCTACTCCTCTAGTATCCGGACGGTAACAGGCTCTCATATCACGGAGAAAATTATCCAGCCACTTGGCACCCCTGCATATCCTTTGGATACTCAGGAAGAGCTACGAGTTATTGATGGTCACATGTGACACAGGAGTGTGCTTTTTGGATTGTGGAGCTGGAAACCATGGATGGAATTTTCAGAGCCAGGTCAATGACGGCACCTGGGGTCATGGCAGATGCAAAACCCACTACCTCCCTGGAGCAGAATCTGGCCACGTGGGGTGCTGGAACCCCAGAAGATGCCTTCTGGTCTAGGGGCATTCCATAAGAGTTCTGCCCACTACCCTCTTGGCCATTGGTCTAGACATGGGCTAGCAGCCTGTAAGTGGCTCACAGTCTATGGCCCCACCTATTGGGCTGATCTCCCAGGGCCCATTCACCCTGTCCTGCACTGTCTGCCACTCCTTCTTAAGCCTCAGGCCACCCCCCACACACAGCAGCCCTGCCTCCCGACCATCCTCCTCACTCCCTGCCCCCATAGAGCACATGGCCCTGGCTGGCTCTTCACCCACTTCTGTCGTCACTCCAGCTCCCGGTCCTGATAACTCATTTTAGGGCAGCAAATAGAATTGCTGGTGCATGAGGGCAAGACAGGGAATAGCTCAATGTCACCTTGTTGGAATGCGGCGTACCTAAGATGGAACTTACCATTTGTGCCACTGCGCTTAGACACATGGTCCCTGCTGAATGCTGAGGTGAGATAAGTGGTGACTGAGCGCTGAGGTGAGATATGTGGTGACTCAGCATTGTCCGGAAAACACGAGGCCCAACCAATTCGAGTTGCTGTTTCCTCACAGAGCAAACATCACCAGATTTGGGATCTGGAGTAGGATTCCCCCTGGAGTCCAAAAGGGGCTCATTTTAAGAGGCAGGGGAGGAACACTGGGGGGCTGTTGGGTGGATGGTGGGGTGTGGTGTGTTAGGGTAGTGGGATGGGGGGTGGGGTGGGGGAAGTGGGAAGAGTCCCTTGTAGCTGTGTGTCCAAGGGGGTGCTTGGGGCACAAGTAGACAGCACACAGGAAGCCACAAAGATAGGGAATACAGGAGTCCTCATTCAGAATGTTGTGGGCCCTAAGGGGTGGTAGGCTACCAACAGGGGCACAACATTGACCAGGACCTAGATAGGTGCAAACCAAGAAAGCAGTTCTCAAAGTCAGCTGAGCTCAGAGGTCCTTGTTTTCTGGACCCCAGAAGGAATGCACAGGCAATGGATCAGGCCAACTTGACTGGTACTGTGAAGCTGTCCAAGGTGTTGGGATAATGCAGCACACAGGCACATGTCACTCAGCTGTCCAGGGCAAGCGCTTCAAACCCTGACCAGTGATCTGCAGGTCAGTCCCTATCATGACCAAATGCCCATGTTTTGTTACCTTTGAAGCTAAGTCACAGAGTCAGAAGTGAAACCTGTCATGATCGATGACCAAGTGAATGAAAGTAACCTGGACAAAGAAAGTTGGGTGCTTACCAAAATTGAAGTTTCTTGAGAAGAAAGCTTGCACAGATGTGACATTTGGACTGTCGACAGCTGAGTACGGAAAAAAAAAAAAATGATGCTTTTATAATGTTGCTTGGACTGCAAGGATGCTAAAGGAAATCAGTCCTGAATATACATTGGAAGCACTGATCCTGAAGCTGAAACTCCAATAATCTGGACCCCTGATGTGAAGAATGGACTCACTGGATAAGGCCTTGATGCTGGGAATCATTGAAGCCAATAAGAGAAGAGGACAACAGAGGATGAGATGGTTAGATGGCATCACCAACTCGAATGACATGAGTTTGAGGAGGTTCTGGGAGTTGGTGATGGACAGGGATGCATGACATGTTGCAGCAAACGGGGGTCACAAAAGTTGAACACGACTGACAGACTGAACTGAATTGAACTCAAATGTAGAAGTATCTATATTTTTACATGCAAATATAATGATGCTTGTTTTCTTCCATGATCTATCATATTTTGTTATTTTACCTTATGAAAATCTGGAAGTTTTTTTTTTTTTTAATGAAATTTGGACTTGTCTATACCTCAAAAATGAATCTAGGTGGTGGTTTTCTACTATTAAATGTGAAGTTCTGGATACTTCAAATAGGACAATATTGGGACTGCTTTTCGAAGCTATGGAAAACCTGTATGAAAATGGAATTATCTCTATTGCACAAATGAAAATCTGGGCACTCCTGTTTTTCAATGAAGTGAGGAGTTTGCTATATTTTTAATAATATATACAAAAACAAAGGATTGATTCCATGAAGTGGGGAATGGTTTGTTTTTACTGTATCCAAACCTAGGTGCTGAGTCTCCATCATGGAATTTGGTCTTCTCTATACTTTATATTTGAGTTCAGAATGGAGATTTTCCTACAAGAAATATGGAATTCTCTATATTTAATATGAAGCACTGGTTCTTCAGCTACAGAAACATCTAGTTCCCTTTGTGCTTATGTGCCTTGAACATCTGCATGCCTACCCACATGAGCTTTTTGCCCACATTTGGGCATTTTTCTGGGTGGATGTATGTCCAACCACAGCTGACAGAGATGAATGTTGCAGACCATGAGATATGGAGCAAACAGAAGGCTGCATCAGGCATCCACAGAGTGTGGGACACTAGTCCATGCATCTCTGAGGTGGTCCTGTTTGAAACAGGAATGAGGAAAGAATGGCCAGTGAAAACTCAGGACAGTGTGTTCACAATTTTGGATTTACATCAAGAGACATAAAGAAGCTCATAGTTTCTGCTGTGTTGATGTGTGTGTGTGTTTACCAGGAAAAGGAAATGGAAGGCTTGAGGACTCATCCAGTGCAAACCTAGTGGTGTGGGGCATTTAAAGCATAGCCTGTGGACCCCTCAGTCTATGAGAATTGCTCTGGTCTGTGGAAATGGTGGATATGGCTATAAATGAATCCAAGTCTTTTAAGAGGTGAAGGTCCTTCAGAAAAGAGTGGAGACTGGAAGGAGGAGAAACAGAAGATAAGCTACTGCACTGGAGACGTTTTCCATATTAGAGGAAGGCTCTGGGATAGTCGTGCCTCAGGTCAGCCCATCAGGGATCACAACTCACTCTCTGCATGTCGCAAACAATTTCATCATGTGAGAGAAATGTCCTGATAAGGTAGGGTCATTCACTGTGAAGGCACAGGCATCCTAGCAGAGAGGAGGTGATCTTGGCTCTGTCCATGGGCTTCCAGCCTATCTGACAGTGCAGAAACGTGAAGAAAGTGCAGAGTTGGGATATAGGGATTTATCCCTTTGCCAGTTTGTGCCTGTGAGGAAGTGAAGATGGCAAAGAAGAGGGTGTGAACTCCTCTTTTCCTGTGAGAGCTGCAAAATTATAGCTTGTTACTGAATGACCATTGACAGGAAAATGTTGGACTCCACCCAAAAAGCAAAACAAAGCAAATAAACAACAAAAAATCATGTCCAAGGCAAAGGAAAAGTCAAATCAAGACTGTAGGAGAGATGAATTTGCATTTAGAATTAATACATACCAGCCTAGCTGAGAGTGCTCAATGAAACTTTTTGTGCACCTAAACCCAGGGTTCCAACAAAGACAGAATCAGGACTGCTTTTCAGTGATTGAGTGTCTCCTGCAGAGGTATGGTTCAGCATGGCCTGACAGGGAAGAGGTCTGTCTGCTACAGACCTTGTTCATGCACTTTGTGACATAAGCCCTCTCAGAGGAGGCAAACTTTCAACCCACAAAAAAGTGACCTGGAGCACAATCCACAAATTTCAGGATAATTATTCTAAAGAAATTCTTGTACAGGTAAGGAAGTTTTAGGACCACTACCAATTGCTCAGACTGGGGATCTGGCAAAGGGACTGAGAACGCACAAGCAATTTGACTTTGGAGGGCAGTTGGATTTGATTATAGAACTTCCACAGGTCTGAAACAGACTGTTGGAGGCCACAAACAAAACCTTGTGTTCACCAGGAGCCAAGAATAAGAGCAGTGTTCCCACAGGAGACTGAGACAGACTTGTGAGTGTCCAGGAGTCATGAGAACAGGCATGGTCCAAGAACGGGATGCAGCAGGGTGATGGGCACTGAATACAATAGTGCATGCTCAAGTCCTTTTGAAGAAGGTCCCAATTACTGTCACTATTCATACCACAGTTAGTCCTCAATTCAAACAACAGAGCCTGAACACAGCCACACCCATCAAGAGTAAATTGGATTAAATCTTAATTGAATATGGCCCCATATATCAGAACAAGTCCAAGGTTCACTCACAGTCTGTCTATTCCATTAGGAAGTTTCCATAAACCTTTTATCTTTATGGAACAAATGGCAGACAGAATGAAGTCCAAAATCACAGAAAACTAACCAAACTGATCAAATGAATCACAGCCTTGTCTACGTCAATGAAACTATGAGACATGCCATGGTGGGCCACCCAGGATGGATTGGACATGATGGGGAATTCTGGCAAAATGTGGTCCATTGGAGAAGGAAAATGGAAAACCCCTTCAGTATTCTTGCTTTGAAAACCCCATGAAGAATATGAAAAACCAAAAAGATAGGACACTAAAAGGTGAACTCTCCAGGCTGGTTGATGCCCTATATGCTTCTAGAAATCATTAAAAAGGAAGAGATGGAGCCAAAGGAAAAACAATACCTAATTGTGGATATGACTATGGGTGAAAGTAACATTTGATGCTGTAGAGAAATTTATTTACTAGGAACCCAGAATGTTAGGTTCGTAAATGAAGGTAAACTGAGAGTTCTCAATCAGAAGACGACAAGTGTGAATATCAGACTTTCAGGAATCAGTGAATTAAAATTCACTGGAATAAATTTAGTGTCAGATAACCATTCAAAAGCCCAGGTGTTTATATAAATGTGCAATGAAAGAGCCAGGCATTGGAATACAAAGTGTAACTATCTAGATGAACATGAAAATTTAATATTGAAATAAGAGAAATGTAGGAATTTGTTGGCATCACCAACATAAATTTTATTTTTCATTATCCTTCATGATCAGGCTCCTATTTGGTAGATCATTTGTAATTAGTATGACTTTCATATAATAAAAATTGCTGATGAGTTGACCTTCAGAGGTAGAAGATATATCAGTGATTATTGACACTGGGAACCATGCCTGCCAGTTGCAATTTTGGAAATATTGATCGTTTAAAACACACAAAGATAATAGCCTCAAACAATACACCTTCACTAATAGTTTTAAATGCTTATCTATTCGAATTTATTTTGCTCCTCATGTAACAATATATTCTATTTCTACACCAAATACCCCTTTATGTGGCTTCAGGATTTCTCTCTAGTTCCAAGTTGCTGCTGCTAAGTCACTTCAGTCGTATCCGACTCAGTGTGACCCCATAGACGGCAGCCCACCAGGCTTCCCCGTCCCTGGGATTCTCCAGGCGAGAACACAGGAATGGGTTGCCATTTCCTTTTTCAATGCATGAAAGTGAAAAGTGAAAGTGAGGTTGTTCAGTAGTGTCCGATTCTTAGCGACTCCAAGGATTACAACCCACCAGGCTCCGCCGTCCATGGAATTTTCCAGGCAAGAGTACTGGAGTGGGTTGCCATTGCCTTCTCTCTCCAAGTTTCTAGGGGTACTTAAAACTTAAATTTGTTACACTTAAAATGTCTTTTAGTATCCAGCTGTTCTCAACTTGAAAAAAATAGAAAAATATTTCCGCAGCATATTATCTCAATTTTAAAGTCAGTTTTAGCTACCTATATTAACAGTTAAATGGTCACTATGTTAAAAAAAAAAAAAAACATGTTTTTCCTATAATGACGGAAATTTATGGAATGCCTTGTTTAAAAGAGAGACTTCCTTTTGTTCTGAAAGATGGTCAGCTAGTGAAGCAGATCTTTGAAAAAGCCGTTGCATTTTACAGGTGCTTGGGATGTTAAAAACTGTTGGTGTCAGTTTTGCCAAGGAGCCAGCAATCACGGGGAAGAAAAGTTATGTCCCTGATAGGATCATCTTCTAGCTTGTGGTGGAAGAAGCATGACTGGTAGTCCCAGCTAGTCTTTTTCTATTGCCTGATAGTAGGTTGTAGCATGTGGCAAGAGGGGAAAAATCAATACTGTCACCACCTCACTGTGTGACTGTGCCCTAAGGTCCTACTTCTTTGTTAGTTTGGTTTTTCAAAAGGCATTCCTTTCTACACACTTGGTCACCGCAGATCCATCATTTCATCTCCACAGAGTCAAAAGCACTTCCCTCCCAGGTTGGCTTTCTAACCCCATGATTCTCCTTCCAGGCCCTATGCACACTAGTTCACCTGCACTGCAGTTTGTGGGATGCAAGACCACACCGCACATTCTCTGATTCTCACTCTAGACAAACTAAATGCCATCAGCTTTCTTCACCTTGCTTCCTTTCAGTCAAAAGTAATTTAAGTTTAGTGAGGTGACTTACCTGAATCCTCAGTCTATTCCTTGCTTCTCCATCTCTCACCCCAGGTCACAGTCTTGGTTCTATTCCTCTCGTCCTCCTTCTCCCATCTTCCCTCCATTCTTCCCAGTTATGTCGACTTTTTATATAGTCTTCTCTGTTGAGCAAGGTCTTCTGCTAATATACATTTGATGCTCTGGAGGAACTGTTGCATTCATAAAAGGATTATTTGTGATTCTTCCATGGAGAGAGATGCACTCAATGTGCTCTTTTATTTTCTGCCAAATCGGAAGTTCTGATTTTCTTTCTAGGCAAACTAGGTAATTCCTTTAGACATGCTGGTGAATCAACAAACATTACTTAACATGAATTAATCTGCTTGATGGGAGGTTACGTACCTACTCGCACAATTGGTACATCACTGACTTGAACGTGAAAATAAACACATTAATTTTTCCTGAAATTTCTGCTAATGAGGAATTGTCATCAGCTTGAGGAAACATAGTTCTTTTCCAGATAAGAGATGGTGCAGGAATTGGGGTCAAAATCAGGTCCTGAAAATATCTAGCTATTTATAAAACTGACCTGACATTTTCTCAGAACACAGATTCCTTATTTCTGTCCTGAAAACTTAACTGCTTTAAGAGGGTGTCAAAGGTCAGAGACTGGCATGGGGATGATTTAATTCTTGTAAAAGAAGATGGCAAGTGTCCAGGAATGTAGAAGTATGTGGATGGTAGCTTGAAAAATAGAGACTAAAAAAAAAAAAAAAATTTATATATATATATAATAAAAAAGAACAGGCAGGTATAGTTAGTCGTACTCATATAATTTAATAGGTAAAACTTAATTGGAGTTTAGATCATAGGAGAAAGAAGGGGGTTTCATCAAGTCATCTACATCTACTTAAGTGTCTCTGTTACTGGCTTAGACTGTGTGTGAAAATGAGGTTATTCAGTCTTGTCTGACTTTGTGACCCATGGGCTATAGCCTATCATTTCCTTTTCTTGGGGATCTTCCAGACCCGAGTACCAAAATGGTCCGGCCCCATTGCAGGCAGATGCCTTATCATCTGAGCCACGAGGGAAGCCCTTTGACCGTGAGGGTCATAACATATTGTGGAAAATTCTTAAAGAGATAAGAATACCAGACCACCATACCTGTTTCCAGGGAAGCGTGCAGGCAGGTCAAGACACAGTAGTTGGAACTGAACAAGGAATAATGAACTGGTACAAAATAGGGAAGGAAATACATCAAGGCGACATATTGCCATCCAGCCTATTTGACTTCTGTGCAGAGTACTTCACGGAAAGTAACTTGCTGAAAGAAATTGAAGCTGGAAACAAAATTACTCTGAGAAGTAAGAATAACCTTAGTTATAAGATGACAACACACAAATGGCTGAAAAACACTAGGAACTAAAGAGACTTCTGATGAAGGTGAAAGGGGAGCTTGAAAAAAGCTGGATTAAAACTCAGTACAAAACAAACAAACACACACATACACACACAGACCATGGAATTTGTTCCCATCAATTTGAGATATTTCGATGGGGTAGAGTTGAATTAGCGGCAGGTTTCACTTTCTTAACCTCTGGTATGACTGCATGATGTGACGGCAGCTGAGAAATTAACGGCACTTGCCCCTTGGGTGAAAATACATGACCATACTAGAAACCATACTGCAAGACTGAGAGATTATTGAACAAGACCTGAATAGTCAAAGTTGAATTTCAGGAGCAATGTATGGAGGAGTGAGCAGGAACACAAGATCAGACTGCCAAAATATGATGCTTTACAACAGTAGGGTTGGAGAAGCCGTGTGAGAGAACTATGGTGAGCATGGAGTTCAAATGAGTAAAGCAAGAAGGAAATCATTTCTGAGTATTTTCAGAAGGACTGATACTTCACATGAAGAGCCAATATATAGCTCTCCTGAGGCCAAGAGGAACATCGCTGGGAGGAAACTGATACTGGGAAAAACTGGGTGCAGGAGAAGGGAACAACAGAGGGCAAGATGGCTGCAAAGCATCACTGACACAAATGTCTTGGCTTTGAATAAACCCCTGGGATATTTGAAGGGCAGGTGAGCCCAGGGTTCTTGCTATACCTGGAGTCACAAGAGTCTGACAAGTCTGAGTGACTGAACAACATCACAAAATTAGAACTGTCAGAGTTTGGGAGATGGCTCAGATTGCATGTAATGTCTGTCATTGGAAATGGAATGATAAGTGAGATTCAGGACAATTAAAAGAACACAGCTCTTGTCAGTTTCCTTGTTTTCCTCCCTCATATTGTACTTCCCACAATGTCTTTTTAAAGCTTCCCAGAGAAGGAGAACACCTGTGGTGTCATATGGTATCCTGAGATGGAAACCTTATCCCACCTGTCACTTGGATCTACAACCTTAGCCTTAGGCAGAAACAAGCATTGTCTGTAAAACTCTGCGAGAGCTGCCCATCTTCTCATGTGTTAACAGGCATGGTATGTGATTTTAAGCATGAGGTGAGAGTTAAACAAACTTATATCTCCTCAATCAACCTCTCTAATCCAGGGAGAAGCATCTTTGAGATTTTCTCCTTCTTGCCCTTAGGAGTGCTTACAAGGGGTTCTATTACTGAGCGTGGTAGTTTGTAGGAGACTGTATCCATTTTGATGTTTCTACCGGCCCTCTGTGTGAATAGAGCATGCCTCTTCTCTGAATGTCAGTTTTGGACTTCAGATAAAGGTTGAGGATTGTGGAAATGTGTGAATGCATGTGGAAGTCCCATAAAACTGAGGACAAGGAGTACACAGTTTTCCTCTTTGAATCAGATCTCAAGACTTTTGGCTTTATAGATTTACACTATCATTGCATCTCAAATATTCATAAAATTCTTATATGATGACTGCCGCACAGAGTTGAAGCCAGAAGTCCTGTATTGTCATCATCTTAGCAGTGTGGTGGGACTTGGAAACTTAAGATATTATGTGAGAAGAATGTGGGCCATATTATAACTTGCTTCTAATTTAACTGTCTGTCTGATACTCTTGGGAAGGGGGAAAACAAGGTCTACCATGTGGGAACAGAATTAGAGATTCCATCCATAGGTTTTTTGATTCCTAAGAGTGTTCTTTGTTATTGGTGAGTGTCCAGCCTCCCATAGGAAGATAGTATCCTATTATAGGAAGGCCTGGTTGAAATTCCAGGCGTCTAGTTAGCCTTCTCTGGTACTGCCATATTAGCGGGTGTGTGTTTTGTTATTGCCAGACATAATTGACATCTAAGAGTAAATCATGAGAAACGCTGGACTGGAAGAAACACAATCTGTAATCAAGATTGCCGGGAGAAATATCGGTAATCTCAAATATGGAGATGACACCACCCTAAAGACAGAAAGTGAAGAGGAGCTAAAAAGCCTCTTGATGAAAGCGAAAGTGGAGAGTGAAAAAGTTGGCTTAAAAATCAACTTTCAGAAAACGAAGATCATGGCATCCAGCCCCATCACTTCATGACAAATAGATGGGGAAACAGTGGAAACACTGTCAGACATTATTTTTTTGGGGGTGGGGGGGCTCCAAAATCACTGCAGATGATGACTGCAGCCATGAAATTAAAAGACGCTTACTCCTTGGAAGAAAAGTTATGACCACCCTAGGTAGCATATTCAAAAACAGACTCATTACTTTGCTGACTGAGGTCAAAACTGTGGTTTTTCCTGTGGTCATGTATGGATATGAGAGTAGGACTGTGAAGAAGGCTGAGCGCCGAAGAATTGACGCTTTTGAATTGTGGTGTTGGAGAAATCTCTTGGACTGCAAGGAGATCCAACCTGTCTATTCTGAAGGAGATCAACCCTGGGATTTCTTTGGAAGGAATGATGCTAAAGCTGAAACTCCAGGACTTTGGCCACCTCATGTGAAGAGTTGACTCATTTGAAAAAGCCTTTGATGCTGAGAGGGATTGGGGGCAGGAGGAGAAGGGGACAACATAGGATGTGACGGCTGGATGGCATCACTGACTTGATGAACGTGCATCTGAGTAAACTCCAGGAGTTGGTGATGGACAGGGAGCCTGGCGTGTTGCGATCCATGGGGTTGCAAAGAGTTGGACACGACTGAGCATCTGAACTGAACTGAACTGAAGGTCCCACTTAATTTTTGTTGGGTGATTGGGAGTGTTCTATAGTTTGTAACAATGTTAGGGTGGAGTTGCTTGGTTATTATTGAAATACTTTCAACTTCTTAAACTCATCAAGTTGTCTTTCACTTGGAAAATGAAAGCAGACATTTGTGCCTCTTTATATTTTTGAATTAGCCAATTCTTCAGCCGAAATCCCTAGCATAGAAGTCCATAGGAGAACCTAGACATAAACTCACAAACACATTCTTAATCTGATGTGCGTGCACACACAAGCACAGTCTCAGTCTTATATGCTCAAAACACACTTGTGAAAGGAAACTAAAACCCAAGGACTCACTGAAGGACGCCTATGAACTTCACAGAGTACTCTGTTATTTGTTTTCAGGCTTAAGGTAGGAAGTTATTTTGCAGTTGAATGATTTCACCATAGTGCATTTTAAGTCAGAATGTTTTAAAATATATAACTTGATAATGCATCCCATGGGATCTTAGAATATTTTTCATGTAAGATTATTCTGTGATTCTCTAAAACAAAAATAATGCAGGGTAACAATATTGACCTCATTAGGCCCTGCAGTTACACTTTTGTTTGTTATATTTTAAGCATCCAGTTTCAACCTCTAACGGTTTCCCAACAATAATTCTACTTTTTGCCCCAATAGGCTGTATTTACCTCACTTGAAGTTTTGTTTTTACTTTTACAATTTTCAGTTCAGTTCAGTTCAGTCAGTCAGTCTTGTCGGAGTCTTTGCGACCCCATGAATCGCAGCAAGCCAGGCCTCCCTGTCCGTCGTCAACTCCCGGAGTTCACTCAAACTCATGTCCATTGATTCAGTGATGCCGTCCAGCCATCTCATCTTCTGTCGTCCCACTTTCCTCCTGCCAAAAGCCTCCCAGCAGTCTTTTCCAATGAGTTAACCTTTTGGAGATTACGAGTGAAATGACACAAAACAAGACACACACACACGAGACAGACACTCTGGCCAGAGGAAAAAGAAATGCACATGCAAGCAGGCTTGTGGTTTACTTTTATATAGCTCCGCCCCCCCCCACTCCCCGCACAGAGTTCCAGACAGTATGACCAAGCCTCTTCAATATAGTACATGTGCATAAATGTTATTGTACAGCAAAAGGGAGTGAAATATCGGCCTACTGCAGAGTCTGTCCAGAGGCCTTATCACAAGAAGGGAATGTTCCCTCGTATGCAAGGAAGCATTAATCTCAAGGCTGTGTCTGTCTCCTTGGCAGAACATCTTGTTTGCAAGCAGCACATCTCCACTATCCCTATTATGGCTGCATTAACCCTTTGCAACCCTTTGCATGAAGTGGCCAAAATACTGGAGCTTCAGCTTCAGCATCATTCCTTCCAAGTATTTCCAGGCCTGATCTTTTAATTTTTTTTATTATATTTTTATTTTTTACTTTATTTTACTTTACAATACTGTATTGGTTTGGCCATACATTGACATGAATCCGCCATGGGTGTACATGAGTTCCCAAAATGAACCCCCCCTCCCACCCCTCACCCCACATCATCTCTCCGGATCATCCCTGTGCACCAGGCCCAAGCATCCTGTATCCTGCATCAAACATAGACTGGCGATTCGTTTCTTACATGATAGTATACATGTTTCAATGCCATTCTCCCAAATCATCCCACCCTCTCCCTCTCCCTCAGAGTCCAAATGTCTGCTCTACACATCTGTGTCTCTTTTGCTGTCTCGCATACAGGGTCATCATTACCATCTTTCTAAATCCCATATATATGTGCTAGTATACTGTATTGGTGTTTTTCTTTCTGGCTTACTTCACTCTGTATAATAGGCTCCAGTTTCATCTGTCTCATTAGAACTGATTCAAATGTATTCTTTTCAATGGCTGAGTAATACTCCACTGTGTATGTGTACCACAGCTTTCTTATCCATTCATCTGCTGATGGACATCTAGGTTGTTTCCATGTCCTGGCTATTATAGGCAGTGCTGTGATGAACATTGGGGTACATGTGTCTCTTTCGATTCTGATTTCCTCAGTGTGTATGCCCTGCAGTGGGATTGCTGGGTCGTGAGGCAGTTCTATTTGCAATTTTTATTAAGGAACCTCCACACTGTTCTCCGTAGCGGCTGTACTAGTTTGCATTCCCACCAACAGTGTAGGAGGATTCCCTTTTCTCCACACCCTCTCCAGCATTTATTGCTTGCAGACTTTTGGATCGCCACCATCCTGACTGGTGTGAAGTGGTACCTCATTGTGGTCTTGATTTGCATTTCTCTAGTAATGAGTGATGCTGAGCATCTTTTCATGAGTTTGTTAGCCATGCACATGTCTTCTTTGGGGAAATGTCTATTTAGTTCTTTGGCCCATTTTTTAAATTGGGTAGTTTATTTTTTCTGGAATTGAGCTGCATAAGTTGCTTGTATGTTTTTTGAGGTAATAGTTGTTTGTCAGTTCCTTCGTTTGCTATCATTTTCTCCCATTCAGGAGGCTGTCTTTTCACCTTGCTTATAGTTTCCTTTGTTGCACAGAAGCTTATAATTTCAATTAGATCCCATTTGTTTATTTTTGCTTTTATTTCCAGTATTCCGTAAGGTGGATCACAGAGGATCCTGCTGTGATTCATGTCGGAGAGTGTTTTGCCTATGTTCTCCTCTAGGAGTTTTATAGTTTCTGGTCTTACGTTTAGACCTTTAATTCATTTTGACTTTATCTTTGTGTGTGGTGTTAGAAGAAAGTGATCTACTTTCATTCTTCTACAACTGGTTGACCAGTTTTCCCAGCACCACTTGTCAAAGAGATTGTCTTTACTCCTTTGTGTATTCTTGCCTCCGTTGTCAAAGATAAGGTATCCATATGTGTGTGGATTTATCACTGGGCTTTCTATTTTATTCCATTGATCTATATTTCTGTCTTTGTGCCAGTTCCCTACTGTTTTGATGACTGTGGCTTTTTAGTAGAGTCTGAATTCAGACAAGTTGATTCCTCCAGTTCCATTCTTCTTTCTCAAGATTGCTTTGGCTATTCGAGGTTTTTTTGTATTTCCATACAAATCTTGAAATGATTTGTTCTAGTTCTGTGAAAAATACCGCTGGTAGCTTGATAGGGATTACATTGAATCTGTAGATTGCTTTGGGCAGTATCCTCATTTTCACTGTATTGATTCTTCCACTCTGTGAATGTGGTATATTTCTCCATCTATTTGTGTCCTCTTTGATTTCTTTCGTCAGCGTTTTACAGTTTTATATATATAGTTCTTAAGTTTCTTTGGGTAGATATATTCCTAAGTATTTTATTCTTTTTGTTGCAATGGTGAATGGAATTGTTTACTTAATTTCTTTTTCTACTTTCTCATTATTAGTGTATAGGAATGCAAGGGAATTCTGTGTGTTGATTTTGTATCCTGCAACTTTACTGTATTCATTGATTAGCTCTAGCAATTTTCTGGTGGAGTCTTTAGGGTTTTCTATGTAGAGGATCATGTCATCTACAAACAATGAGCATTTTACTTCATCTTTTCCAATTTGGATTCCTTTTATTTCTTTTTCTGCTCTGATTGCTGTGGCCAAAACTTCCAGAACTATGTTGATAGTAGCGGTGAAAGTGGACACCCTTGTCTTGTTCCTGACTTTAGGTGAAATGCTTTCAATTTTTCACCATTGAGGATAATGTTTGCTGTGGGTTTGTCATATATAGCTTTTATTACGTTGAGGTATGTTCCTTCTATTCCTGCTCTCGGGAGAGTTTTTAAATTAAATAGATGTTGAATTTTGCCAAAGGCCTTCTCTGCATCTATTGAGATAATCATGTGACTTTTATTTTTCAAATTGTTATTGTGATGAGTTACATTGATTGATTTGCAGATATTGAAGAATCTTTGCATCCCTGGGATAAAGCCAACTTTTTAATGTGTTGTTGGATTCTGATTGCTAGACTTTTGTTGAGGATTTTGGATCTATGTTCATCAGTGATATTGGCCAGTAGTTTCCTGTATGTGTGTGTGTGTGTGTGTGTGTGTGTGTGTGTGGCATCTTTGTCAGGTTTTGGTATTAGGGTGATGGTGGCCTCATAGAATGAGTCTGGACGTTGACCTTCCTCTTCAATTTTCTGGAAGAGTTTGAGGAGGATAGGTGTTAGCTCTTCTCTAAATTTTCGGTAGAATTCAGCTCTGAAGCCATCTGGACCTGGGCTTTTGTTTGCTGGAAGATTTCTGATTACAGCTTCAATTTCCATGCTTGTGATGGGTCTGTTAAGATTTTCTATTTCTTCCTGGTTCAGTTTTGGAAAGTTGTACTTTTCTAAGAATTGGTCCATTTCTTCCACGTTGTCCATTTTATTGGCATATAATTGCTGATAGTAGTCTCTTATGATCCTTTGAATTTCTGTGATGTCTGTTGTGATCTCTCCATTTTCATTTCTAATTTTATTGATTTGATTTTTCTCTCTTTGCTTCCTGGAGAGATGATTGTCATGGTACCAGTGGGGACAAAGCTGTGTCTTTGTGGCCAGAGGATGTCTCTGAACCTGCCTTGGGTTCTCCTAGGGTGGACGCCACACAACCCCCAAACAGCAGGGGCTCCCTTGTTCCTTGGCCTGAGAAGAACACACCCCTCCTTGCTCTCTGACATCCCCCCAGGACTCACTCCAGATTAGGTTCTTCAGAAGGGGTGTCCAGGACCCACCCCAACTCCTGGGCCTGGCTGACCAGAGCCTGCTGTGGAATGAGGCCTTGGCCATGCTGGCCCTGGAGGAGCTGCCCCTAGAGCTCTTCCCACCACTGTTTATGGTGGCCTTTGCCGGGAGGCACACCCAGGCCCTGAATGTGGTGGTGCAGTCCAGGCCCTTCCCCTGCCTCTGCCTGGGGACCCTGATGAAGGAACACCAGCCTCATCTGGAGTCCTTCCAGGCTCCACTTGATGACCTGGACGTCCTGCTTGCTCAGGGGGTCCAACCCAGGCAAGGTCAACCTGGCAGACTGGTGGGGCCTGGGGGTGTGAGCAAGATGCAGCCAGGGCAGGAGGATAAGGGGTTCACTTGGACAGGCATCCAGGTGTACAGGACTGGTTGAGGGGCAGAAGGGACAAAAGGCATGCGCTCCCCACCAATGTCCCTTAAGGTAGGGACCAAGGGGGTTCCTGAAGCCGGGAGAGCTGTGGTATATGGAGTGCAGAGCCCTCACGTGGGTCCTGGTGCAAGGCGGCCTCTGCACAGCTCAGCATGTCCCCCGTGGCCCTGCAGGCGGTGGAAGCTGCAGCTGCTGAAATTGGACTCGAAAGCCCACCAGGACATCTGGACCATGTGATCCAGCAACAAGGACAGTGTTTGCTCGTTGCTGGAGCCCGAGCCAGCCCAGTCCATGCAGAAGAGGTGCAGGGTGGAGGTGCAGGTGGGCTAAAGCCGGCATGGGCCCCTGTGCAGGTGCTGCTCGAACAGTGCCTCAAGGAGGACACCCGGAACCAGACCCTCAGCTACCTGCTGAAGAAGGCCAAACAGGAGGAGCCTGCTGCACCTGAGCTGCCAGAAGCTGAGGGTCTCCACCATGCCCACGCAGAACATCAGGAGGATCCTGAAGGTGGTGCAGCTGGACTGTGTCGAGGACTTGGAGGTGCATTGCACCTGGAATCTGGCCACTTTGGGCAGGTTTGCGCTGCACCTGGGCCGGATGGGCAACCTACCCTGGTTGCTGCTCTGGCGCATCCACCTATTGCTGCACACAGCCCCCAAACAGGAGGTGCACTGCATCACCCAGCTCACGGCCCAGTTCCCGAACCTGCCCCACCTGTAGGAGCTCTACATGAACTCCATCTCCTTCCTTGATAGCCGCCTGCACCAGGTGCTCAGGTAAGGCGTGGCGCCAGCTCCGTAGACCAGAACGGGCCTGTCTCTTTCATTATCGTCAGGACATCTACTCTGTGCCTGCTGCGGACATTGCCAGGGTGCCCGGGTCACTCGGAAGTCCCCACGATGCTGCCGCTCTGTCCCCAGGCATTTTGTCAGGTCACCTTCCTGGTTAGGGTCAGAGGTGTGGCCTAGGTTAGATGCTGTCAAAGCGGACTTCTTTCTGGGAGTCCACATAGTGGCGGGCAGGTGTGATGCCCTTGGCAATTCTTTCCGAGAGAGTGATGTCTTAGCTGAGGTGATGACAAATAATTAAGCAAGGAGGACATTGGTCCATCAGGCATGAGGTTTGAAGTCTGAAGCTCTGTTTCTCCCTCCCACCTGCCACATTTGTCCTGAGCTGCTGTAGGCTCCAGGTGAGCTGTGGAAAGGAGGTGATTCTCGAGATGACAAGGAGGGACCATGAGGGCAAATTGCACCTCCTAAGCAGTCCAGAGAAGATAAAAAGTTAAATAAGCATCATTGTTGAAGTGGCTCCAATCTCTGTAAGTCCAAATTACAATTATTGTTTTCCTCTAAGAATTCTGGAAATTCTCAATAACATAGGAAATTCTCAATGACAGGTTATCACTCTGCCTTGAACATAGTGATAAAAGCTGAGAGGATGCAGCCTAGTCTGTCTGTATGAATGCGTTGCATTGATTCCCTTTTTGACAGCTGAACTAAGTGTCCAGGAGTGAGCATCATTAGAGGGAACCTTCTTCCAAGGGACCCTCACTGCTAATCCCACCCAGGCCCTGGACTGGGTCATTTTCCCCAGTGGATTCAGCAGATGCAAATCCTCCATCTCGTACCCTGGGTGGTGCCAAAACGGGTTCACTGTGCAAAATCAGCCCCAGAGTCCTGGGTGATATTCACCCACAGTCCATCTGGAGCCTCTGGGACTCACCAGCCCATACCCGATTTCCCACTGCTCAGCCATATCTGACTCTTTGGGACTCCATGGACTGTAGGCTGCCAGGCTTCTCTGCCTATGGAATTCTACGGCTGAGAATACTACAGTGGGTAACAGATGTCTTTTCCAGGAGATCTTCTCAACCCAGGGATTGAACTTGGGTCTCCTGCATTGCATGCACAACAGCCAGTTTCTAAGAGACAACCCAACATCCCTGAATCCATTGTCCAAATGTGCTTTTATGTCACTCATATCCCCACAGGTTTTATTTTGTTTTTACATTGATAAAAACTTTCACAGAAATATTTATTCAAAGGCTGATGGAAATCTATTCCCAATCGTCAAAAAATGTCACTACAGAGTTCAGTATTTCACTGTTGAGCGTAACTTGGCATTTTTCTCCTTGGTGTCATTCATCGGTAACTTTTTTTCATAAAACTTTAATCCTTAGGCATTTAGCTTAAGCCAAATGGTAAAGGTACAATTTCCTCCAAAGCCTAGTTATCTGCCAACCTGGCCGTACTAAGGCTTTTAACTAATTCTCTTTTCCCACCAGAGGTCTTTGCTGAGACCAAGTCCTCTAAGAGTCAGAGAAGATTAAGCAACTAAACCAAATAACAGCACCCCTTCAGAGTAGTGGGCTCCAACTATACACCTTTTGTGACTGAAGGAGCTGCGACCAGAATGGACCACCAAAATTTTGCTATAGTAATGTCCTGGAAATTAGCATTGTCTTGATTTGAGCTTTTCTGGTGGCTCAGATGGTAAGGAATCCACCTGCAATGCAGGAGGTTCAAGCTTCAAGTCCCTGAATCAGGAAGATCCCCTGGAGAAGGGAGTGAGTACCCACTCCAGTATTCTTTCCTGGAGAATTCCATAGAGGAGCCTGTTGGGTTACAGTACATGGAGTCATAAAGCATCAGATAGGACTGACTAACACTTTCACGTCACCTTTAATCCTGTAGGTAAGCAGGTGGTGCAAGTCATCATTGGTTGAGTTTCTCAGTGTGTCATGATCCCATAGGTTTTGGTCCCTCTCTGTCCCACCCTTGCATTGAAGCTACAAAACCATCCCTGTATGATTTCTTACTCAGGGAATTCGAACTGAGGGAAGAAGCAGCAAGAAGCCAGACGCTCTGCACTGATTAGGTGAGGATGAAGGAAGAGAGTGAAACAGCCGGCTTAAAACTACATATTAAAAACATTAAGATCATGGCACCTAGCCCCATTACTCCATGGTAAATAGAAGGGTAAAGGTGGAAGTACTGACGGATTTCCTCTTCTTGGGCTGTACAATCACTGCAATGGTGATTGCAACCGTGAAATCAAAAGACGTTTGCTTCTTGGCAGGAAAGCTATGACAAACCTAGATAGTGTGTTGAAAAGAAGAGACGTTACTCTGCCAACAAAGTTCTGTATAGTCAAGGCTGTGATCTTCCAAGTGATCATGCACGGTTGTGAGAGCTGGACCGCAAAGAAGGCAGAGCACCAAAGAATTGTTGCCTTCGAGTTGTGGTGCTGGTGAACACTCCTGAAAGTCCTTTTGGACAGCAAGGAGTTCACACACAAGGAGTTCTCTCTCTTATGGGGGATCAACCCTGAATACTTGTTAGAAGGATTGATGCTGAAGCTGAAGGTCCACTATATCGGTCATGTGATATAAGCAGCTGATTCACTGGGAAAGTCCCTGATGCTGGGCAAGATTGAGGGCAGAAGGAGAAGAGGGCAACAGAGAATAAGATGGCTGGATGGAATCACCAATGCAATAGACATGAACGTGAGCAAACTTCAGGAAATGGTGAGGGACAGGGAGGTCTGGTGTGCTGAAGTCCATGGGGTTGCAGATACAACTGGGCAAATGGACAACAATTTCATGAGATAAAACTATTCCAGGGAGAGTAGAAGAGGAAAATATTTGTGAGAACAACGGAAGGGTCAAGCTCTCCCCTAGAGACGGAGGAAGTGGGTAGAGGCTAGCCACCTGGATTAGCGCTCTCTTGAAAGATGTGCCTTTTGGACACCTTGTAGAGTCCACTTCTCACACAGCCCTGATCTGTAGGTCAGCAGGCACTAGCCTGTGTTCCAAGGGCCTGATCTCCTCCTGGGTACCATGTTCTCAGTTGGTGTGAGATACTCAGCCCTGTTGGTGGACACTCAGGCTGACCACATGTCACTCCACAGCCACAAGCCCCAGGGAGCTTCCTCCTTGACCACAGCAATGGACCTGTACTGGAGTTGGCTTTGGAGTTGTCCATGGAAGGAAAGGTGGGAACAGGTCATGTGTGTCTTTCTTTTTTTGTTTCTTTTGTTTGTCAGCCAACACCGCTTGCAGAATCTTTGTTCCCCAACTAAGACTAGAATTCATGCCCTCAGCAGTGAAAGTGCAGAGTACTAACCACTGCAGGACTACCAGAGAGTTCCCAGTAGGTCATTTCTTGAGCCTGGTGGATGCCCCAGAAGCCTGATGTTGGCTGCTGAGAGCCAGGCTTCTATGGGCCAGGCTTGGATGAAGTCACCAAATATTCCTTTCTCCCTGACCTCTGGGAGATCTGTGACTGTGGCCCATAACATAGAAACTTCTGGAGGTAGAGAGAAATGAAGGATGACATATCACATCTCCACTCTTATTCCTTTCCTGGCTACCCAATGCCTTCCAATAAATTCACCTGCCCTCAATCCATCTACAGAAAGCTTACTGTCCTCCTTCACGGAAACCTTCCCTGAAGAAGAGGTTGGAATCATGTCCTCTGCTTCTTCCTAACCTAACATGTGAAGGCTTTTCCGTACACTTGGTGTCAAGCTTCTGCTAGATAGCTATGGGTTTTCTTCATTTTTTTTTTTTTTTAACACATGCTCTCCTTCACATCCAGGATGGTGCGAGCACAGGCCTCATTCTGTTCTCAAGGTTCTGTCCCTCAGAGTCTAGGAGAGAAGTAAAACAAACAAACAAACAAACAAACAAACAAGAAAACAAAGACGAGGGGTGAGACAGAAAGAGAGTTGGGTGGGGACGTTTAGAAGTAGTGGTCTGCAAGATGGGGTCCACAGGAGCAGGCTGCGTCCTGGAAAATCTGGGTGGGTGGCAATTGTTGATGTTTGGGAGTTGGCCGGAAGCCGAGTCATCACCTGCATACCCCCTACTGTCCTTGAGCTGAGCCCTCTCTAGGGACTCCTGATCTAAAGAACACATTAATGTACTAAGGTGGCCACCAGAAATACACGAGACTTTAACAACAGGAAAGTGCTTTCTCCCAGTTCTGGAGGCTAGAAATCCGTGATCAAGGTGTTGACAGTTTGGTGTCTCTGGAGATCTCTTTCCTTGATGAGCAGGCACCTGCCTTCTCGTGTCCCCCTGTCCCTTTATGTCCATGCATCCTTGATGCCTTGTGTGTCCTAATTTCCTCTTTATTTTCTGGCCATGCTGCTTTTCTTCTGGGTCTTAGTTTCCAGACCAGGGATTGAACTTGGGCCCTTGGCAGTGAAAGATCTGAGCCCTAATCACTGGCCTTCCAGGGAATTTCCCTCTCTCTTTTTATACAGAGAACCATCAGATTGGACTAGGGCCCACCCTAGTGACCTCGTTTTGGCTTAATCACCACATTAAAGGTATGATCTACAAATAGGGTTACATTCCAAAGTGTTGGGGGTTATAAATTCTACAGATATATATATTTTTTAATGAATTAATGTACTTGATGGCACCAGGTGTTAGTTGTGGTATGTGGGGTCTTCGGTCTTCCTGGCAGCACATGAGACCTAGTTCCCTGACCACGGACAGAAGCCCAGCCCCCTGCACTGGGAGAGGAGAGTTTTAGCCACTGGACCTTTGGGAAAGTCCCCCCAACATATGGATTTTTCAGAACACAATGAAGCCCCAAACAGGGTTGATGGTAGGGTGATTTGCCTGGCTACACATTTGCACCCTACCAGCTCCTTAGAAATATCTGATACCGTTAATAACGTTGACTCCCCGGTCCCATTCCTGGAGATACTGAGTCTGTGGGTGTGGAGTAAGATCAGCAGGATCAATCAGAACATCAGTGCTTTTCAAAAGCTCTCTAGTATTCAATGTTTAATATGGACACCTTAAGCAGCCTGGGCAACACCTGGAGCTTGTGAGAAACTCAGACTCTCAGGCCCTACCTGCAACTGTTGGATGAGAATGTGTTTTTGCACAAGGCACATAGGCAATTCCTTAGATTCACTGATGGTTAAGAAGCACAGCCCAGGAGATTTGAAAGTGTGGCCCAAACTGAGATGTTTGCATCCAGATCTCTGAGCTTTGCTTATACCCTAACTTCTTTCAATACGAAGGACATCCAGAAGCCACAAAAGAGGGTGTGGAGCTCCTAGAATCTCTGAAGGGTGGTGGGGAAGATGAGGCTCCCAGCTCAAGCTACAACATCTCTTTGATTTACTGAATCACCAATAACCTGCTCCTCCCAGGGCAGGTGCTCAGTGTGTCACATGAAGAAGGAGATGAATTCCTGACCCTCAACACTTAGGGTCTCCTGAAGGAGTAGATTCTTGGGTATTTTAAGCATATTCTTAGTGTTGCTTGGGTTCCCATTGTGCCTCAGCTGGTAAAGAATCTGACTGCAATGTGGGAGACCTGGGTTTGATCCCTGGGTTGGGAAGATGCCCTGGAGACAGGAAAGGCTACCCACACCAGTGTTCTAGCCTGGAGGATTCCATGGACTGCATATAGTCCACGCGGTCGCAAAGGGTTGGACACAACTGAGCACCTCTCACTTTCACTGTTGAGGTAGAGTTGCTAAGTTGTGTGTCTGAGTCTTTTGTGATCCCATAGACTGTAGCCTGCCAGGCTCCACTGTCCATGGGATTTCTCAGGCAAGAATACTGGAGTGGTTGCCATTTCTTCCTCCAGGAGAGCTTTCCGACAAGAGACTGAACCCAGGTCTCCTGCATTAACAGGTGGCTTCTTTACTGCTGAGCCACCAGAGATCAATCTTTCCCAAATTATTGGATGACTTTACATCCTGGGATTCACTTCACTTCAGAATCAAGTGAGGCGAACATTGAACTTTCAGATTCCCAGGGCCCCTCCTAGGGCAATTTGAATTTCTTAGGTGTGATGTGCAGCCCTGGAATCTTTATGGTTAATAATGCCCCAGGTGATTCTGAGATTTGAGCAATCTTTAGAAGCATATGAAAGGGAAAGTGTTAATCGTCCAGTTGTGTTTGACTCTTTGTAAACCCATGGATAGTAGCTCACCAGGCTCCTCTGTTCATGGAATTCTCCAGGCAAGCATTACTGGACTGGATAGTCATTCCCTTCTCCAGGAGATCTTCCTGACCCAGGGATAAAACCCTGGTCTCCTGTACTAGAGGCAGATTTTTTTACTCTCTGAGCCATCAGGGAAGCCTAGAAGCATAAATAGTTAGTCAAAATGTTCCTTCCTTTTTCCCTAAGTTTTACAAACATTTTAAAATTGACATCCAAAATGTTTTCATTGTAAGGTAAACACTGCAAAGAATGTACCTTTTGGGCATACAATAAAAATAAACCCTTTAAGTAAATCAAAGTAGGAATTCCCTGGCAAGCCAGCAGTTAGTGTTCAGTGCTTTCACTCTGGTGACCTGGGTTCAGTCCCTGGTCAGGAAACTAAGCTCCTGCAGGAAGTCTCATGATGTGTCCATAAATAAATAAAACTGTTAATATCATGCTTTCAAATATATCCTGAAGAATGTAAAGAGCATAGAGTTTTAAAAAATATTCAGTTTTATTCACTTATTTGGCTTCTTCAGGTCTTAGTCGTGGCATGCAGAATCCTTCTTGCATTCTACTGCCGTCTGGCATGTGGGATCTTACCCACCACGTATTAAACCCACATTCCCTGCATTGGAAGGCAGATTCTCAACAACTGGACCGCCAGGAAGTCCCTAGCCTTGGGTTCTGATAGTCACCATCACTGGAGAAGGATATGGCAACCCTTCAGCATTTTTCCCTGGTGAATTCAATGGGTAGAGGAGCCTGGCTGGCTACAGTCCATGGGGTCGCAAAAAGTCAGACACAGCTGAGCAACTAGGCACAGCACCGGCCATCATGCTTCTTAAAAGAGTATAAAATGAGCTTTTCCTAATGGTCAGGGTTTTTTTTGTTGTCGTTGTTTTTTTGTTTTGTTTTGTTTTGTTTCGTTTCCCCTGCTTCATTGAGATGTAATGGACATATATTCTGTAAATTTAAGGGGAACACATGTTGATTTGACAATAACGGTATTTTTGATGTTATATCGGATTACAGCATTTGATATCACGTTCATTACTGAACATCACTTTTGTTCTAATTCAGTGACTCTATTACCTTTTTTTTTTTTTAATAATTTATTTGTTTTAGTTGGAGGCTAATTACTTTACAATATTGTAGTGGTTTTTGCCATATATTGACATGAATCACCCATGGGTGTACATGTGTTCCCCATCCTGAACACCCCCACCCACCTCCCTCCCCATCCCATCCCTCTGGGTCATCCCAGTGCACCAGCCCTGAGCACACTGTCTCATGCATCGAACCTGGACTGGCGATCTGTTTCACATATGGTAATATACATGTTTCAGTGCTCTTCTCCCAAATCATCCCACCCTCGCCTTCTCCCACAGAGTCCAAGAGTCTGTTCTTTACATCTGTGTCTCTTTTGCTGTCTCACATGCAGGGTCATCGTTACCGTGTTTCTAAATTCCATATATATGCATGTAGGGAATACGCTGCAGATGAGGTCCGAATAACAAAGAGTCAGTGAATGTGACTTGCCTAGGGTGGCTCTTGTATGTTTTCTCTTGAGTGTAATTTCTGGCACATGGAATACACAAATTTCTTCTCTGAAACCCTCCCTCCCCCGACGAATCTTTGTGCACAGGGCTGTAAAGGCAGTGGGAGGGAAAGCTTGAGATATAATCTAGGTGCTGCAAAGGAGGACAGAGAAGAGAGGGGGGAAGGCGGGGAAGGGAGAGGGAGGGTGTGAGGGTGTGACCTGACATCCCTGAAGTGGTTTAAGAAAACATGAGCCCCTGCCTTGAAAAACCTCCTGGGGTTCAGCATGTAGATCCACATTGAGGGCCCTGGGAATCCAGCGGCTGCTGAGTCTTCAAGTGCGGATCAGTTGGGAGTAAGCTTGCTTCCTGCCCTCCTCACCCTGCCTCCACTCCAACCCACCCCCTTGCTCTTGGAAGAGGACAGGGGTTTGCTGTTTACAGCTGGAGAATTTTTTGCCTTTGGAAGAGAACTCCTGACTTTTTAGGTTCCTTGCATTAGCCCATGCCCTGCTGAAATAGCTGTAGGACCACCTTTCCTTGCCCTTAAGCTGTTAAACTCCCAATAACTAAAGATTCAGATAAATTGGAGATAAGGTGGTGGGCCTCTGGATGCCAGAGATGCAAGTAGGGACTCTCACCACACTGAGACCTAGAAAATAGCCCCTGGGAGGGTCCCTGAGGCCCCACCCACATTCTTTCCTCTCTCTAACCTAATGCTAGAAATGTTTCTAGTTGAAAGATCCTATGGGGAAAAACTGGTTCAGAAACCTGATTGGAGCCCGGTTTGGGTACCATGGATTGGACTAGAACGGACTTTAAAAGGCTTGGAATCTCTTGATGCAGGCTTACTGAGAAAAGGCTTTTGGAGAGCCAGGTAGGAGTTCCATGGACACTGGACACAGGAAGTGGTGCTGCTATTCCCAGAGAAATCTTTCTGGGACGTGGAGACAAAGACACTCCAGCTTCCCCCTTCACTTGGTCTCAAAGTAGGAAGTGTTTAGCTGCACTGAGTCAACTGGACTTCAGGTACTGGTGAGCCATGGGGTTTGGAATGCTTCATTTTTTTCTCTGCAGCCATGAGTCTGCAATATTTCTCTGTAAAGGGCTAGAGAGTAACCAGGCAGTAAGGGCCATGAGGTCTCTCCCATTAGCAGTGTGGAATAGCCTCAGCCAGTGACAAATGATCATTGCTGTGTTCAAATAAAACTTTATTTGTGACAGTGAAATTTAGATATCATATAATTTTCACGTCACAAAATTTGCCTTTGTTTCTTGCCAAATTTTAAAAAAAAAAGTAAAATTATTCAACTTTTTTAAAAGTTGAAAAAAAAAAGAAAAACTAAAACATAGAAATCACTCTGTTTGCTGGTTGGGGAAAAAATAAAAATAAAAAAGGGAAGCAAGCCAATTTGCCAATCCCTGTCTAAACCATTTGCCTGTATAATGCAGCTAGCATCCCATTAGTGACTTGTGACATGAATTTAGTAGGTGGATTCTTCTTATGAAAAACAGAAATTTTCATCAAATTTAAGATGACATCAGCTGTAAGATACATTATTCCATTTACTTTTGGCTACACCCAGTGGCATGTGAGATCACAGGTCCCTGACCAGGGATTGAAGCTGTGCTCCTGGTCTGGACGTGTGGAGTCTTAAATACTGGATTACCAGGGAAGTCCCACAGCATTATTTTTCATACCACTATAAAATATATATTTATATACCTATGTATGCATGTTTGTCCAGTTGCTTCAGTCATGCTTGACTCTTTACAACCCTATGGACTATAGCCCACCATTCTTCTCTGTCCACATGATTCTTCAGGCAGGAATACTGCAGTGGGTTGCATGCCCTCCTCCAGGGGGTCTTCCTGACCCAGGGATGGAACCTACATCTCTTAGGTCTTCTGCATTGGCAGGAGGGACCTTTACTGTTAGGGCCATCATTTACACACAACCAAAAAACCTACAATATGCTACCGATGAAATGTGATCTGGTATCACAAATGGTCATATGTAAACTTTAGAATGTCCCTTAATGTCTATGAAACGTGTTAATGGCATGGAAGCTGTCAACATACGTATTATATGGAGCGAAATTGTGTTACAAATCTTTTATTTCAATGAGCACCACTGCCCCTGTCAGCATCCAGCTACATGCTGGCTGACTTTCTCTCTTGCATGATAGTTTTGCTTTTTTTTTTTTTTTTTTTTCCATTCAGATTTGGAAGTCATTAAATGCTTGGAGAAATTGCTTCTCAGCCTTTTGGCTAAGATCAAGTGTAAGTACCTGGGGAGCCAGGAATGAGTGGGTCAAGCCTGTGGTACAGATGCATGGTTGTTTAATAACAGTTACTGTTTGTTTATGCAGCAGACATGTAGCACTGACAGACACTGCATGTTGTTTAGAAACCAAAATACAGCAGCCCAATAGCTCTGGAGGTGAATATGGCATGTGAGTTGGGAGAGGCTGTGCTTTCTGACATCATGGTCAGGAAAGCCTGGCAGAGAAACTGTGGACCGAGGCAGGTCAGGAGTTGGGTACTTGAGACAGCATCCAAGGCAGGGGGAGCAGTAGAAGTCTTGAGACGTCCCCATCCTTCCTCCTCGGTACCCTTGGGAGATAGGGTCTGGGAACCCTGCATCTGGAGATATTAAAATCCATGGGTGCTCAAGTCCATTGAATAAAATGGTGCAGTCTTTGCATGTAACTTAAGGGGATACTCCCACATGCTTTAAATCATCTCCACATTCCTTATGATATCTAATACAATGTTGATGCTGTGTAAATAGTTTCAAGTACAGTGTAAATGCTCTCTAGAGAGAGAGAGAGAGTTGCCAGCATGAGTCAGGTTCAAGCCTTGCTATTAGAACTGGCTGGAATTTTTTTAAAAAATATTTTGGATCCATGTATAGACTATGGTGCCTTCTGGACTCGGAGAGTAGAGGGAGTGAGAGGCACCCCCAAGGGACAGCTGGAGGCTCTTTGGGACATTTTCTGTCGGTCAGCATTTCTGAGTGAGATTGTACATCTATAAGCAAAATGGGGCCTACCAGCTCTCCTGCAGAGTTTAACAGGAACACTGGGGCCACCACGGGGAGACAAGGCAAAAGTGGTGGCTGGAGAAGGAAGTTTAAAACGGCCATGTCACTTAACTGAGTTTGAGATGTTTCCTTATGTCTAAGGGTGTTAATAGTTATCTCAATGTTTCAGCCAATGATTAAATCAAGTACTAATTTTGTCTTTTGAAAGAAATATAATCATCACCACTTATCGGCAGAGAATAAGTTTCAAGACCCCCAGGGGACATCGGTAACCTCACACAGTATCAAACTCTATATGCACAATGGTTCTTCTATACAAACATACCTGTGATGAAGTTTAGTTTTATAAAAGCACAGTAAGAGATTGGCAACTGCCTAATAATAACAGGAAAGTGAAAGTGAAGTCACTCAGTCGTGTCCAACTCTTTGCAACCCCATGGACTGCAGCTTATTACGCTCCTCTGTCCATGGGATTTCCCAGGCAAGAATTCTGGACTGGATTGCCATTTCCTTCTTCACAGGATCTTCCAGACCCAGGGATTGAACCCGCCTCTCCCGAATTGTCGGCAGACACTTTACCATCTGAGCCACCAGGGAAGGTGTAATAATAACATAGAACAATTATAACAGTATACTTTTATGAAAGTTTTGTGAGTGTAGTCATTATGTAAAATATATTACAGTACTAATTGTGTGATTTTTTTTTCACCCTAACTAAGCGCCTATTATGTTGTGTGTCCATACCTTTTGCAGTTTGAGGTTTGACAGCAAAACTAACCCAGATTTATTTTCTCTTCTTCACATTCACCACAGATATTAGCAACCTCAGCATACCTTTTTTTCTTTTTCTTTTTATATCAAATTGAGAACTTCAATCTTTTCACTTAAAGGTAGCACTTAATGGATTTTCTCTGGCATATCTAAATGGACAGCATCACTCCATTGATGGTTTGTGGCCATTATTGAGTGAAATAAGGATAACTTGGTCACAAGCCCTGTGACATCTCAACAGTCGTTGTGGTAACCGAGTGACAGACGAGTGGGATGTGCAGGAGTAAGCAGCGATTCACATTCTGGGTAGGAGGAAGCAGGATGGTGTGAGATTCCAATCACTCTCCTCAGAATGGCCTGCAATTTAAAACGCATGAGTTATATATTTCTGGAGTTTTCCATCTAATATTCTCGGTGAACAACTGAGGGTTAACTGAAACCACAGAGAGTGACACCTGAGATCAGAGGGGATGACCTTGTCTGGTGATTGCTTTCCGGTGGAAACAACACTAGCAGGGGCCACTTGAAGCCAAAAGTGATTGCAAAATGGCCCATCTCTTCCCGTGTGAGGAAGCACAAGCACCACCACAACCTGAGAAAATGACTGCTGCATCCAAATCCAGAGATAAGGACATGAAGATGCTGAGGTCATTTTTGTTGGAGTGGAGCACATCAGTGAGGATGCTGAAACCCTCTTTGTCAGAGTGATTTCAAGTTCAAAGCCAGTCATTTCTAACATTTTGTACAGAGCGACCAGGGGCTCATCTTCAAGAAGAACGAAAGGCCACGTGAGTCCAGATCCCTCCTGCACGTTGCAACCTGCAAATCTTAGGACCCCAACATCAGAGCCAGCTGCCGTATCACCAGTTTCTCAGTCTGCATGGGGAAGAAGAGGCAGTTCTATTATTTCCGAGCCTTCATCTAAACCTGAATATAAAACGAGCTCTTCGGAAACTGTCCTTCACAATTCAGAATTGCTCTCTCTGCCGCCTCACTGTTTCTCTGGAGCTGTTCTCTCATTAGGAGGCAAGGATGAAAGCCCTCTTAATTCAAAGTGGTGTCCCACTTCAGATGTAAAATTTAACAGTGGAAATCCCCAAAGACCCAAACCCAGCAATGGAATCCCAGGGGGACCTGCCTCCACCATGGCCCTCCAGGTATCTCTCCTGGAAAAACACGATTATGACCTTGGAAGATTCCCCGACCTCACCGAGCCATGTTGATGGTGGGGCATCATGTTCATGGACTCATGCCAATGATCAGGTATGCTTCAGTCTTATGGATCCAGAAGGAACATGTAGTTTGTAAGGGCTGGAGAAAATGGACTTTTTGACTCTTGCAAATCAGAGGAAGACTGTTGATCCCACGAAAGTAAATCTGACCACGTTATTTGATGCCTTTTACTATGGCAGCGTATAAGAGACGACACTAGAACAGAAGACTCACACAGCCTTTAAATGCCTCAGCTGCTTGAGAGTTCTAAACTATGTTAAGTTTATGACCCATCTGAGGAACCATCTAGAGCTTGAGAGGCAGAAGGGTGACAGCTGGGAAATCCAAACTACCTGCCAGCACTGCCACCCCCAGTTTTTCCACCTCGTTCCAGCTGCAGTGTCACACTGAAAGTGTCCATGCTTCCTGGGAGCCCTCCACGGTCTGTAATATCTGTGAATTTTCCTTCAAAACAGATCAGGTTGTCTTACAGCACATGAAGGACCGTCACATACCAGGCAAAATGTCCTATGTGTGCCGTGTTTGCAATTACAGATTGCCAGCCTTTGGCAATGTAGAGGCGTATTTCAGAACATGGCATGGAAGCATGAATAATTTGTTTGTCTGTTTTGCCTCGAAATTTTCAAACTGGTGACATCCTTCATAAATCACGCTTGGAGGCACTGGAACAAGAGGGTCTTTCCATGTTCCAAGTGCTGGCTACAGTGTTTGAACCTGAAGGAAAAGACAGAAATCCAAACCAAGAATCATGTGTCATTCAAAGAGCCAGAACAATTGTGAGGGTTGCCTCCTGAATCAGAGGTCACGATCCGAAGTTCAGTTCAGCTGGGACTAAGAGACACAGCATCCATCATTGTGAGGAACTCTGACTCCCAAGCACCACCCAGAAAAATTGCAAACAATATTGTCTACGAACACAAAATATTCCAGACGTGTTGCAGCAAGGGATCTGGCTAAAAAGTTATGCTCTACCCATCTCCAGAAATTAAAAACAGCCCTATTGATGTTCAGCCAGCTGTATATAAAGACCCTGCCTGGCTTTTGTTGTTCAGTTGCTCAGTCGTGTCTGACTCCCTGTGACCCTATGAACTTCAGTATGCCAGGCTTCCCTGTCCATCACCATCTCCTGAAGCTTGCTCAAGCTCATTCCATTGGGTTGCTGATGCCACCCAACCATCTCATCCTCTGTCATGCCTTCTGCTCCTGCCTTCAATATTTCCCAGGATCAAGGGTTTTTTTCCCAATGAGTTGACTCTTCCCATCAGGAGGCCAAAGTTTTTCACAACTTTTCTTCCAAGGAGTGAGCATCTTTTAATTGCACAGCATCAGTAACAATCTACAGTTATTTTGGAGCCCAAGTAAATAAAGTCTGGCTGTACTGTAACTGAGATTGTATTTGTTTCATCTCTCTACTATCAAGTAGCTTTGAGATCTCCATGTTCCTCCTGGCCATGCTCTGCCCCCTAAAGTAACCGCCTCTCTGACCACTAGCACTGGGGATACATTTTTCTTTGTTTCAAATTTTAAATAAATAGAATCACACAATAGACTTTCTGTTCCCCTGGTCTTGGTTTCCCTTTAAATAAGTGAGATGCATTCTTATCGCATGTAGCTGTGGAACATTCTTTTTCATTGCTGAGTACAATTCCCTCGGATGAATGGGCATAGTCTTATATGCCCATTTTACTGTGCCTGAAATTTGTGGCTTTTATCTTGCCTTTTTGAATGATCTGCTTATGAACCTGTTAGTGTCTTTCACTGTAATTTCTCGAGGATAGCCATATATATATATACATATATATATATATATGTATATATATATATGTGTGTGTGTGTGTGTGTGTATGTATGTATATGTATATATATATGTGTGTGTATATATGTGTGTGTATATATATATATATATATATATATATATATATATATATATATATATATATATATATATGTATGTATGTCTAGACATGAGATTTTCTGATAATGCATGTGGTAATGGTTTAGTTGCTAAGTGGTATTTAACTGTTACAACCCCATAGACTCTAGCCAACCAGGCTCCACTGTCCATAGAATTTCCCAGGCAGGAATGCAACAATGGGTTGGCATTTTCTTCTCCAGAGGATTTTCCTGACCCAGGGTTCCAACCAAGGTCTCCTCCATTGCACGCAGATGTTACTGACTGAGCCATTCTAATATGCAGGTGCAGTCAAATGCTTTCTTCAAACTGATTGAAACAGTGTATATTTCCACTAATACTATTGGCATTTCCATTTCCACTGAACACTTGGCATTGTCAGTCTGTTCATCATATAAATGAGCAGGACCCTGCAGGGCTTTCCCAGTGATAGACCATCCCCTGCCCAACCTCCAACAATGTACCTTGTCTCTTATTTTTAGAAAAACTTTAGGTCCTAGACCTTCCATATGTTTCAAAGAACAAATTTAATTAGAAGTGAAAAACTGCAGAAACAAGAAAAACATCAAGCAAGACAAAAAATAATTTGTTGTTGGGCAGTCGTGTTCACTCTTTGTGATCCCATGGACTGCGGCACACCAGGCTTCTCTATCCTTCACCATCCCCTGGAGCTGGCTCAAGCTCAAATCCATTTAGTCTGTGATGTCCTCTAACCATCTCATTCTCTGTCATCCCCTCCTCCTCCTTCCTTCAATCTTTTCCAGCATTAGGGTGTATTCTAATGAGTCAGCCTTCCCCATAAGGTGGTCAAAGTATTGGAGCTTCACTTTCAGTAACATTCCTTAGAGTGAATATTCTGTGTTGATTTCCTGTAGGACTGACTGGCTTGATCTCACTGTCAGTTCAAGAGAAACTCAAGAATAATCACCAACACCACAGTTCAAACCCATCAGTTCTTTGGTGCTCAGCCATCTTTACGCTCCAACTCTCACATCCATACATGGCTAGTGGACGAACAATAGCCTGGACTACATGGACCTTTGTTGGCAAAGGAATGTCTCTGCTTTTTCATATGCTTTCTAGATTTGTCACAGCTTTTCTTCCAAGGAGCAAGCATCTTTTACTTTCGTGGCTGCACTTACCATCTGCAGTGATGTTGGAACTCAAAAAAAAAATAATGCCTGTCACTGTTTCCATTGTTTCTTCATCTATTTTCCATTAAGTGATGAGATCTTTGACTGTGTGAACCACAACAAACTTTGGAAAATTCTGAAAGAGATGGGAATACCAGACCATCTGACCTGCCTCCTGAGAAATCTGTATGCAGGTCAAGAAGCAACAGTTAGAACTGGACACGGAACAAGGGACTGGTTGCAAATAGGGAAAGGAGTACATCAGATTATGTGCTGATTACAACAAATTATATACTGAGTACAACAGATTATATGCTGTTACCCTGCTTATTTAACTTAAATGCAGAGTACATCATGAAAAACACTGGGCTGGATGAAGCACAATCTGGAATCAAGATTGCTGGAAGAAATAGCGACAACCTCAGATATGAAGATGGTGCCACCCTATTGGCAGAAAATGAAGAGCCTCTTGATGATGGTGAAAGAGGACATTGAAAAGACTGGCTTAAGACTCAACATTCAAAAAATGAAGATCACGACATCTGGTCTGATCACTTTATGGCAAACAAAGGGTGAAGAATTTAAAATAACAGTAGATTTTATTTTCTCAGACTCCAAAATCACTATGGATGGTGAATGTAGCCACAAAATTAAAAGAAGCTAGCTCCTTGGAAGAACAGCGTCAATGTATGGCAAAACCAATACAGTATTGCAAATTAAAATAAAGTAAAAAAAAAAAAAAAGGAAGAAGAAGAATAATAAGAAGAAAGAAATTATATTAAAAAAAAAGTCAATTCTGTGATTTTGGCAGGATTCCATCCCCTCCCCAAGCAGAACACGAAAGTAATAGAAAGCCCACCCACCTAATAATGGGACCCCTTAAGTGCCAAGGTCAGAAAAATGTTTTTTTTTTTTTTAAAAAAGGCATCACTCTGCTGACCAACGTTCTTAAAGTCAAAGCTATGGTGGTTCAGACAGTAAGGAATTCTCTTGCAATGTGGGAGACCTGCTTTCGATCATGGGAAGGACATCCCTGTAGTCCAGTGGAAATACTCGGTGCTCCCAAATTAGGGCATCCAAGTTCATCCCCTGGTCGGGGTATTAGATCCCACAGACTGCAACTTAAAATACCACATGTGACAATTTAAATTCATGCTACCACATGCTACAGTGAAGATTGAAGAGCACTTGTGCTGGAAATAAAAACAAGTGCAGCCAAGTAAATGAATAAATATTTGATAGAAAGAAAGAAAAAATATATGAGAATTCCTTGTTTGTTCAGTGGTTAGGACTTGATGTTTTCACTGTCAATGGCCAGGGTTCAACACCTGGTAGTGAAACTAAGATCCCACAGGTTCTGTGGCATGAGCAAAAACAAACAAACATAATAATAATAATTAAAAAAAAAAAAGAAAGATAACTGAGGAGGACAGAACTCCCAAAGTTTGAAGCAATATCACTGCAAACAGGCTGAGGATAGAGTAAGGATGGCCAGGAACCCAAAGTGCAAGAGTGGCACGCCTGTAATTCACAAGCCACTTTAATGTTGTGGTTTAGGCTCTTCCTTCTCCTGTTTCTGAACCTAAATAACTTATTGCTCCTAAGAGAAATTGTTATGGGCAAAACACTATTTGAACTGTATGGTAGTGATAATGGCAAATTTTTGAAACAGAGCTAAAGCAGTTTCATGTGTTAATGTGCATTATATTTGAAAAGAAGAAAGGTTGGCCAAACAATGACCTATGTTAGTGCTATTCACAGACATTTCTGCAGGAATAGAAACATTTTAAGTAATTATTACATATATTTCTTAATAAGACGATCAGCTTTTCACAAATGTACATTTTTCTCTTCTATGAGGCGACCTGTTTATATCCTTTATCATGGTGGGATTTTTTTTTTTTTTTTTGGCCTTGCTGTGAGGATTAAGGGATCTTAGATCTTCAACCAGGGATTGAATCTCTGCCCCTGCAGTGGAAGCACAAATCCCTAACAACCGTATCACTAAGGAATTCTCAATGTAAAGGTTTTCTCTGTCCTTGTCTAATATGCCACTTTGGAAATGTTAAAATGTAGCTAGTGTGACTGAGGTATTAAAATTTTGTGTATGTTCAGCCACTTCAGTCTGTCCAACTCTTTGCAACCCCATCAATGTAGCGCACCAGGCTCCTCTGTCCATAGGATTCTCAGGCAATAATACTGGAGTGGGTTGCCATTTCCCTTTGCAGGGGATCTTCCTGACCCAGGGGTTGAACCCACGTATTTTACATCTCCTGTACTTGCAGGAAAGTTCTTTACCACAGCACTGGGAACCACAACTGGGAAACCTATTAAGTCTTTAATTTAATTAATTTAAAATCAAAAGATTTGGGGAGGAGGGAAAGATGGCGGAGGAATAGGACGGGAAGATCACGTTCTCCCTCACTAATTCCTCAAAAGAACATTTCAACCCCGAGCAAAGTCCACAAAACAACTTCTGTAGGCTGGCAGAGGACATCAGGCAACCAGAAAAGCAGACCATTGTCTTCAAAAACAGGTAGGAAAAAATATAAAAGACGAAAAAGGAGACAAAGGAGGTGGGGAGGGAGCTCCGTCCCGGGAAGGGAAGCCCGTCCCGGGAAGGGAATTTTAAGAAGAGAGGTTTCCAAACACCAGGAAACACTCTCCCTGCCGAGTCTGTGGCGAGCCTTGGAAACACAGAGGGCAACATAACAGGAAGGAAAAATAGATAAATAATTAAAACCAAGAGATTACAAGCCCACCAGTAACTCCCCCAGCGGAAAAGCAGCACAGACGCCTGCATCCGCCATTGGGAAGTGGGGGCAGGGCAGGGACGCGCGGGAGGCGTGGGCTGCAGAGCTTTGTAAGAATCGGGCAGGAACGCCCCAAGCTCCACCAGAACGATCTAACTTGGGCTAGCAAACCAGACTGTGGGATAGCTACCACGCGAAAAGCTCGAACATAAGACACTGCCAGGACCCAGCACAGAACAAAGGACGGAACGGAAAAAGCCAGCTGCAGACCATTCCCCGCCGGGGACAGGCAGCCAGAGCCATAAGGACTGGAAAGGGGCAATTGCAGACCCGGAGAGACTTTACTTACCTAACTACAAGCAGGCTCCTTTGCTAAGACTTCTGGGGGGTTCTGGACAGTCACAGTCTGCCTCACGGGGTGCGCCAGCGGTCCACCCAGAGAGCTGAGCGGCAGCGGCGGAAAAGGTGACAAGCCGCGGCGATTGCGCTCGCCAAACTCCTGAGCTACTCGGACCTGGGAAGGGCACAAAGCGCAGTCCCAGCCGCATTTGTGCCTCTGAGGGCTGCCTGAGGGCCGAACCTGAGCGGCTTGGACCGGGGAAGTGCACGCAGCCTAGGGCCGGCCCCAGACGGTTCCCGGCTGAGCATCATAGAGCCGGAGTGGTTTGTGCACCGCGAGAAAGGACAGGTCAAGCGGGGCAGAGATACTGTGTACACACGACAGTGCTATTTGTTTGCAGCATCCCCCCTCCCCACAGCGCGACTGAACTAGTGAGCCTAAAAACCAGCAAACAGAAGACGTTAAACAGAGGGAACCACCTTGGAAGTGAGCCCACACGGCCCATAACATCAGAGAAGAGCCAGATATATTTTTAATTTTTTAATATTTTTAAAATCATTCTTTTTTTTTTTTTGCCTTTTGCTTTTTTTTTTCTTTTTTTTCCGAGCTTTTTTTTAATTGTTAAGTCTTCTATTTCTCCTCTAATTTTTTTTTCTATAACCTAGTATTACTATTTTTAAAAAAAAAAGACTTTTTTTTTTTTTTAAGGCAAACACCATATATACTCTTTGGATGGTTGTTGGTGTTTTGTTTTGTGTTGTTTTTGTTTGTTTGTTTTTTAATAATTCTTTTTTTTTTCTTTCTTCGTTTTTCCTTCTGCTTTTCTTTAATATTGTATCTTTGAAAATCCAACCTCTACTCCAGATTTTTAATCTTTGTTGTCAATTTTGTACATTTAAAAACCCAAACTTCACTACCCAAGTTTACCTGAGAGCGAGATTACTGGCTTGTCCACTCTCTCCTCCTCTGGTCTCTCCTTTTTCTCCACCAGGTGGCCTCTGTCTCTTTTCTCCCCCATCTCTTCTCTATCCAACTCTGTGAATCTCTGTGTGTTCCAGACGGTAGAGAGCACCTAAGGAACTGGTTACTGGCAGGATTTGTCTCTCTCCTACTCATTCCTCTCTCTTATCCTCCTGGTCACCTCTGTCTACTTCCTCCCTCTCCTCTTCCCTGTATAACTCTGTAAATACCTCTGAGCGGTCCAGACTATAGAGCGCACATAAGGAAGTGACTACTGGCTAGCTTGCTCTCTCCTCTCTTGATCTCACCACATCTCATTCCAGTTACCTCTAACTACCCCCTCCATCTTCTCTTCTCCCCCTCCATCTTCTCTTCTCCTTGTAACTCAGTGAACCTCTCTGAGTGTCCCTCAAGGTGGAGAAACTTTTCATCTTTAACCTAGATGTTTTATCATCGGTGCTGTATAGATGGAGAAGTCTAGAGGCTACTGTGAAAATAAAACTGAAAACCAGAAGCAGGAAGCTTAAACCCAAAGCCTGAAAACATTAGAGAACTCTTGAATTCAGGGAACATTAAGCAATAGGAGCTCATCAAAAGCCTTCATACCTACACTGAAACCAAGCTCCACCCAAGGGCCAACAAGTTCCAAAACAAGACATACCACTCAAATTCTCCAGCAACACAGGAACACTCCCCTGAGCCTCAATATACAGGCAGCTCAAAATTATCCCAAAACCTTTGATGTCTCATAACCCATTACGGGTCACTCCACTGCACTCCAGAGAGAAGAAACCCAGCTCCACCCACCAAAACTCCAACACAAGCCTCCCTAACCAGGAAACCTTGACAAGCCACTGATAGAACCCCACCCAAAGTGAGGAAGCTCCATAATAAAGAGAACTCCACAAATTATCAGAATACAAAAAGGCCACCCCAAACGCAGCAATATAACCAAGATGAAGAGACAGAGGAATACTCAGCAGGCAAAGGAACAGGAGAGTTGCCCACCAAATCAAACAAAAGAGGAAGAAGTAGGGAATCTACCGGAGAAGGAATTCCGAATATTGATAGTGAAAATGATCCAAAATCTTGAAATCAAAATGGAAACACAGATAAATAGCCTAGAGACAAGGATTGAGAAGATGCAAGAAAGGTTTAACAAGGACCTAGAAGAAATAAAAAAGAGTCAAAATATAATGAATAACACAATAAATGAGATCAGAAACACTCTGGAGGCAACAAATAGTAGAATAACGGAGGCAGAAGATAGGATTAGTGAAATAGAAGATAGAATGGTAGAAATAAATGAATCAGAGAGGAAACAAGAAAAACGAATTAAAAGAAACGAGGACAATCTCAGAGACCTCCAGGACAATATGAAACGCTCCAACATTCGAATTATAGGAGTCCCAGAAGAAGAAGACAGAAAGAAAGATCATGAGAAAATCCTTGAGGAGATAATAGTTGAAAACTTCCCTAAAATGGGGAAGGAAATAATCACCCAAGTCCAAGAAACACAGAGAGTCCCAAATAGGATAAACCCAAGGCGGAACACCCCAAGACACATATTAATCAAATTAACAAAGATCAAACACAAAGAACAAATATTAAAAGCAGCAAGGGAAAAACAACAAATAACACACAAGGGGATTCCCATAAGGATAACAGCTGATCTTTCAATAGAAACTCTTCAGGCCAGGAGGGAATGGCAAAACATACTTAAAGTGATGAAAGAAAATAACCTACAGTCCAAATTACTGTACCCAGCAAGGATCTCATTCAAATACGAAGGAGAAATCAAAAGCTTTACAGACAAGCAAAAGCTGAGAGAATTCAGCACCACCAAACCAGCTCTTCAACAAATTCTAAAGGATATCCTCTAGACAGGAAACATGAAAAGGGTGTATAAACCCGAACCCAAAACAATAAAGTAAATGGCAACGGGATCATACTTATCAATAATTACCTTAAACGTAAATGGGTTGAACGCCCCAACCAAAAGACAAAGACTGGCCGAATGGATACAAAAACAAGACCCCTCTATATGCTGCTTACAAGAGACCCACCTCAAAACAAGGGACACATACAGACTGAAAGTGAATGGCTGGAAAAAGATATACCACGCAAATAGAGACCAAAAGAAAGCAGGAGTGGCAATACTCATATCCGATAAAATAGACTTTAAAACAAAGGCTGTGAAAAGAGACAAAGAAGGCCACTACATAATGATCAAAGGAACAATCCAAGAAGAAGATATAACAATTATAAATATATATGCACCCAATATAGGAGCACCACAATATGTAAGACAAATGCTAACAAGTATGAAAGGGGAAATCAACAATAACACAATAATAGTGGGACACTTTAATACCCCACTCACACCTATGGACAGATCAACTAAACAGAAAATTAACAAAGAAACGCAAACTTTAAATGATACATTAGATCAGATAGACCTAATTGATATCTATAGGACATTTCACCCCAAAACAACGAATTTCACCTTTTTTTCAAGTGCTCATGGAACCTTCTCCAGGATAGATCACATCCTGGGCCATAAATCTAAACTTGATAAATTCAAAAAAATCGAAATCATTCCAAGCATCTTTTCTGACCATAATGCATTAAGATTAGATCTCAATTACAGGAGAAAAACTATTAAAAATTCCAACATATGGAGGTTGAACAACACACTTCTGAATAACCAACAAATCACAGAAGAAATCAAAAAAGAAATCAAAATATGCATAGAAACTAATGAAAATGAAAACACAACAACCCAAAACCTGTGGGACACTATAAAAGCAGTGCTAAGAGGAAAGTTCATAGCAATACAGGCATACCTCAAGAAACAAGAAAAAAGTCAAATAAATAACCTAACTCTACAACTAAAGCAACTAGAAAAGGAAGAGTTGGAGAACCCCAGAGTGAGTAGAAGGAAAGAAATCGTAAAAATTAGGGGAGAAATAAATGCAAAAGAAACAAAAGAGACCATAGCAAAAATCAACAAAGCCAAAAGCTGGTTCTTTGAAAGGATAAATAAAATTGACAAACCATTAGCCAGACTCATCAAGAAGCAAAGAGAGAAAATCAAATCAATAAAATTAGAAATGAAAATGGAGAGATCACAACAGACAACACAGAAATACAAAGGATCATAAGAGACTACTATCAGCAGTTGTATGCCAATAAAATGGACAACGTGGAAGAAATGGACAAATTCTTAGAAAAGTACAATTTTCCAAAACTGAACCAGGAAGAAATCGAAAATCTTAACAGACCCATCACAAGCACGGAAATTGATACTGTAATCAGAAATCTTCCAGCAAACAAAAGCCCAGGTCCAGATGGCTTCACAGCTGAATTCTACCAAAAATTTCGAGAAGAGCTAACACCTATCCTACTCAAACTCTTCCAGAAAATTGCAGAGGAAGGTAAACTTCCAAACTCATTCTATGAGGCCACCATCACCCTAATACCAAAACCTGACAAAGATGTCACAAAAAAAGAAAACTACAGGCCAATATCTCTGATGAACATAGATGCAAAAATCCTCAACAAAATTCTAGCAATCAGAATCCAACAACACATTAAAAAGATCATACACCATGACCAAGTGGGCTTTATCCCAGGGATGCAAGGATTCTTCAATATCCGCAAATCAATCAATGTAATTCACCACATTAACAAATTGAAAAATAAAAACCATATGATTATCTCAATAGATGCAGAGAAGGCCTTTGACAAAATTCAACATCCATTTATGATAAAAACTCTCCAGAAAGCAGGAATAGAAGGAACATATCTCAACATAATAAAAGCTATCTATGACAAACCCACAGCAAACATTATCCTCAATGGTGAAAAATTGAAAGCATTTCCCCTAAAGTCAGGAACAAGACAAGGGTGTCCACTTTCACCGCTACTATTCAACATAGTTCTGGAAGTTTTGGCCACAGCAATCAGAGCAGAAAAAGAAATAAAAGGAATCCAAATTGGAAAAGAAGAAGTAAAACTCTCACTGTTTGCAGATGACATGATCCTCTACATGGAAAACCCTAAAGACTCCACCAGAAAATTACTAGAGCTCATCAATGAATATAGTAAAGTTGCAGGATATAAAATCAACACACAGAAATCCCTTGCATTCCTATACACGAATAATGAGAAAGTAGAAAAAGAAATTAAGGAAACAATTCCATTCACCATTGCAACGAAAAGAATAAAATACTTAGGAATATATCTACCTAAAGAAACTAAAGACCTATATATAGAAAACTATAAAACACTGATGAAAGAAATCAAAGAGGACACTAATAGATGGAGAAATATACCATGTTCATGGATTGGAAGAATCAATATAGTGAAAATGAGTATACTACCCAAAGCAATTTACAAATTCAATGCAATCCCTATCAAGCTACCAGCCACATTTTTCACAGAACTAGAACAAATAATTTCAAGATTTGTATGGAAATACAAAAAACCTCGAATAGCCAAAGCAATCTTGAGAAAGAAGAATGGAACTGGAGGAATCAACTTGCCTGACTTCAGGCTCTACTACAAAGCCACAGTCATCAAGACAGTATGGTACTGGCACAAAGACAGACATATAGATCAATGGAACAAAATAGAAATCCCAGAGATAAATCCACACACATATGGACACCTTATCTTTGACAAAGGAGGCAAGAATATACAATGGAGTAAAGACAATCTCTTTAACAAGTGGTGCTGGGAAAACTGGTCAACCACTTGTAAAAGAATGAAACTAGATCACTTCCTAACACCGCACACAAAAATAAACTCAAAATGGATTAAAGATCTAAATGTAAGATCAGAAACTATAAAACTCCTAGAGGAGAACATAGGCAAAACACTCTCAGACATAAATCACAGCAGGATCCTCTATGATCCACCTCCCAGAATACTGGAAATAAAAGCAAAAATAAACAAATGGGATCTAATTAAAATTAAAAGCTTCTGCACAACAAAGGAAAATATAAGCAAGGTGAAAAGACAGCCTTCTGAATGGGAGAAAATAATAGCAAATGAAGCAACTGACAAACAACTAATCTCCAAAATATACAAGCAACTTCTGCAGCTCAACTCCAGAAAAATAAACGACCCAATCAAAAAATGGGCCAAAGAACTAAATAGACATTTCTCCAAAGAAGACATACGGATGGCTAACAAACACATGAAAAGATGCTCAACATCACTCATTATTAGAGAAATGCAAATCAAAACCACAATGAGGTACCACTTCACACCAGTCAGAATGGCTGCGATCCAAAAATCTGCAAGCAATAAATGCTGGAGAGGGTGTGGAGAAAAGGGAACCCTCCTACACTGTTGGTGGGAATGCAAACTAGTACAGCCACTTTGGAGAACAGTGTGGAGATTCCTTAAAAAATTGCAAATAGAACTACCTTATGACCCAGCAATCCCACTTCTGGGCATACACACCGAGGAAACCAGAATTGAAAGAGACACATGTACCCCAATGTTCATCGCAGCACTGTTTATAATAGCCAGGACATGGAAACAACCTAGATGTCCATCAGCAGATGAATGGATAAGAAAGCTGTGGTACATATACACAATGGAGTATTACTCAGCCGTTAAAAAGAATTCATTTGAATCAGTTCTGATGAGATGGATGAAACTGGAGCCGATTATACAGAGTGAAGTAAGCCAGAAAGACAAACACCAATACAGTATACTAACACATATATATGGAATTTAGGAAGATGGAAATGACGACCCTGTATGCAAGACAGGGAAAGAGACACAGATGTGTATAACGGACTTTTGGACTCAGAGGGAGAGGGAGAGGGTGGGATGATTTGGGAGAATGCCATTCTAACATGTATACTATCATGTGAATTGAATCGCCAGTCTATGTCTGACGCAGGATGCAGCATGCTTGGGGCTGGTGCATGGGGATGACCCAGAAAGATGTTATGGGGAGGGAGGTGGGAGGGGGGTTCATGTTTGGGAATGCATGTAAGAATTAAAGATTTTAAAATTAAAATAAAATAAAATAAAATAAAAGTATACTTATGCTCAAAAAAAAATAAAATAAAATCAAAAGATTTGGCTAGAAGAACCAGATCTTCCTTATAAATGAGTTTCAATTAACTTGTATACTCAGTAATGTTTGTGTCTCTTAGATATTGTCCTCAAGATGAGGTTCCATGCCCCTCCCTAAGTGTAAGCTGGGTTTAGTGGCTTGTTTCCAAAGAACAGAATATGTCAGCAGGAAGGACACAACTTTATGGCAGAGTAACTAGTGGTAAGTGATATTGATGGTATGAATCCTTGATGGGAAGTGATGAGAAAGATATTTTCCCTTGGAGGTATAGTTCTAAGATTATATAAACCCCAGGGCAATCAGGAAACATACCAAACCCATAGAGAGGGTCATTCTGCAAAATTCCTGTCCCTGAAGGACTCCTGAAAATTGTCAAAAGTCATGAAAAACAAGGAAAATTTAAGAAGCTGCTATAGACCAGAGTAAGCTAAGGGACGTATTTGTAGCTTTTTGCTATATATCCTCGTGCAGTTCAGTATCCTATATGGGAATATGAAACTGGGAAAGAACATTTGCGGAAGAGCTGGTAAAATGTGAATAAAACCTGGAACTTAGTTAAAGGTACCCTACTGAAAGATGCTGGAATAAAGGAGGTCATTTCACATATACACATTTTAGGCATTGCAAGTATTTTCTCTACATAAAACCCACTTCATTTTGACTTCTCTGAGATGGAAATCTAAAGTATGACTTAACTGAATGGAAATCTTCAAATACAAAGGATCAATAATATTTAGACTGTGTCATCTGACTATAATGCAATAATGAGAAATTGACAAAGAAACATCTTTTAAAATGCCATTCATTTGGAAAATATCAATAACTATATTAATACATAATATATATCTCCATGGAATTTTCATGCAAGACTACTGGAGCAGATTGCCATTATTTTCTCCAGGGGACTTTCCTGACCTGGGATCGAACCCAGGCCTCTTGTGTCTCCTGCATTGGCTGGGAAGTGATTTAGCAGTTGAGTGACCAGGGAAGTCCATACAATATATAGTGTTGTCTTAAGAAGAGAATATTAGGAAATACTTGGAAGTGAATGATAATGAACATTCTATTCAGCAAAAATTGTGGGACACAGTTAAATTTGTACAGGGAAACAATGGAAACAGTAGCAGACTTTATTTTCTTGGGGTCCAAAAGGATTGTGGATGGTGACTGCAGCCATGAGCTTAAAAGATATGTGGCCCTTGGAAGAAAAGCTATGACAAACCTAGACAGCATATTAAAAAGCAGAGACATTTCTTTGCTGACAAAGTCCATCTAGTCACAACTATGGTTTTTCTAGCAGTCATGTATGGATGTGACAGTTGGATCATAAAGAAGGCTGAGTGCTGTAGATTTGATGCTCTTGAACTGTGGTGTTGGAGAAGACTCTTGAGAGTCCCTTGGACAGCAAGATCCAACCAGTCAATCCTAAGGGAAGTCAACTCTGAATATTCCCTGGAAGGACTGGTTTTGAAGCTGAAGACCCAATAGTTTGGCCACCTGATGTGAAAAGCCAAGTCATTGGAAAATACCTCGATGCTGGGAAAGACTGAGGGCAGGAGAAGAAGGGGGCAGCAAAGGATGAGATGTTTGGATGGCATCACCAACTCAATGGACATGAGTTTGAGCAAACTCCAGGAGACAGTGAAGGACAGGGAAGCCTGGTGTGCTGCATGCAGTCCACGGGGTTGCAAAGAGTCCAACATGACTGAGGGGCTGAACAACAACAACAAATTAAGGTAAATTTGTAACGTTACATATAAAAGAAATGAGAGTTGCAAATAATTATCTCAAAAACTTGTAAAGATGAGCAACAGAACAAACATAGTGATAAGAAGGAATGAAATTAGAAAAGAATGAAAACTGAATGTAATAGAGAAGAAAATACTGTAACAAAACCGAAACTTTATTCTCCCATATGACTACTAGGAGACTGCCAGCAGAACAGGACATCTTAAGAAGATGCCGTAAAGGGCCAAAAGAGAAATATTTTAGGCTTTGTGAATATGATCATTGGTGATTCATCAAGTTTTCAGCCATAGGTAATAACCAAAGAAACTGGCATGTCCCTGTTCCAACTTTAAGGACTCCAAATTGAATTTCACACGATTTTCATGTCAGCAAATAATATTCTTTTCTCTTTCCCTCAGCCATTAAAAGTGTAAAGCTCTAAAATTAAAAAATATATATATATATATATATATATATATATATATATATATATATATATATATATATATAAAGAAGAAGAAGAAGGAGAAGAAGAAGTAAAGCTCATTCTCAGCTCACTATCAGTTCAGTTCAGTCCAGTCGCTCAGTCGTGTCGGACTCTTTGCGACCCCATGAATCGCAGCACGCCAGGCCTCCCTGTCCATCACCACATTCTGGAGTTCACTCAGAGTCGCGCCCATCGAGTTAGTGATGCCATCCGGCCATCTCATCCTCGGCCGTCCCCTTCTTCTCCTGCCCCAAATCCCTCCCAGCATCAAAGCCTTTTGTAATGATTCAATTCTTCGCATGAGGTGGCCAAAGTCCTGGAGTTTCAACTTTAGCACCATTCCTTCCAAAGAAATCCCAGGGTTGCTCTCCTTCAGAATGGACTGGTTGGATCTCCTTGCAGTCCAAGAGACTCTCAAGAGTCTTCTCCAACACTACAGTTCAAAAACATCAATTTCTGCTGTCTCTGTTTTTACAAATATGTTGTACAAATATTTCACAAATATTTTCACAAATATTTTGTACAAATATTTTGGCATATTTTTTTTTGTTTTTATTTTTAAATAATCATATCGTATTCACCAGGACTTCTAAACAGTGATGTGTAGATGGATTTTCTTTTCCTGAGTACACAAAAAGCAATCAGTATCTGGCTTAATAAACTTCCATTTATGTTTTTTAAATCTTGAAGATAATTGTTTTATTGCATAGTTTGCAACATTTGTTGAGACATTTACTTTTCTTTCTTTCTCCCTTCCTTTCCTATTCTTCCTTTCGTCCCCTGTCTCTCTTCCTCTTTCTTTCCTTCCCTTTCATTTCCCAGATTTTTGCTTGACTGGACCTTTCCTGAAACAAAAGTAATTCCACACAGGGTTGAACATTATCCTCTCAGAATACCATTCCATTTATCATTTCCAGTATTGGAGTCAACCTCCTGCTCCCCTTATTAGATCTTCCACAGTTGTATCAATGTCTCTGATTTTCTTTTTCCAAGAAGCAGCTCTTATTTTATTTTCCCAACAAGTTTTATTTCTGTTGTTTTCTATTTTTGTTTCAATTCATGTATATCTTCTACTTTCTTCAGGATTTTTTTTTCTTTATAATGTTGTATTTCAAATGCTTTCTTTACAATTTTTTTCCTTTAGTTATATTTGATTTACAATGTTGAGTTTCAGGTGTATATCAGAGTGATTTTGTTATGCAGATATATATCTATTCTTTTCTGGGTTCATTTTCCATTATAGGTTATTGCATGATATTGAGGATTTCTTTTCTTTTCTTTTTTTTTTTTTCTTTTTTGCCCCCAAAGAGGGTTTAGGGCTTGACCTACCTTTATATAGCAATTTTGTCTGAATCACTAATATTTGTATGTATGCACTTTTTAAATTAATATTTCATTCTCTATGATTTTTGGCAAGTTAATTCCAAAGATTTCACTATTTGCATGCTGAATGTTTTCACGTATAGTTTACTGAGAATTAAGTTTTCCTTGGAACTCTGATGGTATGTGTGTATATACACTGACATATCTATATACACATCCTTTTCAGATTACTACATTTTTTAAGATATGTTAACATATTTTAAAAGATATTTTGTTTGTATGGTAAAAACACGAAATGTTTTAATTCTAGAAATTTGTTCCCCCAGATGAATATAGTATAAAGAGTAAATATATAAAACTATATTCCTTTGAGAATAATCCTTACTAACAGAACTTGAAAATGTTAAAAAAAAATTCATAACACTTACTAAAGGTGGCAAGAAAAACTTTATTCAAGGTGAGAGTACTACAGTGGGGTATGATAATATGGGAGAGAGATTGAGCTTGTGTCTGACTCCAGCAGGGATGCAGCTGGGATTTATACCTAAGGAACAAGGTGGGTCCATGGGATTGCAAAGAGAGACTGGGAGACTGAAAAGCAATGGACAACAACTACAGAGTGGGTGTCAGTGGATGAAAACTTATTAAGAGGACCCTAAGGGTGAGGGTGGATTCTGGCTCAACTGAGAGGATCATTGCTGAGGCTAGGCTAGGCTGATAAGATATTCAGGTGAGTGGAAAGTTATGACCAACCTAGATAGCATATTCAAAAGAAGAGACATTACTTTGCCAACTAAGGTCCGGCTAGTCAAGGCTATGGTTTTTCTAGTAGTCATGTATAGATGTGAGAGTTAGACTGTGAAGTAGGCTGAGCACCAAAGAGTTGATGTTTTTGAACTGTGGTGTTGGAGAAGACTCTTGAGATTCCCTTGGACTGCAAGGAGATCCAGCCAGTCCATTCTAAAGAAGACCAGCTCTGGGAGTTCTTTGGAAGGAATGATGCTAAAGGTGAAACTCCAGTACTTTGGCCACCTCATGCGAAGTGTTGACTCGTTGGAAAAGACTTTGATGCTGGGAGGGGTTGGGGGCAGGAGGAGAAGGGGATGACAGAGGATGAGATGGCTGGATGGCATCACTGACTCGATGGATGTGAGTCTGAGTGATCTCTGGGAGTTGGTGATGGACAGGGAGGCCTGGCATGCTGCGATTCATGGGGTCGCAAAGTGTCGGACACAACTGAGCGACTGAACTGAACTGAGAAGGTATTTGATCTGATACTGAGGGTGGTCAGATCAAGGGTGTTTTCTAAACTGAAGTAGCAGATTCTGGCTTAGATTGGACTAAATGGACAGGCGCCCCTGGATAAAGACATTGCCCAAATTTGGCAGTGCATTAATGAACTACTGCTGCCTAACAAATTATCCCAAACTAATAGCTTAACACAATATTATCTCATACTGCTGCTGAGAGTTGTGAATCCAGGAGTAATTCAGCTGAGTGATCTGGCTCAGTGTTTCATGCGGTTGCCATCATCTGAAGCCTTGACACGGGCTCATGGATTACCTTCCAAGATGGCTTACTCACATAGCTGTTGAAACCAGTTTCCTTGCTGGCTGTTGGGAGAAAGCCTCGGTTCTTTCACATGGGCCTCTCCACTGGGTTACCTCAGTGTTCTCAAAGTACGACTAAGCTGGCTTCTAGAGTGAGTGCTCCAAGAGGATGAGCAAGGAGACTGCAGTGACTTTTATGACCAAGTCGCAGGCACTTCATTGTTCATTTATACAATATTCTGACATTAGAAATGAACCACTTAGTCCACCACACATGTGAAGGGGAGAAGGAAAGGATTTGTGAACATAATTTAAAACCACGTGGTACACGCATGACCACAAATTGTTTACATACCTGTAAGTCCAAAATGCATTTTCCTGCCAATGCTTTCAAATAATTTATCCATTATGGCTTTAACTTGACGCTCAGAACCTTTCGTCTAAGTCAGGTCTAGATATGGATCAGGGTCCCACTTGTACAGTATCTCAAGTGTTCTGTCGCTCAGTTGTGTCCTACTCTTTGCGACCCCATGGACTGCAGCACTGCGGGCTTCCCTTTCCATCAACTCCAGGAGCTTGCTGAAACTCAAGCCCATTGAGTCGATGATGCTATTCAACAACCCCATCCTCTGCTGTCCCCTTCTCCTACCTTCAGTCTTTCCCGCATCATGGTCTTTGCCAGTGAGTCAGTTATTCGCATCAGGTAGCCAGAGCATTGGAGCTTCAGCTTCAGCATCAGTCCTTCCAATGAATATGCAGGACAGATTTACTTTAGGATTGACTGGTTTCATCTTCTTGCAGTCCAAGTGCCTCTCAAGTCTTCTCCAACATATCAGTTCAAATTATAAAAGTGTAGCTCCTCTAGACCTGAGGATGTGTGAACAAAAGAGATGAGTTAATCTGCTCACTTTCACAGCCAACATACAGTGGTGGATCAGACAGATAAGCTTCATAGACACTCCTGTTCCAGGAAGGGGAGGGGAGACGGGAGTCAATAGTAGCCGTTCTGAAATCCCATGGGTTCTTTTTGGCAGTCCTTTGCTTAGGACTTAAGCCCTGGAAACTTCCTAGGCTTTAGTCTCTGAATTTTTAATTCTGCCCTCTGACATGATTCCATTGCAGGAAAGGTGGCTAGTATATGGTTACAGTGAAACGGTCTCCCTAGCCTGCTTCCTGCTTGTAAAAGGTAGAAGTCCAGAGCTCTTATTTTGTACTATTGCTGGTCCTTTCAGTCCGAGCTGAACTTAAATATGTTATCTTAAAAACTTGATGTGCCTCCTGATAATCTTACTGGTGTTCATGGCAAAGCACCTCACTCCAAAGCCACAATCACACATGTTTTCATAACAAGGTCTACTCTGTCTTGGTTTTCTGCTGAGATAGCTGAGGGATAACACCCTGAGCTTTGGTAGAAGTCTTATTGTGTGATTGAAAAGATCTCTGAGTGACACCCATAAACTCTTTGTAGGGCATTGGCCTGACTAAATAAAGCCATGAAGCATCCCCTTCCAGCTTTCTGAGGCTTAATAAAGAATTTTACAGTCATACTCGTCTTTAGAGCACCTTAATTAAAAAAAAAAAATAATAATACTATGGCGAAGCACTGGCGTATGGGTGGGGTAAAATGTTATATTTAGACCACCTTGTCTCAATGTGCTGGATATGATCTTGCTTGAAAACCATTAATTTTAGCATCTGCTGTCATCTTAACAGAGTGGAAAATTTCCAAATCAGCAAGTTCTGTCTGCCTTTTTTTTTTTTTTTAATAATCTTTATCTTAAACATTTTTTTTTAATTCCCCTTTATATTTTACTATAGGCAGCAAGAAGAAACCAAGAAGCACTTTTGGCTGTTTGGATGGAAATCCTCTTAGCTAGATAACTCAATTAATTAAGTACAGTTTGTTCTCCCAGCTCATTGGGTACATTTTCTACTTTTCATAAACTGCAGGTGTAGTGGACTTTCATCTTCACACTCCCCAGGCTCTTTCCTCCTGCCTCTCCTTTCTGCCAGGCATCCTAGGTGCACCACTGTGATTCCACTTAGAACATGTTCACTCAATGAGATAACGGGGATCGATTCCCTGGCTTCAGTGCTTCTACTGGCCAGAGACTATGTACCTTTCCCTAAGAACTTCATGTTTTCGCTATCCAACTTCCATCACCTGGCTAGGTCAGTTGCGACAGCTCATACTCACAAGTGTACTGACAGGGACTTCTATGTGCACACGTGAACAAACATACGCATGTACACAATAACATCGCTGAGAGGAAACTTTTCCATATGCAGAAGTACAAGCTTTCTTTTCCAGGAACATGAATTTGGTAAGCGCTCAAATTTCTACGTGCACATGTGCACAATCATGTGCATGTATGCAGTAACATCGCTGAAGGGAAACTTGTCAATATGCAGAAGTACAAGCTTTCTTTATCAGGAACATGAATTTTGGCAAGCACTCAAATTTCTACGCGCACATGTGCACAATAATGCGCGTGCACACAGTAACATCCCTGAGAGGAAACTTGTTCATATGCAGAAGTACAAGCTTTCTTTTTCAGGAACATGAATTTTGGAAAGCACTCGAATTTCTGTGTGCACATGTGCACAAACATACGTGTGTACGCAGTAACATCGCTGAGAGGAAACTTGTCCATATGCAGAAGTACAAGCTTTCTTTTTTCAGGAAGATTAATTTTGTTAAGCACTCAAATTTCTACACGCACATGTGCATAAACATATGCATTTACACAGTAACATCGCTGAGAGGAAACTTTTCCAGATTCAGAAGTAAAAGCTTTCTTTTTCAGGAATATGCGTTTTGGTAAGCACCCAAATTTCTCTGTCCTGGTTGTTTTTTCACTTGCTCATCGTTCATGTCACGTTGCACTTCTAACTCTGTGGCTTATTCTCAAAAGTTACAGAATCTTGGCATTTGGTGTTGACAGGGACTGACGTGCAGAGCAGCGGGCATGGTTGGAAGCACTTGCTATAAACAGCTCTATAGCATGCATCTGCATTCTGCATTCTCCCATCACCTTGGACAGCTTCACAGTACCAGTCACGTTGGCCTGATCCATTGCCTGTGCATTCCTTCAGGGGACCAGAAAACAAGGACCTCTGAGCTCAGCTGACTTGAAGAACTGCTTTCTCAGTATGCGCCTATCTAGGTCATTCCTTGTCAATGGCTGTGCCCCTTTTGCTAGCCTACCACCCCTTACAGCCCACAACATTCTGAGTGAGGCCCCCTGTTCTTCCTATCTGTGTAGCTTTCTGTGTGCACCTGTCTACCTGTGCCCCCATGTGCTATCTCCATGTAGTAGGAAAAGATCAAAGAGACTCCTGAGCCTTCAAAAGCCCCCAGGGACAGTGATAGGCCTGGGTCTGATCCAAGGTTGTGAAGAAGGTGCACATGGATACAGGGTCTCTTCTGATACAAAGAGTGGAACCTGAGGCTGTAAAAGTAAGGTGGCATCCCTATACGGTGTCCCTTCTGTTTAACACTATCCATGCACGCGGAGTCCCCAGACAGATGATGCCCTGGGAAACCTTCACTTTCTTGGCCCAGAGCTAATGCCTCCCTTGGGCAGAAAGCAGCTTTTCTGTCTCAAAAACAAGAGGGCTTGAACCACCCAGGCCGCAGTGATTTGATAAATGCCAAGGCTCTCTTCAGTTGCTCTCATTAGGCCCAGGTAGGACTCCCTACAGTCACACATCCCTGTTTCCCTACTCAGCCCCCATGCCAAGGAAGCCAGTGCCCGGTTGGGCCCAGAGGCATCTAAGACGGTCACCTGGAAGGCAGTGTCCCTCTGAGTGTCACCTGGTTGAAATCCCCTATGACAAAATAAAAGATTCTGCTCCAGCAAGACTACCAGAATCCTCCCTCAGGTGTAGACATGCACCTTTGCCCCTCAGGCCCCCAAAGCCGCAGAGAAAAGAAGGAATTCATGTCAAAACTTTCAGCATGGGCCATGGAGTATCAGGACCCCTATTGCCTAGACCCTGAACCTTGAAAACCAGCAGATCCTGAACTGCCCCCAGGGGCTTCTCTGTCTCTCATCCTCCGGAGGTCCCTTGGGACATGCAATTAACCCACCACCCTTGCCTTTTCTCTCTTCCCTCCCTCACAGGCGTATCTTCGCAGAGGTTCACACAGGTAAACCTACTTGCGCTTTCCTCGCCTTTGGGCACTGCCAGGGAGGCAGGATGGAAGTGCCTGGAGGCATGCCACACTTACAGACCATGTCTCTCCTAGGATGCCTGTGGTTTGGCAGATATAGCATACTTTAGCACATCTCATGTTCTGTGTCACATTGTGCCAGTGTGTGCCACCCTCAGGGAGGGCGTATGCTGGCTTGCTGGGCTGATCCGGGGCAGCACTGGCCCAGGACCTTCCCAGTTCTCCTTTTCACATGTATGTGGAATAAGTCTCCAGTGCAGCAGGCAATCTGTGACTCTTTCTCCGTCAGGAATCTGTCCATCTCGGCAGGACCTTAGACTTACCATCGTGGGTGTTGCCATAGCCACGTCCACCATTTCCACAGGCCAGCCCACAGCCTCACACACTGAGGGCTGCAGAGGCAGTGGTTGCAAAGCCTCACCGCATGTGATTTGCTCTGTGTGAATCCTTAAACCATGAACACCCTCTTCCTGGTCCCAACACACACAACACCACGGTGGAACTGATGAGCATGTTTTGTATCTGGTCTAATTGCAGATATCTGGTGCCACAGTCTGGAGTTATCACTGGCCATCCTTTCCTCGTTCCCATCCTGGGCAGGGTCAATGCAGAGATACGGTGCAAACCACCTTCAGCCTGGTCACCTCATGACTCCTCTCATGGTTGCTCAGCACCTCCTCTCCTGCCGCCTTCATCTCTGCATCTTCCCTGGGCCGGACATACACACACACACACACACACACACACACACACACACAGAGCCAACATAAATAAACACACGTGTGCATACACACATATGCTCAGTCAGTTGAGTTCATTTCAGTCGCTCAGTCATGTAGGACTCTTTGCGACTCCATGAATCACAGCACGCCAGGACTCTCTGTCCATCACAAACTCCAAAGTTCACTCAGACTCACGTCCATCGAGTCAGTGATGCCATCCAGCCATCTCATCCTCTGTCGTGCCCTTCTCCTCCTGCCCCCAATACCTCCCAGCATCGAAGTCTTTTCCAATGAGTCAACACCTCACGCGAGGCGGCCAAAATACTGGAGTTTCAGTTTTAGCTTCATTCCTTCCATAGAAATCCCAGGGCTGATCAGTACGGGGACACAAATGCAAACAGGGAATATAGGTGTTTCAGGAGGTGAAAATGACTGAGTCCAGCAATGTCAGAGATGGTGACAGCAGGCACCATGTTCTGCCCTTGGGGCTCCCCATTTAATTCCTCCACGAACTCTTCAATATTTTCCTAGGCAGCCTGAAGCCACTTCCAGCACAGCATTTTGGTGGTTGTGAGACACTGAGCAGTGAATGTGGAAATTCACAGAAGATCCCAAAGAATAGACGGACTTTAGTCAGCAAAGTAATGTCTCTGCTTTTGAATATGCTATCTAGGTTGGTCATAACTTTTCTTCCAAGGAGTAAGCGTCTTTTAATTTCATGGCTGCAATCACCATCAAAAACCTGAAACAGTGATGGTTATAATCTATTAATAATGCCTGAGCTAGTTGGATGCAAAAACACTGAAAAACTTCCTAGCACTGAAACATTGGAATTCGATAAATTGTTGGGTGTATCTCCAAGAATGGGTGATAGAGCACCTGAAATGTGTCACATAGCTGAAAGACTGGATGTTGATCAACACTGGGTGTGTCTGACCTGACGTAGGACAGGGCCTCATTTAACCATGTGATAGCCCTAAAACACAGGATGCTGATAAATCTACGAGTGTGTATGAACTGGTATGTACAGAAACAGTTGAAACATATCACAGAACTAAACACTTGATGAACCAGAGGATATGAAAGAAAAGCCTTGCAGAATGTCACAGAACTGAAACAGTTGATGGTGATAAACTATTGCTTGTGTTTACCATGGAGTAGAAGAAGAAGCACTTGAAACATGTCAGAGCACTGAAACACCGGATGGTCATGGGTATGTTTCAGCTCAAGTGGATTAGAGAAACATTTGAAGCAAGTCACACAACAGAAACATTGCATGTTTTTAAACGACTGAATGTACTTGATATGGAGTGAATGAAGATAGCACTTGAAGCATGGGACATCATTGAAGCATTGATTGGGAATACTGACTATGTTTGAGCTGGGATGGACACAGAGGCTCTAGAATCATTTCATAGTCCTGAACACTAGCACCAGATGGGGCAAAAAAACTACTATTTTGTGTTTGTTTGTTTGTGGGTTTTTTGTTTTGTTTTTTTTTTTTGACACAGGAATGAATGAAGAAGTAGTTTACATTATGTCACAGCATTGAAACAATATAGTTATAAATGGTGAGTATATTGATGTTAGTGGGACCAAGAAAACATTTAATCTTATCAAAGCCCTGAAACACTGGAGGATGATGAAATACTGGCTGTGTATGCCTCAGTGTGGACCAACAAGTTTTCAAATCATGTCACCGCAGTGAATCGCTATTATGGTGATAAAATACTGACTGTCTATATCTAGGGTGGATGATGAAGCTCTTTAATCATGTCACAGTATGTAAACACTGCTGCTGCTGCTGCTGCTGCTGCTGCTGCTGCTGCGTCGTTTCAGTTGTTCCGACTCTGTGTGACCCCCATAGACAGCAGCCCACCAGGCTCCTCCGTTCCTGGGATTCTCCAGGCAAGAACACTAGAGTGGGTTGCCATTTCCTTCTCCAATGCATGAAAGTGAAAAGTGAAAGTGAAGTGGCTCAGTCGTGGCAAGAGACCCCATCGACTGCAGCCTACCAGGCTCCTCCATCCTTGGGATTTTCTAGGCATGAATACTGGAGTGGAGTGTCATTGCCTTCTCTGATGTAAACACTGCTACTGCTGCTGCTAAGTCACTTTAGTCGTGTCCAGCTCTATGCGACCCCATCGATGGCAGCCCAACAGGCTCCTTCATCCCTGGGATTCTCCAGGCAAGAACACTGGAGTGGGGTGCCATTGCCTTCTCACTAGAGGGTGACAAACGACAGAGTTTGGTTTATGGGTGAGAATGAAGAAGCCATTGGGTCATGCTCCAAAACTAAAACACTGGCTGTTTATAATTACTAGCAGTTTTGCCCCAGGGTTAATGTAGAAGCCTTTGAAGTATGTAACTGTACTGGAAAAATTGGATGGTGATATATGACTAGGTTAATCTCGAGTGGGTGAAGAAGTACTCGAATCCAGTATCAGCCATGACACACTGTGTGTTGACAAACTCTTGTTTTTTTTTTTTGTTTTTTTTTTTTTAACACTCACTTCATTAAAGAAAAATTGAAATTGGTCATATGTCACAGCAATGGACACTGGTTGGTACCAAATATTGGCTATGACTGACCAGAGTGGGAAAAGAAGCATTTGAATTGTGCCACACCCATGAAACAAAGAAATAGAGGAAAACAATAGACTGGGCAAGACTACAGACCTCCTTAAAAAAAAAAAAATTAAACATACGAAGCGAACATTTCATGCAAAGACGGGCTCAATAAAGGACAGAAATGGTATGGACGTAACAGAAGCAGAAGATATTAAGAAGCTGTGGCAAAAATACACAGAAGAACTGTACAAAAAATATTCATGACCCAGATAATTACCTAGAGCCAGACATCCTGGAATGTGAACTGAAGTGGGCCTTAGGAAGCATCACTACAAAGAAAGCTAATGGAGGTGATAGAATTCCAGTAGAGCTATTTCAAATCCTTAAAGATGATGCTATGAAAGGGCTGCACTCAACATACCACCAAATTTGGAAAATTTTGCCCTGGCCACAGGACTGGAAAGGTTCAGTTTTCACTCCAATCCCAAAGAAAGGCAATTCCAAAGAACTCTGCAACTACTGCATAGTCACCTTCATCTCACATGCTACTAAATTAACGCTCAAAATTCTCCAAGCCATGCTTCAGCAATACGTCAACCGTGAACTTCTACATATTCAAGTTGATTTTCGAAAAGACAGAGGAACCAAGATCAAATTGCCAACATCTGCTGGATCATTGAAAAACGAGGAGAGTTCCAGAAGATCTACTTCTGTTTTATCGAGATTTTGACTGTGTGGATTACAACAAACGTTGGGAAATTCTGAAAGAGATGTGAATACCAGACCACCTGACCTGCATCTTGATAAACCTGTATGCAGGTCAGAAAGCAGCAGTTATTAGTGGAAATAGAACAACAGACTGATTCCAGATAGGGCAAGGAGTACCTCAAGGCTGTATAATAGTCACTCTGCTTATTTAACTTCTACACAGACTACATAATGAGAAACGCGATCCAACCAGTCCCTCCTAAAGGAAATCTGTCCTTAGTGTTCATTGGAAGGACTGACATTGAAGCTGAAACTCCAATAATTTGGCCACCTGATGTGAAAAGCTGACTCATGTGAAAACATCCTGATGCTGGGAAAGATTGAGAGCATGAGGAGAAGGGGACATGAGCAGATGCGATGAATGGATGGTATCACTGACTCAATGGACATTGGTTTGGGTTACCCATGGGAGTGGGTGATGGACAAGGAGGCCTGGCTTGCTGTGTTTCATGGGATAACAAAGACTTGAACATGAATGAGCGACTGAACTGAACTGATCACCCCTTAAAGAGTGATTTTTCTTTCTTTCTTTCTTCCTTTGTTAAAATAATCTTGGGCATGTTTGACCTGGGTGAATAGAGAAGCCCTGGAAGCATACTACATATTAAACTTTGAGTGGTCAATAATTACCAGCTGAGTTTGACACTGAATGGATGGAGAAGCACTTGAGGCATGTCACTGAACTTCAACACTGTATGGTGACGAACTAGTGAATGTCTATAAATGGGGAGCATGAAAACACCATTGAAGTGCATTTTGACATTGGAACAGTAGGTGGTGAATGTTATGGATGAGTTTGACTTGGGAAAATGAGGAAGACTTGAGGAATGTCACACAGTAAAACATTGGATGGTGTTAACTGCTGAATGTGTTTGACCTGGTGAGAATGGAAAAGTCCTGGAAGATGCCACAAAATGGAAACACTAAATGGTCATAAGCTACTGCATGTGCTTCACCTAGAGAGGATGAAGAAGCACATGAATCATGCCACAGGACTGAAACAATGGATGGTGATAATCTGCTGGGCGTGTTTTGTCTAGGGTTGTGAAGAAGCACTTGAGGCAAGTCCTCGAACTGAGGCATGGGATGCTGATAACCTGTTTGGTACTTCTGAATGGTCGTGTGTGACAAAATTATTGAAATATGTTACAGTACTGAAACATTGGATGTTGCTAAACTACTGGTGTGTTTGACCCAGGATGGACAAGAAGTAACTGATGCATGTCAAAAAACTGAAACAGGAGGTGATAAACAACAGGGTGTGTATGACCCCGTGTGCATGGGGAAATATCTGAACCTTGTCACCAACATGAAACACTGGATGGTGACAAACTGTTGAGTGTGCTTGATTTAGGGTGGACAAGAAGCACATGATCCATTTCACAGAACTCAAATGTGGACGGGGCAAGAGACTTGGAATGTTTGACCCAGGGAGAAAAAGAAGCTCTGGAAGCATGCTGTAACCCTGAAACACTGGATAGTGAGACACCACTTGGTGTGATGGCCTGAGGGAATGAAGAAACCCAGAAGCATGTTGCATAACTGAAACATTGGATAACGACACACTACTGGGTGTCTTTGACCCAGTGTACACAAAGGAGCACTTGAAGCATGTCACAGAACTTGAGCACTGGATGGTGAAAAACTCCTGGGAGTGCTTGACTGGTGGATGAAGAAGCTCCTCAAGCATGTCTCTGCACTAATACACTGGAGGATGAGTGTGTTTTATCTTCAGAAAATGGAGCACTTGCCCTGTGTAACAGCCCTAAAATAGAGTATGGCACTTATACCACTGGGTGAGTAGTCCTAGGTGAAAAGGAAACACTGGAAAGTGTCACATGTTAATGCACTGAATACTCTATGGTAACAAAGTACTGAATGTGTTTGATCTGGGGTTGAGCAGAAGCAGGTAAAGCAGGTCCCACTACTGAAACATGGGATTGTGATGCACTACTGGGCGTGTCGGAATTCAAGTTGAAGAAGCACTGGAAGCATGCCACATCCATGAAACAAAAAATGTTGCTAAACTACTGAGGGGGAATGAGAGACTGGGAAAGACTAGAGCTCTCTTTAGGAAAATAAGAGGTATCAAGGGAGTATTTCATGCACCTATGGGTACAATAAAGGACAGAAAAGGTATGAACCTAAAAGAAGTGGAAGATATTAAGGAGTGGTGGCAAGAATACATAGAACTATCCAAAAAGGACCCAATGACATAGAGAACCATGATGGTGTGGTCACTCACCTAGAGCCAGACATCTTGGAGTGTGAAATCAAGGGGCTGTTAGAAAGCATCACTACCAATAAAGACAGTGGAGGTGATGGAACACCAGCTAAGCTATTTCAAATTCTAAAAGATGATAGTGTTGAAGTGCTGCACTCAGTGTGCCACATAGCTTGGAAAACTCAGCAGTGGCTGCAGGACTGGAAAAGGTCAGTTTTTCATGTGAAATCCAAAGAATGACAATGCAAAAGAATGTTCAAAGTATCACACAACTCCCTTATTTCACACACTAACTCCTTGGAAGACCATTTATGAGCAACTTAGACAGCATATTAAAAAGCAGAGGTGTTAATGTGCCAACAAAGCTCCGTCTAGTTAAGACTATGATTTTTCCAGTAGGCATGTATGGATGTGACAGTTGAATTATTAAAAAAAAGAAATCTGAGCACAAAAAAATTGATGCTTTTGAACTATGGTGTTGGAGGAGATTCTTGAAAGTCCCTTGGACTGCAAGGAGATCGAACCAATCCATCCTAAAGGAGATCCATCCTGAATATTCTTTGGAAGGTCTGATGTTAAAGCTGAAACTTCAATACTTTGGCCACCTGATGTGAAGAGCTGACTCGTTTGAAAAGACCCCGATATTGGGAAAGATTGAAAGCGGGAGGAGAAGGGGAGGACAGAGGAGGTGATTGGTGGGTGGCATCGCTGACTAAAAGGACATGAATTTCAGTAAATTCCAGGACTTGGTGAGAGACAAGGAGGCCTGACATGCTACACTTCATGGGGTCACAAAACGTCAGACAAGACTGAGCAACTGAAGTTAACTGAACAAAGGCATGTTCAAAATTCTCCAGGCTAGACTTCAAAAGCAGAGTAACCTAGAAGTTGGAGATGTTCAAACGGGATTTAGCAAAGACAGAAACCAGAGGTCAAATTGGCAACATCCACTGGATCATGGAAAAATCAACAGAATTCTAAAAAAAAGAAAATCTAAGTCTGCTTCATTGACTGTGATAAAAATCCACTGTGTGGATAACAACAAACTGCAGAAAATTCTTAGACATGTAAATACCAGACTACCTACCTGCCTCCTGAGAGACCTGTGTCCGGGCCAAGAAACAACAGTGAAAACCAGATACAGAAGAACAGATGATTTGAAATTGGGGACTATATCGTCACCCTATTGATTTAACTTGCATGCAAAGTACACCTTGGAAAACGCTGGGCTGGAGGAAATACAAGCTGAAATTAAGAGAAAAGAGAAGTATCAGGAGAAATATCAATAGCCTTAGATATGCAGATGACACCACCCATATGGCATAAAGCAAAGAATAACTAAAGAGCCTCTTGATGCAGGTGAAAGAGGAGAGTGAAAAAACTGGCTTATGACTCAACATTCAAAAAACTAAGATCATGGCATCTGGTCCTATCATTTCATGGCAAATAGATGGGAAAACAACGGAACAAGTGACAGACATCTGTGTACTTGGACTCCAAAATCATGGCAGATGATGACTGCAGCTATGAAATTAAATGGCACTTGTTTCTTGGAAGAAAAGCAGTGGCAAACCTAGACTGCATGTTAAAGAGCAGAGGCATTCCTTTCCCAAGAGGGGTCTATATAGTCAGAGCTATGTTTGTTTGTTTGTTCGTTTGCTTTTCTGTAGTCATGTGCCTCTGCAGATTAGGCCATAAAGGAGGCTGAATATGAAGGAATTGACACTTTTGAACCACAGTCTTGGAGAAGACTCTGTGGGTCCCTTGGGCTGCAAGGGAATCAATCCAGTCAACCCTAAAGGAAATCAATCCTGAAAATCCACTGGAGGGCCTGATGCTGAGGCAGAAACTCCAATATTATTGCTATCTGATATGAAGAGCCCACTCATTGGAAAAGACTATGATGCTGGAAAAGATTGGAGCAGCAGAAGGGGATGATGGAGGACCAGATGTTTGGATGCCATCACCGACCCAATGGATCTGAGTTTGAACAAGCTCTGGGGGATGGTGAAGGACAACAATTCATGATATGCTGCAGTCCGTGGGATTATGAAGAGCTGGAGAAGACTGAGTGATTGAACAACAAATAACAACCAGCAACAACAAAGCTACGGAGTGCATTTGACCTTGATTAGTTTCAGGAGCACTTGTAAGGATCTCGCAGATCTGAAACCCAAGATAGTGGCAAAACACTGAATGTGTTTGACTGGGAGCTAGTGAAATAGCCATTGAAATGTGTCACAGCACTGAAACAATGAATGTCAATAACATATATGATGTATTTGATGTGGAGTGAGTGAAGAGCCACTTGAAGTGGGTTTCATGACTGAAACACTGTATGATCACACTTCAGATGATCTGTGTTTCATCTTTTATATGGAAAGAAGCACAAGGAGCTTGTCACAACACTGAAACTGTATCATGATAAATCATTGTGTATGATGACCTGTGGTAGTTTAGAAGTATGGAATAGCACTGAACCAATGGATGGTGATAAACTAAGAGTGTGCTCAACCTTGGGTGGACAAAGGATCTTTTGAAACATATACCAGAATTAACACACTGGATTGTGATAAATTATTGCTTGTGTATTTTCTGCAGAGAATGAAGAAGCAGTTGGGCAGGAAACAGCATTGAAACATTGGATGGTGATAAACTATGGGGTGTGTTCGATACATGTTAAATGAAGAGAAACTGAAAGCATGACACAGAGTAAAACATGGGACCATCGTACACTTCTGAATGTGTTTTATCTGGAATGGATTAAAGACTTGAAACTCATCACAGAACCAAAACAGTAATTGTGATCAGCTACCTGCCATATTTTATTTGGAGAGGATAAAGAAGTACATGAGGCATGCCACAGTACTGGAACACTGGATACTGGTAAACAACAGGGAGTGTTTGACTAAATGAGACAAAGGAACACTTCAAGCCTGTAATAGCACAGCATCAATGGATGATGGTAATTTACAGGGTGTGTTTTACTTTGGTGTAAAGCATAGGAGGAGGCTCAAAACATGTCACAAAACAGAAAAAAATGGATGGTGATAGCTATCACATTAATTTCTTCTGGAGTGGATTTAAAAACACTTGAAGCATATCTAAACTTAAACACTGGATGGGGATATAATATTGTGTGTGTTTAATGCCAAAAAAAAAAAAAATAGAGGGAACAATAGAATAGGAAAGACTACAAATCTTGCCAAGAAACTTAAAGACTCCAAGGGACTATTTCATGCAAACATGGGCACAATCAAGGACAGATGTGGTATGAACCTAGCAGAAAGAGAAAATGTGATGAAGTGTTGGCAAGAGTATAAGAAAGAGCTGTACCAAAGAAAGGTCTTAATCACCTGCTGCTGCTAAGTCACTTCAGTCGTGTCCAGCTCTTTGCGACCCCATAGACTGTGCCCTACCAGGCTCCTCCATCCATGGGATTTTCCCGGCAGGAGTACTGGAGTGGGGTGCCATCATCTTCTCCACTTAATCACCTATATAACTATAATGGTGTGATCACTCACATAGAGAAGACAACGTGGGGTGTGAAGTCAAGTGGATCTTAGGAAGAATTACCGCAAACAATGCTAGTTGAGGCGACAGAATTGAAGCTCAGCTATTTCAAATTGTAAAAGATAATATTGTTACAATGCTGCACTTGATGTGCCAGGAAATTTGGAAAAAGCACGGGACAGGAAAAAGCCAGTTTCACTCTGATCCCAAAGAGGGGCATTGTGAAGGAATGCTCAAACTATTGCACAGTCATGCTCATTTCATATGCTGGCAAGGTAATGCTTAAAATTCCTCAATCTAGGTTTCAACAATATGTGAGCTGAGAACTTCCAATGTACAAATTGAATTAGGAAAGGCAGAGGAACCAGAGAACAAATTGTCAAAATTCATTGGATCATAGAAAAAGCAGGGATTTCCAGAAAATGATCTACTTCTGTTTCATCCACTATGCTAAAGCCTTTCACTGTGTGGGTACCAGAAACTGCGGAAACTTCTTAAAGAGATGGGTATACTAGACCACTTTACCTGGCTCCTGGGAAACCTGTATGCAGGTCAACAAGTACAGAGTCAGGCAGGAACAGTGGACTTGTTCAGAATTGGCAAAAGAGTATGTCAAGGCTCTCTTGTTGTCACCCCACTTATTTAACTTACTTGCAAAGTACATCATGCAAAATGTCACTGGATGAAGCACAAAGAGGAATCAAAATTGCTGGGAAAAATATCAATAAACTCAGATATGCAGATAACAGAAAACAGACGAGGAATTAGAGGAGCTCTTTGCTGAGATGAAAGTGGAGATTAAACAAGTTGACTTAACCTCAACATTCAATACATTAAGATCATGTCATCCAGTCCCAACTCTTGATGGCAAATAAATCAGGACACAATGGAAACTGCGACAGATTTTTATTTTCATGACTTCCAAAATCATGCAACCGTGAAGTTAAAAGACACTTGCTTCTTGGAGGAAAAGCTATGACAAAACTAGAGAGCATATGAAACCAGAGATATCCCTTTGCTGGCAAAAGTCAAGGTATGATTTTTCACAGTAGTTGTACATGGATGTGAGATTTGAACCATAAAGAAGGTTGAATGCCAAATAATTGATATTTTAGAATTGTGGTCCTGGAGAAGATTCTTGAGTCCCTTGAAATACAAAGAGATCAAACCAGCCAGTCCTAAAGGAAATCAATACTGACTACTCATTGGAAGGACTGATGCTGAAGTTGCAATACTTTGGCCACCTGATGCAAAGAGCCAAATCATTAGAAAAGACCCTAATGCTGGGTAAGATTGTAAGCAGGTGGGGATGGGTGCGACAGAGAATAAAATGGTTGACTGTTGACATAACTGTCTCAATGGACATGAATTTGAGCAAATTCCAGGAGATAGTGAAGGACAGGGAAGCCTGGTGTGCTGTAGTTCATGGGGTTTCAAAGAGCTGGACATGACTGTGTGACTGGAAAACATCAATCAGGTAAATAAAGAAGCACCTAAAGTGTGTCACACCACTTAAACACTGGATGTTGATAAACTACTGTAGGCATTTGAAACAGGATAGTTGAGGAAGCACTTGTGCATTAATCAGCCCTGAAAGAACGGATGTGTGTATTAACCCAGAGTAGATAAGGAAGCACTGGAGTATGTCACAGCACTGATAGAATGAATGGTGATAAAACACTTGTTGAGTTTCACCTCTGCGGGTCAAACAAACACCTCTTATATGCCACAAGTTAAGGCCCTGAAACCTTGGCTAATGATAAAATGATGGGAATGTTTGACTGATGTGGACTATTAAGCACTTGAAGCATATCACTGTACTGAATATTGGATGATGACACACTAATGAGTATGTTTTACAGGAGAGGATGAATCACATGAAGCATATCAAGCACTGAAACACTGAAGGGTGGTAAACTCCAAGGAGTGACGGGCCAGGATTGACAAAGAAGCATATGCGGTGATTCATAGTACTGAAATATAGATGCTGATAAACTATTGAGTATTTGACACCAGGTGGACAAAGAAGCATTCGGAGCATGTCACATGTCAAGGCACTGAGCGCTGCATGGTAATAAATTATAGAGTGTCTTTTTTCAGAGAGTGGATGAATAGGCACTTGAATCACGTCACAGCACTGAAATGCTGACTTTGATAAACTACTGGATGTATTTTTCCAGTCTGGATGATAAAGCAGTTTGTGTCACAACTTGGAAGGGCTGGATGGTGATAAACTACTGGTATGCTTGATAAATGTAATTGAACTCGTGACAGCAGTGAAAAGCAGGAAGTGATAAGCTGCTGAATTTATTTTAGCTGGGGTGAACAAAGATGTGGCCGAACCTTCTCTTTGAAGTGTGGATAATGATAAGCTGCTTAGTATGTTTGACCTGAGGTGGATGAAGAAACACTGAAAGCATGTCACAGCAGTGAAGCACTGGATGGAGATACACAACTGGATGTGTTTGACCCAGGGTGCGTGAATAATAACTTGAGGTGTCACGGCACTGAAACAGTAGATGATGATAATTGATTGGATGTGTTCAATGAGTTATCAATGAAGACGCATGTGGAATGACACTGCATGGTGAGAAACACCTGTTTGGATTTGGCCAGAATGGATGAAGAAGTTCTTGAAGCATGTCAGATCTTTGCAACCTTGGTTGGTGATATATTCCCATCAAGCAATGCATCTTTTTGATATGGGGTGTAAAAGCAAGCACTTAAAGCATGTCACAGGGCCTTTCCTGGTGGTCCAGTGGTTAAGCATCCACCCCATAATGTAGGGGATGAAGGTTCAATCCCTGATTGGGAAACTAACATCCCGTATGCTACAGAATAACTAAACCTGCACAGCTGCAAATACTGAAGTTCTCACACTCCAGCGATTACATGCCATGGTTAGAGTTGGCTTGTCTCAAGGACCATCTTAGGTGACACAACTAAGACCCAACACAGACAACTACATAAATTAAGAAGAATCATGTCACAGGTGAAACACTGGTGACAAACTATTGAGTGTGCTTTACCTGGAGAAAATGAAGAAATGCTTGAATCCTGTCACTGCACTGAAACACGGGATGGTGATAAGCTACTGGGTGTGTTTGACGCTGGGTGCATGAAGAAGACTTGTGGAATGTTCCACAGCTGAATCATTGGATGATGATAATCTGCGGAGTGTATTAGACCTGGAGTGGATAGAAGCATGTCACAGAACTGAAACACTAAGGGTGGTCAACTACTGTGTGTGTTTAACCAGGGGAGGATGAAGAAACACTTAACCTGTCACAGCACTGAATACTAGATATGTTTGACCTGGAGTGGGTTTAACAAGCACTCAAAACAGGTTACAGGATAGAAATAAACACTGGATGGTGATAAACGACATTGCCTGATGACCAGAGAAGATGAAGAAGCAATGGAAGCATGTCATGACAGTGAGACACTAGGTGATGATAAACAGTATTATCAATTGCAAGACGCTTGCTCCAGAGTTCAGGCTCAAGATGCAGCATGTTTGCACCAGAATACGGGCTTAATAAGTCTGTGATGCCTCCCCTAAAGTGCAAATTCAGCAGTTACCATATGCTACTCTGGATCATGGGGTCGGAAGGGGTAAAATGAGAGCTCCAGGCTGCAAGCTCAGACATGCATGATGTGCGCTAGAATGCGGGCTCCTTGGTGGCTGATGCATGCATTAGACTGCAAGTTCAGAAGTTGTGACATGGGTATTCTATAGCACCCATGTTATAAAACCTCACACTAGGCATCTATTTTTTACATATGGCACCATACACATTTAAATGCTATTTTCTCAAATCATCCCACCTTCATCTTCTCCCACTGAGCCCAAAAGTCTGTTCTTTAGATATCTGTCTCTTCTCCGGGCCTGCGTATAGCCCATCTTTCTAAATCCCACATATATGAGTTAATATACAGCTTTGTCTTTCTCTTTCTTAGTTACTTCACTCTGTTTAATAGGTTTAACTCATTAGAGATGAGGTTCCAACTCGTTAGAAGTGACTCAAACCCATGGCATTTTATAACTGAGCAATATTTCATGTGTATATGTAGCCAGACTTCCCTAACCATTCATCTGCTGATGGACCTCTTGGTCACTTCCACCTCCTAGGTATTGTAAAGAGTGCTTCAATAAATATTGGAGTACTGTGTTTCCTTAAATTCTAGTTTCCTTGAGGTTCATGCCCAAGAGTGGGATTGCTGGGTCATATGGCATTTCTAGTTCCAATTTTCTAAGGGGTCTCCACAAAGTTCTCCATAATGGTTGTACCAGTCTGCATTCCAAGCAACAGTGTGAAAAGGTTCCCTTTTCTCCACACCCTCTCCAGAAATTATATTGTACACATTTTAATGATGGCCAGTCTGACCAGTGTGAAATGATACCTCAATGCGGTTTTGATTTGCATTTATCTTATAATGAGTGATGCCAAGCAACATTTCTCTGTCTCTTAGTAATGTGCATATCTTCTTTGGAGAAGGCTTTTTCCTATGTTTTGATTAGTGGTTTGTTTTTCTGTGTAGTATTTGTAGCTGAGAATTGAGAAGCATGAGCAGCTTGCATATTTGGAGATTAATTTTTTGTTGTTAGTTTTTCAGCTGCTATTAGTTTCTCCCAGTTCTGAAGGGTGCATACTCATCTTAATTATAGTTTTCTTCATTGTACAAAAGCTATACAGCTTAATTACTTTTCTTTAAAAAAAATCATTTACTCTGGGCAATTGGTCATAGAGGATCTTGCTGTGACTTATTTTTTACGTATGTTTTACTCTAAGGATTTTATATTTTCCAGTCTTACATTTACATCTGTAATCCATTTTGAGTTTATTTTTGAACATGGTGTTAGATTGTGTTCTAGTTTCTACACATAGCTGTCCAGTTTACTCAGTAACACTTTGAAGAAAATGTCTTTTCCTGTTGCATATTTTTGCCTCCATTGTCCAAGGTAATGGGTGCATATATTTATCTTTGGATTTATATTTTGTTCCATTGGTCTGTATTTCTATGTTTGTGCAAGTTTCATACTCTCTTGATATCTTTGTAGTGTAGTCTGAAATCAAAAATTTGACTCCTCTAGTTCCATTTTTCTTTCTCAAAATTGCTTTGGCTCTTCGAGGTCTTATATGTTTATATGCAAATCATAAAATAATTTTTCTAGTTTAATGGAAAATATTGTTGGTAGTTTGAGAGGTATTGCATTGACTCTATTGATTGTTTTGGGTGGTATATTTCAATTAACTATATCATTCATCCACTGAAAGAACATATGTTTCTCCATCTATATGTGTTTTAATTTATTTCATTAGTGCTTTTTTTTTTTTTTTAATCTCTCTGGGAAACTGAAAGTTGCTCAGTCATGTCTGACTCTTTGCAATTCCATGGACTATACAATGTATGGAATTAGGAATTCTCCAGGCCAGAATACTGGAATGGGTAGCCTTTTTCTTCTCCAGAGGATCTTCCCAACTCAGGGATCAAATGCAGGTCTCACACATTGCAGGAGGATTCTTCACAGGCCGGGCTGCAAGGGAAGCCCACGAATACTATAGTGGGTAGCTTATCCCTTCTTCAGGGGGTCTTCCTGACCCAGGCATCGAACAGGAGTCTCCTGCATTGTAGGCAGCTTCTGTACCAATTGAGCTATCAGGGAAGCTTTATCTTTTTATACAAATTTATTTCTAGTTATTTTATCGCTTTCATTGCCATGGTGAACAGGATTGTTCCTTAATTTCTCTTTCTGATTTTTCATTGTTAGTATATAGGAGTTTAAGAGTTTCTCTGTGTTAATTTTATACCCTGCACATTTACTCTATTCATTGATTAACTCCAGTAATTTTCTGGTGGCATCTCTTGGGTTTTCTGTGTAAAGGATAATATGTGCAAATAGAGATTTTTACCTCTTCTTTTCCAGTGAGGATTCTTTTTATATCTTTTTCGTCTTTGAAAGCTGTGGCTAGAATTCCCAGAACTAGTAGTGATGAGTGTGGGCACCCTTGTGTTGATGCTGATTTTAAAGGAAATGTTTTAAGTTTTCCATTATTGACAATAATGTTTGCTGTGGTTTTGTCCTATTTGGCTTTCATTATGTTGAGGTATGTTCCGTCTATGATTACTTTGGCATAGTTTTTTTTTTTTTTTTTTTCCTAAAACGATCTGAATTTTGTTGAATTCAAATTTGAATTTTGGGCTGTTTAGCCTCCACATTATTTGTGTTTCCTCTAGCTTTTTTTTTTTTTTTCTGTAGTTGATATCTGATCTAACAACACTGTGATCAGAAAATGTGCTTGAAAAGATTAAAATTTCTTGAAGTTCACCAAGGTTAGATGTGGCCTTGGATGTGATCTGTCCTCAAATAATATTCCATTTGCACATGAGAAAAAGGGAAATAAAAAAAGGTGAAATCTATTCTTTTGTGGTGGGATGCCCTGGAAATATCAATTAGGTCAAACTGGTCTAAGGTACCTTCTAAAACTTGAGCTTTCCTTATTTTGTTTCTGTCTGGATGATCTGCCCATGTTATGAGTGGAGTATTAAAATCATATGATACTATTGGTTAGTGTCTATTTCTGCTCTAATAGTTTTACGCATTTGCCTCTTGTATTGAGGTACTCCTATATTGGGTGCATATAGCGTCTTCTTGGATTGATACCTTGATTGTTATGTAATGCAACCTTCTTTGTCTCTTATAGTGATCTTTAATTGAAGCCCATTTGTCTGATATGAGTATTGCTCCTCCCAGTTTCTTTTGCTCTCCATTTTCACAAAATGGCTTTTTCCTGGCCGTCACTTTCAGTCTGTATGTGTCCCTAGTTATGAGGAGGTTTTTTGTTTGTTTGTTTGTTTGTTCTTTTCAGACAGTATATTTTTGTATGCATTCACCCAGTCTTGTCTTTTAATTGGAGTATTTAGCCCATTTCTGTTTAAGGTAGTTGTTGATAAGTATGATCTTGTTAACATTTTCTATATATTTTGTGGCTTTCTTTGTATAAGCTTTTCTGTTTCCTATCTAGAGAAGATCCTTCAGCATTTCCTGAAGTGCTGGTTTGGTGGTTCTGAATTCTAATTGCTTTTGTTTGTCTGTAAAACGTTTTTATTTTTCCTCTCTCTTTTGAATTAGAATACTATCCTTGTTGGATAGAATAATCTTGGCTTTAGGTTTTGTCTTTCATCACTTTAAGTTTATCCTGCCATTCCCTTCTAAACTGAAGGGTTTCTATTGTAAGATCAGCTGTTATCCTTATGGGGGTTCCCTTCTATGTCATTTGTTGTTATTCCTTTGTGGCCTTTAATATTTGCTCATTGTGTACATTTATTTGTTTGTTTGTTTTTATTTTGATCAATGTGTGTTTTGACATGTTATGTCTTGGATTTATCCCTATGGGGTACACACTGGGATTTTTCATCTTAGGTGTCTATTCCCTTTCCCATTTCAGGGAAGTTTTTAACTATTTCCTCCTCAAATATTTTCTCATGCCCTTTCCTTTTGTCTTCTTTCTCCGGGAAACCTATGATTTAAATGTGGGGCATTTAATATTGTCCCAGAGGTTGTCTTCATTTCTTTCTTTCTTTCTTTTTCTTTTTCCTGTTCTGCTTCATTTATTTCCAACATTCTATCTTCCAGCTCACTTAGTCTTTCTTCTGCCTCAGTTACTCTACTGTTTCTGTTGACCAGAGTTAATTTTATCTCAGTTATTTCATTGTTTCTTACTGACTGACTACGCACTATTTCTTCTAGGTTCATTTAAAACACCCCTTTCATCTTCTCAATCCATGTCTGAAGTCTATTTATCAACAGACCCATTTTTTTTCCAAAACTGTGACTATTATTATGCTGAATTGTTTTTCCTGTAGACTTCCTACCTCCTCCTTTTTCATTGGTGTGTTGATTTTTATTGTGTTCTTTCGCCCATTGGATATGTCTCTGCCTCTTCATGTTGTTTAGATGGCTGTCTTTGGGGTCAATTTTCTGCAAAGTAGAGGCTCATCATCGCTATTAATTGGATAGTCTCCTCCCAGTGAATGTGGTGGGGCCAGTGGCTTGTGAAGGTTTTCTAGTTGAGGGAACTTCTTTGTTGTTGTTGTTGTTATAGAAAATGGCTGTGGATCTCATTTTCTCTGAGAGGCAATGCAGTGTCCATTAGAGAATTAGGGGGCTCTATTATGGTTTCAATTCCAGTTGAGCTATTTCAAATCCTCAGAGATGATGCTGTGAAAGTGATGCACTCAATGTGCCAGGAAATTTGAAAATCTCAGCAGTGACTCAGTGGGAACCGGTCAGTTTTCACTCCAATCTCAAGGAAAGGCAATGCCAAAGAATGCTCACACTGCCATGCACTTGTACTCTCACATGCTAGCAAAGTAATGCTCAAAAATCTCCAAGCCAGGCTTAAGCAATACGTGAACCATGAACTTCCAAATGTTCAAGTTTATTTTAGAAAATACAGAGGAACCAAAGATCAAATTTCCAACATCTGCTGGATCTTCAGAAAACAAGCAAGTTCCAGAAAAACATCTACTCTGTTTTACTGACTACGATAAAGCCTTTGACTGTATGGATAATAAGAAACTGTGGAAAATTCTGATAGAGATGGGAATACCAGGCCACTGGACCTGCCTCTTGAGAAGCCTGTATGCTGGTCAGGAAGCAACAGTTAGAACTGGACATTGAATAACAGACCAGTTCCAAATAGGAAAAGGAGTATGTCAAGGCTGTATATTGTCACCCTGCTTATTAAAGTTCTATGCAGAGAAATGCTAGGCTGGAAGAAACACACACTGGAATCAAGATTGCCAGGAGAAATGTCAATAACTTCAGATATGCAGATGACACCACCCTTATTGCAGAAAGTGAAGAGGAAGTGAAGAGTCTCTTGATAAAAGTGAAACAGGAAAGTGAAGAAGGAGGCTTAAAGCTCTACATTAGGAAAACTGAGAGGGCACCCTGTCCCATCACTTCATGGCAAATAGATGGGGGAACAGTGGAAATGGTGGTGTACTTTATTTTGGGGGGCTCCAAAATCACTGTAGATATTGACTACAGCCATGAACTTAAAAGATGCTTACTCCTCCTAGACAGCATAAAACAAGACCAGGAGCTGACTGTGGCTCAGATCATGAAATCATTATTTCCAAATTCAGACTTAAATTGAAGAAAGTAGGGGAAACCACTAGACCATTCACGAATAACCTATATAAAATCCCTTATGATTATGCAGTGTAAGTGAGAAATAAATTTAAGGGACTTGATCTGACAGAATGCCTGATGAACTATGGATGGAGGTCCATGACATTGTACAGGAGACAGGGATCAAGACCATCTCCTAGAAAAAGAAATGCAAAAAGGCAAAATGACTGCCTTCACAAATAGCTGTGAAGTGAAGAGATGTGAAAGGCAAAGGAAAGAAGGAAACATAGGCCCATTTGATTACAGAGTTCCAAAGAATAGCAAGGAGAGATAAGAAAGCCTTCCTCGGTTATCAGTGCAAAGAAATAGAGCAAAGCAACAGAATGGGAAAGACTAGAGGTCTCTTCAAGAAAATCTGAGATACCAAGGGGACATTTCATGCAAAGATGGGCACAGAAAGGACAGAAATGGTATGGACCTAACAGAAGCAGTAGATGTTAAGAAGAGGTGGCAAAGAATACACAGAAGAACTGTACATCAAAGATCTTCACAGCTCAAATAATCATGATGATGTGGTCACTCACCTAGACCCAGACATCTTGGGAAGTGAAGTCAAGTGGGCCTTAAGAAGCATCACTATGAACAAAGTTAGTGGAAGTGATAGAATTCCAGTTGAGCTATTTCAGATTCTAAAAGATTATGCTACGGAAGTGCTGCATTTGATATGCCAGAAAATTTGAGAAAACTCAGCAGTGGCTCGGGACTGGAAAAGATCAGTTTTCATTCCAATCCCAAAGAAAGACAATGCCAAAGAATCCTCAAACTACAGCTCAATTGCACTCATCTCACAGGCTAGTAAAGTAATGCTAAAAATTCTCCAAGACATGCTTCAGCAATACATGAACCGTAAACTTCCAGATGTTCAAGCTGGTTTTCAAAATGTCAGAGGAACCAGAGATCAAATGGCCAACATCCGCAGGGTCCTCAGTAAAGCCAGAGAGTTCCAGAAAAAGATCTACCTCTGCCTTATTGACTATTCCAAAGACATTGACTATTGTATTACAACAAAGGTTGGGAAATTCTAAAAGAAAAGGGAATACCAGAGCAGCTGACCTGCCTCTTGAGAAGCCTCTTTGTAGGTCAGAAAGCATCAGTTTGAACGAGACAGGGAAAAACTGTTTCCACAGAAGAAATGGAGTACGTCAAGGCCGTATATTGTCACTCCACTTATTTAACTTCTATGCAGAGTGCATCGTGAGAAACGCTGTGTAGGATGAACCAAAAGCTGGAATCAGGTTTGCCAGGAGAAATAAACTCAGATATGCAGGTGACAGAACCCTTATGACAGAAAGGGAAAAACTAAAGAGCCATTAATGAAATTGAAAGAGGAGAGTGAAAAATTTGGCTTAATCTCAACATTCTGAAAACTAAGATCATGGCATATGATCCCATCACTTTATGGGAAATAGATGGGCAATCAGTGTTTGACTTTCTTTTGAGGGGCTTCAGAATCCCTGCAGATGGTGATTGCAGCCATGAAATTCAAAGACGCTTACTCCTTGAAAGGAAAGTTATGACCGAAGTAGACAGCATATTAAAAGAAAAAAAGAGGCATCACTTTTCCGACAAAGGTCTGTCTAGTCAAAGCTATGTCTTTTCTAGCAGTCATGTATGGATGTGAGAGTTGGGCTATAAAGAAAGTTGAGCATCGAATAATTGATGCTTTTGAACTGTAGTGTTGGAGAAGTTTCTTGAGAGTCCCTTGTACTGCAAGGAGATCCAACAAGTCCATCCTGAAGGAGACCAGTCCTGAATATTTATTGGAAGGACTGATGCTGAAGCTGAAACTCCAGTACTTTGGCCACCTGAGGCAAAGAGCTGACTCATTTGAAAAAAACTCTAATGCTGGGAAAGATTAAGGTCCAGAGGAGAAAGGTATGAGAGAGGATGAGATGTTTGGATGGCATCACTGACTCAGTGGTCATGAATTGAGTAAACTTTGGGAGTTGGTGATTGACAGGGAGGTCTGGTGTGCTGCAGTCCATGGGGTTGCAAAGAGTCAGACACAACTGAGTAACTGAACTGAGAAGGCTGTCTTTTGATTTTCTTGAGTGTGTTCCTTTTTTGCTGGAAGATTAGCATGGGTTGTCTTGCAATGGAGCTTGCTGCTCTTGGATGGAGCTTGCTTTCAGTGTAGGTATGTATCTTTTTGGATGGGACCTTGTCTATCCCCAGGCCCTGGGGCCAGGGGTTCTATGATGATCCAAAGATCTGGAGCTGAACTACTGCCTCTTGTTTTTGGTCCCACTCTTTCTCTAACCACAAGACTACTCTTTCAACATTGCACAGAAGACAAAAACCCATGTTAGTGGTGAAATAACTCCACATCCTGAACAAAGAAAGTCACAGCATTCTATATAGAAAAGAAGAGAGGAGAGCTAGATACAGATGATGAGGAGGAGAAAAGAAAGTAAAAAAGAACTAGAGCAATCAGGCCTGTAATCAAATTCCTGAGTGAAAATGCATATGAAAAAATAGACTCTTAATTCTGCACGCTAATAACAAATATCAGAGAGCAAAAATTAAAAAGCTAGAATAGAATTTAGACTCCCAAATGTACAATATAAAGTAAACAAAAATATATTCAAACACAAAAATTAGGAAAAAAAAAAAAATATTGTGTGGTCACTTCAGTGTCAGGTAATCCCTTGTTCTAGCTTGCACTTTTCCTTAAACTCTGAAATTGTCCTTAAATGCAGTTTTACAGCTTGACTTTCATATATTGCACCTGCCACTTCACGAGTGGTTCTCCTGTATTATATTTACTTAAGCTGGCCTCCTCTGCTTGCAAATCTCTCCAATGTCTTATCTAAGCTCTGATACGAAGAAGTGACAGTAGACTCTTATCAGGGTCACTCTCTCTGTTGTGCTGTGGAGAGGCAGGAACACTGCAAACAAATACCCCTGGGGTTTGTGGGGAACCCTTGTAGTGAGTGGAAAGCACAGGGTCTGCCAAAGTCCAAGGTGATGTGAACTTCTCAGATCCAACCACTCAAGCTCTGCTCCATGAGGGCACAGTCACAGATGGGCCATGTATCTCATGCACTTCCCAGGCCCAAGCTGCTCAGATTCCCGGGTGTTCTATGAAGGCCCAGTCCCAGATGTGTTCTTTGTCTCCTGCACTTCCCAGGCCTAAGCTGCTCAGATTCCTGAGTGTTCTCTGAAAGCCCAGTCCCAGTTGAACCATACATCTCCTGCTCTTCCTAGGACCAAGTGGCCTGGTGTTCTGCTAAAGCATAGTCCCAGGTGGGCTCTTTGTCTCATGCACTTCCCAGGTCCAAGATGCTCAGGTTCCAGGATGTTCCAGAGTACACTCTTCCAGAGGGCCACTCAGGCTCTCGGGATCACTGTGGTGTCATATCCCAGGTGGGCCATCTTTTTGTGCACTTCTCAGGTTCAATCTGGTCAGAGTCTCAGATACTCTACAAGGATACAGTCCATGGTGAGCTGTGCATCTCCTCAGAGGGGTTAATCTCAGGTTATGACACTCTTGGCAGCTATACACTGTCCCAGATCCCAGGAAGCCATGGTTAAAGGCTGCTCATGGATAGAGTCTGCTCACAGCTTGGCAGGAGTTGCAGTCTCCTGGGCCTAAAAGCTTATGGCCTTCTGCCTCTGGTTGTCGACATTCTGAATCTTTGCCTGCTGGGAGGGCCCTAATGGAAGCTGGCTTGCTCTCCTTTGGTAAATACTAGGGCACACAGTCTGTTGTGTGAGCAGGTCAGGGGTCGCAGTGTGGTCTTAGAGCCTCCCCATGGAAGGCTTTTCTTTTTTCTTTTCTTTTTTATTTCTGTCTCTCTGGCATTCTGTGGTTCAGGCTGCAATATCACATTAGTCCTCTAAGAGTGTCCTCAGGGCATTCAAACGCCATCTTTATTCTAAAGACTGAAGATGCAAAGGGCGCCTCTGTACATAGCCCCCACTCATTGTGGATGGACACAAGACTGTGAGGTAATCTCCACTGATAGTTGCCTTTTTTGCTTGAATTCTGAGATGATTTTTGTTTGGGTGTGGGGAGTGGGTGTTTATACTATCCTCTAAGATTCCAAAGTGGCCCACTGAATGAACCTCTGAGCGGGTTTCCTGTGGTATAGAAACTGATCCTTCTCTAATAGCTTAAGATGAATAGTGCTGGATTCATGATCTCTGAAGAAGATTTATCTTTAGGACCAGGGACCAAGCTTGATCCCTCAAGAGCTCTTGCGTAGCAGAGTTTTATTAAAGTAAGAAAAGGTACAGAGAAAGCTTGTGACACGGACATCAGAAGGGGGCGGGAGAATGTCGCCCTTGCTAGTGTCAGCAAGGGAGTTACATACATTTTAATTTAGTTATTATAGTAAATCAAAATAATGTCTCAAGTTTGTGAAAATTTTGCCAGACCTACTCCCATAAGTTATATTTTAGGATAACATGATTAGAATTTAACAATAGAAAGACCCTACCAGACCCACTCCCATAATACACCTTCTAAAATATTAGGATTAGTCATAAGTTTTTCAGGAAAGAGAAACTGTCCTCAAGCATGATATATTGTTGCTATATAATCCCAATTACAAAGTTTAAACTGAGTTGTTTGCTGTGTAATCATAAGTTACAGGTTTAAAGAAAAAAAAAAAAAACCACTTTCTGTGACTAAGACTCAGGAATATAGAGAAAAAACAAACAAAGAAGCAAACAAACATCTGTGCCCTTTTCTCCTCCTTGAGAATTCCAGAATCCCATCTCCTCCTCAAGAATCCAGACACCTTTCTTCACTTGAGGGAGCCCAGACTTCTTATCAATCTGCCTATGATTTGACTCTCTATCCCCAACACAAGTTCAGTTCAGTGGCTCAGTTGTGTCCAACTATTTGTAACCCCAAGGCCTGTGGCACACCAGGCTCCTCTGTCCATCACCAGCTTCCATAGTTTGCTCAAACTCATCTCCACTGAGTTGGTGATGGACTCAATCTCATCCTCTGTCATCTGCTTCTCCTCCTGCTTTCAATCTTTCCCAACACTGGGGTCACTGGCAAGAGTCAGTTCATTGTGTCAGGTAGCCAAAGTATTGTAGCTTCAGCTCTAGCATCAGTCTTTCCAACAAATATTCAGGACTGAATTTCTCACTGACTGATTTCATTCTCTTGCTGTCCAAAGGACTCTCAAGAGTCTTCTCCAACACCACACTTCAAAATCATCAAGATTTCAGGGCTCAGCTTTCTGTATAGTCCAACTCTCCCATCTATACATGACTACTGGAAAAATTATAGCCTGGACTAGAAAGACTTTTGCTGGCAAAGTAATGTTCCAGCTTTTAAATATGCTGTCTAGGTTGGTCATGGCTTGTCTTCCAAAAAGCAAGTATCCTTTAATTTTATGCTGCAGCCACCATCTACAGTGATTTTAGACACAAGAAAATAGTCACTCACAGTTTCCATTGTTTCCCCATCTGCTTGCCAGGAAATCATGGGACCAGATGCCATGATCTTTGTTTTTGAATGCTAAGTTTTAAGCCAGCCTTTTCACTCTCCTGTTTCACTGTCATCAAGAGGCTCTTTAGTCCCTCTTCAATTTCTGTTATATGGGTTTTGTCATCTGTGTATTTGAGGTTATTGCCATTTGTCCCAGCAATCTTGATTCAGGCTTGTGCTTCATCCAGTCTGGCATTTCACATGATATACTCTGCATCCAATTTAAACAAGCAGGGTTGCAATTCAGAACCAGTCCTTTGTTGCATGTCTGTTTCTAGAATCAGTCTCTGTCCCTAAACTTTTGTGTCCCTATTCTTGTTTATCTCTTCTCCTACCTCATTATGAGCTAATTGATTAGCCTTTCAGGGTATCTGGTGTCCTCCGCCAGCATATAGAACTTGTTTAGTGAAAGTTACTCCATATCCTGACAATCTTTTGAGATATTTACTGAGGAAAAACTGAACTCCTTCTCATATGTCACTCCCATCTGAGGACCAGACTGCTGCTGCTAAGTTGCTTCTGTTGTGTATGACTCTGTGCGATCCCATAGGTGGCAGCCCATGGGGCCCCCCGTCCCTGGGATACTCCAGGCAAGAACACTGGAGTGGGTTGCCATTTCTTTCCCCAATGCATGAAAGCAAAAAGTGAAAGCGAAGTTGCTCAGTAGTGTCCGACTCTTAGCGACCCCATGGATTGCGGCCCACCAGGCTCCTCCGTCCATGGGATTCTCCAGGGAAGAGAGGTGGAGTGGGGTACCATTGCCTTTTCCAAGGACTAGTCCAGTGAGTTTATATTCAAAGGTATGCATTCTAGAGAGATGTTGTGGGAAGGGAGGTGGGAGGGGGGTTCATGTTGGGGAACGCATGTAAGAATTAAAGATTTTAAAATTTAAAAAAAATAAATAAAATAAAATGTTAATACTCATAAAGAAAAAAAATAAACAAATACTAATAGAAAAAAAATAAAATACTATGCTGAAATGAAAAAAAAAATAAAATAAAATAAAAAACTAAAAAATAAATAAATAAATAAATAAAAACAAACGTATGCATTCTGCCACTACTTTAGAGCACTACTTTAGCAAGTGCTCTGAAGTATGTATACTGTCAATATAACACCATCAAGTACTATTGAGCTCACAGTGAAGCATGCACGCAGTGAAGCTACTGAGCTCACCCTCTGTAGTATGCATCTAGCAGCTACTTAGTCTGCACTCTGAAGTATGCTGCTTACTACTGTTGTGCCCCACTCTGTGGCAATTATGCTGCAACCCATGATCTGGCACTAGGAGTGTATGAACCACTACTTCTGATTATCCATGCAGCAACTACTGAGGTTGAAATCACGAGTTTGCATTCTGCTTTCACGGAGAATTGAATTAGAGCATGTGAACTAATTAGCTTGCACTCTGGAACATACATTACAACTCTAGAGCATAAGTATCACAACCAAGTGCACCTGCGCTCTGGACCTGGCATGCCATAACGACTGAAAATGCAAGAAGCTTTTCACAACTACTGACCCCTGATTTCAAATCTCCACTGCTGCTGATGCTAAGTCACTTCAGTCGTGTCTGACTCTGTGTGACCGCATAGACAGCAGCCCACCAGGCTCCCCTATCCTTGGGATTCTCTGGGCAAGAATACTGGAGTGGGTTGCCACATCCTTTTCCTATGCATGCTAAGTCTCTTTAGCCTTGTGCAACTCTATGCGAACCTATGGGCAGCAGCCCACCAGGTTCCTCTGTCCACGGGATTCTCCAGACAAGAAAATTGGGGTGGGTTGCCATTTCCTTCTCCGGTTTCAAACCACACACGCTACAAACACTGAGCTTGCCCTCTGGAATATGCGCCTGTTATTACTGAGGCCGCCATCTAGAGAACACTCGCTGGAACTACTTAGTTTCCAATCTGGACCACCCTTTCTGCCACTATTCAGACTATTAACAAGATTTGGAACAAGTGCATTGCTATCACTGAGACTGCGCAGTAGAGCATACATCCCATCACTCCTAAACCCGGGTTCTTTAGGATATGGCCTGCCACTGGTGAGCCTGTCCCTAAAACATGCCTGTTGTAAGTACACATACACTTTTGGTATATTACACTCTGGAATCTGCATCCCTGCACTACTGAAATTGCCTTTCCAAACAAGAGTTCATCACCGGCTGAACTTTCACTCTAAAGCATAAATTTCACAATCATTAGCTTGTTGCTTTATAGCGAAGTCAGGCCACCACTCAGCCTGCACTGTAATTCAGGTGTGCCTAAGCAATTACTGAACTTGCACTCTGAAGTTTACTTCTGGACACAACTGAGCCAGCACTCCTGTAGACAGAGTGAGTTTAAACACTGGAGGACATGGTACGCCTCTCCTGAGCATGAGCTCAAGTGCAGGCATCCGGGCTCTGCTGAGAACATGCTCTAGTTGCACACATGCCACAGTAACTGAACGTGCAGCTGGGAGTACAGATCTCATGAATACAGAGTGAGCACATTTCATCATGGGTTTTGCACTACTGAGGTTTACTCAGAAGCATATCTCCCATCATGACTGCATGTGCCTTCAAGAGCCAGTGTTCTGACACTACTGAGACTGTGCTGTAGAGTAAGAATGCCTGAACTACACAACTGCACACTGAATCATGCATCCCAGCAGTATAAATCCTAGCACCACAGCACACTTGTCACTTCTGAGTCCTTACACTAAGCAGGCATGGCACAGCTAGTGAGCATGTAGTCTAGAGCATGTGTGTGGCCATTACTAATTTCGCACTTAGAAGCATATGTCTTGCCACTTGTAAGCCCAGGCCCCAAAACACTCATGTTTCATCTACTGATTCTGTACCCTGGTACACTGTTTTACCATTGCTGAGCCTGCCTTATAGAGCATGAGTTCCACTACTACTAATCTAGATTCATGGCCTGCGTGCTTAAACCTGTGAGCCCACACTCTGCAGCCGAAAATTGCCAATGACTTGGCTTGGCCTCTGTTGCATATTTTCCCCACTCTTCTTCCTGCACTCTAGAGCAGGTGTCCCAAGTACTGAGGTTGCTCTCTGGAGGACCTACTCCAGGAAAATGGAGTCTGCATTATAAAACACATATCCTACCCATGAGTGAACCATCCTTCTAGATCAACTGTGTGACCACTAGTGACCTTGAATTCTGAAGAATAAAGTCACTTCCTTGAGGTATTGCTCTAGAAGGTGTGTGCAACAATTTACCCCAGTGACATTTTATACCAGCCATTATGCTTCTAGTCACCCAGCACTCTAGACTGTGCAAGCTGTGAGTAGTGTATCTGTATATCTATGGATGATGCACAACCACTGCAGACCTGGTGTATACTTCATATGTCCTGCCTCAATTGATCATGCATCACAATACACACATGCCACAACCCTTGTGCTTGCACTGTTGAGGGCTTGTCATCCCACTACTGAGCTTGTGTGGCAGAGCAGGTGTATCACATTTTCTGAATCTGGTATCTGGATACGCAGCCAAAAATAAAAACCCAGCTTTCAAGAGAACATGTCCCTCTGCAGTCTGCACTCTTGAGCAAGGGCCCTGCAACTCCTGAGACAACACTCCGAAGCACATGTAGAGCAGGCATGCTGCATCTGCTGAGCTTAACTCTTCAGCATGCCTCTCAACAGTGAAACACACTTTTGGCATACCCCTGTTAATACAGACTCATGATCTAGAGCAGGCATGCTTCAAATACTGAATCTTTACTTTAGAGAACACATGCTTCATCTCCTGAGATTGAGCTTTTGAGGATTCTCCCCACCACTACTTAGACTGTGCTCTAGAGCGGGTGTGACACAAATAGTAGGATGACACTTTGGAGCCTGCATGCATCACTACTGCGTCTCAGCTCTAGCCTGGAAGTACTGAAACAGCTTAGCTTGCAATCCGGAGCACAATTTCTGCCACTAGTGTGCTTGCGCTTTGGAGCAGGCTGTCTGAAGCCATCCCATTGGCACTGGCAACATGCATCCAGCCACTGCTGAATGCACACTAGAGCACAGTTCCTGCCACTATTGAGCATGTACTCTACCACAAGATGTCTAAAACTGCTCAGTTAAAAAAAATAAATAAAAATTAAAAAAAAAAAAACTGCTCAGTTGCATTACAGAGCATACCTCTTTCCACAATTGAATTTGCATTCTATAGGAAATGTTACACAACCACTGATCTTGTACTCTAGAATTGACACACCATAAATTATTTTCTTAACATTTGAAATATGTGTCTGGCCGACACTAAAGGCATGCTTTAGATCAGCTGTGCCAAAATCACTGAGCTTGCCCTCAAGAGTATATCTGAACTCACATTTTATAGCATACCTACTACCACTGCAGATTCTGTGCTCTAAAACCCTCGTGAGACAAGAGAACAAGATGGTGGAGCTGTAAGTGGATGTGGAGTACATATCTCCATGGATACATCAGGCATACACCTTCAGACACAGAAGAGTAATCAGAACATTACCAGAAAGTAGACAGGAGTACCTGACAAGTGGCAAAGAATATATAGAACCACGCAAAACTCAGTAGGATGAAAGAACTGGGGGGAAAAATGGGAGTTTAGTAGGACTGAATCATTGCTGAGTGGGTGAAGGAACTGAAGCAGAGGTCCAATCCCACATTGGGTCAATTGTCTGAATCATAGAATAAACATTTAAAGCAGAGAGTGAAACAGCTGATCTATGGAAACCTAGATGCAATGAGAATCAGAGAGTCCTTGCTGCAGCCTTACATACCCCAGACAAGGACATGTGTCCCCTGAAAGGCACAGCGGCTGGGAGCCGGAGTTTAGGGATTCTGGGGTAATTCATAGCCGAGGGAGAGATGGAGAGAGGGGGGTGTGAAGGAGGACACTGTGATAGGGTATACCTGTGCAGGAAAACCAAGCAGCCATGAAAGCAAGGCAATATCACCGAGTCACATGTAGGGTGTGGAGCAATCACCATAGCCTCTCTCTCCCCACATGCTAGCATCAGCAGTTACTAAAATAATGAGGCTGACCCATCAAATGCTGAACACACTGAAATGCAGAGCAGGACACCTCTCAGGGTGCTCCTTTGAGTGCCTGATGCACCATACTAGTGTAGAACCCCACTCAGGATGCTCCTTTATGTGTCAGATGCACTGATCTACAGAGTAGGACCCCAGCCAGGGAGGTCTCTCTATCTGCTGACACAGTGAACAACAGAGAAGGATCCCAGGCAAGGAAGCCTTCTAAATGGCTGAATAGGTGGAACTAGGGAGAACACTGGCCAAAGAGGCCTTCTTATCGCCAGATACAAGGGCTAAAAAAAAAAAAAAAAAAAAGACTCTGAAAGGGCCATGACTCCTGTGGTGTAAGTCTGTGTCCCTGCACCCTGCCCACTTGACACCACCTGGGTCCCTCAAAGCCAAGCGGCTGCTCCACCTTCACAGTTAACTCTCATTGGAAAAAAGCTGCCACAGGTTAAAAAAAAAATCTTGCAACTATTTGCACAGGATTGTTTCAGTCCTGTCTAACTCTGTGTGGAACACATTTCACTGCTACAGAGGACAAGCTCTAAAATACATATACTGGAACAGCTGATCTTTTCCAGTCTTGTAGCCACTGCTGAGTTTTCCAAATTTGCTTGCATACTGAGTTCCACACTTTCACAGCACTATCTATTAGGATTTGAAATCACTCAACTGGAGTTTCGTATCTCCACTAGCTTTGTTTCTGTTGATGCTTCCTAGGACCTACTTGACTTTACATTCCAGGATGTTTGGCTCCTGGTGAGTGATTACATCATCATGATTATCTGGATCATGAAGATCTTTTCTGTATAGTTCTCCAATCTTTTCTGTATAGATTTTTGCCACCTCTTCTGAATATCTTTTGCTTCTGTTCAGTCCATACAATTTCTGCCCTTTTTTTTGTCCATCTTTGCATGAAATATTCCCTTGGTATCTCTAATTTTCTTGAAGAGATCTCTAGTCTTTCCCAGTCTATTGTCTTCCTCTATTTTTTGCATTCGTCACCGAGGAAGTCTTTCTTATTTCTCTTTGCTATTCTTTGGTACACTGTATTCATATGGGTATATCTTCCCTTTTCTCCTTTGCCTTTTGCTTCTCTTCTTTTCTTAGTTGTTTGTAAGGCCTCCTCAGATAAACATTTTGCCTTTTGGCATTCATTTTCTTGGGGATGGTCTTGATCACTGCCTCCTGTACAATTTCATGAACCTCCATATGAAGATCTTCAAACACTCTATTATACCTAATCCCTTAAATATTTCCTCATGTCCACTGTACCATCATAAGGGATCTGATTTAGGTCATACCTGAATCGTCTAGTGGTCTTCCCTATTTTCTTAAATTTAAGTCTAAGTCTATAGCAAATACTGAGCTTCCACTCTGAACCTTCCTTCTTACAAGTATTTGTCCACCATTTTAGAGCCCTTTTGCCTCACCTATTTATCTTCACTCTGAAACATATGTACCGTCACTCCTGAAAGGATGCTTAAGTGCATGCATTTAACTCCTACCGAGTCTATGCTCTAGAGTAATCATGCTGATCTACTAAGCTTGCATTCTGCCACATGCATCTTACATTGCTTAGACTATGATACCAAGGTCATGCTGCAACTACATAGTTGCGACCTCAAGCTTATCTTCTTTGACTTTCAGCTTTCATACCAGCACACATGTTCTGCCCCTCCTAAGCCCACTTTCTTGAATAGATATGAAACAATTGTTGAGGTTGCATTCTGGAGCATGTCCCTGCTATTTCTGAATGCATTTTTTTTAAAATTTCTTCATATTTCTTTTAAAAATGATTTATTTTAATTGGAATAGAACTACTGTGTATTACTGTGTTGGTTTTTGACATAAACATCAACATGAATCAGGCACATGGATACGTGTGTCCCCCTATCCTGAACACAAATCAAACCTCCCTTGTTACCCCATGTTTCTGGGTTCTTCCACAGCGCAAGAACTGGATGCATGTTTTCTGCAATGAACTTGCACCTGTCATCTCTTTTACATATGGTAATGTACCTGATTCAATGCTATTGTCTCAAATCATCCCATCCTTGAACTCTCCCATTGAGTCTAAGAGTATGTTCTTTATATGTGGATCTTTTTTACTCGCCTTCATGCAGGATCATTGTTACTGTCTTCCTATATCCCATTTATATGCATTAATAAACAATATTTCCCTCTCTCTTTCTAACTTTCTTTTTTAACTCTGAATAATAGGCTGCAGGTTGAACTGCCTCATTAAAAGTGACACAAATATATGTTTTTTCTCTAGCTAAGTAATATTCCATTTGGATATGTAGCAAAACTTGCTTATATTTTCATCTGAAGATGTGCATCTAGATTACTTCCATGTCATAGCTTTTGTAAAGAGAATTGAAATAAACACTGGGGTACATGTGGCTCTTGATTGTAATTCCCTCTGGCTATATGCCAAGAAGTGGGGTTGTTCAGTTATATGACAGTTCTAGTCCAAGTTTCTCAAGGAATCTCCAATCTGTTCTGCATACAGGTTGTACCAGTTTGTGGTACCACTAACAGTGTATTAGGGTTAACTTTTCTCCACACTCTCTCCAGGATGTCGTGCTTGTAGAATTTCTGGTGATGGCCACTCTGAACAGTGTGATATGACTACACATTAATTTTTAATTTTTGTTTCCCTAATGATGAATGATTTTAAGCATATTTCCTGTGTTTGTTAGCCATCTGTATGTCTTCTTTAAAGAAATGTCTGTTTATGGCTTTTGTCCCCTTTTAGTGATGCTGTGAAAGTACTTCACTCAATATGCCAGCAAGTTTGGAAACCTCAGCAGTGGCTAAAGGACTGGAAAAGGTCAGTTTTCATTCCAATCCCAAAGAAAGGCAGTGCTAAAGAGTGCTCAAATCACCGCACAATTGCATCCATCTCACACGCTAGTTAAGTAATGCTCAAAATTCTCCAAGCCAGGCTTCAGTAATACATGAACCATGAACTTTCAGATGTTCAAGCAGGTTTTACAAAAGGCAGAGGAACCAGAGATCAAAATGCCAACATCAGCTGGATCATTGACAAAGCAGGAGAGTTCCAGAATAACATCTATTTCTGCTTTATTGACTATGCCAAAGTCTTTGACTGTGTGGATCACAATAAACTGTGGAAAATTCTGAAAGAGATGGGAATACCAGACTACCTGAACTCTTGAGAAACCTATATGTAGGTCAAGAAGCAACGGTTAGAACGGGACATGGAACTGCAGACTTGTTCCAAATAGGAAAATGAGTCCATCAAGGCTGTATATTGTGACTCTGCTTGTTTAATTTATGTGCAGAGTACATGATAAGAAACGCTGGGCTGGAAGAAGCACGAGCTGGAATGAAGACTGCCAGGAGAAATATCAATCACCTCAAATATGCAGATGACACCACTCTTATGGCAGAAAGTGATATGGAACTAAAAAGCTTCTTGATGAAACTGAAAGAGGAGAGTGAAAATGTTGGCTGAAAGCTCAAAATTCAGAAAACTAAGATCATGGCATCTGGTCCCATGACTTCATGGGAAATAGATGGGGAAACAGTGGAAACAGTGTCAGATTTTATTTTCGGGGGGCTCCAAAATCACTGCAGATATTGATTGCGGCCAGGAAATTAAAAGGCGCTTACCCTATGAAAGGAAAGTTATGACCATCCTAGATAGCATATTCAAAAGCAGAGACATTATTTTGCCAACAAAGTTCCGTCTAGTCAAGACTATGGTTTTTCCACTAGTCATGAATGGATATGAGAGTTGGACTGTGAAGAAAGCTGAGCACTGCAGAATTGATGTTTTGGAACTGTAGTGTTGGAAAAGACTCCTGAGATTCCCTTGGACTGCAAGGAAGTCCAACCAGTCCATTCTAAAGAAGATCATTCCTGGGTGTTCTTTGGAAAGGATGATGCTAAAGCTGAAACCCCAGTACTTTGGCCACCTCATGTGAAGAGTTGACTCATTGGAAAAACTCTGAAGCTTGGAGGGATTGGAGGCAGGAGAAGGGGACGACAGAGATGGCTGGATGGCATCACTGACTTGATGGACATGAGTTTGCGTGAACTCCGGGAGTTGGTGATGGACAGGGAGTCCTGGTGTGCTGCAATTTATGGGGTCTCAAAAAGTCACACACGACTGAACTGAACTGAACTGAACTGAACTGAAGCAACTGACAAAGAATTAATCTCAAAAATATACAAGCAACTCCTGAACCTCAATTCCAGGAAAATAAACGACCCCATGACAAAAAAGGCAAAAGGACTAAACAAACATTTCTCCAAAGATGACATACAGAATGCTAACAAACATATGAAAAGCAGCTCAACATCACTCATTATCAGAAAAATGCAAATCAAAACTATAAAGAGGTACCATTCCATGCCAGTCAGAATGACTGCTATCCAAAAGTCTACTAGCAATAAATGCTGGGGAGGGTGTGGAGAAAAGGGAACCCTCTTACACTGTTAGTGGGATTGCAAACTAGTACAGCCACTATGGAGAACACTGTGGAGATTTCTTAAAAAAACAAAAAAACAAACACAAACAAACAAACAAACAAAAAACTGTAAAAAGAACTGTCATACGACCCAGAAATCCTGCTGCTGGGCATGCACACCAAGGAAATCAGAATTGAAAGCGGCAAGTGTACCCCAATATCCATCACAGCACTATTTCTAATAGTCAGGACATGGATGCATGATGGATGTCCATCAGCAGACTAATGGATAAGAAAGCTGTGGTACATGTACACAATGGAGTATTACTCAGCCAATAAAAAGAATACGTTTCAATCAGTTCTAGTGAGGTGGATGAAACTGAAGCCTATTATACATAGTGAAGTTAGCCAGAAAGAAAAATACCAGTAGAGTAAACTAGCGCCTATATGTAGAATTTAGAAAGATGGTCATGATAAACCTGTACGTGAGATAGCAAAATAGACACAGATGTATAGAACAGTCTTTTGGACTCTATGAGAGAGGGTGAGAGTGGGATGATTTGGGATAATGGCATTGAAACATGTGTAATATTATTTGTCAAATGAATAGCCAGACCAGGTTCGATATAATAGAGAGATATGTTTTCATAACATAAACTATTGATACCAAGCTTAGATTTTAGAATTGTTTCCAACTCCATGCTCCATCTCAACAGGAAAGAGCCAAAGTTGTTGCTGACTCGATCACTCCAAGAGCTGGGAAACCTGAAAAAGAAACTGAACCTGCACTGAGATTTTCTGTCACATTTATGATCAAGCTCTAAGTCCAAGACTGTTTTTCCTTTCTTGTACTAAGCAGTCCCTTCTTAAGATTGTAAAACATGGAAATTGAGAGAGAGAGAGAGAGAGAGAGAGAGAGAGAGAGAGAGAGAGAGAGAGAGGAAATTTTTGACCTCCTCATGTTCAAAAGTAATTTTATTCAGAGAACCTAGAAAGGACAGAAACTAAGGAAAATAATCAAGCAATAGGGAATAATTATGATGCAGCCATTAAGCAAATTCAAGAGTCTTTAATCCCTCCTCAAGGGCCATCGTGGAGAAGGAAATGACAACCCACCCCAGTGTTCTTGCCTGGAAAATCCCAGGGACGGGGGAGCCTGGTGGCCTGCCATCTCTGGGGTCGCACAGAATCGGACACAACTGAAGCGAATTAGCAGCAGCAGCAGCAGCAGCAAGGGCCATCGATAACATTCTGAGCAATATCCTGTGAACAGTTTTGGAAATGCTAAAGCCCAAACCAGGCAGAAATTTAAGTACCTAGTTGGAACTAGATGGTCGATGATGTGGACTCCCAATATCCTCAGTAATAGGCCATTAGTAGAATGTCCCAATATTGATCACAGACCCCATGTTCCACCCTCGCTCAGGCATTAAAATATTTCCCCTGAAAGTATTTGGAGATTTGCATCTTTGAAGCACCAACTGCTAAGACACCTTGCTCAGTCCTACAATAAGCACTTACCCCCCCCCCCCCACTGAAACCCAGTCAGTTCATAAATTTTTTTTTGCACAGAAGCAAGTAGACCAAGTCTGCTAGGGTAACACTACTGAATATTAAGAATGTGTGTATAGAAGGATGAAAAATCACTTGTATTTCAGAAATAAACTAGATTTATTGATGTGATTTTTCGATAACCCTGTATGCAAGACAGCAAAAGAGACACAGGTGTCTAGAACATTCTTTTGGACTCTGTGGGAGAGTGAGAGGGTGGGATGACTTGGGAGCATGGCATTGAAACATGTATAATATCATATATGAAATGAGTCGCCAGCTCAGGTTCAATGCATGATACTGAATGCTTGGGGCTGGTGCACTGGAATGACCCAGAGGGATGGCAGGGATTGGGAGGAGGGAAGGGGTTCAGGAAGGGGAACACGTGTATACCTGTGGCGGATATATGTTAATGTATGGCAAAACAAATACAATAATGAAAAGTAATTATCCTCCAATTAAAATAAATAAATTTGTGATTTTTTAAGAAATCATCCAAAAACCTCCATACCTACATTGAAACCAAGCACCACCCAAGAGCCAGTAAGTTCCAGAGCAAGACATACCACGCAAATACTCCAGCTACACAGGAACATAGCCCGGAGCTTCAATATACAGGCTGCCCAAACAGCAAACCCATAGACATCTCAAAACTCACTACTGGACACTTCACTGCACTCCAGAGAGAAGAGATGCAGCTCCACCCACCAGAACACTGACGCGAACTTCCCTAACGAGGAAACTTGACAAGCCACTTGTCCAACCCCACCCACAGGGAGGAACCTCCACAATAAAGAGGAACCACAAACTGCCAGAAAGAGCAAGGCCATCCCAAACACAGCAACCAAAAAACAACAACAACAACAACAACAACAACAACAAAAACTCTTTAGTAAAGAGATTTTGAGTCCTTCATGGTTTTGGTTACTATTTCTGTAAACAGTCTGTATTTTAAGTTGATGCTGAAGTAAACAGTGGTTGAACATTACCCTTCAATTGCTAGGAGACCAGTGACTTTGTGATGTCACAACTAACCTTCGATTGCTAGGAGACGAGTGATTTTGCGATGTCACAGCTTTTTGACTGGGAGGACCTCTGTGATGGTCTAGAGAGTTTCTCTCTGCAGGACAGGCAGACATAATTTGAAGCTGAACCAGACAAATGAGAAAATTATCTGAAGAAATGTTTCTCTGAGATGGCACATATTTCTTCAGAAATTCAAGATGGGTCTCCCAAAGATGAACCCACTGGTTCAGAAGCCTCCATTAGACCTTCTTTGTATGATTATACAACTGGGGACTCAGTTTTGAGATCTATGATTGAAGAATATGCTTTTCAGGCTTTGTCTGAGGAACTGGTGATCAAAGGGCCACACTACACATATCCTGTCTCTGAAACAGATGACACAAATGATTTTCTTTCACTCACATTTCCACAAAAACTTTGGAATATAGTTGAAAGTGATCAGTTTGTATCTATTTGGTGGGATGACACAGGCACATGTATAGTGATCAATGAAGAACTCTTTAAGAAAGAAGTCTTGGAAAGAAAGGATCCTTTCAGAATATTTGAAACCAAGAGTATGAAAAGTTTAATTCGACAGCTTAACCTTTATGGATTTCATAAAAAGCGGCAAACTGTTCAAAGATCGGCTTCACTACCTGTCTTTCTGGAAGAAGAAAACAACATCTCTCTTTTGAGTAAGGTATTCCAAAATTTTCACTTATTGCCAACATGTCAGATTAAACCATGTGACCTAGAAAGCATGTTCATATATGTAGCTAAAACAGAATTTAAACTTGAGATAACAAGTTGTTGAAAAAGTTTTATATTTTTGAAGTTGAAAACAGCTGGAGGTTAAAATATTGGATGTTAACAAACTTTCCTTTTTTTTTTTTAGTTTTTTATTTTTTTAATTTTATTTTTTTTTTAAATTTTTAGTTTTTTATTTTTTAAATTTTAAAATCTTTAATTCTTACATGTGTTCCCAAACATGAACCCCCCTCCCAGACAGAAGTTCTGAAGCTAAAGTGGTATTTACTGTATATATACAACATACTTTTAGTTGAGCATATTCTCTCTAACATGTTACCTGTTAAAACTACCAACAGAGGTATTTGATTTGATGTTATTTAATTGGTTCCATTAAAGGAATACGTTTTTATAACTTAGCTTTGTTTGTCAGTTTTACCTTGGTTTATAAAGAAACTAAATAATTTAATTCTTTGATTTTAGTTACAGACCTACTATAATCCAAATTTCAAAAGAGGCCATCCCCAACTTTTAGTAAGAATGCAAAGAAGAGTTGGAATTAACAGTGTGTCTCCAATATCTTCATTAGTTCAAGGCAACAAGAAGCATGCTAAAGCAACTGTCAAAAAAGATGATCATAACTCTGAATTTCTTCCAGAAATGAGTGGAGAGAGTGCATTTCCAGCCTCCACAAGTTTAAGTGTGCCTTTCATACAAAAGCCTCATACCAGCCAGGTAGTCGCTAATACAAGTGCCCTATCTCCATGTGCCTTACCTACCCCATCAGCAATATCAGTTAGACACACAGACCAGATTGTGGTAGATCAACCTGAAGTTTTACAAAAGTTGAGCAGTTTTAATTGGCACTCAAAGAGCAGCTGCACTCAAGTAAATGGCCACGTTGAGGACTTTGCTACTACAACTGCATCTACTTCTCGGAACCACATCGAATCTCCATTACAGAGCAGTTATTCTGGACTGATGGTGGAACCTTCTAAATTTCCAGACAGGCATAGCGATATGTCAGCCCGTGACAGTCCTTTTCTTAACCTGCAAGAGAGAGGCAACTCATGGTTCTCAGTACCAACAATCGCTTATACAGCTGCCTCCTCTCTTCCGAGTAAACTCATCAACAATCATCAATATGTGAAAACCATCCTAATTAAAACTGACCTATCAAATACGTGTCAGATTATGGAGCCTAAAGGAGATTGAAATTTATATTCGGAGACGTCAACAGATGTCTACAATTCTTGTATTTGAACAATAAATTTCCATGTTCATCTTCATAGTTTCATTTTTTAATTTTCAAACAAGGAAGAGTAAAATGAGGCTTTAGTTCAATGGTTGGCTATTTTAATGCATGGTTTTATAAACACGTCAGTTCAAGAAAACATTCGCTATGCATCCTAGGTAAATGACACCTGATATAATATTCATAAGCAAGAAAATGAGAACAAAGCGAAAAGAGGTAATGGGTGTAAAGTGATTTCTGAAACCATCCCTGATGAAATGAAGGGGTGCTAAATTAGGATGGTATGGATGAAGGAAGAGATGCAAATAAAGTTAGAAAAATGAAAATACACAGTATGAACTTTGGTGCATTCACACATTATATTCTATTAGTTACTGGTAGAGTCTTAAAAGGTTAGACAGCAGATTGCTTTCATTATAGAAATTCATTCTGTCCTTGAAAATATAGATATTGCAGCATGTTCAAAATCTTGATCACAATTATGCCATCACTGTGATAACAAAGATAACATGACATAATCAGTGACTGGCCCATGGTCAGCACAAGATATGTACTTTACAAGTGGTATTCTATAGGGTCATTTTCGTCTGCTGTCCTTAAGGACCCTCTTTATTTCCTGACACCAAGATTCCACCCTATAATTCCAAATGCATTTTTAGACGTTGCTTATCTGTCGCCACAGAGACAGAATAAATTCCTGGTGGTGACTGCAGCACATCAGCATGGTTAAAAAGTTCTTGAACAACATGATATCTGTTTTCCTTAGTAATTTCAGTATCTTTCTCTTATACTGTGCTTCTGAAGCTACAATCACACAAATTATTTTCAATCATGCTAAGCCCCTTCTCACAACTTTGTCTCAACACTTTCTTCAGATTGGAAGGAACTTATGTTTGCCCTCCCATGAAGGAGAGCACAGATATCAGGTCCTCAATGTATCTTTCACATCAGCTGAAACATAGATCCTGCCAATCACACATTTTAAGTGCTTACTGAATTATCAATGAAGAAACGTAATAACCAATCAAATGCTCTACACATTACTCAGCAACATTCTATAACCTGCACTACTATCATAATTCGCCTTTGCTATTTACTGAGAAAATTTTCCCAGTTGATAAATATTTATTATATTTACATGGATGTACGACTTCTCGGGAGGCATGTATTCCCGTGTTTTGAAGAATATTTCACGTTTTCATGTCATTTTTCTCTTGTGTTATTTTGCTGCGTCAATCAAAGTCCTTTGCATAGGCAAATAGGAGTAGATGCTTTCCTGGAGTTCTCTTACTTTTTGGAGGACCCAGTAGGTGTTGACAATTTAATCTCGGATTCCCCTGCCCTTTGTAAATCCAGCTTGAACATCTGGAAACTCATGGTTCACATTCTGTTGAAACTTGGCTTGGGGAATTTTGAGCAGTTCTTTGCGACTCTGTGCTGTTGCTGCTGCTGCTAAGTCGCGTCAGTCATGTCCGACTCTGTGCGACCCGTAGACAGCAGCCCACCAGGCTCTGCTGTCCCTGGGATTCTCCAGGCAAGAACACTGGAGTGGGTTGCCATTTCCTTCTCCAGGGCATGAAAGTGAAAAGAAAAAGGGAAGTCACTCAGTCGTGTCTGACTCTTCACGACCCCATGGACTGAAGCCTACCAGACTCCTCCATCCATGGGATTTTCCAGGCAAGAGTACTGGGGTGGGTTGCCATTGCCTTCTCCGCGACTGTGTGAGATGTATGCAATTAAGCACTTGTGTGAACATTCTTTGGATTGCCTTTCTTTGCGGTTGGAAAGAAAACTGACCATTTGCAGTCCTCTGGCCACAGCTGAGTCTCCCAAATTTGCTGGCATATAGAGGGCAGCACACTCGGAGCATCTTCTTTCAGAATTTGAAATATCTCAACTGAATTCCATCACCTCCTCGAGCTTTGTTGGTAAGTATGCTTCCTAAGTCCCCTAGACTTTGTATTACAGCACGTCCAGCGCTAGGTGAATGATCATACCATCGTCCTTCACTGGGTCATGAAGATCCTTTGGGCATAGTTCATCTGTTTATTCTTCCCACCTCCTCTTAATAGCTTCTACTTCTGTTATGTCCGTACCATTTCTGTCCTTTATTGTGTCCACCTGTGTATGAAATTTTCCCTTGGAATCTCTGATTTTCTTGACGAGATCAGTGAGGATACAATTCTATTTATTTCCTTTATTTATTGGCTTTAATAACTGTGAAAGATGTTATCTCTTTTTACTATTCCTTAGAACTCTGCATCCAAATGTGTACCGTTTTTCTTTTTCTCTTTTCGTTTAGCTTCACTACTCTTCTCAGCTCTCTTTGAGGCCAGGTAACTTTCTGTTCAGTTCAGTTCAGTCGCTCAGTCATGTCCGACGCATTGTGACCACCAAATTGCAGCATGCCAGGCCTCCCTGTCCATCACCAACTCCTGGAGTTCACTCAGACTAACGTCCATCGAGTAAGTGATGCCATCGAGCCATCTCATCCACTGTCATCCCCTTCTCCTCTTGCCCACAATCTCTCCCAGCATCACAGTATTTTCCAATGAGTCAACTCTTCGCGTGAGGTGGCCAAAGTACTGGAGCTTCAGCTTGAGCATCATTCCTTCCAAGGGAATCCCAGGGCTGATTTCCTTCAGAATGGACTGGTTGGATCTTCTTTCAGTCCAAGGAAATTTCAAGTTTTTTTTTTTTTTCCAACACCACAGTTCAAAAGCATCAGTTATTCGGCACTCAGCCTTCTTCACAGTCCAACTCTCACATACATACAATGACTTCAGGAAAAACCATAACCTTGACTAGACGGACCTTACTCAGCAAAGTAATGTCTCTGCTTTTGAATATACTATCTAGGTTGGCCATAACTTTTCTACCAAGGAGTAAGTGTCTTTTAATTTCATAGCTGCAGTCACCATCTGCAGTGATTTTGGAGCCCCCCAAAAAGTAAAGTCTGACACTGTTTCCACTATTTCTCCTCTGTTTCCCATGTAGTGATGGGACCAGATGCCATGATCTTCGTTTTCTGAAAGTTGAGCTTTAAGCCAACTTTTTCACTCTCCTCTTTCACTTTCATCAAGAGGCATTTTAGTCCCTTTTCACTTTCTGCCATAAGGGTGGGGTCATCTGCATATCTGAGGTTCTTGATATTTCTCCCAGCAGTCTTGATGCCAGCCTGTGTTTCTTCCTGTAAAGCATTTCTCGTGATGTACTCTGCATAGAGGTTAAATAAGCACGGTGAAAATATACAGCCTTGATGCACTTATTTTCTTCTTCTTCTTCTTCTTTTTTTTTTAATTCTTATTTTTACTTTATTTTACTTTACAATACTGTGTTGGTTTTGCCATACATTGACATGAATCCACCCTGGGTGTACATGTGTTCCCAAACAAGAACCCCCGTTCCACCTCCCTCCCCATAACATCTCTCTGGGTCATCCCTGTACACCAGCCCCAAACATGCTGTATCCTGCATCAGACATAGACTGGCGATTCGATTCTTACATGATAGTATACATGTTACAATGCCATTCTCCCAAATCATCCCACCCTCTCCCTCTCCCTCAGAGTCCAAATGTCCGCTCTACACATCTGTGTCTTTTTTGCTCTCTCGCACACAGGGTCCTCATTACCATCTTTCTAAATCCCATAGATATGTGTTAGTATACTGTATTGGTGTTTTTCTTTCTGGCTTACTTCACTCTGTATAATAGGCTCCAGTTTCATCCATCTCATCAGAACTGATTCAAATGTATTGTTTTTAATGGCTGAGTAATACTCCATTGTGTATATGTACCACAGCTTTCTTATCCATTCATCTGCTGATGGACATCTAGGTTGTTTCCATGTCCTGGCTATTATAAACAGTGCTGCGATGAACATTGGGGTACATGTGTCTCTTTCAATTCTGGTTTCCTCGGTGTGTATGCCCAGCAGTGGGATTGCTGGGTCATAAGGCAACTCTATTTGCCATTTTTTAAGGAATCTCCACACTCTTCTCCATGGTGGCTGTACTAGTTTGCGTTCCCCCCAACAGTGTAGGAGGGTTCCCTTTTCTCCACACCCTCTCCAGCATTTATTGCTTGCAGATTTTTGGATCGCAGACATGCTGGTGTGAAGTGGTACCTCATTGTCATTTTGATTTGCATTTCGCTAATAATGAGTGATGTTGAGCATCTTTTCATGTGTTTGTTAGCCATCCATATGTCTTCTTTGGAGAAATGTCTATTTAGTTCTTTGTCCCATCTTTTGATTGGGTCGTTTATTTTCCTGGAATGGAGCTGCATAAGTTGATTGTATATTTTTGAGATTAGTTGTTTGTCAGTTGCTTCATTTGCTATTATCTTTTCCCATTCAGAAGTCTGTCTTTTCACCTTGCATATAATTTCCTTTGTTGTGCAGAAGCTTTTAATTTTAGCTAGATCCCACTTGTTTATTTTTGCTTTTATTTCCAGTATTCTGGGAGATGGATCATAGAGGATCCTGCTGCAATTTATGCCGGAGAGTGTTTTGCCTCTGTTCTCCTCTAGGGGTTTTATAGTTTCTGGTCTTAGGTTTAGATCTTTAATCCATTTTGAGTTTATTTTTGTGTGTGGTATTAGAAAGTGATCTAGTTTCATTCTTTTACAAGTGGTTAACCAGTTTTTCCAGCACCACTTGTTAAAGAGATTGTCTTTACTCCATTGAATATTCTTGCCTCATTTGTCAAAGATAAGGTGTCCAAATGTGTATGGATTTATCTCTGGGCTTTCTATTTTGTTCCGTTGATCTTTATTTCTGTCTTTGTACCAGGACCATACTATCTTGATGACTGTGACTTTGTAGTAGAGTCTGAAGTCAGGCAAGTTGATTCCTCCAGTTCCATTCTTCTTTCTCAAGATTGCTTTGGCTATTCGAGGTTTTTGTATTCCATGCAAACCTTGGAATTATTTGTTCTAGTTCTGTGAAAAATATGGCTGGTAGCTTGATAGCGATTGCATTGAATTTGTACATTGCTTTGGGTAATATAGTCTTTTTCACTATATTGATTCTTCCGATCCATTAAGATGATATATTTCTCCATCTATTAGTGTCCTCTTTGATTTCTTTCATCAGTGTTTTATAGTTATATATATACATATATATATAAATATATATAAATATATACATATATATAAAAATATATAAATATATATATATATATATATGTCTTTAGTTTCTTTAGGTAGATATATTCCTAAGTGTTTTATTATTTTTGTTGCAATGGTGAATGGAATTGTTTCCTTAATTTCTTTTTCTACTTTCTCGTTTTTAGTGTCTAGGAATGCAAGAGACTCTGCGTGTTGATTTTATATCCTGCAACTTTACTATATTCAGTGATTAGCTCTAGTAATTTTCTGGTGGAGTCTTTAGGGTTTTCTATGTAGAGGATCATGTCATCTGCAAACAGTGAGAGTTTTACTTCTTTTCCAGTTTGGATTTCTTTTATTTCTTTTTCTACTCTGATTGCTGTGGCCAAAATTTCCAGAACTATGTTGAATAGTAGTGATGAAAGTGGGCAGCCTTGTCTTGTTCCTGACTTTAGGGGAAAATGCTTTCAATTTTTCACCAATGAGGATAATGCTTGCTGTGGGCTTGTCATATATAGCTTTTATTATGTTGAGTTATGTTTCCTCTATTCCTGCTTTCTGGAGAGTTTTTATCATAAATGGATTTTGAATTTTGTCAAAGGCCTTCTCTGCATCTATTGAAATAATCCTATGGCTTTTATTTTTCTATTTGTTACTGGGATGAATTACATTGATTGATTTGCGGATATTGAAGAATCCTTGAATCCCTGGGATAAAGCCTACTTGGTCATGGTGTATGATGTTTTTAACGTGTTGTTGGATTCTGATTGCTAGAATTTTGTTGAGGATTTTTGCATCTATTTTCATTGGTGATATTGGCCTGTAGTTTTCTTTTCTTTTCTTTTTTTTTTTTTTTTTGTCAAATTTTGTATTAGTGTGATGGTGGCCTCATAGAATGAGTTTGGAAGCTGACCTTCCTCTGCAATTTTCTGGAAGAGTTTGAGGAGGAGAGGTGTTAGCTCTTCTCGAAACTTTTGGAAGTATACAGCTGTGAAGCCATCTGGACCTGGGCTTTTGTTTGCTGGAAGATTTCTGATTACAGTTTCAATTTCCGTGCTTGTGATGGGTCTGTTAAGATGTTCTGTTTCTTCCTGGTACAGTTTTGGAAAGTTGTACGTTTCTAAAAATTTGTCCATTTCGTCTACATTGTCCATTTTATTGGCATATCATTGCTGATAGTAGTCTCTTACGATCTTTGGATTTCTGTGTTTTCTGTTGTGATCACTCCATTTTCCGATAAAATAGACTAAAACAAAGCCTGTGAAAAGAGACAAAGAAGGCCACTACATAATGATCAAAGGATTAATCCAAGAGGAAGATATAACAATTATAATTATATATGCATCCAATGTAGGAGCACCGCAATATGTAACAGTGCTAACAAGTATGAAAGGGGAAGTTAACAATAACACAATAATAGCAGGAGACTTTAATACTCCACTCACACCTATGGACAGATCAACTAAACAGAAAATTAGCAAAGAAACGCAAACTTTAAATGGTACATTAGACCAGTTAGACCTAATTGATATCTATAGGACATTTCACCCCAAAACAATGAATTTCACCTTTTTCTCAGGTGCTCATGGAAACTTCTCCAGGATAGATCACATTCTGGGCCATAAATCTAAACCTGATAAATTAAAAAAAAAAAAAAATCAAAATCCTTCCAAGCATCTTTTGTGATCATAATGCATTAAGATTAGATCTCAATTACAGGAGAAAAACTATTAAAAATTCCAACATATGGAGGCTGAACAATACACTGCTGAATAATAAACAAATCACAGAAGAAATAAAAAAAGAAATCAAAGTATGCATAGAAACTAATAAAAATGAAAACAGAACGAACCAAAACCTGTGGGACACTATAAAAGCAGTGCTAAGAGGAAAGTTCATAGCAATACAGGCATACTCAAGAAACAAGAAAAAAGTCAAATAAATAACCTAAATCTATACCTAATGCAACTAGAAAAGAAATAATTGGAGAATCTGAGAGTTAGTAGAAGGAAAGAAATCTTAAAAATTAGGGCAGAAATAAATGCCAAAGAACCAAAAGAGACCATAGCAAAAATCAACAAAGCCAAAAGCTGGTTCTTTGAAAGGATAAGGAAAATTGACAAACCATTAGCCAGACTCATTAAGAAACAAAGAGAAAAATCAAATCAATGAAATTAGAAATGAAAATGGAGAGTGCACTTTCTTTCCTATTTGATACCCGTCTGTTCTTCCATGTCCAGTTCTAACTGGTGCTTCCTGACCTGCATACAGATTTCTGAAGAAGCAGGTCAGATTGTCTGCTATTCCCATCTCTTTCAGAATTTTCCAGTTTATTGTGATCCACACAGTCAAAGGCTTCATCATAGTCAATAAAACAGAAAGGATTTTTTTTTTTCTGGAACTCTCTTGCTTTTCCCATGATCCAGTGGATGTTGGCAATTTGATCTCTGGTTCCTCTGCCTTTTCTAAAACCAGCTTGAACATCAGGACGTTCACAGTTCACATATTGCTGAAGCCTGGCTTGGAAAATTTTGAGCATTAATTTACTATCGTGTGAGATGAGTGCAATTGTGCAGTAGATTGAGCATTCTTTGGCCTTGCCTTTCTTTGGGATTGGAATGAAAATTGACTTTTTCCAGTCTCGTGACCACTGCTGAGTTTTCCAAATTTGCTGGCATATTGAGCACAGCACTTTCAAGCATCATCTTTCAGGATTAGAAATAGCTCCACTGGAATTCTATCACCTCCACTAGCTTTGTTTGTAGTGATGCTTTCTAAGGCCCACTTGACTTCACATTCCAGGATGTCTGGCTCTAGACGAGGGATCACACCATCGTGATTATCCGGGTCATTAAGATCTTTTTTGTATAGTGCTTCTGTGTATTCTTGCAACATCTTCTTAATATCTTCTGCTTCTGTTAGGTCCAGACTATTTCTGTCCTTTATCGATCCCATCTTTGCATAAAATGTTCCCTTGGTATCTCTGATTTTCTTGAAGAGATCTCTAGTCTTTCCTATTCTGTTCTTTTCCTCTATTTCTTTGCATTGATCACTGAAGAAGGCTATCTTATCTCTCCTTGCTATTCTTTGGAACTCTGCATTCAGATGCTTATTTCTTTCCTTTTCTCCTTTTCTTTTCGCCTCTCTTCTTTTCTCAGCTATTTGAAAGGCCTCGCCACATAGCCAATTTGCTTTTTTGCATTTCTTTTCCATGGGGATGGTCTTGATCCCTGTACAATGTCACAAACCCCATTCCATAGTTCATCAGGCAGTCTATCTACAGATCTAGTCCCTTAAATCGATTTCTCACTTCCACTGTATAATTATAAGGGATTTTATTTAGGTCATACCCGAATGGTCCAGCGGTTTTCCCTACTTTCTTCAAGTTAAGTCTGAATTTGGTAATAAGCAGTTCATGATCTGAGCCACAGTCAGGTCCTGGTCTTGTTTTTCTGACTGTATAGAGGTTCTCCATCTTTAACAACAAAGAATATAATCAATCTGATTTCGGTGTTGACCGTCTGGTGATATCCACGTATAGAGTCTTCTGTTGTGTCGTTGGAAGAAGGTGTTTGCTATGACCAGTGGATTTTCTTGGCAAAACTCTGTTAGTCTTTGCCCTGATTCATTCCACATTCCAAGGCCAAATTTGCTTGTTAACCTAGGTGTTTCTTGACTTCCTACTTTTGCATTCCAGTCCCCTAGAATGAAAAGGACATATTTCTTGGGGCTTAGTTCTACAAGGTCTTGTAGGTCTTCATAGAACCGTTCAACTTCAGCTTCTTCAGCATTGCTGGTTGGGGCATAGACTTGGATTAGGTTGATATTGAATGGTTTGCCTTGGAAGCGAACAGAGATCATTCTGTCATTTTTGAGATTGCCTCCAAATACTGCATTTTGGACTCTTCTGTTGACCATGATGGCTACTCCATTTCTTCTGAGGGATTCCTGCCAGTAGTAGTAGATATAATGGTCATCTGAGTTAAACTCATCCATTCCAGTCCATTTTACTTCGCTGATTCCTAGAATGTCGACGTTCACTCTTGCCATCTCTTGTTTGATCACTTCCAATTGGCCTTGATTCATGGACCTGATATTCCAGGTTCCTATGCAATATTGCTCTTTATAGCATTGGACATTGTTTCCATCACCAGTCACATCCGCAGCGGGGTATTGTTTTTGCTTTGGCTCCTTCCCTTCTTTCTTTTTGGAGTTATTTCTCCACTGATCTCCAGTAGCGTATTGGACACATACTGACCTGGGGTGTTCCCCTTTCAGTATCCTATTATTTTGCCTTTTCATACTGTTCCTGGGGTTCTCAAGGCAAGAATACTGAAGTGGTTTGCCATTCCTTTCTCAAGTGGACCACATTCTGTCAGAGCTCTCCACCATGACCCTCCCACCTTGGGTTGCCCTGTGGGCATGGCTTGGCTTCATTGAGTTAGACAAGGCTGTGGTCCTAGCGTGATTAGATTGACTAGGTTTCTGTGAGTATGGTTTCAGTGTCTCTGCCCTCTGATGCCCTCTTGCAACACCTACCATCTGACTCGTGTTTCTATTACCTTGGGCGTGGGGTATCTCTTCACGGCTGTTCCAGCAAAGTGCAGCCACTGCTCCTTACCTTGGACGAAGGGTATCACACCACCGCCACCCTTCCTGACCTTCCACGTGGTATAACTCCTCTAGGCCCACCTGCGCCAGTGCAGCCACCGCTTCTTGGATGTGGGTTGTCCTTCCTGGCCGCCGCCCCTGGCCTCGGCCATGGGGTGTCTCCTCCCAGCTGCCGCTCCTGGCCTTGGAAGCCAGGTGGCTCCTCCCGGCTCCCGACCCTGTCCTTGGACCAGGGTGGCTCCTCTCGGCCGTTCCTGGGCAGTCCCAGCCTGGCACTCTTGACCGCTGCCCTGACCTCGGACGTGGGGTAGCTCCTCTTGGCCACGCTGAGTGTGCCAGCTGTTACAGCCGCTTTACCATTTTGCATTTCTTTTCTTGCAGATTTTCTTGATCACTGCTTCCTATACAATATCAGAAACCTCCATCCATAGGTCTCCAGGCGATCATCTATCAGATAGAATCCCCTGTATCTATTTATCACTTCCACCGTATAATCATAAGGGTTTTTATTTCAAATATGTAAAATATATTAATTCCCTATTTCCTCTAGAGAAATCTTCACCCAGATTTTCATCAAAGAAATGCAGAAAACTCTATATGTTATTTGGGAAATACATGAAATATAGCTGTTTGATGTTTGCCATTTAGTTCAGGCCTTAATTTCTGAATCATGTAAAATTATCTTTCTTGTGTATGAATATGGAAAGTGTTTCACATGTGAAAATTTGAGAATTCATATTTCATATGAGAACATTTCTCCCCAGATTGTCAGATGTGAAAGAGAGAGAATTTCAAATCTCATATCTGAAGACTGTAATTCAAACTTGTTTGATGGAAATATAGAGAATTTCAGAGCTCATGCATGAAATCTGCAGGCAAATTCTTTATTTCTTGTGGGAAAATTAACACAGGTTTTTTCAAATGTTAGACAGTATTCATTATTTCATGCAGGAAAGACTTCACAAATGTTTTCAAATTACAAATATGAAAAAATTCCATGTTTCATGTGACCATGTTGGGATATGTGACATAGATAATTTTTTATTTCCTGTCAAAGAATCTGCATCCAGATTTTCATAACTCTAATGTAAAAATTTCCACATTTTTCTGCAGAAAATTTTGTGTCCATAATTTCACATATGATGTACAGAGAATTCTGTATTTTAAGTTGGAAATACTTTCTCCAGATTTGCATATGTGAATAATAGAGAATTTTATGTTTCAGATCCTGAAATCTGCGTCTAGAGTTTCACATGTGAAACAGAATTTCATCTTTTATGTAGGACACTCTCATTTTACATGTCTGTACTTGAAACAGATAATGCTTTCATCAAGAGGCGCCTTACTTACTATTTTTCTTTCTGTCATTACGGTGTTGTCATTGGGATTACTAAGGCTATTCATATCTCCCACATAAATTTTGTTTCTAACTTGAGCTTCATCTAGATTATTATTTTTTCATCGTATTCTCTGCACAGAAGTTAAATAAGCAGGACAACAATACAAAGCTTTGACTTCTTCCTTTCCCAGTTTTGAATCAGTTCATTGCCCTGTGTCCAATTCTAACTGCTGCACCTTTACTTCCATACATGTTTCCCAGGAAACATATAAGGTATTCTCTCATTCTTATCTCTAAAAATTTTACAAAATTATTATTATCATTATTATTATTTTTGGTTTGTGTGTGATTTGCAGTGTCCAAGTCATTAGCAGAGACAGTTAAGCAGATATAGATGATCGTACGCTATCTCCTTGCTTATTCTATGATACAAATATCAACTCATGTGTACCTCTTATGAGTAAATAATTAACTACACATTCCTGTGTTTGTTGGTTTTGTTATTTTATTTTTTGGTCATTGTGGCTGTTGTTGTTTTCTCTCTTTTTCAAGTAGTCAAGTGCCAACTGGTAATTTCCCAAGAACTTGCCATCTTTTTCTACATGAATTAAATTATGCCCATGGCAGTCTCTGACCTTTGATAGCCACTCAATGGAGTTACACTTCAAGATCCGAAATCAGAGATCTGTGCTCTGGGAAAATGTCAGGAACGTCAAAAACTAGCTAGATATATTCAAGTGCTGACTTTTTGAACCCAATTATGCTATTATATTTTACCTGGAAAGTTCTGCATTTCTTCATACCGATGACAATTACTCATTAATAGAAATTTCCAAGGGGGGAAAGAAAAACAACAACAACACAATATGGTTGATTGCATGTTGGAAGTTAAAGTAGAACCAGTTACGTGTGCATGTAAGCAATGTCCCATCAAACAGATTGACTCATGGCAACTAATGTTTCCTGTTTTACTGTCAACGAAGGAAGAATAATAGAGATTGCCAGGAAAAACTGAGAAGTTCCAAGAAGGCAGAATTGTAGGCAGATGTGAAATGCAACTCTCTCAATGAATGGACCACAAATAATACTACTATATGCACAATAGTTCTCCCACAGCATCAGATAAATACTAGCAGAAGACCTTGGTCACCTGAGTGTCCCATGTGGGTTCCAAATACACCTATGTAGAAAGGAACTAAGAAGGGAGAAGGAGGATAAGAAGAAATAAGACAAAGCCTGTGCCTTGTGGTGGGAGATGGAGAAGCAGGGAAGAGATTTCCAGAATGAGGCAAGCTCCTTCACTAAAGGGTAAATTACCTTGGACTGAAAGGAAACACGATAAAACAGATGATGAAATATAATTTGGATAGAGCGAGAGCCACACAGACAATGTGTGTCATGGCCCTGTATGGCTCAAACTGCAATGCAGCTCAGCCAGTGTGTATGGGGTCCAGAAGCAAGAAGATGGGATTTAGAGAGCCATTCCGGGAGAGGACTGCTATTGACTGTGTGGAGATGGCCTGATGGTCCACGTATGAGTCGTTGTGTTGCAGGAAATGTCTTTTGAGAATTCCCAAACTGCCAAAGAGGGAGCACCTTACTGCATTATCACATACAGGAGGTAGAGATATCTTGGTAGACCCTCACCTTCCCACCTGTTAACCCCTACTTCAAGGCAATAGAGAAAGACCAGCAGAAGTACCACTCATGCTCCTGAAAACACAGGCTAGAAGAGGATCCCATTAAGGCCAAATCTTTTCTGCCTATGGCTGCTGGCTCCTATTCAAAATGGTGCCACCATGGTTCCAGCATTTCAAGTAGCTATACCACCTCCTGTGATCATCACGGCAGATCCCAGTGTGCCACAAGTGTCTAAGGGCAGACTCCTTTGGTGACCACATGGCCTTGGAATGCAGAATGAAGCAGGACAAATACTAATAGAGTTTTGGGAAGAAAATGCACTGGTCATAGCAAACACCCTCTTCCAACAACACAAGAGAAGACTCTACACCTGGACATCACCAGATGGTCAACACCGAAACCAGATGGATTGTATTCTCTAGAGCCAAAGATGGAGAAGCTCTATACAGTCAACAAAAACAAGACCAGGAGCCGACTGTGGCTCAGATCATGAACTCCTTATTACCAAATTCAGACTTAAATTGAAGAAAGTAGGGAAAACCGCTAGACCATTCAGGTATGACCTAATCAAATCCCTTATGATTATACAGTGGAAGTGAGAAATAGATTTAAGGGCCTAGATCTGACAGATAGAGTGCCTGATGAACTGTGGAATGAGATTCGTGACATTGCAGAGGAGAAAAGGATCAAGACGCCATCAGAAAGAAATGCAAAAAAAGCAAAATTGCTGTCTGGGGAGGCCTTACAAATAGCGGTGGAAAGAAGAGAGATGAAAAGCAAAGGAGAAAAGGAAAGATATAAGCATCTGAATGCAGAGTTCCAAAGACTAGCAAGGAGAGATAAGGAAGCCTTCTTCAGCAATCAATGAAAAAAAAAAAAATAGAGGAAAAGAACAGAGTGGGAAAGACTAGAGATCTCTTCAAGAAAATCAGAGAAACCAAGGGAACATTTCATGCCAATATGGAATCGATAAAGGACAGAAATTGTATGGATCTAACAGAAGCAGAAGACATTAAGAAGTGGTGGCAAGAATATGCAGAAGAACTGTACGAAAAAGATCTTCACGACCCGGATAATCACGATGGTGTGATCCCTCGTCTAGAGCCAGACATCCTGTGACATGAAGTCATGTGGGCCTTAGAAAGCATCACTACAAACAGAGCTAGTGGAGGTAATGGCATTCCAGTTGAGCTGTTTCAAATCCTGAAAGATGATGCTGTAAGAATGCTGCACTCATTGGGGTACATGTGTCTCTTTCAATTCTGGTTTCCTCGGTGTGTATGCCCAGAAGTGGGATTGCTGGGTCATAAGGGAGTTCTATTTGCAATTTTTTTAAGGAATCTCCACACTGTTCTCCATAGTGGCTGTACTAGTTTGCATTCCCACCAACAGTGTAGGAGGGTTCCCTTTTCTCCACACCCTCTCCAGCATTTATTGCTTACAGATTTTTGGATCGCAGCCATTCTGACTGGTGTGAAGTGGTACCTCATTGTGGTTTTGATTTGCATTTCTCTGTTTATAATAGCCAGGACATGGAAACAACCAAGATGTCCATCAGCAGATGAATGGATAAGAAAGCTGTGGTACATATACACAATGGAGTATTACTCAGCCGTTAAAAAGAATTCATTTGAATCAGTTCTGATGAGATGGATGAAACTGGAGCCAATTATACAGAGTGAAGTAAGCCAGAAAGAAAAACACCAATACAGAATACTAACACATATATACGGAATTTAGGAAGATGGCAATGACGACCCTGTATGCAAGTCAGGAAAAGAGACACAGATGTGTATAATGGACTTTTGGACTCAGAGGGAGAGAGAGAGGGTGGGATGATTTGGGAGAATGGGAATTCTAACATGTATACTATCATGTAAGAATTGAATCGCCAGTCCATGTCTGACGTAGGGTGCAGCATGCTTGGGACTGGTGCATGGGGATGACCCAGAGAGATGTTGTGGGGAGGGAGGTGGGGGGGGTCATGTTTGGGAACGCATGTAAGAATTAAAGATTTTAAAATTTAAAAAAAAAAAATAGCTTCACTGCCTAGAGCAGCAAATTGAAACAAAATAAAATGAGGCCTGCATGCGCATCTATACAAAAAAAAAAAAAAGAAGAATGCTGCACTCAATATATCAGCAAATTTGGAAAACTCAGCAGTGGCCACAGGACTGGAAAAGGTCAGTTTTCATTCCAATTCCAAAGAAAAGCAATGCCAAAGAATGCTCAAACTACCGCACAAATGCACTCAACTCACATGCTAGTAAAGTAATGCTCAAAATTCTCCAAGCCAGGATTCAGCAATACGTGAACCATGAATTTTTTGATGTTCATTCTAGTTTTAGAAAAGGCAGAGGAACCAGAGATCAAATTGCCAACATCTGCTGATCATGGGAAAAGCAAGAGAGTTCCAGAAAAACATCTCTTTCTGATTTATTGACTATGCCAAAGCCTTTGACTGTGTGGATCACAATAACTTGTGGAAAATTCTGAAGGAGATGGGAATAGCCGACCACCTGACCTGTCTCTTGAGAAATCTGTATGCAGGTCAGGAAGCAACAGTTAGAACTAGACATGGGACAACAGACTGGTTCCAAATAGGAAAAGGAGTACGTCAAGGTTGTATTTTGTCACCCTGCTTATCTAACTTCTATGCATAGTACATCATGAGAAATGCTGGACTGGAAGAAATACAAGCTAGAATCAAGACTGCTGGGAGAAATATCAATAACCTCAGATATGCAGATGACACCACCCTTATGGCAGAAAGTGAAGAGGAACTAAAAAGCCTCTCGATGAAAGTGAAAGAGGAGAGAAAAAGTTGGCTTAAAGCTCAACATTCAGAAAATGAAGATTATGGCATCCGGTCCCATCACTTCATGGGGAATTGATGAGGAAACAGTGGAGACAGTGTCAGACTTTATTTTGCGGGGCTCCAAAATCACTGCAGATGGTGATTGCCACCATGAAGTTAGAAGACACTTACTCCTTGGAAGAAAAGTTATGACCAACCTAGATAGCATATTCAAAAGCAGAGACATTATTTTGCCGACTAAGGTCCGTCTAGTCAAGGCTATGGTTTTTCCAGTAGTCATGTGTGGATGTGAGAGTTGGACTGTAAAGAATGGTGAGCACCTAATAATTATGTTTTTGAACTGTGGTGTTGGAGAAGACGCTTGAGTGTCCCTTGGACTGCAAGGAGATCCAACCAGTCCATTCTGAAGGAGATCAGCCCTGGAATTTCTTTGGAAGGAATGATGCCGAAGCACAAACTCCAGTACTTTGGCCACCTCATGCGAAGAGCTGACTCATTGGAAAAGACTTTGATGCTGGGAGGGATTGGGGGCAGGAGGAAGAGGGGACGACAGAGGATGAGATGGCTGGATGGCATCACTGTCTGGATTGGATGTGAATCTGAATGAACTCTGGGAGCTGGTGATGGACAGGGTGGCCTGGAATGCTGCGATTCATGGGGTAGCAAAGATTCGGACACGACTGAGGGACTACACTGAATGATTTACGGAGATTATAAATCTGGGAGACGGGAAACTGAAAATGGCAAACCTCTGTCCTAATCGTTCTGTAAAAGTATAAAAGATAATCTTAAACTTGGATAAAGAGGCAGCCCATAAATAACTGAGGGGCTATCTCATTCAGCAACACCTTTCACCTCTTCAGGATGAATCCCTGGCTACTGGAGTTGGACTCCAGCACTCTGTCCCATGTTGAGGACTAGGACACGTTCAGATGCAGCAGTAGGAAACGTGTTATTCTTTTGATGCGTTCAATTGTGTTTTTTTGTGCATCATTTTTCTCAGTTGTAGGCTTCTTTGTTACTACACATTGATTTGATCTTTGAAGTTTATTTCAACCATGTTTTTATTTTTTTATTGCTGTTTCTAATTTACTCTGCTTTTCTATTTTCTGTGCCTTTTCTTGCTGTTGCATCACTTCAATTTTTAACACAGGTATGTATTCTATATTAACTGTGGTTTCTTGTTATTCTGTAGGGGCGGTTCTGATCTTCTTGTCAGACTTGCTTTTTTTATTCTTCAGTTGGCACTCTGCTCTGGTGTTGTTTTTTACTTGATTGAGATTTACTTGATTGGTTCTCTTTATGAATCTCTTGTCTTCTCTGTAATGTTTATTGCTTGTGGTGCCTTCCATTTATTTATCTATTTGTCATGTGTCTATGTTACTTTTTTAATCTCCTCAATATTTACTATGGCATTGTAGTTTTCTGGGCATAAGTTGGGCCTGATCTTTTCTGGTGTCAGCACCTGAGAGGTTAGCAGGCAGGAAGGCCAGGGGTCTCCAAATGAAGGAAATAGCCTGCAAGTGTCAGACATTTTTACTTCTCTTAAGTGGCAGGAGGAAACAAACAAGCAATCTTTGTGCCTTTTTCCCTTCTCTATACAAATTTAAAAGGTGGTTTCTCTTAAAATATTGTGTTGCCATAATGACACTTGGTTTCATCTGAAGTTAACTATTCTCAAACCTTGAGATAACCAATGCATTTTTCTTATGGAAATGCTTGTCTTAAACTATGCTATTCTACTATGCTTTTACCCCAAACTCTGTCGTCAAGTCAGTGCCACCTAATGCCTCAGAACCTACTTGACAAAACAGTATGTTATACTCAGGTATTATTTCCCTCATCTATGTAAAGAAAAAAAATTGTATGGTAATATGTCCTTCTACAAGATTCAAGTTAATAATTGTATGGCCCGGGACGAGTCGTCTGATGCCAAGATTGTCCCAAAATATATCTTATGGGTGAGGGGGCCTGGTGCCACTCTGAGTTTTAAAACATTCCTTTCTTTCATTAGCAGACTGCTAGTGAATATATAACATCCAGCTGAAGACTAACAGGGGGGTTTTCTTTCTGCACCCTCTGCTGCCTATGTCAGAAGTTTTCTCTATCTCTTTATATTTTAATAAAACTTTATTATACAAAGCTCTGAGCGATCCAGCCTTGTCTCTTGTCCCAGATTGAATTCCTCTCCTCCGGAGGCCAAGAATCTGGGCGTATTTTCATTCCACTACCACCTTTCACACTTAGGCCAGGATCATGGGACACCTGGGAATTCCCATCTACCATGAATATCAACTGATGACAGTCTCCATGAAGGCCTCTTTCTTAATCTCTGATGCACTACACCCAACTGCCTACACAACCCATGGCTGATGTGTCACACCACACAACAAGCAAGACAGAAAAACACAGATATTCATCAGCAGATAGACTGCCTAATGTCAGACTAATCCCATAGACACCTACAAATGACATGAACAGATATGGTTCCACCACAAGAGAGGGAAGACTCAGCTGCAGACTCAAGAACACTGTTGTCAATCTCTCCAACTCCAAAGCCAACACTAGCCACTCAATCAGCTTTATCAACTTGGAGTGAAGATGAGGCATAATAAATATAATGCAGCAGTTTGTGAAGAAATAACCATGAACATGGTAAGTAGGGAAATGTGAAGACAGAGAAATATGTTGTGGGCTAAAGAATGTGGTACAAACTCAAAACATAATGAAAGAAAAAATGGGCAGGCTCCCTGAAAGTGGCTTGGATATTGTGGTAGTAAAGGTGATAAGACATTCTAGAAATGGAATGCAGAAAGACGAGAACCATTTCTGAAGGGTCTAGAAAAATGAAAAAGTAACGACAGACAATGAACAATACAGAAAAGGACTTTGGTCTCCTATATGCTAATACATTCTGCTGTAGAGCAGAAGACAACACAACATTGGAAAGAAATTATCCTCCAATTTAGAAATGTAGTTTAAAATGAAACACAAGTGTTCAAAGGCACAAGAGACCTGACAAAGTTAATTGATCCTTATAGGACATTTCACTGAAACACAGCAGAATATACATTTTTTCTAAAGTGAAAATAAAATATCTTCAGGATATATCACAAAGTGGATCTCAAATCAAGCCTTGGTAAATTTAAGATAGTGGTAATTGCATCAATCATATATATATAACCACAATGCTATGATTTATATAGCACATTTTGTGGAAGAGGACTTGAAAAACATGAGTCCATGTAGACTAATAAATACAACTTTACAAGGCCATGAGATCATTCATGAAATCTGAGAGATAATGAACGAAAAATCTTAGAAATAAATGATATTAAAAACACGATTATCTGAAAGTTATGGAGCATACTAAAGCAGTAGAACAGTGAAGTTGATAAAAATTACACATCTAAAGTAATCAACAAAATCTTTAATCTAAAGCATTTAAGGAAGGAAGAAAAAGCAGAGAAAATTCCCCAAAATAAATAGGAGAGGAAGAAATGATAAAAATCAGAGCAGAATGAAAGAAAGGAAATGATGGGGAAAAAAAAAAAAAGCCAAAATCAGTATCACTAAAAGGGGTCTCTTAGAGAGGAGAAACAAAATAGATAAATCAAGGTCCAGACTTATCAAGAAAAAAAGGGCAATCGAATCAATTAAGTGTGACATGATGAAAGATGAGATTATAACTGATACCACAGAAATAATGAAGAATCATAAGAGCCAACAGCAAACAACTATAAGTCAATAAATTTTAGAATCTGACCCATAGACAAACGCACAGAAATTCAACTAAGAAGAAACAGAAAATATGAACACAGCAATTATAAGCATTAATATTGAAATTGTAATGAAAAAATTCTAGTTGACAAACTTAAAGCCAGATGGCTTCACGTGGAAATTTTATGAGCCAGTCAGAGAACTGCTAGCACATGCACTTCTGAAACACTACCAAAATTCTAGAGAGGAAGGAAAACCCAAAACTTATTCTACAAGGTCACCATCACACTGATACCAACACCGAGATAACACAGAAAAAGAAAGTTACAGACCAATATCACATAGATGAACAGAGGTAAACATCCTTAGCAAAACACGAGCAAAAAAAAAAAAAAAATCCACCAATACCTTAAAAGGATTGAATACCATTATTAAGTGTGGGGTTTATTCCATATATGGAAACACTCTTCAGAAGCTGAGCATCAATGTATAGTGAAGGATTAAAACCACATGATCACCTCAGTAGTGGGTGAAAAAATTTTGATATAATTCAACAAGTGTTTGTGATAGAAACTCTCCAAAAACTGAACACAGCAAAAACTACCTCAACTTATCAAAGGCACACGGATCAAAACTACAACAACATATCACCTCTTACCATTCCAAATGACCGTCAGTAGGAAAAAAAAAAAAAAAAAGAAAAGAAAGAAAGAAAACCTGCCCTGTTAGTCCAGTGGCTAAGACACCATGATCCCTAAGCAGGAATCCCAGGTTTGATCCCAGGTCACGGAATTAGATTACACACACAGTGATTGAGGTTTGTGGCAACAAAATAAAGAAATAAATATTTATGTGTGCATATTAATGCATTCAAGTGGAATCCAGAAAACAGGTGCTAAATAACCCATTTTGAGTGTAGAAAGGGATGGACTCATAGAAAACAGACTTGTGGACACAGTGCATGAAGGACATATGTAACATACCAAGTATGTCGTAGAGAGCTGTTACTGTGGAGTGCTCTAATGTAGTTGGCTTTGGAGTAGGAGAGGAGGCTCAAGAGGCAGATGGCAGGACTGCTCAAATGGGAGGATCAGCTATATTCACTAATAATTGATTTATTTTTCTGGGCAGCAGACACTAACACAACATTGTAAAGAAAGAAAATCAGTCCTTGGCTAATTGGTGCTAGTGATAAGTAAAGCATCACAGTGCATGTCAAGTAAAATGTGTACCCAGGATGGCTTTAGAACATATAGACAAAGCAAAAGCAAAAAAAAAAAAAAAAAAAAAAGAAAAGAAAAAAGAAAAAGAAAAGGCAAACTTAACTGCAGAGCTATTTTAGCCAGAATAAATTCAGACTCTTACACTGGTGTCCCTTCACTTCATTAATTTGTCATTGTTTCTAAAAGTAAAGAACGTCTTTCTAAAAGTAAAGTAAACACATATGGTTGTATGTTTTCATAAACTGATGTCACCAATTTATGAATCCCCTCGTTTTAATAATAGCTGACCTTTGACTTTCAGTACTATGCTAAGCAGGAATTAGTAAAAATAGGTTAACACTGAGGTGGTGCACAAGAATCCCTTATATTGCAGTCCTAGAGTGTGTGCTACTGACTGGGAAAAATGCATAGTCCAAACGTGGAGAATTATGTTTTCCTCATCAGGCCTTTCATTCTAATAAGAACTTAGTCACGAGGAGAAACTTCTCGAGTATTGTGAAAAGACTGTTCTGAAGAGGGATAGGAAGATCCAGGTTTTACAGAAGTTTTGGTACAACGATCAGGTATGCAGAATGTCTGAATATTATGGTTAACGAAAGAAAAACTGGACATTAAAAGTGAATGGATTCAGATATTTTCTACCTATTGGAAGATGCAAGAATCTAGGCTCCTTGAAATAATTCCTTTGATAAGCACCTTAACTAGGGCTAGTATCTTCTGTCTCAAGTCAGTGCTTCAGATGGCAGGTGCAGTAACTAAAGACTTGATAGTGGGCAACATGATTTCATCAAGAGTTCCCCCAGGTTTCACATTTATGGGTGGATACAATGGCTTATGACTTGATGACTGCAGCATCCTATGCTTAATGATAAGGCTGCCAAATTTCTTGCTTCACAGTGTGCTCTATTCTCTACAACCTCAGAAAAACTTGCTATCTCAAGAAAGATTCTTACACTCTCAAAGAAGTTGACTGTGGGCTTCTATCTCAGCAGGACATCTGTTCAGTTCAGTTCAGTCGCTCAGTCGTGTCTGACTCTTTGCAACCCCATGATTCGCAGCACACCAGGCCCCCGTGTCTATCACCAACTCCAGGAATTCACTCTAACTCACATCCATCGAGTCAGTGATGTCATTCAGCCATCTCATCTTCTGTCACCCCTTTCTCCTCCTGCCCCAACCCCTCCCAGCATCAGAGTCAGAGGACCTAAAGTAATATGAAAATACCTAATACAGGTTTAGTACAAATCTCAAAGAGACAGGAGACTTATGGCAAACTATAAATCTGAAGAAAATGACCCGAAACACTTCAAGATCAAGGAATGGTAAAATATATGTATATATGTATATTTACAACTGTTCACCTAACTGATATGTTCAAATAGGCATATATACATATAGTGTGTATATATTTATCTCTACTCACATGTATATCACACACACACACACTTACATTTCAATTCTACTGAAATTTTATCTGGAATGTTCTCAAAAATATGCTTTACATTAAGGCATAAGACAAGCCTTAGTATTTTAAATCATACCAAGTATGTTCTCTGAAAACCAAGATGTGAAGCTCAAATTTAAAAATGGAATATGTGTTTGCCAATATGTCAATGTGTGAAAAATTAAACAAGACATTCCTAACGAACCAATATTTCAAAGTGTAAGTCACAAAGGAAATCATATAATTTTCTGAGGTGAATGTAAGTTAAAGCACTTTTAGCAAATCATCAGATCCTACAAAAGTACATACCTTCAGTTATATACCTCCTGCAAAATATGTACTGCAACCTCTAGACATCAAAAATATAAACCTAAACTTTTGACATATACATATGCATGTATATGTGTAGCTATATATAAACTAACGGTTGCCCAGGTAGTACTAGTACTAGGGAACCTGGCTTCTAATGCAGAGATCATAGATATGTAGGTTCGATTCACGGGTTGAGAAGATCTCCTGGAAATAAGGATGGCAACCCATTCCAATTTTTTCACCTTGAGAATCCCATGGATTGAGAATGCACGATGGTGACAGTCTGTGTGATACAGCATGTCAGACAGGAGTGCAGTGACTTAACATATGATATGTCACTTGAACGGGTTTATATATATGTGTGTGTGTGTGTGTGTGTGTGTGTGTGTGTGTATGTATATATATAGTACAAGCATATATATATATATGATACAAGCATGTATGTACAAGCATTTGTGTATATATATATATATATATAAAACAAGTGTGTGTATATATATATACACACATATATATAAAGTATATAGTAAAGTGTATTAGTGTACAACTTGTTCCTTTTATATATTACCAATGACATGCTCAACAAATAAAAACAGTTCACTTACTCACTTCACTTCAGTCACAGAGTTGTATCCAACACTTTGCGGTCCTATGAATCGCACCACGCCAGACCTCCGTGTCCATCACCAACTCCCGGAGTTCACCCAAACATATGTTCATCGAGACGATGATGCCATCCAGCCTTCTCACCCTCTGTCGTTCCCTTCTCCTCCTGATCCAAATCCCTCCATCATCAGAGATTTTTATGAGACAGCACTTCACATGAGGTGGCCAAAGTACTGGAGTTTCAGCTTTAGCATCATTCCTTCCAAAGAACACCCAGGACTGATCTCCTTAGGGATGGACTGGTGGGATCTTCTTGCAGTCCAAGAGATGCACAAGAGTCTTCTCCAACACAACAGTTCAAAAGCATCAATTCTTTGGCGCTGAGCTTTTCTCACAGTCCAACTCTCACGTCTATACATGACCACTGGAAAAACTAAAGCCTTGACTATATGGACTTTTGTTTTCAAAATAATGTCTTTGCTTTTTAATATGCTATCTAAGTTGGGCATAACTTACCCTCCACGGAGTAAACATCTTTTAATTTCATGGCTGCAGTCACCATCTGCAGTGAATTTGGAGCCCAAAAATTAAAGCCTGTCACTGGTTTGACTATTTCCCCATCTATTTCCTATGAAATGATGGGACCCGATGTCATGATCTTTGTTGCAGAAGACTAAGCTTTAATCTCAGATTTTCACTTTTTTCTTTCACTTTCATCAAGAGGCTTTACAGTTCCTCTTCATTTTCTGCCATAAGCGTGGCGTCATGTGCATATCTGAAGTGATTGATATTTCTCCTGGAAATATGGACTCCAGCTTGTGCTTTCTCCAGACCAGAGTTTCTCATAATGTACTCTGCATACAAGTCACATAAGCAGGGTGACAATATACAGCCTTGAGGTCCTCATCTTTCTATTTGGAAAGAGCTGTTTTTCCATGTCCAGCTCTAATTGTTGCTTCCTGACCTGCATATAAGTTTCTCCAGAGGCAGGTCAGGTGGTCTGGTATTTCCATCTCTTTCAGAGTCTTCCACAGTTTATAGTGATCCACATATTTAAAGGTTTTGACATAGTCAATAATGCAGAAATAGGTGTGGTTCTTTTTTAATTTTTTTTTCCCCCGGATACCTTCTTGCTTTTTCAATGATCCAAGATTGTTGGCATTTGGATCTCTGGTTTGTCTGCCTTTTCTAAAACCAGTTTGAACATCTGGAAGTTTATGGTTCATGTATTGCTGAAGCCTGGCTTGAAGAACTTTGAGCATTACTTGACTAGAATGTGAGATGTGTGTAACTGTGTGGTAGTTCAATCATTCTTTGCCATTGTATTTCTTTGGGATTGGAATGAAAACTGACCTTTTCCAGTCCCAGGGCCACTGCTATGTTTTCCAATTTGCTGGCATATTGAGTGCAGCACTTTCACAGCATCATCTTTCAGGATTTGAAATAGCTCAAGTAGAATTCCATAAACTCCACTAGCTTATTTTGTAGCGATGCTTTCTAAGGCCCACTTGACTTCACATTTCAGGATATCCGGCTCTAGGTAAGCGATCAGTCCATTGTGAATATCTGGGTTGTGAAGATCTTTTCTGCACAGTTCTACTGTGTATTATTGCCACCTCTTCTTAACGTCCCCTGTGTCTCTTAGGTCGTAATATTTCTGTCATTTATTGAACCCATCTGTGCATAGTGTGTTCCCTCAGTAACTCTAATTTTCTTGAGAGGATCTCTGTTCTTTCCCATTCTTTTCTTCCCTCTATTTCTTTGCGTTGATCTCTGAGGAAGTCTTTCTTATTTCTTGCTAGCCTTTGGAACACTGCATTCAGATACTTATATCATCTCTTTTCTCCTTTCCTTTTCACTTCTCTCCTTTTACAGCTATTTCTAAGGCTTCCCTAGTCAACTATTTTTCTATTTTGCATTTCTTTTCCATGTGCATGGTCTGGATCCTTGTCTCATGTACAATGTCACAAACCTCCGTCCACAGTTCATCATTCACTCTATTTATCAGATCTTGTCCCTTAAGTCCATTTCTTACTTCCACTGTATAATCATAAAGGATTGGATTTAGGTCATACCTGAACATTTGGCTTAAAGGGCAACATTCAGAAAACTTAGGTCATGGCATCTTTTGCCATTACTTCATTCATGGGAAATAGAAGGGAAAACAGTGGAAACTTTGTCAGATTTTATTTTTGTTGTTGTTGTTGTTGTTGGAGGCAGGGGGTGGGTGTGTGTCTCCAAAATCACTGCTGATGGTGATTGCAGTCATGAAATTAAAACACGCTTACCCCTTGGAAGAAACGTTATGACCAACCTAGATAGCATATTCAAAAGCAGACTCATTACTTAGCCAACAAAGGACAGTTTAGTCAAGGCTATGGTTTTTCAAGCAGTCATGTGCGGATGTGGGAGTTTGACTGTGAAGAAAGCTGAGCGCTGAATAATTGATGCTTTTGAACTGTGGTATTGGAGAAGACTTGAGAGTCCCATACACTGCAAGGAAATCCAACCAGTCCATTCTAAGGAGATCAGTCCTGGGTGTCCTTTGGAAGGAGTGATGCTAAAGCTGACACTCCAGTACTTTGGCCACCTCATGTGAAAAGTTGACTCATTGGAAAAGACTCTGATGCTGGGAGGGATTGGGGGCAGGTGGAAAACGGGACAACAGAGGATGAGTTGTCTGGATGGCATCACCGATCTCTGGACATGAGTTTGAGTGATCTCCGGGAGTTGGTGATGGACAGGGAGGCAATTCATGGGGTCCCAAAGAGTCAGACAAGACTGAGCAACTGAACTGAACAAAATGTGTGGCAAATTAAACAGCGCTTTCTGTAGGGCTCAGTGAGGCGAAGAATAACTCACAGGGAAATGAGAACATATTCTGAGGTGATCCAAACCGAAAACACAATGTAGAAAGTCATCAGAGAGAGCAGAAGAGCCCATATATACTGAAAGTACACAAAAAGAAAGCTATGCAGATCTGGGAAGAAGCTAATGCCTTCTTCAAAAGCTGAAAAAAAATTCTAATTTCGCAAGAACAAAGAGGAAATGAACAAATGTTAATACGGTGTCAGTTCTGTTCAGTTGCTCAGTCGTGTCCGACTATTTGAGACCCCATGAATCGCAGCACGCCAGGCCTCCCTGCCCATCACTAACTTCCAGAGTTCACTCAGACTCATGTCCATCGAGTCGTGATGCCATCCAGCCATCTTATCCTCGGTCGTCCCCTTCTCCCCTTGCCCCAATCCCTCCCAGCATCAAAGTCTTGTCTTTTCCAATGAGTCAACTCTTCACATGAGGTGGCCAAAGTACCGGAGTTTCAGCTTCTGCATCATTCCTTCCAAAGAAATTCCAAGGTTGATCTCTTTCCAGTTGGACTGGTTGGATCTCCTTTCAGTCCAAGGGACACTCAAGAGTCTTCTCCAACACCACAGTTCAAAAGCGTCAATTCTTCAGCACTCAGCCTTCTTCACAGTCCAACTCTCCCATCCATACATGACCATAGGAAAAACCAGAGCCTTGACTAGACAGACGTTAGTCAGCAAAGTAATGTCTCTGCTTTTGAATATGTGACTAGGTTGATCATAACCTTTCTTCCAAGGACTAAGTGTCTTTTAATTTCATGGCTGCAGTCACCATCTGCAGTGATGTCGGAGTCCAAAAAATAAATAAATAAATAAATGAAGTCTGACACTGTTTCCACTGTTTCCCCATCTATTTCCCATGAAGTGATGGGACCGGAAGCCATGATCTTTGTTTTCTGAATGTTGAGCTTTAAGCCAACTGTTTCACTCTCCTCCTTCACTTTCATCAAGAGACTTTTTATTTCCACTTCATTTTCTACCATAAGAGTGGTGTCATCTGCATATCTGACGTTACTGATATTTCTCCCACCAATCTTGATTCCCACTTGTGTTTCTTCCAGTCCAGCATTTGTCATGGTGTACTCTGCATATAAGTTAAATAAGCAGGGTGATAGTATACAACCTGACATACTCCTTTTCCTATTTGAAACCAGTCTGTTTTTCCATGTCCAGTTCTAACTGTTGCTTCCTGACCTACATACAGATTTCTAAAGAGGCAGGTCAGGTGATCTGGTATTTTCATCTCTTTCAGAATTCTCCACAGTTTACTGTGATCCACATAGAAGAGTCTTACATGCAAATTATTCTAAGATCCCAGGCAATGCAGAACGCAGTTAGATATTTTAAAACATTATGATTTAAAAGGTCACTAGAGTGAAATCATTCATCTACAAAATATCTTCCAACCTTAAGACTAAGAACAAATAACAGAGAACTCTATGCAGTTCATAGGTGTTCTTCTCTGAGTCCTCGGGCTTTATTTTCCTTTCATAATTGTGTTTTGAGCCTATAAGACTGAGGCTGTCCTTGTGTGTGTGTGCATGCATCAGATTAAGAATGTGTTTGTAAGAATGTGAGTGTATGTCTAGGTTCTCCTTTGGACCATTATGATAGAGATTTTGGCTGAAGAATTGGCTAATTCAAAATTATAAAGGGGCACAAATTGAAATGCCCATTCAAATGTCTGCTTTCATTTTTCGAAGTGCAAAACAACTGGGTAAGATTAACAGATTGAAAGCATTTCGATAATAACCAAGCTACTCCACCCTAACTTTGTTACAAACTATGGAACTCTCTCTATCACCCAGCAAAAATTGAGTGGGACCTTAGATGTCTATTTTGTCTGGCAATTACAAAACACCCACCTGCTAATATGGCAGTATCAGAGAAGGCTAAGGAGATCCCTGGAGTTCCAACCAGGTCTTCCTATAATAGGATACTACCTTCCTATGGGAGGCTGCACACTCACCAATAACAAAGAACACTCTTAGGAATCAAAGAATCTAAGGATGGAATCTGTAATTCTGTTCCCACATAGTAGACCTTATTTTCCCCTTTCCCAAGAATATCAGACAGAAAGTTAAAATAGAAGGAGGTTATAACATGGCCCACATACTTCTTACATAATACCTTAAATGTCCAAGTCCCACCACACTGCTAAGATGATGGCAATACAGGACTTCTGGCTTCAACTCTGTGTGGCAGTCATCACATAATAATTTTATGAATAATTGAGATGCACTCATAGTGCATCGATAAAGCCAAAAGTCTTGAGATCTGATTCAAAGAGGAAAACTGTCTACTCCATGTCCTCTGTTTTATGGGACTTTCACACACATTCACACATTTCCACAAGCCTCAACCTTTATCTGAAGTCAAAAGCTGACATTAAGAGAAGAGGAATGGCCTATTCACAAAGAAGGCAAGCGGAAAAATCAAAATGGATTCAGTCACCTACACACTTTCATGCTTAGTAATGGAGCCCCTTGTAAACATTCCTAAGGGCACCTAGGGGAAACAACTCAAAGATGCTTCTCCCATGATTAGAGAAGTTAATTGAGAAGCTATAAGATTGTTTAACTCTCACCTCATTCTGAAGGTCACATACCATGCCTGTTAACACATCAGAAGATGGGCAGCACTAGCAGAGGTTTACAGACAATGCCTGCTTCTGCCTAAGGCTAAGATTGTAGATCCAAGTGACAGGTGGGATAAGGTTACTATCTCAGAATGTCAGAATGACACCGCAGCTGTTCTCCTTCTCTTGGAAGCCTTAAACATACATTGTGGGAAGTGCAATATGAGAGAAGAAAACAAGGAAACTGACAAGAGCTGTGTCCTTTTAATTATCCTGATTCTCACTTACCATTCCAATTCCAGTGACAGACTTAATATACAATCTGAACCATCTCCCAAGCATGCCGGTTCTAATTTTTTGATGTTGCTCAGTCACTCAGGCTTGTCAGACTCTTGTGAGTCCATATACATCAAGAACCCTGGTCTCACCTGCCCTTCAAATATCCCAAGAGTTTTATTCAAACCCAAGACCTTTGAGTCAGTGATGCTTTGGAGCCATCTCGCCCTGTGTCGTTCCCTTCTTCTGCATCCAATGTTTCCAGGCATCAGTTTCCTCCCAGCGATTTCGCTCTTGGCTTCAGGAGGCTGATATATTGGCTCTTCATGTGCAGCATCAGTCCTTCTGAGAATCGTCAGAAATGATTCCCTTCACGGTTTACAAGTTTGAACCCCATGCTCACCACGGAACCTTCACACGTCTTCTCTAGCCCTACTGTTGTAAAGCATCCATATTTAGGCAGTCAGTTCTTGTGTTCCTGCTCACTCCTCCATACGTTACTCTTGAAAATCAACTTTCACTATTCACATCTTGTTCCATAATCTCTCAGCTTTGTAATACGGTTTCTAGATTGGTCACAGCTTTTCACCCAAGGGGCAAGTGCCTTTTATTTTCATGGCTGCAGTCACATCACATAGTCATAGCGGAGGTCCTGAAAGTGAAACCTATCAGTAATTCAACTCTATCCCATGGAAATATCTCAAAATGATGGGGCAACATTCCATGAGGTTATTTTTCGTATTTGTTTTTTTTTTTTTGTATTGAGTATTAATCTAGCTTTTTAAATTTCCCCTTTCATCTTCTTCAGAAGACTCTTTAGTTCCTAGTGTTTTTCAGCCATTTGTGTGTTGTCATCTTATACCTGAGGCTATTCTTACTTCTCAAAGTGATTTTGTTTCCAGATTCAATTTCTTTCAGCAAGTTACTTTCCATGAAGTACTCTGCATAGAAGTCAAATAAGCTGGATGACAATATATCACCTTGATGTATTTCCTTGCCTGTTTTGTACCAGTTCACTATTCCTTTTCCAATTCCAACTTCCATGTCCTTGATCTGCCTGCATGCTTCCTTGGAAACAGGTATGGTGGTCTAGTATTCTGATCTCTTTAAGACTTTTCCACAATTTGTTGTTACCTTCGCAGTCAAAGGGCTTCCCTGCTGGCTCAGGTGATAAAGCATCTGAGATGCTTTGTGCATCTCAGACCATGGTGCAGACCAGTTTGGTACTGGGTCTGGAAGATCCCCAGGAGAAGGAAATGGTAGGCTACAGTCCATAGGGGTCTCAAAGAGTCAGACACGACTGAATGACCTCATTTTCACACACAGTGTTAAGCCAGTAACAGAGACAATTAAGTAGATGTAGATGACTTGATGAAACCCCCTTGCTTTTTCTATTATCCAAACTCCAATTAAGGTTTACCTATTAAGATTACATGAGTACAGCTAACTATACCTGCCTGTTCTTTTAAAAATATTTTTTTGTATTTTTTTTCCTCAGTCTCCTTTTTCAAGTTATCATCTACATAGTGTTGCATCCCTGGTCAACTGCCATCTTCTTGTATAAGAATTAAATTATGCCCATGCCAGTCTCTGACCTTTGACACCCTCTTAAGACAGTCAAGGTTCCAGAACAGAAAAAAGAAATCTGTGCTCCGGGAAAATGTCAGGACAGTTTGATGAATAGCTAGATATTTTCAGGAACTGATTTTGAGCCCAATTCCTGTGCCATCTCTTATCTGCAAAAGAACTATGTTACCTCAAGCTGATGACAATTTGTCATTAGCAAAAACTTCAGGAAAAATAAGTGTGTTTATTCGCATGTTCAAGTCAGTGATGTACCAATTGTGTGAGTACATATGTAACCTTCCATCAAACAGATTAATTCATGTCAAGTAATGTTTGTTGTTTCACCGGCATGTCTAAAGGACTTACCTGGTTTGTCTAGAAAGAAAATCAGAACTTCCGATTTGGCAGAAAATAAAAGAGCATGTTGACTGCATCTCTTTCATGGAGGCATCACAAATAATCCTTCTGTAAGACAACATTCCTCCAGATCATAAGATGAATATTAGCAGAAGACCTTGCTCAACAGAGAAGGCTATATGAAAAGTAGACATAACTGGGAAGAATGGAGGGAAAATGGGAGAAAGAGGACGAGAGGAGGAGAACCAAGCCTGTGTCCTGGGACGGGAGATGGAGAAGCTGGGAATACATTGAGAATTCAGGTAAGTCACCTCACTAAACTTAAGTCACTTTTGACTGAAAGGAAGCAAGGTGAAGAAGCTAAGAACATTTAATTTGTCCAGAGTGAAAATCAAACGGAGAATCTGTGGTGTGGTCCTGCATCCCCTAAACTGCAATGCAGGTGAATTAGTTTGCATAGGGCCTGGAAGATGAAACATGGGGTTAGAAAGCCAACCTGGGAGGGAACTGCTTTTTGCTCTGTTGAGATCGAATGATGCATCTGTGATGACAAAGTGTGTGGAAACGAAAGCATTTGAAAAATCCCAAAGTGACAAAGAAGCTGGACCTTAGGGCTTAGTCACACAGTGAGGAGGGGACAGTATTGAATTTTCCCCTCTTGCTACATGCTAAGACCTAAAATCCGGCAATAGAAGAAGACTAACCAGAACTACCAACCATGCTTCTGCAAGCACAAGCTAGAAGATGATCCCATTGGCCTTAACTTTTCTGCGCGTGATTGCTGGCTCCTCAGCAAAACTGACACCACCAGGGTTCCAACACTCCAATCACCTTTAAAATGCAACACCTTTTTCAAAGATTGCTTCACTAGCTGACCGTCTGACAGGAGAAAACACTGTCTCTGTTTTGAGTAAGGCATTCCATAAATTTCCATTATTACAGGAAATACATATTTTTTTTAATATAGTGACCATTTAACTGTGTTAACATAGGTAACTAAAACTGACTTTAAAATTGAGATAATATGCTACTGAAATATTTTTCTATTCTTTTCAAGTTGAGGACGGCTGTATACTAAGACATTTTAAGTGTAATAAATTTAAGTGTTAAGTTTCGCTACCAATTTGGAACCAGAGAGAAATCCTGAAGCCACTTAAAGGGGTATTTAGTGTACATATACAATATATTGTTACATGAGGAGTGAAATAAATTTGAATAGATAAGTATGTAAATCTATTAGTGGGTTGTATTATTTGAAGTTATTATCTTTGTATGTTTTAAAAGGATCACTATTTCGAGTCTGGCTTTCTTTCTCTATTTTACCTTTGTTTGAAAAGTCACTAATACTGTTCTTCTTTGGTTTTAGTTGAAGTTCTATCATAATTCAAATGTTAAGTGGTGCTATCCCCAACTTTTAATGAGAATGAATAGAAGAGTTGGCACTAAAATTGTCTCTCCAGTACCTTCACTAGTTCGTGATTACAAGATGACACATGCTACAGGAAGGATTGATGTGAATGATCATCTCTCCTGGATGTTTTCCTGAAACTAGAGGAGAGTGTGTATTTTCAGCGTCCACAATGTTAAGTGTGTCTTTCATATGAAAGCTTTCTTCCAGCCACATATTTGCTAATACAAGTGTCCCAAATCATAGTGATTTGTTTCTTCATCATCAATGTCAGCTAGACTGGAAGAGCAAATTGTGATAGATCAAGCTGATACTTAAAATCTGTTGATCTTTTTACACCAGCATTCACAGAGCAGCTGCAATCAAGCAAACGACCACAGGGAGGATTTTGTTACTATGACTATTTCTACTTCTCCGTACCATGTCTCATCTCCTTTGCAGATACCTGATTTTGATTGATGATCAGCCTTGGACCTGACCGTTAGATACAGCGATATGTCAGCCCATGAGGATATTTTCCCTACACCACAAGTGGGAGGCATGGTTCCCAGTGTAAACAATCACTAATGCATCTGCTATCTCTCTCTCAAGGTCAACTCATCAGCCATATTTTATATAAATACACTTAATTACTTTCATATAATTACTACTTACAACTGATCTATCAAGCAGTAATTGATCATTCAGGATAATGTAGACTAAAATTTATGTTGCTGTTGCCAACATATTCCTACATTTCTCTTTTTTCAATATTAAATTTACATGTTCACTTTCATAGTCACATTTTCTATTCTGAAATAATTAAGAGGAACATGAGGCTTTATCTCAATGCCTGTCCGTTTCACTGTGCATTGAATGGTCTTCTGAATTAAATTCGTCCATTCCAGTGAATCTTAATTCACTGATTCCTGAAAGTCTGATGTTTAAATTTGTCATCTTCTGTTTGACTACTTCCAATCTACTTTCATTCATGAACCAACCATTCTAGGTTCATATGAAATATCGTTCTTTACAGCATCAAACTTTAGTTGTATCCATAGTTATATCCACAATTAGGTGTTGTTTTCCCTTTGGCTCCATCTTTTCCTTTATAGTGACTTCCAGAAGCATATAGGCTGTCAACCAACTTGGAGAGGTCACCTTTCAGTGTTCTATTTTTTTGGTTTTTCATATTGTTCATGAAGTTAGCAAGAATAATAAAGAGGTTTTCCATTTCCCTTTTCCGATGCACCACATTGTGTGAGAATTCTCCACCATATCCAATCCATCCTGTATGGCCCTGCAAGGCACGTCTCATAGTTTCATTGAGATAGGCAAGGCTGTGGTCATTTGGTCAGTTTGGTTTGTTTTCTGTGATTGTGGTTTTCGTTTTGTCTGCTATCTAATAGATAAGGAAAAGAGGCTTATGGAAACTTCCTGATGGGACAGACAGTTCAGTTCAGCTCAGTTCAGTCGCTCAATTTTGCCTGCCTCTTTGCCACCCCAAGAATCGCAGCATGCCGGGCCTCCCTGTCCATCACCAACTCGTGATCACTCAGAATCATGTCCATCGAGTCAGTGATGCCATCCAGCCATCTCATCTTCTGTCGTCCCATTCTCCTCCTGCCCTCAATCCCTCCCAGCATCAGGATCTTTTCTAATGATTCAACACTTCGCATGAGGCGGACAAAGTACAGGAGTTTCAGCTTCAGCATCATTCCTTCCAAAGAAATCCCAGGGCTGATCTCCTTCAGAATGGACTCTTTGGATCTCCTTGCAGTCCAAGGGACTCTCAAGAGTCTTCTCCAACACCACATTTCAAAAGCATCAATTCTTTGGCACTCAGCCTTCTTCACAGTCCAACTCTCAATTCATACATGACCATAGGAAAAACCAAAGCCTTTACAAGACGGACCTTAGTCGGCAAAGCAATGTCTCTGCTTTTGAATATACTATCTAGGTTGGTCATAACTTTTCTTCCATGGAGTAAGCGTCTTTTAATTTCATGGCTGCAGTCAACATTGCAGTGATTTTGGAGCCCAGAAACATAAAGTCTGACACTGTTTCCAGTGTTTCCCCATCTATTTCCCATGAAGTGATGGGACCGGATGCCATGATCTTCGTTTTCTGAATGTTGACCTTTAGGCCAACTTTTTCACTCTCCACTTTCACTTTCATCAAGAGGCTTTTTAGGTCCTCTTCACTTTCTGCATAAGGGTGGTGTCATCTGCATAAATGAGGTTATTGATATTTCTCCCGGCAATCTTGATTCCAGGTTGTATTTCTTCCAGTCCAGCTTTTCTCATGATGTTCTCTGCATAGAAGTTAAATAAGTAGGGTGACAATATACAGCCTTGACATACTTCTTTTCCTATTTGCAACCAGTCTGTTGTTCCATGTCCAGTTCTAACTGTTGCTTCCTGACCTGCATATAGATTTCTCAGGAGGCAGGTCAGGTGCTCTGCTATTCCCATCTCTTTCAGAATTTTTCACAGTTTATTGTGATCCACACGGTCAAAGGCTTTGGCATAGTCAATAAAACATCAAGATATGTTTTTTTCTGGAACTCTGTTGCTTTTTCCATGATCCAGCAGATGTTGGCAATTTGATCTCTGGTTCCTCTGCCTTTTCTAAAACTAGCATGAACGTCAGGAAGGTCATGGTTCACGTATTGCTAAAGCCTGTCTTGGAGAATTTTGAGCATTACTTTACTAGCATGTGAGATGAGTACATTTGTGAGGTAGTTTGAGCATTCTTTGGCATTGCCTTTCTTTGGAATTGGAATGAAAACTGATCTTTTCCAGTCCTGTGGCCACTGCTGAGTTTTCCAAATTTGCTGACATATTGAGTGCAGCACTTTCACAACACCATCTTTCTGGATTTGAAACAGCTCACCTGGAATTCCATCACCTCCACTGGCTTTGTTCATGGTGATGCTTTCCAAAGCCCACTTGACTTCACGTTCCAGGATGTCTGGCTCTAGATGAGTGATCACACCGTCATGATTATCTGGGTCCTGATAATCTTTTTTGTACAGTTCTTCTGTGTATTCTTGCCACCTCCTCTTAATATCTTCTGCTTCTGTTAGGTCCATACCATTGCTATCCTTTATCAAGACCATCTTGGCATGAAATATTCCCTTGGTATCTCTGATTTTCTTGAAGAGATTTCTAGTCTTTTCCATTCTGTTGTTTTCCTCTATTTCTTTGCATTCATCACAGAGGAAGGCTTTCTTTTCTCTTCTTGCTATTGTCTGGATCTGCATTCAGATGTTTATATCTTTCCTTTTTTCCTTTCCTTTTCATCTCTCTTCTTTTCACAGCTATTCGTAAGGCCTCCCCAGAAAGCCATTTTGCTTTTTTGCATTTCTTTTCTGTGGGGTTGGTCTTGATCCCTGTCTCCTGTACAATGTTAGGAATCTCATCCCATAGTTCATCAGGCAGGCTATCTATCAAATCTAGGACCTTAAACCTATTTCTCACTTCCACTGTATGGTCATAAGGGATTTGATTTAGGTCATACCTGAATGATCTAGCAGTTTTCCCTACTTTCTTCAATTTGAGTCTGAATTTCATAATAAGGTGTTCATGATCTGAGCCACAGTCAGCTCCTGGTCTTGTTTTTTGTTGACAGTATAGAGCTTCTACATCTTTAGCTGCAAAGAATATAATCAATCTGATTTTAGTCTTGACCATCTGGTGATGTCCATGTGTAGAGTCTTCCTGAATCTGAGTCCTATTCTGATATATGGGGCCATATTCAGTAAATCTTTAATCCAATTTGCTCTTGATGGGTTTGGCTGCATTCAAGCCCTGTTGTTTGAACTGAGGCCTAACTATGGTATGGGTAATGAAAGTAATTTGGACCTTCTTCAAAAGGACTTGAGCAAGCACTCTTGTATTCAGTGCCCATCACCCTGATGCTTCCCATTCTTGGACCATGTCTCTACTGGACACTCACAAGCAACACTGGCTCAGTTTCTTGTGGGAACACTACTCTTACTCTTGGCTCCTGGTGAACACAAGGCTTTGTTTGTGCCTTCCAGTAGTCTGCTTCAGTCCAGTGGAAGTTCTATAATCAAATCCAGCTGGCCTCCAATGTCAAATTTCCTGTGCGTTCTCAGTCCTGTGGGGTTTCCGTCCCTTTGCCCGATCCCACGTTGAAAAAGCTGTAGTTGTTCTAAAACTTCCTTACCTGTACAAGAATTTATTTAGAAAAATTATCCTGCAATTGGTGGATTGTGCGCTAGGCCACTTCTTGGTCGGTTGAAAGGTTACCTCCTCTGAGAGGGCTTAGGTCACAAACTGAATGAACAAGGGCTGTAGCAGCCAGATATCTCTTCCTTGTCAGACCATTGCTGACCCATGCCTCTGCAGGAGACCCTCAACCACTCAAAGGCAGTTCTGACTCTGTTTAGGGGCAGTCCCTGAGTATAGGTGCACAAAATATTTTATTGAGCACTCAGAGTGGCTGGTAGGTATTGATTCTAAATGCAAATTCACCCCTGCTGCAGTCTTCTTGGGACTTTACCTTTGCTTGGACCTTTTGTTTTTTGTTTTTTGTTTTTTTTTTGGGGGGGTGGGAAGCAATATTCTCCTGTCAATGGTAATTTAGCAACAAGCTGTAATTTTGGAGCTATTACAGGAAAAGATGAGTTCACACCCTTCTACTTTGCCATCTTCACTTCCTCACAGGCACAAACCAGCAAAAGGGGGAAATAACTACATCCCACTTCTGCACTTTCTTCACCTTTCTGCACTGTCAGGTAGGGTGGAAGCCCATGGACACAACCAAGGTAACCTCTTCTCTTCTAGGATGCCTGTGCTTTCACAATGAAGGACCCTACCTTATCATGTCACTTGTTTCACATGATGATAGAGTGTGCTTCCTGATGGGCTGATCCAAGGCAGCACTATCCCAGAGCCTTCCTCTAATATGGGAAACTTCTCCAGTGCACTAGCTTATCTTTCCATTCCTCCTCCTTCCAGTCTCTACTCTTTTCTGAAGGACATTCACCTCTACACAGACTTGGATACAGTTATAGCCATATCCACCATTTCCACAGGCCAGCCCAATTCTCATAGACTGAGGGGTCCACAGGCTATGCTTCAAAAGCCCCACCCCACTGGATTTACACTGGATGAGTCCTCAGGCCTTCTACATCGTCTTCCTGGTAAACACACACACAGACACACAGACACACACACACACACACACACACACACACCAACACAGCAGAAACTGTGAGCTTCTTTATGTCTCTTGATGTAAATCCAAGTTTGTGAACACTCTGTCCTGAGTTGTCACTGGCCATCCTCTCCTCATTCCTGTCTTGATCAGGACCACCTCAGAGATGCAAGGACCAGTCTCCCACACTCTGTGGATGCCTGGTGAGACTTCTGCTTGCTCCATATCTCATAGTCTGTAACATTCATCTCTGCCAGCTGTGGTTGAACATACATCCACACAGAAATACACACAAACGTGTGCAATAAGCTCATGTGGTTAGACACACAAATGTTCAAGGCATGCGAAAACATAAGCAAAAAGGGAACATAGATCTTTCTGTAGCTGAAGAACCAGTGCTTCATATGAAATATAGAGATATCCATTTTCTTATACAATAATGTCCAATCTGAACTGAAATATGAAATATAGAAAAGTCCAGATTCCATGATGGAGACTTAGCACCTAGGTCTTGATACAGTAAAAACAAACCATTCCCCACTTCATGGAATCAATCTTTGTTTCGGTATATATTATTAGAAATACAGCAAACTCCTTACTTCATTAAGAAACAGGGGTGCCCAGATTTTAATTTGTGGAATAGAGATAATTCCATTTGCATACAGGTTTTCTATAACTTCAAAAAGCAGTGTCAAGAGTGTCCTATATGAAATATCCAGAACTTCACATTAATGGTAGACATCCATGACCTAGATTCATATATGAGGTATAGAGGAGTCCGAATGTCACATAAGAAAAACAGCTTCCTGATTTTCATAAAGTGAAAGAAAAAATGTGATAGATCATGGAGGCAAACAAGAATCACTCTATTTGCACGTAAAAATGTACGTACTTCTACATTTGAGTTCAATTCAGTTCAGTCTCTCAGTCGTGTTTAACTTTTGCGACCCCATGTTCTGCAGCATGTCATGCTCCCTGTCCATCACCAATTACCTGAACCTCCACAAACTCATGTCGATCGAGCTGGTGATGCCATCTAACCATCTCATCCTCGATCATCCTCTTCTTCTGTTGGCTTCAATGATTCCCAGCATCAGGGTCTTGTTCAATGAATCCACTCTTCAGATCAGGGTCCAGATTATTGGAGTTTCAGCTTCAGGATCAGTGCTTCCAGTGTATATTCAGGACTGATTTCCTTTAGCGTCCTTGCAGTCCAAGAGACTCTCAAAAGTCTTCACTAACACCACATTTTCAAAGCATCAATTCCTGCATACTGAGCTGTCTTTCCAGTCCAGATATCACATCTGTGCATGACCTCTGGGAACAACATAGTTTGGCCAGGTGGACTTTTGCTGGCAAAGAAATGTTTCTGCTTTTGAATATGCTATCTAGGTTGGTCATAACATTCCTTCCAAGCAGGAATTCCTTCCAAGCCATTTCATGGCTGTAGTCACAATCTGCAATTATGTTGGAGCCCCCCAAAATAAAGTGTTTTGGTTTTCCCATTGTTTCTCCATCCATTTGCTAAGTAGTGGTGTGACTAGATATCATGATCTGTTCTGAATGTTGAATTTTAACCTACAGTTTTCACACTCCTCTTTCATTTTTATCAAGAGGTTCTTTACATCTTTTTCACGTTTTGCCATGAGTGATTTCATCAAAGTATCTGACACTGTTGATATTGCTCCCTTCAATCTTGATTCATCCTTGTGTTTCTTCAAGCCTGGCATTTAACAAGTTATACATGACATATGAACTATGGACGGAGGTTTGTGACATTGTACAAGGGACAGGAATCAAGACTATCCTCAAGAAAAAGAAAACAAAACAAAAAAAGCAAAACAGATGTCTGAGAAGGCCTTACAATGAACTGTGAAAAGAAGACAAGACAAAAGCAAAGGAGAAAATGAAAGATTTATCCGTTTCAATGCAGAGTTCCAGAGAATATCAAGGAGAGTTAAGAAAATCTTCCCCACCAATCAATGCAAAGAAATGGAGGAGAATGATAGAATGGGAAAGACTAGAGTCTCTTCAAAATTTAGAGATACCAAGGGAATATTTCATGCCAAGATGAGCTCAATAATTAACAGAAATGGTATGGACCTAACAGAAGCAGGAGATATTAAGAGGTGGCAAGAATACGAAGAAAAACTATACAAAAACATCTTTAGGACCTAGATAATCACAATGGTGTTATCACTTACCCTCACCTAGAGTCAGACATCCAGGAATAGGAAGTCAAGTGGGCCTTAGGAAACATCACTATGAACAATGCCAGTGGAGGTGTTGGAATTCCAGTTGATCTATTCGAAATCCTAAAACATGATGGTGTGAAAGTGTTGTGCTCAATATGGCAGAAAGTTGGTAAACTCAGCAGTGGTTACAGGACAGGAAACAGTCAGGTTTCATTTCAATCCCAAAGAAACGCAATGCCAAAGAATGTTCAAACTACCACAAAACTGAACTCACCTCACATGCTTGTGAACAATGCTGAAAATTCTCCAGGCCAGGGTTGAACGATGTGTGAACCACAACATCTGCTGTTATCATTGTAAAAAGCCAGCGAGTTCCAGAAAAAATATTTCTGCTTTATTGATTATGCCAAAGCCTTTGACTGTGTGGATCACCATAAACTGTGGAAAATTCTGAAAGAAATGAGAATACCAGACAACCTGACCTGAATCCTGGGAAACTTGTATGTAGATCAGGAAGTAACAGTTAGAGCTGGACTTGGAGCAGCAGTTTGGTTCCAATTAGGAAAAGGAGTACATCAAGGTTGTATATTGTCACCCTGCTTATTTAACTTAAACACACGGTGCATCTTGAGAAATGCTAGGCTGTAAGAAACACAAGCTGGAAACAAGATTGATGGAAGGAATATCAATAGCCTCAGATATGAAGATGACATCACCCATATGGCAGGAAGTGAAGAACAACTTAAGAGCTTCTTGAGTAAAGTGATGAGGAGAGTGAAAATTTTGGCTTAAGTTCAGCTTTACAAAACTAAGGTCATGGCCTCCAGGCCCATCACTTCATGGCAAATAGAAGGGGAAACAGTGGAAACAAATCAGACTTTATTTTGGGGGGCTCCAAAATCACTGAACATGGTGATTGCAGCCATGAAAATAAAAGACATTTACTCCTTAGAAGAAAAGTAGTATATTCAAAAGCACAGACATAACTATGCCAACAAAGGACCATCTAGTCAGACCACTGGTTTTCCCAGAGGCCATGTATGGATGTGAGGTTTGGACTGTGAAGAAAGCTGAGCACCAAAGAGTTGATGTTTCTGAACTGTGGTGTTGGAGAAGACTCTTGAGAGTCCGTTGGACTGCAAGGGGATCCAACCAGTCCATTCTAAAGAAGATCCGTTCTGGGTGTTCATTGGAAGGACTGATGCTAAAGCTGAAACTCCAAAGCTTCCATTTATTTAGATTTCTGTCCTTGTGCTAATGTTTTACTGTCTTTGTATATTCTGAAATCAGCAGGTGGATTCTTAAATTTCCGTTCTTCTTACTCAAGATTGATTTTGCAATTAGAAGTTACCTTGTGTTTCTTTTTTTTCCTCCTGTAATTCAATTTATTTTCTGTTTATGTCCTAAATTTTTATGCTTGTTTTAATTTTTTTTAATTTTTTAAAATAATTTTTCCCTTTATTTTAATTTACAATACTGTATTGGTTTTGCCATACATTGACATGAATCAACCACGGGTGTATATGCGTTCCCAAACATGAACCCCCCACCCACCTGCCTCCCCATAACGTCTCTCTGGGTCATCACCGTGCACCAGCCCCAAGCATGCTGTATCCTGCGTCGGACATAGACTGGCGATTTGATTCTTACATGATAGTATACATGTTACAATGCCATTCTCCCAAATCATCCCATCCTCTCCCTCTCCCTCTGAGTCCAAAAGTCCGTTATACACAGCTGTGTCTTTTTTCCTGTCTTGCATACAGGGTCGTCATTGCCATCTTTCTAAATTCCATATATATGTGTTAGTATACTGTATTGGTGTTTTTCTGTCTGGCTTACTTCCCTCTGTATAATCGGCTCCAGTTTCATCCATCTCATTAGAACTGATTCAAATGTATTCTTTTCAATGGCTGAGTAATACTCCATTGTGTATATGTACCACAGCTTTCTTATCCATTCATTTGCTGATGGACATCTAGGTTGTTTCCATGTCCTGGCTATTATAAACAGTGCTGTGATGAACATTCGGATATATGTGTCTCTTTCAATTCTGGTTTCCTCGATATGTAAGCCCAGCTGTGGGATTGCTGGGTCATACAGTAGTTCTATTTGCCATTTTTTAAGGAATCTCCACACTGTTCTCCAAAGTGGCTGTACTAGTTTGCATTCCCACCAACAGTGTAGGAGGGTTCCCTTTTCTCCACACCCTCTCCAGCATTTATTGCTTGCAGATTTTTGGATCGCAGCCATTCTGACTGGTGTGAAGTGGTACCTCATTGTGGTCTTGATTTGCATTTCTCTAATAATGAGTGATGTTGAGCATCTTTTCGTGTGTTTGTTAGCCACCCATATGTCTGCTATGGAGAAATGTCTATTCAGTTCTTTGGCCCATTTTTTGATTGGGTCGTTTAATTTTTTGGAATTGAGCTGCATAAGTTGCTTGTATATATTTGAGATTAGTCGTTCGTCAGTTCTTCATTTGCTATTATTTTCTGCCATTCAGAAGGCTGTCTTTTCACTTTGCTTATATTTTCCTTTGTTGTGCAAAAGCTTTTAATTTTAATTACATCCCATCTGTTTATTTTTGCTTTTATTTCCAGTATTCTGGGAGGTGGATCATAGAGGATCCTGCTGTGATTTATGTCGGAGAGTGTGTTGCCTATATTCTCCTCTAGGAGTTTTATAGTTTCTGGTCTTACATTTAGATCTTTAATCCATTTTGAGTTAATTTTTGTATGCGGTGTTAGAAAGTGACCTAGTTTCATTCTTTTACAAGTGGTTGACCAGTTTTCCCAGCACCACTTGTTAAAGAGATTGTCTTTACTCCATTGTATATTCTTGCCTCCTTTGTCAAAGATAAGCTGTCCATATGTGTGTGGATTTATCTCTGGGATTTCTATTTTGTTCCATTGATCTATATTTCTGCCTTTGTGCCAGTACCATACTGTCTTGATGACTGTGGCTTTGTAGTAGAGCCTGAAGTCAGGCAAGTTGATTCCTCCAGTTCCATTCTTCTTTCTCAAGATTGCTTTGGCTATTCGAGGTGTTTTGTATTTCCATACAAATCTTGAAATTATTTGTTCTAGTTCTGTGAAAAATATGGCTGGTAGCTTAATAGGGATTGCGTTGAATTTGTAAATTGCTTTTGGTAGTGTACTCATTTTCACTATAATGATTCTTCCAATCCATGAACATGGTATATTTCTCCATCTATTAGTGTCCCCTTTGATTTCTTTCACCAGTGTTTTATAGTTTTCTATGTATAGATCTTTAGTTTCTTTAAGTAGATATATTCCTAAGTATTTTATTCATTTCGTTGCAATGATGAATGGAATTGTTTCCTTAAATTTTTTTTCTACTTTCTCATTATTAGTGTATAGGAATGCAAGGGATTTCTGTGTGTTGATTTTATATCCTGCAACTTTACTCTATTCATTGATTAGCTCTAGTAATTTTCTGGTGGAGTGTTTAGGGTTTTCTATGTAGAGGATCATGTCATCTACAAACAGTGAAAGTTTTACTTTTTCTTTTCCAATTTGGATTCCTTTTGTTTCTTTTTCTGCTCTGATTGCTGTGGCCAAAACTTCCAAAACTATGTTGAATAGTAGCAGTGAAAGTTGGAAGCCTTGTCTTGTTCCTGACTTTAGGGGAAATGCTTTCAATTTTTCACCATTGAGGATAATGTTTGCTGCCGGTTTGTCATATATAGCTTTTATTATGTTGAGGTATGATCCTTCTATTCCTGCTTTCTGGAGAGTTTTTATCATTAATGGATGTTGAATTTTGTCAAAGGCCTTCTCTGCATCTATTGAGATAATCATATGGTTTTTATTTTTCAATTTGTTAATGTGGTGAATTACACTGATTGATTTGCGGATATTGAAGAATCCTTGCATCCCTGGGATAAAGCCCACTCGGTCATGGTGTATGATCTTTTTAATGTGTTGTTGGATTCTGATTGCTAGAATTTTGTTGAGGATTTTTGCATCTATGTTCATCAGTGATATTGGCCTGTAGTTTTCTTTTTTGTAGTATCTTTGTCAGGTTTTGGTACTAGGGTGATGGTGGCCTCATAGAATGAGTTTGGAAGCTGACCTTCCTCTGCAATTTTCTGGAAGAGTTTGAGGAGGTTAGGTGTTAGCTCTTCTCGAAATTTTTGGTAGAATTCAGCTGTGAAGCCGTCTGGACCTGGGCTTTTGTTTGCTGGAAGATTTCTGATTACAGTTTCAATTTCCATGCTTGTGATGGGTCTGTTAAGATTTTCTATTTCTTCCTGGTTCAGCTTTGGAAAATTGTACTTTTCTAAGAATTTGTCCATTTCTTCCACGTTGACCATTTTATTGGCATATAACTGCTGATAGTAGTCTCTTATGATCCTTTGTATTTCTGTTTGCCTGTTGTGATCTCCCCATTTTCATTTCTAATTTTATTGATTTGATTTTTCTCTCTTTGCTTCTTGATGAGTCTAGCTAATGGTTTGTCAATTTTATTTATCTTTTCAAAGAACTAGCTTTTGGCTTTGTTGATTTTTTGCTATGGTCTCCTTTGTTTCTTTTGCATTTATTTCTGCCCTAATTTTTAAGATTTCTTTCCTGCTACTAATTCTGGGCTTCTCCAATTCTTCCTTTTCTAGTTGCTTTAGGTGTAGAGTTAGGTTACTTATTTGACTTTTTTCCTGTTTCTTGAGGTATGGCTGTATTGCTATGAAAGTTCCTCTTAGCACTGCTTTTATAGTGTCAAACAGGTTTTGGGTTGTTGTGTTTTCATTTTCATTAGTTTCTATGCATATTTTGATTTCTTTTTTGATTTCTTCTGTGATTTGTTGGTTATTCAGAAGTGTGTTGTTCAACCTCCATATGTTGGAATTTTTAATAGTTTTTCTCCTGTAATTGAGATCTAATCTTAATGCATTATGGTCAGAAAAGATGCTTGGAATGATTTTGATTTTTTTGAATTTGTCAAGGTTAGATTTATGGCCCAGGATGTGATCTATCCTGGAGAAGGTTCCGTGAGCGCTTGAGAAAAAGGTGAAATTCATTGTTTTGGGGTGAAATGTCCTATAGATATCAATTAGGTCTAACTGGTCTAATGTATCATTTAAAGTTTGTGTTTCTTTGTTAATTTTCTGTTTAGTTGATCTGTCCATAGGTGTGAGTGGGGTATTAAAGTCTCCCACTATTATTGTGTTATTGTTGATTTCCCCTTTCATACTTGTTAGCAGTTGTCTTACATATTGTGGTGCTCCTATTTTGGGTGCATATATATATTTATAATTGCTATATCTTCTTCTTGGATTGATCCTTTGATCATTATGTAGTGGCCTTCTTTGTCTCTTTTCACAGCCTTTGTTTTAAAGTCTATTTTATCGGAAATGAGTATTGCCACTCCTGCTTTCTTTTGGTTTCTATTTGCATGGTATATCTTTTTCCAGCCCTTCACTTTCAGTCTGAATGTGTCCCTTGTTTTGAGGTGGCTCTCTTGTAAGCAGCATATAGAGGGGTCTTGTTTTTGTTTCCATTCGGCCAGTCTTTGTGTTTTGGTTGGGGCATTCAACCCATTACATTTAAGGTAATTATTGATAAGTATGATCCTGTTACCATTTACTTTATTGTTTTGGGTTCGGGTTTATACTTCCTTTTTGTGTTTCCTGTCTAGAGAATATCCTTTAGAATTTGTTGGAGAGCTGGTTTTGTGGTGCTGAATTCTCTCAGCTTTTGCTTGTCTGTAAAGCTTCTGATTTCTCCTTCGTATTTGAATGAGATCCTTGCTGGGTACAGTAATTTGGACTGTAGGTTATTTTCTTTCATCACTTTAAGTATGTTTTGCCATTCCCTCCTGGCCTGAAGAGTTTCTATTGAAAGATCAGCTGTTATCCTTATGGGAATCCCCTTGTGTGTTATTTGTTGTTTTTCCCTTGCTGCTTTTAATATTTGTTCTTTGTGTTTGATCTTTGTTAATTTGATTAATATGTGTCTTGGGGTGTTCCGCCTTGGGTTTATCCTATTTGGAACTCTCTGTGTTTCTTGGACTTGGGTGATTATTTCCTTCCCCACTTTAGGGAAGTTTTCAACTATTTTCTCCTCAAGGATTTTCTCATGGTCTTTCTTTTTTTCTTCTTCTTCTGGGACTCCTATAATTCGAATGTTGGAGCGTTTCATATCGTCCTGGAGGTTTCTGAGATTGTCCTCATTTCTTTTAATTCATTTTTCTTTTTTCCTCTCTGATTCATTTATTTCTACCATTCTATCTTCTATTTCACTAATCCTATCTTCTGCCTCCATTATTCTGCTATTTGTTGCTTCCAGAGTGTTTCTGATCTCATTTATTGCGTTATTCATTATATACTGACTCTTTTTTATTTCTTCTAGGTCATTGTTAAACCTTTCTTGCATCTTCTCAATCCTTGTCTCTAAGCTATTTATCTGTGATTCCATTTTGATTTCAAGATTTTGGATCATTTTCACTATTAATATTCAGAATTATTTCTCAGGTAGATTCCCTACTTCTTCCTCTTTTGTTTGGTTTGTTGGGCAACCCTCCTGTTCCTTTACCTGCTGAGTATTCTTCTGTCTCTTCATCTTGATTATATTGCTGCGTTTGGGGTGGCCTTTTTATATTCTGGCAATCTGTGGAGTTCTCTTTATTATGGACCTTCCTCACTTTGGGTGGGGTTCTATCAGTGGCTTGTCTAGGTTTCCTGGTTAGGGAGGCCTGTGTTGGAGTTCTGGTGGGTGGAGCTGGGTTCCTTTTCTCTGGAGTGCAATGGAGTGATCAGTAATGGGTTATGAGACGTCAAAGGTTTTGGAGTAACTTTGAGCTGATACATATTGAAGTTCAGGAGTGTGTTCCTGTGTTGCTGGAGAATTTGTGTGGTATGTCTTGTTCTGGAACTTCTTGGTCCTTGGGTGGAGCTTGGTTTCACTGTAGGTATGGAGGCATTTGATGAGCTCCTATTGCTTAATGTTCCCTAAATTCAGGAGTTCTCTGATGTTTTCAGGGTTTGGACTTAAGCCTCCTGCTTCTGGTTTTCAGTTTTATTTTTCCAGTAGCCTCTAGACTTCTCCATCTATATAGCACCAATGATACAACATCGAGGTTAAAGATGAAAAGATTCTCCACATTGAGGGACACCCAGAGAAGTTCACTGAGTTACAAGGAGAAGAGAAGAGGGAGGGGGTAGTTAGAGGTGACTGGAATGAGATGCGGTGAGATAAAAAGAGGAGAGAGCGAGCTAGCCAGTAGTCACTTCCTTATGTGCGCTCCATAGTCTGGACCGCTCAGAGGTATTTATGGATTTATACAGGGAAGAGAAGAGGGAGGAAGTAGACAGAGGTGGCCAGGAGAATAAGAGAGAGGAATGAGAAGGAGAGAGACAAATCCTGCCAGTAACCAGTTCCTTAGGTGTTCTCCACCGTCTGCAACAGACAGAGATTCACAGAGTTGGATAGAGAAGAGATGGGGGAGAAAGACAGAGGCCACCTGGTGGAGAAAAAGGAGAGTCCAAAGGAGGAGAGAGTGGTCAAGCCTGTAATCTCACTCTCAGGTAAAATTGGGTAGTGAAGTTTGTGTTTTTAAATGTACAAAATTGACAACAGAAACCAAAGAGTAAAGACTAAAAATCTAGAGAAGAGGTTGGATTTTCAAAAATACAATATTAAAGAAAAGAAGCAGAAGGAAAAAGGGAAAAAAGAAAAAAAAAGCCATAAAAATTATTTAACACATACACACACACACACACACACACACACACACACCAATAACCACCCAGAGACTATATATGGTATTTGCCTTTAAAAAAAAAAAGTCGTTTTTTTGAATATTAATAATAGGTTATAGAAATAAAAATTAGAGGAGAAATAGAAGACTTAGCTATTAAAAAAAAAGTCAGAAAAAGAAAAAAAGGGAAAAAAAAAGGAATGAATTTAAAAATAGTAAAAATATACCTGGCCCTTCTCTGATGTTGTGGGCATTGTGGGGCCACTTCCAAGGCGGTTCCCTCTGTTTAACTTCTTCTTTATGCTGGTTTTTTAGGCTCACTAGTTCAGTCGCACTGTGGGGAGGGGGGATGCTGCAAACAAATAGCGCTGTCGTGTGCACATAGTGTCTCAGCCCTGCTGTACTTGTCCCTTCTCACTGCGTACACACCGCTCCGGCTCTACGATGCTCAGCCGGGAACCGTCTGAGGCCGGCCCTAGGCTGCGTGCACTCCCCTGGTCTAAGCCACTCAGGTTCAGTGCTCAGGTATCCCTCAGAGGCACAGATTCAGTTGGGACTGTGTTTTGTGCCCTTCCCGGGTCTGAGTAGCTCAGGAGTTTGGTGAGCACGATAGCTGCGACTTGTCGCCTTTTCTGCCTCTGCTGCTCAGTTTTCTGGGTGGACCACTGGTGCCCTTTGTGAGGCAGATGATGACTGTCCAGCACCCCCAGAAGTCATAGCAAAGAAGCCTGCTTGCAGTTTGGTAAGTGAAGTCTCTCCGGGTCTGCAATTGCCCCTTTCCAGCCCTTACGGCTCTGGCTGCCTTTCCCCGGTGGGGGATGGTCTGCAGCCGGCTTTTTCCGCTCCGTCCTTTGTTCTGTGCTCGGTCCTGGAGGTGTCCTATGTTCGAGCTTTTCACATGGTAGCTATCCCACAGTCTGGTTAGCTAGCCCCAGTTAGATCATCCTGGTTGAGCGTGGGGCGTTCCTGCCGGATTCTTACAAAACACTGCAGCCCATGCCTCCCGCGCTTCCCTTCCCTGCCCCCACTTCCCAGTGGCAGATGCAGGCGTCTGTGCTGCTTTTCCGCTGGGAGAGTTACTGTTGGGCTTGTAACCTCTTGATTTTAATTATTTCTTCATTTTTCCCTTCCTGTTATGTTACCCTCTGTGTTTCCAAGGCTTGCCACAGACTCGGCAGGGAGAGTGTTTCCTGGTGTTTGGAAACCTCTCTTCTTAAAATTCCCTTCCCAGGACGGGCTTCCCTTCCCGGGACGGAGCTCCCTCCCCACCTCCTTTGTCTCTTTTTTCATCTTTTATATTTTTTCCTACCTGTTTTTGAAGACAATGGTCTGCTTTTCTGGTTGCCTGATGTCCTCTGCCAGCCTACAGAAGTTGTTTTGCTCAGTGTTGAAATGTTCTTTTGAGGAATTTGTGAGGGAGAAAGTGGTCTTCACATCCTATTCCTCTGCAATCTTAGGACCACCCCTCTTCCTTGTGTTTCTATGCCTACTGTGAAAGTATACATACTGTGAAAGTATTTATTCTAGTTCTGTGAATAATACCATTGGTAACTTGATAAGGACTGCATTGAACCTGCAGTTTGTTTTAATTTGTATACTCATTTTTACTATGTTATTTCTTCAAGTCCAACAACCTGGTATAATTCTCCATTTATTTGCCTCTTCTTTCTTTCTGTCATCATTGTTTTATAGTTTTATATATATATATATATATATATATATATACACACGTAAGTCTTCTTGCATCTTTGTGTAAATATACCCTGAAGTATGCTATTCTTTTCATTGTTGTTTCCTTAATTTCTCTTTCTGTTTTCTCATTGTTCATGTATAGTAATGCAAGGGAATACTGTGCAATACATTATAACCCACAACATTATCATATTAATCAATTAGCACTAGTAATATTCTCATGGTGTATTTATGGCTTCCTATGTAGAGGATCATGTATTCTGCAAACAGGAGGATTCCCCCCTCCCCCATTCCCCCCCCCCCCCCTTAGCCAACCTCTATTCCTTTTTATTTCATTTTGTTCTCTGACAGTTTTGGATAGGACTTCCACATCAGTGTTGAACACCTGTGGTCAGAGTCGGCACCTTTGTTTTGTTCCTGATTTTAGAGAAAATGCTTTCACTTTTTCACCATTGAAAATACTGTTTGCCCTTGTTTTCTCATATATGGCTTTTATTGTGTTGAGATATGCTCCTTTTATAACTGCTTTCTGGAGAATTATCATAAGTGAGTGTTAAATTTTTTCAAAGACCTTCTCTGCATCTATTGAGGTGACCATATGGTCTTTATTCTTTCAGTTTAATATGGTGCATCATATTGATTAATTGATTTGCAAATATTAAAGAATTCTTGCAATCATAGAATGAAGCCAATGTGCTTATAGAAGTTGCAAGAAATTTTCTGTATCTATGTTTATAAATATGTTTACTGATATCGGCCTATAGTTTTCTTTCTTTATTGAATCTGTCTGATTTCAGTATTAGGGTGATGGTGGCCTCATACAATGAATTTGGGAGCTTACCATCCTCTGCAATTTTCTGGAAGAGTTTGAGTTGGTTAACTGTTCTTCCATAAATCTTTTCTTGGTAAATTCTAAAAAAAAAAAAAGAAAGAAAGAAAGAAAGAAAGAAAAAGAAAAAAAAAATTGCAGGATTCGTCTGTGAAACCATCTGGTTGTGGTCTTTTGATTGTTGAAAGATTTTTTATTTGAGCTGTAATGTTCATGATTCTCATGCATCTGTTAAGCTTTCCTGCTTCTTTCTCACTCAGTTGTGGACTGTTATTTTTTTCTAAGATTTATCCAATTTCTTCAATGTTATCCATTCTAGTGACCTATAATTGCTCACAGTAATCTCTTATGATCTTATTTGTTTCTTTGTTGTCTGCTGTGATTTCTCCATTTTCACTTCTAATTTTATTGTTTTGATTCTTCTCCACCCCCCCCCTTTATTTTTCCCCTTGATCAATCTGGATAATGCTTTTTGTTTGATTTATGATTTTAAGAATCAGGTTTTCCCTTTATTGAACTTTGCAATAGCCACCTTTGTCTCTTTTTCACTTATTTCCGCTCCAATTTTTATTATTCTTTTCATTCTCCTAACCTTGGGGTTGTTCTTTTGGTGTTTGCTTTAAATGTAAAGGTAGGCTATTTCTTTGATGTTCCTCTTCTTCCTTGAGCCAGGCTTATATGCTGTACCTCTCCTTCTAAACACTTAATCCAAAGCTTTGGCTACCATGTTTTCATTTTCATTAGTTTGTATTTAAATTTGATTTCCATTTTGATTTCTTTTATGATCTGTTGATTATTCAGATGTGTGTGATTTAGCCTCCATATGGTGGATTTTTGTTTTTGTTTTCCTCTGCAGTTGACACCTAATCTTACTTAATTTTGATTGGAAAAGATGCTTGAAATTCTTTTTTTTTTTTTTTAATTTATCAAGGTAGGTTTATGGGACAGGATTCGATCTATTCTGGAGGATATTCCTTGTGCAGTGGAGAAAAGTCGACTCCATTACTAATGAGTGTAATGACTATATATAATAACTAGGTATAACTAGTCCATTGTGCCATTTTGGAACACCTCAAGATGCAAGGGAAATGCAAGCAAGAAGGAAAGGGGAAATTAACAGAACCACAATTATAAACGGGGACTTTAATACCCCAATCAGCCTATGGATACATCAACTGATAGGAAAATTAGCAAAGAATCGTGAGCTGTAAATGTGCTTTTGTGTGTTATCTGCCGTTACACTTCCTGTAGTGCCTCTGGCATGGAAGAAGGAGATACTATATAGTTGGACATATTTAGTAGTGGCAGGAAGTTACCGAGCACAATTGGTCAAAGTGGGAATTGATAGAATAGTCCTAATACAAAGATTAGTCTTTTAAGCTATCTTTATTTTTTATAAGTGGAAAAGTACTCACCAAGAAAGTGAAATCCCAAATATGAGGTTATATGATCTCATAATTGGAATATGCCTTAGAGAACAGTCTGCATGCATATAAGTGAGTCCTGGCTTGAGCCCTAGTAATTATGCTAAGTGTTAAAACATGTCTGATAGAACACATCTCCTACAAGTCTCACACACCCTCCCTAGATTAATATCTCCTGAATGTCTAAGCTATGACTTTGTACTTGGTATAGTATCACAGGCTGAGGCTTTAAGGTTGTAAAAGTTCACTGAGTACAGAGACCACATTAATTTATTGCGTGTGGAAATATCTCCCCTAGGTCTGCAGCCAGGTCTGGAGCAGCTGCCATCATCCTAATGGCCAGATGCTAGCTCTGAAATCGGCCCTTCATTCTCCTCTCAAACTTCCTCCATCTTATCACCAATCTGTGGTGTTGTCTGCCCCTTATCTGAAAGATTCTTTGTCCTTACAGTCTTCATCATCTTCCCCAGGTACCTACTCATTGCCTATATTTCATACTGTCTGCTGATTGAATGAACACAATTAAGGAATGGAAAGCAGAGGCTGAAGACAGGCCTGTACAGAAGTTTCTGAAGTTACCTAGATGGAATCTGCCCTGACATGTGGCTACGTTGAGTGTTATTAGTGACTTGAATGCTGTCAACTTGGTCATCTGGGAGATGTACATTTTCCCTCTGAAACTGGCACTGCTGCTGCTGCTGCTAAGTCGCTTCAGTCGTGTCCAACTCTGTTCGACCCCATAGACGGCCACCCACCAGGCTCCCCTATCCCTGGAATTCTCCTGGCAAGAACGCTGAAGTGGGTTGCCATTTCCTTCTCCGACATATGAAAGTGAAAAGTGCAAGTGAAGTCACTCAGTCGTGTCCGATCCTTAGCGACCCCATGGACTGTAGCCCACCAGGCTCCTACACCCATGAGATTTTCCAGGCAAGAATGCTGGAGTGGGGTGCCATTGCCTTCTCTGGAAACTGGCACCAAAGGCTTTTTTTTTTTTATGATTTCATTTCGGTTGTATGCCTTCTTTACAGGGTCCTATACCTGGTACTGTTACCTCCAAATAATACCTATTGGATATTCCTTGGGCCTGATGTGCACATTTCCTGTCTTTTAGCCTTGGGTGAGAAGGGAGGTTCAGAGACCTTGTTAGCACAATTTCTCAAGTTGGCAGAGGACTTACAATCTACACTCTATCAATTACTGGGATATGTCTTTTGAAGGGCGGCAGGTGTTGACAATGAACTTTCCTGGACCTCTGTTTTGCTGCCCTCATGTCCCCTCATAGAGCTGAGGCCCATGTGATTATCCTTAGGCCCGTCAGTTTGGACTGGATTTTATCCTTGTTGTTGTTTTGGGTTTCATTTTAAAGCAGATGTATACTTTGCAAGCTAGAATTGTGGTCTTTTTGGATTCTCACAAATCCAGAGGACTGGCAATAAGACCGGTGTCCATAGATAATACCTTTTGCCATGAACAAGGTGACCTCATCAAACCTAGAAAACTGTCTGTGGGTAAGGCCCAGGTGGCTCCAACCCTTTGTGGGAGACCTTGTGATCCTATAAGCTCCCAAATGGCTACTGCAGCCTATTATCTTGGTTAGGGGAGGTTAACGGAAGCATGATTACCATGATGTTCTTGTTTTGTGTCACCATTAAAGCAATAGGCAGCAATGTCTTGATCATTTCCCTTTGCAATGATCATTCCTCAGGATTGGTGAGGTCACGTCATCAGAATTCAAAAGGAAATCAGTGTGAAGGTTTAAAGTAGCATACTGTATGTTTTTGACCAGGTCATACTGACTTCCTGATGTCTGTACTTTTTCTACAACTTTCTGCAAATTATGCCCCTTCCATTATTTCCTAAGGGATATTTACCCATATAATAGAAAGAACGGCCATCCTGGTTGAATCTCTGAGGAAACAGTGAGCAATCTTAGGGGGCATTAGGAATCTGTGAGGATTATCAATTGATGGGTAAGAGAGTTCTTTACCACTTTCGTTTCACTGAGAACCTAAGTATGTATGGTGAGTACCGTGAATTCACTTAATCGTGTCCGATTCATTCTGGCCCCATGGATTGCAACATGCCAGGCTTCCCTGTCCATCACCAACTCATAAAGCCTGCTCAAACACGTAATCACAGAGTCAGTGATGCTGCCAAGTATTTAATCTTCTGTCTTTGCCCTCTCCTCCAGCCTTTAATATTTTTCAGCATCATGCTCTTTCCCAATGGGTCAGTCCTTCACTTCAGGTAATCAAAATATTCAAGATCCAGATCCAGTATCAGCTCTTCCAATCACCATTGTGAACAGATTTCCTTGAGAATTGACCCCTTTCATCTTCTTGAAGTCCAAGGGACTCTCAAGTGTTTTCTCCAACATCACATATCAATAGGATTGATTCTTTGGAGGTCAAGATTCTTTAGAGGTCAAGATTCTTTAGGTCCAATTTTCATCTCTACGTGGCATGACTAGACTGACTTTTGTCTGCTTTATAATATGCTGTCTAACCTGGTTATAACTTTTCATCTAAGCAGAAAGCATATTTTAATTTCATGAACAGAGTCACCATCTTCAGAGATTTTGGAGCTCCCCCACCCCCATAAAGTTTCTCATTGTTTCCACTGTTTCCCCATCTTTAGGCCATGAAGTGATGGGGCCGGATGTCATCAACCTTATTTTGAATGTTGAGTTTTCAGTAACCTTAATCACTCTAATCTTTTACTTTCCTCAAGAAGCTCTGTAGTGCTTCCCATGTTCTCCCACATGAATCGTGTCATCTGCATATCTGATGTTACTGATATTTCTCCCAGCAACCTTGATTACAAACCCTGTTTCATCCAGTGTGGCATTTTGTATGGTAAACTCTTCATGTAAGTTCAATAAAGAGCTTGATAGTACAGCCTTGAAATACTCCGTTCCCAAATTGGAACAAGTTTGTTGTTCCATTTCCTTTTCTGACTGTTGCTTCTTGACCTGAATACAGATTTCTCAGAAGACACGTAAAATACTCTAGTAGTCCCATGCTTTGAAGAATTTTAAACGTTTTGTTGTGATCTACCTAAACATGACTTTGGCATAGTCAAATAGGAGTACATGCTTTCCTGGTATTCTCTTGCTCTTCTGATGACCCTACGGATGTTGGCAATTAGATCTCCAGTTTTTTTGCCCTTTCTAAATCCACCTTGAGCGTTTGTAAGCTCATGATTCACATTGTGTTGAAGGATGGCTTTGGAAATTTTGAGCAATACTTTGAGAGGGTGTGAGATGATTGCAGTTAAGCAGTAGTTTGCACATTCTTTGGAATGCCTTTTATTGTGGTTGAAATGAAAACTGACTTCTTCCAGTCCTCTGGCCACAGCTGAGTTTCCCAAATTTGCTAGCCTATGCAGGGCAGCACATTCACAACACCATCTGTTAGAATTAGAAAGAGCTCAGCTGAATCCCATTACCTCCAAGAGCTTTGTTTGTAGTTATGCTTTTTAAAGTCCCACTTGATTTCACATTCCAGTACGTCTGGCTCTAGGTGAATGATCACACCATTGTGCTTAACTGGGTCATGAAAATCTTTTGTGCATAGTTCATCTGTATATTCTTCTCGACTATTCTTAAAAGCTTCTGCTTCTGTTACATCCTTACCATGTCTGTGCTTTATTGTGCCCATCTTTGTATGAAATTTTCGCTTGGTATCTCCAATTTTCTTGACGAGATCTCCAGTCTTTGCCATTCTGTTCTTTTCCTCTTTTTATTGGCATTGATAACAGAGGATAGTTTTCTCTCTCCTTGCTATTCTTTGGGACTTTGCATTCAGATTTGTATAGTTTTCCGTTCCCCTTTTTTGTTTAGCTTCTTTGCTCCACTCAGCTCTTTCTAAGGTCTGGTCAATTTGCTACTTTGGATTTCTTTTTCATGGGAATGGTCTTGATCACAGATTCCTGTACAATGTCACAAACCTCTACCAATAGATTTTCAGGCACTCTTGTCTATCAGATAGACTCCCCTGAATCTATTCATCACTTCCACTGTATAATCATAAGGGTTTTGATTTTGCATGTGTAAAATACGTTAATTCCCAAGGGGAATTCATGTAGGGGAATCTTCACCCTACTTTCTTCAAAGAGACATAGATAAATTTGTATGTTATTGGGAAATAACATATGAAATATACCTGTACATGTTTGACGTTTTAGCTCAGATATCAATTTCTGATTCATTTACAATTCTTTGTTTCGTGTGTACATTTCAGATCAGATCAGTTCAGTCACTCAGTCATGTCCGACTCTTTGTGACCACGGATCACAGCACGCCCGCCCTCCCTGTCCATCACCACCTCCCGGAGTTCAGTCAAATCTACATCCACTGAGTTGATGATGCCATTCAGGCATCTCATACTTTTTCGTCCCCTTTTCTACCTGCCTCCAATTTCTCCCAACAACAGAGACTTCTCCAATGAGTCAACTCTTCCCATGAGGTGGCCAAAATACTGGAGTTTCAGCTTTAGCATCATTCCTTCCAAAGAAATCCCAGGGCTGATCTCCTTCACAATGGACTGGTTGGATCTCCTTGCAGTCCAAGGGACCTTCAAGAGTCTTCTCCAACACCGCAGTCCAAAAGCATCGATTCTTTGGCACTCAGCTTTCTTCACAGTCCAACTCTCCCATCTATACATGACTACTGAAAAAACCATAGCCTTGGCTAGATGGAGCTTTGTCGGCAAAGTAATGTCTCTGCTTTTGAATATGCTATCTAGATTGGTCATAACTTTTTTTTTCCATGGAGTGAGCATCTTAATCTCATGGCTGCAATCACCATCTACAGTGATTTTGAAGCCCCCCAAAACAAAGTCTGACACTGTTTCCACTGTCTCCCCATCTATTTCCCATGAAGTGATGGGGCCAGATGCCATGATCTTCGTTTTCTGAATGTTGAGCTTTAAGCCAACTTTTTCACTCTCCACGTTCACTTTAATCAAGAGGTTTTTTCGTTCCTCTTCACTTTCTGTCATAATAGTGGTGTCATCTTTATATCTGAGGCTATTTATATTTCTCCCAGCAATCTTAATTCCAGCTTGTCTCCTTCCAGCCCAGTGTTTCTCATGGTGTACTCTGCATATAAGTTAAATAAGCAGAGTGATGATATACAGCCTTGACGGACTCCTTTTCCTATTTGTAACCAGTCTGTTGTTCTATGTCCATTTCTAGCTGTTGCTTCCTGACCAGCATATTGGTTTCATGTATGAAAATCTAGAAAATGTTTCCTATGTGATAGTTGATATTTCATATTTCATATGAGAACATTTATCCCCAGATTTTCAAATGTGAAATACACAGAATTCCAAGTCTCATGTCAGAAGACATTCATTCAAGCTTTCTTGATGGAAATAGAGAGAATTTCAGAGCTCAAGCATGAAAATCTGTTGGCAAATTCTATATTTCTTGTAGGAAAATTAATGAAAGTTTTTCCAATATTAAATAGACAGTATTCTATATTTCCTGAAGCAAAGACAGCACAAAGATTTTTAAATGAAAACTGAAAAATTCCATATTTCATGTGAGAAAACCTGTGACCATATTTTGATATGTGAAATAGACACTTTCTTATTTCCTGTCAAAGTACCTGCCTCCAGATTTTCATAACTCTACCGTGCACTACTAGTTGGACACAACTGAGCGACCTCACTTTCACGTTTCACTTTCATGCATTTGAGAAGGAAATGGCAACCCACTCCAGTGTTCTTGCCTGTAGAATCCCAGGGATGAGGGAACCTGGTGGGCTGTCGTCTATCGGGTCCCACAGAGTCAGACACGACTGAAGTGAATTAGCAGCCTCAGCAACATGAACAATATCACATATTAAGCAGAAAATATATTTATACTTTCATGTGGGATGCCCAGAGAATTCCATATTTCAAGTTGGAAAAGTTGTCACCAGGTTTATAAATATGAATAATAGAGAATTTTATATTTCTCATTCTGAAATATGCATCTAGATTTTCATATGTGAAACTGAGAATTTCATTTCAAATATTTGTAATTGAAGCAGATAATAGCTTCATCAAGAGGCTCCTTAATTCCTATTGCTCTTCTGTCATTTGTGTGTTGTCATCAGGATAACTAAGTTTATTCATATCTCCCACATAAATTTTCTTTCTAGGTTCAGCTTCATTTGGATTTTATTATTTTCATGATGTTCTCTGCGCAAAGTCAAATAAGCAGTGCAACAATAGATAGCTTTGACTTATTCCTTTCCCTATTTTGATTCAGGTCATTGGCCTGTGTCCGGTACTAACTGTTGCAAATTTAATAACGTATACATTTCCCACGAGGAAGGTAAAGTATTCTGGTATTCTTTTCTCCAAGAATTTTCCAAAATTACTTTTCTTTTTTACGGTTTGTGTGTGATTCTCAGTTTCCAAGTCATTAGCAGAGACAACTAAGCAGATATAGATGATTGTATGGTATCCCCTTGCCTTTTCTATGATCCAAATATCAATTCATGTGTATCTCTTATGATTGAGTCATAACTACACATTCTTGTGTTTTTTATCATAAATATATATATATATAATCATAAATATATATATATATATATATATATATATATATATATATATATTTTGTTTGTTTGTTTTGGTCATTGTTGCTGTTGTCGTTTACTCTCTTTATAAAGTAGTCAAATACCAACTGGTAATTTCCTACGAACTTGCCATCTTATTCTACAGGAATTAAATTATGCCCACGGCAGTGTCTGACCCTTGACACCCATTGAATGGATTTAAGCTTTGAGATTCGAAATCAGACAGCTGCACCTTGCGAAAATGTCAGGAACGTTAAAAAAAATAGCTAGATATATTCAAGTGCTGACTTTTTGAACCCAATTATGCTATTATATTTTATGTGGAAAGTTCTGCATTTCTTCATGCTGATGATAATTCCTCATTAAGAGAAATTTCCAAGGGCGAAAACAAAACAACAACAACAACAAATATGCCTGATCCCCTGTTGGAAGTCAAAGTAGTACCAGTTACTTGTGTAAATATGCAACGTCCCATCCAACAGATTATTTCATGTCCAATAATGTTTCACGTTCTGCTGTCAAGGAAAAAGAGAATAATAGAGCTCTCCAGGAAAAACTGAGAAGTTCAAAGAAGGCAGAAATGTAGAAGGATATGAAATGCACACCTCTCAATGTATGGATCACATTAATACACACATAATACTTCTACACAGTCTATAGTTTCCCCAGAGCATCCAAAAAATACTAGCAGAAGACCTTGGTCTCAAGAGTGTCTGGTGTGGGTTTCAGTATGATAAGAGGAAGCAAGACAAAACCTATGCCTTGGTGTGGGAGATGGAGAAGCAGAGAAGATATTTCCAGAATGACGCAAGCCTTTTCAGTAAAGTGTAAATTATTTTGGACTGAAAGGAAGCACGGTAAAACAGCTGGTAAAATATAATTTGTATAGAGCGAGAGTTACACAGACAGTGTGTGTCGTGGCTCTATATGGCCTAAACTGAAATTCAGCTCAACCAGTGTGCATGGGGTCCAGAAGATGGAAGGGGGGATTTAGAGAGCTATCCTGGGAGAGGACTATTAACTTTGGAGATGGCCTGATGGAGCACGTATAGGTAATTGTGTAGCAGGGAATATCTTTTGACATATTGGCAAATATATCTTATCCCAAATTGACAAAGAGGGAGGACCTTACTGCATTGTCACACACAGGAGGTGGAGATACCTTTGTAGCCACTCCTCTTCCTGTCTGTTAACACCTGCTACAAGGCAATAGAGAAAGACCAGCCAGAAGCACCACTCATGCTCCTGCAAACACAAGCTAGAAAAGGATCATATTAAGGCCAAATCTCTTCTGCCCATTGCTGCTGGCTCCTATTCATTGTTGGCACCACCAGGGTTCCAGCATTCCAAGCAGCTGTACCATCACCTGTGCTCATCAAGGCAGACCCCAGTGTTCCACAAGTGTCTCAAGGCAGACTCCTTCGGTTGCCACATGTGAGGACGGATGAAAATTGCACTTGATACCTAGAGACAGAGCCACTCAGGAAGAGGATTGGAAATCTTCCAATCAGTCATGCATGCTGAAGATTAAATGCATACGATTTATGACAGAAACCCTGTATCTATGGAATACATCAAAAGATGAAAAAAGGCCAAATGAAAGATGATTCCCCACCTCATGAAGCTGTACGAATGCACCGGATTTATAGCAGTTTTGAGTCTATGCTGTCCTTAGAGAGATCCAGAGTCCAGTTTTCTCCATCTTTGGTGAACTTCCCAAAGAGTTGTAGTTGTCCTCTGGCCCCTGTTGGGGACTAGGACACTGACAGATGAGACACTAGGAAATATGTATTATTATTTTGATGTACTGAGTTGTTGTGTTGTTGGTGGACTATTTTTCTCAGTTGTAGGCTTTTTTGTTAGTACACATTGATTTGATCTTTTAAGATTATTTGAGCCATATTTTGTAAACGTAGCTATTTCTGCTTTCACTTTGGTTTCCTATTTTCTGTGCCTTTTATTGATGTTGCATCTCGTTATTTTTTACAACAGGTATGCATTTCTATATTAACTGTGATTTTCTGTTATTCTGTGGGGGCTCTATCTGATTTTCTTGTCAGATTTGCTTTCTTTATTCTTCGTTTGACATTCTGTTCTAGTGTTGTTTTTTGCCCTGTGATTTACCTGATTGGTTCTTTTTATGAATCTGTTGTCTTCTCTGTAGTGTTTATTGCTTGTGGTAACTTTGATTTTTTTTTCCCCGTTTATCTATGTTGTTTTTTTAATCTCCTCAATCTCTTTCTATGGTATCCTGGTTCTCTGAGCATAAGTTTGAGCCTAATCTTCTTGGGTGTCAACTCTTGAGAGGGTAACAGGCTGGAACTCTAGGGGTCTCAAAACGAAGGAAATAGCCTGCAAGTGTGAGACATTTTTATCTCTCTTAAGCGGCAGGAGGAGACAAACTAGCAATATTTTTTCCTTCTCTATATAAATTTAAAAGGAGGTTTCTCTTAAAATTCTGTGTTGCCATGACACCTGGTTTCACCTGAAGTTAACTATTCTAACTATTCTCAGACCTAGAGATAACCAATGTCTTTTTCTTATGGAAATGTTTATCTTAAGCTATGCTAATGTATTATGCATTCACCGCAAACTCTGTCTTCAAGTCAGTTCCACCTTTTGACTCAGAATCTACATGACAGACCAATATGTTATACTCAGTTATTGTTCCTCTAATCTATGTAAATGAAACTGTTTATATGGTGATCTGTCCTTCCTCAAGATTCAAGTTAATAATTTTATGGCCCAGGACGAACCATTTGGTGCCAAAGTTATCCCAAAATGCGTCTTCTGGGTCAGGGGCCTGGAGCCATTCTGAGTTTTAAGACATTCCTTTCTTTCATTAACAGAATGCTAGTGACTATATAACATCCAGCTGAAAACTAGCAGTGGAGTACTCTTTCTTTCCCTTTCTGATGCCTATGTCAAAAGCTTTCTCTATCTCCTTTATACTTTAATAAAACCTTATTACACAAATGCTCTGAGCAATCAAGGCTCGTCCCTGGCCCTGGATTGAATTATTCTCCTCCCGGGGCCAAGAATCCCGGTATCATGAAACAACAAAAATCCTTCATCTTGGGGGCTAACCCAGAATCCTTCAGGAAAAGATAAGGATGCTTGGAGCTGTAGTTCTTTGTTTTCTTAGTGAACCCCTTTTTCTGCTGTGCTCTACTAACTCTTCGGTGTGCTTGTGTGAATAAATGGTGTGCCCTGCACGAAGCAAGTGGAGAGCCCTGCTCTGCAGTTCCACCGTGATTTCATACGACTTATGGCACAAACCTGTCGGGGGCTTATACCAACCTGCCAATGCCAAGAGGCACCCAACGCCTCCATCGGGAACCGACCAGAAATGGGCAAAGTGTGTGGAACGAACTCTCCTTTCTCGGTCAAATTTTTGGTCTCTTTGACCATTTCATAACTCCTCGGGAATTAGAAGTACTAACCTAATTTATCAGATCATAGACTTTCAAGGAACTTTTGATCTTTACTGTTACTGTTTCCTGTGGCTTAGGTCCCAAACTTGGATCAGTAGTCAAGAAAGTGCCTAGCCTCGCTAGGAATCATACATTCAGAAGCTAGATGGAGCTCTAGCTCCAAGAATATCTATGACGTTAAACGGTACTCAGAATAGGGCTGTAATGTTTTATTTTTTTATTTATTTTATTTCCCCCCCCCCCTTTGGTAATGCTGGCTCTTAGTGGACCAGACGAGGCTCTTATACTGGTGTGGTGATACTTGTAAGGAACATTTCAGCTTTATGTTCATATCAGTCTTATTATGGTCAAGAATATACTCAGGGTAGCGCACAGGCACTCAGGTGACGAATGTTTCCCCCAGTGGTCTTAGTTTCGGAGGCATTCTGGAAGGTTACTCTGATTGCACCCTGGGTGGCATCAGAGGCAAGCAAGGATAAAGGTGAAGAGCTGGATGTCAGGTAGAGATGCTATCAGGTCTACCTCTGGTGCATCCCCACCCCATCTCAGTGGTAAAACTGGGAGGGTTGAGGGCGGCCCCTGCATCGGTAAAGGACAGACTAAGTCTGACCAGAAAGGAAAAGGTTTTGGAGTAAAATCTGTCTACACCACCATCTAGAGCAGGGAGAGAGGCCTTCAGTAGAAAAATGGCGCTGTTCGCTTTTTTCCTCTTACAGATGGGAGCTAACAATACCAGCCTCACTCTCTTGAACTGTATCCTGAAAAATTGGGATAAATTTGATCCCCAGGGCTTAAAGAAGACACACCTTGTCTTCCTATGTGTTACTGCATGGCCACGGTATCCATTGGAGGATGGCAAAAGGTGGCCAGTTGGAGGGTTTCTTAAGTATAATACTGTTTTACAATTAGACCTGTTCTGTAAGGAACAAGAGAAAAGTGCTCTTAAAGGATAAATTTATCACTCGGTCGGCCCCAGATATCCACTGTAAGCTATTAAAACAGGAGTATGGATCAAATCAGTTTTTAGATACTCTGTTACAACTGACTCAGACAGTCTATTATGGTAGGGAACATGAGGAAAAGAAAGAAAGGCAGAAAAAGACAAAATAAAAAGTGGAAGGCTTTGCAATGACTATGAAAAAACTTTGTTAAACAGCCTGAGAAAGATGCCCAGAAGAACCCAGATGAAAAGGGTTGGGCTTGCTATTACTGTGGAAAGGAGGGATACCTCAAGTGGGATTGCCCTCAGGCATCTAAGCCACCTGCAGCTCCATGTCCAGTCTGCAAAAGACTACACTGGAAGAAAGACTTCCCTCAGAGGCATAGGTCTCTGGGGTTGGGCTCTGAAGACAATCAAGACTGAAGGTGCCCAGAGGTCCACACACAAGCTCCCATCCTAATTACACCTGAGGAACCCAGGTATTAATAACTGGGGCGGTGGGGGAGGGGGGCAATACATCGATATCCTTTTAGATACCAGGGCAACTTACTCTGTGCCTACTGAAACCTCTAGCCCATGTTCTCCTGATCCGCTTCCATAATGGTATTGCCTGGAAGAGCCAAAAGGTATTATTTCAGTTATTCTTTATCTTGCCACTGATATTCTGTGATTTTTACACGAGTTTCTGATCATGCCAGAATATCCCTCAACCCTTTTGTGGAGGGATATAATGAACAAGGTCCATGCCTCTGTTTTCATGAATATGGACCCCGCCCCCCTTCTCTCCCTTTTGGTGAACAAAATGTAAATCCTAGAGTATGAGCTGATGGAGACTCAGTGGGTGAAACACAAAATGCTATTACTGTAGTTGTCAACCTCAAAGACCTGCATGTATTCTAACATAAGAAGCAGTAGCCACTGAAACCTGAGGCTAAGGAAGATTTAAAACTCATCATCAAAAATTTAAAGGAACAAGGACTATTAATTCCCTGTAACAGTCCATCTGCTGCTGCTGCTGCTGCTGCTGCTGCTGCTGCTGCTGCTGCTGCTGCTGCTGCTAAGCTGCTTCAGTCGTGTCCGACTCTGTATGATCCCAGAGATGGCAGCCCACCAGGATTCCCCATCCCTGGGATTCTCTAGGCACAGGAGTGGATTGCCATTTCCTTCTCCAATCTAACACTCCTATTCTGGGTATAAAAACCCAGAAAAAAAGAAATCAAATGGTAAATGGAGACTAGTTCAAGATTTACGTATAATGAATGAGGTTCTAGTTCCTTTACACCCTGTGGTGCCTAATCCTTACACTCTATTGTCTGAATTTCCTGAACAAGCCAAATATTTCTCAGTAATTGATTTAAAAGATGCCTTCTATTCAGTGCCTTTGACAGAAGAAAGTCAATTTCTATTTCCCTTTGAAGGCCCTATGCAGCCAGCTTCTCACTTAACCTGGGCAGTTTTTCCCAAGGAGTTCATGACAGTCCTCACTTATTTGGACAAAGTTTGTCACAGGATCTACAAAAGCTTAACAGCTCTGAAGTGGTGGTGTTATAATATGTAGATGATATTTTCCTCTGTGCTAAGACAGAGGAAGCTTTTTCATGAGTCTCAGAAGATTTGTTAAACCTTCTGCCAGGCTATGGTTACAAGGCATCAAGAGAAAAGGCTCAGTTTTGTCAAAAATTGGTTAGGTATCTGGGCCTAATCATATCAGAAGAGACTAGGGCCATAGGCCCTGAAAAAATTAAACCTATACTAAATCATACCAAACCTATGGCTTTAAGACAATTGAGAGGATTTTGGGGGATCACAGGTTACTGTGGCATTTGGATTCAAGGTTATGGGGAACTTGCCCAGCCTTTATATAAACCTATAGCTGAAATTCAACAGGCCCATAGTGACAAACTGGTTTGGTCTCCAGAAACTGAAAAGGCTTTTAAGGTTCTTCAGATTGCTTTCCTGCAAGCTCCAGTTCTGAGCTTGCCCGCAGGGTCAAAATTTAAGTTGTTTGTCACTAAAAGGAAAAATATGGCCTTGGGAGTTTTGACGCAACCCCGAGAGCCTCACCAAAAACCTATTGCTTATCTAAACAAAAAGTTAGATTTAATTTCACATGTGCACCCCACTGCCTAAGTGTTGTTGGGGCAGCAGCTTTATTAGCACCTGAAGCTTTAGAAATAATTAATGGATGAAATCTTACTGTACTGACTTCTCATGATGTAAGTGAAATCTTAAATTCTAAGCTTAATATTTGGATGACAGACAGTAGACTCCTTAAATATCAGTCATTGTTGTTAGAGGGATGAGTAACTAAGCTTAAAGTTTGTAAAATTTAAATCTGGCTACTGTCCTTCCTGAGAAGGAAAATGAAACACCTGATCAAGATTGTTCTCAATTCCAAACTTTAAACTATACAGCTCAGAAAGATCTAATGGATATCCCATTAGACATTCCTGACAGGGAAATATTTACAGATGACAGTTCTTTTGTTTGGAATGAAAAGCATAAGCACGTTACGCCGTGGTAACTGCTGAACAGGTTTTGGAAGCAAAATCTCTCCCCCAGGAAACCAGTACTCACCTAGCAGAGATTGTGGCTCTCACCCGAGCTCTAGAGTTAAGCAAAGGGCAGCAGGTAAATATCTGCACAGATTCTAAGTATGCTTATTTGACTTTACACGCTCATGCTACAATATATATTATATATATAGTTTAAAACAGCTACAGGAAAACCTATTAAATATTTCAGAGAGATCGAGAGACTTTTAACTGCTATATATTGTCCTAAAAAGATAGCTCCTATACATTGCAAACAGCATACCAGGGATGGGAGTAAAGTAGCCAAAGGTAATCAGCTGGCTGACTGTCAAGCCAAAAAAGCAGCCCTTTACGAAACCCCTTCACTGGAGACGCCTTTGACGTGGACAGGTCCTATGGAACAGGGAAAACCTCAATACACTGAGAAAAAAATTAAAAGATATGAAAAAAGGGGGACACAGATTACTGAAAAAAAGATGGTTACAGTCCAAGGGTTAATGATTCCTGAAAATGTTCAATGGAAAAGTCTTAAAAGTTTACTTCAGAGTTTTCATTTGGTTACAGAGAGCACTTACCAAATGGCTTCTCATTTGTTTGAAGGTAAAAATGTAATATAAACTTTAAAAAAAGTATTATCAAAAGTTGTGAGATTTGTCAGAAAAATAACCCAAAGACTGAAAAGCTAGAAAAATCTAGATTACAATCAAGTGGGAAGTATCCTGGAGAGGACTGGGAAATTGATTTCACTCATATGCCAAAAGCTAATGGATATTCTTGCTTACAAGTTTGGGTAGATACTTTTACTGGAAAGATTGAGGCCTTTTCCTGTCATAGAGAACCAGCTAAGGAGGTTATAAAGATATTAAACCATGAAATTATCCCCAGGTTTGGGCTGCCACGGAGTGACAATGGCTCTGCCTTTAAAGCTGCTGTAACTCAGCGGGTATCTAAAGCTCTAAGAATAAAATATCACTTACACTGTTCCTGGAGACCCCAATCCTCAGAAAAGGTTGGAAAAGCTAATGACATTATCAAAAGACATCTGTGCAAATTAACTCAAGAGACACAGGACAATTGGATTAAAGTCCTACCCATAGCTTTAATGAGGGCTCAAACTGCCCCCGAAACGGAGGGGCTGTCCCCCTTTGAATGTACTTATGGAAGGCCTTTCTTGCACAGAGACATTGTTATAGACCCTGAAGCCTTGAAATTTGCTCGTTATGTAACTCAGCTCTAAGCTTTTCAACAGGCTTTAACAGAACTCTGGGAGATGACTCCTGACCCTACCTCTGAGTCAAACAAGCCACTATTTGAGCCAAAAACTGAGGTCCTCAAAAAACTTTGGGATCTGGGGGCCCATCCCTCAAGCCCCTCTGGGAAGGCCCTTTACCAGGTTTTTCTTTCTTTTCCCACAGGTGTCAAAGTGCCATAAATTGATTCGTGGGTACATCACACTCGAGTTGAGAGGTGGCACCCTGGCCCAACCTAAGTGACTTATTTTTATATCTTTACATTCTATACTCTGACTTTGTACTTTTCAGGCAGGCCTGATAACGTATGTGAGCTTACTTCTGCTGACTCCAAATATCCTGAGTCTGCCATTTGACCCTCAAGACAATGCCTTCCTGTCCCGGGCTCACTTCTATGCTACATTTCACAATCGGTCTAACTGCTGGGTCTCTGCTGAAGAGCATTCCCCTCCTCATCAGTGGAAGGCTTCCTGTGGTGGACATCTCCACTTCAAGAAAAAGACTTTCTCCAAGTCTGTAAATACCTTTGACAACAATCACATGTCATGCCTCTTCTTCATCTGATGACATCTGACAACCCTGGACTGCTGCAATACTTTGCACTTTAACTATGGACATAATGTGATTTTCAATTTTGTTTTTAATTTGTTTTAATGACTATGGTGCCTTACATCTGTAACTCTGTAACTAAACTTGTTTCTAGGTACCTGAAAGCTTTAAAGTTACAAATGGTTGCTTAAATTCCTGCTACTGCTGCAGCTGCCCCCAACTACTATTTGGGGCCCCTAGTACAGTCCATGTGGTCACAAAGAGTCGGACACGACTGAGCGACTTCACTTTCACTTTTCACTTTCATGCATTTGAGAAGGAAATGGCAGCCCACTCCAGTGTTCTTGCCTGGAGAATCCCAGGGAGAAGAGCCTGGTGGGCTTCCGTCGATGGGGTCGCACAGAGTTGAACACGACTGATGCAACTTAGCAGCAGCAGCAGCAGATCAGATATCCTCAGTATGAGGATTAGGAGAATATGTTGCCTCACCAATTTAGGGACAATGCCCCTTCTCAGCTCGGAAGCAGTTACGGAATGAGAACGAGGCCCCTTTTCCCTAGGCAACATAATTCCCCTAGAAGAAAAAAAGAGGGGAATGAGAGGGTAACAGTCAGGAAGGTCAGGCATCTCCAAACAGAGGAAATAGCCTGCAAGTGTCATTTTTATCTCTCTTAAATGGCAGGAGGAAACAAACTAGCAATATTTTTCCCTTCTCTATGCAAATTTAAAAGGGGGTTTCTCTTAAGATTCTGTATTGCCACGACACCTGGTTTCACCTGAAGTTAACTATTCTCAAACCTAGAGATAACCAATGCTTTTTTCTTATGGAAATGTTTATCTTAAGCGATGCTAATGTACTATGCATTCACCCCAAACTCTGTCTTCAAGTCGGTTCCACCTTTCAGCTCAGAACCTACTTGACAAATCATTATGTTATACTCAGATATTGTTCCTCTAGTCTATGTAAATGAAACTATTTGCATGGTGATCTGCCCTTCTTCAAGATTCAAGCTAATAATGTTATGGCCCAGGATGAGCCATTTGGTGCCAAGATTATCCCAAAATGCATGTTATGGGTCAGGGGTCTGGTGCCATTCTGAGTTTTAAGACATTCCTTTCTTTCATTAACAGACTGCTAGTGACTATATAACATCCAGCTGAAGACTAGCAGAAGGGGTACTCTTTCTGCTCCCTTCTGATGCCTATGTCAAAAGCTTTCTCTATCTCCTTTATACTTTACTAAAACTTTATTACACAAAAGCTCTGAGTGATCAAGCCTCGTCTCTGGCCCCGGATTGAATTATTCTAATCCAGGGGCCAAGATTCCCAGCATCCTGATTCAAAAACAAACTTTCAACCTGAAGTTAGCGATTCTTAAACCTTGACATAACCAATGTATTTTTCTTATGGTAATGTTTGTCTTAAGCTATGCTAATATACTATGCATTTACCCCAAACTCTGTCCTCAAGTCAGTTCTGCCTAATAGCTCAGAACCTACTTGACAAACCAGTATGCAATACTCAGATATTGTTTCTCTAATCTATGTAAATGCAACTATTTGTACAGTAATCTGTCCTAAAAGATTCAAGTTAATCATTTTATGGCCCAGGATGAATCATCTGGTGCCAAGATTATCCCAAAATACATCTTATGGGTAAGGGGCCTGGTTCCATTCTGACTTTTAAGACATTCCTTTCCTTCATTAATAGACTGCTAGTGACTATATAACTACCAGTGAAGAATCTAAGCTACTCCATTTTGTTAGCAGAAAAACTCCAATTTTTAAGGGTCCAGGAATAATGCTCAGGAACTTGTGGTCTACCATGACAATAGGGGCCAATCAAGAACCAACACACAACACTTCAAAAGAAAGTGACTAATCAGATGTTCCCCTACCTAAAAATCTTTTTTCCATGTATACTCCCTATATAAGCAATGCAATCCAAAACCCGGGGCTCCTCCTTATAGCCACTGTGTCAGTATCGGTGGGAGCCCCAGGTCGAGCTTGGTTATAAAACTCTCTTGCTTTTGCATCGAACATCCGCTCCCTGGTGGTCGTTGGGAGATTTTGCAACTTGGGCATAACACCAGCTGAAGGCTAGCAGAGGAATACTCTTTCTGCCCCCTTCAGATGTCTATGTCAGAGCTTTCTCTTTCTCCTTTATACTTTAACAAAACTTTTTTACAAAAAAGCTCTGAGATATCAAGGCTTGTCTCTGACTCCAGACTGAATTCTCCTCCTTCAGAAGCCAAGAGTCCTAGCATCTTTTCATTCAGCAACAACCTTTCATCTTGGGGGCTCGTCGGGGTTCCTTCAGGGCAAGGTAAGAATGCTTGGAGCTCTAGTTCTTTGTTCTCCTAGCAAACACTTTTGTATTCTCTACTAATTCTATGGTGTGCTTGTGTGAATGAATGAAACATCCTATGAGAAGCAAGTGAGGAGCCCTGCTCTATGGTTCCACAGTGATCTCATACAACTTATGGCAGAAACCTGTCAGGGGTTTATACCGACATGCCAATGCCAAGAGGCACCCAGGGTCTCCTTCAGGAACCGACTAGAAATGGGCATAGTGTGTGGACCGAACTCTCCTTTTTCAGTCAAACTTTTTGGTCTCTTTGACCATTTCATAACACCTTGGGAATAACAAGTACTAACCTAATCTCTCAGATCATTGACTTTCAAGGGACTTGTGATCTACACTGTTACTGTGTACTATGGCTTAGGTCCAAAACTTGGATCAGTAGTCAGGAAAGTGCCCAGCCTCGCTAGGAATCAAAAGTTTCAAAGTCAGATGGAGGTCTAGCTCCAGGAGCATCTCTGAGGTGAAAGTTTACTCAGATAGCTACTGCAATCCCCCACCCCTTTGGTAATGGTGGCTCTTAGTGGACCCAGGGTGATTCTTTTACTGGTGTGGTGATGCTTGGAAGGAGCATCTCAGCTTTATGTTCATAGTGATCTTATCGTGGTCAGGAACATACGCAGGGCTGTTCACAGGCACTAAGGTGATGAATATTTCCCCCAGCAGTCTTAGCTTGGATGGCATTCCGGATGGTTTCTCTGATTCCAACCTGGGTGGCATCAGAGCAAGCATGGTTTTAATGGTGAAGAGCTGGATGTCAGGTAGGGATGCCATCAGTCTACACATGGTACATTCCCACACTGTCTCGGTGGTAGAACCAGGAGGGACGTGTACAGTGCCTGCGTCCGGAAGGACAGATTAAGTCCGACCAGGAAAGAAAAGCTTTGGACTAAAATCTGTCTACAGCCCTATCTCAAGCAGGGAAGGACATCTCCAGTAGAAAGATGGCACTGGTCACTTTTTCTCTCTCTTACAGATGGCAGCTAACAATTCCAGACTCACTTCTTTGAAAAACTGGGATAGATTTGGTCCCCAGGGCTTAAAGAAGACACACCTAGTCTTCCTATGTGATCCTGTGTGGCCATGGTGTCCATTGGAGGATGGTGAACGGTGGCCAGTTGGTAAGCCTCCTAAGTATAATACTGTTTTACGATTAAACTAGTTCTATAAGGAACAGGGAAAAGTGATCTTAAAGGATAGATTTCTATCTCAGTCAGCTCCAATATTTGCTGGAAGCTATTAAAACAGGTCTATGGACCAAATCAGTCTTTAGATACTTTGTTACAACTGTCTCAGTCTTTTATGTCAGGGAATATGAGGAAAATAAAGAAGGTAGAAAAAGACAAAGGAAAAGGTGGAAGCCTTCACAATGGCTATGAAAAACATTTTTCAAGAGCTCTAGAAAAAGGCCCAGAGGGACCCCGATGAAAAGGGATGGGTTTAATATTGCTGTGGAAAGGAAGGACACCACAAACGGGATTACCTTCAGGCATCTAAGCTGCCTCAGCTCCATGTCCAGTCTGCAAAGGACCACACTGGAAGAGAGATTGTCCACAGGGTTGTAGGTCAGACTCAAGACAATCAGGACTGAAGGAGCCTGGGGGGTCCCCACACAAGCTCCCATCCTAATTACACCTGAGGAACCCTGGGTTTTAAAAATTGTGTGGGGTGGGGCATACCTTTGATTTCCTTTTAAATACAGAGACAACTTACTCTGTGCTTACTGAAGCCCCTGGCCCCCTTTCTTCCTGATCTGCTTCCATAATGGGACTGTCTGGATGAGGCAAAAGGTATCATTTCAGTTATTCATTACCTTGTAACTGGGAATCTGTTCTATTTTTGCATGAGTTTCAGATCATGTCAGAATCTCCCACACCCCTTTTCAGGAGGGATATACTGAGCAAGGCCCATGCCTCTGTTTTCATGAATATGAAGCTCTCCCTTCCTCTCCCTTTAGCTGAACAAAATGTAAGAATATAGGCTGATGAAAAATCTCTTGTTGAGCACACTATGCTATTGTTCTAGGTGTCAATCCCAAAGATCCACACTTATTTCCACATAAGAAGCAGTATCTACTGAAACCTGAGTTTAAGAGTTAAAACCTATCAACAAAATTTAAAGGAGCAGGGTCTATGAATTCCCTTTAACAGTCCATGCAACATTTCTACTTTGGGTATAAAGGAATCAATTGGTAAATAGAGCCTAGTGCAAGATTTATGCCTAATAATGAGGCTATAGTTTCTTTACACCTTGTGCTGTAATCCTTATACTCTATTGTCTGAAATTCCTGAACAAACCAAATATTTATCAGTAATTGATTTGAAAGATGGCTCCTGTTCTTTGCCTTCGGTGGAGGAAAGTCAATTTATATTTGCCTTGGAAGACTCTGCGCAGCCATCTTCTCAGTTATCCTGGGTAGTTTGCCCCCGGTTTTTAGTGACAGTCCTCTTTTATTTGGACAAAGCTTGTCACAGGATCCACAAAGCTTTGATAGCTCTGAAGTGGTGGTGTTACAATATGTAAATGACATTTTTCTCTGTGCTGAGACAGAGGAAGTTGTTCAGGAATCTCAGAGATTTTTTAAACATTCTGGCAGCCTGTGGTTACAAGGCATCAAGAGAAAAGACTCAGCTTTTTCAACAATCAGGTTGACCTGGGCCTAATCATAGGAACTAGGGTCATAGGCCCTGAGAAAATTAAAACTATATTAAGTCATCCCCTACTTATGACTTTAATACAATTGAGAGGATTTTGAGGAATTACAGGTTACTGTTGCATTTGGATTTCCTGTTATGTTGAACTTGCCCTACCTTTACATAAATTATAGCTGAAATTCAGCAGGCCCAAAATCTTAATAGACCCATCACAAGCAGAGAAATTGAAACTTTAATCAGAAATCTTCCAGCAAACAAAAGTCCAAGCCCATATGGCTTCACAGCTGAATGCTACCAAAAATTTAGAGAAGAGCTAAAACCTATCCTGCTCAAACTCTTCCAGGAAATTGCAGAGGAAGAGAAACTTCCAGACTCATTCTGTGTGTCCACCATCACCCTAATACCAAAACCTGACAAAGATGCCATAAAAAAGAAAACTACATACCAATATCACTGATGAACATAGATGCAAAAATCCTTGACAAAATTCTATCAAAATTTAAAATTCCATTTTACCTACATATGTGAACATGTTTTCTGGGTCACATAATTTATTTTTTCTTATTTTTTTTTTAGTTGTTTTTTTTTTTTTTATTTTATTTTTTTGAGGGTTTTCTTTTTTTTTATTCATTATATATACATTCCCTTATGCAAATTTTATTCTTTTTTTTAATTTTAGTTTTTATTTTTTAAATTTTAAAATCTAAAATCTTTAATTCTTACATGTGTTCCCAAACATGAACCCCCCTCCCACCTCCCTCCCCATAACATCTCTGTGGGTCATCCCCATGCACCAGCCCCAAGCATGCTGTATCCTGCGTCAGACATAGACTAGCGATTCAATTTTTACATGATAGTATACATGTTAGAATGCCATTCTCCCAAATCATGCTACCCTCTCCCTCTCCCTCTGAGTTGAAAAGTCCGTTATACACAGCTATGTCTTTTTTCCTGTCTTGCATACAGGGTCTTCATTGCCATCTTTCTAAATTCCATATATATGTGTTAGTATACTGTATTGGTGTCTTTCTTTCTGGCTTACTTCACTCTGTATAATCGGCTCCAGTTTCATCCATCTCATCAGAACTGATTCAAATGAATTCTTTTTAACGGCTGAGTAATACTCTATTTTGTATATGTACCACTGCTTGCTTCTCCATTCATCTGCTGATGTACATCTAGGTTGTTTCCATGTCCTGGCTATTATAAACAGTGCTGCGATGAACACTGGGGTACATGTGTCTCTTTCAATTCTGGTTTCCTCCGTGTGTATGCCCAGCAGTGGGGTTGCTGGGTCATAAGGCAGTTCTATTTGCCATTTTTTAAGGAATCTCCACACTGTTCTCCATAGTGGCTGTACTAGTTTGCATTCTCACCAACAGTGTAGGAGGGTTCCCTTTCCTCCACACCCTCTTCAGCATTTATTGCTTGCAGATTTTTGGATCGCAGACGTTCTGACTGTTGTGAAGTGGTACCTCATTGTGGTTTTGATTTGCATTTCTCTGATAATGAGTGATATTGAGCATCTTTTCATGTGTTTGTTAGCCATCCGTATGTCTTCTTTGGAGAAATGTCTATTTAGTTCTTTGGCCCATTTTTTGATTGGGTCATTTAATTTTTTGGAATTGAGCTGCATAAGTTGCTTGTATATTTTTGAGATTAGTTGTTTGTCAGTTGCTTCATTTGCTATTATTGTCTCCCATTCAGAAGGCTGTCTTTTCACCTTGCTTATATTTTCCTTTGTTGTGCAGAAGCTTTTAATTTGAATTAGATCCCATTTGTTTATTTTTGCTTTTATTTCCAGAATTCTGGGAGGTGGATCACAGAGGATCCTGCTGTGATTTATGTCGGAGAGTGTTTTACCTATGTTCGCCTCTAGGAGTTTTATAGTTCCTGGTCTTACATTTAGATCTTTAATCCATTTGGAGTTTATTTTTGTGTGCAGTGTTAGAAAGTGATCTAGTTTCATTCTTTTACAAGTTGTTGACCAGTTTTCCCAGCACCACTTGTTAAAGAGATTGTCTTTACTCCATTGTATATTCTTGCCTCCTTTGTCAAAGATAAGGTGTCCATATGTGTGTGGGTCACATAAGTTAATCTTACATTTTGCCAATAAGTGAAAGTTTTGGAATACCTCGCTCTAAAGATAGACATTGCTTTCTTCTTCCAGAAAGCCAGGTAATGAAGCAGAACTTTGAAAAGTTTGTCACTTTTTACTAAACCCATCAAGTTAAGAGGTCGAACTAAACTTTTCATACACTTTATTTCAAATATTCTGAAGGTCCTTTTTCTTTCCAAGACTTCTTTCTTAAAGAGTTCTTCGTTGATCACTATACAACTGCTACTCTCATCCCGCCAAATAGATTCAAACTGATCACTTCCACTCCAAAGTTTTTGTGGAAATTTGAGTGAAAGAAAATAATTCAGCTCATGTGTTTCAGAGACAGAATGTGTAGTGTGGCCTTTTTATCACAAGTTCTTTAGACAAAGCCTGAAAAGCATATGCTTCCATCACAGACCTCAAAACCGAGTCCCCAGTAAGTGTATAATCATACAAAGAAGATATAATGGACGTTCCTGAACCAGTTGATTCATGCTTAGGAGGCCCATCTTGAATTTCTGAAGAAATATCTACCATCTCAGAGAAATTTTCTTCAGATACATCTCTTATTTTTCTGATTTTACACACTGCAATTTCCAATGCCACTTGGTTAGCCTACAGAGAGAAACTCTCTAGACCATCACAGTGGTTATCAAAGTCAGAAAGCTGTGACATCACTAAGTCACTGATCTCCTAGCAATTGATGAGTACTCTTCAACCTGTGTGTACTTCAGCAACAATTTAAAATACAGACTGCTTGCAGAAATAGTAACCAAAACCATGAAGCCTGAAAATCCTCATTCTTAACTTTTACACAGAAAGATCACATCAATAAATCTGTTTCTGAAATAAAAGTGATTTATCATCCTTCTATATACACATTCTTAATATTCAGTACTTCTATCCAAGCAAACTTGGGTCTACTCGCTTCTGTGCAAAAACTCAATCAACTGACGGTGGGTTTCTGACAGTATACTAACTGACAGTATGCTAATGCATATACATGGAATTTAGAAAGACGGTAACAATAATCCTGTATGTGAAACAGCAAGAGATACAGAGGTATAAAACAGTCTTTTGGACTCTGGGAGAGGGAGAAGGTGGGGTAATTTGAGTGAATGGCATTGAAACTTGTGTAATATCATATATGATACAAATCACCAGTCCAGGTTCAATGTATGATACTGGATGCTTGGGGCTCGTGCACTGGGACGACCCAGAGGGATGGTATGGGGAGGGACGGGGGAGGAGGGTTCAGGATGGGGACATGTGTATACCTGTGGCGGATTCATGTCGATGTATGGCAAAACCAATAAAATATTGTAAACTAATTAACCTCCAATAAATTAAATAAATTTATACTAAACAAACAAACAAACAAAACCTACCCTTGAAACAAGAGGAGGTCTCTAATCTCCTACCTCTCTCTCTCGGTTTTCATATTTTTCAATCTTAAGAAGGGGCTGCTTAGAACAAGAAAGGAAATAAAGTGATGGACTTAGAGCTTGATCATAAATGTGACTGAAAATCTCAGTTGCAGGTTTGATTTCTTTTTAAAGTTTCCCAGGTATTGGAGTGTTTGAGTCAATAACAACTTTGGCTATTTCCTGCTGAGATGGAGCATGAAGTTGGAAATAACACTGAGATCTAAGCTTGATATCAATATTTAATATTCTGGAACATATTTGTCTATTTTATATTGTTGTTTGTACATACGTGTGTGTGTGTGTGTGTATATATATATATATATATATATATATCTATGTACATGTATATTTCTATATGTGTATTTTTGCCATTAAAACTGGACAAACATTTTAAATTTGGTGGATATTTATTAAAAGCAGGGACAGGAGTGATATAAAGAGCCCACATACTTTACATGTAGCCAAGAAAACATATTTTGAAATATTTCCACTTACATATGTTCAACAACTGAGTAGACTTTTGAACCATTCTACATTTGAGTTTGAATTTTTTCCATTGCTGTTATACCTAACAGGAAAAAACAAACAAACAAACAAAAAAAAACTACTGTACTTTTTTTATACACACGTGTGTATGTATGTATATATGTCAAATATAATTTTAGGCAACTTTATTTAGGTGGCCAAACTCTTGCTTGCTCCCAAGATCTTAAATGATTTTTTGGGGGGATCCTCATCGTTACTTAATAACTTTTTGGCTGAATAATTCAGATCCTGTTGCTGAAAGGCTCTCCTTTAGTCTAGCTCATCTTCCAGTATTCTTTCTGTAATAAAATATGGGTTCTGACTTATGAGGACACCTTGAGCCCATAAAATTGCAACTCGCACTTACTTAGAGATATTGTTCAAGGAAAACTGTTGCTCTCCTCACGTTGAGTACAATTTTATTCAAGTCTGCAGTAACATAGGAACATGTTGGAACCACATGCACAATGTCACCTAGCTGGATTTGGGATGGCAGCTACCCACTTAATGGGTGAAACAAATGCCCAGTGCATTGTGCATAGATCGTAGTCAGGCTCTTCTGGTTAGCTGAACTTTGAAATTGTAGGATGTGTACATCAAAATCACTTCTCCATCATTCAGTATGTAAAATGTTCTTTCATTAGTTTAAACTTCCAGTACCAAATATTTCAATAGAAATCACTGAGGATCAAAATTTCTCTCACTTCATGCCACAGGGGTTCAGCTTCCTGCTCCCCTCAACATCCTATCTCTTGTTCCTTGTCCTCCTCTGTATTTTTGTAGTTGTCACGTTAGAGAAAATCTAACTAGATAACAGGAACAGGCTCAAAATATTATATTAATGGAGAAATATATTATAGGCTGTGTATTTTGTCAGCATTTTACCCAGTTTTCAAAGAAACATAGCACGAGTGCTCCAGCAGGAGCCTTAAAACCAGCAGTATTATATATAATGAGTAACTATTATCTTATAATACTCTTAGAAAATGATTTGTTGTTCAAAACATTGAGGGAAAACTAAGGTACAAGAATACAATAATCCTCAATGTTGATAGAAAAACATAGGGTAAAAAGTACATTTGGATTCTCAGTATTACACAAATAAGATCATGGCATCTGGTCCCAGCACTTCATGGGAAATGGAAGTGGAAATGGCAGAAACAGTGATAGATTTCCCTTTTTGTGGCTCTAAATTCACAGCCAAATTTTGTGGCTCACCGTTCACCATGGTGATGGTGGCTGTAAAATTGGAAGCCAATTGCTTCCTGGAAGAAAAACTCTCACAAATTTAGAGAGCAAGTTAAAAAGTGAAGACATGGCTTGACCAATAGAGGCACATAGAGTCACATTTGTGGTCTTCCAGTAGACATGTACAGATGTGAGAACACCAAACTGCTCTGCTGGGGATGACTTGTGTGAGTCTATTGGATTGCAAGAAGATCAAGTCAGTCAAACACGAAGGAATTCAACACTTAAGAGGCATTAGAATCACTGATGCTGAAGTTGAGCACCTGAGCTTTGACTCAAAACTTTCCCCAAAGCTTTGACCACCTGAGCAAAGAACTGACTCATTAGAAAAGACCCTCATTCCTAGCAAATGAACAAATCAAGAGGAGACATGGGTGAGAGAGAAGGAGATGGCTGTATAGCTTCACCCATTCAATGGACATGATCTCAGGCAGACCCTGAGTGATAGTGAGAGAGATAGGCCTTGTGTATTGCACCCAAAGTATCAAAAAGAGTCAGAAATGATGTTGTGACTAAACAATAACAATATTTTAGTTAATTGAATGGATCTCCCAGGGTTGTGGTGGGGGTCTCATAATGTTAGAGGAATAGGAGGCACTCTCCACTTTCTCGCACACAAATCCATCAAAGGATCGACAGCACAAGAAATCAATTTGTGAACGATATTGATAAGCCCTAGAAACCGAGAAAGGAAAACAAGTCTCTTCAAAATGAGGTAGGACAAAATAAGAGACGTGAGGGTAGAAAAGATTTTAGGCACGAGACCCGTGTTGGAGGGGGAGTTGTAAAAGAGGAGACAGTTACACAAAATAAGAAACACCCTCTCATAAGTGTCAGTGGGGGAAGAAACAGAACAAGGGGAAAAAGAACAGAAACACAGGTTATGCCAATAAACGCAATTACTAGCCAAGAAGTGGTTCAGATGCTCTGTCCAGTATCATACATTGCAGCCTGAGAGGGAGGCCTGTGATGTATCAAACAGGCTATGAAGGGTTAATGCAGTCATAATAGGGAAAGTGGAGATGTGCCCGCAGGCGGGGCTCTCTGCGTGGGCTGAACGTGCTTGCAAATGAGGTGTTCTGCCAAGGAGTCTGGACACAGCCTTGAGTTTAATGGTCCCTTGCAAATGAGGGAACATTCCCTTCTTGTGATAAGAAGAAGGAGGAAGGCTCTGGACAGACTGCAGTAAACAGAAATTTCACTCTCTTTTGCTGTACGATGACATTTATGCACATGCGCTATACTGAAAAGGCTTGGTCATACTGTCTGGAATTCCGCTCAGGGGGGCTATATTAAAGTAAACCACAAGCCTGCTTGCTTGAGCAGTTATTACTTTTCCTCTGGCCAGAGTGGTGTCTGTCTCTTATGTGTGTCTTGTCTTTTATGTCATTTCACTCGTAATCTCCAACAATGCAATGGTTAGAACCAGGCTTCAGTGCCCTGAGGACACTCTGATGACCTAAGGTGACATAGAAATACAAACAATGGGAATACTAGAGAGACATTTTAGAAAGGACATTTCCTGCGAGAAGGCTCTAAGGCCATATATTGAACCAAGGCACAGTCACAGAGCAGAAGACTGTGCGCTCGAAAATACCATAGGAGCCCGAGCAGGCTTCTAATTAAGACCCTTTCTTCCACGGAGGGAGACAGGAATGTGTACGACTGCCAGAGGCAGAAGGAAATAGGTCACTGGTATTTTGGTCCCAGAGACACCCCCTACTCTAAGTTGGTTAACAGTTGCTAATGATGAATTCCTGGGTTCATGGACAGTTCACAAGGCCAGCCTGGGGTCAGTTACCCTGAGGAGACACAAGGAGCATTTGAGAATGTGTGCTCTTGCACAGACAGCAAACTTAGTGGCTGAGGACTGCATAAGTGACCAAGCTGCATAAGAGGAACAGCACACCTGGGACTTGGTCTTGCCCTCCAACCAGTCACCTGAGATTTTGGACTAGGGAAGATCACAAAGCGGAGAGCCAAATGTAGTCAGAGCCCCTGCAGAGCACCTAAGTGTCTGATTTGCTGAGAAGTGTGTGAAACAATGGGCCCACTTGGGACAGTGCCGTCATGTATCAGTGGGAGGCTGAGCAGGGTGGACCCAGGAACAACATGTCATGTTTGTCAGTGGCAAGCCCAATGTCATCAATCCACCTCAAGCACCCCTACATTTCCCTGTGTTATTTGTTTTCAGTGTTCCCCCTAACTTCCAAAATAGTAAACACATCGAATAAGAGGCTATCATACCCTCGTATCATGTTGAAAACCAGACATGGAGAGGCTTTCAAATCAAATAAGGGAATATGAATAAAGAAGCACAAACCAAAACAGAAGTGGCAGGTTCAACTGAATAAGTCTGCAAGTAATGCTGAGACTGTTGAATTGAGGGACAACAATAGCCTTTGACAACAAGAACACACTTCAGGAAGGGACTATTTGATACAGTACTGCCATAAAAAAGCATAAAATTTCTTTGAAATTCTGAGATCTATTTCTATATGATTTCTTAAAATTTTAGCAATGTTAATCCTTTATTATACCCTAAAGTTTTATTTCTGTTAACTATTGTTGCCTTTCCAAAAATACAGCTATTTTTTAAACACTTCTTTTATATATAAAAATGAATTTCACCTCCGTTTCCTTTTTTACACTAAATGAGTCTAACAATTTTATTTTTTTGGTTCTTAGCTTTTGCTTTGGAAAAATTGTCATCAATGTTGTAACCTTAGGAACAAAATCTTTACGATCTGATTTCACTTATGGATTTGTTTCCTGAATTGATTGCTCTCTCCCCTTTTAACTCTCTCCTATCTCCTCCTAGACACCTCTTTCTCCCTCCTCCCTTGTCTCTGCTCACTGGAACTCTGTGAATCCCTTTGCTTCTTTTAGAATGAGGAGAGTTTTGTCACCATTAACCTGGGGATTCATCTTCTGTATTGTGTGCATGTAGCTTTTTCATGCTACTGTAACCTGGGGACAGAAACCCAGAGGTCAAGACATCGATTCCTGAACTTTAGATCAACATTGAATTCCCTACCTCAGAACATTAAAGGACACACACACAACCCAGAGTTTCAATGTCTACATGGAAAGCCATCTCAACACTCGAGCCAGCATTCAGTACAAGAGAACCCACAGCTATTCTCCAGCAAAAGAGAAACACAACTGTGAATATTATTAAAGTGGGTGCATGAAGCCATAGAAAACCCACAAACACCCCAAAGCTCAATCCATGGACAATTCATTGCACTTCAGAGAGAAGAGGTACAGATCTTCCTGCCACTGCACAGACACAAATTCCACAAAGCATTAAACCTTGACAAGTCACTGGATCCATCCCACCCACAAAGGACAGTTTCCACAACAAAGTGGAGCCATAACCCTCTGGCCTGCAGAAAAGGGACCCAAACCACAGCAATCAAGACAGAATGAAATGGGAGAGAAACATGCAGCCGGTGAAGACAATTGATAAAAACCCACAAAAACAAATAAAAGAAGAATAGATAGAAAGTCTTCTTGAAAAAGAATTCAGGGTAATGACAGTAAACATAACCAAAATCTTGAAAGCTATGTAATGTTGCTGGTAAATACACTGGAGGCCTGGAATGAGAAGAAATAAACATGTTTACCATGGATCTAGAAGAAATAAAGAAGATTCAAGCAGTAATAATCAATGCATTAATGGAGATTAACAACACCCTGGTGGAGCCAACAGTAGAATACCTGAGACAGAGAAAGAATTAAGTCTAAAGAGTGGTGGCTGCATGGGCACAGGAGGGCCAAGTGAGTTACTACACGGTCAAGGTCAGCAGGGGCGGCTGTGAGGAGATATCCCTAGTCCAAGGTAAGGAGCAGCGGCTGTGCTTTGCTGGGGCACCCGTCAAGAGATACCCCAAGTTCAAGGTAAGATAAACCCAATTAAGATGCTAGATGTTGTGAGAGGGTATCAGAGGGCAGACACACTGAAACCATAATCACAAACAACTCGCCAATCTGATCACACGGACCACAGCCCTGTCTAGTTCAATGCAACTAAGCCATGCCATGTGGGGCCAACCAGGATGGGTGGTCATGATGGAGGTCATGTGGTCCACCAAAAAGGGAATGGCAAACTACTTCAGTATTCTTGCCTTGAGAAGCCCATGAACAGTATGAAAAGGCAGAATGATTGGATACTGAAAGGGGAACTCACCGTGTTTGTAGGTTCCCAATATGCTACTGGAGATCAGTGGAGAAATAACACTAGAAAGAAAGAAGGGATGAAGTCAAAGCAAAAACAATACCCAGTTGTGGATGTCACCTGTGATAGAAGTGAGATCCAATGCTGTAAAGAGCAATATTGCATATGATCCTGGAATATCAGGTCCATCAGGCAAATAGGAAGGGTTCAAACAGGAGATAGCAAAAGTGAACGTCAATGTCCTAGGAATCAGCAAACTAAAATGGACTGGAATGGGTAAATTTAACTCAGATGACCATTATATCTACTACTATGGGCAGGATTCCCTTAGAAGGAATGGAGTAGCCATCATGGTCAACAACAGAGTCCAAAGTGCAGTACTTGAATGCAATCTAAAAAAAATGACAGAATGATCTCTGTTCATTTCCAAGGAAAACCATTCAATATCACAGTAATCCAAGTCTAGGCCCCAACTAGTAGCCATGAAGAAGACATAGTTGAACAGTTATATGAAGACCTACAAGATCTTTTAGAACTAACACGCCAAAAATATATCATTTTCATTATAGGGGATTGGAATGCAAAAGTAGGAATTGAAGAAACAGAGTAACACGCAAGTTTGGCCTTGGAATATGGAAAGAAACATGCCAAACACTAACAGAGTTGTTCCAAGAGAATGCGCTGCTCATAGAAAACACCCTCGTCCAACAACACAAGAAAAGACTGTACAAATGGACCTGACTTGATGATGAACACCGAAATCAGATTGATTCTATTCTTTCCACCTAAAGATGGAGAAGATCTGTACAGTCAGCAAAAACATGAATGGTAGCTGACTGTGGCTCACATCATGAACTCTTTTTTTTTTTTTGTCAAATTCACTTAAATTTAAGAAAGTAGGGAAAACCACTAGACCATTCATGTAAGACCTAAATCAAATGCCTTATGATTATATAGTCAAATGAGAAATAGACTTAAGGGAGTAGATTTGATAGAAGTGTTCCTGATTAACTATGGAGGGAGGTTTGTGACATTGTACAGGAGACAAGGATCAAGACAGTCCCCACAGAAAAGAAATGCAAAAAAGCAAAATAGCTATCTAAGGAGGCCTTACAAATAGCTGTGAAAGGAAGAGAATCAGAAAGCAAAGCAGAAAATGAAAGATATAAGTATATAATGCAGAGTTCCAAACAAAGAAAGGATTAGAAAGCCTTCCTCAGTGATCAATACAAAGACATAGAGGAAAACAACAGAATGGGAAAGAGAAGGAATCTCTTCAAGAAAAGTAGTGATACCAAGGGAACATTTCAAGCAAAGATGGGCTCAATAAAGGACAGAAATGGTATGGACCAAATCGAAGCAGAAAATATAAGAAGAGGTGGCAAGGATACACAAGAGAAGTGTACAAAGAAGAGCTTCACGATCCAGATAATCATGATGGTGGGATCACTCACCTAGGACCAGACATCCTGGAATGTGAAGTTAAGTGGGCATTGGAAAGTGTCACTACTAACAAAGCTACTGGAAGTGATGAAATTCCATTTGAGCTATTTCAAGTCATGGAAGATGATGCTGTGAAATTGCTGCACCAAATATGCCACCAAATATGGGAAACTCAGCAGTGGCCACAGGACTGGAAAAGCTCAGTTTTCATTGCAATCCTAAAGAAACACAATGCCAAAAAATGTTCAAACTACTGCACAATTGCATTCATCTGATACGCTAGTAAAGTAATGCTCAAAATTATCCGAGCTAGGCTTCAGCAATACGTAAACCACGAACTTCCAGATGTTCAAGCTGGTTTTAGAAAAGGCAGATGAACCAGAGATCAAATTGCCAACATCTGCTGGATCATGGAGAAAGGAAGAGAGTTCCAGGAAAAAAAAAAAAAAAAACACATCTATTTCTGCTTTATTGACTATGCCAAAGCCTTTGACTCTGTGGATCAAATAAACAATGGAAGATTCTGAAAGAGATGAAAATAAACATATGCAGGTCAGAAAGCAAAAGTTAGTACTGGATATAGAGCAACAGACTAGTTCCAAATAGGAAAAGGAGTATGTCAAGTATGTATATTGTCACCCTGCTTATGTGTGTGTGTTTATGTGTAGAGATAGATATTTACACAGTATACATATATATGTCTATTTGAACATATCATGGGAGGCACATAATTTTAAATATACATATATGTATATATCTATATACTGCAATACCTATACATGCATATGTATATGTCGACAGTTTAGGTACATAATTCTGCTGTCTACAGGTAGCAGTATATATTTTTCTGGAGGTATATAAATTCAGGTATGTACTTTTGCAGGATCTGATGATTTTCTAACAGTGCTTTACTTACATTCACCTCAGAAAATTACCTATCTTTCCATGTGACTGACACTTTACAATATTGGTTCTTTAGGAATGTCTTGTTTAATTTTCCATACATTAACAAATTTGCAAGCATTTATCCCATTTTTAAATTTTGGCTCTGTTTGTTTATTTTCATAGAACATATTTGGTTGACTGAAAATACTAAGACTTGAGTTATCCCGTCATGTAAAGACTCTTTTTTTGAGAATATTGCAAGAAGTTCAGATACTTATGGAAATATATCTGTGTGTGTGTGTATGAGTAGAGATAAATATGTACACAGTATGCATATATATGCCTATTTGAATATATCACTGTAGGCACATAATTTTAAATTTACTTATATAAATCTATTTTACCCTTCCTTGATCCAAGTCTTTCTGGTCGTGTTCTTCAAATTTATATTTTGCTTTCAGTTTCCTGTCTTGTTGGGATTTGTGCTAAACCTGTATTAGGTATTTTCACGGCACTTTAGGTATGGACTAAATTATAGTGGAAACAGTGTCAGACTTTATTTTTCTGGGCTCCAAAATCACTGCAGATGGGGATTGCCACACATGAAATTAAAGGACATTTACTCCTTGGGAAAAAAAAAAAAAGTTATGACCAACCAAGATAGTATATTCAAAAGCAGAGACAATACTTTGTCGACTAATGTCCGTCTAGTCAAGGATATGGTTTCTCCAATGGTCATATATGGATGTCAGAGTTGGACTGTGAAGAAGGCTGAGTGCTGAAGAACTGATGCTTTTGGACTGCGGTTTGGAGAAGACTATTGAGAGTCCCTTGGACTGCAAGGAGATCCAACCAGTCCATTGTGAAGGAGATCAGCCCTGGGATTTCTTTGGAAGGAATGATGCTAAAGCTGAAACTACAATACTTTGGCCACCTCATGCGAAGTGTTGACTCATTGGAAAAGACTCTGATGATGGGAGGGATTGGGGGCAGGAGGAGAAGGGGATGACAGAGGATGAGATGGCTGGATGGCATTACTGACTCGATGGACGTGAGTCTGAGTGATGCCAGAATGAGTGATGCAGTTGATGATGGACAGGGAGGCCTGCCGTACTGTGATTCATGGGGCCGCAAAGAGTCGGACACGACTGAGAGACTGAACTGAACTGAAGGGATAGTCCATACTCTGTATGTCCTGTTGAGACAGAAGCACATAGTCACCTTCGGTGAGAGTATAAGAATCTTTGTAGAGATTGCAACTTTTTCTCAGGTGGTAGAGAACAGAGCACACGGTGAACCAATAAATTTACCAGCTATATCAGTAAACAAAGGATGCTGTAGTCATCAAGTAATAAGCCATTGCAACCATCCGTAAATGTGAAACCTGGGGCAACTCTTGATGAAATAGTTGCCCACTATCAAGTCCTTAGTTACTACAGCTGCCAGCAGTGTTGTCCAAAGAACTGACTTGAGACAAAAACAATAGTTACTAGCCCTAATTAAGCTGCTTTTCAAAGGAATTATTTCAAGGAGCCCAGATTCTTGCATCTTCCCATCGGTAGAAAATATCTCAATATATTCACTTGAGGTGTCCAGTTTTTCTTTTGTTAACCATAATATTCAGACACTCTCCTGCCAGGAGACAGAATGGGAGATCCCACCCATGACAAGGTCATGCAGGAGAGGCCTAATGGGCAAGGCAGAATCAGGACTCGAGAGACTCACTGGATCATTCCTACCCATGACAAGGTCGTGTGAAGAGACCCTGACCAGCAGGGCAGATCAGGACACAAGGGATCCCCTGGAAGTGCTCAAGCATCTACCCCAGAACAAGAAATTGTCTGTTTTATTATGTCATGTCTTTCGCCAACACCTCTAACATTAACAGGGTGCTATCCCCGACCACCTTTATCTGAAGAAACAGCTTAGAGCTTTAGTTAATAATTCTCCTGGGCATTTTAAGAGTGTTCCAATCTAAGCCCCTCTGATGATTTTCTAGCTAGCCTGACAGGTTTGTTCAGACTCCTGAAGCTAGGCAAGTGATTGTTTATGGCCTCCCTATCGTGAGAGGCACATAAAGCCTATAATTTAAAAATATAGAGCCTTGTGGAGAGTTAAGAAGTTATTAGAACAGTATTGGTGGAGGGTTTCATTGTTGAGCCAATACTTGCTGCTGTGTTTCCATATCTCTTACCCATTTTGTCTTTAAGAATATACATTAACTAGTATAGTGGCATGCGGGAAAAACAAGTTGTAGACTTTGATTTAACCACATCAGAAATTCTTTCCATGTTATAGCCCACTTCACCCTAAACCTATAGGAATGTAAACTTATCTAGTGCTTTCAGAGACTGGTGCCTGACTTTAGAAAAATCACCTTTGGAGAACATAAGTTTTCTGGTTGACTAATCATTATCAGAAAGGGTCATAAAAATGTTAGCAGGCCTTCTGGCCAGAAGATGATGTAAATCACCTGAGACCTTTGTATGTCAGAAGGAATCCAGAATGAAAGCCTGGTCTTAATAAGGGTCAGGATTGCTGACCCTGTATGACTCTGCATCTTCCATTATTTTCTATGTACAGCTCAATGTATATAAGCTCCTCTGGAAAATACAGTTTTGGGCCTCACTCACTGAAGCTTGGTCTCCCCGTGTCATTATTTCTTTCTCTCTGTTTTCGGGCTGACACCCTGGAGTGCAGGGGCCCTCTGAGTTCACTTCTCTGCCTGGGCTTCTAAGACCCACGTGAGAGTGTGCCTAAGGTGGGGCACCTTCTGCTACTCAAGAGGGTGCCTGTGGCTTACGTGAACAGTGCAAGTCCCTTGTCTGGACTTTATGGCTTTCTGTGTAAACCAAGGAATATCAGCCTCTTTCACTCCTCTATTTTCTTACTGCAATATTCCCTCTTCATCTCTTTCTATGTCTATAAATCTCTTTCCAGTCGCCGATGTTGTCCCCCTGAGGATGCCCTGGATCCAACAGGAGCTGGACCCTGGTACTCTCCATACCTGATGGTTGTACCAAAACTTCTGTAAAATCTGGATCCTCCTATTCTTCTTCAGAGTAGTCTTTTCACAACACATGAAAAGTTGCTCCTCATGATTAAACCCTTCTTATTATGAAAGGCCTGAGGAAGAAAACATAATTCACCACTTTGGGGCTATGCATTTTTCCCAGTCAGTAGCACACATTCTAGAATTACAATACAACGGATTCTTGTACACCACTTCTGTTTCAACCTATGTTTGCTAATTCATACTTAGCATAGTTCTGTAGTCGAAGGTCTGGTATTACTTATTAAAACTTGAGGGATTCACGGTTTCATAAATTAGTGACATCAATTTATGAAAACATATAACCATGTTTACTTTACTTTTAGAAACTGACAAAATAATGAAGCAAAAGGTCACAAGTGTAGAGACTATTCTGGCTAACTTAGCTCTGGACTTGCGGGTGTTTGTTTGTTTGTTTGTTTGTTTTTAATTGGCTTTGCTATACATACTAAAGCAGTCTTGTGTATACATTTTACTTGACACGCACTGTGATGCTTAACCTGTCACTTGCACAGCTTAGCCAAGGACTGGTTTTCTTTCTTCACATGAAGCAAAACAATTAAGATTGTGGAGTATAATTAACTTACAATGCTGTTTGTTTGTTTCTTTCTTTCTTTTTTTTTTTTTTTTTTGCTGTGTTTTTTTCTGCTGCCCAGCAAAAAATAAAAGAAAACATCAGTTGTTAGTAAATATGGCTGAGCCTTCCTTTTGAGCAGTCCTCCCATCTCTCTCTTGGGCCTCCTCTTGTACCACACAACCCACTCCACTGGAGCACTCCATAGAACTAGCTATCTACTGCATACTTGGTATGTTACATATGTCAGTGTAATTTGTTCAATACATTCCATTCTCACCTTCCCACACTGTGTCCACAAGTCTGTTTCTATGACTGCATCTCTTCGTACTCTCCCAATGTGTTCTTCAGCAATTGTTTTCTAGATTCCACTTATATTCATTAATATGCAATATTGGTCTTTCTGTTTTTTAATTAGTTCACTGTGTAATAGGCTCTAGATTCATCTGAACCTCTAAAAATACTCCAACTTTGTTCCTATTAATGAGTGAATAATTTTCCAACCTTTATTTGTACCATGACTTCTTTATCCATTGTTTGTTCGATGGACACTGAGGTTGTTTCCCTTTACTGGCTACCCTAAAAGGTGTTGCAGTGTTTGTTAGCATACATATCTATTTTACATTAAGGGTTTTTTTTTTTTCTTTTTTTTAAAATATATCCCAAATAGTGGGATTGTTGGGTTAAATGGTAGCTTTATACCTGGTTATCTAAAGAACTTCCATACTGTTTGGCTTTGTGGCAGTATCATTTATACTCCTAACAAAAGTGCAAGAGGGCAGAAGGATTCTCTTTTTGCCAAACCATTTCCTTCATATACTATTATACAATCATATATATACACACAGATATATACACACACATACACAATCACACACATACACAATTACACACACACATATATTTACTTCTTTATTTGGTTGTTACAAACCTCATTCACTGCATGCGGAATCTAATTCCCTGACCAAGGATCAACTCTGCTTTGTGATCATGGTATGTTAGCCTTTGGACCAGTTGAGCGAGCAGTCTCTTGTTGTAGGTGGTGTGTGTGTGTGTGTGTGTGTGTGTGTGTGTGTGTGTGTTTAAATGACGGAGGTTTTTTAATGGTGTGAGGTAATATGTCATTGTAGTTTTGATTTGTGTGTCTTTCTTAAGTTGAGGTAATTTTTTGAATATCAGTTTTGGGAGAGTTTTTTCACAAATACTTGTTGGATTATATCAAGATCTTTCAGCATCTATTGAGGTGATCATACTGTTTAATTCCTTCAGTGTGCATTGATAGGCAGCTACCAAATAATGTTTCCATATATGGGATAAACCCCCCACTTAATAATGGTGTTCAATCCTTCTAAGGTATTGGTGGATATTTTTGCTCGTATTTTGCTAAGGATGTTTGCCTCTGTTCATCTACGTGGTGCTGTTCTCTAACTTTCTTTTTCTGTGTATTTTCAGTGTTAGTATCAGGGTGATTGTGACCTTGTCCAATGTGTTTGTCGGTTTTCCTTCCAATCTAGAACTATAGAGGAGTTTTAGAAGTGCATGTGTTAGCAGTTCTCTGACTGGTTCACAAAATTTGCAAAATTTGCATCTGGCTTTAATTTTGCCCACTGTAAAATTTTCAGCACATTTTCAATATTAGTGCTTGCAATTGCTCTATGATTATTTTGTTTCTTCTTAGTTGAATTTCTGAGCATTTTTCCATGGATCTCAGGTTCTCCATTTTATTGACATAATTGTTTGCTGTACTCTCTTATGCTTCTTTGTTATTTCTGTGGTATCTGTTATAATGCCATCCTTTGTCCTGCCAAACTGATTGATTTAAGTGTCTGTCTTTTTTTCTTTCTTGATAAGTCTGGACCATGATTCATCTATTTTGTTTATCCTGTCTAAGAGACTCCTTTTAGTGATACTGATTTTGCTTAATTTTTCATCATTTCTTTTCTTTACTTTATCCTCTGATTTTTATCATTTTACCTTCTATTCACTTTGGGGACTTTTGTCTGCTTTTTTTTTTCTTTCTCTAAATGCTTTCAATTTAAAGTTATGTTGATGACTTGCGATGTTGTTCGATTCAGCTCAGTTCAGTTCAGTCACTCAGTCGTGTCTGACTGTTTGAGACTCCATGAATCACAGCATGCCAGGCCTCCCTCTCCGACACCAACTGCAAGAATTTAATCAAACACATGTCCATCGAGTAGGTGATCCCATCCAGCCATCTCATCCTCTGTCGTCTCTTTCTCCTCCTGCCTTCAATCCCTGCCAGCATCAGGGTCTTTTCCCATGAGTCAACTCTTTGCATGAGATGGCCAGAGTATTGTACCTTCAGCTTCAACATCAGTCCTTCCAATGAACATTCAGGACTCATCTTCTTTAAGATGGACTGGATGGATCTCGTTACTGTCCAAAGGACTCTCGAGTCATCTCTAAAATCACAGTTCAAAAGCATCAATTCTTCAGAGCTCAGCTTTCTTCACAGCCCAACTATCACATCCATACATGATTACTGGTAAAATCATAGTCTAGATTGGACAGACCTTTGTTGGCAAAGTAATATCTCTGCTTTTCAATATACTATCTAAGTTGGTCATAACTTTTCTTCCAAGGAGTAAGTGTCTTTTAATTTCATGGCTGCAGTCACCATCTGCAGTGATTTTGGAGCCAATGAAAATACAGTCTGACACTGTTTCCACTTTTTCCCCATCTATTTGCCATGAAGAGGTGGGATCAGAAGCCATGATCTTTGTTTTCTGAATGTTGAGCTTTAAGTGAACTTTTTCACTTTCCTCCTTCACTTTCAACAAGAGGCTTTTTATTTCCTCTTCATTTTCTGCCATAAGGGTGGTGTGCATATCTTAGGTTATTGATATTTCGCCCGGCAATCTTGATTCCTGCTTGGGCTTCTTCCAGCCCAGCATTTCTCATGATGTGCTCTGTAAGTAAGTTCAATAAGCAGGGTGACAATATACAGCCTAGACATATTCCTTTTCCTTTTTGAGATGTGTTCAGTTCAGTCCAGTTCAGCTGCTCATTCATGTCCGACTCTTTGTGACCCCATGAATCGCAGCATGCCAGGCCTCCCTGTTCATCACCAACTCCCGGAGTTAACTCAGACTCACGTCCATCAAGTCCGTGATACTATCCAGCCATCTCATCCTCTCTCGTCCCCTTCTCCTCCTGCCCCCAATCCCTCCCAGCATCAGAGTCTTTTCCAATGAACCAACTCTTTTCATGAGGTGGCCAAAGTACTGGCGTTTCAACTTCAGCATCATTCCTTCCAAAGAAATCCCAGGGTTGATCTCCTTCAGAATGTACTGGTTGGATCTCCTAGCAGTCCTAGGGACTCTCAAGAGTCTTCTAGTATTTATCAACTTCACTTTTTTACTGCTTTAGCATGTTCTATAAATTTCAAATAATCATGTTTTTAATATTATTTGCCTTTAAAATTTTTCTTTTCTTTTTCTCTCTGATTTTATTAGAGATCTCTTGACCATGTAGAGGAGTATTTGTTAGCCTAAATGGATTCATATTTTCATAGCCACTGCCCCCAAACTATGCTGTGTAAATCATAGCATTTTGTTAAAAAAAAATAGATTAATACAGTTACCATTATCTTAAATTTGCCAAGGCTGGATTTGAAATTTCGTTTGTGATTTATTCTGGTGATAATTGATTTTGACTTTAGAAAAATGTATATTCTGCTGTGTTTGGGTGAAATATCCTACAAGTATCAATTAACTTTGTCATGTTTCTTGTGCCTTCGAATGCTTGTGTTTCTTTTTTGTGTGTGTGTGACATATATATGTCATATATATATATATGTATATATATATATTTATTTTAACTGGATGTTGACTACTTTACAATATTGTATTTGTTTTGTCATACATCAACATGAATCGGCCACAGGTATAGTCGCATTTCTTTTTAAACTTCATTTTTAAATTGGAGGATAAATTGCTTCCAAAATTACGTTGGCTTCAGCAGTACAAGAGTGTGTATTAGCCTATGTACACCAATGCCTGTGTTTGTATTTGTAATTATTTGTTGTTACTTATTCATTTTTCTAGGCCCTTCAGAAATATTTCTCATCTTTTCTCTATCCTATTTATCTAATGTTTTATCACATTTACTACCATAACTTCCGAATCTTTCTCAGGGAGCCTACCCATTTTTTCTTTCATTATGTTGTGAGCTTTTACCACGTTTCGTTGCCCACAACATATTTCTCTGTCTTCACAATTCCCTACTTACTGTGTTAATGGTCATTTCTTCCCAGTCTGCTTGGTTATAGTTGTTTCCAAGTCTCCACTCCAAGTCAATAAATTTGGTTGAGTGATCAATGAGGGCTTTGGAGTGGAAGAGACTGACAACTATGTTTTTAAGTATGTAGCTGAGTCTTCCCTCTCTAATGGTGGTACCATGTCTGTTCATGTCATTTGTAGGTGTCTATGGGATTAATCTGACACTGTTTCCACTGTTTCCCCATATAAGACCTTTTAGAACTAACAACCCAAAAAGATGTCCTTTTCATTATAGGGACTGGAATGCAAAAGTAGGAACTCAAGAAACACCTGGAGTAACAGACAAACTTGGCCTTGAAATGCTGAATGAAGCAGGGCAAAAGGCTAATAGAGTTTTGCCAAGAAAATGCATTGGTCATAGCAAACACCCTCTTCCAACAACAGCCTTGTCTACATCAATGAAACTAAGCCATGCCATGTGGTGCCACCCAGGATGGGCTGGTCATGATGGAGAGGTCTGACAGAATGTGGTCCATGGAGAAGGAAATGGCAGGCCACTTCAGTATTCTTGCTTTGAGAACTCCATGAACAGTATGAAAAGGCAAAATGATAGGATACTGAAAAAAAGGAATTCCCTTGGTTCCATTGCTGCCCAATATACTACTGAAGATCAGTGGAGAAATAACTGCAGAAAGATAAAACTGGATGAAGAAAAGCAAAACAATACACAGTTGTGGATGTGACTGGTGACAGAGGCAAGGTCCAGTGCTGTAAAGTGCAATAATACCTAGGAACCTGGAATGTCAGGTCGATGAATCAAGGCAAATCGGAAGTGGTCACACAGGAGATAGTAAAAGTGAAGGTCGACATTCTAAGTATCTGAGAACTAAAATGGACTGGAAAGGGTGAATTTAAATCAGATGATCTTATATCTACTACTGTGGGAAGGAAGCCCTTCGAAGAAATGGGGTAGCCATCATGGTCATCACTTGGATGCAATCTCAAAATGAAAGAATGATCTCTCTTAATTTTCAAGGCAAACCATTCAGTATCATGGTAATCCAACTATTTGCCCCAACCAGAAATACTGAAGAAGCTGAAGAAGCTGAAACTGATGGATTTATGAAGAACTACAAGACCTCTTAGAACTAATATTTTAATGTTATCATTTTCATTATAGGGGACTGGAATGGAGAAGTAGGAAGTCAAGAAACACTTGGAGTAACAGGCAAATTTGGCCTTGGAGTACTGAATGAAGCAGGGCAAAGGCTAATAAAGTTTTACAAGATAATGCACTGTTATACCAAACACCTTCTTCCAACAATACAAGAGAATACTCTACACATGGACATCACTAGATGGTCAAGACCAAAATCAGATTAACTCTATCTTTGCAGCCAAAGATGGAAAAACTCTATACAGTCAGCAAAAAACAAGACTGGGAGCTGACTGTGGCTCATATCATGAACTCCTTTTTTTGCCAAATTCAGACTTAAGTTGAAGAAAGTAGGGAAAACCATTAGACCATGTGGGTATGACCTGTCACATCCCTTATCATTATACAGTGAAATATAGATTTAAGGGACTAGATCTGATAGACAAAGTGTCTGATGAACAATGGATGGAGGTTCATGACATTGTACAGGAGACAAGAACTAAGACCATCCCCATAGAAATAAAATGCAAACAAGCAAAATGGCTATCGGAGGAGGCCTTACAAATAACTGTGGAGCAAAGAGCAAAGAAGAAAAGAAAAGATATATATATATATATATATATATATATATATATATATATATATATATATATATATATATATATATATATATGAATCCAGATATCCAAGAGAATAGCAAAGAGAAATAAGAAAGCCTTCCTCAGGGATCAATTCAAAGAAATAGAAGAAAACAACAGAATGGGAAAGATTAGGTTTCTCTTCAAGAAACTTAGAGATGCAAAGGCAGTATTTCATGCAAAGATGGGTTCGATAAAGGAAGAAATGATATGGATCAAACAGAAGCAGAAGATATTATGAAGAGGTGACAAGAATACATTGGGAAATTGTACAAAAAAGTATTTCAAGACCTAGATAATCACGATGATTTCATCACTCACCAAGAGCCAAACATTCTGGAATGTGAAGACAAGTGGGAGTGAGAAAGCATCACTATGAACAAAGCTAGTGGAGGTGCTAAAATTCCAGTTGAACTATCTCAAATGCTGAAAGATGATGTTGTGAAAGTGCTGCACTCAATGTGCCAACAAATTTTGAAAACTCAGCAGTGGCCACAGGATTGGAAAAGACAAATTTCATTCCAATCCCAAAGAAAGGCAAAGGCAATGATTGTGCCAACTACCACACAATTGCACTATCCCACACGATATTAAAGTAATACTCAAAACTATCCAAGCCAGGCTTAAGCAATACATGAACCGTGAACTTCCAGATTTTCAACCTGTTTTTATAAAAGACAGAGGAACCAGAGATCATATTGCCAACATCCGATGGATCTTCAGAAAAACAAGAGAGTTCCAGAAAAACACCGACTTCTGCTTTATTGACTATGCCAAAGCTTTTGATTGTGTGGATCACAATAAACTGTGAAAGATTCTGAAAGAGACCACCTGACCTTCCTCTGGTGAAACCTATATGCAGATCAGGAAGCAACAGTTAGAACTGGACATGGAACAACACACTGGTTTCAAATATTAAAAGGAGGACATCAAGGGTGTATATGGACACTGTGCTTATTTAACTTGTATTCAGAGTACATCATGAGAAACAATGGGCTGCAAAAGGCAAAAGCTGGAATTCAGATTACTTGGAGAAATATCAATAATCTCAGATATGCAGATGGCACCAACCGTATTGCAGATAGTGAAGAACTGAAAAGCCTCTTGATGAAAGTGAAGGAGGAGAGTGAAAAAGTTGGCCTAAACCTCAACATTCTGAAAATGAAGACCAAGGCATCTGGTCCCATCATTTCATGGGAAATAGATGGGGGAACAATTAAAAGATTGTCAGAGTTAATTTTTTTGGGCTCCAAAACCACTGCAGACAATGACTGCATGAATTTAAAAGAGAGTTACACCTTGGAAGGAAAGTGTTGTCCAACTTAGATAGCATATTAAAAATCAGTGATATTACATTGCCAACAAAGTCTGTCTAGTCAAGGCTTGGGTTTTTTCCATGGTCATGTATGAATGTGAGAGATGGACTGTGAAGAAAGCCGAGTGCTGGATAATTGACGCTTTTAAACTGTTGTGATGGAGAAGATGCTTGAGAATCCCTTGGTCTGCAAGAAGGTCCAACCTGTCCATCCTAAAGAGATCAGTCCTGATGTTCATTGGAAGTACTGATGCTAAAGCTGAAACTCCAATACAATGCACACTCATGCGAAGTGTTGACTCATTGAAAAAGACCCTGATGCCAGGAGGGATTGGGGTCAGGAAGAGAAGGGGACGATGGAGGATGAGAAGGCTGGGTGGGATCACTGACTCTATAAACATGAGTTTGAATGATCTATGGAGGTTGGCTATGGACAGGGAGGCCTGGTGTGCTGTGATTCATGGGGTTGTAAAAAGTCGGTGATGACTGAACAACTGACTGAACTGAACTGAGAAAGGAGGAAATAAATGAAACAGAGTGTGGTGCGGGAAAAAAAAAAAAAAAAGGAAACCAGGAAAAAATGTGATGAGGCAATGGTAAATGCCCCATGATGAGAATATGGTATCTAGATGGACAACATCAAAATGAAAAGGGGTGGGGTACAACGAAAATCTTGAGGAAGTAAAAGTTGAAACCACCCTTAAATGAGTCAAGACTCAAGAATTGGATTGGACGTGGACCAACTGACCAATTCAAAACTGAAAGAAGCATGATAAAGCTCGTTATTGTCACTTGCTTATGTGACTCATATGCAGAGTATACTGTTAAAATACCAGCTGAGTGAATCACAAGCTGGCATCAAGATTGATGGATAAAACATCAAAAACCTCAGATATATAGATGATAACATGGAAACAAATAGAAAGTGAAGAGGAAATAAAGAGCTTTTTCATGAGGGTGGATGAGAAGTGTGAAAAAACATGCTGAAAACTCACCATTTATAAAAACAAAGATAAGGGCATCTGGTCCCATCACTACTTGGCAAATAGAAGGGGTAGTCATGTGGAAACAGTGCCAAGCTTAATTTTCTTTGGCTTCAAAATTACTAGAACTGGTGACTGCAGTTATCGAATTAAATGTCACTTGCTTTTGGATGTAAAAGCTATGACAAACCTAGACACTGCATTATAAAGAAGACGCACCACCTTACTAAACTCTCAGTAAATAAGAAAGGAAATTATGGTAGAAGTGGAGACTATTGGTGTTGAGTAATTTATATGACTTTTGATTGTGAATTTATTTCATATCTTCTTATTGTTAATCAGTAAGTACTTAAAATACATCATTTGGCAGGCACTATGTCTTAGCTGACGTGCAAGTTACCTAAGCAAACTTCGGTAGATATGAAACACATAGAAGACTTGGATATCTGTGATTAACTTGGTAGGAAGAAAGACAGGTTCTTTCCAATCCCAAACAATGCTTAGGAAAAGTTGTGGAAAGTGGCTTATTATGACTGAAAATATTTTACCTAATTGTAGCTCTTGAAATTCAGTGAAAAAGATAGATAATGAAGCTAGAAAGGGAAACATTGCATATGTTTTCCAAGAACTGATTACCATGCTGAGATGTTGCATTCACCACAAAGATTTAAGTCTGTCTTTGCAGGACCAAGAAAGCAACATCAAAATATCCATTAGGAAATAAAGGTTTATGTCTTCTTGGGAAGAAATAAAGGCATGACGTAAGGAGAGTAGAACTAGAATGACCTTTTATAATTCTACTTGTAAAATGCCTATCTTTTGCTGACTGTGGTGCAATCTTTGAATAAGTCAGTCATGTTATGATGGTGATCATGATTACTGAGTAGGCTACATCTACACTCTCAAGTATGAAAGTGTTATATATATACATATACACATATATTTTTATATATATATATACATATATATATATATATGAATAAAACCTACTTTTTAACCTCTTAGCTTTCTTTTCAATAATGGACATGATATAATAAAACTGAGAGAACATTAAAGTATATACTGCTCATTTGCTTTCTCTAATTTTTATTTGTTCTGTTCCTTCTCCCATATCATCCTATCAGCCTCTGGCTGATTTCCAAAATTCTCTGCCCCAGCCGTTTATAAGATAACTACTCCAAACAACCTCGGAGAAGAACAGGCCCGCTTAAGACAGTGGCTTTCCAAATACATGCACATATATTTACATATATTTACATATATACATACATACTTACTCTTGTCTTGGGTTAGCACAGCAGCTCACTAATCTGACTGCTGCCCTTTCTTGCCTCATTAAAGGTGATCTGTTCCTGTAAACTGCTGGTCTCATTCTTTCTCTGAACCTTGCGTTCTCTAAGTCCTTTACCCTACAAACAAACCGAGTGGCTGGGACCTGAAAGGTACATAAGATGCATGAAGTACCTTGGTGGTGCCTTGCCTGCCACCCAGTTGCCTGGCCAGTTTGGACCTGGGAAGGAAACAAAGCACATAGTCGATTGTGTTCAGTGGCCTTGCAGAGCACCTAGTAGCCTGGGTGGCTTAGACAGGAAGTGTATGAAACACAGGCCCCACTGTGGTCAGTGCACTTGCACATCACCCAGGAACCTGAGCAGGGTGGACCTATGAAGTACATGTCACCTATGGCAGTGACAAGCCCACTGTGCTCCATCCACCTTAAGCAACCCCACCCACATATCCCACAGGTATTTGTTTTCAGCGTGATCCTCCTCACCACTGCACCACTGAGCAGGTGAGGTCAAATAAGGGCCTGCTGCTCCTCGTGTTATGGTGCAAGCTAGTCATGCGTAAACATGTCACGGAAGAGAATTGCAAGATGAGGAAGTGAAAATAACAAAGAAGGGTGGAGTAGCCCAGAAATGACAGGTGATGCACACTGAAACTCTGAAGGTGATGCAGGAACTGTGCAATTCAAGGACAGCAATAGCTTTTGAAAACAAGTAGAAGCAGGAAAGATAGATTATCTGACACTGATCTGACACCAATAAACACACAGCAACTCTAGAGAAATTCTTAAATTATTCGTTATTGCTTTCCTGTTTGTTTTTTTATTAACCATTTATTTGTTCCTTATCATTGCCTTTACTTTTTTCTACATACTACAATATAAGTTTGATGATTATTTTGACTTCTGAATTTTCTTAGGTAATTATAATAGTTTAAATTAGGTTAAATTAGGTTCTTAATCTTTGCTTCTTGAAACTTTTTATTAATCAATGTTTATACTTTAAGAATTCTATATTTTGAGTCTATTTTCACTTACAAATTTCTTTCCTGAGTTGATTGCACTCTCTCCTTTTTACCCTTCCTTTTCTTCTTCTGGAAACCTCTATCTCACTCCTCAATTTGCTCTGATCTGTATAACTCTGTGAATCCCTTTAACTGTTATTGGTTATGGAAAGTTGCTGCAACATCAACCTCTGGTTTTATCTTCTGTCCTGAGGATGCAGAATTGATAATGCTACTGTAACTCAGGAACCAAAACCCATAGGCCATGAGGTCAATCTCTCAATCATTTTTGAACTCGTGACACCAATGAACATTAAAAAATAAGCACATTCAAAAGGTTCCATGCCTACATGGAGATAAAGCCCAAAGCAGAAACCAGCAATTTCAGTGCAAGACAGCACACAACTATTATCCAGCAAAGCAGCAACACAAAAATAAATATTATAAAATGCGCTACCTGAAGCCATACCAAACCCACAGACACCACAATGCACATTACAGGACAATTCATTGCACTTCACAGAAAAGTGACCCACCTCCACCTGACAGACCACAGGCACAAAATATCCCAAATATTAAACCTTAAATACAGGTCCAATCCCACCCACAAAGATCAGTTTCCACCACAAATTGGATCCAAAATGCTGCAGCCTGCAGAAAGGGGACTCAAACCACAGCAATCTAAACAAAATGAAAGGGGATAGAAATATGAAGCTGGTGAAGGTACATGATAAAAACCCACCAAAACAAACAAAAGAAGAGATAGGAAGTTTTCCTGAAAAATATTTCAGAATTATGAAAGAAAAGATGACTCAAATCTTGTAAGCTAAGTAGAGTTGCCAGCAAATACACTGGAGGTCCAGATTGAGAAGAGAGAGCGTGTTTACCGTGCAGCTAGAAAAAGGAAAGAAGAATCAAACAGTAATAATCAATGCAATAAAAGAGATCAGCAAAGCCCTGGAAGGAACCAACAGTAAAATATCTGAGGCAGGGAAAGAACTAACTTATATGCAGAGTACATCATGAAGAAAGCTGGGCTGGAAGAAGCACAAGCTGGAATCCAGATTGCCAGGAGAAATATCAATAACCTCAGATATGCAGATGACACCACCCTTATGGCTGAAAGTGAAAAGAAACTGAAAAGCCTATTGGTGAAATTGACAAAGGAGAGTGAAAAATTTGACTCAGAGCTCAAGATTCAGAAATCTAATACCATGGCATCTGGTCTCATCACTTCATGGGAAATAGATGGGTAAACAGTGGAAACAGTGTCAGACTTTATTTTGGGCGGCTGAAAAATCAACACAGATGGTTATTGAAACCATGAAAGTAAAAGACACATACTCCTTGGAAGGAAAGTTATGCCCCACCTAGACAGCATATTCAAAAGCAGAGATATTACTTTGCCAACAAAGGTCTGACTAGTCAAGGCTATGGTTTTTAAACTGGTCATGTATGGATGTGAGAGTGGGACTGTGAAGGAAGTTGAGCACTGAGAATATATACTTTTGAACTGTGGTGTTTAAGTTAACTCTTGAGACTCCCTTGAACTGCAGTGAGATCCAACCAGTCCATTGTAAAGATCAGTCTTGTGTGTTCATTGCAAGGACTGATGATAAAGCTGAAATTCCAATACATTGCCCACCTTGTGTGAAGAGTTGATTCATTGGGAAAGTCTCTGATGCTGGGAGGGATTGGGGGCAGGAGGAGAATGTGAAGGCAGAGGATGACATTGCTGGATGGAGTCACTGACTCAATGGACATGAGTTTGAGTGAACTCCAGGAGTTGGTGATGGACAGGGAGCCCTGGTGTGCTGTAATTCATGGGGTTGCCAAGAGTCAGACACAACTGAGTGAGTGAACTGAACTGAACTGAGAAAGGAGGGTTAAATGAAACAAAGTGGTATGTGTAATATATATATATATATATATATATATATATATATATATATATGTAATATATATATTTTATTTTAAAGAAGGAAAACATGAAACGTTCTGAGAATTCTTGGACAATATTAAATATCTTACTGTGAGGATATCCACATGGAAAAGAGCAAAAGAAAAAAAAAAAAAAAAACATGAAAAAAGAAAAAAAAAGGGCCGGGGGTGGGTGCTTGAGAAAATTCTTCAAGTGACAAAAGTTGAAAACTTCCATTAAGTGGGGAAGGAAATAGCTCCCTAGATACCAATACAGCAGAATGTTCCAAACAGGATGAACCCGAGGTGTAACATCCCACAAGAATATTTTTATCAAACACTGACAATTTAAACATACAAAAAAAATCATTAAGAGCAGCAAGTGTAAAGACATAAATATCATACAGTCGGATCCCCATAAAGATAGCAGCTTATCTTTCAATAGAAACTCTTCAGGCCAATAAAGCATGGTAGAATATTCTCAAAATTATGAATGAGCTAAAACTAACACCAATAAGGATCGTTTTCAGATATGAAGGGTAAATCAAATGGTTTAAGCAGTCATTTACATGAAACTGCTAAACTCTTAATTATGCTATTAAATTGGGACACTGAGTTCATATGTCATCAGATTTGGAAAACTCATCAGTGGTCATGAGATTGGGAAAGTTCAGTTTTCATTAACACCATAGGAGGGTAATGCTAAAGAATGTTCAGACAACCGTGCACTGTTGCTCCTTTCAAATGCTAGCTGGGTAAAACTCAAAATTCTACAGCAGTACATAAACTAAGAACGAGGTGAAAGCTAGACTTGGAAACAATAGAAGACCCAGAGAACAATTTGGAAACATTCACTGGATCCTAGAAGGAACGAAGGAATTTCAGAAAAGCATTTACTTCTGCTTCAGTGACTCCACTAAAGACATTTGCTGTGTGTAGCACAGTAAAACGAACAGTTTGAAAGAGACAGGAGTCACAGACCTTCTAACCTGTCACCTGAGACATGTGTATGCAGTTCAAGATGCAGGAGTTGGAACAAGATATGGAACAATTTATCAGTTTAAACCTGGGTAAGGCGAGTGACAAGACTGCATATTATCACTCTGCTTATGTGAAATATACACAGACTATACTATTCAAAATGCCAGGCTGGATGGACAATAAACTCGAATCAAGGTTTCTAGGATAAACTTCAACCACCTTAGATATGCAGGTGGAAACACTGTAAAAAGAGAAAGTAAAGAGGAACTGAAGAGGGTGTTGATGAGCATGAATGAGGACAGTAGAAACCTCGCTGAGAACTCAGTAGTCAAATGAACAGCACAAGGTGTCTGGTCCTACCACTACTTAGCAAATAGAAGGGTAAAGCATGGAATAAGTGACAGACCAAGTTTTCTTGGCCTCCAAAATCACTGTGAATGGTGACTGCAGGCATGAAATGAAGAGACACTTGCTTCTTATAGGAAAAGCTATGAAAAAAAATCCTTGACTCTGTATTAAAAAGAAGAAACTTGAGCTCATTAGCAAAGGTCCCCTCAGTCACAAACCCCTATCATTTATCCATTAGTCATGTAAAGATGTGAGAAATGGAATCTAAAGAAGGCTGAGAGCTAAAGAGCTGTTGTCTTCAAACTGTGATGCTGGAGAAAACTCTTAGGGGTCCCTTGAACTGCAAAGAGATTCAGCCAATCAATCCTCAAGGAAACCAACCCTGAATACATTTCTGAACCATTAATGCTGAGGCTGAAACTGGAGGATTTTGCCAGACTGATTCAGAGAACCAATTTTGGAAAACACCATGACACTGGGTAAGATTGAGGACAGGAAGAGAAGGTGCTGATAGAGGATGAGATACGTGGACAGCATCACCGATTCAATGGACATGTGTTTGAGCAAACTATGGGAAACAGTGAAGGAGAGGGAGGCCTAGTGTGCTGCCGTCCAGGGAGTCACAAAGGGTTGGACTTGACTCAATGTATGAACAAGAGCAATCAAAATATCTAGAACTATGTTTTAAAATCACTCAAAAATCTATTTAGTAAAAGAAATAGCAACAATAAAAAAGAAAATTACTCCACATATTAAAGTGGTATACTAGAAGATGGGATAACGGAATTTTTTATTTTAATTTTTTATGTCTTTGAAATTTTGTAATATGGCAACTATAGACTGTCAAAGAGACTAATCTTATAATCGAATATATTTCCAACATTACATTGTAAGGAACATTTTAAGCATGCAATAAGCAATACAGTGTCATAGTTACTATACTAAGAGTAGACAAAACAGACTTTAAATCAAAATTGATATGAAACAAATGGCATTAAATATATTCAGTCTAGCCACACAGTCATATCTGATTTTTTTATCATACCATGGACTACAACATTCCGACCCTCCTGCCCAAAACCAACCCCCGGTGTTTTCTCAAACCCCTATCCATTAAATAGGTAATACCATCCAACCATGCATCCTCTGTTGTTCCCTTCTCCTCTTGTCTTCAATCTTTCCCACCAACAGTCTTTGCAAATGAGTCAGTTCTTCACATCAGGTGGCCAAATATTGGAGTTGCAGCTTCAGTACCAGTCATTCCAATGATTATATTAACTATATATGTTGCATAGTATCTTTACATTAAATATATATGGTTATATCACACACATACACAAGTTCACATCATTAAAGAGTAGCAGTTAACTACTATTTGAAAGGTTTCTCTGCCTTTAGGCTAACATGAAGTGCAAAAACTGCAAAACATGAGCAAGAATTATAGTCCAAGAATAAATATCCAGCAATAAATATTCAAATAATTCAAGAAGAATATAAGACCACTGAGGGAAGAGAAAACGTAAACAATAATTCATCCAGTGGACCAAACACAGATGTGCAGAACATTCCACCCAGAACAAACAGAAGAATACACATCTGCCTCAACTGCACATGGAACAATCTCCAGAAAATTCCTGATAATTGTGTTTATATTAAGCCATGGAATAATCATTAATAATGTAAATCATACGAAATATGGTCTCTGTCATCCAAACCATGTAAATTGAAATCAACAATGGGAGGAAAATTTGAAAAATGTGGTGGACAGGGAGGCCTGGTGTGCTGCAATTCAGGGGGTCACAAAGAGTCGGACACGACTGAGTGACTGAACTGAAATGAACTGAACTGAAGAGTCTGGTGGTTTTCCCTACTTTCTTGAATTTAAGCCTGAATTTGGCAGTAAAGGAGTTCATGATCTGAGCCACAGTCAGCTCCCAATCTTGTTTTTGCTGACTGTATAGAGCTTCTCTATCTATGATTGGAAGTAATAGAATCAATCTGATTTTGGTGTTGACCATCTGGTGATGTCCATGTGTAGTCTTCTCTTGTGTTGTTGAAAGAGGGTGTTTGCTATGACCAGTGTATTCTCTTGGCTGAACTCTATGAGCCTTTGCCCTGGTTTATTCTGTGTTAAAGGTCTCATGTGCCTGTTATCCCAGGTGTTTCTTGAATTCCTAGTTTTGCATTCCAGTCTCCTATAGTGAAATGGACATCTTTTTGGTTGTTAGTTCTAAAAGGTCTTGTGGTTCTTCATAGAACTGTTCAAATTCAATGCCTTCAGCATTTCTGGCTGATGCATAGGCTTGGATTACTGTAATGTTGAATGGTTTGTCTTGGACAAACAGAAATCATTCTGTCATCATTTATGAGATTGCATCCAGGTACTGCATTTCAGCTTCTTCCATTGACCATGATGGCTAATTCATTTCTTCTAAGGGATTCTTGCCCACACTAGCAGATATGATGGCCTTCTGAGTTAAATCCACCCATTCCCGTTCATTTTAGTTCACTGATTTCTAGACTGTTGACGATCACTCTTGCCATCTCCTGTTTGACCACATCCAATGTGCCTTGATTCATGGATATGACATTCCAGGTCCCTATGCAATATTGCTCTTTGAACATTGGACCTTGCTTCTATCACCAGTCACATCCACAACTGGGTTTTGTTGTTGTGTTGGCTCCATGTCTTCATTCTTTCTGGAGTTATTTCTCCGCTGATCTCCAGTAGCATATTGGGCACCTACTGACCTAAACAGCACAGTATTTAAAAAAATCTGGTTCTAAGGGCTAAATTACAATGGGATAACCAACTCAACTTCTTTTTTTATGAATCTGTTCTTTTTTTCCAGTATTTATTTTTTTTTATTAGTCACTCTGTTATTCTAGCAATTTGACTGCTTCACATGGTTTGAGATTTTTGTTGTTATGCCTGTCATAAATACCCAAATTCCTCCTATTTTAGTATGTTTAGTAGCAATGGCATCTTATTCATTCTCACTTCAGTAACTAAATCTGCTCTTTTTATTGTAGTTTACCTAATATTCTTTATAACTATTTTGTTTCATGTTCAATTTTCTGTATTATTTTTCTATTTATTTTAACATACCAGTACTAATATCTGTTCATTTCCTCTTTCTTCTTTTGAAATTGATTTTTTTTTCAGCTTTTGAAGAAGGCATTAGGTTCTCCCTAGAACTCAGTACCTTTCTTTTTATGTAACCTTAAATATATATGGGCTCTTCTTCTGCTCTGATGACTTTCTACATTGTGTTTTCATTTTGGATCACCTCAGAATATGTTCTCATTTCCCTATGAGTTATTCTTTGCCTCATCGAGCCCTAAAGAAAGTGCTGTTTATTTTTCCCCACATTCTGTTCAGTTCAGTTGCTCAGCCTTGTCTGACTCTTTGTGACCTCATGAATTGCAGCACGTCAGGCCTCCCTATACATCACCAACTCCTGTATATCACCATCAAACTCACATCCATTGAGTTGGTGATGTCATCCAGCCATCTCATCCTCTGGTGCCACCTTTTCCTTCTGCCCCCAATCCCTCCCAGCATCAGAGTCTTTTCCAGTGAGTCAACTCTTCACATGAGGTGGTCAAAGAACTGGAGTTTCAGCTTTAACATCACTTCCCAAAGAATACCCAGGGCTGATCTCCTTTAGAAGGGACGGGTTAGATTTCCTTGCAGTCTATGGTACTCTCGAGAGTCTTCTCCAACACCACAGTACAAAAGCATCAATTCTTCGGTGCTCAGCTTTCTTCACAGCCCAACTCTCACACCCAAACATGACTACTGGAAAAACCATAGCCTTGACTAAACGGTCTTTTGTTGGCTAACTAATGTTTCTGCTTTTGAATATGTTATCTAGGTTGGTCATAACTTTCCTTCCAAGGAGTAAGCATCTTTTAATTTCATGGTTGCAATCACCATCTGCAGTGATTTTGGAGCACACTCCCTTCCCGCCCCCCCAAAAAAAAAAAAATTTCTGACACAGTTTCCACTGTTTCCCCATCTATTTCCCTTGAAGTGATGGAAAAAGATGCCATGATCTAAGCTTTCTGAATGTTGCCCTTTAAGCCAACTTTTCAGGTATGACCTAAATCCAATCCTTTATGATTATACAGTGGAATTAAGAAATGGATTTAAGGGACCAGATCTGATAAATAGAGTGAATGATGAACTATGGACGGAGGCTTGTTATATTGTACAGGAGACAGGGATCAAGACCATCCTCGTGGAAAAGAAATGCAAAACAGGAAAACAGTTGTCTGTGGAGGCCTTTTAAATGGCGGTGGCAAGAAGAGAAGTGAAAAAGAAAGGAGTAAAGGAATGATACAAATATCTGAATGCAGTGTTCTGAAGATTAGCAAGGAGAGATAAGAAAGCCCTCCTCAGCGATCAATACAAAGAAATAGAGGAAAGCAAAAGAATGGGAAAGACTAGATAACCCCTCAAGAAATTATAGATACTGAGGCAACGTTCATGCAAAGATGGGCTTGATAAAAGACAGAAATGGTACGGACCTACCAATGGTACAGACACAGAAGATAGTAAGAAGATATGTCAAGAATACACAGTAGAAATGAACAAAAAAGATCTTCACAATGCAGATATTCATGGAGTGATTGGTCACCTAGAGCCAGACATCATGACATGTGAGGTCAAGTGCGCCTTAGAAAGAATCACTACGAACAAAGTTATGGAGGTTATGGAGCTCTAGTTGAGCTATTTCAAATCCTGAAAGATGATGCTGTGATAGCACTACACTCAATATGCCAGCAAATTGGAGAACATAGCAGTGGCCATGGACTGGAAAAGGTCAGTTTTCATTCCAGTCCCAAAGAAACGCAATGCCAAAGAATGCTCAAACTACCACACAATTACACTCATCTCACATTCTAGTAAAGTAATGCTCAAAGTTCTCCAAGCCAGGCTTCAGAAATATATGAACCATGAACTTCCAGACATTCAAACTGGTTTTAGAAAAGGTAGAATAACCAGAGATCCAAAGGCCAACAATCTTGGATCTTTGAAAAATTAAGAAGATTCCATAAACAAACAAACAAACAAGCAAACAAAAACACACCTATTTCTGGTTTGACTGTGTGGATCACTATAAACTGTGAAAGATTCTGAAAGAGATGAAAATACCAGACCATCTGACTTTCCTGTGGAGAAACCTATATGCAGGTCAGGAAGCAACAGTTAGAACTGGAAAAGGGACAACAGACTGTTACCAAATAGAAAGATGAGGACATCAATGCTGTAAATTGCCACCCTGCTTATTTGATTTATATGCAGAGTACTTCATGAGAAACTTTGGGCTGGAAGAAGGACAAACTGGAGTCCAGATTGTCAGGAGAAACTTCAATAACCTCATATATGCAGAAGACATCACCCTTATGGTAGAAAATGTAGAGGAACTGTAAAGCCTCTTGATGAAAGTGAAAGAGGAAGGTGAAAAACTGGGCTTAAAGCTCAACATTCTTCAACAAAGATCATGGCATCAGGTTCCATCACTTCATGGGAAATAGATGGGGAAACAGTGAAAACAGTGAAAACAGTGTCAGACTTTAATTTTTGGGCTCCAAAATCACTGCAGATAGTGATTACAGCCACGAAATTAAAAGACGTTTACTCCTTAGAGGGCAAATTATGCCCGGCTTAGATAAGATGTTAAAAAGCAGAGACATTACTTTGCAAATGAAAGTCCGTATAGTCAAGACTACGGTTTTTCCAGTGGTCATGTATGGATGAGAAAGTTGGACTGTGAGAAAAGCTGAACACCAAAGAACTGATGCTTTTGAATTGTGGTGTTGGAGAAGACTCTTGAGAGTCCCTTGGACTGCAAGCAGATCCCACCAGTCCATCCTACAGAGATCAGTCCTGGGTGTTCTTTGGAAGGACTGATGCTAAAGCTGAAACTCCAGTACTTTGGCCACCTCATGTGAAGTGCTGTCTCATAAAAATCTCTGATGATGGGAGTGATTTGGATCAGGAGGATAAGGGGACAAGAGAGGATGAGATGGCTGGATGACATCATTGTATCCATGGATGTATGTTTGTGTGAACTCCGGGAGTTGGTGATGGACACGGAGGCCTGGTGTGGTGCAATTCATAGGGCCACAAAGAGTCGGACACGACTGTGAGACTGAAGTGAAATGAGTAAGTGAACTGATTTTTCCTGAGCATGTCATTGGTAATATGTGGAAGGAACAAATGTACTATAGTACTTGTACACTAATACACTTGCACTATATATAAATATATATCTAATGTACTTATTATTTATTTATTTAATATATTTATTATATAAATATATATTATATATATGTGTGTGTGTTATATATATATATATATATATATATATATATATATATATATATATATATATATATATATATGAACCTGTTCAAGTGATATTTTATGTGTTAGGTCACTGAACTCCTGTCTGACACTCTATATCACACAGACTGTCACTATTGTGTATTCTCAATCCGTGGGATTCTCAAGGTGAAAAAAATAGGGATGTGATGCCATCCTCATTTCCAGGAGATCTTCCCAACCCATGGGTCGAACCTGCATGTCTATGATCTCTGCATTAGAAGGCAGGTTCCTTAGTACTAGTACTACCTGGGCAACCGTTAGTTTATATAAAGCTACACATATACATGTATATGTATATGACAAAAGTTTAGGTATATAATTTTGGTGTCTTGAGGTAGCCGTATATATTTTGGAGGAGGTATATAATTGCAGGTATGTATTTTTGCAGGATCTGATTTGCTAAAATTGCTTTCATTTACATTCACCTCAGAGAATAATATAATTTCCCTTGTGACTTATCCTTTGAAATATTGGTTCTCTAGGAATGTCTTGTGTAATGTTTCACACATTGACATAATTGCAAACACGCCTGGAAAATCCCATGGACAGAGGAGCCTGGTGGGCAATAGTCCATAGTGTCGCTGTGAGTCGGGCACGACTCAGTGAATTCACCTTCACTTTTCACTTTCCTGCATTGGAGAAGGAAATGGCAATCCACTCCAGTGTTCTTGCCTGGAGATTCCCAGGGACTGGGGAGCCTGGTGGGCCACTGTCTAAGGGGTCGCACAGAGTCGGTCATGACTGAAGCGACTTAGCAGAAGCAGCAGTATCCCATTTTTAAATTTTAGCTTCACATCTTGGTTTTCAGAGAACATACTTGGTATGAATTAAAATGCTAAGACATTTGTTATGCCTTAATGTAGAACATATTTTTGAGAATATTCCAGAGAAATTTTTGATATAGTTGGAAATGTGTGTGTGTGTGTGTGTGTGTATATATACATGAATAGAGATAAATATATACAAAGTGTATGCATATATGCCTATTTGAACATATAAGTTAGGTACATACTTGTAAACATACATATAGACATATATTTTAACCTTCCTTGATCTTGAAATGTTTTGGATTATGTTCTTCAGATTTATGGTTTGCCTTCAGTCTCCTGTCACTTTGGGGTTTGTACTAAACCTGTATTGGGTATTTTCACATTATTTTAGGTCCCCTGACTCTGATGCTGGGAGGGACCGGGAGCAGGAGGAGAAGGGGACGACCGAGGATGAGATGGCTGGATGGAATCACTGACTCAATGGACATGAGTCTGAGTGAACTCTGGGAGTTGGTGATGGACAGTGAGGCCTGGCGTGCTGCAATTCATGGGGTGACAAAGAGTCGTGAACTACTGAATGACTGTACTGAACTGATGTCCTGTTGAGGCAGAACTGGGATTCATGGTCTCATAAGTTGGTGCCATAAGTTTATGAAAACATAACCATATATTTTTACTTTACTTTAGAAAGCTGTTCTTTACTTTTAGAAACAATGACAAATTAGTGAATGAATAGACACAAGTGTAGAGTCTGAATTTATTCTGGCTAACATAGCTCTGCATTTGTCCTTTTTTTTTTTTTTTTTTTTTTTTTTTTTTTTTGCTTTTGCTTTGTCTATACATACTAAAGCCATCCTGGGTACACATTTTAGTTGACATGCACTGTGATGCTGTACTTGTCACTAGCACAAGTTAGACAAGGACTGATTTTGTTTCTTTACAATGCTGTGTTTGTGTCTGCTGCCCAGCAAAATAAATCAGTTAATAGTACATATAGCTGAGCCTTCCTTTTGAGCAGTCCACCCATCTCCCTCTTGGGCCTCCTCTCCTACTCCAAAACCAACTCCACTAGAGCACTTCATAGCAATATCTATCTACTACATACCTGAGGCCAGGGGCGGTGGCTGGAAAGAGCAACCCACGTCCAAGTACTGGTGGCTGCGCTGGCACAGGAGGGCCTAGAGAAGCTATCCCATGTTGAATGTCAGGAAGGGCGGCAGTGAGGAGATACCCTTCGTCCAAAGTAAGGAGCAGGGGCTGCACCTTGATGGAGCAGCCATGAAGAGATACCCACATGCCAAAGGTAAGAGAAACTCAAGTAAGATGGTAGGTGTTGCAAGAGGGTATAAGAGGGCAGACACACTAAAATCATACAGAAAACTAGTCAATCTAATCACACTAGGACAACAGCCATGTCTAACTCAATGAAACTAAGCCATGCTCTCTGGGCCACCCAGGATGGGCGGGTCATGGTGGAGAGGTCTGACAGAATGTGGTCCACTGGAGAAGGGAATGGCAAAGCACTTCAGTATTCTTGCCTTGAGAACCCTATGAACAGTATGAAAAGGCAAAATAATAGGATACTGAATGAGGAACTCCCCAGGTCAGTAGGTGCCCAATATGCTAATGGAGATCAGTGGAGAAATAACTCTAGAAAGACATGGAGCCAAAGCAAAAACAATACCCAGTTGTGGATGTGACTGGTGATAGAAACAAAGTCCAATGCTGTAAAGAGCAATATTGCATAGGAACCTGGAATGTCAGGTCCATGAATCAAGGCAAATTGGAAGTGGTCAAATAAGAAATGGCAAGAGTGAACGATGACTTTCTAGGAATCAGCAAACTAAAATGGACTGGAATGGGTGAATTTAACTCAGATGACCATTATATCTACTACTGCAGGCAGGAATCCCTCCGAAGAAATGGAGTAGCCATCATGGTCAACAAAAGAGTCCGAAATGCACTACTTGGATGCAATCTCAAAAACGACAGAATGATCTCTGTTCATTTCTAAGGCAAACCATTCAATATCACCGTAATCCAAGTCTGTGCCCCAATCAGTAATGTTGTAGCTGAAGTTGAATGGTTCTATGAAGACCTACAAGACCTTGTAGAACTAACACCCAAGAAATATGTCCTTTTCATTCTAGGGGACTGGAATTCAAAAGTAGGAAGTCAAGAAACACCTGGAGTAACAGGCCAATTTGGATTTGGAATGCGGAATGAAGCAGGGCAAAGATTAATAGAGTTTTGTGAAGCAAATGCACTAGTCATAGCAAACACTGAAGGGTTAGTAGGGTAGCAGAGATGTGCCTGCAAATGGGTCTCTCTACTCAGGCTAAGCATCCTTGCATATAAGGTGTTCTGCCAAAGAGTCTGGACACAGCCTTGAGTTTAATGGTCCCTTGCAACTGAGGAGAGCATTCCCTTCTTAAGATAAGAAGGAAATGGGGGACTCTACAGTAGACATAAATTTCACTCCCCTTTGCTATACGATAACATGCATGCACCTGTGCTGTGCTGAAAAGGCTTATTCATGCAGTCTGGAATTCTGCCTAGGGGGCTTTTATAATGAATGGCAATTAGTTTTTTGCCTAGTTCTGTTCCTCCAGCCAGAGTGTGTACGTGTCATCTATCCTTTGTGTGTGTCTTGGTTTATGTCATTTCACTTGTAATCGCCAACATCTGGCGCCCGATGTGGGGCTCGAGTGAAACCGAAAGGGTGAGTAACAAGGGGGATTTTAAATCCATAGTAGGGGAACTTTCGGGAAAATCATGGGAAATTCCTCACCCTAGCAGAGGGGAGCTTTAAAAGGAAAAAAAAAAAAAAAAAACAAACAAACATGGGGAATTCCTCATCATCATTATGGGCACAATAGATGGAGTTAGTCCAAGGACTTCTCCACTCCATCGGCGTTAAAGCCTTGATTTGTCGATTGAGTGAGCTCTTTCTCTTGGTGGAGGAATATTGTCATTGGTTTCAATATCAAACTAAGATACAGTTAAACTTGAAGGAATGGAAAATAATTCAAAAGGAATTGAGAAAGCGACATCAGAACGGTAATTGATCCCTTTGAAATTGTGGACTTTGTGTCATGGTATAACACAGGCTTTGACCTTGCTCTCTACTGATAATGAAACTAAATGTAATGCTTCAAGGAGGGGAGAAATAATTTATGAAGATGTGTCAGACATTAATGGGGCTTCTGCATCGCCTGAAGGCAAGGATACAAATGAGCCTCCTCCTCTAAATGGGAATCTATTGCCCAAGCTGTCTTGGAGGGCTCTCAATGGTTGCAACTTCTTAGCTGGTGGGAAGAAGAAGCTAGAAAGCAGGCTCAGATTAATGAGGGACAAAATCCCCCTGGCCCTCTCGAGGACAAACTAATGGGAGAGGGCCAATATCGGGCTTTAAGAGAACAGGCTCAATACTCTGATCAGGACTTAAAACAAGTCCACCAAGTCTTTTTACGAGCATGGAGCCGTGTGGTGCCTATTGTCCAAGCCCAGCCCTCCTTTGTTCAAACAATGCAAGGCCCTAATGAGCCATATACTGATTTTCTAGCAAGATTGAGGGTAGCTGTGGAACGGGCTGGAGGGAGGGATGAAATTTCAGAGATATTATTACAAATGCAGTCCTGAATGCAAGCATATACTGGGACCTTTAAAGGGATCATCTATAGCTGAATATATCAGAGCCTGCTCGGGGGTAGTAGGAGCTGAGCATCAGGCTAATATCTCTGCTATGGCCTTGGCCAAAGTTATGAGACCACCAAAGGGAGGTAACTGCTTTCATTGTGGAAAACCTGGTCATATGAAAAAACAAATTCGGAAATTAAAAGCTGATCAAGGTGCAATTCCTAAAGACAGATCTCTTGCTGGGAAAAATAAGACTCCTCCTGGATTTTGACATCAGTGTGGGAAGGGGTTTCTTTGGACTAATGAATGCAGACCTAAAACAGATAAAATGGGCAACCCAATACCGGGAAACTATTCTGCGGCCCTAAGTCCTTGGGGCCCAGGAACATTGTTAGCTGGGGAACATATTGCTCAAATACTTCTACCTTATACTTACCCTTTTTGGCTCTTCCTAATGAACAAACAGGAGGATTTGGAAATACTGGGCGACATATATTTTGGGAAATAGCAAAGATTCTCGCCCTGTTCTCTCCTTGATTATACAAGGAAACAACTTTGAGGGACTAGTAGATACAGGGGCGGATGTTTCAATCATTTCTTCTCAATAATGGCCCCAAGATTGGGAAAAAGAAAAAAGCCCTTTAATGCTGACGGGATTGGGCTCCATTGCAGATATCTGGAAGAGTACCCATCCCTTGCAATGTTAATTCCATAATGGAAGATCATTATTTGCCACCTTTTATATTGTAAATGTACCTATTAATATATGGGGGAGAGATCTTCTCTCTCCTTTGGGGGCTTCTGTAACCATTCCATTGGAAAACTAGTAGCCACTGCTCAATTCTTCGAGCACTCCCATTAAAGTGGTTAACTAATAGGTTGAGCAGTGGCCATTACCACAAATGAAGCTCGAGGCGTTAGAAAAATTAGCACAAGAACAACTCCAACTTGGTCATATAGAGCCCTCTACCTCACCCTGGAATTCTCCTGTTTTTGTTATAAAAAGAAACCTGGAAAATGGAGAATGTTAACTGATTTATGAGAAGTTAATAAATGTATTGAACTTATGGGAGCCTTGCAATTGGGACTCCCCTCTCCAGCTCCTATTCCTCAGAATGGGTCCCTAATGGTGTTAGATCTTAAAGACTGTTTTTTTACCATTCCCCTACAATTGCAAGATAATGATGAATTTGCTTTTACAGTTCCTGTTCTTAAGCGTTATCAATGGACAGTCCTACCACAAGGAATGATAAATAGTCCTACCTTATGTCAAGAATTCGTAGCTCACTCTTTACAATCCCTCCGTCAAGAATACCCCAATTATATTCCATATCATTATATGGATGATCTCCTGTTGGCAGCTCCTAGTATTGCTGAATGTGATGAATTCTTTTTTAAAAATACAAGAGGCTTTAAGACTATAGAATTTGCAGATAGCCCTGGAAAAATTTCAAAAGGACTTTCCTATTTCATATTTAGGGACAATATTGGAACAACATAGATTTAGGCCCCAGAAGTTGCAAATTAGAAGGGACCATCTCAAAACCTTAAATGATTTTCAAAAATTATTGAGAGCTATTAATTGGCTAAGCCTGGTACTTGGGATTCCTACTTATCAATTACGACATTTGTTTCTACTTTAGAAGGAGATACAGCTCTGGATAGCCCCCGGACCTTAACCCCATTGGCTTTACAGGAACTCTGATTTGTTGAACAACGACTAAATGATGGCTTTTTGACTTACATGCATCTCAACCTATTTCTTTTATCATATTTCATACCCCTTATTCCCCATCTGGTGTAATTACTCAAGAAAAAAAGGATTAATAGAATGGATTTTCTTACCTAACAGTTTTTCCAAAAAATTGACTATATATATGGATAAATTACCCTTCCTTATACAGAAAGGTCGCCATCGTATTTTACAGTTATCACGATGTGAACCACATGAGATTGTTACTCAATTAACAAATGCTCAAATATCTCAATGTTTGAAATTTAATGAAAACTGGTAAATTTCTCTTGCCTCATATCCTGGTTCGTTTTCTAATCATTATCCATCATCTGAATTGATTGGTTTTCTCCGGGCTAACACTATGATATCTCATTCCTCAATTTCAGATGTTCCAATTAAGGGACCCACTATTTTTACAGATGCAAATAAAAATACTGCTGGATATTGGACCCCGGAAAATTAGTTTTTTGCCTAGTTCTGTTCCTCCAGCCGGAGTGTGTACATGTTGTCTGTCCTTTGTGTGTGTCTTGTTTTATGTCATTTCACTCGTAATCTCCAACAAAACACCTTCTTCCAACAACACAAGGGATGACTGTACACATGGACCTCACCAGATGGTCAACACAGAAATCAGATTGATTATATTTTTGCAGCCAAAGATGGATAAGCTCTATACAGTCAGCAAAAACAAAACCGGGAGCTGACTATAGCTCAGATCATGAACTGCTTATTGCCAAATTCAGACTTAAATTGAAGAAAGTAGGGAAAACCTCTAGACCATTCAGTTATGACCTAAATAAAATCCCTTATGATTATACAGTGGAAGTGAGAAATAAAATTAAGGGCCTAGATCTGATAGATAGAGTTCCTCAAGAACTATGGAATGATGTTTCTGACATTGTACAGGAGACAGGGATCAAGACCATCCTCATGGAAAAGAAATGCAGAAAAGCAAAATGGCTTTCTGGGGAGGCCTTACAAATAGCTGTGAAAAGAAGAGAAGTGAAAAGCAAAGGAGAAAAGAAAATATATAAGCAGCTGAATGCAGAGTTCCAGAGAAGAGCAAGAAGAGATAAGAAAGCCTTCTTCAGCGATTAATGCAAAGAAATAGAGGGAAACAACAGACTGGGAAAGACTGGAGATCTCTTCAAGAAAATTAGAGATACTAAGGGAACATTTCATGCAAAGATGGGCTCGATAAAGAACGGAAATGCTATGGACTTAACAGAAGCAGAAGATATTAAGAGGAGGTAGCAAGGATACACAGAAAAATTGTACAAAAAAGATCATCATGACTCGGATAATTATGATGGTGAGATCACTCATCTAGAGCCAGACATCCTGGAATGTGAAGTCAAGTGGGACTTAGAAAACATCAACAAGAACAAAGCTAGTGGTGGTGATGGAATTCCAGTGGAGCTGTTTCAGATACTGAAAGATGATGCTGTGAAAGTGCTGCACTCAATATGCCAGCAAGTTTGGTAAAGTCAGCAGTGGCTATAGGAATGAAAAAGTTCAGTTTTTATTCCAATCCCAAAGAAAGGCAATGCCAAAGATGCTGCAACTACTGCACAATTGGACTCATGTCACACGCTAGTAAAGTAATGCTCAAAACTCTCCAAGCCAGGCTTCAGCAATACATGAACCATGAACTTCCAGATGTTCAAGCTGGTTTTAGAAAAGGCAGAGGAATCAGAGATCAAGTTGCCAAAATCCTCTGGATCATGGAAAAAGCAAGAGAGTTCCAGAAATACATCTATTTCTCCTTTATTGACTATGCCAAGCCTTTCACTGTGTGGGTCACAATAAACTGTGGAAAATTCTGAGAGAGATGGGAATACCAGACCACCTGACTTTCCTCCTGATAAATCTGTGTGCAGGTCAGGAAGCAACAGTTGGAACTGGACATGAAACAACAGACTGGTTCCAAATAGAAAAAGGAGTGCGTCAAGGCAGGATATTGTCACCCTGCTTATTTAACTTCTATGCAGAATACATCATGAGAAACGCTGGACTGGAAGAAACACAAGCTGGAATCAAGATTTCCAGGAGAAATATCAAGAACCTCAGATATGCAGATGACACCATCTTTTTGGCAGAAAGTGAAGAGGATCTAAAAAGCCTCTTGATGAAAGTGAAAGAGGAGGGAGAAAAAGTTGGCTTAAAGTTCAACATTCAGAAAACTAAAGTCATGGCTTCCGGTCCCATCACTTCATGGGAAATAGTTGGGGAAACAGTCGAAACAGTGTCAGACTTCTTTTTGGGGGACTCCAAAATCACTGCAGATGGTGACTGCAGCCATGAAATTAAAAGACACTTGCTCCTTGGAAGAGAAGTTATGACCTACCTAGATAGTATATTCAAAAGATAGTATATTCAAAAGCAGAGACATTATTTTGCCGACAAAGGTCCATCTAGTCAAGGCTATGGTTTTTCCAGTGGTCAAGTATGGATGTGAGAGTTGGACTGTGAAGAAGCCTGAGTGGTAAAGAATTGATGCTTTTGAACTGTGGTGTTGGAGAAGACTCTTGAGAATCCCTTGGACTGAAAGGAGATCCAACCTGTCCATTCTGAAAGAGATCAGCCCTGGGATTTCTTTGGAAGGGATGATGCTAAAGCTGAAACTCCAGTACTTTGGCCACCTCATGCAAAAAGTTGACTCATGGAAAAGTCTCTGATGCTGAGAGAGATTGGGGGCAGGAGGATAAGGGGACGACAGAGGATGAGATGCCTGAATGGCATCACTGACTCAATGGACATGAGTCTGAGCGAACTCCAGGAATTGGTGATGGACAGGGAGGCCTGGCATGCTGCAATTCATGGGTCGCAAAGAGTCGGACCCGACTGAGTGACTGAACTGAACTGAACATACTTGGTGTGTTACATATGTCCTTCCTGCACTGTGTCCACAAGTCTCTTTTTTATGACAGCATCTCTTCCTACACTCCAAATGGGTTATTCAGCCCCTTTTACTGGATTTCATTTAAATGCATTAATATCCACACATATGTATTTACTTCTTTATTTTGTTGCCACAAACCTCAATTGTTGTGTGTGGAATCTAATTCCATGACCAATTCCATGATCAAACCCAGGACTCCTATATAAGGATCCTGGTGTCTTAATCACTGGCCTAACAGGGCAGTCCTCTGTTGTAGTTTTTTTTTTTTTTTTTAATGATGGCCATTTGGATTGATAAGAGGTGATATGTTGTTGTAGTTTTGATCTGTGTGCCTTTGAGAAGTTGAAGTAATTTTTGCTATCTTCAGTTTTTGGAGAGTTTCTTTCTCAAAAACATGTTGAATTATATCAAAAAATTTTCATCAACTACTGAGGTGATCATATGGTTTTAATCCTTCACTATACATTGATATGCAGCTACTAAAGAATGTTTCCATATCTGGAATAAACCCCACACTTGATAATGGTGTCCAATCCTTTTATGGTATTGGTGGAAATTTTTGCTCATATTTTGCTAAGGATGTTTGTCTCTGTTCATCTATGTGATATTGGTCTCTTTCTTTTTCTGTGTTATCTCGGTGTTGGTATCAGTGTGATGTTGATATTGTAGGATGAGTTTTGGATTTTCCTTTCACTTTAGAATTTTGGAAGAGTTTCAGGAGTGCATGTGCTAGCTGTTCTCTGACTGGTTCATAAAATTTCCATGTGAAGCCATTTGGCTTTAAGTTTGCCAACTGGAAAATTTTCATCTCAATTTCCACATTAGTGCTTATAATTGGTCTGTTCATATTTTCTGTTTCTTCTTACTTGAATTTCTGAGCATCTCTCCATGGATCAGATTCTAACTTTTATTGACTTATAGTTGTTCACTGTAGTCTCATGATTCTTTGTTTTTTTTCTGTGGTATCAGTTATAATATCATCCTTTGTCAAGTCAAATTTGATTGATTGATTTTTCCTTTTTTCTTGATAAGTCTGGACCATGATTTATCCATTTTGTTTCTCCTCTCCAAGAGACCCCTTTTAGTGATACTGATTTTCACTAATTTTTTCATCATTTTCTTTCTTTAATTTCTGCTCTTATTTTTATCATTTTTTCCCCTTCTATTCACTTTGGGGAATTTTATCCACTTTTTCTTTCTTCTCTAACTGCTTTAGATTTAAGGTTATATTGATTACTTGAGATGTGTAGCATTTATCAGCTTCATTCTTTTACTGATTTAGCGTGCTCCATAACTTTCAGTTTTAATATTTTTAATATTATTTGCTTCTAAGATTTTTCTTTCATTTTCTCTCAGATTTCATGAGTGATCTCATGGCTGTGTAGAGTTGTATTTATTAATCTACAGGGATTTAGGTTTTTCCCATTCCTCGCCTGCAGAACCTGGTATGTAAATCATTGCAATGTGGTGAAAAAAAAAAATGATACAATTACCACTGTCTTAAATTTACCAAAGCTTGATTTGAGATCCACTTTGTGATATATCCTGAAGATATGTTATTTTCACTTTAGAAAAATATATATTCTACTGTGTTTCAGTGAAATGTCCTATAAATATCAGTTAACTTTGTCAGGTCCTTGTGCCTTTGAACACTTGTGTTTCATTTTAAACTGCATTTCTAAATTAGAGGATAATTTCTCTGCAATGTTGTGCTGGCTTCTGCTGTACGATAGTGTGTATTAGCATATAGGAGACCAAAGTCCTTTTTTGTGTTGTTAATCGTTTGTTGTTACTTATTCATTTTTCTAGGTCCTTCAGAAATATTTCTCATCTTTTCTGCAGTCCATTTCTAGAATGTTTTATCACCTTTACTACCACAACATCCAAGTCATTTTCAGGGAGCATGTCCATTTTTTCTTTCATTATATTTTGAGTTTTTACCACATTCTTTTGCCCATAACATATTTCTCTGTCTTCACATTTCCCTAACTTACTGTGTTAATGGTTATTTCTTCATAAACTGCTGCATTATAATTATTGTTTCTTGTCTTCAATCCAAGTCGATAAAGTTGGTTGAGTAGCTAGTGTGGGCTTTGGAGTTGGAGAGACTAACAACGTTCTTGAGTTTGCAGCTGAGTCTTCCCTGTATAATTGTGGGACCATAACTGTTTGTGTCATTTGTAGGTGTCTATGGGATTAGCCTGACAATAGGCAGTCTATCTGCTGATGAGTGGCTGTATTTTTCTGTCTTGATTGTTGTGTGGTGTGACGCATCAGGCCTGGGTTTTCCAGGCAGTTGGGTGCAGTGCATCTGAGATTAAGAAAGAGGCCTTCATGGAGATTGCCACCAGTCAATATTCACTGAAGACAGGAATATTTTGGAGTCCCATGATCCTGGTCTCAGTGTGAAAGGTGGTAGTGGAATGAAAAGATGCTGGGATTCTTGGCCTCAGAAGAAGAGAAATTCAATCTGGGGCCAGAGACAAGGCTGCATCTCTCAGAGCTTTGTATAAGAAAGTTTTACTAAAGTATAAAGGAGATAGAGAAAACTTCTGACATAGGCATCAGAAGGGAGCAGAAAGAGTACCCCCCTTGCTAGTCTTCAACTATATAGTCACTAGAAGTCTGTTAATGAAAGAAAGGAATGTTTTAAGACTCAGAGTGGTACCAGGCCCCCTCACCCATAAGAGGCATTTTGGGATAATCTTGGCATCAGACGATTCATCCCGGGCCATAAAATGATTAACTTGAATCTTGTAGAAGGACATATCACCATACAAATAGTTTCATTGACATAGATTAGGGAACACATATCTGAATATAACATCCTGGTTTGTCAATTAGGTTCTGAGGCATTAGGCACAATTGACTTGAGGGCAGAATTTTGGGTAAAAGCATAGTACAATATCATAGTTTAAGACAAATGTTCCATAAGAAAAATGCATTGGTTATCTCAAGGTTTGAGAATAGTAAACTTCAGATGAAACCAGGTGTCATCATGGCAGCACGATATTTTAAGAGAAACTTCCTTTCAAATTTGTATTGAGTAGGAAAAATAGTATATCAATAGTTTGTTTCCTCCTGCCACTTAAGAGAAATAAAAATGTCTGTCACTTGCAGGCTACTTCCTCCGTTTGGAGACCCCTGGCCTTGTTGCCTCTTACCTTCTCAGGTGTTGACACGCGAAAAGATCAGGCCCAACTTATGCCCAGAGAACTACAATATCATAGTAATAGACTGAGGAGATTAAAAAGGTAACATAGATAAATGGCAAATAAATAAAAAAATAAGAAAAAGGCACCACAAGCAATAAACACTACAGAGAAGACAACAGATTCAGAAAGAGAAACAATCATGTAAATCTCAAGGCCAACAATCACACCAGAGCTGAGTGCCAACTGAAGAATAAAGAAACCAAATCTGACAAGATCAAACAGCCCCCAAAGAATAACAGAAACCCACAGTTAATATAGAAATGCATACCTGTGTTAAACAATGAAGTGATGCAACAACAACAAAATGCACAGAAAATAGGAAACCAAAGTAAAAGTAGAAATAGCTATACAAAAAATAAAAATATGGTTGAAATAATCTTCACAGATCAAATCAATGTATAGTAGCAATGAAGCCTACAACTGAGAAAAGTCGTGCAGCATCAACGCAACGATTCAATGCATCAAAAGAATAACTCATGTCTCCTAGTGTCTCATCTGTCAGTGTCCCAGTCCTCAATACGAGCCAGAGGACAACTACACCTCTTTGGGAAGTCCTCCAAAGATGGAGAGAACTGCCTCTGTATCTCTCTAAGGACACTTCAGGCTCAAAACTGTTATCATTCCTGTGCATTCTTACAGCTGCCTGAACCAGGGCATGTTTTTTTTTTCAATTGACCTCTTCTCATCTTTTGATGTATTCCATAGAGAAAGGATCTATGTCATTAATCCTGTGTATTTAATTGCAGCATGCTCAACTGGTTCAAAGATTTTCAGTCCTCTTTCTTAATGGGTCTGTCCCTAAGTCTCAGGTGTAATTTTCATCTTTCTTCACATGTGTTCACCAAAGGAGTCTGCCCTGAGATATTTGTGGCTCACTGGGGGTCTGCCATGATGAGCACAGGAGGTGGTACAGCTGCTTGGAATGATGGAACCATGGTGCTGCCAATTATGCATAGGAGCCAGCAGCCATAGATAGAAGATATTTGGCCTTAATGGGATGCTTTTCTAGTCTGTGTTTGCAGGAGCATGAATGGAACTTCTGCTGGTGTTTCTCTATTGCCTTTTAGTAGGTGTTAACATGTGCGAAGGTGAGGGTCTACCAAGGTATCTCCACCTCCTGTGTGTGACAATGCAGTAAGGTCCTCCCTCTTTGTCAGTCTGGGAATTCTCAAAAGGCATTCCCTGCAACACAACTATTTAAACTTGCTCCATCAGGTGATCTCCACAGAGTCAACAGCAGCCCTCTCCCAGGATGGCTCTCTAAATCCTCCCTTCCGGCTTCCATACCCCATGCATACTGGTTGAGCTGCACTGCAGTTTGGGCCATATAGGCTCATGACACACATTGTGTGACTCTCTCTCTATCCAAACTATATTTCAGCAGCTGTTTTACTTTGTTTCCTTTCAGTCCAAAATAATTTACCCTTAGTGAAGAGGCTTGCCTAGTTCTGGAAATCTCTTCCCTGCTTCTGCATTTCCCACCTGAGGCAAAGGTTTTTGTCTTGCTGCCTCTTATTCTCCTTCTCCCTTCTTAATTCCTTTCTACCCAGGTATGTCTGGAACCCACATGGGACATTCTGGTGACCAGGTCTTCTGCTGGTATGTATCTGATGCTGTGGGAGAACTATTGTCCATGTAGAGGTATTATTTGTGATCCATTCATTGAGAGAGTTGCATTTCACATCTGCCCACAATTCTGCCTTCTTGGAACTTCGCAGTTTTTCCTGGCAACTCTATTATCTTTTTATCCTTGGCAGTAAAACAGGAAACAGTTGACATGAGTTAATCTGTTTGATGGGGCGTTCCTTATGTACACACGTACTGGCACTACTTTGACTTCCAACATGCAATCAAGCATAATGTGTTGTTGTTTTTCTTTCCCCCTTGGAAATTTCTGTTAATGAGGAATTGTCATCAGCACGAAGAAATGCAGAACTTTCCACATAACATATAATAGCATAATTGGGCTCAAAAACTCGGCACTTGAATATATGTAGCTATTTTTTGAACGTTCCTGACATTTCCCCAGAGCACTGATGTCTGATTTCGGATCTCGAGGTGTAACACCATTCAGTGGCTATCAAAGATCAGAGACTGCGATGGGCACAATTTAATTCATGTAGAATAAGATGGCAAGTTCATAGGAAATTACCAGTTGGTACTTTACTACTTGTAAAAGAGAGAAAACAGAACAGCAACAATGACCAAAAAATAAAGTAAGAAACAAACACAGGACTGTGTAGTTATTTAATCATAAGAGGTACCCATGAATTGATGTGTGTATCATAGAATAAGCAAGGAGAGAACATACAATCATCTATATCTGCTTACCTGTCTCTGCTAATGATTTCGACACTGCACACACAGAAACCACACCCCTAAAAAAAAAGAAAAAGGAAAAGAAAAATAATTTTGTAAAATTCTTAGAGACAAGAATACGAGAATACCTTATATGTCTCCTGGGAAACGTGTACACTAGAAAAGATGCAGCAGTTAGAATTGAACACAGGGAAGTGAACTGACTCAAAATCAGGAAAGGAACAATTCAAAGCTATATATTGCTGTCCTGATTATTTAACTTCTGTGCAAAGAACACTATGAAAAAATAAAAACCTTGATGAAGCTCATTAGAAACAAAATTTATGTGGGAGATAGATTAACCTTAGTTATCCCAATGACAACACCAAAATGACAAAAGAAAAATAGTAAGTAAGGTGCCTCTTGATGAAAGCATTATCTGTTTCAAGTGTAGATATCCGAAATGAGAGTGTCTTATGTAAAAGATGAAATTCTCAGTTTCATATATGAAACTCTCGATGCAGATTTCAGGATGTGAAACATAAAACTGTCTATTATTCACATATACATATCTGAAGAAAGTTTTTCCAACTTAAAATACAGAATTCTCTCTACATCATACATGAAAATATGGACACAAATAATCTGCAGAAAATGTGGAAATTTTTACGTTAGAGTTATGAAAATATGGATGCAGGTTTTTTGACAGGAAATGTAAAAATTTCTATGTCATATATACAATATGATAATATTAAACATGGGATTTTTTCATATTGGTAATTTGAAAATATTTGCGGTCTTTCCTTCATGAAATACTCAATACTGTCTATTTAACATTTGAAAAACCTGTGTTGATTTTCCTACAAGAAATATAGAATTTTCCCACAGATTTCATGCATGAGCTGTGATATTCTCTATATTTCCATCAAGAAAGTTTGAATTAAAGTCTTCAGATATGAGATTTGGAATCCTGTCTCTTTCACATTTGCAATCTGGGGAGAAATGTTCTCATATGAAATATGAATTCATATGAAATATGAATTCTCAATTTGTTAAACAGTTTATAGATTTATACATATGAAAGAGAATTTCCCAAGATTAAGAAATTAACATTTTAGCTAAATGGCAAACATCAAACATCTATATTTCATCTATTTCCCAAATAACATATAGAATTTTCTGTATTTCTTTGATGAATATATGGGTGAAGATTTCCTTACATGAAATAGGGAATTAATATATTTTACACATGTAAAATCAAAACTCCTATGATTATACAGCGAAAGTGATAAATAGATACAGGGGATTCTATCTGATAGATGAGTGTCTGAAGACCTATGGGTGGAGGTTTGTGATGTAAAGCAAGCAGTGATCAAGACCATCCGCATGGAAAGAAGTGCAAAATGATAAACTTACCAGGGCTCACAAAGAGCTAAGAACAGGAGTGAACCTAAACGAAAGGGGAAACTGAAAACTACACATCTGGATTCAGAGGCACAAAGAATAGCAAGGTGAGATAAAATCTGCCTCAGGTATCAATGCCAATAAATAAAGGAAATAAATAGAATTGCAAAGTCTGCTGATGTCTTCAAGAAAGTCAGAGATACCAAGGGAAATTTTCATGCAAAATGGGCACAATAAAAGACAGAAATGGTACGAACATAACAGAAGCAGAGGCTATTAAGAAGAGGTGGCAAGAATACACAGATGAACTATGCACAAAAGATCTTCCTGACCCAGTTAAGCACGATGATGTATCATTCACCTAGGGCCAGACATCCTGGAACGTGAAGTCTAGTGGGACTTAGGAAGCTTACCAACAAACTAAGCTTGTGGAGGTGACGGAATTCAGTTGAGCTCTTTCAAATTCTAAAAGATGATGCTGTGAATGTGCTGCCCTCCAAATGTCAGCAAATTTGGGAGACTCACCTGTGGCCAGAGGACTAGAAGTGGTCAGTTTTCATTCCAACCGCAAAGAAAGGCAATCCAAAGAATGTGAAAACTCCTGCTTAATTGCACACATTTCACACAGTCACAAAGAACTGATCAAAATTCCTGAAGCCAGGCTTCAACAGAACATGAACCATGAGCTTCCAGATGTTCAAGCTGGATTTATAAAGGGCCGAGGAACCTGAGATTAATTTGGTAACACCCATTGGGTCCTCCAAAAAGCAAGAGGACTCCAAAAAAGCATCTACTCCTATTTGACTATGCAAAGACTTTGATTGGCACAACAAAATGACACAAGAGAACAATAACATCAAAACATGGAATATTCTTCAAAACACGGGAATACATTCCTCCCAAGAAATCTTACATCCATGTAAATATAATAAATATTTATCAATTTGGAAAAATTTTAAGTAAATAGGAAAGATGAATTACGATAGTAGTGCAGGTTATAGAATGTTGGTGAGTAATGTGCGGAGCATTTGATTGGTTATTACATTTCTTTATTGATAATTCAGTAAGCACTTTAAGTGTGTCATTGGCAGGCTCTATATTTCAGCTGATGTGAAAGATACATAAAGAGACTAGTCCTAAAACACATTGAAGGGCTGATATTTCTGCTCTTCTTTGCAGGAGAGTAAACAGGATTTCCTTCTAATCCCAAGAAAGAGCTGAGACAAAGTTGTGAGAAGGGGCTTAGCGTGACTGAAAATATTTGCGTGACTGTAGCTTCAGAAGTACGGTGTAAGAGAAAGATAATTAAATTACTGAGGAAAATAGATATCATGTCTTCCAAGAACTTTTAACCATTCTGACGTGCTGCAGTCATCACCAGGAGTTTATTCTGTCTCTGTGGCAACAGATAAGCAAAATATAAACATGCATTTGGAATTAATAGGTGGAATCTTGGTGTCAGGAAATAAAGACATGCTTTAAGGACAGCAGAGCAAAAATGACCCTATAGAATACAACTTGTAAAGTACATATCTTGTGTTGACGATGGGCCAGTCACTGATTATGTCATGTTGTCTTTGGTATCACGCTGATGGTATAATTGTGATCATGATTTTAGACGTGCTACAGTATCTATATTTTCAAGGGTGAAATGAATTTCTATAATGAAAACAATCAGCTGTCTAACCTTTTATGACTCTACCAGTAGCTAATAGAATATAATATGTGAATGCACCTAAGTTCATACTCTATTTTCATTTTTCTAGTTTTATTTGCATCTCTTCCTTCACTCATACCATCCTGATTTAGACACCACTTCATCTCAGCAGGGATGATTTCAGAAATCACTTTACATCCATTACACCTTTTCCCTTTGTTCTCATATTCTTGCTTACAAATATATTAGGTGTCATTTACCTAGGATGCATGACAAATATTTTCTTGAACTAAAATGTTTATAAACCCATGCAGTAAAATAGCCAACCATTGAACTAAAACCTTATTTTACTCTTCCTTTTTGAAAATAGAAAATGAAACTATGAAAAAGAACATGTAAGTTTATTGTTCAAATACCAGAATTGTAGGTATTTGCTGACATCTCCGAATGTAAATTTCAATCTTCTTTAGGCTCCATAATCTGACACGTATTTGATTGGTCAGATTTAATTAGCATGGTTTTCATATAATGATGATTGTTTATGAGTTCATTTGAAAAAGAAGAGGCAGATGTATAAGTGATTTTTGACACTGAGAACCATGAATTGCCTCTGTCTTTCAAGGAAGGAAAAGAATTGTCATGGGGTGAAATAAAGCTATGCCTGACTAAAAATTTAGTTTCCACCATTCAATATCACAGTTATCCAAGTCTATCCCCTAACCGGTAACACTGAAGAAGCTGAAGTTGAACGGTTTTATGAAGACCTAAAAAAACTTTTAGAACTAACACCCAAAAAAGATGTCCTGTCCATTATAGGGGACTGGAATGCAAAAGTAGGAAGTCAAGAAACACCTGGAGTAACAGGCAAATTTGGCCTTGGAATGTGGAATGAAGCAGGGCAAAGACTAACACAGTTTTCCCAAGGAAATGCATTGACCCTAGCAAACACCCTCTTCCAACAACACAAGAGAAGTATCTCCACATGGACCTCACCGGATGGTCAACACAAAAATTAGATTGATTATATTCTTTGCAGCCAAAGATGGAGAAGCTCTATACAGTCAACAAAAACAAGACCAGGAGCTGACTGTGGCCCAGATCATGAACTCCTTATTAGCAAATTCAGATTCAAGTTGAAGAAAGGAGGGAAAACTGCTAGACCATTCAGGTATGACCTCAATAAAATCCCTTATGATTATACAGTGGAAGTGAGAAATAGAATTAAGGCCTAGATCTGATAGATAGAGTGCCTGACGAACTATGGAATGATGTTCGTGACATTGTACAGGAGAGAGGGATCAAGTCCATCCTCATGGAAAAAAAAAGCAAAAAAGCAAAATGGCTGTCTGGGGAGGCTTTACAAATAGCTGTGAAAAGAAGAGAAGTGAAAAGCAATGGAGAAAAGGAAAGATATAAGCATCTGAAAGCAGAGTTCCAGAGAATAGCAAGAAGAGATAAGAAAGCCTTCTTCAGCGATTAATGCAAAGAAATAGAGGAAAACAACAGAATGGGAAAGACTAGAGATCTCTTCAAGAAAATTAGAGATACCAAGGGAATATTTCATGCAAAGATGGGCTCCATAAAGAACAGAGATAATCTGGACATAACAGAAGCAGAAGATATTGAGAAGAGGTGGGAAGAATACACAGAAGAACTGTGCAAAAAGGATCTTCAAGACCCAGAAATCATGATGGTGTGATCACCAATCTAGAGCCAGACATCTTGGAATGTGATGTCAAGTGGACCTTAGAAAACATCGCTACAAACAAAGCTAGTGGATGATGACATTCCAGTTGAGCTATTTCAACTCCTGAAAGATGAGGTTGTGAAAGTGCCGCACTCAATATGCCAGCAAATTTGGAAAACTCAGCAGTGGCCACAGGACTGGAAAAGGTCAGTTTTCATTCCAATCCCAAAAAAAGGCAATGCCAAAGAATGGTCAAAGTACCACACAATTGCACTCGTCTCACACGCTAGTAAAGCAATGCTCAAAATTCTCCAAGCCGGGCTTCAGCAATATATGAACCGTGAACTTCCTGATGTTCAAACTGGTTTTAGAAAAGGCAGAGGAACCAGAGATCAATATGCCAACATCCTCTGAATCATGGAAAAAGCAAGAAAGCTCCAGAAATACATCTATTTCTCCTTTATTGACTATGCCAAAGCCTTTGACTGTGTGGATCACAATAAACTGTGGAAAATTCTGAAAGAGATGGGAATAGTAGAACACCTGACCTTTCTCTTGAGAAATCTGTATGCAGGTCAGGAAGCAGCAGTTAAAACTGGACATGGAACCACAGACTGGTTCCAAATAGGAAAAAGAGTACATCAAGGCTGTATATTGTCACCCTACTTATTTAACTTATATGCAGAGTACATCATGAGAAACACCAGACTGGAAGAAACACAAGGTGGAATCAAGATTGCTGGGAGAAATATCAAGAACCTCAGATATGCAGATGACACCACCCTTATGGCAGATAGTGAAGAGGAACAGAAAAGTCTCTTGATGAAACTGAATGTGGAGACTGAAAAATTTAGCCTAAAGCTAAACATTCAGAAAATGAAGATCATGGCATCCGGTCTCATCACTTCATGGGAAATAGATGAGGAAACAGTGTCAGACTTTATTTGGGGGACTCTAAAACCACTGCAGATGGTGATTGCAGTCATGAAATTAAAAGACACTTACCCCTTGGAAGAAAAGTTATGACCAACTTAGATAGTATATTCAAAAGCAGAGACAGGGAGAATGGCATTGTAACATGTATACTATCATGTAAGAATCGAATCGCCAGTCTATGTCTGATGCAGGATACAGCGTGCTTGGGGCTGGTGCATGGTGATGACCCAGAGAGACGTTATGGGGAGGGAGGTGGGTGGGGGGTTCATGTTTGGGAATACATGTACACCCATGGTCGATTCATGTCAATGTATGGCAAAACCAATACAGTACTGCAAATTAAAATAAAGGAAAAAAAAATTACAAAAAAAAAAAAAAAAGCAGAGACATTACTTTGCCTACTAAGGTCCTTCTAGTCAAGGCTATCATTTTTCCTGTGGTCATGCATGGATGTGAGAGTTGAATTATGAAGAAGGCTGAGCGACGAAGAATTGATGGTTTTGAACTGTGGTGTTGGAGACGACTCTTGAGAGTCCCTTGGACTGCAAGGAGATCCAACCAATCCATTCTGAAGGAGATCAGCCCTGGGATTTCTTTGAAAGGAATGACGCTAAAGCTGAAACTCCAGTACTTTGGCCACCTCATGCGAATAATTAACTCATTGGAAAAGACTCTAATTCTAGGAGAGATTGGGGGCAGGAGGAGAAGGGGACGACAGAGGATGAGATAGCTCGATGGCATCACTGACTCGATGGATGTGAGTCTGAGTGAACTCCGGGAGTTGGTGATGGACAGAGAAGCCTGGCCTGCTGTGATTCACGGGGTCTCAAAGAGTCGGACATGGCTGAGCATTGAACTGAACCATCAGTCCAGAATAACTGCTCTGTAATGGAGATACAATGTGAGAGAAGTAACTATAGTTGTAGTAGCAAAGTCCTCAAGTAGCCATTTATGAGTGTACCTGCTATGTGAGTGCCAATTACAAATGCTCAACTTTTGTAAAATAGCAGGTTGATCTACCGCAATCCGGTCTGTTTGTCTAACTGATATTGCTGATGGGGTAGGTAAGTCACATGGAGATACAGTGCTTGTATTAGCGACTATCTGGCTGGTATGAGGCTTTTGTATGAAAGGCACACTTAAACTTGTGGAGGCTGAAAATGTGCTCTCTCCAATCGTTTCTGGAAGAAATTCAGAATTATGATCATCTTTTTTGACACTTGCTTTAGCATGCTTCTTGTTATCTTGAACTAATGAAGATATTGGAGACACATTGTAAATCCCAACGCCGCGGGGAGACGTTACCTGCCGTCCGCGAGGGGGGCCGAAGGACCCTCGGGTGGGCGACCGCGAGGGTCAGGCGGCCGCCGCACGCTCCTGTGCTCGCCCTCGGTCCGCCATGGAAGCACATCCGGCCGCCTCCGGGGTCTCCCGGAGCCGCGTCCCCGGGTCCCCGGAGCGATGAGCGAGTAGCGGCGCCCCCACTCTCCGCCTCCCGCCCGATATCGGTCTGCTGCCCTGAGAGGGACCGCGCAGGCCGGCCGCCGGCCGCGGGGCCGCCCCCGCGCCGCCCCGCCCCGTCCCGCCTCCCGGGGGCGCTGCCGGCGGGTGGGGGCGGGGGGCGTCCGCCGCTCATGCCGCCCCGGCCCCTGAAGCCCCGGCCGCGCCGCCCTCCCGCCTGCCCGCCCGCGCCGGCCGCCGCCCCGCCGCCCCCAAGATGTGGCACAACGTGGGGCTGACCCTGCTGGTGTTCGTGGCCACGCTGCTGATCGTGCTGCTGCTGATGGTGTGCGGTTGGTATTTTGTTTGGCATCTTTCTTTGTCAAAATTCAAGTTTCTTCGGGAACTGGATGGAGACACCGGATCCCAGGAGGGAGACCGTGAGCCTTCAGGATCTGAGACCGAAGAAGATGCTTCACCGTCTCCGCACAGGATCAGGTCTGCTCGCCAGAGGAGGGCCCCTGCGGATGAAGGCCACTGAGCCAGCCGGTCCTGTGATGGCGAATGACCAAGGGTTCTGGGAGTCTCTCTGTAATGATGGGGCTTTGCAGTTTGCTAAAGGAGTGAAGAACATTCATTCTTGGATTCTAAGTCCAATTCAAAAAAAGATTTACATGTAAGCCATATGCAAATAAAGGGAAGTTCAACCAAATCGAACCATTGCAGATTTCATCGTTAAGACAATTTTTGCTTGTATGCTTAAACATATATACTTTTTCTTTGACCCTTGGGCTTCTTTTCTTGCACTGGTGTTAATCTGATAAATATTACAGGCTTGAAAATCCATATTTTATTAATGTTAGTTCTGCGTCATGTTTCCCCTCCCCCCTCCCGCCCCCACATCATGCCTTGTCTGAAATTGGGATATATCTCACGGTTACAGTCAACCAGGCAACAGTCGTGATGTAATTACCCTCGTCTGGGCACGTGTGGACCTCAGGCTTGTCATAGTAGCATTACTGATTGTTGGTATCAAATGTGTCAGGTTTAACTGGCTTTTAAAAATGTCTTCAAAAAGATTACACTATGATTCAGCCTTGAAACGAAAAGTCATCGTGTATGCAGAAAAGCACGGCAACAGAGCAGCAGGGCGTGCGTTTCACATCAGCGAGGCAAACATCCGTCGCTGGAGGAGCGACCGAAACTCCATATTTTCTTGTAAAGCCACCACAAAGTGCTTTACGGGACCTAAGAAAGGAAGATACCCGCAGGTAGACGAGGGTGTGCTACATTTTGTCAGTGAGACGCGTGCAAAAGGACTGCCCGTCACACGCCAAGCAATGCAGCTGAAGGCCGGAGAAATTGCCAAAGGCCTCGGGATAGATGAAGCGAAGTTCAAAGCCACCAGAGGCTGGTGTGATCGATTCATGCGTCGAGCAGGACTGTCCTTGAGGCGTCAGACCTCATTGCGTCCAAAGCTTTCCGCTGACGTTAACCAGCGGGCGGTGCCCGAGCGCCGTTTAAAGCGGTGCTCTATCACCAGGGCGCTTGACGATGCCCAGGGGGGTGTGGTCTGGAGGAACGCAGACGCCTATTTGAATGATTCTGAAGAGTTAGACTCAGACTACGAAGTTATAGTCATCACTTAACCAACTTATTTCATCATGTACTTCCTGGACGTGAGCACAAGGTTGATCTGATAAATACCTGTTTGAAAGCTCTGTTTGAGTAAATCAGAAAACTAGGCATTCTGCAGAATACAAAAGCATCGTGTCATAGTTGAATCGCCTGTGTCTTTTCTTAGTGATATTTATGGTGCATCTTACCGGTGATGGTATCTTAGGTTAGGGGGAAAAAATTTATTTTTATTCCTAGGATAGCAACTATTTATTGGGGAACTTAATTCTGACTCTTACCATATCGTTAAAATAGTTATCCTCTGAGACATCTTTTGGAGCACCCTGTTCACGATTCTAGAATAGAAATGTGGGAATCTGGGCTCTGTCCTCTTCCTTCAGGAAGGGTAGGCTTCATTACTCCTTGCACATGGGAGGACTTCCTGCTCAAGGCATGTGCTGAGGAGAAAATACTTCTTCACAGACAGCAGTTCAGTGACAAGGCCTCCGAGGCGCTAGGTATTGAGAGAGCGGGTGAAAATGCCTGCTTTACTGTAAAGTGATTCCTGCCATGTTCCCTTGTTTGTCTTCACTGAACTTTGGACTCAGTGTTTCCTGGGGAAGAGAGCTATGCATTAAAGAACTTTCCCATTTAGTGTTGCCTGCTTTACATGAAAGTGAATTGCAAAGCCAACTTACTTTATTAATCTTAAGTTCTTTCTATTTTAAACGTTTGTTTCTCAAGAACTAGTCATTACAGAATATCGCCTCTGTTTCATGACTGTGTAACTTTGTTTGATACCTCATACTCGACGCTGATAGTTTTATTAACAGTTCATCTGCTCTGCCCCGAATTGATGAACACCTGTGCTGTCATTGTGGCCCTTTGCATGTACTAAAAGGGAATTTACAGAGTTTAACTTTACTTTTCAATATTTGCTAAGGGGAGCGGTCCCCAGCAGCTCAGAGCGGGGCACCGTCTTTGTTTCCTTACTGGATACACTTTTTTCTCTATGTGACTATATTGTTCAAGCATTCATTTTAATGCTTTTGTACTAGCTAAATATCACATTAAAGTGCTCATCAGGTAGGGGAAAACCTCATGCTTCTTGGTGCTGGGAGGATATTTGAATTGGATTTTTTGCAGGCTGATATTTGGAGCTATGGATTCTGCTTTGTAGTGAATGTCTTAGGTTAGATAATAGTTGCTGACCAACTTTTTTAGTAGCTGGAAGGCTTCCTATTGTGTCAGTATTAAGAGTGATGGCCAACATAACCGCTAAAATATTCAAGGGTCATCCATAAATTAATCCATGAAAAGATATACATGTTGGTATTATTTATTAATATTTATGCTTTTATGAATGTCTTTAAAAATAGAATTTTAAGAAATATTCTGCTTAGCTTGCTTGGGAAATATGCCCAGAGCATATTAATAGCTCACACTCTGCCATGTTTTAACTCTTAGGAAAGTAAAAAGAAGTAGCTGCTGCCATATGAAAATTCTACAAACTGATTTCTTTGTTTGAAACATTTTTTCCCCCATGCACCTCTTTTCCTAATAGACTCACCATAGTGCATGTTTCTAAGGCCACGGAGAGAGGCAAGAGAAATAGTTAACACAGAGTTACTTGTGTGATACAGGGTTTTTGTTTTTCCTGTTTTAGTGCTTTTGTAGCTGAACTTGCAGAGCTCATCATAAGTGCATTTTCAGTTTCTTAGTGGCCTGTGGTTGATGTTGAAGCTTGGAGGGTTCTGAGCATGAAAACAAAACAAAACAAGTATTAGTCTTGTCTGAATGCTCTCAGACAGTGATGGTGACCTCGGACGCCCTCGTTGGAGGATGAATTCTAAAATGAGAAGACTCTAGTGGGTGCTTTCATTTCTATCCAACCAACCACTTACAAATCGTTTTTCTTCTTTTGCTTCTGAAAATTCTGTGAAAATTGCGTATATCAGATTTATTGGTAGCATTGCTCTGATTTCAAGGCCAAAAGACACTAAATATTTGTGTGACGCTGTTAAAGTTTTTAAGATTTATATTCATCCAGGAGCTCTCTGTAGTGATGTTTTCGTGGTGGGAACAACGTTTTGTGGTGGATAGCCAATGTACATGCTGATCCATTTCTTTAGATTTTTATCAGATTTAAAAACAACTTCAACCTGTCATTTTAACTGAAAGTTGGGAATATAGTAGGTAATGGTTTCACAAAATAGGGCATTTTAAACCAAAATGTGTTGAAAGACTTGAAAGTAGTGCATTTTTACTTTTTAGAGTTCCATGCTGCAGTATTTTTAAATTCAGTTTTTCTTAAAAGCTATGTTTTAATGTAACATGTAACCAGTGTAACATTAGCTTTTGACTGGTAAACTTGAAGTGCTTTTATATTTCAGGTTGATTTAAAAAGCCAATGAGCAGTACTCAAAGGTTATGGGTTCTTAAGCAATTAATGGAGTAGTATTTTGATATGGAGTCTAAAATGAAAGCACCTTGTATTGTCTGCTTTTAAAGTATTCTATAGTTTTTAACTTAAAGCATAAAGAGAAACATTTTATCTTATATTAATAAAAATTAACATTTATCACTTATTAATGTATGTGTATCCCTTGCTTTATGACCAGTGTTTATTACTCTTTAAATTCTATGCATAACCATTCACCAAATAGTGCTGCTCTGGTTTCTTGAAGGAAACGTTCTGTGCTATGCTATGGTATATTGTCATCTTGCTGCTTGACAAATAGGTTTATAAGAAATTAGAACTGTGTGTGTTCATAATGCCTTTGTATAACGAGATGAGGAGTCCGTGTAAATGTTATTCGCTGTAAAACAGTTACTAGCTGTTAAAACTGGTCAACACTATGTCTAAAGCTTATGTGGTTTGTCTGTATGATGTCACTTTACAAAGAATAAATTAAAGTGAAAACAAACAACAAAAAAAGTTGGGGAAGGCCTCTTTTGAAACTTGGATTATAGTAGGTCTGTAACTAAAATCAAAGGATTAAATTATTTAGTTTCTTTTTAAACCAAGGTAAAACTGACAAACAAAGCTAAGTTATTAAAAAACCTATTCCTTTAAGGAAACCAACTAAATAACATCAAATAAACCACCTCCATTAGTAATTTTAACAGGTAATGACATGTTAGAAAGGACATGCTCCTCAACTAAAAATATGTTGTATATATACTGTACATACCACTTTAAATAGCCTCGGGACTTTTATCTGTTTTCAAGTTGCTAGCAAAGTTTGTTAAACATCTAGTATCTAACCTCCAGCTATTCTCAACTTCAAAAAATAAAACTTGTTAAGCAACTTGTTATTTCGAGTTTAAATTCCGTTTTAGCTACATATGAGAACATTCTTCTATGTCACATGATTTGATCTTACATATTTTCAATAAGTGAAAGTGTTGGAATACCTTACTCAAAAGAGATGTTTTTCTTCTACTTCCAGAAAGACAGGTAGTAAAGCAGATCTTTGAAAAGTTTGTCGCTTTTTATTAAATCCATAAAGGTTAAGCTGTCGAATTGAACTTTTCATACTCTTGGTTTCAAATATTCAGAAAGTTCCCTTTCTTTCCAAGACTTCTTTTTCAAAGAGTTCTTCATTGATCACTATACATGTGCCACTCTCATCCCACCAAATAGATTCAAACTGATCACTGTCAACTATATTCCAAAGTTTTTGTGGAAATGTGAGTGAAAGAAAATTATTTGCCTCATCATTTCAGAGACAGAATATGTGTAGCATGGCCTTTTGATCACAATAGACCCATCTTGAATTTCTGAAGAAATGTGTACCATCTCAGAGAAATCTTTCTATGCCAACGCCTTTGACTGTGTGGATCATAATAAACTGTGGAAAATTCTTCAAGAGATGGGAATACAAGACCACCTGACCTGCCTCTTGAGAAATCTGTATACAAGTCAGGAAGCAACAGTTAAAACTGGACATGGAACAACAGTCTGGTTCCAAATAGGAAAAGGAGTACGTCAAGGCTGTATATTGTCACCCTGCTTATTTAAGTTATATGCAGAGTACATCATGAGAAATGCTGGACTGGAAGAAAGACAAGCTGGAATCAAGATTGCCAGAAGGAATATCAGTAACCTCAGATATGCAGATGACACCATCCTTATGGCAGAAATTGAAGAGGAACTAAAAAGCCTCTTGATGAAACTGAAAGTGGAGAGTGAAAAAGTTGGCTTAAAGCCAACATTCAGAAAACGAAGATCATGGCATCTGGTCTCATCACTTCGTGGGAAATGGATGGGGAAACAGTGGAAACCGTGTCAGATTTTATTTTCTGGGGGCTCCAAAATCACTGCAGATGGTGACTGCAGCCATGAAATTAAAAGATGCTTACTCCTGGGAAGGAAAGTTATGACTAACCTAGATAGCATATTCACAACAGAGACATTACTTTGCCTACTAAGCTCCATCTAGGCAAGGCTATGGTTTTTCCTGTGGTCATGTATGGATGTGAGAGTTGGATTGTGAAGAAGGCTGAGCGCCAAAGAATTGATGCTTTTGAGTTGTGGTGTTGGAGATGACTCTTGAGAGTCCCTTGGACTGCAAGGAGATCCAACCAATCCATTCTGAAGGAGATCAGCTCTGGGATTCCTTTGGAAGGAATGATGCTAAAAGTTAAACTCCAGTACCATGGCCACCTCATGGAAGAGTTGACTCACTGGAAAAGACTTTGATTCTGGGAGGGATTGTGGGCAGGAGGAGCAGGTGATGACAGTGGATGAGATGGCTGGATGGCATCACTGACTGGATGCACGTGATTCTGAGTGAACTCCGGGTGTTGGTGATTGACAGGGAAGCCTGGCGTGCTGTGACTCATGGGGTTGAAAAGAGTCGGACATGACTGAGGGACTGAACTGAATTGAAATGGGAGAAACATTTCTTCATAAACTTTTCTCATTTGTTTGATTTTACACACTGCAACTTAAAATGTTGCTTGGCTGACCTACAGAGAGAAACTCTCTAGACCATCACAGAGGTCTTCCAAGTCAAAAAGCTGTGACATCACAAATTCTCTGGTCTCCTAGCAATTGAAGAGTAATATTCAACCAGTGTCTACTTCAGCATCAACATAAAATACAGACTGCTTATAGAAATAGTAACCAAAATCATGAAGCATGAAAAATCTCATTCCTAAAGAATTTTTACACTAAAAAAACACATCAATAAATCTACTTCGTTTCTGAAATAAAAGTGATTTATCACCCTTCTGTACACATATTCTTGTTATTCAGTACTGTTACCCAAGCAAATTTGGTCTACTGGCTTCTGTGCAGTAAAATCTCTGAACTGACTTTGGGTTTCAGTGAAATCAATGTTTAATGTAGGACTGAGCAAGGTGTCTTAGCAGCTGGTGCTTCAAAGACCCAAATCCCCAAATACTCTCAAGGGAAGGATTTTAATGACAGAGTGAGGGTGGGACTTTGGGTCTGTGACCAGTATTGGGACATTCTACTAATGGCCTGTTACTGACGATATTGGGAGTTCACATCATCGACTGTCTAGTTCCAACTATGTACTTAAATTTCAGTCTGGTTGGTGTTTTAGCATCTCTAAAACTGTTCACAGGATATTGCTCAGAATGTTATCGATGGCCCTTGAGGAGGAACTAAAGACCCTTGAGTTTGCTTAATGGCTAAATCATTATTATGGTCTATCACTTGATTATGCTCCTGAGTTTCTGTCTTTTCTAGCTTCTCTGATTAAAATTACTTTTGCACACGAGGAGGTATGCAATCTCCTACCTCTCTCTCTCGGATTTCATACTTTTCAATCTTAAGGGACTGCTTAGTACAAGAAAGGAAATAAAGTTTTGGACTTAGAGCTCAATCATAAACGTGACAGAAAATCTCAGTTGCAGGTTCAATTTATTTTTCAACTTTCTCAGCTCTTGTAGTGTTTGAATCAGCAATAACTTTGGCTCTTTCTTGTTGAAATGGAGCATGGAGTTGGAAATAATTCTGAAATCTAAGCTTGGTATCAATATTTTCTTTTATAAAAACATATCTCTCTATTTTATATGTGATATTTGTGTGTATATATATAAAAATATATATGTATTTATGTCTATATGTATGTATACATGTATATATGTATATATATGTATTTTTGTCATTAAGCTGGATGAACATTTGAAAATTGGTAGATATTTATTAAAAGGAGAGAGGTGAGTGATATAAAAGAGTCCTCATATTTTACATGCAGCCAAGAAAACATATTTTGAAGTATTTCCACTTATATATATTCAACAACCGAGTAGACTTTTGAGTCATTCTACATACTTTTTTTTTAAATTTCTATTATACCTAACAGAAAATAAAAGCCATTGCACATTTTTTATACACACACTCATGCATAGACAGGTGTATATATGTTTATATATCAAATATACAATTTTAGGCAACTTTATTTAGGTGACCAAACTATTTGCTAGCTTCCAAGATCTTAAATGGACTGTTTTGGAAGCCCTGCATTACTTACTAACTTTCTGGCTGAATCATGCAGATCTTGTTGATGAAAAGCTCTCCTTTAATTGAGCTCATCTTCCACTATTCTTTCTGTAATAAGAGGTAGGGCTTATACTGATGAGGACACTTTGAACCCATAAAATTGTAACTCTCATTTACTTAGAGATATTGTTTAAAGAACACTGTTGCTCTCCTCACATTGGACACAATTTTATTATATTTATTTTTAATATAAATTCATTTGTTTTAATAGGATCTAATTGCTTTACAATATTGTATTGGTTTTGCTGTACGTTAACATGGATCTGCCATGGGTGTACATGTGTTTCCCATCTTGAACCCCCTACCACCTCCCTCCTCATACCATCCCTCCTGTTTATCCCAGTGCACCAGCCCAGAGCATCTTGTATCATGCATTGAACCTTGACTGGTGATTTGTTTGCCAAATTATATTATACAGGTTTCAACGCCATTATTCCGAATCATCTCACCCTCGCCCTCTCTCACAGAGTCCAAAAGACTGCTCTATACATCTGTGTCTCTTTTGCTGTCTCACATACAGGGTAATCGTTACCATCTTTCTAAATTCCACATATATGCGTTAGTTTCTCTATTGGTGCATTTCTTTCTGGCTTACTTCACTCTGTATAATAGGCTTTAGCTTCATCCACCTCATTAGGATTTAATGAAATGCATTATTTTTAATGACTGAGTAATACTCCATTGTGTATATGTACCACAGCTTCCTTATCCATTCATCTGCTGATGGACATCTAGTTTGCTTCCATGTTCTGCCTATAGGAAACAGTGCTGTGATGAATATTGGGGTACCCATGTCTCTTTCAATTCTGGTTCCTTCGGTCTCTATGGCCAGCAGTGGGATTGTTGGGTCGTATTGCAGTTCCATTTACAGTTTTGTTTGTTTGTTTTTAAGGAATCTCCACAGTGTTCTCCATAGGGGCTATACTATTTTTCATTCCCACCAACAATTTAAGATGGTTCCCTTTTCTCTACATTCTCTCCAGCACTTATTGTTTGTAGACTTTTTGATAGCAGCCATTCTGACTGGCATGAAATGGTACCTCACTGTGGTTTTGATCTGAATTTCTCTGATCATGAGTGATGTAGAGCATCTTTTCATGTGTTTGTCAGCCATCTCTATGTTTTCTTTGTAGAAATGTCTGTTTAGTCCTTTGGCCCATTTTTTCATTGGGTTGTTTATATAACTGGAACAGAGTGTCAGGTGTTGCTTGCATATTTTTTAGATTAATTCTTTGTCAGTTGCTTAAGTTCAGTTGAGTTCAGTCATTCAGTTGTGTGTGACTCTTTGCAACCCCATAAATTATAGCACCCCAGGCCTCCCTGTCCATCACTGACTGCCAGAGTACATTCAAACTCATGTCATTGAGTCAGTGATGCCATCCAGCCATCTCATACTCTGTCATCCCCTTCTCCTCCTGCCCCCAATTCCTCCCAGCATCAGAGTCTTTTCCAATGAGTCAACTCTTCGCATGAGGTGGCCAAAGTAGTGGAGTTTCAGCTTTAGCATCATTCATTCCAAAGAACTTCCAGGACTGATCTTTTTTAGAATGGACTGGTTGGTTCTCCTTGCAGTCCAACGGGCTCTAAAGAGTTTTTTCCAGCACTACAGTTCAAAAGCATCAATTCTTCAGCACTCAGCTTTCTGAACAGTCCAACTCTCATATCCCACTCAGCTTTGTGCACAGTCCAACTCTCATATCCATACTTGACTACTGGAAAATCCACAGCCTTGACTGGATGGACCTTTGTTGGCAAAGTTATGTTTCTGCTTTTGAAAATGCTATCTAGGTGGGTCATAACTTTCCCTAAAAGGAGTAAGCATCTTTTAATTTCCTGGCTCCAATCACAATCTGCAGTGATTTTGGAGCCCAGAAAAACAAAAAATAGTCTGACACTGTTTCCACAGTTTCCCCATCTATTTCCCGTGAAGTGATGGGACCAGATGCAATGATCTTCGTTTTCTGCATGTTGGGCTTTAAGCCCACATTTCACTCTCCTCTTTCCCTTTCATCAAGAGGCTTTTTAGTTCCTCTTCACTTTCTGCCATAAGGGTGGCATTATCTGCATATCTATGGTTATTGATATTTCCCCCAGGAATCTTGATTCCAACTTGTGTTTCTTCCAGTCCAGTGTTTCTCATGATGTAGTCTGCATATCAGTTAATCAACCAGGGTGACAATATACAGCCTTGACATACTCCTTTTCCTATTTGGAACCAGTATGTTGTTCCATGTCCAGTTCTAACTGTTGATTCTTGACCTGCATATGTGTTTCTTAAGAGGTAGGCCAGGTGGTCTGGTATTCCCATCTCTTTCAGAATTTTCCACAGTTTGTTGTGATCCACACACTCAAAGGCTTTGACATAGTCAAAACAGAAAAAAAAAAAAAAGATATTTTTCTGGAACTCTCTTGCTTTGTCAATGATCCAGCAGATGTTGGCATGTTGATCTCTGGTTCTTCTGCCTTTTCTAAAAACAGCTTGAACATCTAGCATTTCCTGGTTCATGTATTACTGAAGCCTGGCTTGGAGAACTTTGAGCATTGGTTTACTAGCGTGTGAGTTGAGGGCAACTGTGTGGTGATATGAGAAATCTTTGGCACTGCCTTTCTTTGGGATTGGAATGAAAACTGACCTTTTCTGGTCCTTTGGCCACTGCTGAGTTTTCCAAATTTGCTGACATATTGAGTGCAGCAATTTAACAGCATCATTAAAAGGGGACAAAAGCCATAAACAGACTTTTCTTTAAAGAAGACATACAGATGGATATCAAACACATGAAATATGCTTAACATCATTCATTATTAGAGAAATTAAAATTAAAATTGTAACTTGCAGTCATATCGCACTGTTCAGGTTGGCCATCACCAGAAATTGCACAAGCACAAAATCCTGGAGAGGGTGTGGAGAAAAGTTAACCCTAATACACTGTTGGTACATAAGCTGGTACAACCTATATGCAGAACAGTTTGGAGATTCCTTGAGAAACTTGGACTAGAACTGTCATATGACCTAGCAACTCCTCTTCTTAGCATATACCCAGAGGGAATTAGAATTGAAAGGGACACATGTACCCTAATTTTTATTGAAATTATCTTTACAAAAGCTATGACATGGAAGTAATCTAGATGCACATCAGCAGATGAATATATAAGGAAGTTGTGGTATATATCCAAATGGAACATTACTCTACATAAAAACATATATTTGTGTCACTTTTAATGAGGCAGTTCAACCCACAGCCTATTATTCACAGTGAAAAAAAAGTTAGAAAGGGACAGGCAAATATTGTTTATTAATGCATATAAATGGAGTTTAGGAAGACAGTAACAATGATCCTACATGGAGGCTAGTAAAGAAGATCCGCATATAAAGAACATACTCTTAGACTTACTGGGAGAGTTCAAGGATGGGATGATTTATGAAAATAGCATTGAAACAGGTACATTTCCATATATAAAAGAGATCACCACTACAAGTTCAATGCATGAAAGATGAACCCATCTCTTGTGCTGCTGAAGAACCCAGAAGTGTGGGGTAACAAAGGAGGCTTGAGTTGTGTTCAGGATAAGGGGGCACATGTATGCATGTGCCTGATTCATGACGGTGTATATGTCAAAAACCATCATAGTAATACACAGTAATTCTATTCCAATTAAAAGTAATAATTTTTAAAAGAAATTTGAAGAAATAAAATAATGCATTCAGAAATAGCAGAGACATGCTCCAGAATACAATCTCAACAGTCGTTTCATATCTATTCAAGAAAGTGGGCTTAGGAGGGTCAGAACATGTGCACTGGTATAGAGGCTGAAAGTCAAAGAAAATAAGCTTGAGATTGCAACTATGGAGTTGCAGCATGACCTCAGTATCATAGTCTAAGTAATGGAAGATGCATGTAGCCGAATGCAAGCTTAGTAGATCGGCATGCCTACTCTGGAGCATAGGCTCAGTAGGAGTTAAATGCATGCACTTGAGCATCCTTTCAGGAGTGACAGTACGTGTGTTTCAGAGAGAAGGTAAATAGTTGCAGCAAAAGTGCTCTAAAATGGTGAACAAATACTTGTTAAGAAGGAAGGTTCAGAGTGGAAGCTTAGTATTTGTGGTACTAATGCTATAGACTTAGACTGGAATTGAAGAAAGTAGGAAAGACCACTAGATGATTCATATATGACCTAAATCAGATCCCTTATGATTATTCAGTGGGTGTGACAAAAGATTTACGGGATTCGATATGAGAGAGTGCCTGAAGAACAACATGAAGGTTCATGAAATTGTGCAAGAGGCAGTGATCAAGACCATCCCCAAGAAAATGAATGTAAAAAGGTAAAATGGTTGTCTGAGGAGGCCTTCCAAACAGTTAAGAAAAGAAGAGAAGCAAAAGGCAAAGGAGAAAAGGGAAGATATACATATATGAATGCAGTGTACCAAAGAATAGCAAAGAGAGATAAGAAAGCCTTCCTTGGTGATGAATGCAAAGAAATAGAGGAAAACAATATGATGCGAAAGACTAGAGATCTCTTCAAGAAAATTAGAGATACCAAGGGAACATTTCATGCAAAGATGGACAAAATAAAGGACAGAAATTGTATGGACCTAACGGAAGCAGAAGATGTTAAGAAAAGGCAGCAAAAATCTATACAGAAAAGATTGAAGAATTATACAGAAAATATCTTCATGATCCAGATAATCATGATAATGTGATCACTCACCTAGAGCCAGACATCCTAGAATGTGAAATCAAGTCAGTTTGTTTCCCTGCATGCTGCGTGCTTGACACCATCAGGGTCGCTGGAAGCCAAGCAGCTACTCCACCTTCACAGTTAACTCTCATTGGAGAAAACTTGCCACAGGTTAAAAAAAAAAAAAAAAAAACATCTTGACTTAAAGTCAGGTTTGTGGTGATGCTTCCAATACAGTCAAAGCTAGTGGAGATATGGAAGTCCAGTTGAGTGATTTTAAATCCTAAAAGATAGTGCTGTGAAAGTGCTTAACTCCATATGCCAGCAAATTTGGAAAACTCAGCAGTGGATACAAGACTGGAAAAGATCAGCTGTTCCAGTATATGTATTTTAGAGCTTGTTCTCTGTAGCCCTGAAATGTGTCCCACAAAGAGTTAGACAGGGCTGAAACAATCCTGTGCAAAGAGCTGCAAGATTTTTTTTTTTCTACCTGTGGCAGCTTTTCTGCAAAGAAAGTTAACTATGAAGGTGGAGCAGCAGCTTGGCTTTCAGGGACCCTGGTGGTGTCAAGTGTGCAGGGTGCAGGGACACAGACTGACTACACCACAGGAATTATTGCCCTATCAGAGTCTTTTTTTATTTTTTATTTTTTTGAGCTTCTAGTAGCTGGCGATCAGAAGGCCTCTTTGGCCAGTCTTCTCCCTAGCTCCACCTATTCAGGCACTTAGAAAGCTTCTTTGCCTGGGATCCTTCTCTGTTGTTCAATGTGTCAGCACATAGAGAGACCTCCCTGGCTGGGGTCCTACTGTGTAGATCAATGCATCTGGCACTTAAAGAAGCATCCTGAGTGGGGTTCTACTCTAGTACGGTGCATCAGGCACTTAAAGAAGAGCCCTGGGTGGTGTCCTGCTCTGCATTTCAGTGTGTTCAGCATTTGATGGGTCAGCCTCACTAAGGTAGTAACTGCTGATGCTAGCATGTGGGGAGAGAGAGGCTATGGTGATTGCTCCATGCCCTACATGTGACTCAGTGATATTGCCTTGCTTCCATGGCTGCCTGGCTTTCCTCCACAGGCATACCCTACCATAGTCTCCTCCCTTACATCTGCTCTCTCCATCTCTCCCCAGTAAACAGCCGGCCTCGGCCAGGAATTACCCCAGAATCCCTAAACTTCAGTTCCCAGCCACTGCGCCTTTCATGGGACACATGTCCTTGTCAAGAGTATGTACGGCTGCAGCAAGGAATCTCTGATTCTTCTTTCATCTAGGTTTCCACAGATCAGCTGTTTCTCTGTCCACATTAAATTTTTATTCTATAATTCAGACAATTGTCCCAGTGTGGGTTGGACCCCTGATTCATTTCCTTCACACACTCAGATCCAATCTTACTAATACTCCTGTTTGTTTGTTTGTTTGTTTGTTTGTTTTCTCCCAGTTCTTTCATCCTACTGAGTTTTGCGTGGTTCTATATATTCTTTTCCACTTGTCAGGTACCCCTGTCTGCTTTCCGGTAATGTTCTGATCGCTCCTCTATGTCTGAAGGTGTATGCCTGATGTATCCATGGAGCAATGTACTCCACATCCACCTACAGCTCCACCATCTTGTTCTCTCATCTCACGAGAGTTTTAGAGCACAGAATCCACAGTGGTAGTAGGTGTGCTATAAAATGTGAGTTCAGATATACTCTTGAGGGCAAGCTCAGTGATTTTAGCTGATCTAAAGCATGGGTTTAGTGTTGACCAGACACATGCTTCAAATGTAAAGAAAATTATTTACGGTGTGCCAATTCTAGAGCACAAGATCAGTGGGTGTGCAACATTTCCTGTAGAATGCAAGTTGAGCTGTGGAAAGAGGTATGCTCCGCAGTTTTAGACATCTTGTGGTAGAGTACATGCTCAATAGTGGCAGGCACTGTGCTCTAGTGTGCATTCAGCAGTGGCTGGACACATGCTGCCAGTGCCAATGGGATGGCTTCAGACAGCCTGCTCTAAAGTGCAAGCACACTAGTGGCAGAACGTGTGCTCCAGATTGCGAGCTAAGCTGTTTCAGTACTTCCAGGCTAGAGCTGAGATGCAGTAGTGATGCATGCAGGCTCCAAAGTGCCATCCTACTATTTGTGTCACACCCGCTCTAGAGCACAGTCTAAGTAGTGGTGGGGAGAATCCGCAAAAGCACCATCTCAGGAGATGAAGCACGTGTTCTCTAAAGCCAAGATTCAGTATGTGAAGCATGCCTGCTCTAGATCATGGGTCTGTATTAAGAGGGGTATGCCTAAAGTGTGTTTCACTGTTGAGAGGCATGCTGAAGAGCTAAGTTCAGCAGATGCAGCATGCCTGCTCTACATGTGCTTCAGAGTGTTGTCTCAGGAGTTGCAGTGCCCTTGCTCAAGAGTGCAGACTCAGTAATTGAGGGACATGTTCTCTTGAGAGCTGGGGTTTTATTTTTGGCTGCATATCCAGAGATTAAATTCAGAAAATGTGATACACCCACTCTGCCACACAAGCTCAGCAGTGGGAAGACAAGCCCTTAACAGTGCAAGCGCAATGGTTGTGGCATATGTGTATTGTGATGCATGATCAGTTGAGGCAAGATATATAAAGTATACACCAGGTCTGTAGTGGTGGCACGTCATCCATAGATATACAGGTACACTACTCACAGCTTGCACAGTCTAGAGTGCTGGGTGACTAGCAGCAAAATGGCTGGTATAAAATGTCACTGGGGTAATTGTTGCACACACCTTCTCGAGCAATACCTCAAGGAAGTGACTTTATTCTTCTGAATTCAAGGTCACTAGTGGTCACACAGTTGATCTAGAATGACGGTCCACTCGTGGGTAGGATATGTGTTTTACAATGCAGACTCCACTTTCCTGGAATAGGTCCTCCAGAGTGCAACCTCAGTAGTTGGGACACCTGCTCTAGAGTGCAGGAAGAAGAGTGGGGTAAATATGCAACAGAGAGTAAGCCAAATCATTGGCAGTTTTCAGCTGCAGAGTGTAGGCTCACAGGTTTAAGCACACAGGCCATGGATCAAGATTAGTAGTAGTGGAACTCATGCTCTGTAACGCAGGCTCAGCCATGATAAAGGAGTGTACCAGGGTGCAAAATCAGTAGATGAACATGAATATTTTGAGGCCTGGGCTTACAAGTGGCATGACACAGTCTTCCGAGTGTGAAATTAGTAATGGCCACACACATGCTCTAGACTACATGCTCACTAGCTGTGCCATGCCTGCTTAGTGTAAGGACTCAGAAGTGACAAGTGTGCTGTAATACTAGGATTTATACTGCTGGGATGATGATTCAATGTGCAGTTGTGTAATTCAGGCATTCTAACTCTACAGTACAGTCTCAGTAGTGTCAGAACATTAGCTCTTGAAGTACATGCAGTCATGATGGGATATATGTTTCGGAGTAAACCTCAGTAGTGCAAAACCCATGATAAAATGTGCTCACTCTGTGGTCATGAGATCTGTACCCCCAGCTGCACGTTCGGTTACTGTGGCATGTGTACAACTAGAGCATGTTCTCAGCAGAGCCCGGATGCGCACACTTGAGCTCATGCTCAGGAGAGGCGTACCATGTCCTCCAGTGTTTAAACTCACTCTGTCTACAGGAGTGCTGGCTCAGTTGTGTCCAGAAGGAAACTTCACAATGCAAGTTCAGTAACTGTTTAGGCACACCTGAACTACAGTGCAGGTTGAGTAGTGGCCTGACTTACCTATAAAGCAACAAGCTAATGATTGTGATATTTATGCTTTTGAGTGAAAGTTCAGCTGGTGATGAACTCTTGTTTGGGAAGGCAATTTCAGTAGTGCAGAGATGCAGAGTCCAGACTGTAATATACCAAAAGTGTATGTGTATTTACAACAGGCATGTTTTAAGGACAGGCTCAGTAGTGGCAGGCCATATCCTAGAGAACCCGGGTTTAGGAGTGATGGGACGTATGTTCTACTGTGCAGTCTCAGTGACAGCAATGCACTTGTTCTAAAGCTTGTTAATAGTCTCAATGGTGGCAGAAAGGGTGATCCAGATTGGAAACTAAGTAGTTCCAGCGAGCGTCCTCTAGATGGCGGCCTCAGTATTGACAGGCACGTATTCCAGAGGGCAAGCTCAGTGTTTGTAGCGTGTGTGGTTTGAAACCAGAGAAGGAAATGGCAACCCACCCCAATATTCTTGCCTGGAGGATCCCGTGGACAGAGGGGCATCGTGGGCTACTGTCCATAGGTTCACACGTACTTGGATAAGACTAAAGCAACTTAGTATGCACGCATGCGTAGGAGAAGGAAGTGGCAACGCACTCCAGTATTCTTGCCCCGAGAATCCCAGGGATAGGGGAGCCTGGTGGGCTGCTATATATGCGGTCACACAGAGTCAGACGTGGCTGAAGTGACTTAGCAGCAGCAGCAGCGGTTTCAAATCAGGGGTCAGAAATTGTGAAACGCTTCTTGCATTTTCAGTCATTACGGCACGCCAGGTCCACAGTGCAGACGCTCTTGGTTGTGATACTCATGCTCTAGAGTTGTAATGTATGTTCCAGAGTCCTAGCTAATTAGTGCACCTGTCCTAATTCAGTTCTTAGTAAAAGCAGAATGCAAACTCGTAATTTCAACCTCAGTAGTTGCTGCATGCATAATCAGAAGTAGTGGTGCATACACTCATGAGCGCCAGATCATGAATTGTAGGATAATTGCCACCAAGTGGGGCACAACAGTGGCAAGAAGCATACTTCAGAGTGCAAACTAAGTAGCTGCTAGATGCATACTACAGAGGGTGAGCTCAGTAGCTTCAATGAGTGCATGCTTCACACTATGAGCTAAACAGTACTTGATGGTGTTACATTGACAGTATGCCTACTTTAGAGCACTTGCTTAGTAGTGGCAGAATACATACTTTGAAAATAAACTCGGTAGACTGATCCTGAAATGGCAGCGACATATGAGAAGGAGTTCAAATATTCCTCAGTAAATACCTCCAAAGATTGTCAGGATATGGAGTAACTTTCACTAAACAAGTTCTATATGCTGGCAGAGGACACTAGATACCCAGAAAGGCCAATCGATTTGTTTATAATGAGGTAGGAGAAGAGATAAACAAGAATAGAGAGACAAATGATTTAGGGATAGAGACTGATTCTAGAACCAGACATGTAACAATGGACTGGTTCTGAATTGTAACCCTGCTTATTTAAATTAGATGCAGTGTACATCATGTGAAATGCCAGACTGGATGAAACACAAACCTGAATCAAGATTGCTGGGAGAAATAGCAATAACCTCAGATACACAGATGGCAAAACCCATATAGCAGAAAGTGAAGAGGGACTAAAGAGCCCTCTTGATGAAAGAGAAACAGGAAAGTGAAAAAGATGGCTTAAAACTCAACATACCAAAACGAAGATCATGGCATGTTGTCCCATGATTTCATGGCAAGTAGATGGGGAAACAATGGAAACAGTGAGAGACTTTATTTTCTTGGCTCCAAAATTACTGTAGATGGTGGCTGCAGCATAAAATTAAAAGATACATGCTTCTTGGAAAAAAAAAAAAGCTATGACCAAACTGGACAGCATATTTAAAAACAGAGACATTACCTCGCCAACAAAAATCTTTCTAGTCCAAGCTATAATTTTTCTAGTAGTCATGAATGGATGTGAGAGTTGAACTATACAGAAAGCTGAGCTCTGAAAACTTCATGCTTTTGAAGTGTGGTGTTGGAGTAGACAATTGAGAGTCCCTTGGACAGCAAGGGAATAAATTCAGTCAGTTAGAAATTCAGTCCTGAATATTTATTGGAGGTACTGATGCTAAAGCTGAAGCTAGAATACCTTGTCTACCTGATGTGAAGAACTGACTCTTGCAAATGACCCCAGTGCTGGGAAAGATTGAAGGCAGGAGGAAAAGCAGATGAGAGAGGATGAGATTGAGTCCATCACTGACTCAATGGAGATGAGTTTGAGCAAGCTATGAAAGTTGGTGATGGACAGAGGAGTGTGGTGTGCCACAGTTCTTGGGGTTACAAATAGTTGGACTGAGCGACTGAACTGAACTTGTGTTGGGGATAGAAAGTCAATTCTGAGTCAGATTGGTAAGAAGTCTCGGCTCCCCAAAGCGGAGAAAGGTGTCTAGATTGCTGAGGAGGAGATGGAGGGTTCTGGAATTCTCAAGGAGGAGAAAAGGGCAAAGATGTTTGTTTGCTGGTTGTTTATTTTTCTCTATATTCCTATATTCTCTATATTCATTAGTCTTGGTCACATAAAGTGCTTTCTCTCCCCCCCCCCTTTATACATGGAACTGACAATTACATAGCAAACAACTCAGTTTAAACTCTGTAATTGGGATTACATAGCAACAATGTATCATGTTTGAGGACAGTTTCTCCTTCCTGAAAACCTTCTGACTAATCCTAATATTTTAGAAGGTGTATTATGGGAGTGGGTCTGGTAGGGTCTTTCTATTGTTAAATTCTAATCCTGTTATCCTAAAATATAAATTGTGGAACTAGGTCTGGTAAAATTTTCACAAACTTGAGACATTATTTCGATTTATTATAATGACTATATTAAAATGTGTATAACTCCCTTGCTTACACTAGCAAGGGGACATTCTCCGGTTCCCTTCTGATGTCCATGTCAGAAGCTTTCTCTGTCCCTTTTCTTACTTTAATAAAACTCTGCTATGCAAGCGCTCTTGAGTGATTAAGTCTGGTCCCTGATCCTGTAGTTAAATCTTCTTCTTCAGCGATCATGAATATGGAACTATTCATCTTAAGCTGTTAGAGAAGGAGAAGTTTCCATACCGCAGGAAACCCTCTCAGAGGTTGATTCAGTGGGCCACTTTGGAATCTCAGAGGGTAGTATAAGCACCCACTCCCCCTCAAACAAAAATCATCTCAGAATTCAAGCCAAAAAGGCAATTATCAGTGGAGAATTGCCTCACAGTCTCATGTTCAACCACCTTGAGTGGGGGCTATGTACAGAGGCACCCTCTGCATCTTCAGTCCTTAGAATAAAGAATGCCCTGAGGACACTCTGAGAGGATTAATGTGATATAGCAGCCAGAAAGACAGAATGCTAGAGAGACAAAAATAAAAAATAAATAAAAGGAATATTCCCATGGGAAGGCTCTAAGACCACACTGTGACCCCTGACCTGCTCATAGAACAGACTGTACCCTTGTATTTACCAAAGGAGAGCAAGTCAACTTCCATTATGGCCCTCCCAGGAGGCAACGATTCAGAATGTTGACAACCAGAGGCAGAAGACCATAATCTTTTAGGCCCAGGAGACTGCATCTCCTGCCAAGCTGTGAGCAGACTCTATCCATGAGCAGCCCCTAACCACAGCTTCCTGGGATGTGGGACAGTGTATAGCTGCCAAGAGTGTCATAACCTGAGATCAGCTCCTCTGAGGAGATGCACAGCTCACCATGGACTGTATCTTTGTGGAGTATCTGAGAAACCACCCAGATTGAACCTGAGCAGTGCACAAAAATGATGGCCCACCAGGGACTATGACATCACGGCTTATGCCAGACATGTTTACACTTGACAAACCAGACAAATTATGTGTATGAAACAAATGGCCTAGACTCAACACAAATATTAAGCTGTGAAAGAAAGAAAGAAAGAAAGAAAGAAAGAAAAAAAAATTATTTTCCAGACATAATGAGTCTAATTGCTAATTAAATATAGTGTATGGTCCTGCATAAGACTTCGATTTGTGGAAACAGCTGTAGGTAGTGTTAGGAGCATTTGAAATTGGAACATGATAGGTCATCTTATTTAGTAATTTTGGCATATTTATTGATCATGTTGTTTAAAAGTGCTTTCAACTCAGATTTTTCGGATTGAAAAACAGTTTTGTTCTCTTGAATCATTCTTTTCCAGTTAATGATTTTGGGCCTGAATCAATGTATATTTGTAACAAGATGACTATTTTTGTGTAGATGGGTTATTTTTATTTGTTTAAAATAGCTAAAAATTCCCAGAGTGATTTGTGAATAAAAGTAATTTATGTGACAAAGAACTATGCTTTTGTAATTTTAAAAGACTTTAGTTGAAGTAAATATTGTATACTTTAGTATACTAAATTAGAAAATTTGACCCAAACTGAACTGCCTAAATTTAATTTTTGCTTAATATACTGTAGCTATAAGAAGACTTTGTCACGTAGGCATGAGCACACGCACATCATACACACATTGCTGCACATGCATACAGGACAAACACACACACACACACACACACACACACACATCTGAGTTTTCTCCTAATCCTTAGCAGATACTTTTCATACACTGTGTGAATTGTATTTTTTGTATCACATTGCTGCTGCTAAGTTGCTTCAGTCATGTCAAACTCTGTGCGACCCCATAGACGGCAACCCACCAGGCTCCCCCATTCCTGGGATTCTCCAGGCAATATCATTGGAGTGGGTTGCCATTTGTATCACACTAAGTATGGCTTAACATCAAACACTTTTGTTTGTTTGCATTTTAAATACAATATACTGTGAGATTTATTTTATAGATTTGGATAAATACTTCAGATATTATATTGGTTGGTCTTTGAGATTTTCAGGTAAAAATTGCACTTAAATTTATAATGTTCTTGAATTTAGAAATCATTATTACCAGTATTTCACTGATGCGATAAAATGCATTTGACCTGTTCTAGCCAGTTATGATTCTCATCCTTCCGGCATCACAATTTGTTACTATCCGCTTATGTTTAAGACGATAGGATTCTGGCTGACTGACGGTATATGTGTTCTGTGGGAAGACTGGTTGTTTCTTTTCTGATTTTAAATATAATATGCAATATATATCCTCTAATAATTTTGGATAAATACTACAGCTCATCATTCTGTCCTCATCTAAAGTCCAAGTATATTCAAGGTTCTGTGCTAGGTTTTCAGGGTTTATGCTGCAGGCTGACTTCAGTTTTCTGTAGTAAAGCAAGGAGATATCTTTGTATTTTATGATATATATTCCACAGAGCTATATTATTCATTTTCCTTTCAATATTTTTTTTCTTAATTTTTGACAACAATGCAGCTTGTGGGATCTTAGATACCCAGTCAGGGACTGAATCCAGAATACTGCTGTGAAAGCCCTTGGTCCTAATCATTGGACCACCAGAGGATTCCCTCCAGGTTTGCTTTCTAAATCTTTTTGAAAAAGTCCTTTGCTGAAAAAAGAACAGTAGCATATGACAGTGATTTTCATTAGCATTCTCACTCATCAAAAGAAAAAAAAAATAATAAGTTTATATTAGGTTCTCAGTTATGATTTTTCAATTTAAAGGTCTCAGATCCAAGTATGAGAAACCACTGCTGTAGATGATGTAATTAAATGATACAAAACCTCTATCTCCAAAAAAAAAGGATTTTTGGGGGGCTTATAGGAGAAAGGTAAGGCATAGACTAGGTCTTTTAGAGTGTAAGTTATAAATCTGAGATGAATACTTAGAGAACTACCTGGTGGTTGGTCATTATGACCTCAGTGTTTGGAATATGACTTGTGAAACAGAAATCCTTTTGATTTCTGTATCAAACCCATTGCTTGTGCTTAATTAAATTTTGAGTGAAATGATTGCTGTTTCTCTCTATTCTATTACCAGGTCATGTGTTCTGTAAATACCTAAGACTTTCTGATTTGTAAATTTTCAGTCTTCTGTTTCCTTGTTTAGTTTTTGGTGTGATTGTTCTATTAGTGATTTACAGAGACAGTTTGAAGTCAGCCATTCCACTTTTCATCTCCACTAGGTTTCTTTTAAAGAATCTATATGACCTGATTCTTTAGTGAGATATTCTTGAAAATTAAAAACAAACAAACAAAAAAACATTGTGCACATTGTTTCTTGTATTATTTTTGTCTGCACTACCTGATGTAACGTCTCTGTTAGGTACAGCTTTAGGCTTTCTGAGCCATGCTTTGTATGAACTGCTCATTTCCTTATATGTGACCAGACATTTTCTCCTATTTCTTTGTGTGTCTCTTGATTTGTTGTTGTTGTTGAAAACTAGAAAATGCAGATATAACATGGTGAGACGAGACATCAGATTTCTTCTCGCAGAGTTTTTTCTTGTCATCGTTTTGCTAGGTTGCAAAGAGCAAGAGCGGCTTTCGGTAGTTTTACACTGTGTTCTCTTGCAGTAGTTTTAAGATTTCAGCTCTGTGTTTACATCTCTGATCTATTTCAGGGTAATTTTAGGTAGATTCTGGTGTAAGAAAGGAGGTCTACTTTTACGTTAAGCGTTGTTTTTCCAGTCCTGTCTATTGGAGAGGATGTCTTTCCTACAGTGTGATCTTGGTTCCCTTCATAGGTATTAGTTGACCGGTTGTGAAAACTTATTTCTGAGTGCTCAGTTTTGTTCCAGGATCTGCATTACGGGGTGGAATGCAGTCCCATATTGTTTGGACATTTGTGTTTCAAAAGCAGGAAGTGTGTGTCCTCCAGCTTTATTCTTTCTCAAGATTGCTTCGGCAGTTTGGATTGTTTGAGGTTCCATATAACTTTGTCTGTGGGGGGAAAAAAATGCTACTTGAATTGTTATAGGAATTACATGGAATCTGTACATTACTTTGGGTAATATGAATGCATTAATATTATAACAGGTTTAAGTATGTTGATTTATATCCTGATACTTTACTGATTTTTTTTTTTCATTTGTATGTTTTGTGATCTAGAACATCCATTGATAACCTTTCCATTTTTTATATTTGATGACTAAAAACATATAATCTGTCCATAAATGTGTATATTCTCATGTCCATTTATTTTAGTTTAACTACACATAATCCTGCAAATGGATCAAATAATAATTCCCAGTTTAATTCTCTGTTTGATGGGCAATGTAACCACATTTATATTAATCCCCTAAGGGATTAAAATACTAACTGTAAAGTGATACCCACATATAGCTCTTCTGATTATAATCTGTTGTGGATAATTACAAACCTTTGCTACTCAAATCATAATCTAAAAGTAATAGCAACATCACTACTCCATGGAATTGTGTGAGCAGATTTTTTGCCTATCTCTTCACTACTGAGTTACATTCAGTGTTTTACCAGAATACTTATGTGTATTTGGTGCACATAGTTTGAGAAGTGTTGGTTTGTATTACACTGCAGTTTCATGACTGTGATATTTTCAGTTGCCTTTCTTTAGGCCCTTTCTAGCTTAATTGTAAGTATTCAGAATATTTTCCTCTGTGAGTGACTCCGCTTCTTTATAATGGAGAAAAGTGAACTCCTTAAAAGGCAGTAATTCTCAGGCATAGTCGCATCATAAACTCACAAAGACTTCACTTCAGGCCTGTCAGGTTTAAGGAATATAAAAAGCACCACAGATAATTCAAATCAGTAAAATACTCTAAGAATTGTGGATTATAGAAAGATTTCTCTTGGGTTATAATACCACTTTCAGTTTGAACTACAGTGTTAGAGTGTGAACAAGGACCACATTGCCACCCCACATTTTTCCTGTTCTTTCTTTGCTTCAGTGCATTGTATACATAACTTTCCTTGTTATTTGGAAATAACTTTATTTGGTCACGCATGCAAACTTCATCACGATGATTGTGCCTGTGTGTGTTTGCAGATGACAGAAGGAAGGTGAGAGAATAGGGAGGTTTTCCTTAAGGGTGTTTAATTTGAAAGTAATGTATGAGACAACTGATGATTCTTTGCATAACTGGTTTTGATCCTTCCTGTTTTTCTCCAAGGATAACAAAGCTGATGTAATTTAAAGTAAAATGCAGATGAAGCTAGAAGTCTGAAGGCTTATAGAGAGCTTCTGGAATATGGTAGTTAATATCAAAGTGATTACCTTTCCCTGTCTTTTCATAGTATTTACTACTTTGTATTTAGGTGAAACAGTCATTTCAGAATTCTCTCCTGTCTGTATTTTTGCATAGATGCTTAAATTCGCTTTAAATTAAATTTAAATGTATTAAATACTTCAGAATATTAACAACTTAGTAATGAATTCTCTTCCTAATATATGTTCTTTTGGTGGGGAATTAAAAAACTCAGAAATCTTAGACTTATACGTAATAATTGTTAAAGGAATGCCTCTTTTACACTCTTAAAAACAATTCTTAAGAGATTGTACCTGTTTTAAGCTAATCGAGGACACCATTTATGGTATTGGTATTAATTTTTTTGGAAAAGAGTATTCAGGTATTTTTTAGTATTTAGAGTACTGCCGTGGAGCTTTGGGGACAGTGTTTTTAAATCCCTTTTATTTCTTAGAACCAAAAGTATTCTATTCTTCCTCTAGTACACTTGGAACAATTAAAATAAGTTTCTAGTAACAAAAAGAGGACGTGTACTAAACTCACATTTTGAATATGATAACTTTTTAAAATTCTATTACAGTGCATTTTATTATAAATTTATGCATTTTTGATTAAGAGTGAAGATTCTGATAAGATACAGGCCGTTTAAGAAATACTAAGATAATTGGGAATCAGATACATACTTGGCAGTGAATTTCTTTTAGCAGTTTAATTGTGAGTTTGTAGTTAGGAAGACTTTTCTTGGACTAAAACTGTTGAACCAAGGATTGGTTACAAGCAGGTTTTTGTTTTTTTTTTGTTTTTTTGTACAGTTCAGTGTTTCAGTATTAATCCAGTGTTATTTATTTAAATAGACAATTAATCTAGTAACATCTTGGTTTTATATCTCTAAGAGTGTGTTCTTATTGTTTTTAGCTGAACTTGAACAGATACCTTTCATCCTGAAGATGATAATGAAATCCAGTTTAAGGACCTTGCAGGTGAAAATGAAGATACTGAGGTTTAAGTCCAGGCTGAACCATGTGTGTCTGTGTGTTTACTGTTTTATATAAGAAAGTAGTCAGAAATTTCACCGTCTTTGGCCTGAGAAGGTTGAATGTTGAATTGAAGATATAGTGAAAATTATGTATCCATGAATTTGAATGTTCATTAATATTTAGAAGCCAGCTTGGCAATGTTTCTAAATTTTCTAAAACTTTATAATTCTTCGGATCCTTTTTTTTTCTTTTTTAATTAATTAGGTCTGATGCTAGGTACTCCATAATGACACTTTATCAAGCAAGGGGGTCTACAGTGATGGTGGTAAGAAGTTTAGCAGGAAGTTTTAAAATGTATCATGTCCCAAGGCTGATACATTAAAAGAAGAAAAGCAAATTGAAGCCAGCTTGCTGAAGCATTGGGATTTCAGTGTACTCCAAAGCATTCTTAAAATGAAGGCCTGTTTTTTGCTCATGGATTTAGAATTCACATTAATTGCCTGGTATCACTCTAGGACAAACTTCTGGCTTTCAGTTTGTGGGAAATGGTTGTGTATCATGGTAAGGAAATAGTGATGATAGGAGTTTTATATGCCTCACTTTTCTGCTATGGATGTATTTAAGTAAACATTTTATTGATTTGTATCTCGACTTATTGGACAGGCATATCAAGTAACTGGAATGACAGTATGGCTTATACTCTTGCAGGCCATCTTAGACTTCTTATTCTTTTGGTACTTCTGTAGTAAAAATGTACGGTAGAAGCCAAAAATGTAAAAGAATCAATGAGTGTTTGATTGAATAATAAGGCAGAAGGTTAGGATTTAGGGAACAGATTTTAGGAAGTCTAAATTGGATCACTGACCTCCAACACAGTTTTCAAGATCTTTCAGTCATCAGCATTCTTATTAGGAGCATTTTCAGACACTCAGAGAAAGTGAATTTTAATTTGAAGAGAGCAATCATATATTCACCAAGATTATACAGTTTACAATTTTCTACTCAGTGTGTCACATCTATCCTGTTCATACCAGTCCATATTATACGTTGACGGATTTCCAAATCATTTAGGAAATAAAACCAAGACACTACCCTGGTGATCTAGTATTTTAAGATTTTCACTGCAGCGTTCACGAGTTCAATTCCTGGTTGGAAAAAAATGACCTGTGTCCTGTGGCGGCATGGTCACAAATAACAATGAAAACCCAAATTGTTTCAGATTACTCACTCCATGAATTAAAACAGCTGAATATGTATCTTTAATGGTGAAATTTTTACCAGAATTTTTTACCATATTTTTATAGATTTTTGAACATATGATAATACTCTACTATAGTGAAAGTGAAGTCACTCAGTCGTCTCCGACTCTTTGCGATCCCGTGGACTGTAGCCTCCCAGGCTCCTCCTTCTGTAGGATTCTCCAGCCTGGAATACTGGAATGGGTGGCCTACCTTCTTCAGGGGATCTTCCTAACCCAGGAATGAAACATGGGTCTGCATTGCAGGCAGGCATTTTACCCTCTGAGCCACCAGGGAAGCCCAATACTCTACTGATATTGTAATGCATTCTAAACCACATGAGAAATATGAAATGAAAAAAAAAATTAGAAAATGTTGAAATATCATTAAATGTTTTTTTTTTAATTTTTTCTATCCCAGTTTTGCTATCATTTCTCAGAGGCTCTAAAAATATAACATATGTTTTTATTTTATGTATTTATGATGTTTTTGTCATCATCTTTTATGTATTTGGAGTTATGAATTATGCAAATGTTAAAATGAACATCTTAAAGAATCATCAGTTAAATCTTGACTTAAAAAAAAAGTCAGTTTTATTTGAAAAAGTGGACCCCAGATTTCATGAAACAGTTGCAAATGACAAAGTATAAAAGGATTATATACAAAGAAAGAATCCAGTAATGAAATGTGTATTAAGTAGATGTCTATGTAGTGATGACTTTGTAGTTTATAGGTTGTTTATAATGATGACAACAGATTTCATAGAAGTCCTGTCCTCTTTCTGGCATTTTGTTTAGTTTTGCCAGAGATTCCTTGTGGCTAAATTAATACTGTGGAGGTACAACTGACAGTTATTTTCTTTGGTAAGAATGTGAAATTCACCAGTTGCATAGTATGTTATTTGAGACCTGAAGGTTGTCATCACTGAGCTGGAGATAAAGGCAAGGAATCTAACCAAAGGGAACACTTGAATACCAAGCCCCACAGATGCAAGCCTGTCCTTAGAAGGAAAGGAGAATAGCTTTCTGGAGCTGTGACTAAGCAGCTCAGTTGAGGAAAAGACTAAAGACAATGGTGATGAAAAGAGTCTGTATTAGTTTGGAAATTTTGTTTATGATTCTATGCTTTACATCAGAATCCCAGGTCTTGCCAGAGTCATTTATCCTGGTGATTTACTAGAGTGTCACTCCTGTGATCAGATTGAGTGAGAAGTATTTGATTGTGTACCACCCTTCTCTCTTTAGGAGGAAATAAGATGCTAAACTCCAATTAAAATGAATGCTGCTGCTTCTAAGTCGCTTCAGTCATGTCTAACTCTGTGCAACCCCATAGAGGGCAGCCCACCAGGCTCCTCTGTGCCTGAGATTCTCCAGGCAAGAATAACGGAGTGGGTTGCCATTTCCTTCTCCAGTGCATGTATGCATGCTAAGTCGCTTCACTCGTGTCTGACTTTGAAACTCTATGGACAGCAGCCCTCCAGGCTTCTCTGATCACAGGATTCTCCAGGCAAGAATACTGAAGTGGGTTACGATTTTCTTCTCCCATTAAAATGAATAAGTTAATTTAAAACAAAAATAGCTTGTATAGCATGTGATGTTCTCATGCCAATCAAAGTGATTCAGTGAAAACAGATAGGAACTGAGAAAACAATCTGGGTTGTGTCCTTCACGTTAGTACAAAAGGATTGATTTTCGAAGTAGTGTAAAGAAGATCCATTATCTATTATTACAAGAATTAATTTTTCTGTAGGTCTGATGTTCTTTTCACTTACAGATCTGAATTGAACTCAGATGTCTTAGGATTGTGCTATAGTTTGAATTGTGGTCATCACCTGTTAAGAAGAGTAACACTTCAGTATGAATGTAATTTAAAGTACACAGTGCCTTAAATACCCGCTCCAGTGTTCTTGCCTGCGGAATCCCAGGGACGCGGGAGCCTCGTGATCTGCCATCTATGGGGTCTCCCAGAGTCGGACACGACTGAAGCGACTTAGTAGCAGCAGCAGTGCCTTAAATAAACAATAGTGTGTTTTCATTGTTTTAAAGTATCATATTTCTTTTAAAAACTTATGGAGCTGAATTATTTCGAGGAAAATGTTAACACTTTGTTCTTTCAATATAATGGAACTTAGGGGTAAAGACCACAATATCTGCTTAAAACTCTAGGAAGAAAGAAAGAAGAGAAAAGATTCCTCTCCTGTTTTGCCTCCAGGTAACGAGTGTTTTGAATAAATTGTCTCATCATCATAAGCCATAGTATGAACTCATCTGTTTGCAGAGTCTTTCTATATATTCCAATTATTTATATATTTTCTTGAGATTTTTGATAGAATTTAAGGAAAGCAGAAATATGCATTTGAAGTTAATAAAAGGGGCTATTTTCTTAAAAACGTTGCCCAAGTGTAGTTTTATACCATTTGCTAACATATATTTTTTTCATCATTTTGTGTTGCCACTGTCATAAGAAGGGCATTTCCAATGTAAAGCTATCAGAAGACAGACTGATTTTCAATTCAAGTGATTAGAAGTTGCAGAAATTCTATACTAAGTAATCCTCACTTTTCTTAATATTGAAAGCTTTGATCTGTTTGCTCAGAGTGTTTTTGCTTAGCATTTTAAATATTTCTCAAGTACAACAGACATTAAGGTAATATAACTAGCTGATTCCTTATAGAAAAAAATAGATTGTATGTCATTTTATTCTCAAAAGTCATATGTTTTGTAAGTAAATGGTGCTAAATTTGATGAATCATATAATTAGGTTGTGTAAGTGAAAATCTAATTTCATAACTAAATTCTATAAACTAAGACTTTCGTAAATTTATCCCTTAGCTGAGATAAGGGAAAGGAAGGAACATCCGCTGAAAAAATTGAGAAAGTGTTGCATGCAGTGTATTTTGGCCTTACTTTTTGTCACTGGTGTATTTTTGTGCGTGCGTATTTTCCTGCAAATTAGAAAAGAACCTTGCTTTTTAACAGTGTGCTTTGAATATATCCTCTGTAGTAAGAGGAAATGAAATTCAGTGCTAGTTCATTAAACTCAATAAAATTATACTCGTGTGTAGTGAGAGACCATTCATCAAGTAATTTCTGAAACACATTTCTTCTGAGAATTTATAGGGAATACACATTTAGCTGGTTTCTATAATATAAAAAAGGCGGGAGTACACCCTCAGATGGTTTCATTTCATGTTGCTGGAGTTTTCTTTCCCAAGCTGATAAACTGAAGTAGTAGTGAAGTCGCTCAGTAGTGTCCCACTGTTTGCGACCCCATGGACTATAGCCCAGCAGGCTCCTCCATCCATTGGATTCTCTAGGCAAGAGTACTGGAGTGGGTTGCTATTTCCTTCTCCAGGGGATCTTCCCAACCCAGGAATCGAACGCAAGTCTCCCACATTGTAGGCAGATGCTTTACCATCTGAGCCATCAGGGAAGTCCCGATAAACTGTTTACATAAATAAATCCAAGAGAAAGTTCACCGATGTGATTTGCGGTGCTTCATCTGTGGAGTTCCTGAACCCTTATATGCTGAATGTATTTGAGATGCAGGATTACTTTTAGTATGCTGCAGAAAAACCTTGAGAAGCTGACTTCATGGATAATCAAAACTTCCTAGTTATTTAGTCTTTTTACATATCTTTCTTCAACCCTTTGCCAAAAATATCAGAATCTGTACACATGACAAAGTGAAAAACTTCTCTGCGGACTTTCTCAAACACATAGAGGTTTGCCCAAAGATTTAATCTACCCTGAAATTGTGTGCATCAGTTGTCATGGTCTGATCGTTGTACACTTGTTTGTTTGTTTGTTTTTATCTTTCTAAAAATTGTATACTGATGCCCTAACCCCAGACGATGATAGCATTGGGAAGCAAGCCCTCTGGGATGTCCTTCTGCCGCCATGGAGAAACTCTTGGGAAAGGAATGTCTCCACATATGAAGGAGACCTCAGGGGGTTTGCCATAGCAGAGGGAGCAAGGACTCAGCAGTTTGCAAAGCAGAGGAGGATATACACCAGAACCATAACCCTACCAGCACACTGATGCTAGACTTCCCATGACTAGAAGTGAAACTTTCTGTTGTTGAGAAGGCAGTTTGTAGTATTTTGACATAAGAAATTGAATGAAGGGAAACACTGGTGACAGCACATTTTATTCTCACTCTTTAGTAACTGTGAGGCCTAGTGTTTCATTTTGAGTTGCTTATGTGCATTTTACATGGAAGACTTATCTTGATACATGTCATGTAGAAATTGTATAGATACATTTTTGTTAGGCCTAGAAACTTTATTCAAAATTGAATGTCCCACATTAATTGGTGCTAAAAAGTGAGTAATCTCTTTTGCTCCCTCTCCAGTCATTTGAAACATTCTATAACATGCCCTGAGGGGAGCACAAAGTAATATTTTAATGGAAACTTAACAGTTATGTTTTATAGGATTTTAGAGTGTAAGAACACATTTCTTGGCATTAAAACTTGACACTACCCTCATTCAAATCAGATATTGTTACATAGATTCAGAAGGCAGGCTGGACCATGGACCCCCAACACTGACATTTCAGAAAGCAACCTTTTCATTTTTTTCAAATTATTTTAATGGGAAGACATTCAGTTTACAATATTCGGTTAGTTGTTGCCTTACATCAACAAGAGTAGGTCACCAGTGTTCCCGCATCCAGAACCTTCCTCCCACCTCACTCCCCAGACTATTGCTCTTTGTTGTCCCAGAGCACTAGCTTTGGGTGCCCTGCATCATGCACTGAACTTGCACAAGTCATCTGTCTATGTAGGGTACATCTTTCATTGCTATTCGCTCAAATCATCCCACCATTGCCCTCTCCACAGTCTGTTCTTTCTATCTCTGTCCCTTTTGCTGCCCTGCATGTTGGGTCATCATAACCATCTCTCCAAATTTCATACATATGCATTCCTACACAGGATCTGTATTTCTCTTTCTGACTTTACTTCATTCTGTAGAAGAGGCTCCTGTTTCACCCACCTCTCTAGAATTGACTCAAATGCATTCCTGTCCACAGCTGAGTAATAGTCCACCATGTATATATACCACCACTTTCTAATCCATTCATCTGCAGTGGATATCTAGATTGTTTCCTTGTCCTAGCTATTGTAATTAGTCGGGGGATGAATATTGGTGTACACGTGTCTCTTTCAGTTCTGCTTTCCTTAGGGTGTATGCTGGGGTGATTACTGGGTCCTACAACAATTCTATTTCCAGGTTTTTAAGAAATCATATGGTCTGTTGTGGCTTTACCAGTCTTCCTTTCTACACAACAGTGTAAAGTTGGTTACTTTTCACTCTCTCTCCTGTGTTCCTTATTTGAGACTTTGGGTGATGGTCATTGTGACCAGTGTGAGATGACACCTCATTGTGGTATTGACTATCATCTCTCTGATAATGAGTGATGTTGAGCATCTGTCCTGTGTTCATTAGCCATCTGTATATGTTCTCTGGAGAAATGTCTATTTAGTTCTTTTGCCCACTTTTTGATTGAGTTGTTCATTTTTCTGGTATTGAGTTGCATGGGCTGCTTGTATATGCGGGAGATTAATTCTTGGGCAGTTGCTTGATTTGTTGTAATTTGCTCCAGTTCTGGAGGCTGTCTTTTCACTTTGCTTACAGTTTCCTTCACTGTCCAGAAGCTTAGAAATTTAAATCAGTCACTTTTGTTTCCTTCTGTGTTTATTTCCATTACTCTGGGAGGTGGGTCATAGAGGAGAAGATCTTGCTGTGATTTCTGTCAGATAGTGTTCTGCCTTTGTTTTTTTCTAAGAACATTATAGTTTCTGGTCTTCCACTTAGGTCTTTAGTCCATTTTGCATTTGTTTGTGTGTGTCCCATTAGAAAACATTTGATTATTTTAATGCGGTTGACCTGTTTTCCCAGACCTGCTTGTTCAAGAGGCTGCCTTTGCTCTGTTGCATATTTATGCCTTCTCTGTCAAAGACAAGGAGGCCGTGGGTGTGTGGCTTCGTCTCTGGGCTCCCTATTTTGTTCCATGGATCTGTATCTCTGTCTTTGGCCCAGTACCTTATAATCTTGATGATTAGCTCTGCAGTATAGTCTGAAGTCAGGAAGTCTGATTCCTCCGTTTCCATTGTTTCTCAAGAGATATTTCCTCATTGGAGGTCTTTTGTGTTTCCACACAAATTGTGCAGTTACTTGTTCTAGTGCAGTGAAAAACACCATTGGTGTTTTGATAGGGATTTCACAGTTGAATATGAGAATATCAGTGTGAATAACTGTCCTGATAGATTGCCTTGAGTTGCATACTCATGGTGACTATATTGATTCTTCTGATCCAAGAACATGGTATACTTCTTCATCTATTTGTGCCATCTTTGATTTGTTTCACCATGGTTTTATCGTTTTCTGTACCAGGTTCTTGCTTTCATTAGGAGAATATATTTCTAAATATTTGATTATCTTCCTTGGATGGTGAATGAGATACTTTCCTTAAATTCTCTTTCTCATTTTTCATTGCTAGTGTATCAGAATGAAAGGGATTCCTGAGTATTAATTTTGTATTATGCAGCTATACTCTATTCATTGATTAGCTCAAGTAATTTTCTGCTGACATCCTTATTGTTCGCTGTGTGGAGGGTCATGTCATCTTCTAAGAGGAAAATTTTTTTTTTTCCAATCTGCATTCCTTTTACTTCCTTTTTCCCTGATTGCTGTGTCTAGGACTAATTTTAAAACCAACTCCAATGTGTTTTTCACCTCAGAAAAGCTTACTGATGAAACTACGAAGCATTGAGAAATCTCAATTCTACCAGATTTCTGCAATAAAATCATGAAGATCTTCAGGAGTTAGGGGTAATTTTTTGGGCGGCAGGGAAGCAGAATCTGTTTATGTATTTAGAAAACTATATCATAATCAAGTTAGTTTGGAATACTTGTAGTCTTTCCTTCAGTTTCGGAAGATTCTAGAGCCCTAAGTGTAATGCAAGGCTTTGTAACTGAAACCAAGAAACTCACCAAGAGCTCACCAAACTCTAAAGTGCACGTTAGAAAAATTGTGTTATGGTGCTGTTAAAAGTTGTGAGCTTTATAGCCAAATTAAAGAATGGCAAAGACACCTTCAAGATGATTGTGCTGAAGATCCTGCTAAAACAGTTGAGGCCACAGGGCAAGGGAATAGGGGAGGCATGGGAGACCCCTGAATGAAGTGTGGTCTGGGGCAGAGGCAGGCTCCAAAGGCAAAGCTGAGAAGAGTCCCTTAGGGACACAGCTGTAAGTGTCACAGCCATGACTTTGGGTGTCTCCCTCAGGCCTACATTTGAGGAAAATCAGCACCTGAGGCCTCTAGGTCAGGAATGACAAGAGACAGTACACCGGAGCAGCCACCAGAGACAGTTATTGTTGTAAATGTTGATGATCCTGGAAAATAGCTGAGAGAGCGGGAGTCCAAGACCCATACCCATCAGTCAGAGCCCCTGTAGTTGCTCTCACTAGTGCAATGCAAAGACACAAAGTGGTCCACCAGCAAAGAGGAACTGGAAGGGGCTGCTATTCTAATCTGCTCTGAGTGCCAGACAAATTCAGACACATGCCTGCCATCTGTTGTGAATACAGGGAGCAGGTCAGATTCCTAGGGCTTTCTTGCTGAAGACACATACACACACAAATACATGCACACATTTACATGCACACCATCCCCTTGCTTAAAGACACAGTGTGCAACAGGGACTGCAAATCCTGACACGATAAGCAGTGACATTACACTACCCAGCACACACAAGTCAGGAGGAGGAGAGTAGCAGTCAGAAACAACCCCTGCTTAGGGGATGCAGACCACCTCAGATGCAGAACACCACAAGGAACCCAGAGCCCTAAGTATGTCTGATGGTATGGCAGGGACTGAGGACATGAGTGGTGGCTGGGCAAGTGGAAGTACCCAACATCCTTGGAAGTTCCTATGCCAGTGTGCTTCTTCCACTCAAGACTAGGGCTGTTGCTATTGGATCTTCTGGCCCAGCATGTGGCTCCTTGACCTCAAGGAGATTATGAACCACGCTCAAGTTTTTGTCATGAGCAGTGACCAAGATAAAGACTTTCTTAGCTACATGATTGACTTGAAGATCAGTGAGGGAGAGTGAGGGGATGTGGGTATGGGACTTGGTGGGGAGTTACAGGGATCATGTTATCTATGTTCATGTGATGTGAGAATGTGCAGAGGTTTTGTGGAAACTGTTAAGGCCTGCCTAGGAGGCAAGCTGAGGCACCCAGAAGGTTGCACCTTTACCCTCATCCTTGTCCTGGAAGGCGCAGGTGCGGAGCCATCCAAGGTCCAGCTGCAAGCTGATCTTTTCCTTTAGGGACAACTCCTACTTCTGGAACATGGTGATCATTAAGGAGTATTACTTTGACATCACTGGTAAGACATGGCTTCATGGAGGTGTAGGTGTGTAATGGGATGGATGATCCCCCTGCGGAATCCACCCCTGTGTTCCCTGTCTTTCTGCAGGATGTAGGGCACGTTATTCCACTCCACTCCACTGGTTCTTTGACTTTGGATGAGGAGCACCCAGCTGCAGGCTGGACATCAGGAGCCTTAAATTTCTCAACTGGTTGTCAGGCCACAACTGCCCAGAATCGAACAGGATTGCTGAGGTGGAGTTGCTTTGGGCCTGCATACAGTTGATGACTGATGTTGGAGTTCTTGAATGCTCACTAGAGTGTTCGGGCCTGGTCAGCCCTGGGCTGACCTTGCTTGTGTTGCCAGCAGATCGTTGGCGAAGACATGTGGGACAATCCTGTGATGTATTACCCTAGGAAGGAAGGTTCTGCCATGAGCGGTAACTGACAGAGACATATGTGGGGAGGGTGTCTGGAGGTGGGCCCTGAAGGGATAGCCGTATCGTGGCCAGGACACTGTCCTTTCCCAAATGGGGATGCTCAGGCTCATGCAAGCTGGCTGCAGAGCCAGATTTTGGGTCCTGCATGTAGCACATGACCTGCTGAGACTGGGGGCTTTGGAACTCAGTGTGTCCGTGAGTGAAGCAAGTCTCCCTCAGTGCAATAGTCCTAGGTGATACTACTAGAAAAGGGATGAATTAAGTATCTTTGTCAGAATCTTTTCCGTGGGTCAAGCCATTCCCCAGCCTCCTCTTACTCAATGAGTTTAAGATTGCCTGTGCCTTACACTCCCGCCCCTTACCCCAGGAAAGCCTATCATTAAAAGGGAATCCTGTCCAGTGTCCCAGTGCACCTGTGTGCTCACTTTGGGATCTTCTGTTAATTTACACATCCACCAATCGGCATCTCTCCACAACCACACCTGCTGCACTGGAAGCTGCTTCAGGCTGCCTTCGGAAAATACAGAAATGCTCAGGGAGGAGGTGGACAGGGAGCTCCAAAGGCAGGACATGGTGCCTCCTGACACCATCTCCAACAGTGCTGGATATGGTGCCTTCAGCTCCTGAAACACCTGTGTTCCCTGTATATGTTTGTGTCTCTGTATCAAGCCTATAATTTTATACACGTGCATGCTTGTGTCGCCTGTGTTTATGTGTGTATGTGTGTGTGCGTGTCTGGTCCAGGGAAAAAGCAGAGATGAAGGCAACAAGAGAGGAGATGCCAAGCAACCAGAAGAGGAGACAGAAGGCATCACAAATCTGAGGGTGGTTGCTCACTGTACCTCCACCGTGACCTTGTCCAGGATGGTAATGAGGAAAGGATGGCCAGTAATAACACAGGAACTTGGCTCCAGAAATCTGCAATTAGAAGAAATATAGAGACACGCTCACCATTTCTACCGTGTTGTAGTATGTGTTTGGACCAGGAAGAGCGAGTGCATGGTCTCTGGATTCACCCAGGCAAATCAGGTGGTGCAGGGCTTTAAAAGCACTTCCTGTGGAGCCCACAGTCTGTGCTGACATGAGCCGGCATGTGGAAATGGTGGATGTGGATACAGAGGACCTGGGATGGTTGAGGAGGTTAACGTCTTGCTGAGAAGGACAGAGACCTGAAGGAGAAAGAGGTACATATTGCCTGCTGCACTGGAGACTTGTTCCACACACATAAAAAGGAGACCCGGGTAAGTCCTGGACCAGGGCTGCCCAGGCTCAGCCCATCAGCCAGCACGCTCTCTCCATGAGGGTGGCACACACTGGCATGATGCCACAGAAAATGCAAGACATGCTAAGGTAGGTTGTCCATTCAAAACCACGGGCATCCTAAGAGAGACAAGGTGTGAGCGTGGCATGCCTCCAGGTGCTTCTAGTCTCCCTGGTAGTGCAGAAAGGCGAAGAAAGTGCATGTCTTGGTGTATGCGTGTGCTCCTCTGCAGGGGTGTGCCTATGAGGGAGGGAACAGGGAGGAAGCAAGGATGGTGGGCTCATTGCATGTCCCAAGGGACCTCAGGAGAGTGGGAGACAGGGAAGCCCCTGGGGGCAGTTCGGGGCCTGCTGGTTTTCAGGGTCTAGGGAAAGTCCTGCCAAATATATCCCATGGTTCAGGCTGAAAGCCCTGACGTAAATTCCTTCCTTCACCTGGGCCTTGCCTGTGGCTTTTGGGGCCTGAGGGGCAAAGGTGTGTGTCTGCATCTGAGAGAGGATTCCAGCAGTCTTGCTGGTGCAGGTTGTCTGATATTTTCAAAGGGGATTTGCACCATTTGAAACTCAGAGGGAAGCTGCGTCCAGATAGAAAAGCTGCTATCTGCCCAAGGGAGGCCTGAGCTATGGGCCCAGTAAGGGCAGGTTTCCCAGGTCATCATCTGTTTGGTGATTCCGTGGGCCAGGGTAGTAATAAACAGAAGTGACTACATGTGGAAATGCCACCTTATCTTTATGGCCTCAGGTTGCATGCCTTGTATCAGAAGTGGCCCTCTAACTATGTGCACCTTCCTCACAACATTTTTATTTATTTTTAAAGCTTCATAACTTTTTATTGAAATACTCATATAGAAAAATACATAAATCATGAGTGTACAGTTCAATGGATACTCACAAACTAAACACATGCACGAAATTAGCATCCAAATCAAGAAACAGAACATCACTGGCAACCCTGAAAACTCTCTTGTGTCTCTCCCAATCACCGCACTCCAAAGATAACTAGGATATATGACTGTCAACATATAGATTAGTTTTATCTCTTTTGGACCTTTACATGAATGGAATCATACAGCATGCATCTTTGTGTCTAGCTTACTTTACTTAACACTATACTTAATGAGACGAATCTGTTTTCCATGCAGCAATAGCTTGTTCATTCTTGGGCTACAGTTCGGGATCTTTCTTCAATCTAAATCTTGGCAAATTCATCTTCAAGAAGTATATTGGAGATGCCCAGCTGGAGTGTTTTATCATGTTCAACTTTCGCTTGAATTTCCATGTTTCAGTGAAGACAGTTTCTGCCTCTTTTTTTGGAACACTATTTCACAAGTCCTGATGTAGAAAATATTCCTGAGAGTCTGAATTTTCCTTCCCAAGAATCCTTTTTATATTATCTAATTACTCTCCCTGGGACCATGATATTTTTCCAATGATAGAAGACTATTATTGTTCCCTCTTAGTCATCTTTTTGGCAGTAGTGCCTTTCTTCTTGCTTTTGTAGAACAACGTCTAAATGTCTTTCTGCCTTCTGCCATCATGTTGAATTTTAGGGTCCAATCTATCAGCAAAATTCCAAGGACCATGTCCAGCCAATGGACACACACTGGGTTGTAAACAATCTTCATCTAAGGGAAGAATTTGTTTTTGTTTTTTTATTTTTTATATTTTTTTATTTATTTTACTTTACAATATTGTATTGGTTTTGCCAAACATAAACATGAATACTTCCAACACTGGATCACACAGAGGCCCATCACAGTCCCTGGGGGCCCTTGGAGGCTCGGGCATCTCTTTGGCATTTTCCTGCTAAAGGGAGATAGCACTTGGAAGCACAGGTAGACAGGTGCACATAGACGGCTACACAGATAGAAAGAACAGGGAGCCTCACTCAGAATGTTGTGGGCCCTAACGGGTGGTAGGCTAGCAAAAGGGACATGACATTGACCAGCAATGACCTAGATAGGTGCACACCAAGAAGACAGTTCTCCAAGTCAGCTGAGCCCAGACGTCCTTGTTTTCTGGTCCCCTGAAGGATTGCACAGACAATGGATCAGAATAGCCTGATTGGTACTGGGAAGCTGTCCAAGGTGATGGGAGAATGCAGAACGCAGGTGCCTGTCACTCAGCTGTCCAGGGCGAGTGTTTCCACCTGCCCAATTCTCTGCAGATCGGTCCCTGTCACGAGCAAATGCCAAAATTTTGTAGCCTTTGAGGCTAAATCACAGAGTTAGAAGTGTAACCTGACATGATCAACGAGCATGTGAAAGAAAATAACCAGCACCAAGAAATGTGGGTGGTTACCAAAACTCATGTTCCTGGAGAAGAAAGCTTGTACTTCTGCATACCTGCAAGTTTCCTGTCAGGGATATTAGTGTGCACACATGCATGTCTGTGCATATGTCCGCACAAATATGCCTGACAGTATGCTTGTGAATATGAAGTGTTGGAAGTGACCTAGCTAGGTGATGGAAGTTGGATAGCGAAAACATGAAAGCCATAGGGAAAGGTACATACTTAGTCCATCAGAAGCACTGGAGCCAGGGTACCAATGCGTGTTATCTCACTGAGTGAGCAGTTTCTAAGTGGAATCACAGTGGGTGACCCCACAGCCCCTTGGACATGCAGCTGCAAAGGCCTTTCCATCCTTCTCGAACACTGGGCATTCTTTCCCTGACCTTATCATGAGCATGAGCAACACTTGCCATTTATGTGAGGTTTCAGAAATGGACCAGCACGGCAGCATAGGCACTTGCTACCTGAATAGTCTTCCAGTCTGAAACATCACTCTTTGTACTCTTTGCAGAAAGCATATACAAGGGGTCAGGGCTATAGGATGGATGGCTTAGATTGATCCTGTTCCTGTTCCCAGCCCCAAAGGATTGGGTAACTGGGAAGGCTGGTACATGCTCTCAGATGGAGAACAGAGCTACTTGAAAGGGCCTCGATAGGGTAAATGGGCAGACATACATGTCTCCCGCACCAGTTAGTCACGGAACTTAACAGGGAGTTGTCCTTAGCGACTCACTGGCAGGAGTTTGAACAAGGTTCAGGGAGCTTCCCCATGCCAGCAGAGGATGCCCCATTTCTCCCGCTGTGAAAAGTGTGGCCAAGCCACCTCAGGCCTGTGTAGGTTCACGTCTGTCCAGTGAGGGAGGGAGGGTTACCCGACCCCTTCTGCAGTTCAGCAGTGACTGTCCACGGTTGGCTTTCAAGATTGAGAAAGCACTCTCCAAACCTGTGGACTAAAAATATCTGATCTCCCTTTGGTGCAACTCACTCAGGAGGAGTAGGGGCTTGCCTTCACTCTAAGGATAAGCTTCTCCTATGAGTGTTGGTGTCCATACAGTGGCAAAGGGCAACGGCACCACTTAAAGAGGTGGAGACACACAGACACCAGCCCTGGTACACACAAGGAAGGATTGCTCCAAACAGTGCTATGCCAAAGCAGAGACAAAGAGACAAAGAAAGAGCTCTGTACCCTAAGGTCCTGCTGTCCCTGAACAACGGAGATCAACGTGGCAAACGGTGGGGTTTTTCCCTACTCCCCTAGCATCCGGCCAGCAACAGTCTGTCTGTCCCATGGAGAAAAGTATCCAGCCACTTGGCACCCCTGTGTATCCTTTGGATACTCAGGGAGAGCTCCCAGTTATTGAAGGTCCTGTGGGACACAGGAGTGTGCTGTTTGGATTGTGGATCAGGAATGCGTGGTTGGAATTTCCAGATCCAGATCAATGACAACGCCTGAGGTAGCAGCAGATGCAAAACCTGCTAGTTCTATGGAACAGAATCTGGCCATGTAGTGGTGCTGGATCCCAGGAACCACGGAAGATGACATCCAGTCTAGGGGTGTGTCCATCGTGTGCTGTCCACTACCCTCTCGGCTGTTGGTCTAGATTTGAGTCAGCTGCCTGTGCGTGGCTCACAGCCTAGGGCCCCGCCTGTTTGGCTGGTGTCCCAGGGCCCGTTCACCCTGTCGTGGGCTGCCACCACCCATTTCTATAGTCTCAGGCCACCCCCCACACACACCAGCCATAGCCTCTGAACCATGCCCCACACTCCCCACACCAAAAATGCTAGTGGGACCCACAGGGTTACTGCACCCTGAGCCACCATTGCTCACCACTTGCTGTGGTGCTATTATGTCCTGTCCCTTAGCATCTGACCCAGGCTGGGGTCATGGCCAGAGCCAAGAGGAGTGTGAGAGGCGGTCAAAGGAATGCCGGAGCATCCTGAGACCCCGGACCTTCTTAGTTGTAAGCCTGGGTGCTCAGGGGGATGGGGCCCCGTGGCCTGTCCTGGTGATGCTGTGCTTGGCGGGGAAGTTGCAGCCACCAGCGGTCACACCAGGCAAAGATGCCACCCTCTTCAGAGTGAAGGCAGCAGAGGACGACAAGGCCCAGGCAGATGGAGACTTGGTTGCAGAGGACATCATTGAGGATGCGGAGGTTGTGCCGGATGAATAACAGAAACAGGGGTCTTCCCTGGAGCTGGAGGAGAAGACGGTGGAGGAGCAGTGCCAGGAAAGGCCTGGAGGCCCGAGTGAGCTCCCAGCACTAGATGTGCTGTAGGCACTGGCGACCCTGCAAGTGGGACTGAGCTCTGAGCCTGAGAAAACCTGCAGGGCCTACATTTGGTTCATGTGCAAGAGCCATGAGAGGAGGAAGCGTGACTTGGCTCAGAAGAGTACCATCATCCAGGGCATCCCTGGCTTCTGGGCCAAAGTGGTATCCTTTCTGCTACTCCTTGGGGTCTGCTGCTCAGGAGGAGGGGGAGGTGCAGTGGAAGGAGCTGGTGGAGGGGTGGAGGCAAGGGCGCAAGTTAGGTGCTGGTGGACCCTGAAGGAAGTGTGGTACTGGGCAATTGGCAGGCTCCAAAGGCCCAGTGAGTAGAGTCTGGGCAGGGCCACACCTGTAAGTGTCGCAGCCATGACTTTGTGTGTCTACTTCAGGCCTCCATCTGAGGAGGAATAGCCTCTAAGTCAGAAATGACCAGAGACAGTACACCAGAGCAGCCTTAGCTGACAGTTATTGTTGTAAAGGTGATTCCTTAGAATAACGAGAGGTGGTCCTGAAAGGAAAAGTTCAGCTTGCTGCATGACCGTGGATGGCTCGCACTACGTGTTGTGGGAGGATCATGTTATCCATGTTCCTACACTGTGAGAGTTTGGAGAGGCTTCATGGAAGCTGTTAATGCCTGCCTGGGAGGCAAGCTGAGGATCCTAGAAGCTTGCACCTTTTCCCTCCTCCCTATCCTAGCAGGTATAGGTGCGAGCCATCCACAGTCATGCAGCAAGCTGATCCTTTCCTTTCAGGACCACCTCTATTTCTTGAAAAGAGTGATCATTAAGGAGTATTACCTTGACATCACTGGTAAAATGTGAGTCCAGGAATGATGATTGTGGGTGTGCATTTGTGTGGAAGATCCACCTATGGGATCCACACCCATCTCCCCTCTCTTCCTGCAGGGTATAGGGGACATCGTTCCACTCCAGTTCATTGGCCCGGCACAACAGGGAGCACGAGCTGCAGGCTGGACACCAGGAGCCTTAACTTTCTCAACTGGTTGTCAGGCCACAACTGCCCAGAATCAAACAGGATTGCTGAGGTGGTATTGTTTTTGTCCTGCATACAGTTGATGATTGTTGTTGGAGTACTTGGGTGCTCGTGTGAAGGTTCGGATCCTGGTCAGCCCAGGGCTGACCTTGCTCAGCAGCAAAGTGTTGCCAGCAGATTATCAGCGAAGACGAGTGGGATGATCCCCTGAAGGACTACCCCAGGAGAGAAGATTCTTCCATGACAGAAATGCCTGTGGTGAAGGGGTCTGGAGATGGGCCATGAAGGGATAGTGTGTACTATCCGGGACACTATCCTTTCCCAAATGGGGATGCTCAGTCTCATGCAAGCTGGCTGTGAAAGCTGAATTTGGGCCATGCATGTAGCAGGTGGCCTGCTGAGACTGGGGCTTGGGGATTCAGTGTGTCTGTGACTGAAGCAAGTCCCCTCAAATCAGTTGTGGTTGCAGAGTGAGAGTCCTAGGTGATACTACTAGAGACAGGGTGAATTAAGTTTCTTTGTCAGAATCATCCTTCCATGGGTCCTGCCATCCCCTGGCCTCCTGTTGCTCACTGAGTTTGAGATTGCCTGCACCTTACACTCCCGCCCCTTACCCTGGGAAGGCCTATCATTGCAAGGGCGTCTTCTCCAGCATCCCAGTGCACCTGTGTGCTGACTTTGGGATCTTCTGTGGATTTCCACATCCGCCACTCAGTGGCCCAGCACCACCACACATGCTGCATTGGAAGAAGCTTCAGACTACCTTGGAAAAATATGGAAGAGCTCAGGGAGGAGGTGGACCGGAAGCCACAGGACAGGACATGGTGCCTACTGACTCCATCTCCGACATTGCAGCGACCAACCACCCTTCGACTGGGGACACCTCGTGCTTCCTCTTATGGTTGTTCAGCACCTGCTCTCCTGTCGCCTTCATATCTACATCTTCCTTGGGCCAGACACATGCACACACACACACACACACACACACACACACACACAGCCGACACAAACACATGTGTGTATACAAACGCATGCTCAGCATGGGGACACAAACACAAACAGGGAACACAGGCTCCTGAAATACCTTTGTTTCCTGTTTGGGTTTGTGTCCCCATGCTGAGCATATGTGTGTATACACACATGTGCTTGTGTCGGATGTGTTTGTGTGTGTGTGTGCATGTGTGTGTGTGTGTGTATGTGTGTGTCTGGCCTAGAGCAGACGCAGAGATGAAGACCAAATACAAAAACACTCTCACCATTTCTACCTTGCTATTGTGTTTGTTTGGACCGGGAAGAGGAGTTACATGGTCTGACGATTCACCCAGGACAAATCAGATGGGCTGGGACTTTGAAACCACTGGCTGTGGAGCCCTCAGTCTGTGGGCACAGGAGCCATTCTGTGGAAATGTGGACATGGCTACGGCAGGACTGGGATGGTGAGGAGGCTAAGGTCCTGCAGAGAAAGGCAGAAACCCAAAGGAGAATGAGGCACAGATTGTCAGCTGCACTGCAGTCTTGTTCCACACACGTGAGGAGAACCAGGAACATCCTGGGCCTGTGCTGCCCAGGGACAGCCCATCAGCCAGCACACTCTTTCCATGAGGGTGGCACACACTCACATTATGTGATGCACAACACAAGATGAGCTAAGGTAGGCTGTCCTTGGAGAGACAAAACCGTGATAAACCACAGGCATCCTTGGAGAGACAGGGTGCGAATGTGGCATGCCTCCAGGCACTTCCAGCCTCCCTGGCAGTGCAGGCAGACAAAGATAGTGCAGGGGTGGGTGTCCGTATGTGGCATTATGCCAGGATGTGCCTGTGAGGGAGGGAACAGAGAGGAAGCAAGAATGGTGGGCTTATTGCATGTCCCAAGGCACCTCTGGAGAGTGGGAGACAGGGAAGCCCCTGGGGTCAATTTGAAGCCTGCTGGTTTTCAGGGTCAGGGTCTAGGCAATAGCAGTCCTACCAAAGATAACCAACCCATGGCTCGTGCTGAAAGTCCTGATGTGAGTTCCTTCTTTCCTCTGGGGTCATGCCCCTGGTGTGGGTCTAGACGGACAAAGGAGCAAGGCTGCACCTGAGGGAGGATTCTGGCAGTCTTGCTGGAGCAGGTTCTCTGATTTTGTCTAGCGGATCTGCCCTTGGTGACACTCAGATGGATGCTGCCTTCCCAGTGACTGTCTTAGATGTCTTTGGGCCCAACCAAGGACAGGCTTCATTGGCACTTCAGCTCTGTGGGCAAGCAGGTATAGCTGATTGTATGAAGACCTACCTGGCCCTAATGAGAGCAACTGAAAGGGAGTCTTGGCATTTAGTAAATCAGTGAGGCATGGGTGGTTCAAGCACTCTTGGATCTGTCACAGAGTTAGAAGTGCAACCTGACATGATTGATGAGCAAGTGAAAGAAAACAGCCAGGACAAAGAAAGTCAGGTGCTTACTAAAACTCATGTTCTTGGAGAAGAAAGCCTGTACTTCTGCATATGTGCAAGTTTCCTCGCAGGGACATTAGTGTGTTCACGCATGTGTGTGCAGATGCATCTGCCAGTATGTTTATGAGTACGAGCTGTCAGAACTGGCCTAACCAGGTGATGGAAGTTGAATAGCAAAAACACAAAACCATAGGGAAAGCTACGCAGACTCTAGCTAGCAGAAGCACTGAAGCCAGGGTACTTACTGATCCCCGTTAACTCACTGAGTGAGCAAGTCCTGAGTGGAATCACAGTGGTACAGCAAGGATGCCTGGCAGAAAGGAGAGGCTGGAAGAAAGTGCCGGGGGGTGACCAGTGAGAGTGCAGAAGATCTGAGACACAGAACAGGTTGCAATCCCAGACACAGAAGCCATGGTGGGTAACCCCACAGCCCCTTGAACACCCGGATACAAGGGCCTTTCCATCCTTCCCAAGTGCCAGGCATACTTTCCCTGACCTTACCATGAGCATGAGCAACCCTTGCCTATTTTGTGTGGTTTCAGTGATGGACCAGAACTGCAGCATAAGCACCTGCTACCTGCTGTCTTCCAGTTTGAATCATCACTCTTTGTACTTTTTGCCAAACACATATATTGGGTATCAGGACTATAGGACGGATGGCTTAGCTTGATCCTCTTGCTGCTCCCAGCTCCACAGGCTTGGGTGACCGGGTAGGCTTGAATGTGTTCTCACATGGAGAACAGAACCGCTTTGAAAAGGCCTCGATAGGGTAAATAAGCAGCCGTGCATATTTCTGGCACCAGTGGGTCATGGAACTTAATGGGGAGCTGTCCTTACCATCTCCCTGGCAGGTATTTAAATAATGTTCAGGGAGTTCCCTCAGGCCCCAGGGCATGCCCCATTTCTCCATCTGTGCAAAGAGTGGCTAAGCCACCTGAGACCTTTGCAGCATTCACATCTGCAGCGAGGAAGAGACGGTTGCTCCGCACCTTCTGCAGTTCAGCAGTGACCACTCACTGTTGACTTTCAAGTTTGAGAAAGCACTCTCCGAATGTGTGGACTGACAAAGTCTGATCTCCCATGGGTGCAACTCACTAAGGAAGAGCAGGGCTTGCCTTCTCATATAAACTTCTCGTATGAGCACTGGTGTCCAGAGAGTGGCAGACAGCAAGAGCACCACTTAAAGAGATGGAGACAAACAGACACGAGCCCTTGGTACACACATGGAAGGATTGCCCAAAACAGTGCTATGCCAGAAGCAGAGATGAAGAGACACAGAGCCAGCTCTGTACCCTAAGGCTCTGGCGTCCCTGAACCGTGGAGATCAACTGTAGCCAATAGTGGGGTTTTTCCCTTCTCCCCTAGCATCCAGACAACAACAGGTTCTCTGTCCTATGGAGAAAAGTATCCAGCCACGTGGAGCCCCTGTTTATCCTTTGGATTCTCAGGGAGATTTCTCAGTTACTGAGGGTCCTGAGGGACACAGGAGTGTGCTGTTCAGACTGCAAAGCAGGAACCTGTCGTTGGAATTTCCAGAACCTGGTAAAGGACAGTGCCTGGGGTATCAGCAGATGCAAAACCCATTACCTCTCTGGAGCAGTATATGGTGTGCCATCAAACAGGAACCGTGGAAGATGCCCTATGTTTGAGGGGCATGTCCATAAGGGTGCCGCCCACCATGCTCTCGGCCATTGGATAGATTTGAGCCAGCAGCCTGTGCATGGCTCACAGCCTAGGGATCCACCTAGGGATCCGCCTATTCGGCTGATTTCCCCAGGGCCCCTTCACCATGTCCAGCACTGTCTGCCACCCCTTTCTTCAGCCTCAGGCCACTGGAAAAACACCAGCCCCCGCTTCCCTACCATCCTCCTTACTCCCCGCTCCCAAAGAGCTAGTGGGTCCCACTGGATTACTGAAACCTGAGCCGCATTTGCACACCACTTGTTGTGCTATTATGTCCCATCCCTTTGCATCTGCCCCAGCCTGGGGTCACGACCAGAGCCAAGAGGAATGTGAAAGGCCGTCAGAGGAATGCAGGAGCATCCTGGGACCCCAGACCTTCCTAGTTGTGATCCCCGGTTTCAGGGCCCTGGGGTTGGTGGCCTGCCATCCTGAGGCTTTGTGAGGCTGGGACCTTGCAGCCACTAGTTGTCATGCCAGGCAAAGGAGCCACCCTATGCAGGGTGGAGGCGGTGGTCGATGGTGAACCCCTGGTGGACAGAGACGTGGTGGTGATTAGGTGGTTGTTCCAGCTGCTTGTGGAAGAAGTCATTGAGGAGGTGGAGGTTGTGGCAGACGAGGAGCAGCAATACGGGTTCTCCCAGGAGCTGAAAAGACGGTGGGGGAGCAGGGCCAGGAAAGGCCCGGGAGCACTACTGAGCTTCCAGGGCAAGATGCGCTGCAGGCACTGGCTGCCCTGCTGGTGGAACTGAGCTCTGAGCATAAGAAAAACTGCAGGGCCTACTTCCAGTTCATGTGCAAGAACCAGCAGAGGAGGAAGCCTGACTTGGCTTGGAGGAGAGCCACCATCTGGGGCATCCCTTGCTCCTGGGCCATAGCTGTATCCTTTCTGCTTCTCTTTGAAGTCTACTGCTCAGGAAGAGGAGGAGGAGCAGGAACTTTTTCCCTCCTTCCTATCCTGACAGGTGCTGTTGTGGAGCCATCCATCGTCCCACTGCAAGTTGATATTTTCCTTTCAGGACTCCCCTACTTCTTGAACACAGTGACCACTAAGTAGAATTACCTTGACATCACTTGTAAAACGTGGTTGCTGTGGTGATGAGTGTGGGTGTGCAAGGTTGTGGATTGTCCACCTGGGGGATCCACACCCATCTCCCCTGTCTCTCTGTAGGGTACAGGGCACGTTGTTCCACTCCTGTCCACTGGTTCTGTGACTTTGAACGGGTAGCATCCAGCCGCAGTGTGGACAGCAGGAGCCTTAACTTTCTCGGCTGGTTGTCAGGTCACAACTGCTCAGAATCGAACAGGGTTGCTGAGGTGTGGTTGCTTTGGGCCTGAACACAGCAATTCATTTTGGGATTCTTGGCTGCTGGTTCACCTTGCTCATATTGCCAGCAGATTGTCAGCGAAGATGTTTGGGGTGATCCCCTGAAGTAGTACCCTGGGCAGGAAGGTTCTTCCATGAGAGTAACTGACAGAAACATGTGTGGAGATGGGGTCTGAACGCGGGCCCTGAAGGGACACTCGTGTGATACTACAGGGACACTGTCTTTTCCCAAATGGGATGCTCAGACTCATGCAAGAGCCTGAATTTGGGTTGTGCATGTAGCAGGTGCCCTCCTGAGACTGTCTATTTGGGGACTTGGTGTGTCCGTGAGTGAAGCAAGTCTCCATCAAATCAGCTGTGGTGGCAGCACCAGAGTCCAGGTGATACTACTAGAGGCAGTGTGTATTAAGTATCTTTGTCAGAATCATCCTTTGTGGGCCCTTTCATCCCCTGGCCTCCTGCTGCTCACTGAGTTTGAGATTGCCTGGGCACTTCACTCCTGCCCCTTACCCAGGGAACGCCTATCATTGAAAAGGTGTCCTCTCCAGGTTCCCAGTGCACCTGTGTGCTGACTTTGGGATCTTCTGTGTTTAAGGTCGGACTCCAGGGGCCATGATGGGCCGCCCCTCCTCTCCCTCCCACCGGCGAGAAAGTCCCTAATGGAGGATCCTCCCAGATGCCAGGGACCAATGACAGCACACTATGCCAGCTAAAGCCGCCCCACCCCAGCCGCATAGAGAAACCTATCAGTTCGCGACACCACGAACCAGCAGCCTATCCAAACCTCCATCCCCTAGCCCAGCCATCCCTCGCAATGTGCATATATAAACAAATTTCCAATGCGGTCCGGTCGCCCGGATTTCCTTGACCTGCCCCGCTCGGGTCTGGGAACCCTGCCCGGGAACGCTTTGCCGTTAAAGCCTGTTAAACATTTTTTGGTGTACCTGGTTGTCTTTTACCTAACACTGTGAATTTCCACATTCACCACTCAGTGTCTCACAACCACCAAACATGCTGCGCTGGAAGGAGCTTCAGGCTGCCTTGGGAACATATGGAAGAGTTCGTGGAGAAAGTGAACAGGGAGCCCCAAGGGCAGGACATGGTGCCTACTGTCGCCATCTCTGACATTGCTGGCCTCGGTCGTCTTCACCTCCTGAAACACCTATGCTCGTTGTTTGCATCTGTGTCCCCGTGCTGAGCATGTGTGTGTATACACACGTGTGCTTATTTATGCTGGCTGTGATTGTGTGTATGTGTATGCGTGTATGTGTGTGTGTGTGTCTGGCCAAGGGCAGAGGCAGAGATGAAGGTGCCAGGAGAGGAGGTGCTGAGCAACCAGAAGAGGAGTCATGAGGCGACCAAGGTGAAGGTGGTTTGTCGCCGTATCTCTGCATTGACCCTGCCCAGGATGGGAACGAGGAAAGGATGGCCAATGATAACTCCAGACTGTGGCTCCAGATATCTGCAGTTAGACCAGATACAAAACACACTCATCAGTCCTACCGTGTTGTTGTGTGTGTTTGGACCAGGAAGAGGGGGTTCATGGTCTAAGGGTTCACACAGAGCAAATCGTGTGGGGTGGGGCTTTGAAACCACTGCCTGTGGAGCCCTCAGTGTGTGGGGCTGTGTGCTGGCCTGTGGAAATGGTGGACGTGGCTATGGCAAGATCCGGGATGGTGAGGCTAAGGTCCTGCCAAGATGGGCAGAGAGCTTGAGGAGAAAGAGTCATAGATTGCCTGCTGCACTGGAGACTTGTTCCACACACATGTGAATAGGACAGCTGGGAAGGTCCTGGACCAGCGCTGCCCCAGATCAGCTCTGCAGCCAGCACATGACCTCCCTGAGGGTGGCACACACTGGCATGATATGACACAAAACATGAGACGTGCTAAAGTATGCTGTATCTGCAAAACCACAGGCATCCTAGGAGAGATATGGTCTGTAAGCGTGGCATGCCTCCAGGCACTTCCAGCCTGCCTCCCTGGCAGTGCCAAAAGGCGAGGAAAGCACAAGTGGGTTTACCTGTGTGATCTTCTGCCAGGATATGCCTGTGAGGGAGGGAACAGAGAAAAGACAAGGGCGGTGGGCAAACTGCATGTCCCAAGGGACCTCAGGGGAGTGGGAGACAGAGAAGCCCCTGGGGCAGTTCAGGGCCTGCTGGTTTTCAGGGTCCAGACTCTAGGCAATAGTGTTCCTGGCAAAGATACCCCATGGTCCGTGCTGAAAGTTCTGACATGAATTCTTTCTTTTCTTTGGGGTCTTGCCCCTGGCTTTGGGGGCCTTAAGGGCAAAGGTGCACATCTGCACCTGAAGGAGGATTCTGGTAGTCTTGCTCGAGCAGAATCTCTGATTGTGTTGTAGGGGATCTGCACCCAGGTGACACTCAGAGGGATGTTGCCTTCCAGGTGACCGTCTTGGATATCCCTGGGCCCAACTGGGCACTGGCTTCCTTGGCATGGGTGCTGTGTAGGGAAGCAGGGATGTGTGCCTGTAGGGAGTCCTACCTGGGCTTAATGAGAGCAACTGAAAGAGAGCCTTGGCATTTAGCAAATCACTGAGGCATGGGTCGTTCAAGCCCTCTTGGTTCATTTGAGATAGTAAAGCTGCTTTCTATCCAATGGAGGCATTAGCTCTGGGCCCAGAAACTGCAGGTTTCCCAGGGCATCATCTGTTGGGGGACTCTATGTGCATGGGTAGTGTTAAACAGAAAGGAAGACGTGTAGGGATGCCACCTTACTTTTATGGCCTCCAGTTCCATTCTTTGTATCGGAAGAGACCCTGTATCCATGTGTACCTTCTTCACAACCTTGGATCAGACCCAGGCCTATCACAGTTTCTGGGTGCTTTTGGAGGCTCAGGCGTTTCTGGCCTTTTCCTGCTACATGGAGATGGCACATGGGGGCACAGGAAATGGTACACACAGAAAGCTACACAGATAGGAAGAACAGGGGGCCTCATTCAGAATGTTGTGGGCTGTAAGGGGTGGTAGGCTAGCAAGAGGGGCACAGCATTGACAAGGAATGACCTAGATAGATGCACACCGAGAAAGCAGTTCTTCAAGTCAGCTGAGCTCAGAGGTCCTTGTTTTCTGGTCCCCTGAAGGAATGCACAGGCAATGGATCAGGCCAACGTGACTGGTACTGTGAAGCTGTCCAAGGTGATGGGAGAATGCAGAAGGCAAGCACATGTTATACAGCTGTTCATGGCAAGAACTTCCAACCCTGCCTGCTGCTCTTCAGGCCAGACCCTGTCAATAGCAAATGCCAAGATTTTGTAACCTTTGAGGAAAAGGCACAGAGTTAGAAGTGTAACATGACATGATAGATAAGCAAGTGAAAAAACAAGGACAAAGAATTGTGGGGGCTTACCAAAACTCATGTTCCTGAAAAAGAAAGCTTGTACTTCTGCATATGGACAAGTTTCCTCTCAGCGATGTTACTGTGTACACTTGCATGTTTGTGCACATGTGCCTGTAGAAATTTGAGTTCTTACCAAAATTCATGTTTCGGGAAAAGAAAGCTTGTACTTCTGCATATGGACAAGTTTCCTCTCAGGGATGTTACTGTGTACATGCGCATGTTTGTGCACATGTGCATGTAGAAACTTGAGTGCCTACCAAAATTCATCCTGGGAAAGAAAGCTTGTACTTCTGCATATGGACTGCTTTCCTCTCAGCGATGTTACTGAGTACACATGCATGTTTGTGCACATGTGCATGTAGAAATTTGAGTGCTTACCAAAATTCATGTTCCTGGAAAAGAAAGCTTGTACTTCTGCATATGGACAGGTTTCCTCTCAGTGATGTTACTGTGTACACATGTATGTTTTGGCACATTCGCGTTTAGAAATCCCTGCCAGTTCGCTTGTGAGTATGAGCTATTGCAACTGACCTAGCCAGGTGATGAAGTTGGACAGCGAAAACATGAAGTTCTTAGGGAATGGTACATTGTCTCTGGCCAGCAGAAGCACTGAAGCCAGGGAATCGCTCCCCGTTTTCTCACTGAGCAAACACGTTCCAAGTGGAATCACAGTTGTGCACCTAGGATGCTTGGCAGAAAGGAGAGGCAGGAGGAAAGAGCCTGGGGAGTGTGAAGACGAAAGTCCACTACACCTGCAGTTTATTAAAAGTAGAAAATGTACCTAATGAGCTGGGAGGACAAACTGTACTTAATTAATTGAGTTATCTAAGAGGATTTCCATCCAAACAGCCAAAAGTGCTTCCTGGTTTCTTCTTGCTGGTTGTAGTAAAACATGAAGGGAATTTTTTTTTTTAATGTTTAAGATAAAGATTATTAAAACAGGAGACAAAATTAGCTGATTTGGGAATTTTCCAGTCTTTTAAGATGACAGAAGATGTTAAAATTAATGTCCTCAAGCAAGATCATATCCAGGGCATTGAGATTAGGTGGTCTAAATATGACATTTTACACCACGGATAGGCCAGTTCTTCTTCATATTATTTTTTATAAACAAAGGTGTTCTAAAGATGAGTGTGACTGCAAAATTCTTTATTAAGCCTCCGAAAGCTGGAAGGGGATGCCTCATGGCATTATTTAGTCAGGCCAATACCCTCCAAAGAGTTTAGGGGTGTCACTCAGAGATCCTTTCAGTCACACAATAAGACTTCTACCAAGGTTCAGGGTGTTATCCCTCAGCTATCTCAGCAGAAAACCAAGACAGAGTAAGCCTTATTATGAAGACGTGTGATTGTGGCTTTGGAGTGGAGTGCTTTGCCATGAACACCAGTAAGAGTATCAGGAGACACACCAAGGTTTTAAGATAACATATTTAAGTTCAGCTCGGACTGAAAGGACCAGCAATAGTACAAAATAGGAGCTCTGGACTTCTACCTTCTACAAGCAGGAAGCAGGCTTGGGAGACTGTTTCATGTAACCATATATCTTTGCAATGGCATCATGTCAGGGGGTAGAATGAAAAAAATCAGAGACTGAAGCCTAGGAAGTTTCCAGGCCTTAAATACTAATCAAAGGACTGCCCGCAAGAACCCATGGGATTTCAGAACTGCTACTATTGACTCCCATCTCCCCTCCCCTTTCTGGAACAGGAGTGTCTATGAAGGTTATCTATGCCTGAACCACCACTGTATGTTGGCTGTGATAGGGAGCAGATTAACTCATCTCTTTTGTTCACACATCCTCAGGTCTAGAGGAACTACACTTGTGTAATTTGAACTGATGTGTTGGAGACTTGAGAGGCTCTTGGACTGCAAGGAGATCAAACCAGTCAATCCTAAAGTAAATCTCTCCTGCATATTCATTCGAAGGACTGATGCTGAAGCTGAAGCTCCAATACTTGGGCTATGTGATGCGAATAACTGTCTCATTGGAAAAGACCATGATGCAGAAAAAAATGAAGGTAGAAGGGGACAGCAGAGGATGGGATTGTTGGATAGCACCGTCGACTCAATGGACTTGAGTTTGAGCAAGCTCCTGGAGTTGATGGACAGGGAATGGACAGGGAAGCCTGCAGTGCTGCAGTCCACGGGGTTGCAAAGAATACGACACAACTGAGCACCAGAACACTTGAGATACTGTACACGTGGACCCTGATCCATAGCTGGACCTGACTTAGATGACAAGGTTCTGAACTTCAAGTTAATGCTATAACAGATAAATTGTTTAAAAGCATTGCCAGGAAAAGGCATTTTGGACATACACGCATGTAAACAATTTCTGGCCATGTGTGTACCACGTGGTTTTAAATTATGTCCACGGTTCCTTCCTTCTCCCCTTCACATGTGTGGTGGATTTAGTGGCTCACTTCTCATGTTAGAATATTGTAGAAATGAACAATCAAGCATCTGAGACTAGGTCATAAAAAGCACTGCAGCCTCCTTGCTCATCCTCTTGAAACACTCACTCTAGAAGCCAGCTTAGTCATATCTCGAGAACACTCAGGTAGCCCTTTAGAGAGGGCCATGTGAAAGAACCAAGGCTTTCTCCCAACAGCCAGCAAGCAAACTGGTTTCAACAGCTATGTGAGTAAGCCATCTTGGAAGGAAATCCACCAGCGCATGTCAAGGCTTCAGAGGATGGCAATCTCATGAGGCACTGAGCCACAACACTCAGTTGAATTACTCCTGGATTCCCAACTTTCAGCAGCAGTATGGAATAATATTGTTTTAAGCTGCTAGTTTTGGCTAATTGGTTATGCAGCACTAGTTCATTAATGCACTGCCAACTTTGGGCAATGTCTTTATTCAGGGCTGCCTGTCCAACTAGTCCAATCTAATCCAGAATCTGCTACTTCAGTTTAGAAAACATAGCCCACCCTTGATTTGACCACCCTCAGTATCAGATCAAATATCATTTCACTCACCTGAATATCTTATCAGCCTTGCCTAGCCTCAGCAATGATCCTCTCAGTTGAGCCAGAATCCACCCTCACCCTTATAGTCCTCTTAATAAGTTTCCATCCACTGACACCCATTCTGTTATTGTTGTCCATTGCTTTTCAGTCTCCCATCTCTGTTTGCAATCCCATGGACCCACCCTGTTCCTTAGCTATAAATCCCCCTCCTGGAGTCACACATAAGCTCAATCTCTCTCCCATAAATCCCCACTGTAGTACTCTTACCTTGAAGAAAGTTTTTCTTACCACCTTTCGTAAGTGTTATGAATAATTTTTTAACATTCCCAAGTTATGTTAGTAAGCATTATTATCAAAGGAATATAGTTCCAAGTTCTGTTAGTAAGGATTATTCTCAAAGGAATATAGTTTTATATCTTTATTCTTTATAATATATTCATTTGGGGAAACAAATTTCTAGAATTAAAGCATTTCATATTTTTACCATACAAACAGAAAATATCTTTGAAAATACATTTACATATCTTAAAACATGTAGTAATCTGAAAAGGATGCATATATAGACATGTCAGTCTATATACACACATACCCTCAGAGCTCCAAGGAAAACTTAATTCTCAGTAAACAATAAATGAAAACATTCAGCCTGAAAATAGTGAACTCTTTGGAATCAACTTGCCAAAAATCTTAGACAATGAAATTTTAATTAAAAAACATGTATACATAAAAATATTTGGGATTCAGACAAAATTGCTAAATAAAGATAGGTCAACCCCTAAACCGTCTATGGAAAAACAAAAGAAAAGAAATCCTCAGTATCATGTAATAACCTATCATGGAAAAGAACCTACAAAAGAATAGATGCGTATCTGCATAACTAAATCACTCTGATATACATCTGAAATTCAACACTGTAAATCTATTTACTGGAAAAAATTGTAAAGAAAGCTTCTAAAATACAGAGTTATAAAGAAAAAAAAATCCTAAAGAATGCAGAAAGTATATATGAATTGAAACAAAAATAGAAAAAAACACAAAAATAAAGCTTGTTGGGATAATAAGACAAGAGCTGCTTCTTGGAAAAAGAAAATCAGAAACATTGATACAACTGTGGCAAATCTAATAAGGGGACAGGGAGGTTAATTCCAATACTAGAAATGAGGAACGAAATGGGATTCTGAGAGGATAACATTCAACTCTGAGTGGAATTACTTTTGTTTCAGAAAGGTCCAGTCAAGCAACAACCTGGGGAAAGAAAGGGAAGGAAAGAAAGAGGAAGAGAGACAAGGGAAGATAGCAAGAAAAAGAAAGGAAAGGAGAAGGAAGGAATAGTAAATGTCTCAACAAATGTTGTAAACTATCCAATAAAACAATTCTCTTCAAGATTTAAAAGCAGAAACGGAAATTTATTAAGCTAGATACTCATTGCTTTTGATGGTACTCAGAACAAGAAAGCCCATTTACACATCACTGTTTAGAAGTTTAGAACTGGCCAACACAATACGATTATTTAAAAAAATAAAAATATGCCATGTTATTTGTAAAAAGACAGCAGAAATAAATACTAATTTTACTTATAAAGTTTTGGCAACATTAATAAAATAATAAATTTTACCTGAAAGAACAAGCAAAGCAGACAAGGAAATTCACAAAGGGCAGTAACAAAATAGTAATCTTGACAAATCTTCAATATATTTGTAAAGAAAACAAAGTGTCATTGTGTGAACAAAATATAGAGGTATCAATAGAAAAACAGAGGAAGCTCCTGAAAGAACTCAACTCACTATTAACTATCTTTGATTTGCAGGCACGGAAACTGACTCAAGTTAATTCTAAGAAGCAAAGCCCTGATGTTATTATCTCTTCCTTTTTCTTTTTTCTTTCTTTTTTTTCTTTGTGAAAATTTAGGAAATTTAGGCTGGAGAGGGAAGAAGAGGATAGAGACTTCAAGTGCCTTTAAGGAGGAGGAGGAAACAGAGGGGGTTGGAGATTTGATTGTGTTATTTGAACAGCATTGGTGAAGCTCAAACAAGGGAGGTAGCAAGCCATGCAGGCCTGCGGGAAGAGCATTTCCAGAAGAACAGCACTTGCAGTCTTGGGATCGGGAAGAAATGGAATTTGATGGGGGGAAACCAAGGCCAGTGTTGTCAAAAAGAGTACATTAGTGGGGAAAATAGTAGAGTAGAAGGACCGAGAATGGAAGAGAGGAGCAGTCAGGGACCTATTGCAGGAACCTTTTAATTTGGCAATAAATACAACTTGTAGTCCTTAGGAGCATACTTCACAGCAACTAACAGCAACAGTGTTGATAATACTAGGCAACAATAAAAACACATAACTAAAACATTTCGTATTTTTACTATAGAAATCGAAGAAAGGAGATAAGAATGCAATAGTCTGCATACTTATTGATACAGAGAGTTTTCACCTGAGACCAGAACACACACACACACACTCTTGATACAACTAAAAGTGGTTTCAGCTGACACTTAGCAAAGTGCTTTGGCCCAAGTAAACTAACTGGAAAGGCCTAGTAAAATATTCACAGGGCAAATAAATCAATAAAGCTTTGAGTAAATAAATGCAATTTATTTGAATTTGAATTTACACTCAGGAAATTACCTAAAATGGAGACAATAGATTCACTACAGATTAATCATCTGTAGTCCTTCCTCTTCAGTTCTGAGAGGGATGCTAACCCCTTGGTGATTATCACTTTCCAGCATTTTGTGAAAGCTTAGAGGACTTAAATAAATTGAGGAGAGGGGAGAGTGGGGAGAGACAAAGAGGAGGAGAAAGGAAGAGGAAACGGAGAGATTGCTCCTGGCACAGGTCTACAGACAGGATGCCAACTTCCTTGAATGGTGCACAGAGATTGCTAGGTATCTGTGCCAGAAGTGGAGAAAGGGTGACATTCAACTCCAGGAGGAGACTCAACTCCAAGAACCTATGGAGGCAGCCAAGTGTGCTGATGTTCAGGAACCAATACTTAGAGGGTACCCCACAGGTCTGTGAAAGAGCCCTTGGAGACCACAAGAAAAAAGGTTTCCACAAGTATAATCACAGATTAGATGGTTGGATAGATTAGAGGAAGGATAACTCTATGACCTGATAATTACTGAAATACATGAGACAATTCTTGCACTCAGACTGTGTCAAGAAAGACTGAAACTCAATTAGTTTGATACAATGGGAAATTACACACCCAAAGAATTAGCTGTTAACTGAACTACATTTGTGTCCAAGGCAAGATAAAATACAAAACTGAAATCTTCACACGTTCAACTAGGGTAAGACACATGTAACTGGAAAAGGTAAGGAAAAGTTCTAAAAAGGGTTTAATCACCCTGGACTATTTGTATCCACTATATTTACTATTCGTGGACAACTCCATTGTAGCTTAAGGGTAAGAGAACTCAATTTACCCCCATTCAAAAACTGAACAGATTTCCTGTGTTTGATACTTTTCAGTTAAAACTATGGGTTCAGCACAAATCAAAGTGGATGTCAAGGCTCTTTTTCCTTTGGGAATTTTAACTTGCTTTACTACTGTGTGTGACACAGATATGGCTACCTCATTGTGACTATAGGAAAGGGGATGGAATGAATCAAATTCCCCTTTTGATCACTAAACAGGAGGTCCACAGACACCACATCTCATTCTATTAACTATCTCTGCTTCTCCAACTGCAGTCAATGATACACAGGGCCTGCCTGATGCTTGCAAGGGTCTCTCACCAAACACAGGCATTTTAACGGTTGGCTTCCTTGAGATGTCCCTGGGCTAGGTAAAAACACTCTGAGACAGGGTTCCTTCTACCTTGGCTCTATGCCTGGAGTGAATGTATGCCTCTTCCTCTGCTGGGGCAAGAAGCCACAGCTCTTCACTGATTAAATCCCATGTCTGGTGCAAACTCACATCACAGCTTCTCCATCAACTTCTCCACTGCACGCTTTCAGAGCCAGGTTATCTTAGATCAGCACAAGAGGCACTTCAGAGAGTGACATTCAAATCTGGCTATATAGTTGATACTGAGATCTTCAAGGCATGAAAACAGTTGAAAATTACGTTGCTAAAACACTCTACAGATTATAGTAGAGCTTTCGAACTTACAAGTAACATGAAATACCAAAATAGGTTCTTACTTTTCCTTTCTCCAATTCTCTCATTCTCTCTCTCTCACACACACATGCACACATCCTTTTTACGTTAAGACAATTATATGAAAAACAGATAATAGATTTTTAAATAACATCTCAATATGCAGATCAAACAAAACTGTACTTCCTCTATTTAAAACAAAAACACATAAATTACCCATTGGTTTCTCTATATTTGATATTATTGAATAATGTTATAATTTGATTTTTTTTGTTGTTTTTAATGGAGTTTTTAACTTTGACTGAAATACTTGCTTCAGACGTACTGAAAGTAGAATTAATTTTTCTTTTCTTTTTTTGACCTCCTACTTTTAGATTTGGGGGGTGATGATTCAGAATCAGATGTGTTCACAGTAATGGATGCTACTTCCACCAATCCTGGTTGAAGGGGTTCCAGTGATACCTGAATAACAATTTTTGTTTCAGGAGGTAATCCTTCTAGCTGCTTAGGCTTCTTAAACATTTGATGATATTGGGTCTTGTGCTCCCTTTTCTCTTTGAAAGTTAAAAACTGTAGCTGACATTTGGAACACTGGTGAAAACTCTTTTCCAGTGCCCTCTATAATGAAGTCTGTAGGGTGCTGCAGTTTTAAAAATTTTGAGACAAAACGGGCAAAGTAAATTCTTAGTGTTACCATGGTATGCTCTGAAATGTGCATCCACATCTGCAAAAAATGATGATCTGTAACTGCAAACCTGGCATACATAGGGCATTTCACCAGGCTTATGATTGTCTTTCATGTGCTCTAAGAGAACCTGATCTGTCTCAAAGGACAACTCACAGATGTGACAGACTGCGGAGGGCTCCTGGGGAGTGTGGACACTTTCAATGTGACACTGCAGCTGGAAGGGAGTAGAAAACTGGCGAAGGCAATGCTGGTAGGTGGTGTGGTTTTTCCAGCTGTCACCTCTCTGCCTCTCAAGTTCCAAATGGTGCTCCATGTGATTCATAAGCTTGACATTTTTTAGAACTTTCAAGCAGCTGAGGCATTTAAACGCTGTGTGGGTCTTCGGTTCTGGCTGCCCAACTCCTCTATGCTCTCCATAGTAGAAGTCACGAAGTAACACAAACAGATTTCCTTCTGTGGGATCAACGGTCTTGTTTGGACTTGCTAAACTTGGAAAATCAGTTTTTGTCAGTCCATCTTCTCCTAAAGGTCTTACAGGCTTGCAATGAACATTGTCCTTTGGAAAAGGTGTTGGACAAGGTTCTCCATTCTGAACATGGCTTAGTGAGGTATGGACACAGTCTGGTGTGCTTTGCTGAGTGGTCACTGTATGAAAAAAACCTGACGGGGAAAAACCTAAAGAATGTTCCCCTACAATGCCATCACTGAGTTTAGGCCTTCTGGGATTTCTGCGATTTGTTTCACAAGGGAAAGTCGCTTTGATACATGAGGACTTTTAGTCATATCTCCTGCAGAAACTGCTGTTTCTACTGGATGCTGCAATGAACTTGTGAAGGTAATCAAAGAAGAACATAACTCCTTTGGAAAGCTATTAGGCACTATTTGTGGTGAAATATTTTTATAATCAGCTTGAGACAAAGGTTCAATAATAACAGGACCCGAAAAACCCTCCCTTTAGCCGTCAGGCACTGCTTTGGCTGAACCACGCTCCAGTCCTTACCGGTCCCCGTTGACGGAAGAGACAGAACTGCCTGCAGCTCACCTGCCCTAAGCAGTTCCCGGATTAAGCCTGAAGAGGCGAGCCTGAGGGGATGTGGCCTCCTCAGGTCTGGGGCACCGCCTCAGCTACCCCTACAGGCGTGCGGGCTGCCTCCGATGATTGGCTGCCAGGTGTCGGCGCCTGCAATCTGATTGGCCGCGAGGCCGAGTTGGGCGCATGCACTGGGGATGCCTTCCCCCCACCCCCACAACCCCCCACCCCGTAAAAGCACCCACTGTGGGCGTGGTCAGGCTGAATCTGAATCTCAAGGGTCTTGGGTCGAGATTTGCTCAGCTCACCATCGGGAAGAAAGAAAAAACAGATGGCACAGTCGCCAGGGCACAGGGCTGAGAACGGCCTCCGAGTCTACCAGGAGACTCCAGTGATGGTGTCCAGCACTCACAGCCCTCAGGGGTGACTTCCTTTAAGCAAGTTCTTTGCTTAAGGAACTTCACCGTACAGTGGATCTTGACGCCCCTCCTCCTGGAATTACATTTCAATCAAGGCAGGGCAGCCTGCCCCTTTTTTTGCACTGTCTATTGTGAGCTAAGAATAAGCTTTACTTTTTCTCCCCCTCCTTCTCCTCCTCCTCCTCCCCCTCCTCCTCCTCCCCCTTCTTCTCCTCCTCCTCCTTTCTTCCCTTTTTTTTTTTTTTTTAATTTTAGAGCTTTCCAGTTTTAATGGCTGAGGAAAACCTAAAAGAATTTTGTTTTCTGACGTGAAAATTGTGTGAAATTCAATTTTCGGAGTCCTTAAAGTTGGAACAGGGACTTGACAGTTTCTTTGGTTATTATCCATGGCTGAAAACTTAATTAATCGCCAATGATCATATTCACAAAGCCTAACATATTTCTTTTTTGGCCCTTTACAGAGTGTTTTTCAAATGCCCTGTTCTGCTGGAAGTCTCCTTGTAGACTGTTGAGATCTCCTATGGGAGGATAAAGTTTTGATTTTGTTACATTAGTTTCTTCTCTGTTATATTCATTTTTCATTCTTTAGTAATTTCATTCCTTCATATCGCTATAAGTTTGTTCTGTTGCTCATCTTTACAGCTTTTTGAGATAACTATTTGTAACTCTCATTTCTCTTGTATCTAATGCTATAAATTTACCTTAATTTGTTGTTGTTGTTCAGTCCCTCAGTCATGTTGGACTCTTTGCAACGCCATGGACTGCATGCAGCACACCAGGCTTCCCTGTCCTTCACTGTCTCCTGGAGTTTGCTCAAATTCATGTCCACTGAGTTGGTGATACCATCCAAACATCTCATCCTTTGCCGCCCACTTCTTCTCCTGCCCTCAGTCTTTCCCAGCATCAAGGTGGTTTCCAATGAGTTGGCTTTTCCCATCAGGTGGCCAAACTATTAGATCGTCAGATTCAGCATCAGTCCTTCCAGTGAATATTCAGAGTTGATTGCCTTAGGATTAACTGGTTGGATCTTGCTATCCAAGGGACTCTCAAGAGTCATCTCCAACACCACAATTCAAAAGCATCAGTTCTTCAGCACTCCACCTTCTTTATGGTCCAGCTCTCACACCCATACATGACTGCCAGAAAAACCATAGCTGTGACTAGGTGGACTTTGTCAGCAAAGAAATGTCTCTGCTTTTTAATATGCTGTCTAGGTGTGTCATAGCTTTTCTTCCAAGGGCCGCATAGCTTTTAAGCTCATGGCTGCATTCACCATCCACAATCATTTTGGACCCCAAGAAAATAAAGTCTGTTACTGTTTCCATTGTTTCTCCGTACAAATTTAACTATGTCCCACAATTGTTGCTGAATACAATGTTCATTATCATTCACTTCCAAGTATATCCTAATATTCCCTTCTAAAGACAAGACTATATATTGCATGGGTTCTCTGGTCACGCAACTGGTAAATCACTTTCCAGCCAATGCAGGAGACACAAGAGGCCTGGGTTCGATCCCGGGTCAGGAGGATCCCCTGGAGAAAATAATGGCAATCTGCTCCAGGATCCTTGCATGAAAATTCCATAGAGATATATATTATGTATTAATATAGTTATTTATATTTTCCAAGTGAATGGCATTTTAAAAGATGTTTCTTGGTCAATTTCTCATTATTGCATCATAGTCAGATGACACAGTCTAAATATTACTGATCCTTTGTATTTGAAGATTTCCATTCAGTTAAGTATACCGTACTTCAGATTTCCATCTCAGTGAAGTCAAGATTAAGTGGGTGTTATATAGAGAAAATACTTGCAATGTCTAAAATGTATATATGTGAAATGACATCCTTTATGCTTCACAGTTATGCCAGCATCTTTCAGTAGGGTACCCTTAACTAAGTTCCAGGGTTTTCTCAAATTTTTCCAGTTTTTCCACAAATGTTCTTTCCCACTTTCATATTCTCATATAGGATACTGACCTGCATGAGAATATATAGCAAAAAGCTATAGATACCTCCCTTAGCTTACTCTGGTCTATAGCAGTTTCTTAAACTTTCCTTGTTTTTCATGACTTTTGACAGTTTTCAGGAGTCCTTCAGGGACAGGTATTTTGCAGAATGACTCTCTATACGGGTTTGGTATGTTTCTCCTGATTGCCCTGGGGTTTATATAATTTTAGAACTATACCTCCAAGGCAAAATATCTTTCTCATCACTTCCCATCAAGGATTCATGCTATCAATATGACTTACTGCTAGTTCCTCTGCTATAAAGTTGTCTCCTTCCTACTGACATATTCTGTTCTTGGAAAAAAGCCACTAAACACAGCCTACATTTAGGGAGGGGCATGGAATCTCATCTTGAGGACAATATCTAAGAGATGCACAAATTACTGAGTATACAAGTTAATGGAAACTCATTTATAAGGAAGATCTGGTTCTTCTAGGCATATCTTTTAATTTTAAATTAATTAAAGTAAAGATTTAATAGGTTTCCCAATTGATGCTAGTGGTAAAGTACCTGCCTGCCAATACAGGAGATGTAAATGATGTGGGTTCAACCCCTGGGTCAGGAAGAACCCCTGGAAAGGGAAATGGCAACCCACTCCAGTATTATTGTCTGGAGAATCCCAGGGACAGAGGAGCCTGGTGCACTACACTGATGGGGTCTCAAAGAGTTGGACAGACTGAAGCGGCTGAACACACGCAAAGATTTAATACCTCAGTCACACTGGCTACATTTTAACATTTGCAAAGTGGCATATTAGACAAGGACATAGAAAATATTTTTATTGAGAGTTCCTTAGTGATCCAGTTGTTAGAGATTTGTGCTCCTACTGCAGGGGCCAGAGAGTCAATCCCTGGTTGAAGATCTAAGGTCCCTTAATCCTCACAGCAAGGCCAAACAAACAAACAAACACACAAACATACAAACAAAAACCCTGCCAGATGAACACTCCATCTGATAATTTAGATAAAGAATATAAACAGAACATCTCACAGAAAAGAAACATAAGCATTCGTATATGTGAAAAGCTGATCACCCTTATTAGGGAATACATGTAACAATTATTAAAAAAAATTTTTTCTATTGCTGCAGAAATGTCTCTGACTAGCACTGACTTAGGTCATTGTTTTGCCAACCTGTCTTCTTTTCAAATGTAGTGCATATTAACACATGAAACTGCTTTAGCTCTGTCTCAATAATTTGCTATTTTCACTACCATTCAGTTCAATAGTGTTTTTTCCCATAACAATTTCTCTTAGGAGCAATAAGTTATTTAGGTTCAGAAGCAGGAGAAGGAAGAGCCTAAACCACAACATTAAAGAGGCTTGTGAATTACAGACATGCCACTTTTGCACTTTGGGTTCCTGGCAATCCTTACTCTATCCTCAGCCTGTTTGCAGTGATATTGCTTCGTTTTCAAACTTTGGGAGTTCTGTACTCCTCAGTTATCTTTCTGGGTTTTTGTTTGGTCATGCCACAGAACCTGTGGGTTCTTAGTTTCAATACCAGGTGTTGAACCATGGCCATTGACAGTGAAAGCATCAAGTCCTAACCACTGAACCAACAGGGATTTCTCATATCTTTTTCTTTCTTTCTTTCAAATATTTATTCATTTACTTGCTGTGCTTGTTTTTAGTTCCAGCACAAGGACCCTTCAATCTTCATTGTAGCATGTGGCAGCAGGAATTTTAATTGTCACATGTGGTAGTTTTAGTTGCAGTATGTGGGATCTAATGCCCCGACCAGGGAATGAACTTGGACGCCCTAATCTGGGAGCACCGAGTATTTCCACCAGACTACAGGGATGTCCTTCCCATGACTGAACCCAGGTCTCCCACATTGCAAGTGAATTCCTTACTGTCTGCACCACCATAGCTTTGACTATAAGAATTTTGGTCAGCAGAGTGATGCCTCAGCTTTTTTTTTTCTTTTTCTTTCTTTCTTTCTTTCTTTCTTTCTTTCTTTCTTTCTTTCTTTCTTTCTTTCTTTCTTTCTTTCTTTCTTTCTCTCTCTCTCTCTCTCTCTCTCTCTCTCTCTCTCTGTCTCTCTCTCTGTCTCTCTCTCTGTGTGTGTCTCTCTCTCTCTCTCTTTCTTTCTTTCTTTCTTTCTTTCTTTCTTTCTTTCTTTCTTTCTTTCTTTCTTTTTTAATGCTGTCTATGTTTGTCACAGCTTTTCTTCCAAGGAGCTAGCTTCCTTTAATTTTGTGGCTACATTCACCATCCACAGTGATTTTGGAATCCAAGAAAATAAAATCTGCTGTTATTTTCAATTGTTCACCATTTCTTTGCCATAAAATGATGGGACCAGATGTTTTGAACTTCATTTTTTGAAATTTGAGTTTTAAGCCAGTCTTTCACCCTCCTCTTTTGTCACCATCAAGAGGCTCTTCACTTTCTGCCCTTAGGGTGACATCATCTGCATATCTGAGGTTGTCGCTGTTTCTCCAGCAATCTTGATTCCAGATTGTGCTTCATCCGGCCCAGTGTTTTTCATGATGTCCTCTGCATTTAAGTTAAATAGGCAGGGCAATAGTATATAATCCTGATGTACTCCTTTCTCTATTTGGAACCAGTCACTTCTTCCATGTCCAGTTCCAACTGTTGCTTCTTGACCTGCATACAGATTTCTCAGGAGGCAGGTCAGATGGTCTGGTATTCCCATCTCTTTAAGAATTTTCCAGAGTTTGTTGTGGTTCACACAGGCGAAGGTCTCATCACTTCATGGAAAATAGATGAAGAAAAAATGAAAACTGACAGAATTTATTTTCTTGAGCTCCAAAATCACTGCAGATGGTGACTGCAGCCACAAAATTAAAAGATGCTTGCTCCTTGGAAGAAAAGCTGTGACAAATCTAGACAGCATATGAAAAAGCAGAGACATTACTTTGCCAACAAAGGCCGTGTAGTCCAGGCTATTGTTCTCCCACTAGTCATGTATGGATGTGAGAGTTGGAGCATAAAGATGGCTGAGCACCAAAGAATTGATGCTTTTGAAGTGTGGTGTTGGTGAAGATTCCTGAGTGTCTGTTGGACTGGCAGGGAGATCAAGCCAGTCAGTCCTATAGGAAATCATCAATGAATAGTCACTGTAAGGAATGATACTGAATGTGAAGCTCTGATACTTTGACCACCTTATGGGGAGAGCTGACTCATTAGAATACACCCTAATGCCAGAAAAGTTTGAAAGAAGGAGGAAGGGATGACAGAGAATGAGATGGTTGGATGGCATCACACACTCAACGGACTTGAGCTTGAGCAAGCTCCAGGAGACGGTGAAGGACAGAGAAGCCTGGTGTCTGCAGTCCATGGGATCGCAAAGAGTGAACACGATTGCCCAACAACAAATTATTATTTGTCTTGCTTGATGTTTTTCTTGTTTCTGCAGTTTTTCACTTCTAATTAAATTTGTTCTTTGAAATTCATGGAAGGTCTAGGACCAGAAATGTTTCTACAAATAAGGGAGGACGTTGGTGGGGGTTGAGCAGGGGATGGTCTATCGCTGGGAAAGCCCTGCAGGGTCCTGCTCAGTTATATGATGAAACAGACTGACAATGCCAAGTGTTCAATAGAAATGGAAATGCCAGTACTGTTAGTGGAAATACACATTGCTTCAATCAGTTTCAAAAAAGCATTTGACTGTACCTGCATGTTAGAATGGCTGAGTCAGTAACATCTGCCTGCAATGGAGGAGACCTTGGTTTGAACCCTGGGTCAGGAAAATCCTCTGGAGAAGAAAATAGCAACCCATTGTTGCATTCTTGCCTGGGAAATCCTATGGACAGTGGAGCCTGGTTGGATAGTCTATGGGGTTGTAACAGTTAAATACCACTTAGCAACTAAACCACTACCACATGCATTGTCAGAAAAGCTTATGTCTACACATATAGATTTAGCTATCCTAGAGAAATTACAATGAAAGACACAAAAACGTTCATAGGCAGCTTATTCAAGAAGGAAAAAATAAGAGCCTTAAATTTCAGGCACAGTAAAATGGACATATAAGACTATGCCAACTCATCTGAGGGAATTCTACCAAGCAATCAAAAAAGAGTGTTCCACAGCTACATACAATAAGAATGCATCTCACTTATTTAAAGGAAAACCAAGGACAGGGGAACAGATAGTCTATTGTGTTATTCTATTTATTTAAAATTTGAAACAAAGGAAAATGAATCCCTGGTGCTAGAGGTCAGAGAAGTGGTTACTTTGAGGGGCAGAGAGTGGCCAGTAAGGAATATGGAGATTTCAAAGCTACTTGATAGTAGAGAGAGGAAACAAATACAATCTCAGTTACAGTAAAGCCAGACTTTATTTACTTGGGCTCCAAAGTAACCGTAGATGGTTCCTGATGCCATGAAATTAAAAGATGCTCACTCCTTGGAAGAAAAGTTGTGACAAAGTTAGACAGTGTATTAAAAGAAAGAGACATTACTTTGCCAACAAATGTCCATAAAGTCAAAGCTATGGTGTTTCCAGTAGTCAGGTACAGATGGAGGAGCTGCACCATAAAGAAGCCTGAGTGCTGAAGAATTGATCTTTTCAAACTGTGGTGTTGGAGAATGGAGAAGACTCTTGAGAGTCCCTTGAACTGCAAGGAGATCCAAGCAGTCAATCCTAAGGGAAATCAACCCTGAATCTTCAGTGGAAAAACTGATGCTGAAGCTCCAATACTTTGGCCTCCTGAAGGGAAGAGTCAACTCATTGGGAAAACAAAACAAAACAAAACCCTTGATCCTGGGAAATACTGAAGGCAGCAGCAGAAGGCATGACAGAGGATGAGATGGTTGGGTGGCATCAGCAACCCAACAGAATGAGTTTGAGCAAGCTTCAGGGGATGGTGATGGACAGGGAAGCGTGGCATACAGAAGTTCATAGGGTCACAGGGAGTCAGACATGACTGAGCAACTGAACAACAAAAGCCAGGCAGGGTCTTTATGTACAGCTGGCTGAACCTCAATGGGGCTTTTCAGAATTTCTGGAGGTGGGTAGAAAATAATTTTTCAGCCAGATCTCTTGCTGCAACATGTCTGGAATATTTCGTGTTTGTAGTCAATCTTTTTTGTGTTTTTTTTCTGTGTGGCACTTGGGAGTCAGTGTTCCTCACAATGATGGATGGTGTCTCTCTCAGTCCCAGCTGAACTGAACTTTGGATCATGACCTCTGTTTCAGGAGGTAACCCTCGCAAGTGCTCTGGCTTTTGGAATGACCGATGATTCTTGGTTTGGTTCTCTGTCTTTTCCTTCACGTTCAAACTTTGTAGCCAGCACTCGCAACATGGAAAGACCCTCCTGTTCCAGTTCCTCTGAGCGTGATTTACAAAGGATGTCACCTGTTTGAAAATCTCGAGGCAAAACAGACAAACAAATTGTTCATATTTCCATGCCATGTACTAAAATACACCTCTACATTCACAAAGGCTGACAATCTGTAATTGCAAACACGGCACACATAGGGCATTTTGCCAGGTTTGTGACTGTCCTTCATGTGCTGTAAGAGAACCTGATCTGTTTTGAAGGACAATTCACAGATATTACAGACCGTGGAGGGCTCCCAGGAAGCAGGGACACTTTCCATGTGACACTGCAGCTGGAACGAGGTGGGAAACTGGTGGTGGCAGTGCTGGCAGGTAGTGTGGGTTTCCCAGCTGTCACCCTTCTGCCTCTCAAGCTCCAGATGGTTCCTCAGGTGGGTCATAAACTTGGCATATTTTAGAACACTCAAGCAGCTGAGGCATTTGAAGGCTGTGTGAGTCTTCTGTTCTGGTGCCGTCTCTTGTATGCTGCCATAGTAAAAACCACCAAATAACATTTACTTTCATCGGTAAATTTGATCCCAGATTTACTTTCATGGGATCAACAGTCTTGCTCTGACGTGCAAGAGTCAAAAAGTCCATTTTCTCCAGCCCTTACAAACTACATGTTCCTTCTGGATCCATAAGACAGAAGCATGCCTGGTCATTAGTGTGAGTCCATGAAAATGATGCCCCACCATGCACACGGCTCAGTGAGGTTATGATCTTCCAAGGTCATAATTGTGTTTTTCCAGGAGAGATACCTGGGGGGCCATGGGGGAGGCAGGTCCCCCTGGGATTCCATCGCTGAGTTTGGGTCTTTTGGGATTCCCACTGTTAAAATTCACATCAGAAGTGGGACACCGCTTTGAATTAAGAGGGCTTTCATCCTTACCCCCTAATGAGAGAACAGCTCCAGAGAGACAGTGAGGCCGCAGAGAGAGCAATTCTGAATTGTGAAGGACAGTTTCCGGAGAGTTCATTTTCTAATCAGGTTTAGATGAAGGCTCAGAAATAATAGAACTGCCTCTTCCTCCCCATACACACTGAGAAGCTCGTGATATGGCAGCTGGCTCTGATGCTGGGGTCTTAAGATTTGCAGGTTGCAATGTGCAGGAGGGATCCGGACTCACGTGGTCCTTCATTCTTCTTGAAGATGAGTCCCTGGTCACTCTGTTCAAAACGTTAGAAATGACTGGCTTTGAACTTGAAATCACTCTGACAAAGAGGGTTTCAGCATCCTCACTGACGTGCTCCACTCCAACAAAGATGACCTCAGCATCGTTGTTGTCCTCACATCTGGATTTGGACATGGCGGTCTTTTTCTTGGGTTGTGGTGGTGCTTGTGCTTCCTCACATGGGAAGAGATGGGCCATTTTGCAACCACTTTTTGCTTCAAGTGGCCCCTTCTAGTGTTTTTCTCCCCCTAAAAGCAATCACCAGGCAAGGTCATCCCCTCTGATCTCAGGTGTCAGTCTCTGTGGTTTCAGGTCACCCTCAGTTATTCACCGAGAATATTAAATGGAAAACTCCAGAAATATATAACTTATGAATTTTAATCTGCAGGTAATTCTGAGGAGAGTGATTGGAATCTCACACTATCCTGCTTCCTCCTGCCCAGAATGTGAATCGTTCCTTAGTCCTGAACATCCCACGTGTCTGTCACTCTGTTACCACAATGACTGTTGAGATGCCACAGGGCTTGTGACCAAGTTATCCTTACTTTACTCAATAATGGCCCCAAACCATAAGTGGAGGGATGCTGCCCATTTAAATATGTCGGAGAAAATCCATTAAGCGCTACCTTTCAGTGAAAAGATAGAAGTTCTCAATTTTTATATAAAAAGAGAAAGAAAAAAATGTATGCTGAGGTTGCTAATATCTGTGGTGACTGTGAAGAAGAGAAAATAAATCTGGGTTAGTTTTGCTGTCAAACCTCAAAGTGTGAAAGGTATGGACACAGAGTGAGGTAAGTGCTTAGCTAGGGTGAAAAAAAAAATCACTCAATTAGTACAGTAGTATATTTTACATAGTGACTACACTCACAAAACTTTTATAAAAGTATATTGTTATAATTGTTCTATGTTATTGTTACACCTTCCCTGGTGGCTCAGATGGCAAAGTGTCTGCCTACAATTCTGGAGAGCCAGGTTCAATCCCTGGGTCAGGAAGGTCCTCTGAAGAGGGAAATGGCAATCCAGTCCAGAATTCTCGCCTGGGAAATCCCATGGAGAGAGGAGCATAATAAGCTGCAGTCCATGGGGTCACAAAGAGTTGGACACGACTGAGAGACTTCATTTTCACTTTCCTGTTATTATTAGGCACTAGCTTATCTCTTACTGTGCCTCTATACAGTAGACTGCATCACAGGTATGTTTGTATAGAAGAACCATTGTGTATATAGAGTTTGATACTGTGTGAGGTTACCGATGTCCCCTGGGGGTCTTGAAACTTATTCTTTGCCGATAAGTGGTTATGCTTATATTTCTTTCAAAAGACAAAATTAGTACCTGATTTAATCATTGGCTGAAACATTGAGATAATTATTAACATGCTTAGACATAAGGAAATATCTCAAACTCAGTTAAGTGACATGACCATTTTAAACTTCCTCCTCCAGCCACCACTTTTGCCTTGTCTCCCCACGGTGGCCCCAGTGCTCCTGTTTAACTCTGCAGGAGAGCTGGTAGGCACCATTTTGCTGATAGATCTACAATCTCACTCAGAAATGCTGACCGACAGAAAATGTCCAAAAGAGCCCCCAGCTGTCCCTTGGGGGTGCCTCTCACTCCCTCCACTCTCTGAGTCCAGAAGGCACCATAGTCTATACATGGATCAAAAATGTGTTTTCTAAAAATTCCAGCCAGTTCTAATAGCAAGGCTTGAACCTGCCTCATGCTGGCAACTCTCTCTCTCTCTCTCTCTCTCTCTCTCTCTCTCTCTCTCTCTCTCTCTCTCTCTCTCTCAGAGAGGGAGAGCATTTACACTGTACTTGAAACTATTTACACAGCATCAACATTGTACTAGTATTATAAGGAATGTGGAGATGATTTAAAACATGTGGGAGTATCCCCTTAAGTTACATGCAAAGACTGCACCATTTTATATAATAGACTTGAGCACCCATGGATTTTGGTATCTCCAGGTGCAGGGTTCCCAGACCCAATCTCCGAAGGGTACCGAGGAGGAAGGATGGGGACTGTTCATGACTTCCACTGCTCCCCCTGCCTTGGATGCTCTCAAGTACTAGCACCCAACTCTAGACCTGCCTCGGTCCACAGTTTCTCTGCCAGGCTTTCCTAACCATGATGTAAGAAAGCACAGCTTCCCTCAACTCACATGCCATATTCACCTCCAGAGCTATTGGGTTGCTGTATTTTGGTTTCTCGAACAACATGTAGTGTCTGTCAGTGCTACATGTCTGCTGCATAAATAAACAGTAACTGTTATTAAACAATCATTTATCTGTACCTCAAGCTTGACCCACTGATTCCTGGCTCCCCAGGTACTTACACTTGATCTTAGTCAAAAGGCTGAGAAGCAATTGCTCCAAGCATTTAATAAACTCCAAATCTGAATGGGTTAAAACTATCATGCAAGAGAGAAAGTCAGCCAGTATGTAGCTGGATGCTGACGGGGCGGTGGTGCTCATTGAAGTAAAAGATTTATAACACAGTTTCTCTCTATATAATATGTTTGTCGATAGCTTCCATGCCATTAACACGTTTCATAGACATTAAGGGACATTTGGCCATTTGTGATACCAGATCACATTTCATCAGTAGCAAATCATAGTTTGTTTGGTTGTGTGTAAATGATGTCCCTAGCGGTAAAGGTCCCTCCTGCCAGTGCATAAGACCTAAGAGATGCAGGTTCCATCCCTGGGTCAGGAAGACCACCTGGAGGAGGGCATGGCAACCCACTGCAGTATTCCTGCCTGAAGAATCATATGGACAGAGAAGAATCGTGGGCGACAGTCCATAGGGTTGCAAAAAGTCAAGCATGACTGAAGCAACTGAACACACACACATACATAGGTATATAAATATATATTTTATAGTGGTATGAAAAATAATGCTCTGGGACTTCCCTGGTATTCCAGTATTTAAGACTCCTCACTTCCAGGCCAAGGGCACGGCTTCAATCCTTGGTCAGGGACCTGTGATCCCACATGCCACTGGGTGTGGCCAAAAGTAAATGGAATAATGTATCTTACAGCTTATGTCATCTTAGATTTAATGAAGTTTTCTATTTTTCATAAGCAGAATCCAGCCTCCTTAATTCATGTCACAAGTCACTAATGGGATGCTAGCTGCATTATACAGGCAAATGGTTTAGACAGAGATTGACAAATTGGCTTGCTTCCTGGTTTTTTTTTTTTTCTTTTTTTTCCCTCAAACAGTGAACTGAGTGATTTTTATGTTTTAGTTTAGTTTTTGTTTTGTTTTGTTTTTACTTTTAAAAAACGTTTAATATTTTTTTCTACATTTTTTTTTTAGTTTGGGGAAACACAAAGGAAACTTTTGTGACATGTGAAAATTATATAATATCTATATTTCAGTGTCACAAATAAAGTTTTATTGGAATACAGCCATCATCATTTGCCACTGCCTGAGGCTATTTCACCCTGCTAATGGGAGAGACCTCATGGCCCTTAATGCCTGGTTACTCTCTAGCCCTTTACAGAGAAATTTTGCAGACTCATGGCTGCAGAGAACAAAAGGAAGCATTCCAAACCCCATGGCTCACCAGCTCCTGAAGTCCAGTTGACTCAGTGCAGCTTAACACTTCCTACTCTGAGACGAAGTGGAGGGTGAAGCTGGAGTGTCTTTGTCTCCACGTCCCAGAAATATTTCTCTGGGAATAGCAGCACCGCTTCCTGTGTCCAGTGTCTGTGAAACTCCTGCCCGGCTCTCCAAATGCCTTTTCCCAGTGAGGCTGCATCAGGAGATTCCAAGCCTTTTAAAGCCCATTCTAGTCCAATCCATAGTACCCAAACCAGGCTCTAATCAGGTTTCTGAACCAGTTTTTCCCCATAGGATCTTTCAACTAGAAACTTTTCTAGCAAAATGTTAGAGAGGGTAAAGAATCTGAGTGGGGCTTCAGGGCCCCTCCCAGGGGCTATTTTTGAAGTCTCAGTGTGGTGAGAGTCCCCACTTGCATCTCTGGCATCCAGAGGCCCACCACCTTATCTCCAATTTATCTGAATCTTTAGTTATTTGGGGTTCAATAGTTAAGGGCAAGGGAAGGTGGTCCACACAGCTCTTCCAACAGGGCATGGGCTGATGTCAGGAACCTAAAAAGTCAGGAGTTCTCTTCTAATGGCAAAAATATTCTCCAGCGGCAAACAGTGAACCCCTGTTCTCTTCTGAGGGCAAGGGGGTGGGTTGGGGAGGAGGCAGGGTGAGGAGGGCAGGAAGCAAGCTTACTCCCAAGTGATCTGCACTTAAAGACTCAGCACCCGCTGGATTCCCAGGGTCCTCACTGTGAATCTACATGCTGAACCCCAGGAGCGTTTTCTAGGCAGAGGCTCATGCGTTCTTAAACCATGTCAGGGGTGTCAGGCCACACCCTCACCCTCCTCCTGCTCCCTTCCCCCCTTACTCACCCTCTTCTCTGTCCTTTCCGGCACCTAGATTATATTTCAAGCTTTCCCTCCCACTACGTTTACAGCCCTGTGCACACAGATTAGTGGGTTTCAGAGAGGGTTTCAGAGAAGAAATATGTGGATTTCCATTCATTATAAGGTAATAGAGTCACTGAATTAGAACAAAAATGATGTTCACTAATGAACGTGATCTCAAATGCTGTAATCAGATATAACATCAAAAATGCCATTATTATCAAATCAACATGTTCTCCCCTTAAATGTACAGAATATATGTCTATTACATCTCAATGAAGCAGGGAAAAAAATAAAAACTGACCATTATAAAGAGCTCATTTTATACTCTTTTAAGAAGCATGATGGCCTGTGCTGTGCCTAGTAGCTCAGTTGTGTCTGACTTTTTGCGACCCCATGGACTGCAGCCAGCCAGCCTCCTCTACCCATTGAGTTCACCAGGGAAAAATGCTGGAGTGGGTTGCCATGTCCTTCTCCAATGTTGGTGAGTATCAGAACCCAAGGCTAGGGACTTCCTGGCAGTCCAGTGGTTGAGAATCTGCCTTCCAATGCAGGGAATGTGAGTTTAATACGTGGTGGGTAAGATCCTACATGCCAGAGGGCAGTAGAATGGACAAAGGATCCTGCATGCCACGACTAAGACCCGAAGAAGCCAAATAAGTAAGTAAAAGTGAATATTTTTAAAAACTCTATGCTCTTTGCATTCTTCTGGATATATTTGAAAGCATGATATTACAGTTTTATTTTTTTATGGACATACCATGAGACTTCCTGCAGGAGCTTAGTTTCCTGACCAGGGACTGAACCCAGGTCACCAGAGTGAAAGCACTGAACACTAACTGCTGGCTTGCCAGGGAATTCCTAATCTGATTTACTTAAAGGGTTTATTTTTATTGTATGCCAAAAGGTACATCCTTTCCAGTGTTTACACTTACAACAAAAACATTTTGGATGTCAATTTTAAAACGTTTGCAAAAACGTAGGAGAAAGGAAGAAACATTTTGACTACCGATTTATGCTTCTAGGCTTCCCTGATGGCTCAGAGAGTAAAAAATCTGCCTCTAGTACAGGAGACCAGAGTTTAATCCCTGTGTCAGGAAGGTCTCCTGGAGAAGAAAATGGCTCTCCACTCAAGTCTGCTTGCCTGGAGTATTCCATGGACAGAGGAGCCTGGCGAGCTACTATCCATGGGTTTGCAAAGTGTCAAACACAACTGGACAACTAACACTTTCACTTTCATATGCTTCTAAAGATTGCTCAAATCTCAGAATCACCTGGGACATTATTAAACATAGAGATTCCAGGGCTGCATATCACACCTAAGAAATTCAAATTGCCCTAGGAGAGGGCCTGGGAATCTGAAAGTTCAAAGTTCGCCTCACTTGATTCTGAAGTGAAGTGAATCCCAGGGTGTAAAGTCATCCAATACTTTGGGAAAGATTGATCTCTGGTGGCTCAGCACTAAAGAATCCACCTGTTAACGCAGGAGACCTGGGTACAGTCTCTGGGTTGGGAAGCTCTCCTGGAGGAAGAAATGGCAACCACGCCAGTATTCTTGGCTGAGAAATCCCATGGACAGAGGAGCCTGGCAGGCTACAGTCTATGGGGTCACAAAAGACTCAGACACACAACTTAGCAACTCTGCCTCAACAGTGAAAGTGAGAGGTGCTCAGTTGTGTCCAACCCTTTGTGACCGCGTGGACCATATGCAGTCCATGGAATCCTCCAGGCTAGAATACTGGTGTGGGTAGCCTTTCCTGTCTCCAGAGGATCTTCCCAACCCAGGGATCAAACCCAGGTCTCCCACATTGCAGTCAGATTCTTTACCAGCTGAGGCACAATGGGTGCCCAAGCAACACTAAGAATATGCTTAAAATACCCAAGAATCTACACCTTCAGGAGACCCTAAGGGTTGAGGGTCAGGAATTCATTTTTTCCTTCATGTGACACACTGAGCACCTGCCTTGGGAGGAGCAGATTATTGGTAATTCAGTAAACTAAAGAGACATTGTATCCATTCGGCTAGTCAAATGCTGGAGAGGGTGTGGAGAAAAGGGAACCCTTCTACACTGTTGGTGGGAATGCAAACTAGTACAGCCACTATGGAGAACAGTGTGGAGATTCCTTAAAAAATTGCAAATAGAACTACCTTATGACCCAGCAATCCCACTGCTGGGCATACACACCAAGGAAACCAGAATGGAAAGAGACACATGTACCCCAATGTTCATCGCAGCACTGTTCATAATAGCCAGGACATGGAAACAACCTAGATGTCCATCAGCAGATCAATGGATACGAAAGCTGTGGTACATATACACAATGGAGCATTACTCAGCCATTAAAAAGAATTCACTTGAATCAGTTCTGATGAGATGGATGAAACTGGAGCCGATTATACCGAGTGAAGTAAGCCAGAAAGAAAAACACCAATACAGTATACTAACACATATATATGGAATTTAGGAAGATGGCAATGACGACCCTGTATGCAAGACAGGAAAAAAGACACAGATGTGTATAACAGACTTTTGGACTCAGAGGGAGAGGGAGAGGGTGGGATGATTTGGGAGAATGGCATTGTAACATGTATACTATCATGTAAGAATTGAATCGCCAGTCTATGTCTGACGCAGGATGCAGCATGCTTGGGGCTGGTGCATGGGGATGACCCAGAGAGATGTTATGGGGAGGGAGTGGGAGGGGGGTTCATGTTTGGGAATGCATGTAAGAATTAAAGATTTTAAAATTTAAAAAATAAAAAACTAAAAAAAAAAAAAAGAGAGAGAGAGAGAGAGACATTGTAGCTTGATCTGGGAGCTTCATCCTCCCCAGCACTCTTCAGAGATTCTAGGAGCTCCACACCATCTTTTGGGGCTTCTGGATGTCCTTCGTATTGAAGGAAGTTAGGATATAATCAAAGCTGAGAGATCTGGATGCAAACATCTCAGTTTGGGCCACGCTTTCAAATCTCCTGAGCTGTGCTTCTTAACCGTCAGTGAATCTAAGGAATTGCCTATGTGTCTTGTGCAAAAACACATTTTCATCCAACAGTTGTGGATGGGGCCTGAGAGTCTGAGTTCCTCACAAGCTCCAGGTGTTGCCCAGGCTGCTTAAGGTGTCCATATTAAACAGTGAGTGCTAGAGAGCTTTTGAAAAGTACTGATGTTCTGATTGATTCTGTCAATCTTACTCCATACCCACAGACTCAGTATCTCCAGGAATGGGACCAGGGAGTCAACGTTATTAAAGGTCTCAGGTATTTCTAAGGAGCAGATAGGGTGCAAATGTGTAGCCAGGCAAATCACCCTACCATCAACCCTGTTTTGGGGCTTCATTGTGTCCTGCAAAATCCATATGTTAGGGGGACTTTCCCAAAGGTCCAGTGGCTAAAACTCTCCACTCCCAGTGCAGGGGGCTGGGCTTCTGTCCGTGGTCAGGGAACTAGATTCCATGTGCTGCCAGGAAGACCGAAGACCCCACATACCACAACTAACACCTGGTGCCATCAAGTACATTAATTCACTAAAACAAAAATATCTGTAGAGTGTCTAACCCCCAACACTTTGGAATGTAACCTTATCTGTAGATTATGCCTTTAATGAGGTGATTAAGTTAAAACGAGGTCACTAGGGTGGGCCCTAGTCCAATCTGATGGTTCTCTATATAAAAAGAGAGAGGGAAATTCCCTGCAAGGCCAGTGGTTAGGGCTCAGATCTTTCACTGCCAAGGGACCAAGTTCAATCCCTGGTCTGGAAACTAAGACCCAGAAGAAAAGCAGCATGGCTGGAAAATAAAGAGGAAATTAGGACACACAAGGCATCAAGGATGCATGGACATAAAGGGACAGGAGGACACAAGAAAGCAGGTGCCTGCTCATCAAGGAAAGAGATCTCCAGAGACACCACACTGTCAACACCTTGATCCCGGATTTCTAGCCTCCAGAACTGGGAGAAAACAATTTCCTGTTGTTAAAGTCTCATGTATTTCTGGTGGCCACCTTAGTACATTAATGTGTTCTTTAGATCAGGAGTCCCTAGAGAGGGCTCACCTCAAGGACAGTAGGGAGTATGCAGGTGATGACTAGGCTTCCAGCCGACTCCCAAACATCAACAAATGACCACCCACCCAGATTTTCCAGGACGCAGCCTGCTCCTGTGGACCCCGTCTTGCAGACCACTACTGCTAAACGTCCCCACACAAATCTCTTTCTGCCCCGCCTCTTTTGTTTGTTTCTTTGTTTGTTTTTTACTTCTCTCCTATACTCTGAGGGACAGAACCTTGAGAACAGAGTGAGGCCTGTGCTCACACCATCCTGGATGTGAAGGAAAGCATGTGTTTTAACGAGAAAAAAAAAAAAGGTAGAAACCCAAAGCTGTCTAGCAGAAGCTTGTCACCAAGTGTACAGAAAAGCCTTCACATGTTAGGTTAGGAAGAAGCAGAGGACATGACTTCAACTTCTTCTTCAGGGAAGGTTTCTGGGAAGGAGGACAGCATGCTTTCTGTAGATGGATTGAGGGCAGATGAATTTATTGGAAGGCATTAGGTAGCCAGGAAAGGAATATGAGTGGAGAGGGGGTACGTCATCCTTCTCTTCTCTCTACCTCCAGAAGTTTCTATGATACGGGCTACGGTCACAGGTATCCCAGAGGTCAGGGAGAAAGGAATGTTTGGTGACTTCATCAAAGCCTGGCCCATAGAAGCCTGGCTCTCAGCAGCCAACATCAGGCTTCTGGGGCATCCACCAGGCTCAGGAAATGACCTACTGGGAACTCTCTGGTAGTCCTGAGGTGGTTAGGACTCTGCACTTTCACTGCTGAGGGTATGGATTCTATCCTTAGTTGGGGAACTAAGATCCTAAAAGCTGTTTTGGCTGGCCAACAAAAGAAACAAAGAAGAAAGAAAGACATGGCCTGTTCCCACCTTTCCTTCTGTGGACAACCCCAAGGCCAACTCTGGTCCAGGTTCATTGCTGTGGTCAAGGAGGAAGCTCCCTGGGGCTTGTGGCCGTGGAGCGACATGTGGTCAGCCTGAGTGTCTGCCAACAAGGCTGATCATCTTACACCAACTGAGAACCCGGTAACCAGGAGGTGATCAGGCCCTTGGGACAGGGCCATGTGAGAAGTGGACTCTACAAGGTGTCCAAAAGCACACCTTTCAAGACAGCACTAATCCAGGTGGCTAGCCTCTACCCACTTCCTCCGTCTCTAGGGGAGAGCTTGGCCCTTCCATTGTTCTCACAAATCTTTTCCTCTTCTACTCTCTCTGGAACAGCTTTATCTCAAGAAATTGTTGTTCATTTGCCCAGTTGTATCTGCAACCCCATGGACTTCAGCACGCCAGACATCCCTGTCCCTCACCATTTCCTGAAGTTTGCCCAAGTTCATGTCTATTGCATTGGTGATTCCATCCAGCCATCTCATTCTCTGTTGCCCTCTTCTCTTTCTGCCCTCAATCTTGCCCAGCAGCAGGGACTTTCCCAGTGAATCAGCTGCTTATACCACATGACCAATATAGTGGACCTTCAGCTTCAGCATCAATCCTTCTGACAAGTATTCAGGGTTGATCTCCCTTAAGATTGACTGGTGTGAACTCCTTGCTGTCCAAAGGACTTTCAGGAGTGTTCACCAGCACCACAACTAGAAGGCAACAATTCTTTGGTGCTCTGCCTTCTTTGTGGTCCAGCTCTCACAACTGTACATGACCACTTGGAAGATCATAGCGTTGACTATACAGACCTTTGTTGGCAGAGTAACATCTCTGCTTTTCAACACACTGTCTAGGTTTGTCATAGCTTTCCTGCCAAGAAGCAACCGTCTTTTGATTTCATCGTTGCAATCACCATTGCAGTGATTGCACAGCCCAAGAAGAGGAAATCTCTTAGTACTTCCACCTTTTTCCTTCTATTTACCATGGAGTAATGGGGCTAGATGCCACAATCTTAGTGTTTTCAGTATGTAGTTTTAAGCTGGCTCTTTCACTCTTCTCCTTCATCCTCACCTAATCAGTGCAGAGCGTCTGGCTTCTTGCTGCTTCTGCCCTCAGCTCTAATTCCCTGAGTAAGAAATCATAAACGGATGGTTTTGTAGCTTCAATGCAAGGGTGGGACAGAGAGGGAACAAAACATGGGATCATGACACATTGAGAAACTCAATCAATGACGACTTGCACCACCTGCTTACCTAAAGGATTAAAGGTGACGTGAAAGTGTTAGTCAGTCCTATCTGATTCTTTATGACTCCGTGTACTGTAACCCAACAGGCTCCTCTATGGAATTCTCCAGGAAAGAATACTGGAGTGGGTACTTACTCCATTCTCCAGGGGATCTTCCTGATTCAGGGACTAAGCTTGAGCCTCCTGCATTGCAGGTGGATTCCTTACCATCTGAGCCACCAGGAAAGCTCAAATCAAGGCAATGCTAATTTCCAGAACATTACCATAGCACAATTTTGGTAGTCCATGCCGGTCGCAGCTCCATCGGTCACAAAAAGGGGTATAGTTGGCGCCTACCACTCTGAAGGGGTGCTGTTATTTGGCTTAGTTGCTAAATCTCCTCTGACTCTTAGAGGACTTGGTCTCAGTAAAGAGCTCTGGTGGGAAAAGAGAATTAGTTAAAAGCCTTAGTATGGCCAGGTTTGCAGAGAACTAGGATTTGGAGGAAATTTTATCGTTACCATTTGGCTCAAGCTAAATACCTGAGGATTAAGGTTTTATGAAAAAAAGTTACAGATGAATGACACCAAGGAGAAAAATGCCAAGTTACACTCAACACTGAAACACTGAACTCAGTAGTGACATTTTTTGACGATTGGGAATAGATTTCCATCAGCCTTTGAATAAATATTTGCCTGTGAAAGTTTATATTCATGTAAAAAAATAAAATAAAACCTGTGGGGATATGAGTGACATAAATGCACATTTGGACAATGGGTTCAGGGATGTTGGGTTGTCTCTTAGAAACTGGAGGCTTGCCTGGCTGCTCAGTTGTGCATGCAATGCAGGAGACCCAAGTTCAATCCCTGGGTTGGGAAGACCTCCTGGAAAAGAGATCTGTTACTGTAGTATTCTCAGCTGTAGAATTCCATAGGCAGAGAAGCCTGGCAGCCTACAGTCCATGGAGTCCCAAAAAGTTAGACACGGCTGAGCAGTGGGAAAACGGGCATGGGCTGGTGGGTCCCAGAGGCTCCCGATGGACTGCGGGTGAATATCACCCAGGACTCTGGGGCTGATTTTGCACAGTGAACCCGTTTTGGCACTGCCCAGGGTACAGGACGGAGGATTTGCATCTGCTGAATCCACTGGGGAAAATGCTGCAGTCTAGGGCCTGGTGAGGTTAGCAGTGAGGGTCCCTTGGAAGAAGGTTCCCTCTAGTGATGCTCACTCCTGCACACTTAGTTCAGCTGCCAGAAAGGGAATCAATGCAACACATTCATGCAGACAGACTAGGCCACATCCTCTCAGCTTTTATCACTGTGTTCAAGGCAGAGTGATAACCTGTTATTGAGAATTTCCTATGTAGTCAGAAGTCTTAGAGTAAAACCATAATTGTGATTTGGACTTAGAGAGACTGGAGCCACTTCAACAATGATGTTTATTTAACTTTCTATCTTCTCTGGACTGCTTAGGAGCTACAATTTCCCCTCATGGTCCCTCCTTGTCATCTCGAGAATCACCTACTTTCCACAGCTCACCTGGAGCCTAAAACAGTTCAGGACAAATGTGGCAGGTGGGAGGAAGAAACAGAGCTTCGGACTTGAAACCTCATGCCTGATGGACCAATGTCCTCCTTGCTTAATTATTTGTCATCACCTCAGCTAAGACATCACTCTCTCGGAAAGAATTCCCAAGGGCATCACACCGGACCATCACTATGCGGACTCCCAGAAAGGAGTCCGCTTTGACAGCATCTAACCTAGGCCACTCCTCTGACCCTAACCAGGAAGGTCACCTGACAAGATGCCCAGGGACAGAGCGGCAGCATCGTGAGGACTTCCGAGTGGCCTGGGCACCCTGGCAATGTCCACAGCAGGCACAGAGTACATGTCCTGACGGTAATGAAAGAGAGACGACCGTTCTGGTCTACGGAGCTGGCGCCATGCCTTACCTGGGCACCTGGTGCAGGAGGCTATCGAGGAAAGAGATGGAATTCAGGTAGATCTCCTACAGGTGGTGCAGATGAGGGAACTGGGCGGTAAGCTGGGTGATCCAGTGCGCCTCCTGTTTGGGAGCTGTGTGTGGCAACACGTGGATGCACCAGAGCAGCAGCCAGGGCAGGTTGCCCATCCGGCCCAGGTGCAGCGCAAACCTGCCCAAAGTGGCCAGATTCCAGGTGCAATGCACCTCCAAGTCCTCGACACAGTCCAGCTTCACCACCTTCAGGATCCTCCTGATGCTCTGCGTGGGCATGGTGGAGATGCTGAGGTTCTGGCAGCTCAGGTGCAGCAGGCTTCTCCAGTTTGGCTGTCTTCAGCAGGTAGCTGAGGGTCTGGTTCCGGGTGTCCTCCTTGATGTAAAGGTCAAGCAGCACCTGCACAGGGGCCCGTGTGGGCTTTAGCCCACATGTGCCTCCACCCTGCACCTCTTCTGCCTGGACTGGGCTGGCTCGGGCTCCAGCAATGAGCAAACACTCTCCATGTTTCTGGATCACATGGTGCAGATGTCCTGGTGGGCTTTCCAGTGCAAGTTCAGCAGCTGCAGCTTCCACTGCCTGCAGGGCCACAGGAGACACGCTGAGCTGTGCAGAGGCCGACTGGCACCAGAACCCCACGAGGGCTCTGCACTCCATATACCACAGCTCCCCGGGCTTCAGGAACCCCCTTGGTCCCTACCTTAAGGGACACTGGTGGGGAGCACATGCCTTGTGTCCCTTCTGCCCCTCAACCAGTCCTGTACATCTGGATGCCTGTCCAAGTGAACTCCTCATCCTCCCGCCCTGGCTGCATCTTGCTCACACCCCCAGGCCCCACCAGTCTGCCCGGTTGACCTTACCTGGGTTGGACCCCCTGAGCAAGCAGGATGTCCAGGTCATCAAATGGAGCCTGGGAGGTCTCCAGATGAGGCTGGTGTTCCTTCATCAGGGTCCCCAGGCAGAGGCAGGGGAAGGGCCTGGACTGCATCACCACATTCAGGACCTGGAGGTGTCTCCTGGCAAAGGCCACCATAAACAGTGTCGGGAAGAGCTCTAGGGGCAGCTCCTCCAGGGCCACGATGGCCAAGGCCTCATTCCACAGCAGGCTCTGGCCCGCCAGGCCCAGGAGTTGGGGTGGGTCCTGGACACCCATTCTGAAGAACCTACTCTGGAGTGAGTCCTGGGGGGATGTCAGAGAGCAAGGAGGGGTGTGTCCTTCTCTGGCCAAGGAACTGGGGAGACCCTGCTGTCCCTCCACCCTAGGAGAACCCAAGGCAGGCTCAGAGACATCCTCTGGGCACGAAGACACAGCTTTGGCCTCACTTGTACCAGGACAAGCATCTCTCCAGGTAGCAAAATAAATAAATAAATAAATAAATAAATAATAAAAAAGGGACAAGGTGACCTCTTGCCCCATCCCATATCTACCAGTTGCTGCATTTAACTCTAGCCCTGCTGGCCAGTAGATACTTAGGAGCCTGACAGCTGGCCCCACTTTCCTCAGAGAAAGCTTCTGATTATTATTCAAGGGATGAAAACAGGAATAAGGAGGTTAGCCCAACACAGTCTGTCTCCAAACTCTGACTAATAAGTCATGCAATGGGTGCTGTTATGTCACTTAACAAAAAGACAGACCTTTCACTCTGTGTCTCTTCTACAAATGTTATTACCATTCAGTTCAATGGAGCAAAACATTCACATTCAGAAAAAAGCCACCACTATATAAAATAGTCTACAGATTTTTTTTAATTCCATGGAATTATAAAAGAGTTTTTAGCTTTTAAAACAAAAAGAAACCCCCCAAAATTTTAACCTAGTAAAATCACAAAACTATAAAATGATATGAACTATAATCACTGCTAACAAACTACAATGTAAAATGTCACCAGATCCTAATTAGATATCTTTCCTTTAATCAATTCCAGGAACTTCCCTGGCAGTTCAGTGAGGAGGACTCTGTGCTTTCACTGCAGGGGCAGTGAGTTCTATCCCCATGAGGGAACTATGACCCCAGATTCTATTTGGTGTGACCATATCCCCTCACTCTCACCGTACGCTATGCCATCCCCCCTGCACACCCCCTGTCAAATTCTATTTGATTAAGAAATATTGTAAAGCTGGCAGAGCAATAGGACAGGGAGACCACTTTCTCCCTCAAAAATTCATCAAAAGAACATTTCAATGCTGTGCAAATTCCACAAAACAACTTCTGAATGCTGGCAGAGGACATCAGGCACCCAGAAAAGCAGATCAGTGTCTTCAAAAACAGGTAGCAAAAAAATATAAAAGATGAAAAAAGAGACAAAGGAGGTAGGAAAGGAGCTCCATCCTGGGAAGGGAATCCCATCCTGGGAAGGGAATCTTAAGAAGAGAGGTCTCCAAACACCAAGAAACACTCTCCCTGCCGAGTCTGTGGTGAGCCTTGGAAGCACAGAGGGCAACATATCAGGAAGGAAACATAAATAAATAATTAAAACTAACAGATTACAAGCCCAACAGTAACTCTCCCAGCGAAAAGCAGCACAGATGCCTGCATCCGACACTATCAAGTGAGGGCAGGGCAGGGAGGCACTGGAGGTGGGGACTGCAGTGCTTTTTAAGAATCAGGCAGGAACGCCTGAGGGGTAACCAGAATGAACTAATTTGGACTAGCAAACCAGACTGTGGGATAGCTACCACGTGAAAAGCTTGAACATAAGACACCACCAGAACTGCACACAGAACAAAGGATGGAAGAGAAATAGCCGGTTACAGACCATCCCCTTCCGGTGACAGGCAGTCAGAGCCATAAGGGCTGGAAGGAGGCAATCACAGCCCCAGAGAGACTTTACCTACAAAAGTGCAAGCAGTTTTCTTTGCTAAGACTTCTGGGGGTTCTGGACAGTCACCATCCACCTCACAACGGGCACCAGCGGTACATCCAGAAAACTGAGCAGCAGAGATGGGAAAGGCGATGAGTCACATCCACCATGCTCGCCGAACACCTGAGCTACTCGGATGTGGGAAGAGCACAAAACGCAGCCCCAGCCAGATCTGAGCCTCTGAGAGCTACCTGAGCGCCAAACCTGAGTGGTTTAGACCGGGGAGGTGCATGCAGCCTAGGGTCGGCCTCAGACTGCTCCTGGTGGAGCAAAGTAGAGCCTGAGCGCTGTGCGCCATGAGCAGAGGCAGGCCCAGCAGGGCTGAGACACTGTAAGCACACACAGGTGTTATTTGTTTGCAGCATCCTTCCCTCCCCACAGCACGACTGAACAAGGGAGCCTAAAAAAAAAAAAAAAAGTGTCCACCACCACCCCTCCTCTGTCAGGACGGATATCAGACACTGAAGAGACCAGCAAACAGAAGAAATTAAATGGAGGGAACCATCTTGGAAGTAACCCCACACTGCCCACAACACCAGAGAAAGGGTCAGATATATCTTTACTATTTTTACGATCATTTATTTTTCTTTTTTCTTTCTTGTTGATGTGGTTGTGTGGTAGTTTTTTCTTCTTTTATTTTTCTTCTTTTTTTTTAACTTTTAAAAATATTTAAGTCCTCTATTTATCCTTTAATTTTTATTTTTTGTAACCTACAATTACTTTTCAGAAAAAAAAAAGACCATATTTTTTAAAGCAAACACCGTATATAGTCTTTATGTGGTTGTTGTTGTTGTTTTAATAATCCTTGTGGCTTTTTTTTTCCTTCTTCTTCTTCTTTTCTTTAATATTGTATTTTTGAAAATCCAACCTCTACTCTAAATTTTTAATCTTTGCTTTTCGGTATTTGTTGTCAATTTTGTTAAATTTAAAAACCCAAACTTCACTACCCAATTTTACCTGAGAGCGAGATTACTGGCTTGACCACTTTCTCCTCCTTTGGACTCTCCTTTGTCTCCACCAGGTGGCCTCTGTCTCTTCCCTCCCCCTTCTCTTCTCTACCTAACTCTGTGAATCTCTGTGTTCCAGATGGTGGAGAACATTTAAGGAACTGGTTACTGGCTGGATCTGTCTCTCTGCTTTTCATTTCCCTCTTTTATCCTCCTGGCCACCTCTGTCTACTTCCTCCCTCTCCTCTTCCCTGTATAACTCTGTGAATACCTCTGAGCGGTCCAGACTGTGGAACGCACATAAGAAAGTGATTGCTGGCTAGCTTGCTCTCTCCTCTTTTGATCCCACTTCATCTCATTCCATTCACCTCTAACTACCCCCTCCTTCTACTCTTCTTCATGTAACTCAGTGAACCTCTGTGGGTGTCCCTCAACTTGGAGAAACTTTTCATCTTTAACCTAGAAGTTTTATCATTGGTGCTGTATAGGTGGAGAAGCCTTGAGGTTACTGTAACAATAAAACTGAAAGCCAGAAGCAGGAGGCTTAAGTCCAAACCCTGAGAACATCGGAGAACCTCTGACTCCAGGGAACATTAATCAATAGGAGCTCATCAAATGCCTCCATACCTACACTGACACCAAGCACCACCCAAGGGTCAACAAGTTCCAGAGCAAGATACACCATGCAAATTCTCCAGCAACACAGGAACACAGCCCTGAGCTTCAATATACAGGCAGCTCAAAGTTACTCCAAAACCATTGGCATCTCATAACACATTACTGGTCACTCCATTGCACTCCAGAGAGAAGAAATCCAGCCTCACCCACCAGAACTCCAACACAAGCCTCCCTAACCAAGAAATCTTGACAAGCCACTGATACAACCCCACCCACAGTGAGGAAACTCCATAATAAAGAGAACTCCACAAATTCCCAGAATATAGAAAGGCCACCCCCAAATTCAGTAATATAACCAAGATGAAGTGACAGAGGGATACTCAGCAGGTAAAGGAACAGGAGAAATGCCCACCAAACCAAACAAAAGAGGAAGACATAGGGAATCTACCTGCGAAAGAATTCCGAATATTGATACTGAAAATGATCCAAAATCTTGAAATCAAAATGGAATCACAGATAAATAGCCTGGAGACAAGGATTTAGAAGATGCAAGAAAGGTTTAACAAGGACCTAGAAGAAATTTAAAAAAAGTCAATATATAAAGAATGACTCAATAAATGAGATCAGAAACAATCTGGAGGCAACAAATAGTAGAATAACGAGGAGGCAGAAGATAGGATTAGTGAAATAGAATGGTAGAAATGAATGAATCAGAGAGGAAAAAAGAAAAACGAATTAAAAGAAATGAGGACAATCTCAGAGACCTCTAGGACAATATGAAACGCTCCAACATTCGAATTATAGGAGTCCCAGAAGAATAAGACCATGAGAAAATCCTTGAGGATAGTTGAAAACTTCCCTAAAATGGGGGAGGAAATAATCACCCAGTTCCAAGAAACCCAGAGAGTCCCAAACAGGATAAACCCAAGGCAAAACACCCCGAGACTCATATTAATCAAATTAACAAAGAACAAACACGAAGAACAAATATTAAAAGCAGCAATGGAAACATAAGAAATAACACATGAGGGGATTCCCATAACGATAACAGCTGATCTTTCAATAGAAACTCTTCAGGCCAGGAGGGAATGGCAAGACATACTTAAAGTGAAGAAAGAAAATAACCTACAGCCCAGATTACTGTACCCAGCAAGGATCTCATTCAAATACAAAGGAGAAATCAAAAGCTTTACAGACAAGCAAAAGCTGAGAGAATTCAGCACCACCAAACCAGCTCTCCAACAAATGGTAAAGGATATTCTCTAGGGAGGAAACACAAAAAGGGTGTTTAAACCAGAACCCAAAACAATAAAGTAAATGGCAACGGGATCATACTTATCAATAATTACCTTAAACGTAAATGGGTTGAATGCCCCAACCAAAAGGCAAAGACTGGCTGAATGGATACAAAAACAGCATCCCTATATATGCTGCCTACAAGAGACCCACCTCAAAACAAGGGACACATACAGACTTAAAGTGAAGGGCTGGAAAAAGATGTATCACACAAATAGAGACCAAAAGAAAGCAGGAGTGGCAATACTCATATCCGTAAAATAGACTTTAAAACAAAGGCTGTGGAAAGAGACAAAGAAGGCCACTGCATAATGATCAAAGGATCAATCAAAGAAGCAGATATAACAATTATAAATATATATGCACCCAACATAGGGGCACCGCAATATGTAAGACAAATGCTAACAAGTATGAAAGGGGAAATTAACAATAACACAATAATAGTGGGAGACGTTAATGCCCCACTCACACCTATGGACATATCAACTAAACAGAAAATTAGCAAAGAAACGCAAACTTTAAATGATACATTAGACCAGTTAGACCTAAATGATATGTATAGGGCATTCCACCACAAAACAATGAATTTCGCCTTTTTCTCAAGCACTCACGGAACCTTCTCCATGATAGATCGCATCCAGGGCCATAAATCTAACCTTGATAAATTCAAAAAAATTGAAATCCATTCAAGCATCTTTTCTGACCATATTGCATTACGATTAGATCTCAATTACAGGAGAAAATCTATTAAAAATTCCAACATATGGAGGCTGAACAACATGCTTCTGAATAACCAACAAATCACAGGAGAAATCAAAAAAGAAATAAAAATATGCCTAGAAATCAATGAAAATGAAAATACAACAACCCAAAACCTGTGGGACACTATAAAAGCAGTGCTAAGAGGAAAGTTCATAGCAAGACAGGCATACCTCAAGAAACAAGAAAAAAGTCAAATAAATAACCTAACTCTGCACCTAAAGCAACTAGAAAAGGAAGAAATGGAGAAGCCCAGAGTTAGTAGAAGGAAAGAAATCTTTAAAATTAGGGCAGAAATAAATGCAAAAGAAACAAAAGAGACCAAAGCAAAAATCAACAAGGCCAAAAGCTAGTTCTTTGAAAGGATAATTAAACTTGACAAACCATTAGCCAGACTCATCAACAAACAGAGAAAAAATCAAATCAATAAAATCAGAAATTAAAATGGAGAGATCACAACAGACAACACAGAAATACAAAGGATCATAAGAGACTACTATCAGCAATTATATGCCATTAAAATGGACAACGTGGAAGAAATGGACAAATTCTTAGAAAAGCACAACTTTCCAAAACTGAACCAGGAAGAAATAGAAAATCTTAAGAGACCCATCACAAGCACAGAAATTGAAACTGTAATCAGACATCTTCCAGCAAACAAAAGCCCAGTTCCAGATGGCTTCACAGCTGAATTCTACCAAAAATTTCGAGAAGAGCTAACACCTATCCTCCTCAAACTCTTCCAGATATTTGCAGAGGAAGGTAAACTTCCAAACTCATTCTATGAGGCCACCATCACCCTAATACCAAAAAATTGACAAAGGTGCAGAAAAAAAAAAAAAGAAAGAAAGAAAGAAAGAAAGAAAGCTACAGGCCAATATCACTGAAGAACATAGATGCAAAAATCCTCAACAAAATTCTAGCTATCAGAATCCAACAACACGGTAAAAAGATCATACATCATGACCAATTGGGCTTTATCCTGGGGATGTAAGGATTCTTCAATATCCACAAATCAATCAATGTAATTCATCCCAGTAGCAAAAATGAAAAATAAAATCCATATGATTATCTCAATAGATGCAGAGAAGGCCTATGACAAAAATCAACATCCATTTATGATAAAAACTCTCCAGAAACAGGAATAGAAGGAACATGCCTCAACATAATAAAAGCTGTATATGACAAACACACAGCAAACATTATCCTCAACGGTGAAAAATTGAAAGCATTTCCCCTAAAGTCAGGAACAAGACAAGGCTGTCCACTTTCACCGCTACTATTCAACATAGTTCTGGAAGTTTTGGCCACAGCAATCAGAGCAGAAAGAGAAATAAAAGGAAAAATAAATTGGAAAGGAAGAAGTAAAACTCTCACTGTTTGCAGATGATATGATCCTCTACATAGAAAACCCTAAAGACTCCACCAGAAAATTAGTAGAGCTAATCAATGAATATAGTAAAGTTGCAGGATATAAAATCAACACACAGAAATCCCTTGCATTCCTATACACTAATAATGAGAAACTGGAAAAACACATTAAGGAAACAATTCCATTCTCCTTTGCAACGAAAAGAATAAAATACTTAGGAATATACCTACCTAAAGAAATTTAAGACCTATATATAGAAAACTATAAAAGACTGATGAAAGAAATCAAAGAGGACACCAAGAGATGGAGAAATATACCATGTCCATGGATCGGAAGAATCAATATAGTGAAAACGAGTATACTACCAAAAGCAATCTACAGATTCAGTGCACTCCCTATCAAGCTACCAGCGGTATTTTTCACAGAACTAGAACAAATCTTTTTTAAGATTTGTATGGAAATACAAAAAACCTCGAAAAGCCAAAGCAATCTTGAGAAAGAAGAATGGATCTGGAGGAATCAACTTGCCTCACTTCAGGCTCTCCTACAAGGCCACAGTCATCAAGACAGTATGATCCTGGCACAATGAAAGAAATATACATCAATGGAACAAAATAGAAATCCCAGAGATAAATCCACCCACATATGGACCCCTTATCTTTGACAAAGGAGGCAAGAATATACAATGGAGTAAAGACAATCTCTTTAACAAGTGGTGCTGGGAAAACTGGCTAACCACTTGTAAAAAAATTCAAGATCACTTTCTAACACCACCACACAAAGATAAACTCAAAATGGATTAAAGATCTAAACATAAGACCAGAAACTATAAAACTCCTAGAGGAGAACATAGGCAAAACACTCTCCGAATATAAATCACAGCAGGATTGTCTATGATCCACCTCCCAGAATACTAGAAATAAAAGCAAAAATAAACAATTGGTATCTTATTAAAATTAAAAGCTTCTGCACATCAAATAAAACTATAAGCAAGGTGAAAAGACAGCCTTCTGAATGGAAGAAAATAATGGCAAACGAAGCAACTGACAAACAACTAATCTCAAAAATATACAAGCAACTTATGCAGCTCAATTCCAGAAAAATAAATGACCCAATCAAAAGATGGGACAAAGAACTAAATAAACTTTTCTCCAAAGAAGACATACGGATGGCTAACAAACTCATGAAAAGATACTTAACATCACTCATTATTAGAGAAATGCAAATCAAGACCACAATGAGGTACCACTCCACACCAGTCAGAATGGCAACGATCCAAAAGTCTTCAAGCAATAGATGCTGGAGAAGGTGTGGAGAAAAGGGAATCCTCTTACACTTTTGGTGGGAATGCAAACTAGTATATCCACTACGGAGAACAGTGTGGAGATTCCTTAAAAATTTGCAAATAGAACTACCTTATGACCCAGCAATCCCACTGCTGGGCATACACACCAAGGAAACCAGAATTGAAAGAGACACATGTACCCCAATGTTCATCGCAGCACTGTTTATAATAGCCAGGACATGGAAACAACCTAGATGTCCATCAGCAGTTGAATGGATAAGAAAGCTGTGGTACACAGTGGAGTATTACTCAGCCATTAAAAAGAATACATTTGAATCAGTTCTAATGAGATGGATGAAACTGGAGCCGATTATACAGAGTGAAATAAGCCAGAAAGAAAAACACCAATACAGTATACTAACACATATATATGGAATTTAGAAAGATGGTCATGATGACCCTGTATACGAGACAGCAAAAGAGACACAGATGTGTAGAACAGACTTTTGGACTCTGTGGGAAAGGGAGAGGGTGGGATGATTTGGGGGAATGGCATTGAAACATGTATACTATCATGTAAGAAACGAATTGCCAATCTATGTTTGATGCAGGAGAGAGGATGCTTGGGCCTGTTGAATGGGGATGATCTGGAGAGATGATGTGGGGTGAGAGGTGGGAGGGGGTTCATGTTTGGGAATTCATGGACACCCGTGGCAGATTCATGTCAATGTATGGTAAAACCAATACAGTATTGTAAAGTAAAATAAAGTAAAAATTAAAAATAATAATTAAAGAAAAGAAAAAAAGAAAGAAATAATGTAACAGTTTTTACAAGTGGCAAAAATCAGAGAAGAAACCAAACTGTCTGGGAAAAAGGTGAAACTTCGTGTAGAAGCAAAAGCAAAGTGTGCAATTGCCAAAGTGATTGAAAGGCAAAGAAAATTCTCAACAGGATCATGGCCTACTTGGCCTGTCCCAGGAAGACCACAGCAGGTACAGATGTCAGAGTATGAGGCTCCAACGTGAAGCAGTGTGCTCAGTCCTGGGTTCATCTTCTCCTTCCAGAACACACTTTTCAGATTCTGGTTGAAATTTCGATTTACAGCTACAGTGCTATCTTACTAGTAGATCTCCATCTAGGTAAGGCTGAGTGGTTTCTTGTTTTGTTTTTGTTTGTTTGTTTGTTGTTTTTTAACTTTCTCACTACATACAACTGATGGGATCCTATGTCTGCACAGCAAAGCAAAATATACAAGAAGAAAACCAACCTTAAGGTATATTCATTGGGGGAGTTTGTGTCAAATCAAAATCATCCAAATGTTCATGTTCAGATAGCTTTGTGCAGATGGTTGTGTCACCCTAGAAGAAAAAGAACTGTAAGATTCCCAAGTATCACACTGTCATTTATCACTACCCTAGACAGCGAAACATGTGCCCATTCATGGGGGAACAGAGGTGTAATGGAGGGATGGTGAGTCCTCCACATTTTGAGGGTCCAGGCTTCCCTGGAACTGGTCAGGTCAAAGTGACACCTAGGAGCTGGCCAGGAGAACAGAGGGACCAGAAATTTGCAATGAAACCAAGGAAAGTACCCAAGACAAGTCTGTTTTGTTTGGAGGAATTCAAAGACTTTTCTTAGGCTAGGCTTGAGAAATTGCCAGCAGAGGGAGTGACTGAAAACGGACAATGTGGATCCCTTAAACCCAAGGCAAACCCAAGATCCATGCTTCCTCCCTCCCTAGAGGCAATGGACATTTCCTCCATGAAGCTAGGAGATTAAATTTACGAATGTGGGTTAGGAAAGGATGGAACTACTTTGGTTGTCCAAACCTGGCACACACCTTTTTCTTCCTGAAAGCCTTAGGAAGCTAAGCCTAAGCCTAAGCCTGAGGGCTTAGGGTCATGGACTTCCTGAAGGGAAATAAACGTGGATCCAGGACACAAATCTGTGTCAGCAAACGGCTGCACCTGGAGGCTCAGGCTTCCCCCTGCATATCCTAGCCTTGGCTCTGTCCAGCGCCCTGTACCCTCACCATGACCTTCAAAGGCTCCTACCAAGTGTAGCTGGGTAACCTGATGTCCCCTCAGTGCCAGTGAACAAGGAATGCAAAGCGCCTTTGACCCCCCAGGCCCTGACCCTGCTCGCTCCCCTACGGTTCTTACTTACACAGATTCTGATGGGAGATCAACTTTAAGCCCACAAATACAATTCAGTTTTTCCTTTGCTCTGCATTAAGCACAGGTAGCAACACGGACTTTCTCCCAGGGAGGTGCAAAACCTGCATCAAAGGATCTCTGGTGAAGCCCTTGCTGGGCTGACTGAAAGAACAGAGACGGATGAAACCTCACCACCCCCGCTATTGTGATGCTCCAACAGTTCTTCCATTTGGAGGACGAGAAGGTGGCTTCCATGAAAGATATTCTACAGTTTGGTAACTTTCTAGAGATGAAATTTACCAAAGTCCTAACATCCCCATCAGCAGCCAGAGATGTGGCTGATCGTTCAGATCAGTTCAGTTGCTCAGTCGTGTCTGACTCTTTGAGACACCATGAATTGCAGCACGCCAGGCTTCCCTGTCCATCACCAGCTCCCATAGTTCACTCAGACTCATGTCCATCGAGTCAGTGATGCCATCCAGCCATCTCATCCTCAGTCATCCCGCCATCTCATCCTCAGTCATCCCCTTCTCCTCCTGCCCCCAATCCCTCCCAGCATCAAAGTCTTTTCCAATGAGTCAACTCTTCGCATGAGGTGGCCAAAGTACTGGAGCTTTAGCTTTAGCATCATCCTTCCAAATAAATACCAGGGCTGATCTCCTTCAGAATGGACTGATTGGATCTCCTTGCAGTCCAAGGGACTTTCAAGAGTCTTCTCCAACACCATAATTCAAAAGAATCAATGTTTCAGTGCTCAGCCTTCTTCACAGTCCAACTCTCACAACCATACATGACCACAGGAAAAATCATAGCCTTGACTAGACAAACCTTAGTTGGCAAAGTAATGTCTCTGCTTTTGAATATACTATCTAGGTTGGTCATAACTTTTCTTCCAACAAGTAAGCATCTTTTAATTTCATGGCTGCAGTCACCATCTACAGTGATTTGGAGTCCAAAAATATAAAGTCTGATACTCTTTCTACTGTTTCCCCATCTATTACCCATGAAGTGATGGGACCAGATGCCATGATCTTCATTTTCTCAATGTTGAGCTTTAAGCCAACTTTTTCGCTCTCCTCTTTCACTTTCATCAAGAGGCTTTTTAGGTCCTCTTCACTTTCTGCCATAAGGGTGGTGTCATCTGCATATCTATGGTATTGACTTTTCTCCCGGCAATCTTGATTCCAGCTTGTGTTTCTTCCAGACCAGCGTTTCTCATGATATACTCTGCATAGAAGTTAAATAAGCAGGGGGACAATATACAGACTTGACGTATTCCTTTTCCTATTTGGAACCAGTCTGTTGTTCCATGTCCAGTTCTAACTGTTACTCCCTGAACCTGCATACAGATTTCTCAAGAGACAGGTCAGGTGGTCTGGTATTCTCATCTCTCTCAGAATTTTCCACAGTTTATTGTGATCCTTAGAGTCAAAGGCTTTGGCATAGTCAATAAAGCAGAAATATATGTTTTTCTGGAATTCTCTTGCTTTTTTCCATGATTCTGCGGATATTGGCAATTTGATCTCTGGTTCCTCAGCCTTTTCTAAAACCAGCTTGAACAACAGGGAGTTCAAGGTTCACATACTGCTAAAGCCTGGCTTGGAGAGTTTTGAACATTACTTTACTAGCGTGTGAGATGAGTGCAATTGTGGGGTAGTTTGAGCATTTTTTTTTTGAATTGCCTTTCTTTGGAACTGGAATGAAAACTGACCTTTTCCAGTGCTGTGGCCACCGCTAATTTTTCCAAATTTGCTGGCATACTGAGTGCAGCACTTTCACAGCATCATCTTTCAGAATTTGAAACAGCTCAACTCGAATTCCATCACCTCCACTAGCTTTGTTCATAGTGATGATTTATAAGGCCCACTTGATTTCACATTCCAGGATATCTGACTCTAGATTAGTGATCACATCATCAAGATTACCTGGGTCATGAAGATCTTTTTGTACAGTTCTTCCGTGTATTCTTGCACCACTTTTTAATATTTTCTGCTTCTGTTAGGTCCATACCATTTCTGTCCTTTATCGAGCCCAATGTTGCATGAAATGTTCCCTTGGAATCTCTAATTCTTTTGAAGAGATCTCTACTTTTTCCCATTCTGTTCTTTTCCTCTATTTCTTTGCATTGACGGCTGAAGAAGGCATTCTTATCTCTTCTTGCTATTCTTTGGAACTCTGCATTCAGATGCTTATATCTTTCCTTTTCTCCTTTGACCTTTGCCTCTTCTTTTCACAGCTATTTGTAAGGCCTCCCCAGACAGCCATTTTGCTTTTTTGCATTTCTTTTCCAAGGGGATGGTCTTGATCCCTGTCTCCTTTACAATGTCACGAACTTCATTCCGTAGTTTTTCAGGCACTCTATCTATCAGATCTAGGCCCTTAAATCTATTTCTTTCTTCCACTGTATAATCATAAGAGATTTTATTTATACCTGAATGGTCTAGTGGTTTTCTCTACTTTCTTCAATTTGAGTCTAAATTTGGTAATGAGTTCAAGATCTGAGTCACAGTCAGCTTCGGGTCTTTTTGTTGTTGTTGTTGACTGTCTAGAGCTTCTCCATCTTTGGCTGCAAAGAATATAATCAATCTGATTTCAGTGTTTACCATCTGGTGATGTCCATGTGTCGAGTCTTCTCTTAAGTTGTTGGAAGAGCGTGTTTGCTATGACCAGTGCATTTTCTTGGCAAAGCTCTATTAGTCTTTGCCTTACTTCATTCCGCATTCCAAGACCAAATTGGCCTGTAACTCCAGGTGTTTCTTGACTTCCTACTTTTGTATTTCAGTCCCCTATAATGAAAAGGACATCCTTTTTGGGTATTAGTTCTACGAGGTCTTGTAGGTCTACATAAATCCGTTCAACTTTAGTTTCTTCAGCATTACTGGTTGGGACATAGACTTGGATAACTATGATATTGAATGGTTTGCCTTGGAGATGAACAGAGATCATTCTGTCATTTTTGAGATTACATCCAAGTACTACATTTCAGACTCTTTTGATGCCCATGATGGCTACTACATTTCTTCTGAGGGATTCCTGCCCACAGTAGTAGATATAATGGTCATCTGAATTAAATTCACCCATTCCAGTCCATTCTAATTTGCTGATTCCGAGAATGTCAACATTCACCCTTGACATATCTCTTTTGACCACTTCTAATTTGCCTTGATTCATGGACCTGACATTCCAGGTTCCTATGCAACATTGCTTGAAGCATCGGATCTTGCTTCTATCCCAATCACATCCACAAGGTGGTAATGTTTTGCTTTGGCTCCATCCCTTCATCCTTTCTGGAGTTATTTCTCCACTGATCTCCAGTAGCATATTGGGCACCTAATGATATGGGAAGTTCCTCTTTTGGTATCTTATCATTTTGCCTTTCATGCTGTTCATAGGGTTCTCAAGGCAAGAATACTGAAGTTGCTTGTCATTCCCTTCTCCAGTAGACAGAGTTAAAACACTTAATTAGGGTTAAGCTGGAATGTGTCTTGTGGGCATTTTGACTTCTGACAATCACCTTGACCAATCAGCTGCAGGAGCTCAAGATTCGCAACAAAGATAATCATCAAGTCCCTGATTAAGAAACAGCCATGATGACACTCGCACTTTCCACCAGTACCTCAAATAGCTTTCAGAGAGAAGCCGAAGTTCACCCCTGGTTTCCTTTCCTGGTTTCCTTTCCTTTCCTTTCCTGGTGAGCCTGAGACAGCCAAGGCAGGACATGCTTGTCATGTTCCACGAAGGAGGAATTGGAAGATCTACTTGGGCGAACATGGATAGATGGACGGATCTGCCCCACTGAACATTAGGAAGAGTTGGCTGACTTCACAGGGACTTGAGGAAACAGGAAATAGGAGAGGTCTAACCTTGGGATGTTTCCATGGGAAATCAGCATCCAGGAGATCTAAGGATGCAGGAGGGACTACTGTCTACAATTGATCTAAGTACAGGAAGCAGCAGCCAAAAAGTCTTCCCGTTTGAGGCAGAGGGCAGGTCTCTGTCCACCTTCAGCTCCACAGAATATGTTTGGGCATGGGATTTACCAGACACAGAAGCCTAGGGTCTCATCTGCATGAAGATGTGTTCTTCCTCTCCAGTGTCAGGTCCGCCCAGTACTACTCTCAGGTTCCAGGTTTGAGTCAACCTGGGGCATATTTTTGTGTTGCACAGACACCACTCTTATGGCAAAAAAAATGAAGAGGAACTAAAAAGCCTCTTGATGAAAGTAAGAGAGGAGAGCGAAAAAGTTGGCTTAAAGCCCAACATTCAGAAAATGAAGATCATGGCATCTGGTCCCATCACCCCATAGGAAATAGATGGAGAAACTGTGGAAACAGTGCCAGACTTTATTTTGGGGGGCTCCAAAATCACTGCAGATGGTGACTGCAGCCATGAAATTAAAAGACACATACTTGGAAGAAAAGTTATGACTAACCTAGATAGCCTATTGAAAAGCAGAGATATTACGTTGCCGATTAAGGTCTGTCTAGCAAAGCTATGGTTTTTCCTGTGGTCATGTATGGATGTAGAAGTGGACTGTGAAGAAGGCTGAGCACTGAAGAATTGATGCTTTTGAATTGTGGTGTTGGAGGAGACTCTTGAGAGTCCCTTGGACTGCAAGGAGATCCAACCCGTCCATTCTGAAGGAGATCAGCCCTGGTATTTCTTTGGAAGGATGATGCTAAAGCTGAAGCTCCGGTACTTTGACCACCTCATGCGAAGATGATTCATTGGAAAAGACTTTGATGCTGGGAGGGATTGGAGGCAGGATAAGAAGGGGACAACCCAGGATGAGATGGCTAGATGGCATCACTGACTCGATGGACGTGAGTCTCAATGAAATCCAGGAGTTGGTGATGCACAGGGAGGCCTGGCATGCTGCAATTCATGGTATCTCAAAAAGCCGTACATGACTGAGCGACTGAACTGAACTGGCTGGTGCAGCGTCTGAGCTCGTTTCATGGTGGGAAGAGCTCATTCCCTCTCTAGTTGCAGATTACCTTATGAGATTGCAAAGCTTCTGCTCCCCAGGCCCTTCCTGGGGGTCGTTTGAATGCATCTGTGCCCAAAGAAGTACTTGATATTCTGGATGATGACCCTCCTGACTTCTAGAGGAAGACGACAGCCTGGCTGGTCCTCAGAGGTCCCAGACTGACAAGAAGCCCTGTGGACCCAGCCTCCAGCCGACAAGATCCCACCTGGAGTTCCAGTATGTCTGTCCTCCCTCCAATCTGGAGTCAAATCTCTTGTTATTCTGGAATAGTCTACCCTTCTCTATGAGCCTGCTGTTTATTCAGTTGCTTGGCAAGACAGATTCAGTGACATCTAGACATAAACAGAAGAGGCTTCCTCCTTTCTCCCCAGTGAAGACTTGCCAGATGTCCAGGTTACCCTAACTCTAGCCAGTTACTCCTGAGGGTGGTGCTTCTAGAATCAAAGCAGGGTGGAGTGGGTGGGGGGTGGGAGGTTGAGGGTCCACTCCAGGCAGGTAGGCCTGCAGAACTTGGCAGGTGGTAGCCCAGAACCAGGGGGAGGAAGGAAATTGCAGCAGAACATGGGGCCTGGTATCCTGGCTCTCAGAGCTGCATCTCATTTGCTGGGGCAGTGTTGGGATCACTATCACTAAGGGCACTGCAGCCTGCACTTGGGGGCTGGGAGTGTCCCCAGGTGGTAGGAACAGAATAATAGAATAGAATGATCTAACAGTTAGCTTGATACACCATTAGGGAACTGTAGATAGAGAAGAAACTCTATGGGGTTTTGGGAGACCACAATAAGCCTAATGACACTCAAGAAAGTAATGGGAAAATTCTGAAACATGTAGACTTGCTCGATTCATAAAGCAAAACAAGTTGCTCAGTATCAAAGCCAGCTTGGCTTGCTTAAATCAAGCTAACTTGCTTAGCAACAAAACCATGCAACAGATGAACGAGACATGGCCCTAAACAATGAAACAGTGGTGGCATGACAGTTACATCCTGCCTAGTGAACTCTATGAGTTAATAACCCCCAAAACATGCTCTTTGGACCCTAAGACATGCTCTTTCCAGAATGTGCCCCCAAACAATAAAACAATAGCAGAAAACAAGACCTACAACCTGCCCAGCGGTCATCAAGTTAATGACTCCCTAAAACAGGTTCTGGGCATTCAAAGCACATTCACTTATGGAAAGGTGACTTTTCAAAATTAAATACCTGCATTGTACTGAGTCCTGAAAATCTTTTCCCCAAGTTATATGACAGGGAAGTCTAGTGTGCTGCAGTCCATGGGGTCGCCAAGAGTCGGATATCACTGAGCAACTAAACTGAACTGAACTATTATAGTCCTAGTATGACCATATAGAGCTGAACAACTAAACTTCCCTGACCTACCTGGAGGAGACACTGATGATGGAAACGTGCTGCCAACTCAACAAAATGAAGATCTTTTCCCCCCTCCCGTCTTCCGCTGATTGTGAAAGTCTAACTGAATACTTAGGGCAACACAATGCTTGTGAACCTTCCAAGTATCATACTCTAGTAAATAACTTTTTTTCTAGCACTTCACTTCTTGCCTAATTTCTTTCTAGTATTAAGCAGTAGTAGCTCAGTCGTGTCTGACCTTTTGGGACCCCATCGACTGTAGCCCACTAGGCTCCTATGTCCATGGGATTCTCTAGGCAAAAATACTGGAGTGGGTTGCCATTTCTGACTCAAGGGGATCTTCCCAACTGTACATAAAGGAGACTTCCTTAATCTTCAGTAGAGTATAACCCTGGTTAACCTGTTACTGAAAACTGCCTCTTGAGTCTTTAAAGTCTATACCAATTCTATACCTCTGCTTGGCCGATTGTTTCTTTATTTAGGTTTTAAGGTGAATGACCTGGAGCTATATGTTTCATTATGAGACATAAAGGACTGTGGTGCCAGAACTCTTTGGAGCCCTGGAAACAACACCTAATGGTTTCACAGTGTCCCACTCTGTTTCTCTTTGACTAGGTGACATGCCAGTGGCTGTCCCCCCTTTCTACTTCCAAGGGCACACAGAGGGAGCATTGAGATTGGACACGCAGATGAGAGAGGTTCAGAGAGAAGTGGATGTGGGCAGCTTGGGAGGAGATGTTTCTAATATTTACAAAGTGGATGGGGTGGGCGGGCATCATTCACGGTGACCGGGTGGGACACCTCATGAAACTATCATGTTCATCTTCTAATTATGAACATGTATGAGGGAGGAGACATACAACACAAGTAAAACTAACACTGTTTTGTTAGCTGACATACAACACAAGTATAACTAATGCTGTTTTAGTTAGGTATAAAATTCTTAGAGCAAACACTAAAAGTTCTCAGCAAAACAAAAATCTTTTTTTTTTTCTTTCTATTTAATTTTGCATCCATATGAAATGATGAATGTTCACTAGACTTACTGCACTCATCACTGCATGGTGGATGTAAGCGGACTCATGATGCTGAACCCCTTAAACTTACACAGGGCTATATGTCAATTCTATTAATATCTCTGTAAAACTGAAAAGATTAAAAAAAAAGTCATGATCTCCTCTTCAGGGTGTCAAAAAATGAAAATTAACCAAGCCTCAAAAATAATGTCAAGCAAACCTGATTTGTACGGTAGAGCAGGGCCACCAGGGTGACCACTCATGCTGAAACTGCAAAGCCAACTTTCATAATCTAAGGCACAATTATGATATTTTTGCACGGTCATTCCATATTTTTTTAAAGTCAAAAACCCTGTTCCAATAACTGTAGTGAATGTTTGTTGTTCAGACACTCAGCAATGTCTGACTCTTTCAGACCCCATGAACCTTAGCACACCAGGATTCCCTGTCCACCACTGTCTCCCAGAGGTTGCTCAAACTCATGACTATTGAGTCAGTGATGCCATTCATCCATTTAATCCTCTGTCATCCCCTTCTCCTTTTGTCTTCCATCTTTTCCAGTATCAGAGTCCTTTCAAAAGAGTCAGTTTTTCGCATCAGGTGGGCAAATATTGGAACTTCAACTTCGACATCACCATTTCCAGTGAATATTCAGGGTTGATTTCTTTAGGATTGACTGATTGTAAATGTTTAGGGAAATAAAAATAGCACAGCTTTATTTTTTAATACTTTGTGATCTTAATCATTGAGAATTAAAGTGTTTTATTTCTTTCCAAAAAATGTCAGAAAAGAGTCCTTTCAAATCTGTTTCCTTGCTTCTCAGCACAGAACGTTCAACTGGGGGGTAGGATTTTTCCTATGCACGACCTGGAGATTTGTCACCCTATTTCCTAAGCCTGGTTCTGCTTCCAACGTCTCATTCTTTGTGCTTTCAGGCCTGATACTATCTCCAACTTTCTTTATCACTACCAAGTGAACTAACATTTGCTTGCATCATTGCTTCTAAGACATGTTCATTTCTCTTTTCACAAACAGGTTCTTTATTCAAGTTTTTGCAGGGGAATGGGAATGGGAGCCTGAAGCTGGATTCTAAGTCAAAATGACAATACCTTGTACTTGGCAGGACCTAATGGAAACATCATCAGCAGGGGTCTTACTGTGCTTTTTCCTTTTCACAGGCAAGGGCTGGGGCTCATGAGAGCGTCACAGAGGGGGTCTCAGAGAGTGACATGGAATGATGCCTCTGGCCAGGTACAAGTCTCCCTAAGCCATCCCTGGGCCAGTCTAGTAGGGCAGTGTGCCCAAAAAAGACTCTGAGGACTGGAATACCCTACTCTGTTTGTGGTCAGTGAAAAGCTTAGGGACTATTAGAGCACAGAACAGGAGCCTCCTTTCATGGGACAACACTCACCAAAGTCTGGGGAGTCAGCACTTCTATGTGTACTGCCAGGTCATCCAGGAGGATTAGGGCAACAGTGTAATATTTGGGGAGAAATCCAGAAAGGCCTAGATTTACACCTTTCCTCAGCTCAATGGCTATCCTCCAAGGGCTCAGCCTCAGTCCATCTCCCAGGAGCAAACCTTCCAGTACTGCCTGCTCTCCACAGGGTGAAGTAAGCAGATTAACTGATGGGGTATCACCAGCAGAATCTGGGCAACAGCTGTGTGCAGAGGCCCCTCCCACACATGCGGCAGGAGATGTGAAGGGTGTGGAAACCCTAGTCTGGTCCCATAACTGCAGAAGCAGAGCTCTGGGACTCTCCGTCATAGCCTGGGCTCTGATCACACTCTGTCTGCACAGGAAGGCAACTGGCTGGCAGCCCCAGGCTGACTCTTTTCTCCTTATGCCCTGAACTCCCCTGGATTCATGACCTTGACCTCTCCTCTTTACACAGCTTCCTCCTCTCAGGGTCCTGGCCACAGTCAGTCCTGACACAGACACTCAAGAGCCTGCAGCTCTGGGACAGAAGGTCTATATATTCTGCGGTGGAGACAGCAGTGATACTGGGGCATTACAGTCAGGTGTGCTGGGATCAGCAGCTCCTATGGGCTAGTCAGCATCCCTAGTGTGTAACATTGTCTTAGCCCTTGGGGTCCGTCTCCATTCTCCATTCCATATCTGGCCACACGGCCTCCCTGGCCTCCTCCAGTTGCAGCTAGAGGACTCACTCTGTTGCCCAAGTGCTTTATTTCCAGGGGCACCTCACTCCCACGGGTCCCACACGTAGGGAGATCAAAACATCACTGGGCTCACCACTGGACCTTGCCCAGTTCCACACAAGGGTCGAGTTCTGCGGTCTGAAACTAGCCTCCCAAGCACAGGTTCTGAACCTGACCATGGCTTCAGGAATGGATCCCCATCATACAGCAGCTGCCTCTTCTAAGATAGAAGCAGGACCAAAGCTCTCTTAGGAAAATGACTTGGGAAAATACAGGGTGCTCATCCTCCTCCTGCCCTGAGGGACTCAGGCCGCAGACTCTACCCAGCTCCACGATGACCAGCATGGAGTTGGCACCAAACGTGTGTTGAAGAGAACCAGCTTACCTAAAGATGACTTCCACCCACACTGGTTTAGCTCACAATGGCCTCATGTCCTCAAGCACCTGGTTTCTCTGGTCTCCTATTCTCTCAGTCACACGTGTCCAACCAAGCCTGAGAGCAAGAACCAAAATGCTCCAAAAACAAAAAGACGTTAGGTTAACGGGTATTTAGAAAACTGGAGGATAAACTGAAAACTAGAGAGCCAACCCCACCATGTGACTGTCTCCTCTTATTTCAAAATCTGAGCAATTTCTCAATGGCTGGACCAGCGGAAATTCAAAGTGCCGAGCTGGTGCTTGGGTCAAAGAGCCCTTCCTCTGTGGACACGGGCCACCATCCCACAGGCCCATTTCTGTCCCTTTCTTGTCCCACGATGCCGTGGCACCTCCAGAGGGAACCCCACGTCCAGTGCCAAGTGACGGCAGGACCTGGTTTCGCTGTATTATGGCGTCCACAGTGTGACTCTGCTGCCACTTTCAAGAGAATGTGGCCCCCTCACCTCCTTCTAGAGCATGTGGCTGTGGCAGGCTCCTCACCTTCTTCGGCCTTCACTCCAGTCCCTGGTCCCAATAACCCATTTTGGGGCACCAAGTAGAATTGGGGGTTCATGGGGGCAAACCAGGGACTAGCTGAAGGTCACCTTGTGGGAAAGCGGGGGACCCAAGGCAGAAAGCAAGGGTTTGTGCAGCCACACCACACCATGTGGTCCCTGCTGAAGAGTGAAGCGAGAGAAGCAGTGACTCAGCAGTGTCTGGAAACCATGTGGCCCAACCAGTCCCAGCTCCTGTTTCCTCCCAGAGCAAATCTCACCAGTTCTTCGGGTCTCAAGTGGGGTCTGCTAAGGAGTTGAGAAGGGATTTAAGAAGCAGGGAGTGGCATGGAGAGAGGGGAGGGGTGGTGCCTGTGGCCATGGCCATCAGACTTGCAGGGGCAGAGCATTAGGCTGGGGCTAGGGTGGTGGTAGAGGTGGGTGAGGTTGGGGTGGGGGTGGGATAGATGGGTTGGGTTGGGGTAGGGGAAGTGAGAAGAGGCCCTTGTTTCCCAGGGGTGCTTGAAGGCACAGGTAGACAGGTGCACACAGAAAGGTGAACAGATAGGAAGAACAGGGGTCCTCACTCAGAATGTTGTGGGCCCTAAGGGGTGGTAGGCTACAAACAGGGCACAACTTTGACCAGGAATGACTGAGAAAGTGGTTCTCCAAGTCAGCTGAGCCCAGACATCCTTGTTTTTTGGTAACCTGAAGGAATGCAGAGGCAATGCATCAGGCCAACGTGACTGGTACTGTGAAGCTGTCCAAGGTGATGGGAGATTGTATAACAGAGGCACATGTCACTCAGCTGTCCAGGGCCAGTGCTACCAACCCTGCCCAATGCTCTACAAATAGGTCCCCGTCACAAACAAATGCCAAGATTTTGTAACGTTTGAATAAGTCACAGACTTAGCATGATCGATGAGCAACCAAAGGAAAATAACCAGGACAAAGAAAGGTGGGTGCTTACCAAAATTGAAGTTCCTGAGGAAGAAAGCTTGTACTTCTGCATATGTGCAAGTTACCTCTCAGGGATGTTAGTGTGTACACGTGGACGCGTGTGCACATGTGCACACAAAAGCACCTGCCAGTATGCTTGTGATTAGGAGCTATCAAAACAGACCTAGCCAGGTGATGAAACTTGGATAGCAAAAACATGAAGGTCATAGGGAAAGGTACATAGACTCTAGCCAGCAGAGGCACAGAGCCAGGGTACCAATCCCCGTTATGTCACTGAGTGAGCAAGTTCTAACTGGACTCACAGTGCCCCCAGGATGCCTTGCTGAAAGGAGTGGCAGGAAGAAAGTGCTTGGGGGCGACCAGTGAGAGTGCACAGGAGCTGAGAACAGACTGTAATCTCAGACACAGAGCCACGGTGGGTGACACACAGCCCCTTGGACACCCAGCTACAAGGGCCTTTCTATCCTTCTCGAGTGCTGGGCATCTTTCCCTGACCTTGCCATGAGCAGGAGAAACCCTTGCCTTTTTTGTGAGGTTCCAGAGATGGATGAGCACTTCAGCATAAGCACCTGTTACCTGCATAGTCTTCCAGTTTGAAACATCACTCTTTGTACTCTTTGCAAAATGCATATATTGGGTATCAGGTCTAGAGGATGGATGGCTTAGCTTGATCCTCTAGCTGCTCTCAGACCCCACAGACTTGGGGGACTGGGCAGGCTGGGATGTATTCTCACATCGAAAACAGAATCACGCCTCAATAGGGTAAATGGGCAGACATGCATGTCTCCAGTACCAGTGAGTCTTGGAATTTAACGGGTTCTTAGCATCTCACTGGCAAGCATTCGAACAAGTTTCAGGGACTTTCCTCATGCCAGCCGAGCATCCCCTGTTTTCCATCTGTGTAAAGTGTGGCCAAGCCACCACATGAGTAATGGCCCTTGTATCTGGGTGTCCAATGTGCTGTGGGTCACCCACCGTGGGTTTGTGTCTGGAATTGCAGCCTGTGCAGCATTCACGTTTGATCAGAGAGGAAGGGAGGGTAACCCATCCCCTTTTGTGGTTCAGCAGCGGCCACCCTCTTTTGGCTTTCAAGTGTGAGAAAGCACTCTCCAAACGTGTGGACTAAAAAGTCTGAACTGCCGTTGGTGCAACTCACTCAGGAGAAGAATGGCTTGCCTCCTTGCCAAGGATAAGAGTCTCATATGATCTCTCATGTCCAGACAGTTGTTAACGGCAACAGCACCACTTGGGGAGAGACAGAGACACTCAGACACAAGCCTCTAGTACACACACAGAAGTATTGCCCAAACAGTGCTTTGGCAGAAGCAAATAGACATAGAGCGAGCTCTGTACCCTAAGGCTCTGGTGGCCCTAAACAGTGGAGATCAACTGTAGCAAACGGTGGGTTTTTTCCTACTCCTCTAGTATCCGGACAGTAACAGTCTCTCATACCACGGAGAAAATTATGCAGCCACTTGGGGCCCCTGCATATCCTTTGGATACTCGGGAAGAGTTCCGAGTTATTGACTGTCCCATGCAACACAGGAGTGTGCTGTTCGGATTGTGCAGCTGGAAACCATGGATGGAATTTTCATAGCCAGGTCAATGACAGCGCCTAGGGTGGTGGCAGATGTAAAACTCACTATCTCCCTGGAGCAGAATCTGGCCACGTGGGGCTCTGGAGCCCAGGAACCCCGGGAGAGGCCCTCTGGTCTATGGCCCCACCTGTTGGGCTGATCTCCCAGGGCCCATTCACCCTGTCCTGCACTGTCTGCCACCCCTTCTTAAGCCTCAGGCTACCCCCACACACAGCAGCCCTGCCTCCCGACCATCCTCCTCTCTCCCCATTCCCATAGAGCACGTGGCCCTGGCTGGCTCCTCACCCACTTCTGTCTTCACTCCAACCCCTAGTCCTGATAACTTGTTTTAGGGCAGCAAATAGAATTGCGGGTGCGTGGGGGCGAAACAGGGAATAGCTCAATGTCACCTTGTTGGAATGCTGGGTACCCAAGATGGAACTTACCGTTTGTGCTGCTGCCCTTAGACACATGGTCCCTGCTGCATGCTGAGGTGAGATAAGTGGTGACTGAATGCTGAGGCGAGATAAGTGGTGACTCAGCATTGTCCGGAAACACGAGGCACAACCAATTCCAGTTCCTGTTTCCTCACAGAGCAAATGTCACCAGACTTGGGATCTGGAGTGGGATTCCTGCCAGGAGTCCAAAAGGGGCTCATTTTAAGAGTCAGGGGAGGAACATTAGGGTGGGGATGGGTGGGTGGGAGTGGGTAGGTGGCGTGTGGGGTGTGGTAGGGTAGTAGGATAGGGGTGGGGTGGGGGAAGTGGGAAGAGTCCCTTGTAGCTGTGTGTCCAAGGGGGTGCTCAGAGCACAAGTAGACAGGTGCACACAGGAAGCCACAAAGATAGGGAACACAAGGGAACTCACTCAGAATGTTGTGGGCCCTAAGGGGTGGAAGACTACCAACAGGGGCACAACATTGACCAGGAATAACCTAGATAGTTGCACACCAAGAAAGCAGTTCTCAAAGTCAGCTGAACTCAGAGGTCCTTGATTTCTGGACCCCTGAAGAAATGTACAGGCAATGGATCAGGCCAACGTGACTGGTACTGTGAAGCTGTCCAAGGTGATGGGATAATGCAGAAGACAGGCACATGCCACTCAGCTATCCAGGGCAAGCGCTTCAAACCCTGACCACTTATCTGCTGGTTAGTCCCTTTCATGACCAAATGCCAACATTTTGTAACCTTTGAGGCTAAGTCGCAGAGTTAGAACTGAAACCTGTCATGATTGATGACCAAGTGAAAGAAAGTAACCAGGACAAAGAATGTTGGGTACTTACCAAAATTGATGTTCCTGGAGAAGAAAGCTTGTACAGATGTGATATTTGGACTGTAAAGACAGATGAGTACAGAAGAATTGATGCTTTTAAAATGTCGCTTGGACTGCAAGGATGCTAAAGGAAATCAGTCCTGAACATACATTGGAAGCACTGATCCTGAAGCTGACACTCCAATAATCTGGACCCCTGATGTGAAGAATGGACTCATTGGACAGGACCCTGATGCTGTGAATCACTGAAGCCAATAAGAGAAGAGGACGACAGAGGATAGCATCCTCTGTTAGATGGCATCACCAACTCGAATGACATGAGCTTGAGGAGGTTCTGGGAGTTTGTGATGGACAGGGATGCATGATATGCTGCAGTACACAGGGTCGCAAAAGTTGAACACGACTGACAGATTGCACTGAACTGATACTTCATATTTGAGTTCAGAATGGAACTTTTCCTATAAGAAATATGGAAATCTCTATATTTCATATGAAGCACTGGTTCTTCAGCTACAGAATCATCTAGTTCCCTTTTTGCTTATGTGCCTTGAACATTTGTGTGTCTACCCACATGAGCTTGTTGCCCAGATTTGTGCATTTTTCTGGGTGGATGTATGTTCAACCACAGCTGACAGAGATAAATGTTACAGACCATGAGATATGGAGCAAGCAGAAGGCTGCATCAGGCATCCACAGAGTGTGGGACACTAGTCCATGCATCTCTGAGGTGGTCCTGTTCAAAACAGGAATGAGGAAAGGATGGCCAGTGACAATTAAACACAGTGTGTTCACAAATTTGGATTTACATCAAGAGACACAAAGAAGCTCACAGTTTCTGCAGTGTTGATGTGTGTGTGTTTACCAGGAAAAAAGATATAGAAGGCTTGATGACTCATCCAGGGCAAACCAGTGGTGTGGGGCATTTAAAGCATAGCCTGTGGACCTCTCAGGCTATGAGAATTGGGCTGGCCTGTGGAAATGGTGGATATGGCTATAAATGGATCCAAGTTTTTTAGGAGGTGAGGGTCCTTCAGAAAAGAGTAGAGACTGGAAGGAGGAGGAACAGAAGATAAGCTACTGCACTGGAGACGTTTTCCATATTAGAGGAAGGCTCTGGGATAGTGCTACCTCGGGTCAGCCCATCAGGGGTCACAACTCACTCTCTGCATGTCGCAAACAATTTCATCATGTGAGAGAAATGTCCTGATAAGGTAGGGTCCTTCATCATGAAGGGGCAGACATCCTAGAAGAGAGGAGGTGACCTTGGCTCTGTCCATGGGCTTCCAGCCTATCTGACAGTGCAGAAACGTGAAGAAAGTGCAGAGCTGGGATACAGGGATTTCCCCCTTTGCCAGTTTGTGCCTGTGAGGAAGTGAAGATGGCAAAGAAGAGGGTGTGAACTCCTCTTTTCCTGTGAGAGCTGCAAAATTATAGCTTGTTACTGAATGACCATTGACAGGAAAATGTTGGACTCCACCCAAAAAGCAAAACAAAGCAAATAAACAACAAAAAATCATGTCCAAGGCAAAGGAAAAGTCAAAACAAGACTGTAGGAGAGGTGAATTTGCATTTAGAATTAATACATACCAGCCAAGCTGAGAGTGCTCAATGAAACTTTTTGTGCTTTTATACCCTGGGGTCCAACAAAGACAGAGTCAGAACTGCTTTTCAGTGACTGAGTTTCTCCTGCAGAGGTATGGTTCAGCAATGGCCTGACAGGGAAGAGGTCTGTCTGCTATAGACCTTGTTCATGCAGTTTGTGACATAAGCCCTCTCAGAAGAGGCAAACTTTCAACCCACCAAAAAGTGGCCTAGCACACAATCCACAAATTTCAGGATAAATATTCTAAAGAAATTTTTGTACAGGTAAGGAAGTTTTAGGACCACTACCAATTGCTCAGACTGGGGATCTGGCAAAGGGACTGAGAACGTGCAAGCAATTTGACTTTGGAGGGCAGTTGGATTTGATTATAGAACTTCCACAGGTCTGAAACAGACTGTTGGAGGCCACAAACAAAACCTTGTGTTCACCAGGAGCCAAGAGTAACAGCAATGTTCCCACAGGAGACTGAGACAGACTTGTGAGTGTCCAGGAGTCACGAGAACAGGCATGGTCCAAGAACAGGATGCAGCAGGGTGATGGGCACTGAATACAATAGTGCATGCTCAAGTCCTTTTGAAGAAGGTCCCAATTGCTTTCAGTATTCATACCGCAGTTAGTCCTCAATTCAAACAACAGAGCCTGAACACAGCCACACCCATCAAGGGTAAATTGGATTAAATCTTAATTGAATATGGCCCCATATCTCAGAACAAGTCCAAGGTTCACTCACAGTCTGTCTATTCCATTAGGAAGTTTCCATAAACCTCTTATCTTTATGGAACAAATGGCAGACAGAATGAAGTCCACAATCACAGAAAACTAACCAAACTGATCAAATGAATCACAGCCTTGTCTACGTCAGTGAAACTATGAGACATGCCATGGTGGGCCACCCAGGATGGATTGGACATGGTGGGGAATTCTGGCAAAATGTGGTCCATTGGAGAAGCGAAATGGAAAACCCTTTCCGTATTCTTGCTTTGAAAACCCCGTGAACAATATGAAAAACCAAAAAGATAGGACACTGAAAGGTGAACTCTCCAGGTTGGTTGATGCCCTATATGCTTCTGGAAATCATTAAAAAGGAAGAGATGGAGCCAAAGGAAAAACAATACCTAATTGTGGATATGACTATGGATAAAAGTAAAGTTTGATGCTGCAGAGAACATTATTTCATAGGAACCCAGAATGTTAGGTTCATGAATGAAGGTAAATTAAGAGTGGTCAAACAGAAGATGACAAGTGTGAACATCAGACTTTCAGGAATCAGTGAATTAAAATTCACTGGAATGGACAAATTTAGTGTCAGTGGACCATTCAAAAGCCCAAGTGTTTATATAAATGCACAATGAAAGAGACAGGCATTGAGATAAAGCCTCATGTTCCTCTGAAATATTTCAGAACACAAAATGTAACTATCTAGGTGAACATGAAAATTTAATATTGAAATAATAGAAATGTAGGAATTTGTTGGCATCACCAACCAAAATTTTAATCTTCATTATCCTTCGTGGTCAAGCTCCTATTTGGTAGATCAGTTGTAATAAGTACAACTTTCATGGTCTCAGAGGGAGAGGGAGAGGGTGGGATGATTTGGGAGAATGGGAATTCTAACATGTATACTATCATGTAAGAATTGAATCGCTAGTCCATGTCTGACGTAGGGTGCAGCATGCTTGGGGCTGGTGCATGGGGATGACCCAGAGAGATGTTGTGGGGAGGGAGGTGGGAGGGGGGGGTCATGTTTGGGAACACATGTAAGAATTAAAGATTTTAAAATTAAAAAAAATAAATTAAAAAAAATGTTACATAAAAAAAAAAGATGCCTGATGAGTTGACATTCAGAGGTAGAAAATGTATCAGTGATTATTGACATTGGGAACCATGCCTGCCAGTTGCAGTTTAGGAAATATTGATCCTTTAAAACATAGAAAAATAATAGCCTCAAATAATACTCCTCGACTAATAGTTTTAAATACTTACCTATTTGAATTTATTTTGATCCTCATGTAACAATATAGTCTATTTCTACATCAAATACCCCTTTAAGTGGCTTCAGGATTTCTCTCTGGTTCCAAGTTGCTGCTGCTAAGTCCCTTCAGTCGTGTCTGACTCAGTGCGACATGAATACATGAAAGTGAAAAGTGAAAAGTCCAATTCTTAGCGACTCCATGGATTACAGCCCAGCAGGCTACTCCGTCCATGGGATTTTTCCAGGCAAGAGTACTGGAGTAGGTTGCCATTGCCTTCTCCGTCCAAGTTTGTAGAGGAACTTAAAACTTCAATTTGTTACCCTTAAAATGTCTTAGTATCCAGCTAAGTTCTCAACTTGGAAAAAATAGAAAAATATTTCAGCATCATATTATCTCAATTTTAAAGTCAGTTTTACCTACCTATGTTAACACAGTTCAATGGTCACTATATTATATATATATATATATATATTTTATATATGGTCAGCTAGTGAAGCAGATCTTTGAAAAAGCCGTTGCATTTTACAGGTGCTTGGGGTGTTGGAAAACTGGTGGTGTCAGTTTTGCTGAGGAGCTAGCAATCACGGGGCAGAAAAGTTATGTTCGTAATGGGATCATCTTCTAGCTTGTGGTGGCAGAAGCATGACTGGTAGTTCTGGCTAGTGTTTTTCTATTGCCTGATAGTAGGACTTTTCATGTGGCAAGAGGGGAAAATCCAATAATGCCACCACCTCACTGTGTGACTGCCCTAGGGTCCTACTTCTTTGTTAGTTTGATTTTTGAAAAGGCATTCCTTTCTACACACTTGGTCATCACAGATCCATCATTTCATCTCCACAGAGTCAAAAGCAGTTCCCTCCCAGGTTGTTTTTTTAATCCCATGTTTCATCTTCCAGGCCCTATGCACACTAGTTCACCTGCACTGCAGTTTGGGAGATGCAAGACCACACCACACATTTTCTGATTCTCACTCTAGACAAACTAAATGTCATCAGCTTCTTCACCTTGCTTCCTTTCAGTCAAAAGTAATTTAAGTTTAGTGAGGTGACTTACCTGAATCATCAGTCTATTCCTTGCTTCTTCATCTCCCACCACAGGTAACAGGCTTGGTTCTATTCCTATCGTCCTCCTTCTCCCATCTTCCCTCCATTCTTCCCAGTTATGTCGACTTTTCATATAGTCTTCTCTGTTGAGCAATGTCTTCTACTAATATACATTTGATGCCCTAGAGGAATATTCCCTTTATAGAAGGATTATTCCTCCATGAAGAGAGTTGTACTCAATGTGCTCTTTTATTTTCTGCCAAATTGGAAGTTTTGATTTTCCTCCTAGACAAACTAGGTAATTCCTTTAGACATGCTGGTGAAACAACAAACATTACTTGACATGAATTAATCTGTTTGATGGGAGGTTACATATGTACTCACAGAATTGGTACATCACTGACTTGAACATGAAAATAAGCACATTAATCTTTCCTGAAATTTCTGCTGATAAGGAATTGTCATCAGCTTGAGGAAATATAGTCCTTTTCCAGATAAGAGATGGTGCAGGAATTGGGGTCAAAATCAGTTCCTGAAAATATCTAGCTATTTATCAAACTGACCTGACATTTTCTCAGAACACAGATTCCTTATTTCTGTCCTGAAAATTTAACTGTTTTAAGAGGGTGGCAAAGGTCAGAGACTGGCATAATTTAATTCTTGTAAAAGAAAATTTCAAGTGTCCAGGAATGTAGCAGTATGTAGATGGTAGCTTGAAAAAGAGAGGCTAAGAAATAAATAAATACATACATACATACAAACATACATACGAACAGGCAGGTATAGTTAGTCGTACTCATGTAATCTTAATAGGTAAACCTTAATTGGAGTTTAGATCATAGAAAAAAAGAAGGGGATTTAATCAAGTCATCTACATCTACTTAACTGTCTCTGTTACTGGCTTAGACTGTGTGTGAAAATCAGGTTATTCAGTCTTGCCTGACTTTGTGACCCATGGACTATAGCCTACCATTTCCTTCTCTTGGGGATCTTCCAGACCCGAGTACCAAAATGGTCCTGCCCCATTGCAGGCAGATGCTTTATCATCTGAGCCACCAGGGAAGCCCTTTGACTGTGAGGGTCATAATGTATTACGGAAAAGTCTTAAAGAGATAAGAATACCAGACCACCGTACCTGTTTCCAGGGAAGCGTGCAGGCAGGTCAAGACACAGCAGTTGGAACTGGACAAGGAATAATGAACTGGTACAAAATAGGGAAGGAAATACATCAAGGCGATATGTTGTCATCCAGCTTATTTGACTTCTGTGCAGAGTACTTCATGGAAAGTAACTTGCTGTATGAAATTGAAGTTGGAAACAAAATTACTGTGAGAAGTAAGAATAACCTTAGGTATAAGATGACAACACACAAATGTCTGAAAAACACTAGGAATTAAAGAGACTTCTGATGAAGGTGAAAGGGGAGATTGAAATAGCTGGATTAAAACTCAATACGAAACAAACAAACACACACACAAACCATGGAATGTGTTCTCATCAATTTGAGAATTTTGATGGGACAGAGTTGAATTAGTGTCAGGTTTCACTTTCTTAACCTCCGGTATGACTGCGTGATGTGATGGCAGCCGTGAAATTAAAGGCACTTGCCCCTTGCATTAAAATACATGACCATACTAGACACCATATTATAAAACTGAGAGATTATTGAACAAGACCTGAATAGTCAAAGCTGAACTTCAGGAGTAATGTATGGAGGAGTGAGCAGGAACACAAGATCTGACTGCCAAAATATGATGCTTTACAACAGTAGGGTTGGAGAAGCCGTGTGAGAGAACTATGGTGAGCATGGAGTTCAAATGAGTAAAGCAAGAAGGAAATCATTTCTGAGTATTTTCAGAAGGACTGATACTTCACATGAAGAGCCAATATATAGCTCTCCTGAGGCCAAGAGGAACATCACTGGGAGGAAACTGATACTGGGAAAAATTGCGTGCAGGAGAAGGGAACAACAGAGGGCAAGATGGCTGCAAAGCATCACTGACACAAATGTCTTGGCTTTGAATAAACCTCTGGGATATCTGAAGGGCAGGTGAGCCCAGGGTTCTTGCTATACGTGGAGTCACAAGAGTCTGACAAGTCTGAGTGACTGAACAGTACCAAAAAATTAGAACAGGCAGAGTTTGGGAGATGATTCAGATTGCATGTAATGTCTATCATTGGAAATGGAATGATAAGTGAGATTCAGGACAATTAAAAGAACAGAGCTTTTGTCAGTTTCCTTGATTCCCTCCCTCACATTATACTTCCCCCAATGTCTTTTTAAAGCTTCCCAGATAAGGAGAACACCTGCGGTGTCATATGGTATCGTGAGATAGAACCCTTATCCCACCTGTCACTTGGATCTACAGCCTTAGCCTTAGGCAGGAACAGGCATTGTCTGTAAATATCTGCCAGAACTGCCCATCTTCTCATGTGTTAACAGGCATGGTATGTGATCTTAAGGATGAGGTGAGTTAAACAAACTTATAGCTTCTCAATCAAACTCTCTAATCCAGGGAGAAGCGTCTTTGTGTTTTTTTCTCCTAGTTGCCCTTAGGAATGCTTACAAGGGGTTCTATTACTGATCATGGTAGTTTGTAGGAGACTGTATCCATTTTGATGTTTCTACCGGCCCTCTGTGTGAATAGAGCATTCCTCTTCTCTGAATGTCAGTTTTGGACTTCAGATAAAGGTTGAGGATTGTGGAAATGTGTGAATGCATGTGGAAGTCCTATAAAACTGAGGAGAAGGAGTACACAGTTTTCCTCTTTGAATCACATCTCAAGACTTTTAGCTTTATAGATTTACACTATCATTGCATCTCAAATATTCATAAAATTCTTATATGATGATTGCTACACAGAGTTGAAGCCAGAAGTCCTGTATTGTCATCATCTTAACAGTGTGGTGGGACTTGGAAACTTAAGATATTATGTAAGAAGTTTGTGGGCCATATTATAACTTCCTTCTATTTTAACTGTCTGTCTGATACTCTTGGGAAGGGGGAAAACAAGGTCTACCATGTGGGAACAGAATTAGAGATTCCATCCTTAGGTTTTTTGATTCCTAAGAGTGTTCTTTGTTATTGGTGAGTGTCCAGCCTCCCATAGGAAGATAGTATCCTATTATAGGAAGGCCTGGTTGAAACTCCAGGCATCAAGTTGGCCTTCTCTGGTACTGCTATATTAGCGGGTGTGTGTTTTGTTATTGCTAGACATAATTGCCATCTAAGAGTAGATCATGAGAAACACTGGACTGGAAGAAACACAAGCTGTAATCAAGATTGCCAGGAGAAATATCAGTAATCTCAGATATGCAGATGAGACCAACCTAAAGGCAGAAAGTGAAGAGGAACTAAAAAACGCTCTTAATGAAAGTGAAAGCGGAGCGTGAAAAAGTTGACTTAAAGGTCAACATTCAGAAAACGAAGATCATGGCATCCAGTCTCATCACTTCATGGCAAACAGATGGGGAAACAGTGGAAACACTGTCAGACATTATTTTGGGGGGCTCTAAAATCATTGCAGATGGTGACTGCAACAGTGAAATTAAAAACTCTTACTCCTTGAAAGAAAAGTTATGACCACCGTAGATAGCATATTCAAAAACAGACACATTACTATATCGACTAAGTCCATCTAGTCAAAACTATGGTTTTTCCTGTGGTCATGTATGGATGTAGGAGTTGGAATGTGAAGAAGGCTGAGCGCTGAAGAATTGATGCTTTTGAACTGTGGTGTTGGAGAAGACTCTTGAGAGTCCCTTGGACTGCAAGGAGATCCAACTAGTCAGTTCTGAAGGAGATCAACCTTGGATTTCTTTGGAAGGAATGATTCTAAAGCTGAAACTCCAGGACTTTGGCCACCTCATGCAAAGAGTTGACTCATTTGAAAAAAAAACTCTAATGCTGGGAGGAATTGGGGGCAGGAGGAGAAGGGGACGACATAGGATGTGACGGCTGGATGGCATCACTGACTTGATGGATGTGCATCTGAATAAACTCCAGGAGTTGGTGATGGACAGGGAGGCCTGGTGTGCTGCGATCCATGGGGTCACAAAGAGCTGGACACGACTGAGCATCTGAACTGGACTGAACTGAACTGATGGTCCTACTTAATTTTTGTTAGGTGACTGGGAGTGTACTATAGTTTGTAACAATGTTAGGGTGGAGTAACTAGGTTATTATAGAAATACTTTCAACCTCTTAAACTCATCCAGTTGTCTTTCACTTGAAAAATGAAAGCAGACATTTGTGCCTCTTTATATTTTTGAATTAGCCAATTCTTCAGCCGAAATCTCTATCATAAAAGTACATAGGAGAACCTAGACATAAACTCACAAACACATTCTTAATCTGATGTCCTCACACACACAAGCACAGTCTCAGTCTTGTATGCTCAAAACACAATTGTGAAAGGAAACTAAAACCCAAGGACTCACTGAAGGACACCTATGAACTTCACAGAGTACTCTGTTATTTGTTTTTAGGCTTAAGGTAGGAAGTTATTTTGTAGTTGAATGATTTCACTCTAGTACATTTTAAGTCAGAATGTTTAAAATATATAACTTTATTCTGCATCCCATGGGATCTTAGAATATTTTTCATGTAAGATTATTCTGTGACTTTAAAAAACAAAAATAATGCAGGGTAACAATATTGACCTCGTTAGGCCCTGCAGTTACTTTTGTTTGTTATATTCTAAGCATCCAGTTTCATCCTTTAACGTTTTCCCATCAATATTTCTACTTTTTGCCCCAATTTGCTGTATTTACCTCACTTAAAGTTTTGTTTTTACTTTTACAATTCTCAGTTCAGTTCAGTTAAGTCAGTCAGTCGTGTCAGAGTCTTTGCGACCCCATGAATTGCAGCAAACCAGGCCTCCCTGTCCATCACCAACTCCCGCAGTTCACTCAAACTCACGTCCATTGATTCAGTGATGCCGTCCAGCCATCTCATCTTCTGTCGTCCCCTTTCCCTCCTGCCCAAAGCCTCCCAGCAGTCTTTCCAATGAGTCAACTTTTTGCATGAAGTGGCCAAAGTACTGGAGTTTCAGCTTCAGCATCATTCCTTCCAAGTATTTCCAGGGCTGAACTTCATATTTATTTTTTATCATATTTTTATTTTACTGTATTTTACTGTACAATACTGTATTGGTTTTGCCATACATTGACATGAATCCTGTACATGTGTACATGAATTCCCAAGCATGAACCCCACTCCCACCTCTCAACCCGCATCATCTCTCTGGATCATCCCCATGCACCAGCCCCAAGCATCCTATATCCTGCATAGAACATAGACTGGCAATTCATTTCTTACCTGATATTATACAGGTTTCAAAGCCATTCTCCCAAATCATCCCACCTTCTCTCCCTCAGAGTACAAAATTCCGCTCTATACATCTGTGTCTCTTTTGCTGTCTCACATACAGGGTCATCATGACCATCTTTCTAAATTCCATATATATGTGTTAGTATACTGTATTGGTGTTTTTCTTTCTGGCTTATTTCACACTGTATAATCCGCTCCAGTTTCATCCATCTCATTAGAACTGATTCTAATGTATTATTTTTAATGGCTGAGTAATACTCCACTGTGTATGTGTACCACGGCTTTCGTATCCATTTATCTGCTGATGGACAACTAGGTGGTTTTCATGTCCTGGCTATTATAAACAGTGCTGTGATAACATTGGGGTACATGTGTCTCTTTCAATTCTGGTTTCCTCAGTGTGTATGCCCAGCAGTAGGATTGCTGGGTCATAAGGCAGTTCTATTTGCAAATTTTTAAGGAATCTCCACACTGTTCTCCATAGTGGATATACTAGTTTGCATTCCCACCAACAGTGGGAGGTATAGTGTCCCTCCTTTTGTTCTCCAATGGCAGAAAATATGATCTGCGTAGGTGGAGACCCACTGCCATCCACCGCTATAGCCTCTCCCATAGTCTATCTAACAGCCTCATGACAGGGATCCAGAACATTTCTAATCATATTCCACAGAGCAAAAGCATTTACAGGCCCATGTAAAGTATAATAAGTTTTTAGCTGTTTCCTTAGCTTCACCCAAGTATATAAGTTCACAGTGTCCTTGTCCGGAAACCAAGGACACTGTTCTTATACAAATGAAAAAATGACTGAATATTGGATTTCTTAATTTTAATTCCTCTCTTACTTAATGACTGCAAAATTACTCTTATAAAAAGCTGTCTTTCTTTTGACTCACTGTTAACCCATGTCAGAAAATTAAGATTCATAGAAAAGTCTGCCTTAACAAAGGATTTACCTTTGCAAGGAGGGTTTTCTTTTCAACCTGAAGAAAGCAGGTTTCTTTCAACCTCTGCAAAACGAGGTTTCTCTTAAACCCTTCAACACTTCCCACTCCTACTCACCCTGTCTATCCTACAGGGGGGTCTGCAGCTCCCTAAGTGGGGTCCTATCCGTCCCGAAAACTCAACACTGGGGGAGTAACCAAAATTACTCCAGGGGGAGCCACAGAGAGTGCTCCGGGGGAAGTCTGATCCGAAGAACTCAACACTGGGGGAGTAACCAAAATTACTCCTGGGGGAGTGATTGAACACTCCGGGGGGAGCCACAGAGTGCTCCGGGGGGAGCGTTTGCTCCGAAGAACTTACCTTCAAATTGCCTGTTCCGGGCACCACTTGCCGGGGTCCAGCCCCGGTGGATCCAGGGTGATTCGAAGGTGGGGATGGAGTTGGCATCTTTGGAAAAATACATATTTAATCACAGATATAGAGAGATTAGAAATGGATAGTACAGTAGGAAGATTAGTGGAGAAAAAGAGGCTGAATAACTTGGATTACGCGGAATAGCATCCATGCTCCAGATGGGAATTCAGCCAGAAAAATGGGAGTAAGAAAGAAGTGACATGGGAGAATCAGTCTTTCCAGAAACTGATCCGATTAATTTATTTTTGGGTTTGCCTATATACCTTTTGTTACACATAGGGATGAATACAGAGTCACGTGGGAGTCAGCAGTCCTGACCTTTGTCAAAATCAGGTGCTTCACATAAATGTATAAAAAAAGGTCTTAGGAATATTACATCATCTTCTGGCCATGAGTGAGACCTGCTGACATTTTATGATCCTTCTTTCTGATAACCGAAAAACTTATTTCTTCCAAGGGTGTTTTTTCTTAAACCAGGCACCACCCTCCAAATAAAGTTACATTCCTATAGGGTGAGGGTGTAGTGAGTTACAATCAAGAAAGGGATTTATTTAACCCAAGGATAACATGATTAGTCTTAAAGGTTAATACTTATTTCTCCTATATGTTATATTCATTATAAGGGTAGGGAACATGGAGATTTAGCAGCAAACATCAGCCCAACAAATGAAAATCCTTTCACCAATGCTCCCCTTAAAATCTATTTAGCCTTAAGATATGATAAAGTTACATTCTTACATAGCGAGGACACAGTGATTTATAACAAAGTACAGTGATCTATTACAAAAGAAAAAATCCATTAACTCAAAAAGTCTAGTATTGCTAACATCAAAAACTACTATATTTCCTTTGCTATATTCCAAGTTCATTGATTAATATATTCCCAGGTGCCTCAGGATATAGAGGCCTGGTGGCAATCATTGACTCAACAAGAAGAAAAAGTCCTATGCTAATTAAGACTCTCAAAATACTCCAAAACTCTCTGTGCAGTTTATGGTTGAGAGGTAGTAAACAATCATGTGCCTAGTGGCAGCAGTATGGATAATCCTGTCACACAAGCTAGTCTGTCAGCAGCGAGGTTTGACCCGAAACATCCTTGTCCCACCCAGAGTAGGGAATTAGCAGCAATTATTGACACAACAAATGAAGAACCCTTCACCAATATAATTCCTAACCAACACACTATACTAATAATTTCCAACTCCCCAAAAGATTTTGCCTTTAGTAAGTCTAAAACATCTCGTGCCTCTCAGGTTGGGAGGGTGTAAACAATCACATGTGGCCGGACGAACCTATACAGGTGGGCTAGATAACCTTCAGAGGAGTCCGTAAGCTGAAACACTCTTGTCTCGCCCAAGAAATTTTATTGCCTTGGAGCTGCACGTTTCCTCCTTCTCTGAGAGAAACGGTTATGGGGGAGAGCCCCCCATAAAGTCAGAGGTGTAGGTGAGAGCATAAAACAGACTCTTGTTTGGGGGTTAGATGCTCTGGAACAGGGAGTTTCCTGAGGCTTGATCACACCTTTGCATATGCCAAGCCTCCTTCCTCATGACCTTTGCCATGGGCGGAGTTCCTCACACTGGCCCCTGGCAACTGGCCATCCTTTCCTCATTCCCATCCTGGACAGGGTCACGGCGGAGATACAGTGAGCAACCACCCTCAGATTTGTGATGCCTTCTGTCTCCTCTTCTGGTTGCTTGGCATCTCCTCTCTTGTTCCCTTCATCTCTGCTGTTTCCCTGGACCAGACACACATACACACATAATCACAGGCGACACAAGCATACATGTGTATACAATTACAGGCTTGATACAGAGACACAAACATATATAGGGAACACAGGTGTTTCAGGAGCTGAAGACACCATGTCCAGCACTGTTGGAGATGGCGTCTGTAGGCACCATGTCCTGCCCTTGGAGCTCCCTGTCCACCTCCTGCCTGAGCATTTCCATATTTTCCGAAGGCAGCCTGAAGCAGCTTCCAGCGCAGCATGTGTGGTTGTGAAAAGACACTGATTGGTGACTGTGTAAATTCACAGAAGATCGAAAGGTCAGCACACAGGTGCACTGGGACACTGGACAGGACGCCCTTTCAATGATAGGCTTTCCCAGGGTAAGGGGAGGGACGGTAAGGCACAGGCAATCTTAAACTCACTGAATAACAGGAGGCTGGGGGATGGCTTGACACATGGAAAGAAGATTCTGACAAAGACATTTAATTTATCCCATTTCTAGTAGTATCACCTAGGACTATTGCACTGAGGGTGACTTGCTTCACTCGGACACACCGAGTTCCAAAGCCCTCAGTCTCAGCAGGTCATGTGCTATATGCAGGACACAAAGTGTGGCTCACAAATTGCAGCCAGCTTGCAAGAGTCTGAGCATTCCCATTTGGGAAAGGACAGTGTCCTGGCCACGACAGGGCTGTCCCTTCAGGGCCCACCTCCAGACACCTTCCCCACATGTGTCTCTGTCAGTTACTGCTCATGGCAGAACCTTGCTTCCTCAGGTAATACATCACAGGATTGTCCCATATGTCTTCAGCTGTGACTGAACTGAACTGAATAGCAACTGAAAAACTAACAAAAAGTTAGTCTCCAAAATATGCAAGCTGCTCATGCATCTCAATACTCAGCTACAAATACTACTCAGTAAAACAAACCACCAATCAAAACATAGGTAAAAGCCCTCTGCAAAGAAGATATACAGATTACTAAAAGACAGAGAAACCTTGCTCACCATCACTCATTATAAGAGAAATGCAAATCAAAACCACATTGAGGTATCATTTCACACTGGTCAGACTGGCCATTATTAGGATGTCTACAATATAATTGCTGGAGAGGGTGCGGAGAAAAGGGAACATTTTTACACTATTGATGGGAATGTAAAATGGTACAACCATTATGGAGACTCCTTAGAAAGTTGGAAAGAGAAATGCCATATGACCCAGAGATCCCACTATTAGGCATGAACTTCAAGGAAACTAGAATGGTAAGAAACACAGTACTCCAATGTTTATTGAAGCACTGTTTGCAATACCTAGGATGTGAAAGTGACCAAGAGGTCCATCAGCAGATGAATGCTTAAGGAAGTTTTGCTACGTATACATATGAAATATTACTTAGTTATAAGAAGTCATGCATTTGAGTCAGTTCTAATGAGTGGAAAGAGCATGAAACCTATTACACGGAGTGAAGGAACTAAGAAAGAGAAAGACAAAACTGCATATTAACTTTTGTATGTGGAATTTAGAAAGATGGGCTATACACAGGCCAGGAGAAGAGACAAAGATCCAAAGAAGAGATGTTTGACTAGGTGGGAGAAGGTGAAGGTGGGATGATTTGAGAAAAGCGCATTTAAATGGGTACGGTACCATATGTAAAAAATAGAAGACCAGTGTGAGGTTTTACAACATGGGTGATATGGGATACCCATGTCACAACTTCTGAACTTGCAATTTAATGCATGCATCAGCTACCAATGAGCCCTCATTCTAGTGCACGTCGTGCACATTCTGAGCTTGCAGCCTCCAGCTCTCGTTTTACCCCTTCTGACATCACGATCCAGGGTAGGCTGTGGTAACTGCTGAATTTGTGCTCTAGGAGAGGCATCACGAAATTATCAAGCCTGCATTTAGTGCAAACATGCTGTGTCTTGAACCTGAACTCTGGAGCAGGCATCTTGCCACTACTAATACTGTTTATCATCATCTAGTGTTTCACTGTCATGACATGTTTCCATTGCTTCTTCATCTTTGGTCATCACTCTGTGTCATTTATCACCATCCAGTGTTTATTTCAGTCCTGTAACCTGTTTCGAGTGCTTGTTCAACTCACTCCAGGAAAAACATATCTAGTATTCAGTGCTGTGACAGGTTAAGTGTTTCTTCATCCTCCCCTAGTTAAACACACAGTAGTTTACCACCCTTAGTGTTTCATTTTGTGACGGGCTTCTATCCACTCCAGGTCTAACACACTCAGTAGATTATCATCATCCAATGTTTTAACTGTGGAACATCCCACAAGTCTTCATGCACCCCATGTCAAACGTACCCAGTAGCTTATCACTATCCCGTGTTTCAGTGCAGAGAGATGATTCAGGCGTTTCTTCTTTTTCTCCAGGTAAAGCACACTCAGCAGTTTGTCACCAGTGTTTCACCTGTGATGTGATTCTTCTTAATTTATTTAGTTGGCTGTGTTGGGTCTTAGTTGTGTCACATAAGATAGTCCTTGAGACAAGCCAACTCTAACCATGGCATGAAGTCTCTGGAGTGTGAGAACTTCAGTATTTTCAGCTATGCAGGTTTAGTTACTCTGTAGCATATGGGATGTTACTTTCCCAATCAGGGACTGAACCTTCATCCCCTCCACTACAAGGTGGATGCTTAACCACTGGACCACCAGGAGAGGCCCTGTGACATGCTCTAAGTGCCTGCTTTTACACCTCATATGAAAGAGACACATTGTTTGATGGGAACATATCAGCATCCAGGGTTGCAAAGATTGGACATGCTTCAGGAACTTCTTCATCCACACTGGTCAAATACAAGCAGGTGTTTATCACAATGTAGTGCCATTCCATGTGCTTCTTCATTGATTACTGGCTGAACGTATCCAGTAGATTATCATCGTCTACTGCTTCAGTGCAGTGACACCTCGAGTTATTCTTCATGCACCCTGGGTCAAACATATCCTGTTGTGTATCTCCATCCAGTGTTGCACTGCTGTGACATGCTTTCAGTGTTTCTCCATCCACCCCAGGTCAAACATACTAAGTCGCTTATTATCCACACTTCAGAGAGGAGGTTCAGCCACATCTTTCTCCACCCCAGGTAAAATAGTCTCACCAGCTTATCCCTTGCTGCTTTTCACTGCTGTCACGAGTTCAAGTACATCTTTTTCAAACACACCAGCAGTTTATCACCATCCAGCACTGCCAAACTGTGACACAAACTGCTGTATCATCCAGACTGGAAAAATACATCCGGTACTTTACTAAAGTCAGTGTTTCAGTGCTATGATGTGACTCAAGTGCCTATTCATCCACTCTCTGCAAAAACACACTCTGTAGTTTATCACCATGCAGTGCTCAGTGCCTTGACAGAGGACATGCTCCGAATGCTTCTTTGTCCACCTGGTGTCAAATACTCAATAGTTTTCCAACATCTGTATCTCAGTACTGTGAATCACTGCGTATGCTCCTTTGTCAATCCTGGCCTGTCACTCCTTGGAGTTTACCACCCTTCAGTGCTTCAGTGCTGTAATATGCTTCATGTCCTTCATCTTCTCCTGTAAAACATACTCATTAGTGTATCATCATCCAATATTCAGTACAGTGATATGCTTCAAGTGCTTAATAGTCCGCATCAGTTGAACATTCCCAGCATTTTATCATTAGCCAAGGTTTCAGGGCTGTAACTTATGGCATATAGTAGGCGCTTGTTTGACCCCAAATGGTGAAACTTAACATTTATTCTATCAGTGCTGTGACATACTACAGTGCTTCTTAACTACTCTGGGTTAATACACACATCTGTTCTTTCAGTGCCGATTAATGCACAAGTGCTTCCTCAACTATCCTGTTTCAAATACATACAGTAGTTTATCAACATCCAGTGTTTAAGTGGTGTGACACACTTCAGATGCTTCTTTATTTACCCATGATTGATGTTTGTCAGTCACACAGTCATGTCCACCTCTTTGAAACCCCATGAACTACAGCACACCAGGCTTCCCTGTCCTTTACTGTCTCCTGGAATTTGCTCAAATTCGTGCCCATTGAGACAGTTATGCCAACAGTCAATCGTCTTATTATCTGTCACACCCATCCCCACATGCTTACAATCTAACCCAGCATTAGTCTTTTCTAACGATTTGGCGCTTTGCATCAGGTGGCCAAAGTATTGTAACTTCAGCATCAATCCTTCCAATGAGTAGTCAGTGTTGATTTCCTTTAGGACTGACTGCTTTGATCCCTTTGCAGTTCAAGGGACTCAAGAGTCTTCTCCAGCACTACGGTTCTAAAACATCGATTATTTGGCATTCCACCTTCTTTATAGTTCAGATCCCAAAACCATGTATGGCTATTGGAAAAACCACACCTTGACTTTTGCCAGCAAAGGGATGTCTCTGGTTTCATCTGCTGTCTAGGTTTGTCATAGCTTTTCCTGCAAGAACCAAGTGTCTCTTAAATTCATGTGTGCAGTCACCATGCACAGTGATTCTGGAACTCATGAAAATAAAAATCTTTCACAGTTTCCATTGTGTCCTGATTTATTTGCTATCAAGAAATGGGACTGGATGACATGATCTTAATTTATTGAATGTCGAAGTTTAAGTCAGCTTTTTAAGTCTCCACTTTCATCTCAGCAAAGATCTCTAATCCCTCATCTGCTTTCTGTCATCAACATGTCTGAGTTTATTTATGTTTCTCCCAGCAATTTTGATTTCACTTTGTGCTTCATCCAGTCTAACATTTTGCGTGATATACTGTGCATGTAAGTTAAATAAGTGGCGTGACAACAAGACAGCCTTGACATACTCCTTTACCAATTCTGAACAACTCCATTGTTCCTGTCTGATTCTGTTTCTTCATGACCTACATACAGGTTTCTCAGGAGCCAGGTAAAGTGGTCTAGTATACCCACCTCTTTAAGAATTTTCCACAGTTTCTGTGACCCCCACAGTCAAAGGCTTTAGCATAGTGAATTAAACAGAAGTAGATCATTTTCTGGAACTCCCTGCTTTTTCTATGATCCAATGAATGTTGGCAATTTGATCTCTGGTTCCTCTGCCTTTCGTAATCCAATTTGTACATTTGAAAGTTCTCAGTTCACATATTGTTGAAACCTAGATGGAGGCATTTGGAGCATTACCTAGCCAGCATATGAAATGAGAATGACTGTGCAGCAGTTTGAGCATGCCTTCACAATGCCCTTTTTTGGGATCAGAGTGAATCTGACCTTTTCCTGTCCTGTGGTCATTGATGAGTTTTCCAAATTTCCTGGCACATTGAGTGCAGCATTTTAACAGCATTATCTTTTACAATTTGAAATAGCTGAGCTTCAAGTCTATCATCTCGAGTAGCATTGTTTGTGATAATCCTTCCTAAGATCCACTTGACTTCACACCTCCTGTTGTCTGCTCTATTCGAGTGAGCACACCATTATAGTTATATAGGTGATTAAGCAGAAAAGGCGGTGGCACCCCACTCCAATATTCTTGCCTGAAAAATCCCATGGAGAGAGGAGCCTGGTAGTGTGCTGTCCATGGGGTCCCAAGGAGTTGGACACGAGAGAAATGACATAAGAGCAGCAGCAGCAGCAGCAGCAGCAGCAGCAGCAGCAGCAGCAGGTGATTAAGACCTTGCTTTGGTACAGCTCTTCTCTTATACTTTTGCCAACACTTCGTCACATTTTCTCCTTCTGCTAGGTTCATACTACTTCTGTCCTGGATTGTGCCCATGTCTGCATGAAATATTCCCTTGGAGTCTCTCAGTTTCTGGGCAAGATTTCTCATCTTTCCTATTCTATTGTTCCCTCTATTTCTTATTGGCATTAAATACACACGATATTATATCCTCATCCAGTGTTTTAGATATGCTTCAAGTGGTTTTTAATCCACTCCAGAAGAAATTAATGTGACAGCTATCACCATCCATTTTTTCTGTATTGTGACATGTCTTGAGCCTCCTCCATCCCCTCCAGGTAAAACACACCCTATAAATTATCATCATTCGTTGATGCTGTGCTATTACTAGCTTGAAGGGTCCCTTTGTCTCATTTAGTCAAACACTCCCTGTCGTTTACCACTATCCAGTGTTCCAGTACTGTGGCATGCCTCATGTACTTCTTTACCCTCTCCAAATAAAATATGGTAGGTAGCTCATCGCAATTCCTGTTTCAGTTCTGTGATGAGTTTAAAGTCCTTCTTTAGGCCATTCTAGATAAAACATATTCAGAAGTTTACCATGGTCCCATGTTTTAATCTGTGCTATGCTTTCAGTTTCTCCTCATTCAACATGTATCAAACAAACCCATAGTTTATCATCATCCAGTGTTTCAATGCTGTTTCCTGCTCAACTGCTTCTTCATTCTCTGCAGAAAATACATAACCAATAATTTATCATAATCCAGTGTGTTAATTCTGGTATACGCTTCAAAAGATCCTTTGTCCACTCAAGGTTGAGCACACTCTTAGTTTATCACCATCCATTGATTCAGGGCTATTACAAACTTTCATTGATTTTTCAACTACCGCAGGTCGTCATACACAATGATTTACCATGATCCAGTTTCAGTGTTGTGACACGCTCCTTGTACTTCTTTCTGTATGCAAGATCAAACACAGACCATCTAAAGTGTGAACATACAGTGTTTCAGTCATGAAACCCACTTCAAGTGGTTCTTCACTTACTCCACAACAAATACACCATATAGGTTATCGACATTCATTGTTTCAATGTTGTAGCACATACTAATGGCTGCTTCACTAACTCCAAGTCAAACACCTTCAGTGTTTTGCCACTATCTTGGGTTTCAGATCTGTGACATGCTTCAAGATCTCCTGAAACTACTCACGGTCAAAGGCACTCCGTAGATTTGTTGTTGCTGGCTGTTATTTGTTGTTCAGTCACTCAGTCATCTCCAACTCTGCATAATCCCATGGACTGCAGTATATCACGCCTTCTTGCGCTTCACCATCTCCCGGAGCTTGTTCAAACTCAAATCCACTGGGTCGGTGATGCCATCCAAGTAACTGGTCCTCCATCATCCCCTTCTTCTGCTCCAATCTTTTGCAGCATCAGAGTCTTTGCCAATGAGTTGGCTCTTCGCATCAGATAGCCATAGTACTGGAGCTTCTGCCTCAGCATCAGCCCCTCCAGTGAATTTTCAGGATTGATTTCCTTTAGAGTTGACTGGATTGATTTCCTTGCAGCCCAAGGGACTCACAAGAGTCTTCTCCAAGACTGTGGTTCAAAAGTATCAATTCCTTAATGTTCAGCCTCCTTTGTGGTCTAACTTACATTGTCACATGACTGCTTAAAACAAAAAAAAAGAAAACACAAATATAGCTCTGACTATATGGATGCTTCTTGGTAAAGGAATGTCTCTGCTCTTTAACATGCAGTCTAGGTTTGTCACTGCTTTTCTTCCAAGAAACAAGTGTCATTTAATTTCATACCTGCAGTCATCATCTGCCATGTTAGGAGTCCAAGAAAACAGAAGTCTGTCACTGTTACCATTCTTTTCCCATTTATTTACCATGAAATAATAGGAACAGATTCCAGGATCTTAGTTTTTTGAATGTTGCATCTTAAGCCAGCTTTTTCACTCTCCTGTTTCACCTGCATCAAGAGGCTCTTTAGATATTCTTTGCTTTATGCTATATCGGTGGTGTCATCTGCATATCTGCAGTTATTTATATTTCTATTTTTCTCTTAATTTCAGCTTGTGTTTCATCCAGCCCAGCATTTTCCAAGATGTGCTCTGCACATAAGTTAAATCAACAGGGTGACACATGTAGTAGTTTTTCTTTTTTTTTTTTTTTTTTCCAATTTCAATCCATCTGTTCTTCTTTATCTGGTTCTTACGGGTTGTTTCTTGACCTGGATACAGGTCTCTTCGGAGGCATGTAGGTAGTCTGGTATTTCCATGTCTTTCAGAATTTTCTGCAGTTTGTTGTGATCCACACAGTGGATTTTTATCACAGTCAATAAAGCAGAAATAGTTTGTTTGTTTGTTTGTTTTTAATAATATTCTTGCTTTTTCCATGATCCAATGGATGTTGCCAATTTGACCTCTGGTTTCTGTCTTTTCTAAATCCAGTTTGAACATTTGAAACTTCTAGGTTAATGTGCTGTTAAAGTCCTGTCAGGAGAATTGTGAGCATGGCTTTGTTCGATTCACTTCAGTTCCTCAGTCGTGTATGACTGTTTGTGAGCCCATGGACTGCAGCAAATCAGGCCTTCCTGTCCACAGACTCCCGCAGTTTACTGAAATTCATGTCCTTTGAGTCGGTGATGCCATCTAACTGTCTCATCCCCTGTCCTCCCCTTCTCCTCCTGCTTTCAATCTTCCCAAACATCAGGGTCTTTTCAAATGAGTCAACTCTTCACATCAGTTGGCCAAAGTATTGGAGTTTCAGCTTAAACATCAGTCCTTCAAATGAATATTCATGATTGATCTCCTTTAGAATGGACTGGTTGGATCTCCTTGCAGTCCAAGGGACTCTCAAGAATCTCCTCCCACAACACAGTTCAAAAGCACCAATTCTTTGGTTCTCAGCTTTCTTTATAATTCAACTGTCACATCCATACATGCCTACTGGAAAAATCATAGTCTTAACTAGGTGGAGCTTTGTTGGCACATAAATAACTATGCTTTTTAATATGTGATCCAAGTTGTTTATAAATTGTCTTCCGAGGAGTTAGTGTGTGAAATAAGGGAGTTGTGTGATACTTCGAACATTCTTTTGCATTGTCATTCTTTGGATTTCACATGAAAAACTGACCTTTTCCAGTCCTGCAGCCACTGCTGAGTTTTCCAAATTTGCTGCCATATTGAGTGAAGCACTTTCACAGCATCACTAAAAGGGGGCAAAATCCCTAACAGACATTTCTTTAAAGAAGACATACAGATGGCTAACACACACTGTTGTTTATCACCTGTTTCAGTTTTTTGACACGCTTCAAGTGCTTCTTGCCTATCCTGGATCAAACACACCAGTAGTTTAGCAACATCCAATGTTTCAGTACTGTAACATATTTCAAGAATTTTGCCACACACCATCATTCAGAAGTACCCAACAGTTTATCAGCATTCCATGCCTCAGTTCGAGGACTTGCCTCAAGTGCTTCTTCACAACCCCAGACAAAACATACCCAGTGGATTATCACCATCCACTGTTTCAGTCCTGTAGCATGCTTCATGTGCTTCTTCATCCTCTCTAGGTGAAGCACATGCAGTAGCTTATGACCATTGAGTGTTTCCATTTTATGGCAGATTCCAGGACGTTTCCATCCTCACCAGGCCAAACGCACTCAAACATTAACACCATCCAATGTTTTACTGTGTGCGACATTCCTCAAGTCTTCCTCATTATCCCAAGTCAAACACATCCATAACATTCACCACCTCCAGTTCCAATGCCAAGATCCACTTCAATGGTGTGTTCATTCTCCCCATTTAAAGACATTCACTAGGCTATCACCATACAGTGTTGAAGTTCAGTGACATGCCTGCAGTGCTTCTCCATCCATCCAATGTCAAGCCCAGCTGGTAGTTATTGACCATTCAACGTTTCATTGCATGGCATGCTTCAGTCAAATGTGCCCGAGATTATTAAAAGAAAAAAAGGAAAAGAAAGAAAAAAATCACTCTTTAAGGGGTGATCAGTTCAGTTCAGTCACTCATTCATGTCCAGCTCTTTGTTATCCCATGAACCGCAGCAAGCCAGGCCTCCCTGTCCATCATCAACTCCCATGGGTAACCCAAACCCATATCCACTGAGTCGGTGATGTCATCCATCCATCTCATCCTCTGACGTCCCCTTCTCCTCCTGCCCTCAATCGTTTCCAGCAACAAGATGCTTTCAAATGAGCCAGCTCTTCACATCAGGTGGTCAAATTATTGGAGTTTCAGCTTCAACATCAGTCCTTCCAATGAACACTAAGGACTGATTTCCTTTAGGATGGACTGGTTGGATCTCCTAGCAGTCCAAGGGACTCTCAAGAGTCTTCTTAAACACCCAGTTCAAAAGCATCAATTCTTCAGTGCTCAGGCTTCTTTATATTCCAAAACTTACATCCATACATGGCTACTGGAGAAACCACAGCCTTGACTAGATGGACCTTTCTTGACAAAGTAAAGCCTCTGTTTTTTAATATGAATATAATAATCAATAATAATAATTTATCAACAATAATCAATAATAATAATTAATCATCTAGGTTGGTCATAAGTCGCCTTCCAAGGAGTAAGCGTCTTTTAATTTCATGGCTGCAGTCACCATCTGCAGTGATTTTGGAGCCCAGAAATATAAAGTCATCTTCTGTTTCCACTGTTTCCCCACCTATTTGCCATGAAGTGATGGCATCAGATGCCATGATCTTAGTTTTTTGAATGTTGAGCATTAAGCCAACTTATTCACTCTCTCGTTTCACTTTTATCAAGAGGCTCTTTAGTTCTTCACTTTCTGCCATAAGGCTGGTGTCATCTGCATATTTCAGATTATTGATATTTCTCCGTCAATCTTGTTTCCACCTTGAGATTCCTCCAGCCCAGCATTTCTCGTTATGCAGTCTGTGTAGAAGTTAAATAAGCAAGGTAGCAATTATACAGCCTTGAGGTACTCCTTTTCCTTTTTGGAACCAGTCTGTTATTCTATTTCCAGTTCTAATTGTTGCTTCCTGACCTGCATACAAGTTTATCAAGAGGTAAGTCAGGTTGTCTGGTATTCCCATCTCTTTCAGAATTTCCCAAAGTTTATTGTGATCCACATAGTCAAAGTCTCAATAAAACAGAAGTAGACCTTCTTTTGGAACTCTCCTGGTTTTTCAATGATCCAGCAGATGGCAGTTTGATCTTCATTCCTCTGCCTTTTGGAAAGCCAACTCGAATATCTGGAAGTTCCTGGTTGATGTATTGCTGAAGCCTGGCTTGGATAATTTTGACCATTAGTTTAGTAGCATATGAGATGAGTACAACTGTGTAGTAGTTGGAGAATTCTTTGGCATTGCCTTTCTTTGGGATTGGAGTGAAAACTGCCCTTTTCCAGTCCTGTGGCCAGTGCTGAATTTTCCACATTTGGTGCCATGTTGAGTGCAGCCCTTTCATAGCATTGTCTTTCGGGATTTGGATTAGCTCAACTGGAATTCGATCACCTCCACTAGCTTTCTTTGTAGTGATGCTTCCTAAGACCTACTTGAGTTTACATTCCAGGATGTCTGGCTCTAGGTGAATGATCACATCATCATGATTATCTGGGTCATGAATATCTTTTATGTACATTTCTTCTGTGTATTTTTGCTACCTCTTCTTAATATCTTCTGCTTCTGTTAGGCCCATATGACTTATGTCCTTTATTGAGCCCATCTTTGCAAGAAATGTTTGCTTGGTATCTCTAAGTTTTTGAGGAGATCTCTAGTCTTTCCAATTCTATTGTTTCCTCCATTTCTTTAGTTCAATGGGTGTGGCACAATTCAAATGCTCTCTTCCCACTCTGGTCAGTCATAGTCAATAATTGGTACCAACCAGTGTCCAGTGCTGTGACATATGACCAATTTCAATTCTTCCTTCATGAAGGGAGGAACAAAAAAACAAAACAAAACAAAACAAAACAAAACACATCCTAGAGTTTATCAATACACAGTGTTCCATGGCTGCCACTGGATTCGAGTACTTCCTCACCCACTCCAGGTTAACATAGTCATTTATCACCATCCATTGCTTCAGTACACTGACAGTCTTCAAATGCTTCTACATTAATCCTGGTGTAAAATTTCTAGTAGTAATAAACAACCAGTGTTTTAGTTTGGAGCACGACCCAATGGCTTCTTCATGCTCACCCATACACCAACTCCGTAGTTTGTCGCCATCTAGTGTATACATGAAGTGACATGCTTAAAGATCTTCCTCATCCACCCTAGATCTAGACAGTCAGTCTTTCGTCTCCATACCAGCGTTTCAGTGCTATGACATGATTTGAAATTTTGTCTGTGCACACTGAGATATACGCAGCCAGTAGTTCACCAGGCTCCAGTGTTTCAGGACTTTGATAAGGTTAAATATGTTCTTGGTCCCACTAACATCAATACACTCACCATTTATAACCATCTTGTTTCACTGCTGTGACATAATGTCAACTGCTTCTTCATCCATTCCTGTGTCAAACAAACCCCGTAGTTTTTTCCCCATCTAATGCTATTGTTTAGCACTATGAAATGATTCTGAAGCCTGTGTCCATTCCAGCTCAAACATAGTCAGTATTCCCAATCAGTGCTTCAGTGATGTCACATGCTTCAAGTGCTTTCTTCATTCACTCCATATCAAGTACATGCAGTCATTCATAAACATGCAATGTTTCAGTTGTGTGACATGCTTCAAATGTTTCCCTAATCCACTTGAGCTGAAACATACCCAGTAGCTTATGACCATTGGTGGTTCAGTGCTGTGACATGTTTGAAGTGCTTCTTCTTCTATGCTATGTTGAACTCATGCAATAGTTAATCACCATCAGTTGTTTCAGTTCTGTTACATTCTTCAAGTCTTGTTTCATATACTCTGGTTCAAATACACCTAGAAGTTGTTCACCATCAACTGTTGAGTACTGTGATATGTCTCAATTGTTTCTGTAGATACCAGTTCGTAAACATACATACATTTTTCACCATCCTGTGTTTTAGGGCTGTCATATGGTTAAATGAGTCGCCTTCTTACCACAGGTCAAATACACCCAGTATTCATCAACATCCAGTCTTTCAGATAAGTGATACAAGTCAAGTGCTTCATCATCCATTCTTGGAAGACACAGCCAATAATTTATTGAATTCCAGTGCTTCAGTGCTGTGAATTTTTAAAGTGTTTCTGCATCCAAATAGCTCAGGCAAGATTAAGAGATTATAACTATCACTGGTTGAGTTTTGTGACATGGCTTAAGCACATCTCCATCTGCATTATGTGGAACACACTCAATAATTACCACCATCTTGTAAATCATAGGCACACCATTCTTGGAACACTTCTTTGTCTACTGTGGGTCAAACACACCAAGGAGTTTTTCACCATTCAGTGTTTCAGTGCTGTGACAACTTCCACTGCTTCTTTGTGTACTACAGGTCATCACATCAAATGTCTTGTAACTACTAGCTTGCACTCTAGAGAACATATCTCTCTTCTACTGAGACTGAGTTTTAGAGCATACATCTCACCACTACTAAGACCCCATTCTAAGGACACATGTCACTTCTGCAGAGGCTATAGTTTGGAGGAAATGTGACAACACTATTGATCCTATATTATAGAACATAAATTTTACTATTACTGAACCGGTGTTCTACAGCAGGCTTATCACAACTACTGAGCTTGCATTCTGAAAGTATCATCCTGCCTCTACTGAGTCAACATTATATGGCACACATGATCCAACTTCTGAGTTTGCACTATGGAATACACATTATGCCACTACTGAGCAAGCTCTAGTGTACACATGACAACATACTGATCCCCATATCAAAGGGTAATGCTGAAAATTATTCAAAGTACTGCACTATTGTGCTCATTTCACATACTAAGCAAGATAAGGCTCAAAATTCTTTGTGCTAGGCTTCAAAGTATTTGAACCAAGAACTTCCAAATATATATGATGGATTTAGAAAGGGCAGATGAATGAGGGCTTACACTGCCCACATTCATTGCCTACTAGAGAAAGTAGGAGATCAAGAGATACCTGGGATAACAGGCAAGTTTGACCTTGGAGTACCTATGAAGTATGGCAAAGGCTAACAGAATTTCCTAAGAGAACTCACCATTTATAGAAAACGCCCTCTTCCAACAACACAAGAGTTGACTCTAGAGATGGTCAAAGTTGAAATCAGATTGATTATGTCCTTTTCAGCCGAAGATGGAGAAGCTCTATACACTCAGAAAAAAACAAGACTGAGCAGTGACATGGCTCAGATCAGGAATGCCCTAAAGAAAACTTCAGACTTAAATTGAAGAAAGTATGGAAAACCGCTAGAACACTTGGGTTGGCCAAAATCAATCTCTTATGATTACGCAGTGGATGTGACAAATAGATTTGAGGGATTAGATCTTATAGACAGACTGCTTGGAGAACTATGGACCAAGGGTCATGACATTCTGCATGAGACAATGAACAAAACCATACACAAGAAAAATAAATGCAAAAAGGCAAAAGGTTTGTCTGAGGAGGCCTTACAAATAACTTAGAAAAGAAGAGAAGCTAAAAGCATAGGAGAAAAAGAAAGATAATCCATTTGAATGCAATTTGCTTAAGAATAGCAAGGAGAGATAAGAAAAGCCTTCCTCAGGGGTCAATGCAAAGAAATAGAGAAAAACAATAGGATGGCAAAGAACGGAGATCATCTCAAGAACAGGAATGTTACAGATACCAAGGGAACATTTCATGAAAAGATGGGCACAATAAAGGAGAGAAAATATATGAACCTAACAGAAGCAGATATATTAAGAAGTAGTGGCAAGAATACACAGAAGAACTGAACTTAAGAAGAAGAAGAAGAAGAAGAAGAAGAAGAAGAAGAAGAAGAAGAAGAAGAAGAAGAAGGAGAAGGAGATGGAGAAGGAGAAGGAGAAGGAGAAGGAGAAGGAGAAGGAGAAGGAGAAGGAGAAGGAGAAGGAGAAGGAGAAGGAGAAGGAGAAGGAGAAGGAGAAGGAGAAGGAGAAGGAGAAGGAGAAGAAGAAGATCATCTTAATGACCAGATAATCGTGATGGTGTCTTTACTTACCCAGAACCAGACATCCTGGAATGTGAAATCAAGTAGCCCTTAGTACATAACTATGAACAAAGTTACTAGAGGTAATGTGTTTCCAGTTGTGGAATTTCAAGTCCTACCAGATTATGCCATTAAAATCCTGCACTCAATTTGCCAGCAAATTGGTAAAGCTCAGTATTGGCCACAGAACTTGGAAAGGTTAGTTTAAACTCCAATCCTCAAGAAAAGCTATGCCAAAGATTGTTTAAACTAACACACAATTGCACACATCTCACATGCAAGCAAAGTCATGTTCAAAGGTCTTCAAGCTAGGCTTCAGCAGTACATGAATCGAGAACTTCCAGATGTTAAAGCTGGATTTAGAAAAGTCAGAGAAACCAGAGATCAAACTGCCAGCATCCATTGGATCGGAGAAAAAGCAAGGGAGTTCAAGAAAAACATCTACATCTGATTTGGACTATGCCAAAGGTTTTGACTGTGTGGATGACAAGCTCTGGAAAATTCCCGAAAATATGCAAATACCAGATCTATTTATCTGCCTCCTGAGAAATCTGTAGGCATGTCAAGAAGCAACTCTTAGAACAGGACCTAGAAAAATGCACTAGTTTCAAATTGGGAAAGGAGTACATCAAGGCTGTATATTGTCATGTGGCTTATTTAACTTATATTCAGCACATCATGTGAAACGCCAGGCTTGATGAAGCCCAAACTAGAATCAAGATTGCCTGGAGAAATATCAATAACCTCAGATACGCAATTGACACTACATATATGACAGAAAGTGGAGAATAACTAAAGAGTGAATTGATGGAAAGAAAGAAGAGAGTGAAAAACCTGTAATAGAACTACCTTATGACCCAGCAATCCCACTTCTGGGCATACACACCGAGGAAACCAGAATTGAAAGAGACACATGTACCCCAATGTTCATCGCAGCACAGTTTATAATAGCAAGGACATGGAAACAACCTAGATGTCCATCAGCAGATGAATGGATAAGAAAGCTGTGGTACATATACACAATGGAGTATTACTCAGCCGTTAAAAAGAATTCATTTGAATCAGTTCTGATGAGATGGATGAAACTGGAGCCGATTATACAGAGTGAAGTAAGCCAGAAAGAAAAACACCAATACAGTATACTAACACATATATATGGAATTTAGGAAGATGGCAATGACGACCCTGTATGCAAGACAGGGAAAGAGACACAGAAGTGTATAACGGACTTTTGGACTCAGAGGGAGAGGGAGAGGGTGGGATGATTTGGGAGAATGACATTCTAACATGTATACTATCATGTGAATTGAATCGCCAGTCTGTGTCTGACGCAGGATGCAGCATGCTTGGGGCTGGTGCATGGGGATGACCCAGAAAGATGTTATGGGGAGGGAGGTGGGAGGGGGGTTCATGTTTGGGAATGCATGTAAGAATTAAAGATTTTAAAATTTAAAAAATAAAAAACTAAAACTAAAAAAAAAAAAAAAAGAAAAAAAAAACTCAATGTAGAAAAAATGAAGATCATGGCATTTGACCCTGTCACTTCACATCAAATAGGGAAATCATGGGAAAAAATGGAAACAGTGATAGACTTTATTTTCTAGGGCTCCAAAATCACTGCATATGGTGACTGCAGCCGTGAAATTAAAAGGTACTGGATCCTATGAAGAGAAACTGTAACCACCTAAAGAGCATATGCAAAAGCAGAGGCATTACTTTGCAATTAATGGTCTATCAGGTCATACCTATATAGTTTCCATTACTCATGTGTGGATGAGAGAGTTGGACCATACAGGAAGTTGCGCATGGAGTAATTGATGATTTTGAACTGTGGCGTTGGAGAAGACCCTCGCAAGTCCCTTGGACTGCAAGGAGATCAAATCACTCAATCCTGATGGAAATCAGCCCTGAATATTCATTGGAAGTACTTTGGCTGAAGCTGAAACTGATACTTTTGCCACCCAATGCAAAGAACTAACTATAGGAAAAGACCCTGATGCTGGGAAAGCTTGAGTGAAGAAGAAGAAGGGCCCCGCAGACGATGAGATGGTCGGATGGTACAACTAATTTGATGCACATGACTTTGAGCAAACTCTGGGAGTTAGTGATGGACAGTGAGGCGTGGTGTGCTGCATAATAAGGAACATAACACTCCTTATTATGTTGCAGAGAGTTACTATGCCTGAGCAACAGCAAAATAATACATTTCAGTAAGAAGTGAAGATGCAACTTTCAGGAAGATGCTCAGAGGAAAATAGAGAAAAAATATCAGTCCACTTCTCATACAGCCATTTTTACTGTTATTGAAACAAGTTTTTTCCATATTTAAATATGGCTTTCCAGAAGTATGTGAATTCTAAATCGTTTTTTCACCTCAGACTAGAGTGTTGATGAAGTCATGATGCACAGAGACATGTCAGTTCTCACAGATTCCATTAAAAAATCATGATGTACTTAAGGAGCTGGGGGTATTTTTTCCATGGGAATAAATATTTTATTGAGGAACTCTTTAATGCTTTAGAAAATGTTAATTACTATAATCAAATTTGTTTGGAATATTTGTAGTCTTTCCTTTGGTATCGGAAGATACTGCAGCCCTAACAATAAGGCAGGGTTTTCCAAGCAAAACCCTGAAACAGAACAGCTCACCACACTCTAAAAGCACATTAGAAAAGTGTTAATTTGCTATTCAAATCAGTGAGCATTATACCCAAATGAAATAATGGCTAAAACAGCTTGAAGAACATCACTAGAGCCTGCTAAAAGAAATCAATATGGGATTAATGGCATGAAAAGTTAGAGTAGATGAAACTTGAATTATATTAATGGAAAATATTTTAAAAGTTTCCTAGCGTGCGAGCAGAATGAGTAGTCTCCTGAGGAACTAAAACAAACAAAACAAATATGCACATTCTTTTAGAAAATCTAAATGGCTTCAGAATGAAATATAAAGGTGCAGAAGAGATAGCTAACAGCTTAAGTAGATATATGTATACTCGAATTATTTGAGCAACATGATGTTTCATAGGCTTTTAGGCATTCACACCACAAATTTGAACTCTGATGGTTGGGATACCCTTATCTCTCATCCTGGTGAACTATTGCCTAGGATATTTTTATTCTGTGATAAATTTCTTCTAATCAGTATCATTCTATCACGTTTTGAAAAATAAGTATTTTTGTGCTTTCAACATGCAAAGTATATTTGCTTGTTGCTACATATATGTAACTACACTTCTATGTTAAACTCACTGTTTTTTTTTAAGGTCTTATTTATTTTATTATTTTTAAAATTACATTTATTTTGGCGGGGCTAGGTAGTCATGGATGTTCAAGGGCTTTCTCTAGCTGAGGCAAGTGGTATGGTGCACTTCACTATGCTGTATAGCCTTCCCATTGTGATGTATCTTTTGTTGGAGAACACTGGCTCTAGTTTTGGCACATGAGCTCCTGAGTTGTGGCCCATGAGCTTAGTTACACTTCAGCATGTGGAATCTTCCCAGACAAGGATCGTTGGGAAGCTGACTATTAATCGATGGATCACTAGGGTAGTTCGGAACAAACGCAGACTATATAGGCAGGAAGTTTTATACAGTACATATGAAAGCCAAGAAGTACTTCTTAAGTAGATACTGTGTTGCTTTGGGGTATTCTCCTGGTGGCTCAGAGGTAAAGAGTCCACTTCCCAATGTAGATGACCCAGGGTTGAGAAATCCCTGAGTTGGGAAGTTAGATCTTCCAGAAGAGAGAATGAAAACTAGCCTCAGTATTTTTGCCTGGGAAATCCCATGGGCAGAGGAGCCTGGTGGTCTGTGGTCCATGGAGATGAAAAAGAGACAGAAATGACTTACCAATTAATCACGACGACCACCACCGTGTTGTTTTGGCAGATAAAGTAGATAGTTTGTTTAAATGACCTTTGCCTGGAATGTCTTTAAAGTGGTCAGTGCTTTTGATTATTAAAATTATGCATAAGTAAAAGGCGTTTTTATTTTATTGTGTGTAAAAATCCTTTACAATGTTGACTGTAAATTTTTATAACGTATTGCCAGAGAATTTAGCCAGTCATTATATATATTTATTTAGTTCTCTTTTGAAGCCATGTCTTACATCAGCAAGTGATTTGAATTATGGTCTTGCTTTGGTATCTGTCTTGAATTTGGTTTTATTTATTTATTTATTTTTTGAAAGCCAGCATTTCAGTTGGTTTCAATCATTTATTTAATCATTTAATATTTTCTGCTAGAACAACTAGCCTCTAAAACGGGAAATGGCACTCCATTTCTCCTCTGATCTTATAGGGAAAAGAGAGTAGTAAAGTTCATTGCTTTATGTATTCTGTTTTGTTTTGTTTTTTTTCAGGGTTAAAATGCTCTTTCTAAGGCACACTTCCAAATTTCTGGTCTGCTTTTTCTCACAGTCATGTCTGGTTCTCTGTGAGCCTCTGGAATATAGCCCATCAAGCTCCTCTGTCCATGGGGGTTCTTCAGGCAAGAATACTGGAGTGGGTTGTTAGGCCACTCTTCCAGTGGCTCTCTCATAGCAGATGGATTGTTTACTATCTAAACCAACAGGGAAGCCTAAAGAATACTGGAGTGAGTGGCCTATTGCTTCTCCAGAGCGTCCTCCTTAACCAGAAATCAAACTGGGGTCTCCTGCATTCCATCATATTCTTAGGCAGGTTACCTACCGGGGAAGCCCTGGTTTCTGCTAAAAAGTGCCAATTGTCATTCCTTAGTATGTGGACTCACTGATCATATGTCATGATTAAATAGGAGACAACCTTCAGTACGATGTTTTATACTTGACATGTAAAACAATTTTTTCTTTGAAGAAAATTATGCCATAATGATAAAAATACCCAATAAATTATATACACTAAAATTAGGAAAAAATAAAAAAAAAAACAAACTCAAGGACCATGGCCTGGGAAATTGTCTTCCGTACAGTTTAAAGAGGAGTGTTCTGAAGCTGTAGGGGCAGAGCCAGTACACATAGAAAATTCTTTAAAGTTGAAAGTACATGAATGAAACATATATCGTGGTAAAAGGATCCTGTTAACCACAAAATACAGGTCTGGCAACAGTGATGTTAGTGTTTTCCTAGGCAAGAATCTGGAATCTTTAAACTTCTTAATTATCTTAACTAACTAGGAACACACAACTTCAAAGCACATAAATGCACAATCTCATTTTCATATCCTGACTTCCCCAGAGGGTACACCGATGAAAGACAACTGCAGATTTTTACTTTTCCATTCAAGTGAATACCCAGTGTCTATTCTCCATGTTTAAAGCAGATGTACAATATTTGTTTCCCAGGTCAAAAATAGGCTGTCTAGCATAAGGTTCAAGCATAATTATATCTAGCCAGAATGTTCACTAATACTTAATAGGTGAAAAGGTCTTCCATCACTAGGAAAATCAATTCTAAACATTTTATTTCTGAAGAGAAACTATTTTTTGTTTCTTTGTTTACAGTAACTTTATTTATTTATATTTTACTTTACAATAATGTATTGGTTTTGTCAGACATCAACATGAAACCTCCACGGGTGTAGATGTATTCCCAATCCTAAACGCCCTCCCTCTGATCTCCCCATACCATCCCTCTGTGTCAACCCAGTGCAACAGTCCCAAGCATCCTCTCCTGCATCAAAGCTAGACTGGTGATTCTTTTCTTATAAGACATTGTACATGTTTCAATGCCATTCTCGCAAATCATCCCACCCTCTCCCTTTCCCACAGAGTCCAAAAGACTGTTCTATTCATCTGTGTCTCTTTTGCTGTCTTGCATACAGGGTTATCGTTACCATCTTTCTAAATTCCCTATGTTTACAGTAACTTTAAACTGTATTCCATCACTCCAACATTGGATACACAGACTAGGGCCTCTACCTCTGCCACCAACAGTCCCTAGCTTCAGTTCAGTTCAGTCACTCAGTCGTGTTTGACCTTTTGTGACCCCATGAAATGCAGCACGCCAGGCCTCCCTGTCCATCACCAACTCCTGGAGTTCACTCAGACTCACGTCCATTGAGTCAGTGATGCCATGCAGCCATCTCATACTCTGTCGCCTCCTTCTCCTCCTGTCCCCAATCCCTGTAAGCATCAAAGTCTTTTCCAATGAGTCAACTCTTCACATGAGGTGGCCAAAGTACTGGAGTTTCTGCTTTAGCATCATTCCTTCCAAAGAAGTCCCAGGGCTGACCTCCTTCAGAATGGACTGGTTGGATCTCCTCGCAGTCCAAGGCACTCTCAAGAGTCTTCTCTAGCACCATAGTTCAAAAGCATCAATTCCTCGGTGCTCAGCTTTCTTCACAGTCCAACTCACATCCATACATGGCCACAGGAAACACCATAGCCTTGACTAGACGGACCTTAGTCGGAAAAGTAATGTCTCTGCTTTTGAACATGCTATCTAGGTTGGTCATAACTTTTCTCTCAAGGAGTAAGTATATTTTAATATCATACCTGCCTTCACCATCTGCCCCAAAAATAAAGTCTGACACTGTTTCCACTGTTTCCCCATCTATTTCCAATGAAGTGATGGGACCAGAAGCTGATCTTCATTTTCCGAATGTTGAGCTTTAAGCCAACTTTTTCACTCTTCTCTTTCACTTGCATCAAGAGGCTTTTTAGTTCCTCTTCACTTTCTGCTATAAGGGTGGTGTCATCTGCATATCTTAGGTTATTGAAATTTCTCCCGGCAACCTTGATTCCAGCCTGTGTTTCTTCCAGTCTAGCATTTCTCATGATGTACTCTGCATAGAAGTTAAATAAGCATGGTGACAATATACAGCCTGACGTACTCCTTTTCCTATTTGGAACCAGTCTGTTTTTCCATGTCCAGTTCTGAGTGTTGCTTCCTGACCTACATATAGATTTCTCAAGTGGCAGGTTAGGCATGGTCACCAATAACAATGAAAACCCATGTTGTTTCAGGTTACTCACACCATGAATTAAAACAGCTGAATATGTATCTTTAATGGTGAAATTTGTACCAGTATTTTTTACAATATTTTTATAGATTTTTAAATATATGATATTATTCTACTAAAATGAAAGTGAAGTCTTTCAGTCGTGTCTGACTCTTTGCGACCTGTGGACTGTAGCCTCACAGGCTCCTCAGCAGGAATACTGGAATGGGTTGCCATTTCCTTCTTCAGGGGATCTTCCTAACCGAGGAATGGAACCTGGGTCTCCATTTCAAGCAGACATTTTACCCTCTGAGCCACCAGGGAAGCCCAATACTCTGCTGATGTTGCAATGCATCCTAAAGCACATGAGAAATATGAAATAAAAAAAGATTAGAAAAATGTTGAAATATCATTAAATGTTTTCAAAATGTTTCTGTTCCAGTTTTGCTATCATTTATCAGAGCCTCTAAAAATATAACTACCTTTTTATTTTATGTATTTATGATGTTTCTGTCATCATTTTTTATGTATTTGGAGTTATGAATAATGTAAATGTTAAAATGAACATCTTAAAGACATCAGTTAAATCTTGGCTTAAAACAAACAAACAAAAATAGCACCAGTTTTATTTGAAAAAGTAGACCCCAGGTTTTATGAATCAGTTGCAGATCAGAAACTATAAAATGATTATATACAAATAAAGAATCTAATAATGAAATGTGTATTAAGTAGAAGTCTATTTCGTGATGACTTTGTAGTTTATAGGTCGTTTGTAAAGCTGACAACATATTTCATAGAAGTGCTGTCATCTCTCTAACATTTGTTTAGTTTTGCCAAAGATTCCTTGTGGCTAAATTAACACTGTGGAGATACAACTGACAGTTATTTTCTTTGGTAAGAATGTAAAATGCACCAGTTGTATAGTATGTTATTTGAGACCTGAAGGTTATCAGCACTGAACTGGGGTCGAAGGCAAGGAATCTAACCAAAGGGGACACTTAAATACCAAGCCCCATAGATGTAAGCCTGTCCTTAGAAGGAAAAGAGTCTGTGTTAGTTTGGAAATTTTGTTGATGATTATATGTTCTACATCAGAATCCCAGTTCTTGCCAGAGTCATTTATCCTGGTGATTTACTAGAGTGCCACTCCTGTGATTAGATTGAGTCAGAAGAATTTGACTGAGTAGCACTCTTCTCTCTTTAGGAGGAAATAAGATGATAAACTCCAATTAAAATGAATGCTGCTGCTTCTAAGTCGCTTCAGTGGTGTCTAATTCTGTGCGACCACATAGAGGGCAGCCCACAAGGCGCCTCTGTGCCTGAGATTCTCCAGGCAAGAATAATGGAATGGGTTGCCATTTCCCTCTCCAGTGCATGCATGCATGCTAAGTCGCTTCACTCGTGTCTGACTTTGCAACCCTATGGACAGCAGCCCTCCAGGCTTCTCTGATCACAGGATTCTCCAGGCAAGAATACTGAAGTGGGTTACCATTTTCTTCTCCCATTAAAACGAATGTTAATTTAAAACATTAAAACAAGAATAGATTGTATAACATGTGATGTTCTCATGGCGATCATAGTGATTCAGTGAAAACAGATAGGAATTAACAAAACAATCTGGGTTGTGTCCTTAACTTCAGTTCAAAAGGATTCATTTTCTAAGTAGTGTAAAGAAGATCCCTTGTGTATTATTACAGTAATTAATTTTTCTGTAGATCTGATGTTCTTTTCACTTAGAGACCTGAATTGAACTCAGAGGTCTGAGGAATGTGCTACAGTTTGAATATTGGTCACCAGCTTTTAAGAAGAGTAACACTTCAGTATGAATGTAACTTAAAGCACATTGTGCCTTAAATATCCTCTCCGGTGTTCTTGCCTGGATAATCCCAGGGATGGGGGAGCCTGGTGAGCTGCCATCTCTGGGGTCACACAGAGTCGGACATGACTGAAGCGACTTAGTAGCAGCAGCAGTGCCTTAAATAAACAACGATGTGTTTTCATTGTTTTAAAGTATCATATTTCTTTTAAAAACTTACGGAGGTGAATTATTTTGAGGGAAATGTTAACACTTGTGTTTTTCAATATAATGGAATTTAGGGGTAAAGATCACAGTCTCTGCTTAAAACACTGGGAAGAAAGAAGGAAGAGAAAATATTCCTCTCCTGTTTTGCCTCCACTTAATAGATGTTTTGAATAAATCGTCTCATCACCATAAGCCATAGTATGAACTCGTCTGTTTGCAGAGTCTTTCTCTATATTCAACTTATTTATATATATTCTTGAGATTTTTGATAGAAATTAAGGAAAGCAGAAATACGCACTTGAAGTTAATAACAGAAGCTATTTACTTAAAAACATTGTCCGAGTGTAGTTTTGTACCATTTGCTAACATATATTCTTGTCATCATTTTGTGTTGCCACTATCATAAGAAGGTCATTTCCAAAGTAAAGCTTACAGAAGACAGACTGGAGTCATAAGTTTCAATTCATGTGATTAGAAGTTGCAGAAATTCTGTACTAAGTAATCCTCACTTTTCTTAACATTGAAAGTTTTGATCTGTTTGTTGAGAGTGTTTTTACTTAGCATTTTAAATATTACTCGGGTACAACAGCAATTAAGGATAAAATAAACTGAATGATATTTTACAGATAAAATAGATTGTATGTCATATGTGTTGTAAGCAAATAGTGCTGAATTTGATGAATCAAATAATTATGTTGTGCAAGTGAAAATCTAATATCATAACTAAATTATAGAAACTAAGAATTTCATAAATTTATCCCTTAGCTGAGTGAAGGGAAAGGAAGGAACATCCACTGAAAAATTCGATAAAGTTGCACACAGTGTATTTTGGCCTTATTTTTGTCACTGGTGTATTTTTGTGTGTGAGTATTTTCCTGCAAATTTAGATAGTAACCTTGTTTTTTAACAGTATGCTTTGAATATATCCTCTGTAGTAAGATGAAATGAAGTTCAGTGCTAGTTTATTAAACTCAATAAAATTATACTCGTGTGTATTAAGAGACTATTCATCAAGTACTTTCTGAAACACATTTCTTCTGAGAAATTATAGGGAATACACATTTAGCTGGTTTCTGTAATATAAAAAAGGAGGGCATAAACCCTCAGATTGGAGAAGTCAGTGGCACCCTACTCCAGTACTCTTGCCTGGAAAATCCCGTGGATGGAGGAGCCTGGTAGGCTACAGTCCATGCTAAGGGTCGGACAAGACTGAGTGACTTCCCTTTTTTTCACTTTCCCGCACTGGAGAAGGAAATGGCAACCCCCTCCAGTGTTCTTGGCTGGAGAATCCCAGGGAAAGGGGAGCCTGTTGGGCTGTTGTCTATGGGGTTGCACAGAGTCAGACACGACTGAAGTGTCTTAGCCACAAACCCTCAGATGGTATCTTTTCACTTCGCTAGATTTTTCTTTTCCACGTTGATAAACTGAATGTATACATAAATAAATCCAAGAAAAAGGTCACCAATGTGGTTTGAGGTGCTTCATCTGTGGATGTCCTAAACCCCTTATATGCTGAATGTATTTGAGATGGAAGATTTGTTTTAGTATGACAAAGAAAAAACTTTGAGAAGCTGACTTCATGGATAATCAAAACTTCCTAGTTATTTAGTCTTCTTACATATCTTTCTTCAACTCTTTGCCAAAAATATCAGAATCTACACATATGACAAAGTGAAAAACTTCTCTGTGGACTTTCTCAAACACATACAGGTTTACCCAAAGATTTAATCTACACTTAAATCGTGTCCATTAGTTGTCATGATCTGATCATTGTATGCGTGTTTGCTTGCTTGATTTTATCTTCCTAAAAACTGTATACTGATGCCCTAACCCCAGAAGGTGTTAGTATTGGGAAGCAGCCCCTCTGGGATGTCCTTCTGCCACCATTGAGTAACTGTTGGGAAAGGAATCTCTTCACATATGAAGGAGACCTCAGAGGGTTCACCATAGCAGAGGGAGCAAGAACTCAGCAGTTTGCAAATCAGAGAAGGATATACACAAGAACCATAACCTTACCAGCACACTGATGCTAGACTTCCCATGACTAGAAGTGAAACTTTCTGTTGTTGAAAAGCCAGTTTGCAGTATTTTGGCATAAGAAATTGAATGAAGTGAAACACTGGTGACAGCACGTTTTATTCTCACTCTTTGGTAACTGTGAGGCATAGTGTTTCATCCTGAGTTGCTTATGAGCAATTTTACATGGAAGAATTATCTTGATACATGTCATGTAGAAATTGTATAGATAAATTTTTATCAGGCCTAGAAACTTTATTCAAAATAGAATGTCTCACATTAATAGGTGCTGAAAACAGAGTGATCTCTTTTGCTTCACTTTCTGCCATAAGGGTGGTGTCATCTGCATATCTGAGGTTATTGATATTTCTCCCAGCAGTCTTGATTCTAGCTTGTATTTCTTCCAGTCCAGGATTTTTCATGATGTACTTTGCATAGAAGTTAAATAAGCAGGGTGACAATATGCAGCCTTGATGTACTCCTTTTCCTAGTTGGAACCAGTCTGTTTTTCCGTGCCCAGTTCTAACTGTTGCTTCCCAGTCTGCATACAGATTTCTCAAGAGGCAGGTCAGGTGGTCTGGTAGTCCCATCTCTTGAAGAATTTTCCACAGTTTATTGTGATCCACACAGTCAAAGGCTTTGCATAGTCAATAGAGCAGAAATAGATGTTTTTCTGGAACTCTCTTGCTTTTTCCATGATCCAACGGATATCGGCAATTTGATGTCTGGTTCCCCTTTCTTTTCTAAATCCAGCTTGAACATCAGGAAGTTCACCGTTTACACATTGCTGAAACCTGGCTTGGAGAATTTTGAGCATTACTTTACTAGCGTGTGAGATGAGTGCAACTGTGCGGTAGTTTGAGCATTCTTTTGCATTGCCTTTCTTTGGAATTGGAATGAAAACTGACCTTTTCCAGGCCTGTGGCCACTGCTGAGTTTTCCATATTTGCTGGCATATTGAGTGCAGTGCTTTCACAGCATCATCTTTCAGGATTTGAAATAGCTCTACTGAAATTCCATCACCTCCACTAGCTTTGTTGGTAGTGATGCTTTCTAAGGCCCACTTGACTTCACATTCCAGGATGTCTGGCTCTACATGAGTAATCACACCATTGTGATTTTCCTTGTCATGAAGATCCTTTTTGTACAGTTCTTCTATGTATTCTTACCATCTCTTCTTAATATCTTCTGCTTCTGTTAGGTCCATACCATTTCTGTCTTTTATCGAGCCCATCTTTCATGAAATATTCCCTTGTTATTTCTAATTTTCTTGAAGACACATCTGGTCTTTCCCATTCTGTTTGTTTCCCCTATTTCTTTGCATTGATTACTGAAGAAGGCTTTCTTATCTTTTCTTTCTCTTCTTTAGAACTCTGCATTCAGATGCTTATATATTTCCATTTCTCCTTGACTATTGATTTCTCTTCTTTTCACAGCTATTTGGAAACCTTCCTCAGACAGCCATTTTGCTTTTTTGCATTTCTTTTCCATGGGGATGGTCTTGATCCTTGTCTCTTGTACAATGTCATGAACCTCATTCCATAGTTCATCAGGCACTCTATCTAGCAGATCTAGGCCCTTAAATATATTTCTCACTTCCACTGTATAATCATAAGGGATTTTATTTAGGTCATGCCTGAACGGTCTAGAGGTTATCCCTACTTTCTTCAATTTCTGTCTGAATTTGGTAATAAGGAGTTCATGATCTGAGCCACAGTCAGCTCCCGGTCTTGTTTTTGTTGACTGTATAGAGCTTCTCCATCTTTGGCTGCAAGTAATATAATCAATCTGATTTCTGTGTTGATCATCTGATGATCATATGTAGAGTCTTCTCTTGTGTTGTTGGAAGACGATGTTTGCTATGACCAGTGCTTTTTCTTGGCAAAACTCTGTCTTTGCCTTGCTTCATTCTGCATTCCAAGGCCAATTTGCCTGTTACTCCAGGTGTTTCTTGACTTTCCACTTTTGCATGCCACTCCCCTATGATAAAAAAGACACTTTTTTGGGTGTTAGTTCCACAAGGTCTTGTAGGTATTCATAAAACCGTTCAGCTTCAGCTTCTTAAGCATTACTGGTTGGGGCATAGACTTGGATTATCGTGCTATTGAATGGCTTGCCTTAGAGACGAATGGCTTGCCTATAGTTTTTGAGATTGGATCCAAGTACTTCATTTCGGACATTTTTGTTGACCATGATGGCTACTCCATTTCTTCTCAGGGATTCCTGCCTGCAGTAGTAGATATAATGGTCATCTGAGTTAAATTCATCCATTCCAGTCCATTTTAGTTCACTGATTCCTAGAATGTCGACTTTCACTTTTGCCATCTCCTGCTTGACCACTTCCAATTTGCCTGGATTCATGGACCTGACATTCCAGGTTCCTATGCAATATTTCTCTTTACAGCATCGGACCTTGCTTCTATCACCAGTCACATCCATTGCTGGGTATTGTTTTAGCTTTGGCTCCATCCCTTCATTCTTTCCAGAGTTATTTCTTCACTGACCTCCAGTAGCATATTGGGCACCTACTGACCTGGGGAGTACCTCTTTCAGTATCCTACCATTTTGCCTTTTCATACTGTTCCTGGGGTTCTCAAGGCAAGAATACTGAAGTGGTTTGCCATTCCCTCTCCAGTGGACCACATTCTGTCAGACCTCTCCACCATGACCCACCCATCTTGGTTGCCCCACGTGCATGGCTTGGTTTCATTGAGTTTGAAAAGGCTGTAGTCCTAGTGTGATTAAAATGACTAATTTTTTATGAGTATGGTTTTAGTGTGTCTGCCCCCTGATGCCTTCTTGCAATACCTACCATCTTACTTGGGTTTCTCTTACCTTGGACGTGAGGTATCTCTTCACGGCTGTTCCCACAAAGCACAGCCGCTGCTCCTTACCTTGGGTTAGGTGTATCTCCTCCCACTGCCCTTCCTGACTTTCAATGTGGGATGGCTCCACTACCCTCATTCAAACCAGACATTGTTACATAGGATCAGAAGATAGGCTGGACATTGTACTCCCAACACTGAAATTTCAGAAAGCAATCTTTTCATTTTTTCAAATTATTTTAATGGGAAGACATTAAATTTACATATTGGGTTAGATTTTGCATTATATCATCAAGGGTAGGTCACCAGTACACATGTGTTCCCGGATCCAGAACCTTCCTCCCACCTCACTCCCCAGACTATTGCTCTTTGTTGTCCCAGAGCACTGGCTTTGGGTGCCCTGCCTCATGCACTGAACTTGCACCAGTCATCTGTCTATGTAGGGTAATGTATATGTTTCAGTGCTATTCGCTCAAATTATCCCACCATTGCCCTCTCCACAGTCTGTTCTTTCCATCTCTGCCTCTTTTGCTGCCCTGCATGTTGGATCATCATGAACATCTCTCCAAATTTCATACATATGCATTCCTACACAGGATCTGTATTTCTCTTTCTGACTTTACTTCATTCTGTAGAAGAGGCTCCTGTTTCACCCACCTCTCTAGAATTGACTCAAATGCATTCCTGTCCACAGCTGAGTAATTGTCCACCATGTATATATACGACCACTTTCTTATCCATTCACCTGCAGTGGATATCTAGATTGCTTCCATGCCCTAGCTATAGTAAATAGTCGTGTGCTGGGAGCCAGCACGGGAGATCCCACCCATGGCAAGGTCATGTGGAAATGAACTGTTAAGCAAGGCTTCAGGACTCGAGAGTCTCCCTAGACCTGCTCGAGCATCTACCCCAAAACCAGAATCTGTCTGCCTTACTATTTTGTGCCTTTCACCAACTCTCCTGACTTACAGGGGGCTATCCACAACCACCTTTCTCTGGAGTAAATCAGCCTAGGGCTCTAGTTAATAAGTCTCCTGGACATGAGAGGAATATTTCAAATCAAACCCCCACTGTTAGCATTTTAGCTTGCTTGACAGGTTTATCCAGACTCTTGCAGCTACGCATATGATTGTTCACAGCCTCCCCACTATGAGAAGCACGGGAAGCCTAAAACATAGAGCCTTTCAAAGAATTAAAAGTTATTAGAGTAGTGCTAGCGTAGGATTTCATTATTGGGCCAAAGCTGGTTGCTAAGTTCCCATATCTCTTATCCACTGGACACCTGAGAGTGCATTAGTTAACATAGTTGTAATGTAAGAAGAACAAGTGTAGCCTTGACATTAACCACATCAGACCCTTGAACTAATTGGTTCTTTCTTTCTTGTAACTCACTGCACCTTTCCTCTGTGAGAAATGTAACTTGTTTAATACTTTCTGAGGCTGACGTAGATTAGAATTATAAAGAAAAAACATTTCAAGGGAAAATAAGTTTTCTCGTTGAAGAGCCTTTATCTAAAGAGGGTCATAAAATGTTCACAGTCCTCCAAGGCCAGAAGGTAATGTACACAATATTGTTTATTGGAAAGGTATGCAGAAAAAAAAAATTGTGGTTTTGATAGACAAAACAGATGTAATGTTTGGGCTGACTCTGTATGACTTTGCATCTTTCATTTCCCTCTATGTACAACTTAAGGTATAAAAGTCTCTTTTGAAAGTAAAATAATGGGCCTTGCTCACCGAAGAAGCTTGGCCACCCCGTTTTTCTGTTTTTTTTGTTTTGTTTTGTTTTTTCCCTCTCTCTCTTTCTTTCTTTCTCGCTCCCTCTCCCTCCCTCTCTTTTTCAGGCTGATCTCTTGGAACACAGAAGCTCCCTCTTGCCTGGCCAAGGAATAACAGCCTCTTTCTCTCCTTTATTTTCTTATCTACAACATTCTTTCCTTATCTCTCTCTAAATCATTCGCCATTTCTCCTGAGGGTTTGCCTGGATCCTGCATGTGCTGGACCCCAGCTATCGTGGGATGAATAGTGGCGTACGTGTCTCTTTCAGTTTTGCTTTCCTTGGGGTGTATGCTTGGGTGATTCCTGGTCATAAGAGAGTTCCATTTCCAGGTTTTTAAGAAATCATATGATTTTTTATTGCTACACTAGTTTTCATTCGTAGCAACAGTGTAAGTTGGTTACCTTTTCACTCCCTCTCCAGTGTTTCTTGTTTGAGACTTTGGGTGATGGTCCTTGGGACCAGTATGAGATGACATTTCATTGTGGTGTTGACTGTCATCTCTCTGATAATGAGTGATGTTGAGCATGTGTCCTGTGTTCATTAGCCATCTGTATATGTTCTCTAGAGAAATGTCTATTTAGTTCTTTTGCCCACTTTTTGGTCAGGTTGTTTATTTTTCTGGTATTGAGTTGCATGAGCTGTTTGTATATGTGGGAGATTAACTCTTAGGCAGTTGTTTGGTTTGTTGTAATTCGCTCCAGTTCTGAAGGCTGTCTTTTCACCTTGCTTATAGTTTCCTTCACTGTGCAGAAGCTTAGAAATTTAAATTGGTCACTGTTGTTTCCTTCTGTGTTTATTTCCATTACTCTGGGAGGTGGGTCACTGAGGAGAAGATCTTGCTGTGATTTCTGTCAGATAGTGTTCTGCCTATGTTTTTCTCTAAGAACATTATAGTTTCTGGTCTCCCACTTAGGTATTTAATCCATTTTGCATTTGTTTGTGTGTGTGCCATTAGCAAACATTTCATTCTTTTAATGTGGTTGACCTGTTTTCCCAGACCCGCTTGTTCAAGAGGTTGTCTTTGCTCCATTGCATATTGATGCATCCTCTGTCAAAGACAAGGAGGCCGTGGGTGTGTGGCTCCGTCTCTGGACTACCTATTTTGTTCCATGGATCTGTATATCTGTCTTTGGCCCAGGACCTTATAATCTTGATGATTAGCTTCGTAGTAGAGTCTGAAGTCAGGAAGTCTGATTCCTCCATTTCCATTGTTTCTCAAGAGTGATTTCCTCATTGGAGATCTTTTGTATTTCCACACAAATTGTGAAATTATTTGTTCTAGTTCAGTGAAAAACACCATTGGTGTTTTGATAGGGATTTCACAGTTGAATATGAGAATATCAATGTGAATGAACATACTGATAGATTGCCTTGAGTTGCACACTCATGGTCACTATATTGATTCTTCTGATCCAAGAACATGATACACTTCTTCATCTATTTGTGTGATTTTTGATTTCTTTCACCATGGTTTTATGGTTTTCTGTACCAGGTCTTTGCTTTTGTTAAGTGAACATATTCCTAAATATTTGATTCTCTTCCCTGGATGGTGAATGAGATTCTTTCCTTAAGTTCTCTTTCTTGCTTTTCATTGCTAGTGTATCAGAATGAAAGGGATTCCTGACTATTAATTTTGTATCCTAAAGCTATACTCTATTCATTGATTAGCTTAAGTAATTTTCTGCTGACATCCTTATTGTTCACTGTGTAGAGGGTCATGTAATCTTCTAACATTATTTTTTTTTTCTTCCAATCTGTATTCCTTTTATTTCCTTTTTCCCTGATTGTTATGTCTAGGACTAACTTAAAAACTAACTCCAATGTTTTTTTCACCTCAGAAAAGCTTACTGATGAAATAACGAAGCACTGAGAAATCTCAATTCTACCAGATTCCCGCAATAAAATCATGAAGATCTTCAGGAGTTAGGGGTAATTTATTAGGCGGTGGGGAAGCAGAATCTGCTAAGTATTTAGAAATCTATATCATCATCAAATTAGTCTGGAATACTTGTAGTCTTTCATTTGTTTCAGAAGCTTCTAGAGCCCTAAGAGTAATGCAGGGCTTTCTAACTGAAACCAAGAAACTCAACACGAGCTCATCAAACTCTAACAGTGAACATTAGAAAAATTGCATTACTTTGCTGTTAAAAGTTGTGAGCTTTATAGCCAAATTAAAGAATGGCAAAGACACCTTCAAGATGATTGTGCTGAAGTTCCTGCTAAAACAGGTGAGGCCACAGGGCAAGGGAACAGGGGAGGCGTGGGATACCCCTGAATGAAGTGTGGTCCAAGGCAGAGGCAGGCTCCAAAGGCAAAGCTGAGAAGAGTCCCTTAGGGCCACAGCTGTAAGTGTCACAGCCATGACTTTGGGTGTCTCCCTCAGGCCTGCGTCTGAGGAGGATCAGCACCTGAGGCCTCTAGGTCAGGGATGATGAGAGACGGTACACCAGAACAGCCACCAGAGACAGTTATTGTTGTAAATGTGGATGATCCCAGGAAACAGCTGAGGGAGCGGAAGTCCAAGACCCATGCCTGTCAGTCAGAGCCCCTGTAGTTGCTCTCACTAGTGCAATGCAAAGGCATGAGGTGGTCCACCAGCAAAGAGGAGCTGGAAGGGGCTGCTATTCTCATCTGCTCTGACTGCCAGACAAATTCAGACACATGCCTGCCATCTGTTGTAAAGACAGGGAGCAGAACAGAGACCTAGGGCTTTCTTGCTGAAGACACATACACACACACACATACATGCACACATACACATACACACCACCCCCTTGCTTGAAGACACAATGTGCCACAGGGACTGCAAATCCTGACATGATAAGCAGTGACATTACACTACCCAGCACACACAAGTCAGGAGGAGGACAGCAGCGATCAGAAACAACCCGTGCTTTGGTGATGTAGACCACCACAGATGCAGAAAACCACAAGGAACCCAGAGCCATGAGTATGTCTAATGGTATGGCAGGGACTGAGGACATGAGTGGTGGCTGGGCAGGTGGAAGTACCAAGCATTCTTGGAAATTCCTATTCCAGTGTGCTTCTTCCACTCAAGAGTAGGGCTGTTGCTATTGGCTCTTCTGGCCCAGCATGTGGCCTGAATGGCTCCTTGACCTCAAGCAGATTATGAACCACGCTCAAGTTTCTGTCATGATCAGTGACCAAGATAAAGACTTTCTTAACTACAGGATTGACTTGAAGGTCAGTGAGGGAGAATGAGGGCATGTGGGTATGGGACGTGGTGGGGAGTTGGGGGGATCATGTTATCTATGTTCATGTGATGTGAGAATGTGCAGAGGTTTTGTGGAAACTGTTTATGCCTGCCTCGGAGGCAAGCTGAGGCACCTAGAAGCTTGCACCTTTACCCTCATCCCTGTCCTAGAAGGTGCTGGTGCGGAGCCATCCAAGGTCCAGCTGCAAGGTGATCTTTTCCTTTGGGGACAAGTCCTACTTCTGGAACATGGTGATCATTAAGGAGTATTACCTTGACATCACTGGTAAGACATGGCTTCATGGAGGTGTAGGTGTGTAAGGGGATGGGTGATCCACCTGTGGAATCCACCCCTGTGTTCCCTGCATTTCTGCAGGGTATAGGGCACGTTATTCCACTCCACTCCACTGGATCTTGTACTTTGAATGAGGAGCACTCAGCTGCAGGCTGTATATCAGGAGCCTTAAATTTTTCAACTGGTTGTCAGGCCACAACTGCCCAGAATCGAACAGGATTGCTGAGGTGAAGTTGCTTTGCGCCTGCATACAGTTGATAACTGATGCTGGAGTTCTTGGATGCTCTCGAGAGTATTTGGGCCTGTTCAGTCCTGGGCTGACCTTGCTTGTGTAGCCAGCGGACCATTGGTGAAGAAATGTGGGACAGTCCTGTGCCGTATTACCCGAGGAAGGAAGGTTCTGCCATGAGCGGTAACTGACAGAGACACATGTGGGGAGGGTGTCTGGAGGTGGGCCCTGAAGGGACAGCCCTGTCGTGGCCAGGACACTGTCCTTTCCCAAATGGGAATGCTCAGACTCTTGCAAGCTGGCTGCAGAGCCACACTTTGGGTTCTGCTTGTAGCACATGACCTGCTGAGACTGGGGGCTTTGGAACTCGGTGTGTCCGAGTGAAGCAAGTCTCCCTCATTGAGATAGTCCTAGGTGATACTACTAGAAATGGGATGAATTAAGTATCTTTGTCAGAATCTTCTTTCCATGTGTCAAGCCATTCCCCAGCCTCCTGTTATTCAGTGAGTTTAAGATTGCCTGTGCCTTACCCTCCCGCCCCTTACCCTGGGAAAGCCTATCATTAAAAGGGCATCCTGTCCAGTGTCCCAGTGCACCTGTGTGTTGACTTTGGGATCTTCTGTGAATTTACACAGCCACCAATCAGCATCTCACCACAACCACACATGCTGCACTGGAAGCTGCTTCAGGCTGCCTTCAGAAAATACGGAAATGCTCAGGCAGGAGGTGGACAGGGAGCTCCAAGGGCAGGACATGGTGCCTCCTGACACCATCTCCAACAGTGCTGGACACGGTGCCTTCAGCTCCTGAAACACCTGTGTTCCCTATATACGTTTGTGTCTCTGTTTCAAGCCTGTAATTGTATACATGTGTATGCTTGTGTCGCCTGTGATTATGTGTGTATGTGTGTGTGTGTGTGGTCCAGGGAAACAGCAGAGATGAAGGGAACAAGAGAGGAGATGCCAAGCAACCAGAAGAGGAGACACAAGGCATCACAAGTCTGAGGGTGGTTGCTCACTGTATCTCCGCCGTGACCCTGTCCAGGATGGGAATGAGGAAAGGATGGCCAGTAATAACACAGGAACTTGGCTCCAGAAATCTGCCATTAAACAAAATACAGAAAAACATTCACCATTTCTACTGTATTGTAGTATGTGTTTGGACCTGGAAGAGGAGGTGCATGGTCTCTGGATTCACCCAGGGCAAATCAGGTGGTGTGGGGATTTAAAACTACCGCGTGTGGAGCCCACAGTCTGTGCGGACATGACCCGGCATGTGAAAATATTGGATGCAGAAACAGAGGATCTGTGATGGTTGAGGAGGCTAAGGTCTTGCTGAGAAGGACAGAGACCTGAAGGAGAAAGAGACACAGATTGCCTGCTGCACTGGAGACTTGTTCCATACACATGAAAAGGAGACCCGGGAAGGTCCCGGACCAGTGCTGCCCAGGCTCAGCCCATCAGCCAGCACACTCTCTCCATGAGGGTGGCACACACTGGCACGATGAGACAGAAAATGCAAGACATGCTAAGGTAGGTTATCCGTTCAAAACCACAGGCATCCTTAGAGAGACAAGAAAGTGCAGGTGTTGGTGTACGCGTGTGCTCCTCTGCCAGGGTGTGCCTATGAGCGAGGGAACAGGGAGGAAGCAAGGAAGGTGGGCTCATTGCATGTCCCAAGGGACCTCAGGAGAGTGGGAGACAGGGAAGCCCCTATGGGCAGTTCAGGGCTTGCTGGTTTTCAGGGTCTAGGGAAAGTCCTGCCAAAGATACCCCATGGCTCATGCTGAAAACCCTGACATAAATTCCTTCTTTCATCTGGGCCTGGCCTGTGGCTTTTGGGGCCTGAGGGGCAAAGGTGTGTGTCTGCACCTGAGAGAGGATTCTAGCAGTCTTGCTGGAGCACTCTGTCTGATGTTTTCAAAGGGGATTTGCACCATTTGAAACTCAGGGGGAAGCTGCGTCCTGGATGACTGTCTTTGATGTCCCTGTGCCCAACCAAGGACTGGCTTCCTAGGCACATGGGCTCTGTAGGTAAGCAGGGATGCCTGACTGCAAGGAGTCCTACCTGGGCCTAATGAGACCCACTGAAAGAGAGTATTTGCATTTAGCAAATCAGTGAGGATGGGTGGAATCAAGCCCTCTTGTTTTTGAGACAGAAAAGCTGTTATCTGCCCAAGGGAGGCTTGATCTGTGGGCCCAGTAATGGCAGGTTTCCCAGGTCATCATCTGTTTGGGGATTCCGTGGGTCAGGGTAGTCATAAACAGAAGGGCCTACGTGTGGAAATGCCACCTTATCTTTATGGCCTCAGGTTGCACGCCTTGTATCAGAAGTGGCCCTGTATCTATGTGCACCTTCCTCACTACATTGTTGTGTATTTATTTATTTTTAAAGCTTTATAACTGTTTATTGAAATACACATATAGAAAAATGCATAAATCATGAGCGTACAGTTCAATGGATACTCACAAACTAAACACACCCACGTAATTAGCATTCAAATCAAGAAACAGAACATCACTGGCAACCCTGAAAACTCTCTTGTGTCTCTCCCAATCACTACACTCCAAAGATAACTAGGGTATCTGACTTTCAACACGTAGATTAGTTTTATCTCTTTTGGACCTTTACATAAACAGAATCATACAGTATGCATCTGTGTCTAGCTTACAATACTTAACAAAACGTATCTATGGTTTCCATGCAGCAATAGCTTGTTCATTCTTGGGCTACAGTTCAAGATCTTTCTTAAATCTAAACCTTGGCAAATTCAGCTTCAAGAAGTAGATTGGAGATGCCCAGCTGGAGTTTTTTGTCATGTTCCATTATCACTTGACTTTCCACGTTTCAGTGAAGACAGTTTCTGCCTCTTGTTTTGGAACACTATTTCACAAGTCCTGACGTAGAAAATGTTCCTGAGAGTCTGAATTTTCCTTCCCAAGAATCCTTTATATATTATCTAATTACTCTCCCTGGGACCATGATATTTTTCCAATGATAGAAGACTATTATTGTTCCCTCTGAGTCATCTTTTTGGCAGTAGTGCCTTTCTTCTTGCTTTCATAGAACAACGTCTAAATGTCTTTCTGCCTTCTGCCATCATGTTGAAGTTTAGGGTCCAAACCCATCAGCAAAATTCCAAGGACCATGTCCAGCCAATGGACACAAACTGGGTTGTAAACAATCTTCATCTAAGGGAAGAATTTATTTGTTCATTTAATTTTTTTTTGTTTTTTATTTATTTCACTTTACAAGATGGTATTATTGGTTTTGCCAAACATAAACACGAATCCTCACAGAATTGGATCACACAGAGGCCCATCACAGTCCCTGGGGGCCTTGGAGGCTCAGGCATCTCTTTGGCCTTTTCCTGCTAAAGGGAGATAACACTTGGAAGCACAGGTAAGACAGGTGCACATAGAAAGCTACACAGATAGAAAGAACAGGGGGCCTCACTCAGAATGTTGTGAGCCCTAACGAGTGGTAGGCTAGCAAAAGGGACATGACATTGACCAGCAATGACCTAGATAGGTGCACACCAAGAAGACAGTTCTCCAAGTCAGCTGAGCCCAGACGTCCTTGTTTTCTGGTCCCCTGAAGGATTGCACAGACAACGGATCAGAATAGCCTGACTGGTACTGGGAAGCTGTCCAAGGTGATGGGAGAATGCAGAACGCAGGTGCCTGTCACTCAGCTTTCCAGGGAGAGCATTTCCAACCTGTCCAATTCTCTGCAGATCGGTCCCTGTCACGAGCAAATGCCAAAATTTTGTAGCCTTTGAGGCTAAATCACAGAGTTAGAAGTGCAACCTGACGTGATTGATGAGCACATGAAAGAAAATAACCAGGACAAAGAAACTTGGGTGGTTACCAAAACTCCGGTTCCTGGAGAAGAAAGCTTGTACTTCTGCATATCAGCAAGTTTCCTGTCAGGGAAATTAGTGTGTACACACCCACGTGTGTGCATATGTGCACACATAATTGCCTGACAGTATGCTTGTGAATATGAAGTGTCAGAACTGACCTAGTCAGGTGATGGAAGCTGGATAGCGAAAACGTGAAAGTCATACGGAAACGTACATACTTAGGCCATCAGAAGCACTGGAGCCACGGTACCAATGGCTGTTATCTCACTGAGTGAGCAATTTCTAAGTGGAATCACAGTGGTGCACCCAGGAAGCCTGGCAGAAAGGAGAGGCAGGAAGAAATTGACTGGGGGCCACCAGTGAGAGTGAAGAGGATCCAAGACACAGAACAGGCTGCAATCCCAGACACAGAAGCCACAGTGGGTGACCCCACAGCCCCTTGGACATGTAGCTACAAAAGCCTTTCCATCCTACTCAAACACTGGACATTCTTTCCGTGACCTTACCATGAGCACGAGCAACACTTGCCATTTATGTGAGGTTTCAGAAATGGACCAGCACGGCAGCATAGGCACTTGCTACCTGCATAGTCTTCCAGTCTGAAACATCACTCTTTGTACTCTTTGCAGAAAGCATATATAGGGGGTCAGGACTATTAGATGGATGGCTTAGATTGATCCCGTTGCTGCTCCCAGCCCCACAGGATTGGTTAACTGGGCAGGCTGGTACATGTTCTCAGATGGAGAACAGAACCACTTGAAAGGTCCTCGATAGGGTAAATGGGCAGATGTACATGTCTCCCACACCAGTAAGTCATGGAACTTAACAGGGAGTTGTTCTTAGCGACACACTGGCAGGAATTTGAACAAGGTTCAGGGAGCTTCCTCATGCCAGCAGAGCATGCCCCATTTCTCCCTCTGTGAAAAGTGTGGCCAAGCCACCTCAGGCCTGTGTAGGTTCGTGTCTGTCCAGTGAGGGAGGGAGGGTTACCCGACCCCTTCTGCAGTTCAGCAGTGACTGCCCACTGTTGGCTTTCAAGATTGAGAAAGCACTCTCCAAACCTGTGGACTAAAAATATCTAATCTCCCTTTGGTGCAACTCACTCAGGAGGAGAACAGCTTGCCTTCACTCCAAGGATAAGCTTCTCCTATGAGCGTTGGTGTCCATACAGTGGCAAAGGGCAACAGCACCACTTAAAGAGATGGAGACACACAGACACCAGCCCTGGTACACACAAGGAAGGATTGCTCCAAACAGTGCTATGCCAAAGCAGAGACAAAGAGACAAAGACCCTAAGGTCCTGGTGTCCCTGAACAACAGAGATCAACGTGGCAAACGGTGGGGTTTTTCCCTACTCCCCTAGCATCCGGCCAGCAACAGTCTGTCTGTCCCATGGAGAAAAGTATCCAGCCACTTGGCACCCCTGTGTATCCTTTGGATACTCAGGGAGAGCTCCCAGTTATTGAAGGTCCTGTGGGACACAGGAATGTGCTGTTTGGATTGTGGATCAGGAATGCGTGATTGGAATTTCCAGATCTAGATCAATGACAAAGCCTGAGGTAGCAGCAGATGCAAAACCTGCTAGTTCTATGGAACAGAATCTGGCCATGTAGTGGTGCTGGATCCCAGGAACCACGGAAGATGACATCCAGTCTAGGGGTGTGTCCATCGTGTGCTGTCCACTACCCTCTCGGCTGTTGGTCTAGATTTGAGTCAGCTGCCTGTGCGTGGCTCACAGCCTAGGGCCCCGCCTGTTTGGCTGGTGTCCCAGGGCCCGTTCACCCTGTCGTGGTCTGCCACCACCCATTTCTATAGTCTCAGGCCACCCCCCACACACACCAGTCATAGCCTCTGAACCATGCCCCACACTCCCCACACCAAAAACGCTAGTGGGCCCCACAGGGTTACTGCACCCTGAGCCACCATTGCTCACCACTTGCTGTGGTGCTATTATGTCCTGTCCCTTAGCATCTGACCCAGGCTGGGGTCATGGTCAGAGCCAAGAGGAGTGTGAGAGGAGGTCAGAGGAACACGGGAGCTTCCTGGGACCCCGGGCCTTCTTAGCTGTGAGCATGGGTGCTCAGGGGGATGGGGCCCCGTGGCCTGTCCTGATGATGCTGCACATGGCTGGGACGTTGCAGCCACCAGTGGTCACACCAGGCGAAGATGCCACCCTCTTCAGAGTGGAGGCAGGAGAGGACGGCGAGGCCCAGGTGGATGGAGTCGTGGCAGGGATCAGACGGGTTTTCCAGCTGCTTGCAGAGGACATCATTGAGGATGCAGAGGTTGTGCCAGATGAGTAACAGCAACAGGGGTCCTCCCTGGAGCTGGAGGAGAAGACGGTGGAGGAGCAGTGCCAGGAAAGCCCTGGAGGCCCGAGTGAGCTCCCAGCACTAGATGTGATGCAGGCACTGGTGACCCTGTAAGTGGAACTGAGCTCTGAACCTGAGAAAACCTGCAGGGCCTACATTTGGTTCATGTGCAAGAGCCATGAGAGGAGGAAGCGTGACTTGGCTCAGAAGAGTGCCATCATCCAGGGCATCCCTGGCTTCTGGGACAACGTAGTATCCTTTCTGCTACTCCTTGTGGTCCACTGCTCAGGAGGAGGGGGAGGTGCAGAGGCAGGAGCTGGAGGAGGGGTGGAGGCGAGGGGGAAGGATGGTGGACCCTGAAGGAAGTGTGGTACTGGGCAATTGGCAGGCTCCAAAGGCACAGCTGAGTAGAGTCCGGGCAGGGCCACACCTATAAGTGTTGCAGCCATGACTCTGTGTGTCTACTTCAGGCCTGCATCTGAGGAGGAATAGCCTCTAAGTCAGAAATGACCAGAGACAGTACACCAGAGCCACCTTAGCTGACGGTCATTGTTGTAAAGGTGAATGATTCCGAAAATAACTGAGATACGGGAGTCACACACACACACACGTGTGAGCGCACACACACACACATACACAAACCCACAGAACATATGTAGACATACACTAGCCAACATCAACCCCTTTGCTTTCAGACATGGTTTGTCACAACGACTGTTAAGTCCTACCATGTAAGCAGTGACATGCCACTACCCAGCATACACAGGTCTGGGAAATAATAGCTGTCAGAAACAGCCGCTGCTTGGGGAATGCAGACCACCTCAGATGCAGAACACCACCAGGAACACAGAGCCATGAGCTTGTCTGATGGTATGGCAGGGTCTGAGCTCATCAGTACTGGCTGGGTAAGCAGAAGTGCCCAGCATTCTTGAAGATGCCTGTTCCCGTGCCCTTCTTCCACCCCAGACTAGGGCTGATGCTCCTGGCTCTTCTTGGCCCAGCATGTAGCATAAATGGCTCCTTGACCTCAAGCAGATTATGAACCACCCTCAAGTTTCTGTCATGATCAGCGACCAGGATAAAGACTTTCTCATCTACATGATCGACTTGAATGTCAGTGAGGGAGACTGAGGACAGTTGGGTATGGGACTTGGTGGGGTGTGGGAGGATCATGTTATCCATGTTCCTACACTGTGAGTTTGGAGAGGCTTCGAGGAAGCTGTTAATGCCTGCCTGGGAGGCAAGCTGAGGACCCTCAAAGCTTGCACCTTTTCCCTCCTCCCTATCCTAGCAGGTACAGGTGCGAGCCATCCACGGTCATGCAGCAAGCTGATCTTTTCCTTTCGGGACCACCCCTATTTCTTGAAAAGAGTGATCATTAAGGCGTATTACCTTGACATCACTGGTAAAATGTGAGTCCAGGAATGATGACTTTGGGTGTGCAGGGGTGTGGATGATCCACCTGTGGGATCCACACCCATCTCCCCTCTCTTCCTGCAGCATATAGGGGACATTGTTCCACTCCAGTCTATTGGTTCTGAGACTTTGAACAGGGAGCACCAGCTGCAGGCTGGACACCAGGAGCCTTAACTTTATCAACTGGTTGTCAGGCCACAAATGCCCAGAATCAAATAGGATTGCTGAGGTGGGGTTGCTTTGGGCTGGCACGTAGTTGGTGACTACTGTTGGAGTTCCTGGCTGCTCAGGGAGGGTTCGGGGCCTGGTCAGCCCCAAGTGACCTTGCTCTTGTTTCCAGGAGATCATCAGTGAAGACGTGTGGGATGATCCCCTGAAGTACTACCCCAGAGAGGAAGGTTCTTCCATAAGAGGTAACTGACAGAAACACATGTGATGACGGTGTTGTAGGTGGACCTGGAAGCAATGGGGGACACAAATGGAAAAGGGAACACAGGTCTTTCAGCAGCTGAAGATGCCCGTGTCCAGCAGTGTCGGAGATAGTGTCAAACAGCACCATGTCTGGCCCTTGGGGTTCCCTGTCCATTTCCTACTGGAGCTCTTCCATTTTTCCCCAAGGCAGCCTGAAGCCACTTCCCACACAGCATGCGTGATGGTGATGAGATACCAAGTGGTGGATGTGGAAATTCACAGAAGATTCCAAAATTAGCACACAGGTGCACTGGAACACTGGAGAGGACACCCTTTCAATGATAGATCATCCCATGGTAAGGACCGGGAGTGAAGGGCCCAGACAATATCAAACTCAGTGAGCAGCAGGAGGCCAAGAGATGGCAGAACCCATGAAAGGATGTTTATGACATAGATACTTAATTCACCTTGCCTCTAGTAGTATCACCTAGGACTCTTGCACTGCATCCACAGCTGATTTGAGGGAGACTTTCTTCACTCACGGACACACTGAGTCCTCAAGCCCCTGGTCTCAACAGGTCACCTGCTATGTGCAAAACCCAAATTCAGGTTCGGCAGCCAACTGCATGAGCCTGAGCATACTGATTTGAGAAAGGATAATGTACCAGCTACTACACCGCTGTACCTCTGGTCCTATCTCCAACACCCTCACTGCATGTGCTTCTTTCAGTTACCTCTCATGGAAGAATCATTCTCCCTGGTGTAGTACTTCAGGGGATCGTCACACATGTCTTCACCAATGTTCTGCTGGCAACACAAGCAAGGTCACTTGGGGCTGACCAGGCCCCAAACCCTCCATTGAGCAGCCAGGAACTCCAACAGCAGTTGCCAACTCTGCGCCAGCCCAAAGCAACCCCACCTCAGCAATCCTGTTCGATTCTGGGCATTTGTGACCTGACAACCAATTGAGAAAGTTAAGGTTCCTGGTGTCCAGCCTGCAACTGGGTCCTCCCTGTTCAAAGTCCCAAAACCAGTGGACTACAGTGGAATGACTTGCCCTGTACCCTGCAGAAAGGCAGGGGAGACTAGGGCAGACCCCACAGGTGGATCTTTCACACCCTTGTACCCCCACACTCATCAGCCTGGGAGCCACATTTTACCAGTGATGACAAGGTAATACTCCCTAGTGATCACTGTGTTCACAAAGTAGGGGTTGTCTGTCCCCAGCTTGCAGCAGGACTGTGGCAGCTCCACACTTGCATCTGCCAAGATAGGGATGAGGGAAAAGTTGCAAGCTTCTAGGTGCCACAGCTTGCCTCCCAGGCAGGCATTAAAAGCTTCCACGATGGTTTTCCACAGTCTTGCAGTGCAGAAACATGGATAACACCATCCTCATACTCCTCGTCTTGTCCCATACCCACCCAAACTCAGTCTCCCTCACTGACCTTCAAGTCAATCATGTAGCCGAGAAAGTCTTTATCTTGGTCGCTGATCATGATGGAAACTGGAGGGTGGTTCATAAACTGCTTTAGGAGCCTTTCAGGCAATATACCGTGCAAAGAAGAGCAAGGAGCATCAGCCCCAGTCTGGGGTGGAAGAAGGACACTGGAACATGCATCTGCAAGGATGCTGGGCACTGCCACTTGTCCTGCCAACACTCAGGCCAGGCCATACCATCAGATACGCTCATGGCTGTGGGTTCCTTGTGATGTTGTGCACCTGAGGTGGTCTGCAGATCCCAAGGATGAGCTGTTTCTGAATGCTACTCTTCTCCAGACCTGTGTATGCTGGGTAGTGGCATGTCACTGCTTACACAGTCAGACTTGCAGACCTTGTGACAAACTGTGTCTGAAGGCAAAGGAGTTGGCGTGCGTGTGTGTATGTGTACGTGTGTGTGTGGCTACTGTGTCTCAGCTATATCCCGGGATAATCCACATTAACAATAACTATCTTCTGAGGCTGCTCTGGTGTATTTTCTCTGGTCATTCCTGACTTAGAGGCCTTGGGTGCTGCCCCTCCTCAGATGCAGGCCTGAAGGACACACTCAAAAGCATGGCTGCAACATGTACATTTGGGGCCCTGCCCAGACTTTCCTCATCTGTGCCTTTGGATACTGCTAATTTCCCAAGACCACATTTCCTTCAGGGGCAACCAGCGCACTTTCTGTGCCCTGCCCCCCCACCACCACCTCCTCTGGCTCCTGCTCGTGCCCATCCTCCTCCTCCTCTTGAGCAGCAGACCCCAGGGAACAGTAGAAAGAATACAACTATGGCCCAGATGGTGCTGCTCTGAGCCAAGTGATGCTTTCTGCTCTGATGGTTTTTGTGCATGAACCGAACATAGGTCCTGCATTTTTTCTCATGCTCAGAACCCAGTTTGATCTGCAGGGCGGCCAGTGCCTGCAGGGCATCTAGCACCCGGTGCTCACTGGGGCCTCTGGGCCTTTCATGGAACTGCTTCTCCACTGTCTTCTCCTCCAGCTCCTGGAAGGATTGCTGTTTCTGCTTCTCATCCACCACAACCTCCACCTCCTCCATGATGTCTTCCACCACCAGCTGGAACTCCCATCCAATCCCTGCCACATCTCAGTCCACCAGGGCCTTGCCATCCTCCACTGCCTCCACCATGAAGAGGGTGGCCTCTGCCTGGCATGACAATTGGTGGCTGCATGGTCCCAGCCTCACACAACATCATGATGGGAGGCCATGGGTCCCCTACCCCCTGAGCACCCCGGTTCACATCTAAGTAGGTCCGGGGTCCCAGGAAGCTCCTGCCTTCCTCTGACCACCTCTTATGCTCTTTTTGGCCCTGATTGTGACGTCGACCTGGGGCAGATACGAAGGGACATGACATGGCACTTCAAGTGTTGCATAATGGCGGGCCAGGCTACAGTAAATCTTTGGGACCCACTAGCTCTTTGGGGGTGAGGAGTCAGAGGGAAGGTCCGGAGGTCGGGGCTTGTGTGTATAGAGTGGCCTGAGGCTGAAGAAAGGGGTGTCGCACAGCCCAGGACAGAGTTAACGGGTGGGCACTCAGTGATCAGCTGAACAGGTGGGGCCCTAGGCTGTGAGCAATGTCCATGCTGCTGGCCCAAATCTAGATTAATGGCCGAGAGGGTAGTGGGCTGCATCCTGATGGACACAGCCCTAGACCAGAGGGCATCTTCTGGGGTTCCTGAGCTCCAGTGCCCCAACGTGGCCAGATTCTCCTCCAGGGAGGTAGTGCATTTTGCATCTGCTGCCACCCCTTGCACTGACATTGACCTGGCTCTGGAATTTCCAACCAAGAGTTCCTGCTCCACAATCTGAATAGCAAACTCCTGTGTCCCTCAGGACCATGAATAACTGGGAGCTGCCTCTGAGTATCCAAAAGATAAGCAGGGGAGCCAAGTGGCTGGACGCTTTTCTCCATGGGACAGAAAGCCATTTGCTGTCTGGATTCTAGGGGAGTAGGGATAAACCCCACCATTAGCTACTGTTGATCTCCACTGTTTAGGTACACCAGAGCTGGAGGGTATAGAGCTCGTTCTGTGTCTTTTTATCTCTGTTTCTGGCATAGCACTGTTTTGGGCAATAAGTCTGTGTGTGTACTAGGGGCTACTTTCTGTGTGTCTAAATCCCATTTAGTGGTGCTGTTGCCATCTGCCACTCTCTAGACATCAGCACTCAGAAGAGACATTTATTCTTGTTGTGAAGTCAAACTCTTCTCCTCCTGAGTGAGTTGAATCAGTGGGAGATCAAACTGTTTTAGTCCACATGTTCTGAGAGTGCTTCTCAATCTTGAAACAGTGGGTAATCACTGCTGAACTGCAGAAAGGGACGTTCGACCATCCCTCCCTCACTGGACAGATGTGAATGCTGCACAGGCCTGAGGCAAGCTGTCTTGGCCACACTATGCACAGAGGAAGAAACAGGGCATCTCTGCTGGCATGAGGGATCTCCCTGAACCTCGTTTGAAATCCTGCCAGGGAGATGCTAAGGACAGCTCCCCGTGAAGTTCCATGACTCACCAATGTCAGAGACATGCATGGCTACCATTTAACCTATCAAGGCCCTTTCAAAGTGGTTCTGTTCTCCATGAGAGAACACAACCCAGTCTGCCCGGTTGCCCAAGCCTGTGGGGCCGAGAGCAGTAAGAGGATTAAGCTAAGCCATCATCCAATAGTCCTGATACCCAATATATGTGTTCTGCAAAGAGTACAGAGTGATGTTTCAAACTTGAATATTCTGCAGGTAGCAGGTGTGTATGCTGCAGTGCTGGTCCACCTCTGAAACCTCACAAAAAAGACAAGGGGTTCTTGCTGCTCATGGCAAGGTCAGGGAAAGAATGCCTGGCACTCAAGAAGGATGGAAAGACCCTGTAGCTGGGTGTTTAAGGGGGCTGTGGGGAAACCTACTGCAGCTTCTGTGTCTGGGACTGCAGCCTATCATGTGTCTCGGCTCCTCTGTACTGTCACTGGTCACCCCGAGGCACTTTCCTCCTGCCTCTCCTTTCTGCCAGGCATCCTGTGTGCACCAATGTGATTCCACTTAGAACTTGTTCGTTCAGTGAGACACTAGGGATCAAATCCATGGTTTCAGTACTTCTGCTGGCCAGAGTCTATATACACTTCCTTATGACTTTCAGGTTTTCATTATCCTTCACCTGGCTAGGTCAGTTCCGACAGCTCATACTCGCAAGCATACTGGCACATAAATGCACATGTAAACACTAACATCCCTGAGAGGAAACTTGCATATATGCAAAAGTACGAGCTTTCTTCTCCAGGAACATGAATTTTGGTAAGCACTTAACTTTGTTTGTCCTGGTTATTTTCTTTCACCTGGTCAATAATCTGTCAGGCTGCACTTCTAACTATGTGACTTATCCTGAAAGATTACAAAATCTTGGCATTTGCTCATGACAGGGACCAACCTGCAGAGCAGCAGGCAGGGTTGGAAGCATTCACTGTGGACAGCTGAGTGACATGTGCCTGTGTTCTTTATCCCATCACCTTGGACAACTTCATAGTACCAGTCACACAGGCCTGATCGATTGCCATTGCATTCCTTCAGGGAATCAGAAAAAAGGACTGCTGGGCTCAGCTGACTTGGAGAAACACTTTCTTAGTGTGCACCTCTCTAGGTCATTCCTTCTCTATGTTGTGGCCCTATTGCTAGCCTCCCACCCCTTAGGGCCCACAGCATTCTAAATAAAGCCCCTGTTCTTCCTGTGTAGCTTTTTGTGTGTGCCTGTCTTCCTGTGCCCCCAAGCACTATCTCCTTGTAGTTAGAAAAGGCAAAAGAGACACCTGAGGCTCCAAAAGCCTCAAGAGACTGTGACAGATCTGGGTTTCACCAATGTTTTGAAGAAGGTGCACATGGATACAGGTTCTCTTCTGATACAAGGCATGGAACTTGAGGCCTTTAAGATAAGGTGGCATCCCTACATGTCATCCCTTTTGTTTAATACTGCTCAGAACACAGAGTACCTGAACAGATGATGCCCTGGGAAATATGTTTTTGTGGGCCCGCAGCTCATGCCTTCCTTGGGCAGAAAGCAGCTTTTCTATCTCAAATGCACCAAGAGGGCTTGAACCACCCAAGCCTCACTGATTTGCTAAATGCCAAGACTGTCTTTCAGTTGCTCTCTTTAGGCCCAGGTAGGACACGCTACAGTCAGGCATCCCTGCTTGCCTACACAGCTCACATGCCAGGGAGCCAGTCCCTGGTTGGGTCCAGGGACATCCATGATCGTCACCTGGATGGAGAGTCCCTCTGATGTAGATCCCCTATGACACAGTGATTCTGGTCCAGCTAATCTGCCAGAATTCTCCCTCCGATTCAGGTGCATATCTTTGTTTCTCTGGCCCCCACAGCCACAGGCATAACCCCAGAGGAAAAAATGGATTCATGTCAGGACTGTCAGCATGAGCCATGGGGTATCTGGCAAGAGTGCTATTGAAAACCAGCAGGCTCCATACTGTCCCCAGGGGCTTTCCTGTCTCCCACTCTCCAGAGGTCCCTTGGGTCAAGCAATTAGCCCTCCATCATTGCTTTCTCTCTGTTCCCTCCTTTACAGGCACACCCCACAGAGGGGCAGCCATGTACACTCACACCTGCCCTTTATTCACATTTCTACATTGCCAGGGAGGATGAAAGTTGCTGGAGGCATGCCACACTCACAGTCTGTCTCTCTTAGCATCCCTGTGGATTTACTGGACAGCTTCCCTTAGCACGTCTTGCATTTTGTGTCACATTGTGACAGGATGTGTCACCCTCTTGGAGAGAGCATGCTGGCTGATGGGCTGATCCTAGGCAGCACTGTCCAGGACCTTCCTGGGTCTCCTTCTCATGTGTGTGGAACAAGTTTCCAGTGCAGCAGGCAATTTGTGCCTTTTTCTCATTCATGTTTCTGCCCTTCTCTGCAGGACCCTAGCTTCCTTATTCTGGGTTCTGCCATAGCCATGTCCACCATTTCCAAAGGCTAGCCCACTTCCCTCCAGACAAGGGCTCCATAGCCAGTGTTTTCAAATTCCCACTCCACCTGATTTGCCCTGGGTGAATCCTCAGACCATGCACCCCCTTCCCAGTCCAAACACACACAACAAAATGGTAGAAATGGTGAGTGTGTTATGCATTTGGTTTAATTGCAGATTTCTGAAGCCACAGTCTGGAGTTATTACTGGCCATCCTTTCCTCATTCCCATTATGGACAGGGTCACTGTGAAGTTACGGCCTCGAGCCACCCTATACTGGGGACGCCTCGTGCCTCCTCGTCTGGTTGATTGGCACTTCCTCTCCTGTTGCCTTCATCTCTTCATCTGCCCTGGGCCAGATGCACACACCCACACCCACATAAACACTTGTGACACATTCACACGCATGTATATACACAAATGCTCAGCACAGGGATACAAATGTAAACAGGAAACACAGGTATTTCAGGAGCTGAAAACATCCATTTCCAGCAATGTCAGAGATGGCTTCAGTAGGTACCATGTCTTGCCCTTGGGGCTCCCTGTCCATCTTCCCCTTGAGCTCTTCCATATTTTCCTAAGGCAGCTTGAAGTCACTTGCTGTGCATTATGTATGGTGGTGAGACAATGAGTAGTGGATGTGGAAATTCACAGAAGATCCCAAAGTCAGCACACAGGTGCACTGGGACCCTGGAGAGTACACCCTTTCATTGACAGGCCTTCCCAGGGTAAGCGGTGGGATGAAAGGCCCAGGCAATCTCAAACTCAGTGAGAAGCAGGAGGCCTGGGGATGTCAGGAGCTATTGATGAATGATTCTGACATAATACTTAATTCACTCAGCCTCTAGTAGCATGACTAGGACTCTCACTCTGCAACCACAACTGATTTGAGGGGACTTGCTTCACCCATGGACACACTGAATCCCCAAGCCCCTAGTTTCAGCAGGCCACCTGCTACATGCATGACCCAAATTCAGGCTCTGCAGCCAGCTTGAATGAATCTGAGCATCCCCATTTGGGAAAGGACTGTGTACCAGCTACGACACAACTGTCCCTTCAAGGACCACCTCCAAACTCCCTCACAACATTTGTTTCTGTCAAGTACCTCTCTTGGCAGAACCTTCCTCCATAGGGTAGTACTTCACAGGATCATTATGCATGTCTTGGCCAAGGATCTTCTGGTAAAACTAGTAAGATCAGCGCGAGGCTGACAAGTCCCCGAATGCTCCTGTGAGTAGCCATGAACTCCACCTTCAATCGCCAACTGTGTGCAGGCACAAAGGAACCCGGCCTCAGCAATCCTGTTCAATTCTGGGTGGTTGTGGCCTGACAACCAGTTGAGAAAATTAAGGTTCCTAGTGTCCAGCCTGTGGCTGGGTGCTGCCCATTCAAAATTCCAGAAAGAGTGGAATGGAATGGAACAATTTACCCTATAACCTGAAAAAAGACAGGGGACACAGGGGCGGATTCCACAGGTGGATCTCCCACCCCCTTACACACCTACACTCACCACCCTGGAGCCACATTTTACCAGTGATGTCAAGGTAATACTCCTTAGTGATCACCATGTTCCAGAAGTAGTGATTGTCCTGAAAGGAAAAGATTAGCTTGCAGCGGGACTTTGGATGTCTCTGCACCTGCACCTGCCAGGATAGGGAGGAAGGAAAAGATGTAAGCTTCTAGGGGCCTCAGTTTGTCTCCCATACAGACATTAACAGCTTCCACTACTCTCCTCCAAAGTCTTACATCCCATGAACATGGAAAATATCAGCCCCCAACTCCCTGCCAGGTTCTATACCCACCCGTCCTCAGTCTCCCTCACTGACCTTCAAGCTGATCTTGTAGGTAAGAAACTCTTTGTCTTGTTCGCTGATCATGACAGACACTTGAGGCTGGTTTGTAATCTGGTTTGGGTCCAGGAACAATTCAGGCCACATGCTGGGCAGAAGATTCAATAGCAAGAGCCCTAGTCTCAGGTGGAAGGACACTGGAATAGGCATTTCCAAGGACGCTGAGTACTTCCACTTGCCCGACCATCACTGGTGTCCTTATGCCCTGCCACAACCACACCATCAAACATGCTCATGGCTCTGTGTTCCCTGTGGTGTTCTGCACCTGAGGTGGTTTGCATCCACCAAGCAGGGGCTGTTTCTGACTTCTACTGTCCTCCTCCTGATTTGTGTGTGCTGGGTTTTGTCATGTCACTGGTTACCTGGTTAGGATTTGCTGTCCCAGTTGCACTCTGTGTCTTCAAGCAAGGGGATGTTGTGCATGTGTATGTGTGTGTGTGTCTGTGTGTGTGTGTGTCTGTGTGTGTTTGTGCTTGTGTGTGTCATCAGCAAGAAAGCCCCGGGTCTTTGTCCTGGTCCCTGTCTTCACAGTGGATGGCAAGCATGTGTCTGAATTCTTCTGGCACTCAGAGCAGATGAAAACAACCCCTTCCAGTTCCACCTTGCTTGTGTCATGCGTTATCATTGCACTGTCTGGCAAATCTCACAGATGGAGGAGCCGGTAGGCTGTAGTCCATGGGGTCACTAGGAGCCTGACATGACTGAGTGACTTCATTTTCACTTTTCACTTTCATGCATTGGAGAAGGAAATGCAACCCATTCCAGTGTCCTTGCATGAAGAATCCCAGGGATGGGGGTGCCCTGTGGGCTGCCCCCTCTGGGGTCTCACAGACTCGGACACAACTGAAGCGACTTACCAGTAGCAGCCACAGCAGTGATCACGACTCCAGGGGCTCTGACTGACTGGCATGGGTCTTGGGACTCAAACTATCTTAGATATTTTCCAGGATCATCCACATTTACAACAATAACTGTCTCTGGTGGCTGTTCTGGTGTACTGTCTCTCGCCATTCCTGACCTACAGGCCTCAGATGCTGATCCTCCTCAGATGCAGGCCTGAAGGAGACACCCAAAGTCATGGCTGCGACACTTCCATGTGTGGCCCCGGCAGATTGTTCTCAACTGTGAATTTGGAACCTGCATCTGCCCCAGACCACACTTCATTCAGGGGCCTCCCATGTATCCCCTGTTCCCTTGCCCTGTGGCCTCACTTGTTTTAGCAGGCTGTTTAGCACAATCATCTTGAAAGTGTTTTTTGTCATTCTTTAATTTGGCTATAAAGCTTACAATTTTAACAGCACAGTAACACAGTTTTTCTAATTTGCACTGTTAGAGTCTGGTGAGCTCTTGATGGGTTTCTTGGTTTCAGTTAGAAAGCCCGGCATTACTCTTAGGACTGTCAAATCTTCTGAAACTGAAGGAAAGACTACAAGTGTTGCAGACTAATTTGATTATGGTACATTTTTCTAAATAATTAAACCATTTCTGTTCCCCTGCCCCACGAAAGCTTACTGCTAACTCCTGAAGTTCTTCATGATATTTTTGTGGGAATCTGGCAGAACTGACATTTCTCAGTGCTTCATAATTTCATCAGTAAGCTTTTCTGAGGTGAAAAACACATCGGAATTAGTTTTTTTTTTTTTTTTTTTTTTAATTTTTAGTTTTTTATTTTTTAAATTTTAAAATCTTTAATTCTTACATGCATTCCCAAACATGAACCCCCCTCCCACCTCCCTCCCCAGAACATCTTTCTGGGTCATCCCCATGCACCAGCCCCAAGCATGCTGCATCCTGCGTCAGACATAGACTGGCGATTCAATTCACATGATAGTATACATGTTAGAATGTCATTCTCCCAAATCATCCCACCCTCTCCCTCTCCCTCTGAGTCCAAAAGTCCATTATACACATCTGTGTCTCTTTCCCTGTCTTGCATACAGGGTCATCATTGCCATCTTCCTAAATTCCATATATATGTGTTAGTATACTGTATTGGTGTTTTTCTTTCTGGCTTACTTCACTCTGTATAATCGGCTCCAGTTTCATCCATCTCATCAGAACTGATTCAAATGAATTCTTTTTAACGGCTGAGTAATACTCCATTGTGTATATGTACCACAGCTTTCTTATCCATTCATCTGCTGATGGACATCTAGGTTGTTTCCATGTCCTGGCTATTATAAACAGTGCTGCGATGAACATTGGGGTACATGTGTCTCTTTCAATTCTGGTTTCCTCGGTGTGTATGCCCAGAAGTGGGATTGCTGGGTCATAAGGTAGTTCTATTTGCAATTTTTTAAGGAATCTCCACACTGTTCTCCATAGTGGCTGTACTAGTTTGCCTTCCCACCAACAGTGTAGGAGGGTTCCCTTTTCTCCACACCCTCTCCAGCATTTATTGCTTGCAGATTTTTGGATCGCAGCCATTCTGACTGGTGTGAAGTGGTACCTCATTGTGGTTTTGATTTGCATTTCTCTAATAATGAGTGATGTTGAGCATCTTTTCATGTGTTTGTTAGCCATCCATATGTCTTCTTTGGAGAAATGTCTATTTAGTTCTTTGGCCCATTTTTTGATTGGGTCGTTTATTTTTCTGGAGTTGAGCTGCAGAAGTTGCTTGTATATTTTTGAGATTAGTTGTTTGTCAGTTGCTTCATTTGCTATTATTTTCTCCCATTCAGAAGGCTGTCTTTTCACCTTGCTTATATTTTCCTTTGTTGTGCAGAAGCTTTTAATTTTAATTAGATCCCATTTGTTTATTTTTGCTTTTATTTCCAGAATTCTGGGAGGTGGATCATAGAGGATCCTGCTGTGATTTATGTCTGAGAGTGTTTTGCCTATGTTCTCCTCTAGGAGTTTTATAGTTTCTGATCTTACATTTAGATCTTTAATCCATTTTGAGTTTATTTTTGTGTGCGGTGTTAGAAAGTGATCTAGTTTCATTCTTTTACAAGTGGTTGACCAGTTTTCCCAGCACCACTTGTTAAAGAGATTGTCTTTACTCCATTGTATATTCTTGCCTCCTTTGTCAAAGATAAGGTGTCCATATGTGTGTGGATTTATCTCTGGGCTTTCTATTTTGTTCCATTGATCTATATGTCTGTCTTTGTGCCAGTACCATACTGTCTTGATGACTGTGGCTTTGTAGTAGAGCCTGAAGTCAGGCAAGTTGATTCCTCCAGCTCCATTCTTCTTTCTCAAGATTGCTTTGGCTATTCGAGGTTTTTTGTATTTCCATACAAAGCTTGAAATTATTTGTTCTAGTTCTGTGAAAAATGTGGCTGGTAGCTTGATAGGGATTGCATTGAATTTGTAAATTGCTTTGGGTAGTATACTCATTTTCACTATATTGATTCTTCCAATCCATGAACATGGTATATTTCTCCATCTATTAGTGTCCTCTTTGATTTCTTTCATCAGTGTTTTATAGTTTTCTATATATAGGTCTTTAGTTTCTTTAGGTAGATATATTCCTAAGTATTTTATTCTTTTCGTTGCAATGGTGAATGGAATTGTTTCCTTAATTTCTTTTTCTACTTTCTCATTATTCGTGTATAGGAATGCAAGGGATTTCTGTGTGTTGATTTTATATCCTGCAACTTTACTATATTCATTGATGAGCTCTAGTAATTTTCTGGTGGAGTCTTTAGGGTTTTCCATGTAGAGGATCATGTCATCTGCAAACAGTGAGAGTTTTACTTCTTCTTTTCCAATTTGGATTCCTTTTATTTCTTTTTCTGCTCTGATTGCTGTGGCCAAAACTTCCAGAACTATGTTGAATAGTAGCGGTGAAAGTGGACACCCTTGTCTTGTTCCTGACTTTAGGGGAAATGCTTTCAATTTTTCACCATTGAGGATAATGTTTGCTGTGGGTTTGTCATAGATAGCTTTTATTATGTTGAGATATGTTCCTTCTATTCCTGCTTTCTGGAGAGTTTTTATCATAAATGGATGTTGAATTTTGTCAAAGGCCTTCTCTGCATCTATTGAGATAATCATATGGTTTTTATTTTTCAATTTGTTAATGTGGTGACTTACATTGATTGATTTGCGGATATTGAAGAATCCTTGCATCCCTGGGATAAAGCCCACTTGGTCATGATGTATGATCTTTTTAATGTGTTGTTGGATTCTGATTGCTAGAATTTTGTTGAGGATTTTTGCATCTATGTTCATCAGAGATATTGGCCTGTAGTTTTCTTTTTTTGTGACATCTTTGTCAGGTTTTGGTATTAGGGTGATGGTGGCCTCATAGAATGAGTTTGGAAGTTTACCTTCCTCTGCAATTTTCTGGAAGAGTTTGAGTAGGATAGGTGTTAGCTCTTCTCGAAATTTTTGGTAGAATTCAGCTGTGAAGCCATCTGGACCTGGGCTTTTGTTTGCTGGAAGATTTCTGATTACAGTATCAATTTCCGTGCTTGTGATGGGTCTGTTAAGATTTTCGATTTCTTCCTGGTTCAGTTTTGGAAAATTGTACTTTTCTAAGAATTTGTCCATTTCTTCCACGTTGTCCATTTTATTGGCATACAACTGCTGATAGTAGTCTCTTATGATCCTTTGTATTTCTGTGTTGTCTGTTGTGATCTCTCCATTTTCATTTCTAATTTTATTGATTTGATTTTTCTCTCTTTGCTTCTTGATGAGTCTGGCTAATGGTTTGTCAATTTTATTTATCCTTTCAAAGAACCAGCTTTTGGCTTTGTTGATTTTTGCTATGGTCTCTTTTGTTTCTTTTGCATTTATTTCTGCCCTAATTTTTAAGATTTCTTTCCTTCTACTAACTCTGGGGTTCTCCAACTCTTCCTGGACAGATCAACTAAACAGAAAATTAACAAAGAAACGCAAACTTTAAATGATACATTAGATCAGTTAGACCTAATTGATATCTATAGGACATTTCACCCCAAAACAACGAATTTCACCTTTTTTTCAAGTGCTCATGGAACCTTCTCCAGAATAGATCACATCCTGGGCCATAAATCTAAACTTGATAAATTCAAAAAAATCGAAATCATTCCAAGCATCTTTTCTGACCATAATGCATTAAGATTAGATCTCAATTACAGGAGAAAAACTATTAAAAATTCCAACATATGGAGGTTGAACAACACACTTCTGAATAACCAACAAATCACAGAAGAAATCAAAAAAGAAATCAAAATATGCATAGAAACTAATGAAAATGAAAACACAACAACCCAAAACCTGTGGGACACTATAAAAGCAGTGCTAAGAGGAAAGTTCATAGCAATACAGGCATACCTCAAGAAACAAGAAAAAAGTCAAATAAATAACCTAACTCTACAACTAAAGCAACTAGAAACGGAATTAGTTTTTAAATTAGAACTAGCCACAACAATCAGAGAAAAAGAAAATAAAAGGGACAAAGATTGGAAAACAAACAAACAATTACTGTTAGAAGATGACATGACCCTCTACAGAGTGAACACTATGAATGCCAGCAGAAAATTACTTGAGCTAATGAATGGATACAGTATAGCTGCAGAATGCAAAATTAATGCTCAGAAATCCCTTTTATTTTGATACACAACAATGAAAAATGAGAATGAGAACTTAAGGAAAGAATCTCATTCACTCTCCAGTGAAGATAATCAAATATGTAGGAATATATTTCCCTAGAGAAAGCAAGGGCCTGGTACACAAATCTATAAAGCCATGTTGAAGTAAATCAAAGATGGCACAATAGATGAAGAAGTATATCATGTTCTTGGATCAGAGGAATCAATATAGTGACAAAGCGTATACAACACAAGGAGATCTATTGGTGCGTTCATTCACCATTGATAATCTTAGATCCAACTGTGGAACCCCTATCAAAACACCAATGGTGTTTTCCACTGAAATAGAACAAATAATTTCACAATTTGTGTGGAAATACAAAAGACGTCCAAGGAGCAAAGCACTCTTGAGAAACAATGGAAATGGAGGAATCATCCTTCCTGACTTCAGACTATATTACAAATCTACAGTTATCAAGTAGTAAGACACTGGGCCAAAGACAGGAAAACAGATCAACAGAACAAAATAGGAAGTCCTGAGATGAAGCCACACACCCACAGGCACCTTGTCTTTGACAGAGGAGGCATAAATATAACACGGAGGAAAGACAACCTCTTGAACAAGCATTTCTGGAAAAATGGGTCAACTGCATTAAAAGAAAGAAAAGTTTTCTAACCTCACACACAAAAACAAATGCAAAATGGATTAAAGACCTAAGTGGAAGACCAGAAACTATAAAACTCTTCGAGAAAAATGTAGGCAGAACACTCTTTGACAGAAATCATAGCAATATCCTCTCCTCTATGACCCACCTCCCCAGAGTAATGGAAATAAAAACAGAAAGACACAAAGGGACCTAGTTTAAGTTCTAAACTTCTGCACAGTGAAGGGAACTATAAGCAAGGTGAAAAGACCACCTTCAGAACTGGAGCAAATTACAGCAAATCAAACAACTGCCCAAGAGTTAATCTCCCACATATACAAGCAGCCCATGCAACTCAATACCAGGAAAAAAAAAAAAAAACTGGTCAAAAAGTGGACCAAAGAACTAAACAGACATTTCTCCAGAGAAGATATACCAATGGATAATGAACATAGGACAGATGCTCATCACTTATTATCAGAGAGATAAACATCAATATCACAATAAGGTGTTATCACACACTGGTCACAATGATCATTACCAAATATCTCCAACAAGAAACACCGGAAAGGACATGAAAAGGTAACCAGTTTACACTGTTGGTAGGAATGAAAACTGGTATAACCACAATAAAATGCATGATTTATTAAAAACCTGGAAATAGAACTGTCGTGTGACCTAGAAATCCCACTGCTTGCATACACCCCAAGAAAAGCAGAACTGAAAGAGACACATGTACATCAATATTCATCCCAGGACTATTTACAATAGCTAGGACATGAAAATAACCTAGATATCCACTGAAGATGAATGGATAAGGAAGTCGTGCTATATATACACAATGGACTATTATTCAGCTGTGAAAAGAAATGCATTTGAGTCCATTCTAGAGAGGTAGGTGAAACATGAGCCTGTTTTACAGAGTGAACTAAAGTCAGAAAGAGAAATACAAATACTGTATAGTCGTGCATATGTACAAAATTTGGAGAGATGGTCACAATGATCCTACATACAGGGCACCAAAAGAGACAGAGATGGAAAGAACAGACTTTTGGACTCTGTGGAGAGGGTAATAGTGGGATGATTTGAGAGAATAGCTTAGAAACATGTACATTACCATACATAAACTGATGACTAGTGAAAGTTCAATGCATGATGCAGGGCACCCAAAGCCAGTGCTCTGGTTCAACAAAGAGCAAAAGTCTGGAGCGTGAGTTGAGAGGAAGATTCTGGATGCGGGAACACAGGTGTACTGGTGATTAATTCATTGATGGAAGGCAAAAACTAACCCAATATTGTAAATTTAATATCTTCCCAATAAAATATTTTTTTTTTTGCAGCTCCCCGGTGCTTTTATTTTTATTTTTTTTTAATTTATTTTTTTTTAATTTTAAAATCTTTAATTCTTACATGCGTTCCCAAACATGACCCCCCCCCCCACCTCCCTCCCCACAACATCTCTCTGGGTCATCCCCATGCACCAGCCCCAAGCATGCTGCAACCTATGTCAGACATGGACTGGCGATTCAATTCTTACATGATAGTATACATGTTAGAATTCCCATTCTCCCAAATCATCCCACCCTCTCCCTCTCCCTCTGAGTCCAAAAGTCCGTTATACACATCTGTGTCTTTTTTCCTGTCTTGCATACAGGGTCGTCATTGCCATCTTCCTAAATTCCATATATATGTGTTAGTACACTGTATTGGTGTTTTTCTTTCTGGCTTACTTCACTCTGTATAATTGGCTCCAGTTTCATCCATCTCATCAGAACTGATTCAAATGAATTCTTTTTAACGGCTGAGTAATACTCCATTGTGTATATGTACCACAGCTTTCAGGACATGGAAACAACCTAGATGTCCATCAGCAGATGAATGGATAAGAAAGCTGTGGTAAATAATTTTTTAAAATGAAAATGTTTCTTTCTGAAATTTCAGTGTTGGGAGTTCATGGTCCAGCATGTCTTCTGAACATTTGTAGCAATGTCTGATTTGAATGAGAGTAGTGTCAAATTACAATGCCAAGAACTGTGTTCTCACACTCTAAAAATCCTACAAAACAGAACTGTCAAATTTCCATTAAAATATTACTTTGTGTTCCCCTCCAGGGCATCTTACAGAATGTTTCAAGTGACCAGAGAGGAAACAAAAGAGATCACTCACTTTTAAGCACTAATCAATGTGGGACATTCAATTTTGAATAAAGTTTTTAGGCCTGACAAAAATTTGCCTATACAATTTCTACATGACATATATCAAAATAATTCTTCCATGGAAAATTGTATATAAGCAACTCAAGATGCAATGCTATGCATCATAGTTACTAAACCGTGAGAAAAAATGTGTTGTCACCAATGTTTCACTTCATTCAAGTTCTTACATCAAAATACTACAAACTGGCTTCTCAAGAACAGAAAATTTCATTTCTAGTCATGGCAAGTCTAGGATCAGTGTGCTGGTAGGGTTAGGGTTCTGGTGTAGATCCTTCTCTGATTTGCAGACTGCTGAGTTCCTGTTGCTTCTGCTCATGGAAAAGCCTCTGAAGTCTCCTTCATACGAGGAGAGATTCCTTTCCCAACAGTTCCTCCATGGTGGCAGAAGGACATCCAAGAGGGCCTACTTCTTAATACTATCATCTTCTGGGGTTAGGGCATCAGTATACACTTTTCAGGAAGATAAAAACAAAAAACAAACAAGCATACAACAATCAGACCATGACAATTAATGAACACGATTTAAGTGTAGATTAAATCTTTGGGTAAACCTGTTTGTTTTCGAGAAAGTACACAGAGACGTTTTTCACTTTGTAATGTGTGAAGATTCTGATATTTTTGGCATCGGGTTGAAGAAAGATATGTAAAAAAGTAAATAACCAGGAAGTTTTGATTATCCATGAAGTCAACCTCTCAAGTTTTTTCTTCAGCTTGCTACAACTAATCGTCCATCTCAAATACATTCAGCATATAAGTGTCCAGGAACTCCACAGACAAAGCACTACAAACCACATCGGTGAACTTTTCCTTGGATTTAATTATGTATACACTAAGTTTATAAACCTGGGAAAGAAAACTCTAGCAAAGTGAAATGAAATCATCTGAGGCTTTACTTGCCCTTTTTTATATTACAGAAACCACCTAAATGTGTATTCCCTATAAATTCTCAGAATAAATGTGTTTCAGAAATTACCTGATGAATGGTCTCTCAGTATACATGAGTATAGTTAAACTGAGTTTAATGAACTAGCCCTGAACTTCATTTCATCTTGCTACAGAGGATGCATTCAAAGAACACTGTTAGAAAGCAAGGTTAATTTCCAAATTTGCAGGAAAATATGCTAACACAAAAATACACCATTGGCAAAAAGTAAGGCCAAAATACGCTGCGTGCAACACTTTCTCGAATTTTTCAGTAGCTGTACCATCCTTTCCCTTATCTCAGCTAATAAATAAATTTATGAAAGTCTTAGTTTATAGAATTTAGTTATGAAATTAAATTTTCTCTCATAAAATATAATTATATGATTCATCAAATTCAGCACTATTTGGTTACAATGCATATATGACTTTTGAGAATGAAATGACATACAACTTATTTTATCTGTAAAGGATCATCTACTTATTTTATCCTTAATGGTTGCTGTACTTGAGAAATATTTAAAATGTTAAGTAAAAGCACCCTCAACAAACAGATCAAAACTTTCAATGTTAAGAAAACTGAATATTACTTAGCATAGAATTTCTGCACCTTCTAATCACATGAATTGAAAATTATGAATCAACCTATCTTCTGAAAGCTTCACTTTGGAATTGCCTTTCTTATGACAGTAGCAACAGCAAGTGATGAAAAGAATATATGTTAACAAAAGGAATAAAGCTAAACTTGTGCAACATATGTAAGAAAATAACCTCTTTTATTAACTTCAAATTCATATTTCTGCTTTCCTTAAATTCTATCAAAAATCTCAAGAAAATATCTAGATAAGTGGAATATATAGAAGGACTCTGCAAACATGAGTTCATACTAGGGCTTATGATGATGATACAAATTATTCAAAATGACTGTTAACTGGAGGTAAAACAGGAGAGGAATCTTTTCTTTCTTTCTTCCCAGTGTTTTCACAGCAGATATTGTGGTCATTAACACTAAGTTCCATTATATTGAAAGAACCAAATGTTACCATTTTCCTCAAAATAATTCAGCTTCATTAGTTTTTAAAAGAAATATGATACTTTAAAACAATGAAAATGCACCATTGTTTATTTAAGGAGCAGTGTGCTTTAAATTACATTCATAATGAGTTTGTACTCTTTTTAACAGGTTATGACCAAAATTCAAACTGTAGCACGATCCTCAGACCTCTGAGGTCAATTCAAATCTGTAAGTGAAAAGAACATCAGATCTACAGAAAAAATAATTCTTGTAATAATAAAAAAGGATATTCTTTGCACTACTTAAAAATCAGTCCTTTTGAACTAAAGTTAATGACATTAACCAGATTGTTTTCTCAATTCCTATCTGTTTCACTGAATCTCTATGATTGCCATGAGAACATCACATGTTATGCAAGCTATTCTTTTTTAATGTTTTAAATTAACTTATTTATTTTAATGGGAAAATAAAATGGCAAACCACTCCAGTACTCGTGCCTGGAGAATCCTGTGATCAGTGGAGACTGGAGGGCTGCTGTTTACAGGGTCGTACCGAGTAGGACATGACTAAAGCAACTTAGAAACAGCAGCAGCATTCATTTAAATTGGAGTTTAGCATCTTACTTCCTCCTAAAGAGAGAATGATGGTACTAAATCAAAGTCTTCTGATTGAATCTGATCACAGGAAATCACCGTGATAACTGACTCTGGCAAGAACTTGGATTCTGACATTAAACATAAATATCTAAAAAAATTTCCAAACTAACACAGTCTCTTTTCATAACCATTGTCTTTAGTGTTTTCTCCAACTGAGTTGCTTAGTCACAGCTCCAGGAAGCTGTTCTCTTTTCCTTCTAAGGACAGGCTTACATCTGTGGGGCTTGGTATTCAAGTGTTCCCTTGGTTAGATTCCTTGCCTTCAACCCCAGCTCAGTCGTGACAACCTCCAGGTCACAAATAACATACTACCCAACTGGTGCATTTTACATTCTTGCCATAGAAAATAACTACAAGTTGCACCTCCACAGTATTAGCTTAGCCACATGGAAGCTCTGGCAAAACTGAAGAAAATGTTAGAGAGGACAGCATTTCTATGAAATCTGTTGTCTGCATTACAAAAGACCTAAGAACTACAAAGACATCACAAAATAGACATCTACTTAACACATATTTCATTACTGGTTTCTTGCTTCATATATAATCGTTTTAAACTTTCTGATTTGCAACTGATTCATAAAACCTGGAATCCACTTTTTCAAATAAAACTATCTTTTTTTTAAAAGCCAAGATTAACTGACATCTTTAAGATGTTCATTTTAACATTTACATAATTCATAACTCCAAATATATAAAAGAAGATGACAAAAGCATCATAAATATATAGAATAAAAATTTATGTTAAAGTTTTAGAGCCTCTGATAAATGATAGCAAAACTGGAACAGAAAAATTTTAAAAACATTTAATAATGTTTAAACAATATTTTTCTAATCTTTTTTCATTTCATATTTCTCTTGTGCTTTAAAATGCATTACAACATCAGTAGAGTATTGGGCTTCCCTGGAGGCTCAGAGGGTAAAGTGTCTGCCTGCAACGCAGAACCGGGTTTCATTCGTGGATTGGGAAGATCCCCTGGAGAAGGAAATGGCAACCCATTCCAGTATTCCTGCCAGGAGAATTCTACAGTTGGAGGAGCCTGAAAGGCTACAGTCTACAAGGTTGCAAAGAGTTGGACACAACTGAGCGACTTCACTTTCATTTCAGTAGAGTATTACCATATGTTTAAAAATCTATAACAATAGGGTAAAAGATTCTGGTAAAAGTGTCACCATTAAAGGTACATATTCAGCTGTTCTAATTAATGATGTGAGTAATCTGATACAACTTGGGTTTTCCTTGTTATTTGTGGCCATGCTGTGCAGGACACGGATCATTCTTTTCAACAAGGATTTGAACTCATGACTCCTGCAGTGAGAATCTTAAAACACACTAGACCACCAAAGCAGTGCCTTGGCTTCATTTCCCAAATGATTTGGAAAATCCATCAAAATATAATATGGACTGATATGAACACAATAGATGAGACACACTGAGCAGAAAATTGTAAACTGTGTAATTTTGGTGAATATGTGATTGCTCACTTCCAATTAAAATTCGCTTTCTCTGAGCATCAGAAGTTACTCTTAATAAAGATGCTGAAAGGTCTTGAAATCGGTGTTAAAGTCAGTGATCCAATTCAGACTTCGTAAAGTCTGCTTCTGCTTCCTGAATTCTAAACTTCTACCTTAGTATTCAATCAAGACCTCATTGATTCATTTGCACTTTTGCTTTCTACAGTCCATTTTTACTTCAGAAGTACCAAAAGAAGAAGAGGTATTACAGGTTTTACAAGAGTATAAGCCATACGGTCATTCCAATTACTTGATATGCCTATCTAATAAGTCAAGAGATACAAATCAATAAAATGTTTCCTTAAATACATTCATATCAGAAAAGTGAGTCATTTAAGACTCCTATCATCACTATTTCCAAAGATAAACAACCATTTCCCACAAACCCAGAAGTTTGTCCTAGAGTGATACAGGAAAATTAATGTAACTTCTAAATACATGGGCAACAAAACAGGCCTTCACTTTAAGAATAATTTGGAGTACACTGAAATTCCAGTGCTTCAGCAAGCTGACTTCAACTTGCTTTTCCTCTTTTAATATACCCACCTTGAGAGATGATACACTTTAAAACTGTCTGCTAAACCTCTCAATACTATCCGTGTAGACTCCCTTGGCTAATAAAGTGCCATTATGGAGTACCCAGTGTAAGACCTAGTTGATTAAAACAACAACAACAACAACAAAACAAGGATCCAAAGTATTATAAAGTTCTTGAAAATTTAAATAGGTTGCCAAGCTGACTTATGAATTTTTATGAATATTCAAATTCGTGGATGCATAAGCCCCAAGATATACTCAATTCTATGTTCAACCTTCTGAGACCTAAGACGCTGAAAGATTTGACTGCTTGCACATATAACAGTAAAAAGCACATATACACCAGTCAGCCTGGACTTACACCTCAGGGTCTTCATCCTCACCTGTAGGGTCTTTAAACTGGATTTCATCATCATCTTTAGGATCAAAGGTATCTGTTTCACTAAGTTTGGCTAAAAAGAGTAAGAGCATACTCTTAAAGATATAAAATCAAGATGTTACTAGATTAATTGCCTATTTTAAGAAATGATACTGGATTAATACTAAAACACTGAACTGTACGAGAAACTGCTTACAATTAATCATTGGTTCAACAGTTTTACTCCAAGAAAAATATTCCTAACTACAAACATATCACTGAGAGCAAACTCACGATAAAACCTCTTTAAGAAATTCACCATCAGGTAAGTATTGATTCCCAATTATCTTAGTACTTCTTAAACAGCATATATGTAATCAGAATCTTCACTCTTACTCAAAAACTCACAACTTTATAATCAAATGCACTGTAATAGAATTTTAAAAAATGCTATCATGTTCAAAATGTGAGTTTAGTGCACTTCCTCTTTTTTTGTTACTAGAAACTTATTTCACTTGTTCCAAGCTTATCAGAGGAAGAACAGAATACTTTTGTCTCTAAGAAATAAAAGGGATTTAAAAACACTGTCCAGAAAACTCCACAGCAGTACTCTATATACTAAGAAAAACTGAATATTATTTTCCATAAAAATCAATACCAGTACCATAAATGTTGTCCTAGATTAGCAGGTATAATTAACAGGTATAATCTCTTAGTAATTGTTTTTCAGAGTGTAAAAGAGGCATTCCTTTAAGAAGTATTATGTACAAGTCCAGGATTTGTGAACTTTTAAATTCCCCAACAAAAGAACAGATATTAGGAAGAGCATCCATTACTAAAAGTTGTTAATATTCTGAAGTATTTAATACATACTTAAATTGAATTTAAGCATCCATGCAAAAATACAGAAAAGAGAATTCTGAAATTGCTGTTTCTCCTAAACACTAACTAGCAAATACCATGAGAAGACAGGAAAATGAAATGACTTTGACATTAACTACCATATTCTGGAAGCTCTCCATAAGCCTTCAGACTTCTAGCTTCATCTGCATTGTACCTTAAAACTACATCAGCTTCGTTATCCTTGGAGAAAAATAAGGAAGGATCAAATCTTGTTATGCAAAGAATCAGCAGTTGTCTCATACATTACTTTCAAATTAAACACACTTAAGAAAAATCTCAGGATTCTCTCACTTTCCTTCTGCCATCTGTGCACACACACACACACACACACACACAGAGAGAAAATCCTCAGGATGAAGTTTGCATGCATAACCAAAGAACGTATAGACTAGGAAAGTTATGTATACAATGCACTGAATCAAATAAAGAAAAGGAAACATGTGATGGCGGTTTTGCAATATGATTCTTGACCACACTCTAACACTGTAGTTCAAACTGAAAGCGTTATTATTACTCAAGAGAAATCTTTCTATAACCCACAGTTCTTAGAGTATCTTACTGATTTTAATTGTCTGTGGTGCTTTAAAAAAGATACCTATACCTTCTTAAAATCTGACAGGCCAGAAGTGAAGTCTTTGTTTATGATGCAAATATGCTTGAGAATTGCTGCGCTAAAATGTTCATTTTTCTCCATTTTAAAGTAGCTGAGTCACTAACAGAGGACAAATTTCTGAATGCTTACAATTAAGCTAGAAAAGGCCTAAAGAAAGGCAACTGAAAATATCACTGTCATAAAAGTGCAGTGAAATACAAACCAGCACTTTTCTTTTTTTTTTTTTTTTTTAGTTTGTCTCTCCTTCTTTTTTTTTTTTAATTTTTTTTATATATTTTTTTTAATTTTTAGTTTTTTATTTTTTAAATTTTAAAATCTTTAATTCTTACATGCATTCCCAAACATGAACCCCCCTCCCACCTCCCTCCCCATAACATCTTTCTGGGTCATCCCCATGCACCAGCCCCAAGCATGCTGCATCCTGCGTCAGACATAGACTGGCGATTCAATTCACATGATAGTATACATGTTAGAATGTCATTCTCCCAAATCATCCCACCCTCTCCCTCTCCCTCTGAGTCCAAAAGTCCGTTATACACATCTGTGTCTCTTTCCCTGTCTTGCATACAGGGTCGTCATTGCCATCTTCCTAAATTCCATATATATGTGTTAGTATACTGTATTGGTGTTTTTCTTTCTGGCTTACTTCACTCTGTATAATCGGCTCCAGTTTCATCCATCTCATCAGAACTGATTCAAATGAATTCTTTTTAACGGCTGAGTAATACTCCATTGTGTATATGTACCACAGCTTTCTTATCCATTCATCTGCTGATGGACATCTAGGTTGTTTCCATGTCCTGGCTATTATAAACAGTGCTGCAATGAACATTGGGGTACATGTGTCTCTTTCAATTCTGGTTTCCTCAGTATAAAAGCAGTGCTAAGAGGAAAGTTCATAGCAATACAGGCATACCTCAAGAAACAAGAAAAAAAGTCAAATAAATAACCTAACTCTACAACTAAATCAACTAGAAAAGGAAGAGTTGGAGAACCCCAGAGTTAGTAGAAGGAAAGAAATCTTAAAAATTAGGGCAGAAATAAATGCAAAAGAAACAAAAGAGACCATAGCAAAAATCAACAAAGCCAAAAGCTGGTTCTTTGAAAGGATAAATAAAATTGACAAACCATTAGCCAGACTCAAGAAGCAAAGAGAGAAAAATCAAACCAATAAAATTAGAAATGAAAATGGAGAGATCACAACAGACAACACAGAAATACAAAGGATCATAAGAGACTACTATCAGCAGTTGTATGCCAATAAAATGGAAAACGTGGAAGAAATGGACAAATTCTTAGAAAAGTACAATTTTCCAAAACTGAACCAGGAAGAAATAGAAAATCTTAACAGACCCATCACAAGCACGGAAATTGATACTGTAATCAGAAATCTTCCAGCAAACAAAAGCCCAGGTCCAGATGGCTTCACAGCTGAATTCTACCACTTTTCAAACTATAATGTGCATCAAAGACACATAGGTATTTTGTTAAACTCTTAGTGTAAATCAGTAGAGAAGAAATAAGCTAATAACCTGCTAATGCAATTCCATAGAGTGGTAATGCTGCTATTATCTTTATTGTTTTTCTAGAAATTTTAGTCATCCCAAACAGAAATTATATACCCATTAAGCATTAATGGTTAATTATTGCTCCCCATTTCATCATCCCTCAAGTTCTGGTAACCTTTTTTCTACTTTCTCATCTCTGTGAATTTGACTGCTCTGCATATCTCATAACTTATTTCACTTAATGTTTTCTAGATCCATCCATGTTGTAGCATGTGTCAGAATTCCATCTTTTTTTTTGATGCAAAACTCTATGACTTTATTTAGTTAAAAATGACACACAAAGAGACAGAAATTAAGTAGTCAAACTGCATGAAATAACCAATCTTTGAAACAAGGTCACTGCCATTGCAGAGTCCTCAGTGATGGGTGTTTGTGGCTGAATAATAATATTCTATTTTGAGTATGTGTGTGTGTGTGTGTGTGTGTGTGTGTGTATAAAATTACTTTTTTGATCTGTTGATGGACATTTGGACTGTTTACACCTTTCAGCTATGTGAATGATGCAGCTGTGTAAAATGGATTACAGATAGATGTTTGACCTATACTCCATTGAGCTTTCACCTAAGAGTGGAATCATCCCCAGTAAACTATTTTACCCAGCAACCACACCATTTTTACTTTCCCACGAGCAACGCAGTTTTCTTGTTTCTCCATTTCTTTCCACACTTGTTATTATATATATATATATATTTATATATATATATATAGTTTTATTGATAAGTGAGAAGTAGACATTGCAAGTACAGTTAAAGACTGAACTAAGAATCATATCACAGAAAGGTAAATCAACTTTTTTTTAATTATTATTTTTACTTTATTCTTTTTGCTTTGTTTCTTTTTCTTTATCTTTATTTTATTTCATTTCTTTTGTTGTTGTTTTGTTTTTGTTTGGTTGGTTTATTATTATGATTATTATTTAACTTTACAATGTTGTATTGGTTTTCCACACATCAACATGAATCCACCACATGTGTACACATGTTTCCAATCCTGAAACGCCCTCCCACCTCCCTCCCCATACCATCTCTCTGGGTCATCCCAGTATCCTGTATCCTGTATCCTGTATTGAACCTAGACTGACAATTCCTTTGTTACATGATATTATACATATTTCAATGCCATTCTCCCAAATCATCCCACCCTCTCCCTCTCCCACAGAGTCCAAAAGACTGTTCAATACATCTGTGTCTCTCCTGCTGTCTTGCATACAGGGTTATATTTACCATCTTTCTAAATTCCATATATATGCATTAGTATACTCTATTGGTGTTTTTCTTTCTGGCTTAATTCACTCTGTATAATCGGCTCCAGTTTCATCCACCTCATTAGAACTGATTCAAATGTATTCTTTTTAATGACTGAGTAACATTCCATTGTGTATGTGTACCCCAGCTTTCTTATCCATTCATCTGCTGATGGGCATCTAGGTTGCTTGCATGTTGGCTATTATAAAGACTGTTGCGATAAACACTGGGGTACATGTGTCTCTTTCAATTCTGATTTACCCAGTGTGTATTCCCAGCAGTGGGATTGCTGGGTCATAAGGCAGTTCTATTTCCAGTTTTTCAAGGAATCTCCACACTGTTCTCCATAGTGGCTGTACTAGTTTGTATTCCCACCAACAGTGTAAGAGAGTTCAATTTTCTCCTCACCCTCGCCAGCATTTATTGCTTGTACACTTTTGGATCACAGCCATTCTGACTGGCATGAAATGGCACCTCATTGTGGTTTTGATTTGCATTTATCTGATAATGAGTGATGTTGAGCATCTTTTCATGTGTTTGTTAGCCATCCATATGTCTTCTTTGGAGAAATGTCTGTTTAGTTCTTTGGCTCATTTTTTGATTGTGTCATTTATTTTTGGGGGGGGAATTGAGCTGCATGAGTTGCTTTTATATTTTTGAGACAAGTTGTTTGGCAGTTGCTTCATTTGCTATGTTGTTTTTCTCCCATTACGAAGGCTGTCTTTTCATCTTGCTTATATTTTCCTTTGTTGTGCAGAAGCTTTTAATTTTAATTAGGTCCATTTGTTTATTTTTGCTTTTATTTCCAATATTCTAGGAGGTGTGTCATAGAGGATCCTGCTGTGATTTATGTCAGAGAGTGTATTGCCTATGTTCTCCTCTAGAAGTTTTATAGTTTCTTGTCTTACGTTTAGATTTTTAATCCACGTTCAGTTTATTGTTGTGTATGATGTTAGAAAGTGATCTAGTTTCATTCTTTTACAAGTGGTTGACCAGTTTTCCCAGCACCGCTTGTTAAAGAGATTGTCTTTAATGCATCGTATATTATTGCATCCTTTATTGAAGATAAGGTGTTAATAGGTGTGTGGATTTATCTCTGGGGTTTTTATTTTGTTCCATTGATCTATATTTCTGTCTTTGTGCCAGTACCATACTGTCTTGGTTACTGTGGCTTTGTAGTGAAGCCTGAAGCCTAGCAGGTAGATGCCTGCATCCATTCTTCTTTCTCAAGATTGCTTTGGCTATTATCTTTAGATTATGATTTGAGTAGCAAGTGTTTGTAATTATCCAAAACAGATTAAAAATCAGAAGAGCTATTTGTGGCTGTCACTTTACGGTTAGTATTTTCATCCCTTAAGGGATTAATTGTGGTTACACTGCCCATTAAACAGAGAATTAATCCAGGAATTAACTATTACTTGACCCATTTGTGGGATTATTTGTAGTTAAACTAAAATAAATGGACATGAAAATGGTACACTTTTATGGAGAGATTCTATGTTTTTAGTAATCAAATATAAAAAATTGAAAGGTTATCAATGGATGTTTCAGATCACAAAACATACAAATGAAAAAACAAAATTAGTAAAGTTTCAGGCTATAAAATCAACGTACTTAAATCAGTTATAATATTAATGCATCCATATTACCCAAAGTAATGTACAAATTCCATGCAATTCCTATAAAAATTCAAATAGCTTTTTTTTTTTTCCACAGACAAAGTTATATGGAACTTCAAACTATCCTAACTGCCAAAGCAACCTTGAGAAAGAATAAAGATGGAGGACACACACTTCATGTTTTGAAACGCACTGGCATTGAAACATGCATACTATCATGTAAGAATCGAATAACCAGTCTATGTCCGATGCAGGATACAGCATGCTTGGGGATGGTGCATGGGGATGACCCAGAGGGATGTTGTAGGGAGGGAGGTCGGAGGGGGGTTCATGTTTGGGATTGCATGTACACCCGTGGTGGATTCATGTCAATGTATGGCAAAACCAATACAGTATTGTAAAGTAAAATAAAGTAAAAAAGAAAAAAAGAAAAGAAACACAACTGTCCTAACAATATGGCAGTGGCATTCCACCAGTAATGCAGATCCTGGAACAAAGCTGAGCACTCAGAAATAAAGTTTTTAAAAACTGGTCAACTAATACTTATGAGGGGAAACAAGATCACAGTGTGGAAAATGCATCCTCTTCAATAGATAGGAGTGGAAAACAATACTTAACATAAAAGTAGACCCCTTTCTTACACCACAAACTACCTAAAATTACCCTGAAATAGGTCAGAGTTTTAAACACAGAGCTGAAACCATAAAACTACTGTAAGAGAACACACAGTAAAACTACTAAATGCCTCTCTTGTTCTTTGCTTTTGGTATAGGACACCAAACCCACAAGCAACACAAACAAAACCTAGGAAGTGAAACTATATCACACTTAATCGCTTTTGGACAGAAAAAGAAATTGTCAGCACAACAAAAATAGTGTACTAGATCAGTAAAAATATTTGCAAATAATATGATCAATAAGGGGTTAACATCCAATGTAGATAAATCTTGACATTTGGAACAACATGGATGAACCTGGAGAGTAGTGTGCTAAGAGAAACAAGTCACACAGATAAAGCAAACGCTGCAGGACCTCACTTATATGTGGGATCAGGACTGAACACAAACTCATCAAAATTCAGGGATGTTCCTAATCTCTCAGGTTTGAGGGACCTGGGTTTTCTGCATAAGCCTGAAATGAAAAGAAGAACTAGCAGTTGCCTGGCTGAATATTAAAGATATGCCCCAGCATGCAAACAGCCTAAAAACAGAGGTTGAGAGACCTACTGGTTTTTATTGAAACCTCAAAGATCAACTGTCTGCTAGGTTATAAATAAGCATTCTGTGGCCACACACAAGGAAAAAAATACATACCATACAAAATCTGTTTCAGAAATCACTCAAAAAACAACGGCAAGAAAAAGCTCTGGGAGAAGAAATTTGATGTCCTGTCTCATCATGTTGTATCTACATTTTCTAGTTTTCAACAACAGCAACAAAAACATGAGATACACAAAGAAATAGGAGAAGGTGTCCGCTCACATATAAGGGAATAAATAGGCAACACAAAGCACAGTTCAGAAAGCCTAGAAGCTGGAGTTAGCAGAGACTTAACATCAGGTAATATATATATATAAAGAATACAAGAAACAAGGTGTATACTGTTTTTTTTTAATTGTCAAGAATATTTTATTAGAGAATCAAGACATATAAATTCTTTAACAGAAAACCATCAGAGATGAAAAGTGGAGTAGTTGACTTTAAACTGTATCTTTAAATCACTAGTAGAACAATCCACCAAGAAACCAACAAGGAAACACAAGACTGAAACTTTAAAAATCAGAAAGTCTTAGGTAATTTACAGAAAACATGACCTGATAACAGAATAGAGAGAAACAGCAATTATTTCACTCAAAATTTAATGAAGCACAAGTGATGGGTTTGACACAGAAATCAAAAGGATTTCTGTCTCACAAGTCATATTCCAAACATTGAGATCATAGTGGACAACTATCAAGTAGCTCTTTAAGTATTTATGCAGATTTATAACTTATACTTTAAAAGACCTAGTCTATGTATTACCTTTATCCTACAAGCAAAAAACAAACAAACAAAAATTTTGGAGAAAAGGGCTTTGCCTTATTTAATTGCATCATCTACAGCAGTGGTTTCTCAAACTTGGATCTGAGACTTTTAAATTTAGAAATTATAACTGAGGACCCAAAGTAAATTTACTAAAACTTTTTCTTTTGATGAGTGAGAATACTAATGAAAATCATTGTCATATGCTACTGTTCTTATTTCAGCAAATGTTATTTGTAAAAAAATAAATTAAAAAAACAAAACTGGAAGGGGTCCTCTGGTGGTCCAGTGATTAGGACTCAGAACTTTCTCAGCAGTATTCTGAGCTCAATCCCTGATTGGGGATCTAAGATTCCGCAAGCTGCAATGCCATCAAAAATTAAAGAAAAGAAATGAAAGGAAAATGAATAATCTATCTCTGTGAAATATGTATTATAAAATACAAAGATATCTTCTCGTTTTACCACAAAACAATGAAAATGTCAGCCAGCAGCATATTCCCTGAAAACCTAGCACAGATCCTTGAATACACCTGGACTTTAAAAGAGGACAGAAGGATGAGCTGTAGTATTTATCCAAAATTATAAGAAAACATGTATTACATATTATATTTAAAATCAGAAAAGAAACAACCAGTCTTCCCACAGAAAACATATACCATCAATCAGCCAGAATTCTATCAACTTAAACATAAGTGGGTCGTAAAAATATTTGATGCCAGAAGGATGAGAATCACTACTGGCTAGATGAGAATCACTACTGGCTAGAACAAGTCAAATACATTTTATTTCATCACTGAAATACTTTTATTCATGATTTCTAAATTCAAGAACATAATAAATTTAAGTGTAATTGTTACCTGATAATCTCGAAAAACAACCAACATAATATCTGAAGTATTTATCCAAATCTATAAAAAAAAACCTCACAGTATATTATATTTAAAATGCAAACAAATAGTAGTGTTTCATGTTAAGCCATATTTAAAGTGATACACACACACACACACACACAAAGAAACAATTCACTCAGTGTGTAAAAACCATCTACTAAGGATTAGGGGTAAAGATGTGTGTGTGTGTGTGTTTTGTGTGCATGTGAAGGTATGTGTGTATGATGCGTGTGTGTGCTCATGCCAGTTTGGATCAAATTAAAATGTACAATACTTTTACTTCAACAAAGTTTTTAAAATTACAAAAGCATAGATCTTTGTCAGATAAATTACTTTTATTCACAAAATGCTCTGGAAATTTTTAGTTATTTTAAACAAATGAAAATAAGAAAAGGAAAGATAATAAGCATCTGAATGCAGAGTTCCAAAGAATAGAAAGCAGAGATAAGAAAGCCTTCTTCAGAGATAAATGGAAAGAAATAGAGGAAAACATCAGAATGGGAAAGACTAGAGATCTCTTCAAGAAAATTAGAGACACAAAGGGGACATTTCATGCAAAGATGGGCTCGATAAAGGACAGGAATCATATGGACCTAACAGAAGCAGAGGATATTAAGAAGAGGTGGAAAGAATACACAGAAAAACTACAAAAAAGATCTTCATGACCCGGAACATCTTGATGGTGTGATCACACATCTAGAGCCAGACATCCCAGAATGTGAAGTCAAGTGGGCCTAAGAAGGCATCACTATGAACAAAGCTAGTGGAGGTGATGGAATTCCAGTAGAGCTATTTAAATTCCTGAAAGATGATGTTGTGAAAGTGCTGCACTCAATATGCCAGCACATTTGGAAAACTCAGCAGGGGCCGCACGATTGGAAAAGGTCAGTTTTCATTCCAATTCCAAAGAAAGGCAATGCCAAAGAATGCTCAAACTACCACAAAATTGCACTCATCTCACACACTAGCAAAGTAATGCTCAAAATTCTCCAAGCCAGGCTTCAGTAATACATGAACCGTGAACTTCCAGAGGTTCAATCTGGTTTTGGAAAAGGCAGAGGAAGCAGAGGTCAAATTGCCAGTGTCTGCTGGATCATGGAAAAAGCCAGAGAGTTCCATAAAACATATATTTCTGCTTTATTGACTATGCCAAAGCCTTTGACTGTGTGAATCACAATAAACTGTGGAAAATTCTGAAAGAGATAGGCATAACAGACCACCTGACCTGTCTCTTGAGAAATGTCTATGTAGGTCAGGAAGCAACAATTAGAACTGGATATGGAACAACAGACTGGTACCAAATAGGAAAAGGAGTACATCAAGGCTGTATATTGTCACCCTGTTTATTTAACTTATATGTAGATTATATCATGAGAAACACTGGAATGGAAGAAACACAAGTTGGAATCAAGATTGCCGGGAGAAATATCAATAATCTCAGATATGAACATGACACCACCCTTATGGCAGGAAGTGAAGAGGAACTAAAAGGCCTTTTGATGAAAGTGAAAGAGGAGAGTGAAAAAGTTGGCTTAAAGCTAAACATTCAGAAAACAAAGATCATGGCATGCAGTCCCATCACTGCATGGGAAATAGATGGGGAAACAGTGGAAACGGTGTCAGACTTTATTTTTGGGGGCTCCAATATCACTTCAGATGGTGACTGCAGCCATGAAATTAAAAGACACTTACTCCTTGGAAGAAAAGTTTTGATCAACGTAGATAGCATATGGAAAAGCAGAGACATTATTTTGCCAACTGAAGTCCATCTAGTCAAGGCTATGGTTTTTCCAGCAGTCATGTATGGATGTGAGAGTTGGACTGTGAAGAAGGCTGATTGCTGAAGTATTGATGCTTTTAAACTATGGTGTTGGAGAAGACTCTTGAGAGTCCCTTGGACTGCAAGGAGATCCAACTAGTCCATTCTGAAGGAGTGGACATGAATCTGAGTGAACTCCGGGAAATGGTGATGTACAGGGAGGCCTGCCATGCTGTGATTCATGGGGTCGCAAAGAGTCAAACCCGACTGAGAGACTCAACTTTAATGAACACAAATATATACATCTAGTTAACAATTTATATCAATTCAGGCCCCAAATCCCTAACTGGCAAAGAATGGCTCAAGAGAAAAAAACTGATATTTTAACCCAAGAAGTTAGGGATGAAAGAACTTTAAACAATATGATCAATAAATGTGCCAAAATTACTAAATAAGATAGTCTATGATGTTCCAATTTCAAATGCTCCTAACACCACCTACAGCTGTTCCAACAAATCAAAGTCTTACCCAGGATCATGCACTATATTTAATTGGCAATTAGACTCCTTTTGTCTTAAAAATATTTTTCAGGTTTTTTTTTCTTTTTTTAATTTCTTTCATGTCTTAATGATTGTGAAAATTCTAGGCCATTTGTTTTATACACAGAATTTGTCTGTCCTCAAGCGCAAACATATCTGGCATAAGTCCAGCCTAGGTACTATAAATCATTCTTTCTAAATATAAATCCTATTATGAAAGGTATCAAGGATTTCCTAATTTTATGCCTTTACATTCCCACATAAATCAGTATGTTTGAAATCTTCAAGAATTCACAAAATCAGTCACTTTGAAGCACAGGTAAATTTTTTAAACATAAGATTTGTATTAAAGTAAAATATATCTCCAACCTGACCTTTTATCTCAGGCTTCCTTGGATATGACATATTGTTGTCACACCATCAAAATATATTGCTTCCAATTGTGCATTTTCGTACATTTTGGTTACTTGAGCATATTCTTTGGAAGGGGCAAAAAGAAGAAAAAAAAATACTGTTCAATTTTTCTTAAAATGTAACAGTTGTTCTAGTGCTACAGTTCTAGTGCTGCTTTTAGACCAAACCATGAATAAAATAATTTTTTTAAAAGTCAAGTATTATAACAAATGAGAACTGTCTCAAGGTGACCTATGTTATCAGTTCAGTAGCTCAGTCGTGTCCAACTCTTTGCAACCCCATGAATCACAGCACACCAGGCCTCCCTGTCCATCACCATTTCCCAGAGTTCACTCAGACTCACGCCTATCGAGTAAGTGACACCATCCAGCCATCTCATCCTCGGTCGCCCCCTTCTTCTCCTGCCCCAAAACCCTCCCAACATCAGAGTCTTCCAATGAGTCAACTCTTCGCATGAGGTGGCCAAAGTACTGGAGTTTCAGATTCAGCATCATTCCCTCCAAAGAACCCTCAGGGCTGATCTCCTTCAGAATGGACTGGTTGAATCTCCTTCCAGTCCAAGGGACCCTCAACAGTACTCAAATGATATGAAAAATTATATGAGTGAAAAAGTTGATTTAAAGCTCAACATTCAGAAAATGAGGATCATGGCATCTGGTCCATCACTTCATGAGAAATAGATGGGAAAACAGTGGAAACAGTGGCAGACTTTATTTTTTTTTTGGCTCCAAAATCACTGCAGATGGTGACTGCAGCCATGAAATTAAAAGACACTTTCTCCTTGGAAGGAAAAGTTATGACCAACCTAGATAGCATATTAAAAAATAGAGACATTACTTTGCCAAGAAAAGTCTGTCTAGTCAAGGTTATGGTTTACTATGTGAGAAGAGAGAGGTAAGGTTCAATTTCTTGTGACCATTACCCTGGAATTACCTGGAGAAAGGCTTTGCTCTTAGGAGATTAAATATTTAGGGCTAAAATTCATAACTATGTAACTACACCTGCCTATAACAAAGTTTAAAATGTTAGAAGGAAAATGTTCATGTACAGAAAAAAAATACAAAAAGAAAACATTAAAGGTTAGTGAGTCTAAGTAAAAACATATGGGAGTTGTACTCTCATTTCAACGTTTCAGTGGGGTTGACTTTTCATTAAAGTGAAAAAAGTTGGTGCTTCAGTCAATTACTTCACTCTTTTTTAGTCTGCATGTACTTAAATAAGAGTCAGCTCTTCGGTTATTTTATTAAATATGATCATGTGCTAGTGGTATTGTAGTACTGATGATCTGAAGTCTCCACATAGGTTTCTCATAATCTACTGAAAAATATTACAATAGTAGGTAATTTTCAATGTTGGCGGCCAGCCTTACTCTGCTCTAAACCCTAAATTCACTCTCTATTATACCACGCTTTTCCATAGAATAAAAAGAGAACATTTTGTTTTAAAAAATGGCATGTTAAGCCTCCATGAGAAACAGTGTAAAATGAATTATTTAAAACAGAAATTCTGGGAAAATGTATGGCACTGCAAATGGGGAAAAGCTGGAGCTATAACGGGCTTCTGTGGTGTCTCAGTGGTAGGGAATCCACCTGCCAATATAGCAGACACCAGTTTGATCCCTGGTCTGGGATGAACCCATATGCCTAAGACCAACTGTGCCCATTGCCACGGCTATTGAGCCTGTGTTCTATAGCCTGGAAGCTGCAACTGTTGAGCCCACATTCTGTAACTACTGAAGCCTGGTCTCCCTAGAGCCTATGCTCCACAAGTGGAGAGGGCACCCCAATGAGAAGCCAGTACACTGCAACTACAGAGAAGACCCTGTTCCCCACAAAGAAAGAAAAGCCCATGCACAGTAATGAAGGCCCAGTACAGCAAAATAATAATAATAAGCAAGTAACATCATTTAGATTTTAAAAAAGGAGATATGAGAAAACTCCTCATAACTTTGACTAAGATACGTTTCAAATTAAACTCTGAAATTCATATTATTATATAAAGTAAAAATAGCTAATTTTTTTTTTACCTTGTCTATCTTCTTTCAATACTGTCTCTTTTTTCACATTCATTTTCCTCTTTACCCTTGCACCTAAATCTTCCTCCTTTACCTCAGTGATTAAAAAGTGAATAAAAATTTAAGCCTAATCATCTGTATAATAGTTTACAAACTCATCAAACAAGCTAACATAAGTGGTTAAACTTTCTATAATCAGGGAAACACACAGATTATCATTTAATTAGCAGTAAAACATTACAGACCTCAAAAGAGATTTACAATTTAACCTAGTTTGCTTACTGATTAGCCACTTACAAATTGTTGATGGCTTTCTTCTAAATCCCTTACCAGATATATTTTCAACCACATAATCCACTGCCAGAGACAACCATTAGCATTTTTATTATTTATGCTTTCCAACTAAACCTGGGTGCTATACATTTTTTTCCATAATTCATTTGCAAATTAATAAACCAAAATAGTCCATATATTTGTAAAGGAATGAAAACTGAAAAATCATATCTAGAAATGTCTTCATTTTGGCCTGAGAGGAAGCAGCTAGTTTTAAAGTCCCACAGAAGGAAGAAGGGAGTTACCCAAGACTGGAATGAAGCCTAGGAAGACAACATTAATAAACATGTGTTGAACATTTATTAAGCACCAAGTTGTGATAATTCTGCATTCATAAAATAATTACTATTCTCCTTGCTTTCCTATACACTAATAATGAGAAAGTAGAAAAAGAAATTAAGGAAACAATTCCATTCACCATTGCAATGAAAAGAATAAAATACTTAGGAATATATCTACCTAAAGAAACTAAAGACCTATACATAGAAAACTACAAAACACTGGTGAAAGAAATAAAAGAGGAGACTAATAGATGGAGAAATATATCATGTTCATGGATTGGAAGAATCAATATAGTGAATATGAGTATACTACCCAAAGCAATTTACAAATTCAACATAATCCCTATTAAGCTACCAGCCAGATTTTTCACAGAACTAGAACAAATAATTTCAAGATTTGTATGGAAATACATAAAACCTAGAATAGCCAAAGCAATCTTGAGAAAGAAGAATGAAATTGGAGGAATCAACTTGCCTGACTTCAGGCTCTACTACAAAGCCACAGTCATCAAGACAGCATGGTACTGGCACAAAGACAGAAATATAGATCAATGGAACAAAATAGAAAGCCCAGAGATAAATCCACACACATATGGACACCTTATCTTTGAAAAAGGAGGCAAGAATATACAATGGAGTAAAGTCAATCTCTTTAACAAGTGGTGCTGGGAAAACTGGTCAACCACTTGTAAAAGAATGAAACTAGATCACTTTCTAACATCATACACAAAAATGGATTAAAGATCTAAATGTAAGACCAGAAACTATAAAACTCCTAGGGGAAAATATAGGCAAAACACTCTCCGACATAAATCACAGCAGGATCCTCTATGACACACCTCCCAGAATACTGGAAATAAAAGCAAAAATAAACAAATGGGATCTAATTAAAATTAAAAGCTTCTGCACAACAAAGGAAAATATAAGCAAAGTGAAAAGACAGCCTTCTGAATGGGAGAAAATAATAGCGAATGAAGCAACTGACAAACAACTAATCTCAAAAATATACAAACAACTTATGCAGCTTAATTCCAGAAAAATAAACGACTCAACCAAAATATGGGCCAAAGAACTAAATAGACATTTCTCCAAAGAAGACATACGGATGGCTAACAAACACATGAAAAGATGCTCAACATCACTCATTATTAGAGAAATGCAAATCAAAACCACAATGAGGTACCACTTCACACCAGTCAGAATGTCTGTGATCCAAAAATCTGCAAGGAATAAATGCTGGAGAGGGTGTGGAGAAAAGGGAACCTTCTTACACTGTTGGTGGGAATGCAAACTAGTACAGCCACTTTGGAGAACAGTGTGGAGATTCCTTAAAAAATTGCAAATATAACTACCTTATGACCCAGCAATCCCACTTCTGGGCATACACACCGAGGAAACCAGAATTGAAAAAGACACATGTACCCCAATGTTCATCGCAGCACTGTTTATAATAGCCAGGACATGGAAACAACCTAGATGTCCATGAGCAGATGAATGGATAAGAAAGCTGTGGTACATATACACAATGGAGTATTACTCAGCTGTTAAAAAAAAAATACATTTGAATCAGTTCTGATGAGATGGGTGAAACCAGAGGTGATTATACAGAGTGAAGTAAGCCAGAAAGAAAAACACCAATACAGTATACTAACACATATATATGGAATTTAGAAAGATGGCAATTACGACCCTGTATGCAAGATAGCAAAAAAGACACAGATGTGCATAACGGACTTTTGGACTCACAGGAAGAGGGAGAGGGTGGGATGATTTGGGAGAATGGCATGTAACATGTATACTATCATGTAAGAATCGAATTGCCAGTCTATGTCCAACGCAGGATACAGCATGCTTGGGGCTGGTGCATGGTGATGACCCACAGAGACGTTATGGGGAGGGAAGTGGGAGGGGGGTTCATGTTTGGGAACGCATGTACACCCGTGGTGGATTCATGTCAATGTATGGCAATACCAATACAGTATTGTAAATTAAAGTAAAAAAAAATAAATAAATAAATAAAATAAAGTGGAAAAAAAAGAAAACAAAGTAAATTGTAATCTTGAAGCTGATAGAAATAAGAACATTCATTATCAAAATCTATGGGCTATAGAATAAAATAAAATTTAAAATGCATAATCAAGGATTTTATTATTAGCAAGAGAGAGACAACATATATGTTCAAGTGTTCAACTTTAAAAATAAGTAAAACTCATGGCAAAACAAAAAAAAATGGTTATGTATGGCAAAACCAATACAATATTGCAAAGTAGTTAACCTCCAATTAAATACATTTATATTAAAATTAAATGTAAATTTAAAAAAAAATTCAAAAGATTCATGTACCCCACTGTTCCTTGAAGCACACCATTCACCGAGATGTGGAAGCAACCTAAATATCCATCAAATGATAGACAGATAAATGGATAAAGATGTGGTATAAATGTACTATGGGACACTCACTGTTCTTCAGTCACTGAGTCTTGTCCCACACTTTGCAACCCCATGGACTCTACCCTTACAAGCTCATCTCTCTAGGGAAAAATACTCCAGTGGATTACCATTTTCTTCTCCAAAGGATCTTCCTTAAATAAGGATAGAACGCACATCTCCTGCTTGACAGGAAAAGCCTTTGCCACTGCGCAACCAAGGAAGACCTATGGAATACTGTTTAGTTCAGTCGCTCAGTCGTGTCTGACTCTGCGACCCCATGAATTGCAGCATGCCAGGCCTCCCTGTCCATCACCAACTCCCGGAGTTCCCTCAGACTCACATCCATTGAGTCAGTGATGCCATCCAGCCATCTCATCCTCTGTCATCCCCTTCTCCTCCTGCCCCCAACCCCTCCCAGTATCAGAGTCTTTTCCAATGAGTCAACTCTTCCCATGAGGTGGCCAAAGTATTACAGTTTCAGCTTTAGCATCAGTCCTTCCAATGAACACCCAGGGCTGATCTCCTTTAGAAGAGACTGGTTGGATCTCCTTGCAGTCCAAGGGACTCTCAAGAGTCTTCTCCAACACCACAGTTCAAAAGCATCAATTCGTTGGCGCTCAGCTTTCTCCACAGTCCAACTCTCACGTCCATATATGACCACAGGAATAAGCATAGCCTTGAGTAGACAGACTTGGTGACAAAGTAATGTCTCTGCTTTTTAATATGTTATCTAGGTTGGTCATAACTTTCCTTCCAAGGAGAAAGCGCCTTTTACTTTCATGGCTTAAATCAACATCTACAGTGATTTTGGGAGCCCCCCAAAATAAAGTCGGACACTGTTTCCAATTTCCCCATCTTTTTCCCATGAAGTGATGGGATCAGATGCCACGAACTTAGTTTTTTTGAATGTTGGTCTTTAAGTGAACATTTTAAGTCTCCTCTTTCACTTTCATCAAGAGGCTTTTTAGTTCCTCTTCAATTTTGCTGTAAGGGTGGTGTCATCTGCATATCTGAGGTTATTGATATTTCTCCCAGCAATCTTGATTCCAGCTTGTGCTTCTTCCAGCCCAGTGTTTCTCAAGATGTACACTACGTATAATTTAAATAAGTAGCTTGAGACTATACAGCCTTGATGTACTAATTTCCCTATTTGGAAGCAGTCTGTTGTACATGTTCAGTTCTGTTGATTCCTGACCTGCATATAGGTTTCTCAAGAGACAGGTCAGGAAGTCTGGTATTCCCATCTCTTTTAAAATTTTCCACAGTTTATTGTGATCCACACAGTCAAAGACTTTTACATAGTCAACAAGTCAGAAATAGATTTTTTTTTTTCTGGAACTCTCTTGCTTTTTCCATGATACAGTTGATGTTGGCAATCTGATGTCTGGTTCCTCTGCCTTATTAAAATCCAGCTTGCACATCTGGAAGTTCATGGCTCATGTACTGCTGAAGCCTGGCTCGGAGAATTCTGAGCATTTCTTTACTAGCATGTGAGAGGAGTGCAATTGTGCAGTAGCTTGAACATTCTTTGGCATTGCCACTCTTTGAGATTGGAATGCAAACTGACATTTTCTAGTCCAGTGGCCACTGCTGAGTTTTCCAAATTTGCTGGCATATTGAGTGCAGCACTTTCACAGCATCATCTTTCAGCATTTGAAATAGCTCAGCTGGAAGTTCATGAGATCCACTAGCTTTGTTCACAGTGATGCTTTCTAAGGCCCGCTTGACTTCACATTGCAGGATGTCTCGCTCGAGGTGAGTGATCACATTATTGTAATTATCTGGGTCCTAAACATCTTCTTTTGTACAGTTCTTCTGTGTATTCTTGCCACCTCATCTTAATATCCTCTGCTTCTGTTAGGTCCATATCATTTCTGTCCTTTATCGAGCCCATCCTTGCATGAAATGTTTCCTTGGTATCTCTAATTTTCTTGAAGAGATCTCTAGTCTTTCCATTCTGTTGTTTTCCTCTGTTTCTTTGTGTTGATCACTGAGGAAGGCTTTCTTTTCTTTCTTTCTTTCTTTCCTTCTTTCTTTCTTTCTTTCTTTCTTTCTTTCTTTCTTTCTTTCTTTCTTTCTTTCTTTCTTTTTCTTTCTTTCTTTTTCTTTCCAGGCTCTCAGATTTTGAGGTTTCTTTCTTTTCTTCTCTCTCTCTCTCTCTCTCTCATTTTTTTTTTTTAGTTTTTATTCTTACCTTATTTTGCTTTATAATACTGTATTTGTAATGCCATATATTGAGATGAATCAGCAATGGGTGTACATGAGTTCCCAATCCTGAACCACCCTCCCACCTCCCACCCCATATCATCTATCGCGGTCATCCCCAGGCACCAGCCCCATGCATCCTATATCCTGTGTTGAACATAGGCTGGCGATTCGTTTCTTACATGATAGTATACATGTTTCAATGTCATTCTTCCAAATCACCCCATCCTCTTCCTCTGCCACAGAGACCGAAAGTCCATTCTAAACATCTGTGTCTCTTTTGCTGTCTTGCATACAGGGTTATCATTACCATCTATCTAAATTCCATATATATGTGTTAGTATACTGTACTGGTGTTTTTCTTTCTGGCTTACTTCACTCTGTATAATAGGCTCCAGTTTCATCCACCTCTTTAGAACTGACTCAAAGATATTCTTTTTAATGGCTGAGTAATACTCCTTTGTGTATATGTACCACAGCTTCTCTTTTTATTTCTTCTGTGATTTGTTGGTTATTCAGAAGCGTGTTGTTCAGCCTCCATATGTTGGCATTTTTAATAGTTTTTCTCCTGCAATTGAGATCTAATCTTAATGCATTATGGTCAGAACAGATGCTTGGAATGATTTCAAATTTTTTGAATTCATCAAGGTTACATTTATGGCCCAGGATGTGATCTATCCTGGAGAAGCTTCCATGAGCACTTGAGAAGAAGGTAAAATTCATTGTTTTGGTGGTGAAATGTCCTATAGATATCAATTAGGTCTAGCTGGTGTATTGTATCATTTAAAGTTTGCCTTTCTTTGTTAATTTTCTGTTTAGTTGATCTGTCCATAGATATGAGTGGGGTATTAAAGTCTCCCACTCTTATTGTGCTATTGTTAATTTCCCCTTTCATAGTTGTTAGCATTTGTCATACATATTGCAGTGCTCCTATGTTGGGTGCATATATATTTATAAGTGTTATATCTTCTTCTTGGATTGATCCTTTGATCATTATGTATTTGTGTCTTTTCGCAGCCTCTGTTTTAAAGTCTATTTTATCGGATATGAGTATCGCCACTCCTGCTTTCTTTTGGTCTCTATTTGCGTGGAATATCTTTTTCCAGCCCTTCACTTTCAGTCTGTATGTGTCCCTTGTTTTTAGGTGGGTCTCTTGTAGGCAGCATATATAGGGGTCTTGTTTTTTGTATCCATTCAGCCAGTCTTTAGCTTTTGGTTGGGGCATTCAACCCATTTACATGTAAGGTAGTTTTTGATAAGTATGATCCTGTTGCCATTTACTTTAGTGTTTTGGGTTTGGGTTTATATGCCTTTTTTTGTGTTTCCTGTATAGAGAATATCCTTTAGCATTTATTGGAGAGCTGGTTTGGGGGCGCTGAATTCTCTGAGCTTTTGCTTCTCTGTAAAACTTTTGATTCCTCCTTCATATTTAAATTAGGTCCTTGCTGGGTACAGTAACCTGGGCTGTAGGTTATTTTCCTTCATCGCTTTAAGTATGTCTTGCCATTTCCTCCTGGCCTGAAGCGTTTCTAATGAAAGATCTACATTTATCCTTATGGGAATCCCCTTGTGTGTTATTTGCTGTTTTTCCCTTGATGCCTTTAATATTTGTTCTTTGTGTTTGATGTTTGTAATTTTGATTAATATGTGTCTTGGGGTGTTTTGCCTTGGGCTTATCCTGTTTGGAACTCTCTGGGTTTCTTGGACTTGGGTGATTATTTCCTTCCCCGCTTTAGTGAAGTTTTCAACTATTATCTCCTCAAGTATTTCCTCATGGTCTTTCTTTTTGTCTTCTTCTTCTGGGACTCCTATAATTCGAATGTTGGAGCATTTCATATTGTCCTGGAGGTCTCTGAGATTGTCCTCATTTCTTTTAATTCGTTTTTCTTGTTTCCTCTCTGATTCATTTATTTCTACCATTCTATCTTCTATTTCACTAATCCTATCTTCTGCCTCCAATATTCTACTGTTTGTTGCCTCCAGAGTGTTTCTGATCTCATTTATTGTATTATTCATTATATAGTGGCTCTTTTCTATTTCTTCTAGGTCCTTGTTAAACCTTTCTTGCATCTTCTGGAGGCAATTTATCTGTGGTTCCATTTTGATTTCAAGATTTTGGATCATTTTCACTCTCATTATTTGGAATTCTTTCTCATGTAGATTCCCTACTTCTTCCTCTTTTGTTTGGTTAGGTGGGCATTTTTCCTGTTCCTTTACCTGCTGGGTATTCCTCTATCTCTTCATCTTGGTTATATTGCTGCGTTTGGGGTGGCTTTTCTGTATTCTGGGAATTTGTAGAGTTCTCTTTGTTACGGAGTTTCCTCGCTGTGGGTGGGTTTGTATCAGTGGCTTGCCAAGGTTTCTTGGTTAGGGAAGCTTGTGTCGGAGTTCTGGTGGCTGGAGCTGGATTTCTTGTCTCTGGAATGCAATGAAGTGTCCAGTAATGTTATGAGATGTCTATGGTTTTGGAGTAACTTTGAGCTGCCTGTATATTGAAGCTCATGGGTGTGTTCCTGTGTTGCTGGATAATTTGTGTAGTATGTCTTGCTCTGGAACTTGTTGGCCCTTGGGTGCTGCTTGGTTTCAGTGTAGATATGGAGGCGTTTGATGAGCTCCTATCGATTAATGTTCCCTGGATTCAGGAGTTCTCTGATGTTCTCAGGCTTTGGACTTAAGCCTCCTGCTTCTGGTTTTCAGTTTTAATTTTATACAGCCTCAAGACTTCTCCATCTATACAGCACCAATGATAAAACATCTAGTTTAAGATGAAAAGTTTCTCCACATTGAGGGACACCCAGAGAGGTTCACTGAGTTTCATGGAGAAGAGAAGAAGTAGTTAGAGATGACTGGAATGAGATAAAGTGGGATCAAAACAGGAGAGAGCAAGCTAGCCAGTAATTACTTCCTTATGTGCACTTCACAGTCGGACCACTCAGAGATGCTCACGGAGTTATACAGGGAAGAGGAGAGGGAGGAAGTAGACAGAGTTGGACAGGAGGATAAAAGAGGGAAATGAAAAGGAGAGAGACAGATCCAGTCAGTAACCAGTTCTCTAAGTGTTCTCCACCATCTGGAACACACAGAGATTCACACAGAGTTGGGTAGAGAAGAGAAGAGAGAGAGAGGAGGCAGCAACAACCTGGTGGAGGAAAAGGAGATTCCAAAGGAGGAGAGAGTGGTCAAGCCAGTAATCTCACTCTCAGGTAAAATTGGTTACTGAAGATGGGGTTTTTAAATGTACAAAATTGAGAACAAATACCAGAAAGCAAAGATTAAAAATCCAGAGTAGAGGTTGGATCTTCAAAAATACAATATTAAAGAAAAGAATAAGACATTTTAAAAAAAGAAAACAAAGTCATGAGAATTATTAACAGACAACAACAATAGCCACAAATTATATATATATATATAATTTGCTTTAAAAATAGGGTCTTTTTTTGAAAAGAAATAGTAAATAATAAAAATTAAAATTAAAGGAGAAATAGAGAAATTAAAAATTTTAAAAAGTTAAAAAAAGAAGAAAAAGAAAAGAAGAAAAAACAATGAAACAACAACATCAACAGAAAAAAAAGGAAAGAGAATGGTCGTTTAAAAAAAAAAAAAAAGATATTTCTGAGACTTTCTCTGGTGTTGTGGGCAGTGTGGGGTCACTTCCAAGGCAGTGACCTCTGTTTATCTTATTCTGTTTGCTGGTCTCTTCAGCGTCTGATTTCCGCCCTAACACAAGGTGGACAGTGGTGGACACTTTTTTTGGGGGGTGGGGGGGACTCACTTTTTCAGTCATGCTATAGGGAGGAAGCGGTGCTGCAAACAAATAACACTGGCATGTGCTCACAGTGTCTCAGCCACAGTGGGCATGCCCTTGCACACAGTGCACACCACTCAGGCTCTACGTTGCTCTGCTGGGAACCGTCTGAGGCCGGCCCTAGGCTGCATGCACCTCCCTAGTGTAAGCCACTCAGGATCAGCACTCAGGTAGTCCTCAGAGGTGCAGATTCGGTTGGGCTTGCATTTTGTGCCCTTCCCATGTCTGAGTAGCTCAGGTGTTTGGCGAGTGCAGTTGCTGTGATTTATCACCTTTCCCATCCCTGCTGCTCAGTTTTCTGAATGTACCTCTGGAGCCCCTTGTGAGGTGGATGGTAACTGTCCAGGACCCCAAGAAGTCTTAGCAAAGAAGCCTGCTTGCAGTTTGTTAGGTAATGTCTCTCCAGGGCTGCGATTTCCCCCTTCCAGCCCTTATGGCTCTGGCTGCCTGTCACTAGAGTGGAATGGTCTGCAGCCGGCTATTTCTGTTCCTTCCTTTGTTCTGTGCACGGTCCTGGAAGTGTCTTATGTTAGATCTTTTCTCATGGTAACTATCCCACAGTCTGGTATGCTAGCCCAAGCTAGTTTGCTCTGGCTACACTCACGGCGTTCCAGGCCGATTCTTAAAAACCACTGCAGCCCGCGCCTCCCTACCCATCCCCCACTTGCTAGTGGCAGATGCAGGCGTCTGCACTGCTTCTCTGCTGGGGGAGTTACCATTGGGCTCATAATCTGTTGATTTTAATTATTTATTTTTCTTTCTTGTTATGTGGCCCTCTGTGCTTCCAAGGCTTGCCACAGACTCAGCTGTGAGAGTGTTTCCCGATGTTTGGAAACTTCTCTCTTTTTAAGACTCCCTTCCTGGGCCAGGACTCCCTTCCCAGGATGGAGCTCCCTCCCTAAGTCCTTTGTCTCTTTTTTCATCTTGTATATTTTTCCTACATGTTTTTGAAGACAATGATCTGCTTTTCTGGGTGTCTGATGTCCTCTGATAGCATTCAGAAGTTGTTTTATAGAATTTATTCAAGGTTGACAAGATCTTTTGATGAATTTGTGGGGGAGAAAATGGTCTCCCTGTCCTTTTCCTCCTCCATATTCAGTCTATTTCCTGAGGAAGGCTCTTTTATCTCTCCTTGCTATTCTTTGGAAATCTGCATTCAGATACTTATATCTTTCCTTTTCTCCTTTGCTTTTCATTTCTCTTCTTTTCATAGCTATTTGAAAGGCCTCTCCAGACAGCCATTTTGCATTTTTGCATCTCTTTTTCATGGGGATGCTCTTGATTCCTGTCTCCTGTACAATGTCACAAACCTCTGTCATTAGTTCATCAGGCACTCTGTTACTGGGGACCAGGCATGGTTGGATCAAGGGTATCCAAAGTGTGGACAGAGTTGGCACTGAGAGATTTAATTATTTGGAGATATAGAAGGAGATAAGGATTTATTTAAATATATATAGAGAGATAAAGAAACAATGTTGCAGTTAAGAAAACAATAGGAGAGAAAGAGGCTCCTATTCCTTGGTTTACACAGAAAGCCAATAAAGTCCCAAGACAAGGGACTTACACCATTCACATAGGCCACAGGTGCCCACTTGAATAGCAGAGGGTGCCCTGCCTTGGACTCCCTTTCGCGTGGGTCTTAGAAGCCCAGGCAGAGAAGTGAACACAGTGAGCCCCTGTGCTCCAAGGGATCAGCCTGAAAAAGAGAGAGAGAGAAAGACAGAAAGAAAGAGAGAATTGACTCAAGGGAGTCAAGCAATGATGAGGCAAGGCCCCAAATTTTATTTTTCCAGGGGGCTGATATACTTAAGCTGTACATGGAGGATAATGGAAAATACAAAGTCATGCAGGATCAGCAGCCCTGACCCTTATTGAGACCAGCCTTTCTCTCTGCATACCTATCTGTATACACAGGTCTTAGATGCTTCAGTCATATCTGACTCTGTACGATCCCATAGACGACAGCCAACCAGGCTCCTCTGTGCCTGGGGTTCTACAGGCAAGAATGCTGGAGTGGGTTGTCATTTCCTTCTCCAGTGCATGCACACATCCTAAGTCACTTCAGTCGTGTCTGACTATGAGATCCTTTGGACAGGAGCCCTCCAGGATACTCTGATCACAGTATTCTCCAGGCAAGAGTATTGGAGTGCATTGCCATTTTCTTCTCCAATTAAAATTAATAATTTAAAATATTAAAAATAAAAAAAGAATAGCTTGCATAACATATGATGTTCTCATGGTGATCACAGAGATTCAGTGAAAACAGATAGAAGTTGAGAAAACAATCTGGTTGCTGTCCTTAACTTTAGTTCAAAAGGATTGATTTTCTAAGTCGTGTAAGGAAGATTCCCTTATGTATTATTATAAGAATTATTATTTTTTTTTTGTAGACCTGATGTTCTTTTCACTTACAGATCAGGGTTGAACTCAGAGGTCTGAGGATCGTGCTACAGTTTGAATTTTGGTCATCACCTGTTAAGAAGCGTAAAACTTTAGTATGAATGTAGTTTAAAGCATATTGTGCCTCAAATAGCCAACGGTGTATTTTCACTGTTTTAAAGTGTCATATTTCTTTTAAAAACTAATGAAGCAGAAATATTTTGAGGGAAATGTGAACACTTCGTTCTTTCAATATAATGGAACGTATGGATAAAGACCACAATATCTACTGTGGAAACACTGGGGAGAAAGAAAGAAGAGAAAATATTCCTTTCCTGTTTTACCTCCAGTTAATAGATGTTTTGAATAAATTGTCTCATCATCATAAGCCCTAGTATGAACTAGTCTGGTTGCAGAGTCTTTCTATATATTCCACTTATCTAAACATTTTCTTGAGATTTTTGATAGAATTTAAGGAAAGGAGAAATATCTATTTGAAGTAAATTTTAAAAAGGGCTATTTTCTTATGTATGTTGTCCAAGTGTAGTTTTAATACTGTTTGGTAACATATATTCATCACTTTGTGTTGCCAGTATCATAAGAAGGGCTTTTCCAAAGTGAAGTTTTCAGAAGAAGGTTGGAGGCTTAATTTTCAATTTATGTGATTAGAAGTGCACAAATTCTACACTAGGTAATACTTAGTTTTCTTAACATTGAACGTTTCGATCTGTTTGTTGAGAATGTTTTTACTTAGCATTTTAAATATTTTTCAAGTACAACAGCCATTAAGTATAAAATAAGTGGATAATCCTTTATGGATAAAATAGATTGTATGTCATTTCATTCAAAAGTCATATGCGTTGTAGCCAAATAGTGCTGAATATAATGAATCATATGGCAACCCACTTCAGGATTCTTGCCTAGAATATTCTATGGATGGAGGAGCCTGATGGGCTAGAGTCCATCGACTCACAAAGAGTAGGACACAACTGAGTGACTTCACTTTACTTTACAACTACATTGTATGAGTGAAAATCTAATTTCATTACTCAATTCTATAAACTAAGACTTTCATAAGTTTTTCCCTTAGCTTAGATAAGCGAAAGGGAGGAACAGCCACTGAAAATTTGAGAAACTGTTGCACATGGTGTATTTTGGCCTAACTTTTTGTTACTGGTGTATTTCTGTGTGTGCATATTTTCATGCAAATTTATATACTAACCTTGGTTTTTAATAGTATGCTTTGAATGCATACTCTCTAGCAAGATGAAGTTCAGGGCTAGTTCATTAAACTCAGTAAAATTATACTCGTGTGTGACAAGAGACCATTTATCAAGTAATGTCTGAAACATATTCCTTCTGAAAATGTATAGGGAGTACACGTTTAGCTGGTTTCTGTAATACAAAAAAGGGGGAGAAAACCCTCAGATGGTTTCATTTCACTTTGCTAGAGTTTTCTTTCCTAAGTTTATAAACTGAATATATACATAATTAAATCCAAGAAAAAGTTCACTGATGTAGTTTGTGGTGCTTCATTTGTGAGGGTCCTGAACACTCATATGCTGAATGTATTTGAGATGAAGGATAAGCTTTAGTAGGCTGAAGAAAAAATTTGAGAAGTTGATTTCATGGATAATCAAAACTTCCTGGTGATTTAGTCTTCTTACATATCTTTCTTCAACCCTTTGCCAAAAATATCAGAATCTGCACACATGACAAAGTGAAAAACTTCTCTGTGGACTTTCTCAAACACATGGAGGCTTACCCAAAGATTTAATCTATACTTAAATCATGTCCATTAATTGTCATGGTCTGATTGTTGTATGCTTGTTTTTTTTTTTTTTTTTTTCCCGGGGTCAAGCCCCAGTGGATACCAGGTGATTCGAAGGTGGGGATGGAGTCGGACTCCTGGAAAAAAACTTATTTAATTACAGATATAGAGGGAGATTAGAAACAGATAGTGTAGTAGGAGAATTAGTGGAGAAAAGAGGCTGAACAATTAGTTTACATGGAATACCAATCACCACCTACTTAGGCCACAGGCGTCTTTCCATTCTCCCAAAGGAGAGGAGGCACTGAGGCCTCCCCGGTCCGATCTCAGAAGCCCAGGCAGAATTAGCAGGCTTGGTGAGTACCCACATTTCAGATGGGAATTCAGCCAGGAAAACTGGGAGTGAGAAAGAAACAACACGGGGGAATCAGTCTTTCCAGAAACTGATCCAATTTCTTTATTTCTCCTATATGCTTAAAGGTTAATTCTTATTTCTTCCTATATGCTAGTTATATTCATTATAAGGGTAGGGAACATGGAGATTTAGTAGCAAACATCAGCCCAACAAATGAAAATCCTTTCACCAATGCTCCCCTTAAGATCCATTCAGTCTTAAGATATGATAAAGTTACATTTTTACATAGCAAGGACACAGTGATTCATGACAAAGCACAGTGATCTATTACAAAAGAGAAAATCCATTAACTCAAAAAGTCTAGTATTGCTAAACTTAAAAACTACTGTATTTCCTTTTCTATATTCCAAATACATTGATTAATATATACCCAGGTGTCTAAGGATATGGAGGCCTGGCGTCAATCATTGACTCAACAAGAAGAAAAGGCCCTATGCTAATCAAGACTGTCAAAATACTCCAAAACTCTCTGTGCTGTTTATGATTGAGGGGTAGTAAACAATCATGTGGCAGGAGTATGGATAATCCTGTCACACAAGCTAGTCTGTCAGCAGAGAGGTTTGACCTGAGACATCCTTGTCCCACCCAGAGTAGGGAATTAGCAGCAATTATTGACACAACAAATGAAGAACCCTTCACCAATATAATTCCTAATCAACCCACTATACTAATAATTTCCAACTCCCCAAAAGAATTTGCCTTTAGTAAGTCTAGAACATCTCATGCCTCTCAGGTTGGGAGGCTATAAACAATCACATGTGGCCGGACGAACCTATACAGGTGGGCTAGATAACCTTCAGAGGAGTCCGTAAGCTGAAACACTCTTGTCACGCCCAAGAATTTTTATTGCCTTGGAGCTGCACATTTACTCTTTCTCCGAGAGAAACGGTTATGGGGGAGAGCCCCACGTAAAGTCAGAGGTGTAGGTGAGAGCATAAAACAGCCTCTGGTTTTGGGGTTAATGCTCAGGGACAGGGGGTTTTCTGAGGCTTGATCACGCCTTTGCATATGCCAAGCCTCCTTCCTCATGACCTTTGCCATGGGCGGAGTTCCTCATGCTCGCTCCCGGAAGTTATTATCTTTCTAAAAATTGTATACTGATGCCCTAATCCCAGAAGAAGGTAGTATTGGGAAGCAGGCCCTCTGGGATGTCCTTCTGCCACCATGGAGGAACTGTTTGGAAAGGAATCTCTTTGCATATGAAGGAAACTTCAGAGAGTTTGCCATGAGCAGAGGCAGCAAGAATTCAGCAGTTTGCAAATCAGAGGAGCATCTACACCAGAACCCTAAGCCTACCAGCACACTGATTGTAGACTTACCATGACTGGAATTGAAACTTTCCATTTTTGAGAAGCCAGTTTGTAGTATTTTGACGTAAGAACTTGAATGAAGTTAAACACTGGTGACAACATATATATATATATATATTTTTTTTTTTTCACTGTTTAGTAACTATGAAGCATGATGTTTCATCTTGAGTTGCTTATGTGCAATTTTTCATGGAAGAATTATTTTGATACATGCCATGTATAAATTGTATAAGTAAATTTTTGTTAGGCCTAGAAACTTTATTCAGTATTGAATGTCCCACATTACTAATGCTTAAAAGTTAGTGATCTCTTTTGTTTCCTCTCCAGTCACTTGAAACATTCTGTAAGATGCCCTGGAGGGAAACACAAAGTAATATTTTAATGGAAACTTGGCAGTTCTGTTTTGTAGGATTTTAGGGTGTGGGAACACAGTTCTTTCATCATGATTTGACACTACCCTCATACAAATCAGATACTGTTACATATGTGCAGAGGATATGCTGGACCATGAACTCCCAACACTGCAATTTCAGAAAGTAACATTTATGTTTTTAAAAAGTATTTTAATGGGAAGATATTCAGTTTAAAATATTGAGATAGTTTTGCCTTCCATCAACAAGAGTCAGTCACCAGTACATACGTGTTCCCACATCCAGAACCTTCCTCCCACCTCACTCCGCAGCCTATTGTTCTTTGTTGTCCCAGAGCACTGGCTTTAGGTGCCCTGCATCATGCACTGAAATTGCACCGGTCATCTGTTTACATATGGTAATGTACATGTTTCAATGCCATTCTCTCAAATCATCCCACCATTGCCCTCTCCACAAAGTCCAAAAGTCTGTTTTTCCATCTCTGTCTCTTTTGCTGCCTTGCATGTAGGATCATCATGACCATCTCTCCAAATTACATACTTATGCATTACTATACAGTATTTGTATTTCTCTTTCTGACTTTACTTTGCTCTGTACAACAGGCTCCTGTTTCACCCATCTCTCTAGAACTGATCCAAATGCAGTCCTTTCCACAGCCGAGTAATAGTCCACTCTGTATATATACCACAAATTCCTTATTCATTCATCTACAGTGGATATCTAGGTTGCTTCCATGTCCTAGCTATTGTAAATAGTCCTGTGATGAATATTTGTATACACGTGTCTCTTTCAGTTCTGCTTTGTTTGAGGTGTATACAAGCAGTAGGATAGCTGGGTCATTTCTATTTCCAGGTTTTTAAAAAATCGTATGGTTTATTGTGGCTATACGAGTTTTAATTCCTACCAACAGTGTAAGTTGATTACCTTTTCACTCCCTCTCTAGTGTTTCTTGTTGGAAATTTTGGGTGATGGTCATTGTGACCAGTGTGAGATGACACCTCATTGTGGTACTGATTTTCATATCTTTCATAATGAGTGATGCTGAGCATCTGTCCTGTGTTCATTAGCCATCTGTATATCTTCTCTGGAGAAATGCCTGCCTAGTTCTTTGGCCCATTGTTTCATCAGGTTGTTTGTTTTTCTGATATAGAGTTGCATGAGCTGCTTGTATATTTGGGAGATTAACTCTTGGGCAGTTATTTGATTTTCTGTAATTTGCGCCAGTTCTGAAGACTCTCTTTTCAGCTTGCTCATAGTTTCCTTCACTGTGCAGAAGCTTAAAAGTTTAAATAGGTCCCTTTTGTTTCTATTATAGAGGAGAGGATCTTGCTGTAATTCCTGTCAGAGAATGGTCTGCCTATGTTTTCCTCTAAGAGTTTTATAGTTTCTGATCTTCTACTTAGGTACTTAATCCCTTTTCCATTTATTTTTGTGTGTGGAATTAGAAAATATTTCTTTTGTGGTTGAACAGTATTCCCAGAAGTGCTTGTTCAAGAGTTTATCTTTTCTATGCTGTATATTTAAACATCCTCTGTCAAAGACAAGGTGGCTGTGGGTGTGTGGCTTCATCTCTGAACTTCCTATTTTGTTCTGTTGATCTTTATTTCTGTCTTTGGCCCAGTAACTTACTATCTTGATGACTGTAGCTTTTTAGTATAGTCTGAAGTCAGGAAGGCTGATTCCTCTGTTTCCATTGTTACTCAAGAATGCTTTGCTCATTGGACGTCTTTTGTGTTTCCACACAAATTATGAAATTATTTGCCCTATTTCAGTGAAAAACACCGATGGTGTTTTAATAGGGACTCCACAGTTTAATCTGAGAATATCAATGGTGAATGAACATACCAATAGATCGCCTTGGGTTGTATACTCGTTGCCACTATATTGATTCCTCTGATCCAAGAACATGATATACTTCATCTGTCTGTGCCATCTTTGATTTCTTACAACATGGCTTTGTAGTTTCCTGTACCAGGTTCTTGCTTTATTTAGGGAAATATATTCCTAAATATTTTATTCTCTTCATTGGATGTTGGATGAGATTCTTTCCTTAAGTTCTTTCTTGATTTTCCTTGCTAGTGTATCAGAATGAAAGGGATTTCTGAGTATTATTTTTTTATTCTGAAGCTATACTTTATTGATTAGCTAAAGAAATTTTCGGTTGGCATCCTTAGTGTTCACTTTGTGGAGAGTCATGTAATCTTCTAACAGTAATAGCTGGTTTCTTTGTTTTGCAATTGGTGTTTCTTTTATTTCCTTTTTCCCTGATTGTTGTGGCTAGGACTAATTCAAAAACTAATTCCAATGTGTTTTTCACCTCAGAAAAGCTTACTGATGAAATTATGAAGCACTGATAAATCTCAATTCTACCAGATTATAACAATAAAGTCATGAAAAACTTCAGGATTTAGTGGTAATATTTTTGTGGGGTGAGGGAGATGAAACTGTTTAATTCTTTAGAAAAAAATGTAGCTTAATCAAATAAGTCTGCAATACTTGTAGCCTTTCCTTCAGTTTCAGAAGATTTGACAGTCCTAAAAATAATGCAGGGCTTTCTAACTGAAACCAAGAAACTCACCAAGAGCTCACCAGACTCTAACAGTGCACATTAGAAAAACTGTATTACTGTGCTGTTAAAATTTGTGAGCTTTATAGTCAAATATAGAATGGTAAAAAACACCTTTGGAATGATTGTGTAAAGAGCCTGTTAAAACAAGCGAGGCCACAAGGAAAGGGTATAGGGAAGGTGTGGGAGGCCCCGGAATGAAGTGTTCTCCCAGAGGAGAGGAGGCTCCAAAGGCACAGCTGAGAAGAGTTTGGCAGTGCAATACCTGTAAGTATTGCAGCCATGACTTTGGGTGTCTCTTTCAGGCCTGCACCTGAGGAGGAGTGGCATCTGAGGCCTCTAGGTCAGGAATGACCACAGACAGTACACCACAGCTGCCATCAGAGACACTTATTGTAAATGTGGATGATCCTAGGAAATAGCTGAGAGATCAGGAGTCCCAATACCCATGCTGGTCAGTCAGAGCCACTGAAGTGGCTCACTAGTGTAATGTAAAGGCACAAGGATGCCCCCAAGCAAGGTGGAACTGGAAGGAACTGATGCTCTCATCTGCTTTGAGTGCCAGATGAGTTCAGAAACATGCCTGCCATTCGTTGTGAAAACAGAGAGGACAGAGACCCAGGTTTTCTTGATGAAGACACACACATACACATAGACACCACCCCCCTTGCTTGAAGACACAGTGTGCAACAGGGACTGTAAATCCTGACCACGTAAGCGTGACATGACACTACCCAGCACACACAAATCAGGAGGACAGTAGTGGTCAGAAACAGCCCCTGTTTGGGGGATGCATACCAACTCAGATGCAGAAGACCACAGGGAACACAGAGCCATGAACTTGTCTGATGATATGTCAAGGCATGAGGACATCAGTTGTGGCTGGGCAAGTGGAAGTACCTAGCATCCTTAAAAATGCCCATTCCAGTGTCCTTCTTCCACCCAAGACTAGGGCTCTTACTACTGGATCTTCTGGTCCAGCGTATGGGCTGAATGTCTCCTTGACCTAAAGCAGATTATGAACCACCCTCAAGTGTCTGTCATGAGCAGTGACCAAGATAAATACTTTCTTGGCTACAAGATAGACTTAAAGATCAGTGAGGAAGACTGAGGACAGCTGGGTATGGGACCTGATGGGGAATTGGGTAATCGTGATAGCCATGTTCAAGGAATGTGAATTTGGAGAAGTGTTGTGGAAGCTGTTAATGCCTGCCTGCGAGGAAAGCTGAGGTGCCTAGAAGCTTGTACCTTTCCCCTTCTCCCTATCCTGGTAGATGCAGATGTGAAGCCATCCAAGTTCCTGCTGCAAGCTGATATTTTCCTTTTGGGACAACCCCTACTTCTGTAACTCAGTGATCATTAAGGAGTATTACCTTGACATCACTGGTAAACCATGGCTCTGGGGTGGTGGTGTAGGTGTTTAAGGGGGTGGATGATCCACCTGTGGAATCTGCCCCTGTGTCCCCTGTTTTTCTGCAGATATAGGGCGTATTATTCCACTCCAGTCCACCTGTTCTGGGACTTTGAACGGGGAGCACCCAGCAGCAGATGGACACCAGTAGCCTTAACTTTCTCAACTGGCCATCAGGTCACAGCTGCCCATAATCGAACAGGACTGCAGAATTTGGATTTCTTTGGTTTTGCATACAGTTGGCAATTGATGTTGGAGTTCATGGCAGCTCACAGGAGGGTTCAAGGCCTGGTGAGCCCCTGGCAGACCTTGCTAGTGTTGTCATAATATCATTGGCAAATACGTGTGGGACGATCCCATGAAGTAACTACCCTGGGGAGGAAGGTTCTGCCATGAGAGGTACCTGACAGAAATACATGGGTGAAGGTGTCTGGAAGTGTCCCCTGAAGGGACAGCTGTGTCCTGGCCCTTAGCTAGGACACTCTCCTTTCCTAAATGGGGATGCTCAGTCTCATGCAAGCTGGCTGAAGAGCCTGAATTTCGGTCATGCATGGAACAGGTGGACTCGGTGTGTCCATGGGAGAAGTCTCCCTCTAATCAGCTGTGGTTGCAATGTAAGAATCCTAGGTGATACTACTAGTGGCATGGTGAATTAAGTATATCTGTCAGAATCATCCTTCCATGGGTCCTGCCATTTCTCAGCCTCCTGCTTCTCACTGAGTTTGAAATTGTCTGGGCCCTTCACTCCTGCCTCTTACCCTGGGAAGGTCTATCATAGAAAGGGTGTCCTCTCCAGAGTCCCAGTATACTTGTGTGCTAACTTTGGGATCTTCTGTGAATTTTCACATCCAACACTCGGGATCTCACCACCACCACCACACATTCTACACTGGAAGCAGCTTCAGGGTGCCTTGGGAAAATATGGAAGAACTAGAGGAGGAGGTGGACAAAAAGCCCCAAGGACAGGACATGTTGCCTACTCTGGCCATATGCGACATTGCTGAACATGAGCATCTTCAGCTCCTGAAAAACCTGTGTTCCCTGTTTGTATTTGTGTCCCCATGCTGAGAATGTGTGTATACATACACATGTGCTTGTGTTACATGTATTTATGTGGGGGTGTGTTCATGTGTGTTTGTCTGGCCCAGGGCATATGCAGAGATGAGAGGAGGTGCTGAGTAGCCAGATGAGGAGGCACAAAGTGTCCCCAGTCTAGGGTGCTTTGTTGCCGTACCTCCGCAGTAAGCCTGTCCAGGATGGGAACTAGGAAAGGATGGCCAGTGATAACTGAGAACCGTGGCTTCAGAAATCTGCAAATAAACAAAATATATAACACGCTCACCATTTCCACCATGTTGTTGTGTGTGTTTGGACCGGGAAGAGAGGGTGCATGGTCTGAGGATTCACCTAGGGCAATTCAGGTGGAGTGGGCTTTGAAACCACTACCTGTGGAGCCCTCAGTCTGTGGGATGTGGGCCAGCCTGTGGAAATAGTGGACGGGGCTACAGCAGGACCCGAGATGGTGAGGACGTTAAGGTCCTGCAGAAAAGGTCAGATATCCAAAGGAGAAAAGGCACAGATTGCCTACTGTACTGGATACTCGTTCCCCATACATGAGAAAGAGACCCAGGAAGATCCTGAGCTAGTGCTGCCTAGGGTCAGCACATCAGCCAGCACCCTCTCTCCAAGAGGGTGGCACACCCTGGCACGATGCCACAGAAAACCCAAGACGTGCTAAGGTAGGCTGTCCATGCAAAACCACAGGCAGGCTAGGAAAGACAGTGTGTGAGAGTAGCATGCCTCCAGGCACTTCCAGCCTCCCTGGCACTGCAGAAAGGCAGGGAAAGCACAGGTATGGAAGTATCTATATGCCCATCTGCTGGGGTGTGCCTGTGTGGAAGCAAAATTGGTGGGCTAATTTCATATTCCAAGGGACCTCGGGAGAGTAGGAGACAGGGAAGACCCTGGAGGCATTTTGAAGCCTGCTGGTTTTCAGGGTCAAGGGTCTAGGCAATAGTGCTCCTGCCAGATACCCCATGACTCGTGCTGAAAATCCTGATGTGAATTCCCTTCTTCCTCTGTGTGTTTTGCACCTGGCTGTGGGGTCAGAAGGGCAAAGGGTGGAATCTGACATACTAGCTAGAGGAGAATCACTTATTTTGTTGTAGGGGATCTGCACCAGGTGACACTCTGAGGGACCCTGCCTTCCAGATGACCATCTTGGATGCCCCTGGGCCCAGCTGGAGGCTGGCTCCCTGGCATATGGGCAGTAGGCAAGCAGAGATGCTTGACTATAGGGAGTCCTACCTAGTCTGACTGCAGGGAGTCCTACATAGTCCTAATGAGAACAACTGAAAGAGAGTCTTGGCATTTAGCAAATCAGTGAGGCCTGGGTGGTTCAAGCCCTCTTGATGTATTTAAATAGAAAGCTATTTTCTGCCAAGGAAGGCATGAGCTGTGGGCCCAGGAAAGGCAGGTTTCCCAGGGCATCATCTGTTCAGGGACTCCATGTGTTTGAGTAGTGTTAAACAGAAGGGATGATGTGTAGGGATGCCACCTTACCTTTATGGCCTCAGATTCCATGCCTTGTATTGGAAGAGACCCTGTATCCATGTGTACCTTCTTCACAACATTGGACCGACCAAGGTCTGTCACAGTCTCTTGGGGCCCTTGGAGGCTCAGGCAGCTCTTTGACCTTTTCCTGCTACAGGGAGATAGTACTTGGGGGCACGGGTAGACAGGGACATACAGAAAGGTACATAGATAGGAACATGGGGCCTATTTAAGATTGTTGTGGGTCCTAAGGGGTAGTAGACCAGCAATAGGACAACAACATTGACACAAGAATGACCTAGATAGTTGGCATTGAGAAAGCAGTTCTTCAAGTCAGCTGAGCCCAGCGGTCCTTTTTTTCTGGTTCCCTGAAGTAAGGCACAGGCAATGGATCAGGCCAGTGTTACTGGTACTGCGAAGCTCTCCAAGGTGATGAGAGAATGCAGAACACAGGTGCATGTCATTCAGCTGTCAACGGCGAGCACTTCCAATGCTGCCTGTGGCTCTGAAGGTCGGTGCCTTTCATAAGAAAACGCCAAAATTTTGTATCCTTTGAGGATAAGCCACAGAGTTAGAAGTCCAAACTGACATGATCGATGAGTAAGTGAAAGTAAATAACCAGAAAAAGAAAGTTGGGTGCTTACCAAAATTCATGTTCCTGGAGAAGAAAGCTTTTACATCTGCATATGTGCAAGTTTCTTCTCAGAGATGTTAGTGTTTACACACGCATGTGTGTGCACATGTGCGTTCTGAAGTGCCTGCCAGTATGCTTGAGAGCGTGAACTGTCGGGACTGACCTAGCCAGGTGATGGATAGTGAAAAACTGACAGTGTTAGGGAAAGGTACATAGAATCTGGCCAGCAGAAGCACTGAAGCCAGGGAATCCATCCCTGTTATCTCACTGAGTGAGAAAGTTCTAAGTGGAATTACAGTGGTGCACCCAGGATGCCTGGCAGAAAGGACAGGCAGGAGGTAAGTGCCTGAGGGTGACCAGTGAGAGTGCAGAGGAATCAAGGCCCAGAACAGGCTGCAATCACAGACACAGAAACCATGGTGAGTGACCACACAGCCCCTTGGACACCCAGCTACCAGGGTCTTTCCCTCCTTCTCAAGTGCTGGGAATTCTTTAACTGACCTTGTCATGAGCACGAGCACCCCTTTACTTTTTTGGGAGGTTTCAGAGATGGACCAGCCCTGCAACATAAGCACTGATACCTAAAGAGTATTCCAGTTTAAAACATCACACTTTGTACTCTTTGCTGAACATATATATCAGATATTAGGATTATAGATGGATGGAGCAGCTTGATTCTCTTGCCCCATAGGCTTGGGTGACTGGACAGACTGGGATGTGTTCTCATATGGAGCACAGAAACACTTTGAAATGACCTCGATAAGGTAAATGGACAGACGTGTATGTTTCTGGCACTGGTGAGTCATGGAACTTAATGGGGAGCTGTCCTTAGTGACTCCCTGGCAGGCATTCAAACAAGGTTCAGGGGGCTCCCTCATGCCAGCAGAGAATGCCCCGTTTCTCCCTCTGTGCAAAGTGTGGCCAAGCCACCTCAGGCCTCTGTAGTGTTCATGTCTGACCAGTGAGGGACGGAGGGTCACCTGTCCCCTTCTGTGGTTCAACAGTGACCACACACTATTGGCTTTCAAGTTTGAGAAAGCACTCTCTGAACATGTGGACTAAAACTGTCTGATCTCCTATTGGTGATTACTCAGGAGGAGAAGGGTTGCCTTCACGCCAAGGATAAGCATGTCTACTTAGCGCTGGTGTCCCAAGAGTGGCAGACGGCAACAGCACCACTTAGAGAGAAGGAGATACACAGACACCAGCCCCTGGTACACACACAGAAGGACTGCCCAAAACAGTGCTTTGCCAGAAGCAGAGATAAAGAGACACAGAGCAAGCTCTGTACCCTAAGGTTCTGGTGTCCCTGAACAGTGGAGAACAACTGTAGCAAATGTTGGGGGTTTTCCCTACTCTCCTAGCATCCAGACATGGAGAGTTCAGTGGCAACCCAGTCCATTGCTCTTGCTGGAAAATCCCATGGACAGCCTGGTAGGCTGCATTCCATGAGGTCGCTAAGAGTCAGACAGGACTGAACAACTTCACTTTCACTTTTCACTTTCATGCACTGGAGAAGGAAATGGCATCCCACTCCAGTGTTCTTGCCAGGAGAATTCCAGGGACTGAAGAGCCTGGTGTGCTGCCAGTGATGTGGTTGCATGGAGACAGACATGACTGAGGTGACTTAGCAGCAGCAGCAGTAGCAACCAGTCAGCAACTGGCTCTCTGTTCCTGGAGAAAAGTATCCAGTCACTTGGCACCCCTGAGGATACATAAGGAGAGCTCCAAGTTATTGACGTTCCTGTGGGACACAGGAGTGTGCTATTTAGATTGCAGACCAGAAACTTGTGGTTGGGATTTCAAAAGCCAGGTCAATGACAGTGCCTGGGGTACCCCAGTTCAGTTCAGTTTAGTCACTAAGTCATGTATGACTCTGCATCCCCATGAATTGCAACACACTAGGCCTCCCTGTCCATCACTAACTCCCGGGGTTCACTCAAACTCACGTCCTTCGAGTCGGTTATGCCATCCAGCCATCTCATCCTCTGTAGTCCCCTTCTTCTCCTGCCCCCAATCCCTGCCATTGGTCTTTTCCAATGAGACAACACTTCGGGTAATGTGGCCAGCATCAGTCCTTCCAAAGAACACCCCAGACTGATCTCCTTTATAATGGACAGGTTGGATTTCCGTGCAGTCCAAGGGATTGTCAGGAGTCTTCTCCAACAACACAGTTCAAAAGCATCAATTCTACAGCATTCAGCTTTCTTCACAGTCCAACTCTCACATCCACACATGACTACTGGAAAAGCCATAGCCTTGACTAGATGGAACTTTGTTGGCAAAGTAATGTCTCTTCTTTTGAATATGCTATCTAGGTTTGTCATAACTTCCCTTCCAAGGAGTAACCATCTCTTAATTTCATGGCTGCAATCAGGATCTGCAGGAAGATGTAAAACGAGCTACATCCCTGGAGAAGAATCTGCCCACGTGGGGACACGGGAGCCCAGGAGCCGGGAAAGATGCCTGCTAGTCTATGGGCATTTCCGTAAGGGTGCCACCCACTACACTCTCGGACACTGGTCTAGATGCGTGGGATGATCCCCTGAAGTACTACGCCAGGGAGGAAGATTCTTCCATGAGAGATAACTAACAGAAACACATGTGGTGAGGGAGTCTGGAGGAGGGCCTGAATGGACACCCATGTAGTAGCTGGGACTCTGTCATTTCCCAAATGGGGATGTGCAGGCTTGCTAGATGCCTGCAGAGCCTAAATTTGGCTGATGCATGTAGCAGATGACCTGCTAAGACTGGGGTATTGGGAACTCAGTGTGTCTGTGAGTGAAGCAAGTCTCCCTTAAGTCAGCTGTGGTTGCAGTGTAAGAGTCCTAGGTGATACTGCCAGAGACAGGGTGAATTAAGTATCTATGTCAGAATTAGCCTTCCATGGGTCCTGCCATCTCCCAGCCTCTTGCTGCTCACTAAGTGTGAGATTTTCTGGGCCCTTCACTACCCCCCCACCACTTACCCTAGGGAGATCTATCATTGAAAGGGTGTCCTTTCTGGGATACCAGTGCACCTGTGTGCTGACCGGGATCTTCTGTGAATTTCCACATCCGCCACTCGGTGGCTCACCACCACACATGATGCACTGGAAGTGGATTCAGGCTGCCTTGGGAAAATATGGAAGAGCTCTAGGAGGAGGTGGACAGGAAGCCAGAAGGGCAGGACATGGTGCTGACTGACACCATATCTGACATTACTGGGCATGGGCCTCTTCAGCTCCTGAAACACCTGTGTTCCTTGTTTGCATTTGTGTCCCCATGCCGAGCATGTGTGTGTCTACAGGTGTGTGCTTGTGTCTCCTGTGTTTATGTGGAGGTGTGTGTGTCGGCCCAGGTCAGATGCAGAGATGAAGGTGACAGAAGAGGATGTGCTGAACAACTAGAAGAGGAGGCATGAGGTGTCCCCAGTCTGAGGCAACACCCAAGGCGTTTATGTAAGGAATGCCTAGAGACAGTACACCAGAGCAGCCTCAGCAGTTATTGTTGTAAATTTGGATGATCCTGGAATATAGCTGATACATGTGAGTCTCTCTCTCTCCCTCTCTCACACTCACACACGCACATGCACATGCACACACACACACAAACAGAGAGGGGGGGGGCAACCTCTTTGCTTTAAGACACAGTTTGTCACAAGGACTTCAAGTCTGACCATGTAAGCATGCACAACATACATAGCATACACAGAATACACAGGTCTGGAGTAGAACAATAGTGATAAGAAACAGCCCTTCTTTGGGGAATGCAGACCGCTTCAGATGCAGAAAACCACAGTGAACCCACCAGACCCATGAGCATGCCTGATAGTATGGCAGGGCCTGAGAACATCAGTTTGGTTGGGCAAGTGGAAATGCCCAGCTTTCTTGAAGATGCTTGTTCCAGTGTCCTTCTTCCACCCCAGACTAGGGCTTGTGCTCCTGGCTCATCTTTACCTGGCATGTGGCCTGAATGGCTTCTTGACCTAAAGCAGATTATGAACCACCCTCAAGTTTCCATCATGATAAGTGACCAATATAAAAACTGCAGCTTGAAGCTGGATTTTGACAGGCGTGCCTGGTTCATGGACTGGTTGAGCTGTTCTCAACCCCCAGGTTTGAATGGAGGAATAAGGGATGTTTCCAAGTAATCTATAACAGCAAGGATCTTACATATCTGGGTTACATACAGAGGGTAGAAGTAGCCTTTGTTTTTGCTATTTCCCCATCTATTTGCCATTAAGTGGTGGGAGCTGGATGTGAGGCAGTGGTAAGTGCACAACTTTTTAATTTGATGTGTGGGCACAGGAGGGCCTAGAGGATCTACTCCATGTTCAAAGTCAGGAGGGGCAGCGGTGAGGAGGTACCCCTCATCCAAGTTAAGGAACAGTAACTGCACTTTGTTGGAGCAGCCGTGAAGTGATACCTTATGTTCAAGGTAAGCAAAACTCAAGTAAGATGGTAGGTGTTGTGAGAGGGCATCAGAGGGAAGACACACTGAAACCATACTCACAGAAAACTAGTCAATCTAATCACATTAGGGCTACAGCTTTGTCCAACTCACTGAAATTAAGCCATGCCATGTGGGGTCACACAAGATGGGCGGGTAATTTTGGAAAGGTCTGACAGAATGTGGTCCACTGGAGAAGGGAATGGCAAACCACTTCAGTATTCTTGCCTTGAGAACCCCATGAAAAGTATGAAAAGGAAAAATGATAGGATACTGAAAGAGAAATTTTCCAGGTTGGTATGTGCCCAATATGCTACAGGAGATCAGTGGAGAAATAAGTCCAGAAAGAATGAAAGGATGGAGCCAAACCAAAAACAATACCCAGTTGTGGATGTGACTGGAAATAGATGCAAGGTCTGAGGCTGTAAAGTGCACTATTGCATAGGGACATGGAATGTTAGGTCCATGAATCAATGCAAACTGGATGTGGTCAAACAGGAGATGGCAAGAGTGAAAGTCAACATTCTAGGAATCAGCGAACTAAAATGGATTGGAATTAGTGAATTTAACTCAGATGACCATTTTATCTACTACTGCAGCAGAAATCTCTCAAAAGAAATGGAGTAGCCATCATGGTGAGCAAAAGAGTCCAATCAACTCAAGACTGAAGTATTTGAATGCAATTTCAAAAATGACAGAGTGAGCTCTGTTCGTTTCCAAGGCAAACCATTCAGTATCGCAATAATCTAAGTCTATGCCCAAACCAGTAACACTGACGAAACTGAGGTTGAACGATTCTGTAAGACCTACAAGACCTTTTGGAACTAACCCCCTCAAAAGATGTCCTTTTCATTATAGGAGACTGGAATGCAAAAGTAGAAAGTCAAGAAACACCAGGAGTAACAGGCAAATTTGGCCTTGGAATATGAATGCAGCAAGGCAAAGGCTAATAGAATTTTGCCAAGAGAATGCACTGGTCATAGCAAACACCCTCTTCCATCAACACAAGAAAATACTCTACACATGGACATTACCAGATGGTCAACACCAAAATAAGATTGATTATGTTCTTTGCAGCCAAAGATGGAGAAGCTCTATACAGTCAGCAAAAACAACACCAGGAGCTGACTGTGGCTCAGATTATGAGCTCCTTATTGCCAAATTCAGACTTAAACTGAAGAAAGTAGAGAAAACCATTAGACCATTCAGGTATGACATAAATCATATCCCTTATGATTATACAGTGAAAGTGAGAAATATATTTAAAGGACTAGATCTGATACAGTCCATGATGAACAATAGACTGAGGTTCGTGACACTGTACAGGAGACAGGAATCAAGACTATTCCCATGGAAAAGAAATGCAAAAAAGCACAATGGCTGTCTGGGGAGGCCTTTCAAGTAGCTGCATAAAAAAAAAAAAAGGAAGTGAAGAGCAAAGAAGAAAAGGAAATATAAAAGCATCTAAATGCAGAGTTCCAAAGAATAGAAAGAAAAGCCTTCCTCAACAATCAATGCAAAGAAATAGAGGAAAATAACAGAAAGGGCAAAAGTAGAGATCTCTTCAATAAAATTAGAGATACCAAGGGAATATTTCATGCAAATATGGGCTCAATAAAGGACACAAATGGTATGGACATAACAGAAGCAGAAGATATTAAGAAGGGGTGGCAAGAATACACAGAAGAACTGTATAAAAAGATCTTCATGACCAAGATAATCACGATGGTGTGATCACTCACGTAGAGCCAGGCATCCTGGAATGTGAAGTCAAGTGGGCCTTAGAAAGTACCACTATGAACAAAGCTACTGTAGGTGATGGAATTCTGGTTTACCTATTTCAAATCCTGAAAGATGATGCTGTGAAAGTGCTGCACTCAATTTGGCAGCAAATTTGGAAAACTCAACCGTGGCCACAGGACTGAAAAAGTGAGTTTTCATTCCAATCCCAAAGAAAGGCAATGCCAAAGAATTCCCAAACTATCACACAATTGCACTCATCTCACACACTAATAATGTAATGCTCAAAATTATCAAAGTCAGGCTTCAGCAATACCTAAACTGTGAACTTCCAGATGTTCAACTGGTCTTTTAAAAGTCAGAGGAACCAGATGTCAGATTGCCAGTATCCACTGGATCATGGAAGAAACAAGAGAGTTCCAGAAAAACTTCTATTTCTGCTTTATTGACTGCCAAAGTATTTGACTGTGTGGATCACAATAAACTGTGGAAAATTCTGAAAGAGACGGGAATACCAGACCACCTGACCTGCCTCTTAAGAAATCCATATACGGGTCAGGAAGCAACAGTGGGAACTGGACATGGAACAACAGAATGGTTTCAAATAGGAAAAGGAGTACGAACAGGCTGTATAATGTCACCCTGCTTATTTAACTTATATGCAGAGTACATCATGAGAAACGCTGGGCTGGAAGAAGCACAGGCTGGAATCAAGATTGCACGGACAAATATCAATAACCTCAGATATGCAGATAACACTAGCCTTATGACAGGAAGTGAAGAGGAACTAAAAAGCCTTTTCATGAAAGTGAAAGGGGAGAGTGAAAAAGTTGGCTTAAAGCTCAACATTCAGAAAACGAAGATCGTGGCATCTGGTCCCATCACTTCATGGGAAAGATATGGGGAAATAGTAGAAAAAGTTTTGGACTTTATTTTGGGGGGCTTCAAAATCATGGCAGATGGTGATTGCAGCCATGAAATTAAAAGACACTTACTCCTTGAAAGAAAAGTTATGACTATCCTAGATAGCTTTTTGAAAAGCAGAGATATTACTTTACCAACAAATATCCATCTATTTAAGGCTATGTTTTTTTCCAGTAGTCATGTATGAATGCGAGAATTGGACTGTGAAGAAAGCTGAGCACCGAAGAATAGATGCTTTTGAACTGTGGTGTTGGAAAAGACTCTTGAAAATTCCTTGGACTGCAAGGAGATCTAATTAGTCCATTCTAAAGAAGATCAGCCCTGGGATTTCTTTGGAAGGAATGATACTTAAGCTGAAATTCCAATACTTTGGCTACCTCATGCAGAGTTGCCTCATTGGAAAAGACTCTGATGCTGGGAGGGATTGGGGGCAGGAGAAGAAGGGGACGACCGAGGATGAGATGGCTGGATGGCATTACTGATTAGATGGACGGGAGTCTGAGTGAACTCCAGGAGATGGTGATGGGCAGGGAGGCCTGGTGTGCTGCGATTCATGGGGTTGCAAAGAGTTGGAGTTGACTGGGTGACTGAACTGAACTGAACTGATGGGACCAGATCTAGTTATCTTAATTTTCTGAATGTTGAGCTTTAATCCAACTCTTTCACTCTCCTCTTTTACTTTCATCAAGACGATCTTTAATTCTTCTTTACTTTTACCATACGGGTAGTGTTATCTGCATATCTGAGTTTATTGACATTTCTCCCTACAATCGTGATTCCAGCTTGTGCTTCATCTAGCCCAGCATCTCTTATGATATACACTGCATAGAAGTTAAATAAACAGGGTGAGAATAGACAGCCTTGATGTACTGCTTTTGCTATTTGGAATTAGTCTGTTGTTTCATTTCCCATTGTAACAGCTGCTTCCTGACATGCAGATGGATTTCTCAAGAGGCAGGTAAAGTGGTCTGGTAATCATATCTCTTTCGGAATTTTCTGCAGTTTATTGTGATCCACAGAGTCAAAGGCTTTGTCATAGTCAATAAAGCAGAGATAATTTTTTTTTCTGGAACTTTCTTGCTTTTTTGATGATTCTGCAGATGTTGGCAACTTGATCTCTGGTTTCTCTACCTTTGTGAAAACCAGTTTGAACATCTGGAAGTTCATGGTTGATGTATTCCTGAAGCCTGGCTTGGATTTGAGCATTACTTTGCTAGTGTGTGAGATAAGTGCAAGCGTTTGATGGTTTGAATTCTTCCTATAGGATAAACTGTTTATCTTTATATTACTAGAAAGTTGGGTGACACTATGGAAGAATTTTTGGAATGACTTTTTTATTTATGTGAAGGGGCCTGATGTGATCTGACTGGTAAATAGAAAGTTCTTTATTCTAACATCAGCATCCTATGTTAATTTTCAAATCATTTTCTTTCCCCATATACTGGTGTGATGTTATTCCTATGTTCATCCTGATTCTCCAGAAATTTGCATGCAGGGCTCTAGAGATATTTCTGGAGAATCAGGATAAACATAGCACACACACTTACTCATGATTATAGGGAAAGAGAGGGAGAGAAAATAAGAGAGAGAATGAGAGATAGGAAGGAGAAAGTTCTCTCCCATGTAATTTCACTTATGTAGCCATGATCATGAGAGTTGGAGCAAATTTTCCTCATCTGGGTTTATTGTTCTGGTTATTTTAGAGAGACTTTGACCTGTACTTTAACTAAGGAAGAGATAGAGAAGTATAGGGTGATTGCACTTTCCCTTGTCTTAATAGTCCACAATTGTGTGTGTCTGTGGGGAAGGGTGGGTAAGGGAGAAGAATATTTGTCTTGTCAGTTGAAGTTGCCTTACCATTGTCTGATAAGCACCCTCTCGTGTTCTTGCCTGGAAAATCCCGGGGATGGGGGAGCCTGGTGGGCTGCCGTCTATGGGGTCACACAGAGTCGGACATGACTGAAGCGACTCAGCAGCTGCAGCGTGAGAATTTAAGTTTTTCAGTCATGGCACATAGAAACTATAATGAATAGTTTACTGGGGTTGGTAGATTTGCAAGCAGAAGACACACTGATTTTTACCACTATGACCTTTGATGAGTTACATCTCTGATACCTCTCAGAGGTATTTTGCTATCTATAAAATGACTGTGATAATGCCTTATTCATAAGTATAATATTAGGGTTAAAAATAGTCATACGGGGGACCCATCTAGCATATCAAGCACATGATAGGTCTTCCATAATTTGATGGCTTTCTTCTTTTCTGTCATCTCAATAAAATACAAAAGTCCCGCTACTGGGTGTTTCCATTATAGGTATGTATCCCAACTTTGTATCAAAATAGCTGACCTGTTTTCAATTGGAATAAAAATATGAAAGTTGTTCAAAATCAATTATTTGAGATAAAATTTTATCTTATTTTTCAATAAAAAATTAAATGTATTGACCTTTTCTATTTTCACTATTTACCATATTCATTTAAAATATCCATCTTTATAAATTTTCTAATATGTGTCTGTTAATGCCATATTAAATACACGTTTAGCCCTTTTTTTAATTTTTATTTTTATTTACTTAACAATACTGTATTGGTTTTGCCATACATTGACATGAATCAGCCACAGGTGTACATGAGTTCTCAATCCTGAACCATGCCTTCCACCCCATATCATCTCTGGATCATCCCCGTGCACCAGCCTCAAGCATCCCGTATCCTATATTGAACATAAACTGGTGATTCATTTCTTACATGACAGTATACATGTTTCAATGTCATTCTCCCTAATCATTCCACTCTCTCCCTCTCCCTCAGAGTCCGAAAATCTATTTTATACATCTGTCTCTCTTGCTATCTCACATACAGGGTTATCCTTACCATCTTTCTAAATTCCATATATATGTGTTAGTATACTGTATTGGTGTTTTATTTCTGGCTTACTTCACTCTGTATAATCGGCTCCAATTTCATCCACCTCATTAGAACTGAATCAAATGAATTCTTTTTAATGGCTGAGTAATACTACATTGTGTATATGTACCACAGCTTTCTTATCCATTTATCTGCTGATGGACATCTAGGTTGTTTCCATGTCCTGGCTATTATAAACAGTGCTGCGATGAACATTGGGGTACATGTGTCTCTTTCAATTCTGGTTTCCTCAGGGTGTATGCCAAGCAGTGGGATTGCTGGGTCATAAGGCAGTTCTATTTGCAATTTTTAAAGGAATCTCCACACTCTTCTCCATAGTGGCTGTACTAGTTTTCATTCCCACCAAGAGTGTAAGGGGGTTCCCTTTTCTCCACACCCTCTCCAGCATTTATTGCTTGCAGACTTTTGGATCACAGCCATTCTGACTGGTGTGAAATGGTACCTCACTGTGGTCTTGATTTGCATTTCTCTGATAACAAGTGATGTTGAGCATCTTTCCATGTGTTTGTTAGCCATCAGTATGTCTTCTTTGGATAAATGTCTATTCTGTTCTTTGGCCCATTTTTTGATTGGGTAGTTTATTTTTCTGGAATTGAGCTGCATAAGTTGCTTGTATATTTTTTAGATTATCTACCAGCGGTATTTTTCACGGAACTAAAACAAATAATTTCAAGATTTGTATGGAAATACAAAAAAAAAAAAAAAAAAAACTTCGAATAACCAAAGCAATCTTGAGAAAGAAGAATGGAACTGGAGGAATCAACCTGCCTCACTTCAGGCTCTACTACAAAGCCGCAGTCATGAAGATAGTATGGGACTGGCACAAAGACAGATATATAGATCAATGGAACAAAATAGAAAGCCCAAAGATAAATCCACACACCTATGGATACCTTATCTTCGACACAGAAGGCAAGAATATACAATGGAGTAAAGACAATCTCTTTAACAAATGGTGCTGGGAAAACTGGTCAACCGCTTGTAAAAGAATGAAACTATATAACTTTCTAACACCACACACAAAAATAATCTCAAAGTGGATTAAAGAGCTAAACTCCTAGAAAGTATAAAACTCCTAGAGGAGAACATAGGCAAAACACTCTCTGACATAAATCACATCAGGATTCTCTATGATCCACCTCCCAGAATGCTAGAAACAAAAGCAAAAATAAACAAATGGGATCTAATTAAAATTAAAAGCTTGTGCACAACAAAGGAAACTATAAGCAACGTGAAAAGACAGCCTTCTGAATGGGAGAAAATAATAGAAAATTAGCCCATTTTTTAACAGTGAAAATAATTATGGTTTTTGTGGCATGTTATTGTTATCACAGTACAGATAATAAATGGAAGAATTCCCTCTTAGATATGTATTAGATGTGAAGGAAGGACTGACAGGAGGAAAGATAAACTGAGTGGTCTGGTCTATAGTCAGTCCTTTGAAGTGGTTGTACTGGCTGTTATGATAGATGTCTGATTTGCTGCTTAATAAACAAAGTTGATTCCATTCACATTTATTCTTGGCTCCTACCTTGCACAGGGGGCCCCATCAGCCTGATGTCAACTTTGCAATTGCTGTCTGTCAGGAGCTTTGAAAACCTTCTCTTATGATTAAAACTATAGCTTAGCAGAAACTTAGGAAAACTACCTGGGTTTAAACAGTCTCTTTAAACCTTATTGTAATATGAGATGGATTCTAGGTACTCACATGATGTTTTTTTTGTGTGTGCTGTGTTGACTTGTTTGAACATTGAGGCTTCAAGTATTGGCCACGTTGTGAATACTGAGTTGCTTGTAGTTGAGAATTATTTTGTAAATATTCTGCTTTAAACCTTAGGTAGAAGAGATCTTTTTCTGAGACCTATTGAGTTCTTACCCTGCATACAAGGAGGTGACTTTCAGAGGTTAAAAATGTGGGAAAGAGGGGAGAGTCACTGTGGAGGAGTGAATGAACATTAGTCTTCCTTTCCCTTCCAGGTCCAGCTTTTGGTAAACATACTTGTTACTCAAGACCAGATTTATCATAGAAAATGAGTATGAAAACATGCTTTATATACTTTTCTTGAGAACTTGGTATGGAACTAGAGTAGTAAAATATATTTAGGGAATGTTCTCTCTTTTGAAAAAAAAAAAAAAAACACATTCATGACATTGCTCTCTGGGAACTGAACCCAAACAATCTGATAACAGAACCTGCCTCTACAGCTGTGATGAATCAGGAAGTAAATATCTAGACTGAAGAGTCAGAATCCTTTTGCATAGACAAAGGATGGCTGATTTGGATAACAGAGATATAGGAGATTATTAGCCATTACACCTCAGAACTCCTGAGCTCTTCTGTTAGTTCTCTGAATGAAACTGGTGATGGAAAGCATTAGAACATGACGCTCAAGCCTGTGAATGCTACAGATAGATAACTGGATTGGAATATCTGCTTTATCATTTTTTACCTTTGATAGATGGGTAAATTAACTAAAACCTGTGTTATTCAATGAATTCTTCTCTAATATAGGAATAAATGCATAGGTGATTAAAGTGAAAAGTGAAGTCCCTCAGTTGTGTCCAAGTCTTTGTGGACCCATGGACTGTAACCTAGCAGGGTCCTCCATCAACGGGATTTTCCAGGCAAGAGTACTGGAGTGGGTTGCCATTTCCTTCTCCAGAGGATCTTCTCACCCCAGGGATAGAAGATTAAGAATACAATGAGGTACCACTTCACACCAGTCAGAAAGGCTGCGATCCAAAAATCTGCAAGCAATAAATGCTGGAGAGGGTGTGGAGAAAAGGGAACCCTCCTACACTGTTGGTGGGAATGCAAACTAGTACAGCCACTATGGAGAACAGTGTGGAGATTCCTTAAAAAATTGCAAATAGAACTACCTTATGACCCAGCAATCCCACTGCTGGGCATACACACCGAGGAAACCAGAATTGAAAGAGACACATGTACCCCAATGTTCATCGCAGCACTGTTTATAATAGCGAGGACATGGAAACAACCTAGATGTCCATCAGCAGATGAATGGATAAGAAAGCTGTGGTACATATACACAATGGAGTATTACTCAGCCGTTAAAAAGAATTCATTTGAATCAGTTCTGATGAGATGGATGAAACTGGAGCCAATTATACAGAGTGAAGTAAGCCAGAAAGAAAAACACCAATACAGTATACTAACACATATATATGGAATTTAGGAAGATGGCAATGACGACCCTGTATGCAAGACAGGAAAAAAGACACAGATGTGTATAACGGACTTTTGGACTCAGAGGGAGAGGGAGAGGGTGGGATGATTTGGGAGAATGGGAATTCTAACATGTATACTATCATGTAAGAATTGAATCGCCAGTCCATGTCTGACGCAGGATGCAGCATGCTTGGGGCTGGTGCATGGGGATGACCCAGAGAGATGTTGTGGGGAGGGAGGTGGGAGGGGGTGTCATGTTTGGGAACGCATGTAAGAATTTAAGATTTTAAAATTAAAAAAATAAATAAATTTAAAAAAAAAAGAAAAAAAAAAAGAATACATATATGTCCATTGTGGATTCATGTCAATGTACGCCAAAATCAATATAATATTTAAATTAATTAGCCTCCAATTAAAATAAATAAATTTACATTAAAAGAAAAATACAAGAAATGACTTCAAACTGAGGCTGGCATATGGTAAATTGTCACATATGAAGGTTTGTTTTGTTTTATTCCTGAAATAGGAGTAAAATTTATTCTCTGTAAAGTAGGATATATTAATGTACTTTGCTAGGAAAAAAATAATCACTAGACTGTTCTTCAATTCTGATATGAAAATGCTACGCAAATATAAGTATTATCAACATAACACGAGCAAAGAGAAACTATGAATATTTTCTTGTTTTGCTTCTTACAATGAATTTCACTTTATTGGATTTTTAAAATTAATGTAACTTCTCTTAAGAATAATTTTCTCTAGTAGTTATTTTTTCACACCTACTCTATGGCCCCATTAATTTGGGTGTAAATATTATCCTTTTATTCCCTATCCTATGTTCCGGGCCATGTGTGAAGTCTGCATATGGCTTGTTAATTCTTTGTCTTGCAATCACATAGAATGCAATTCAAAACAGTAACTTACAAGTAACTTTTTTGGTCCAAAGTAGAACATTTTCATTTACATATTTTAAGTTGGTCTTTTAGTTCAATGATTTCATCTAATTTCATAGCTATACAAATGTGGTAGGTGTAGCTTAGCTAAATTTAAAAAGTAGGAATAATTATTGTAGATATAGTGCTTGTTTAATATGTCATTCTGTGAACCTAGGGAGAGAGCTATTATGCCAAACAGAAGATTATTTCATGGAAAAATCGAAGTCTTTGTGCTATTGATTTTTAAAGGAAGGACCCAAAAATTATTATGAAATCAGATAAATTAGAACTATAATTTCAAGCCATGTTCTGATTTATTTCATGCTGTTCAAATTGCTACATAAGTGATTCCAGCATGGTAATGCATTTAAATGCAAAGTTATAAATCTAAGTGCTCTCCTTTGATGAAGACATTTTGTTTAAACTTAGAAACTCCAAAAGATTTGTCATAATTTTGATTTCTTCCTGAAATGGAAACTTTTGATTAAAAAATAGCAGATACAGAGAATAAGTGAAATAATAGCATTAATCAGCAAATTCAAAACAGGCCTTTTGCCCATGCTCTGAAAACCAAAACAAAGTCAGACAGAGTGACTCCAGTATGCCAGCTGATAGAGAAATCAGAGTTATTTGATACAAATGACAGAATCTGCTATACTAAAGGTCAAGTTGAGCAGGAGCTGGAAAGAGAAAAGCAGACCAGCAAGCAAATCAACCTGTCCTAGTGACAAGGGATGTTTCCATGTGTTACCAAAAGACTAGAAGTGCTCTTTAGCCAGAAAGAAGCAAATCCATCATGGCTTCACCTCCCTGTGCTTGTGGGGAGACCTGGCAGAGAGAAGATTATGTACTCCTCTCTCTCTCTCTTTCTTTCATGGTTAATGTCCATTTATCTAAAAAGGATGATGCTAATGCCCATTCTTTTCCGTGGGAATGGACTTGATCCTTGTCTCCTCTACAATGTAATGAATCTCATTTTATAGTTCATCAGGCATTCTATCTATCAAATCTAGGCCCTTAAATATATTTCTCACTTCTACTGTATAATCATAAGGAATTTGATTTAGATCATACCTGAATGGTCTAGCAGTTTTCCCTACTTTCTTCAATTTAAGTCTGAATTTGGCAATAAGGGGTTCATGATCAGAGCCATAGTCAGCTCCTGGTCTTGTTTTTGTTGACTTTATAGAGCTTCTCCATCTTTGGCTGCAAACTATAAAATCAATCTGATTTCTGTGTTGACCATCTGGTGATGTCCATGTGTAGACACTTCTGTTGTGTTGTTGGAAGAGGGTATTTGCTATGCCCAGTGCATTTTCTTGGCAAAACTCTGTTAGCCTTTGCCATGCTTCATTCAGAATTCCAAAGCCAAATTTGCCTGTTACTCCAGGTGTTTCTTGACTTCCTACTTTTGCATTCCAGTCCCCTATAATGAAAAGAACATCTTCTGGGGGTGTTAGTTCTAAAAGGTCTTGAGGGTCTTCATAGAACCGTTCAACTTCAGCTTCTTCAGCGTTACTGGTTGGGACATAGACTTGGATTACCGTGATATTGAGCGGTTTGCCTTGGAAACGAACAGAGATCATTCTGCCGTTTATGAAATTGCATCCAAGTACTGCATTTCGGACTCTTTTGTTTTCTGAATGTTAAGGTTTAAATCAACTTTTTCACTCTCATCTTTCACTTTCATCAAGAGTCTCTTTAGTTCTTCTACATTTTATGCATAAGCGTGGTGTCATTTGCATATATGAGGTTGTTGAGATTTCTCCCAGCAAACTTGATTTCAGCTTTTGCTTCCTCCAGCCCAGAGTTTTTTCATGATGTACTGCATAGAAGTTAAATAAGCACGATGACAATATGCAACCTTGATGTATTTCTTTACCTATTTGGAACCAGTCTTTTGTTCCATGTCCAGTTCTAACTGTTGCTTCCTGACCTGCATACAGATTTCTCAAGAAGCAGGTCAGAAAATCTGATATTCCCATCTCTTTCAGAATATTCCACAGTCTATTGTGATCCACACAATCAAAGGCTTTGGCATAGTCAATAAAGAAGAAATAGATACTTCTTGGAACTCTCTTGCTTTTTTGATAATCCAGCAGCAGATATTGTCAATTTGATCTCTGGTTCCTCTGCCTTTACTAAATCAGCTTGAACATCTGGAAGCTCACAGTTCATGTATTGTTGAAGTCTGGCTTGGAGAACTTTGAGCATTACTTTACTAGCGTGTGAAATGAGAGCAATTCTGTGGTAGTTTCAGCATTCTTTGGCATTGCCTTTCTTTGGGATTGGAATGAAAATTGACTTTTTTTTTCCAGTCCTGTGTCCACTGCTGAGTTTTCCAAGTTTAGTGGCATGTTGAATGCAACATTTTGGAGCATTATCTTTTAGGATTTGAAATAGCTCAACTGGAATTCCATCCCCTCTACTAGATTTATTCATAGTGATGTTTCCTAATGTCCACTTGAATTCACTTTCCAAGATGTCTGTCTCTAGGTGAGTGATCCAGATAAGGTAATGGCTCCCCAGTCCAGTACTCTTCCCTGGAAAATCCCATAGACAGAGGAGCCTGGTGGGCTGCCATCTATGGTATCACATAGAGTTGGACACAACTGAGTGACTTCACTTTAACTTTTCACTTTCATGCATTGGAGAAGTGCCTGAAGCCTGTGTGAGGAATCCCACTGGTGAAAAGGTCATGAGGAAGGAAGCTGACATATGCCAGGTCGTGATCAGACTTCAGGGGTCCCCCTGGAATTTCCTGAGCATGTACCCTAATCAAAAAAAAAAATCTGCCATCTTTTGTACTCTGCTTTTGCCACTCTTCTGATATTCTCTGGAAAAAAAAGTCAACTCAGGGCTTTAGTCTTCTGCATTTGATAGGGATGTTTCAGTTAAACCCCCTCTGATAGGTCTCTAGCTTGCCTAACAGGTTCCCCGGACCTCTTACAGCTTGTGAATTGCAGCTCCATAACAGTGAGAAGCACAAAGCTTGAAAGCATCTTAAACATACAGAGCCTTTTCTAAAGAGCTAAAAATCATATTGGTGATAGGTTTTCACTGTTGGCTTAATGATTGCTGCCAGGCCTCCTAATCCTTTATCTTTTAGGCACCTGGGAAGATGTTAATGTAAACGGGATATGGAAAAGGATATATAGTAGTTTTGATGTTAGCAACACTGGACTTTTGAGTTAATTGCTTTTCTTTTGTTATAAATCACTGTACTCCTTTCACTTGTTATAAACTGCTGTATCTTTGCTAAGTAAAAATGTAACTTTACTTAGTGCTTTCTGAGAATGGCACCAGACTTTGGAAAGATCAACACAAATAAGTCTTCTGGTTGACAAACCCTTATTAGGAAAAAGGCTGTAAAATGTTAATTGGCCCTTTTTGCTGAAAGATGATGCAAATTACCTAAGACTTGTATATACAATTAGGTACGCAGAGAGAAAAGCCTGGTTTTGATAAGAGTCTGGACTGCAAACGCTGCATAACTTTGTGTTACCCATTGATCTCCATGTTTTATCAAAAGTATAAAAAGCCTTTTAAACAATAAAGGATGGACCAGTTTCTCGGACTGGTCTCTCGGCCTAGGTTCTTGGGAATCTGGCTCCCCCCGTGTCTCTCTCTCTTTCCTTTCCTCCCCTTACCTCCCTCTCCTCTTTACTTTAATTTCTGGCTGAGTTCCCATCTGGGGCGTGGAGGCTCGCCAAGTCTACTTACTTGCCCTGGCTGTTAAGACCCGCATGAAAGGGAGCCTAAGGTGAGGCACCCTTAGATATTCAAGCTAGTGCCAGTGGCCAAACATAGATGGTACAAATTCCTTGTCTGGAATTTTATTGGTCTTCCACATGATCCAAGTTATTCAGCCGTCTTTCTCCACTTAATTTTCCTACTACACTATTTTTTCCTAATCTAATCTTATATTTCTATATTAATAAATAAATAACTCTTTCCTTGCCAACACCATCCACGCTTCGAATTCCTTTTATCCACTGGGGCTGGACCCCTGCAGAGAAGGAAATGGTTTTGTGCATTGGAAAAGGAAATGGCAACCCACTCCAGTGTTCTTGCCTGGAGAATCCTAGGGATGGGGAAACCTGGTGGTCTTCGGTCTATGAAGTTGCACAGAGTCGGACATGACTGAAGCGACTTAGCAGCAGCAGCAGGTAAGTTATTATACCATCGTGATTACCTGGGTCTTGGAGATATTTTTTGTACACTGAATTATGAACTCCCCAGGTCACTAGGTGCCCAGTATACTGCTGGAGATTAGTGTGGAAACAACTCCATAAGGAAAGTGTTAGAGTTCTGCCAAGAGAATACACTCGTCATAGCAAACACCCTTTTCCCACAACAGAAGAGAAGACTCTACACATGGACATAACCAGATGGTTGACATCAAAATCAGATTGATTATATTTTTTTCAGCCAATCTTTGGCTCTATACAGTCACTGAAAACAAAAAGACCGGGATCTAACTGTGGCTCAGATCATGAACTCCTTATTGCCTAATTCAGACTTCAGTTGAAGACAGTAGGGAAAACCACTAGACCATCAGCTATGACCTAAATCAAATCCCTTTTGACTATACAATGGAAGTGAGAAATAGATTTAAGGCACTAGATCTCATAGACAAAGTGCCTGATGAACTATGGATGAAGGTTCATGACATTGTACAGGAGACATGGATTAAAGTCATTTCCAAAAAAAAAAAAAAAAATACAATGAAGCAAAATGGCTGTGTGAGGAGGACTTATGATAGGTGTGAAAAAGTAATTAGCCTCAAACTAAAATATTAAAAAAAAAAAAAAGAGAGAGAGAGAGAGAAGCAAAACCAAAGGGGAAAAGGAAAGATATATACCCATTTGAATGCAGAGTTCCAAAGAATAGAAGGAGAGATAAGAAAGCCTTCTTCAATGATCAGTGCAAAGAAATAGAGGAAAACAATAGAATGGGAAAGACTAGCGATCTCTAAGAAAATTAGAGATACCAAGGGAATAGTTCATGCAAAGATGAGCTCAATAAAGGACAGAAATGATATGGGCCTAAGGGAAGCAGACAATATTAAGAAGAGGTGACAAAAAATACACAGAACTGTTTAAAGTAGAGAGTCCTCTCTTTTATGTAGGAAAATCAGACTTAGACTTTTAAATGGGAAATATGAAGTATTCCATATTTCCTGAAATAATATAGACATAAAGGTTACATATGACATATATTGAGAGTTCCAGATTGTTGGAAAAGCAGTATCGAAATGGATGTGTGTTATTTATAGGATGCCATATTTTATGTGGGAAAATCAGGTCTCACATTTTCATAGGTGAAATAAAGTATCTGTAAACTGCCAGGTCTCTCTGTCCATCAGTTTCTCCAGGAAAAATTATTGAAGTGGATTGCCATTTCCTTCTCCAAAAGAAAATGAACGTTACCAGTAAAAATATGGCTCTTGTGCCAACATAGAAAACATCATATGTCATATACAAAAATCTGAAGCAGTTTTGATTACTGGTGCCTGGTGGGGCCATCTATGGGGCTGCACAGAGTCAGACATGACTGAAGTGACTTAGCAGCAGCAGCAGCAGCAGCAGCAGCAGATAATTCCATAATGCTTGTTGAGAAATCTGTCCTCACATATTTATCAATGAAATGGTTTGAACTCCATGTGCTGTGCTGTGCTTATTTTCTCAGTCATGCTTGACCCTTTGTGGCCTCAAAGACTCTTACCCAGCAGGTTCCTTTGGCTATGAATATTTTCCAGGCAAGAATACTGGAGTGGGCTGCCGTCCCCTTCTCCATGTGATCTTCCCAACCCAGGGATAAAACTCAAGTATCCCGCGTTTCAAGTGGATTCTTTACCATCTGATCCACCAGGAAAGTCCAAGAATACTGGACTGGATAGCCTATCCTTCTTCTGGGGAACTTTCTGACACAGGATTCAAACCAGAATCTCCTGCATTGCACAAAGATTCTTTCCAAGTTGAACTCCCTGGAAATCCTTTCGAGTTCCATATTTCATGTCAAAACGTCTGTGCCCAGATTTTCACATGTGAATTGTACAGAATGGCTTCTTTAATATAGAAAAATCTGCAGCCTGATCTTCAAATGGGAATTATAAAGTATTCCATATTTCATGTCTGAAAATCGGCATTCATATATCCATAGGTGAAATATAATTCCATATTTCATGTAGGGAAATTAGCATCCAGATTTTCCTAAGTGGGGGGGGGTGGGTAAACAGTACTCATATCTCATATAACCTGTTGAAATATCATAGACTGATATCCCCTTCTCCTCTTGTCCTCAATTTTTGCCAATATCAGAGTCTTTTCTAGTGAGTAAGCTTTTCACATCATAAGCTAAAGTATTGGAACTTCAACTTCAGCATCAGTCCTTCCAATGAATATGCAGGGTTAGTATTTATTTATTTTTAGGAATGATTGGTTTGGTTTCCTTGTTGTCTGAGGGACTCTCAAGAGTCTTCTCCAGGATCACAATTCAAAAACATAAATTCTTTTTTGTGCTGCCTTTCTTATGGTCCGACTCTCACATCCGTACATAGAAACAATTTGATATTTTGTGTTTTAAAATTCGACTCACTTTTTCACATGTGAAATATAGAGCATTCTAAGTTTTATTTCAGGAAAATTATGACTTAGTGTTCAAATGTGCAACACATAGAATTCTATATTGTATACATGAAACATAGAGGATATTTCATGTAGGAGTGCTACATGCTAATTTTCATAAGTAAAATATACAGAAATATGTATTTAAAAATGGAAGCTCTATATCCCAATTTTTATATATGAAGTACATAGAGTTGCAAATTCAATGTAGGATAATCTGTGTGGCCTGATATTTCAATATGAAATATAGAGAATTTCATATTTCATTAAGGAAGATCAGGGCAAAAATATTGATCTCCTAAATAAACACTATTCCAAAATTCTAGTGCTAAAATCAACACTATGATTTTCATTTATCAAGTACTAAAAATTTGTATTTCATCTGAAATATCTTGACACGTATATCCCTATTTGAATTTTTGTGAATTCTCTATCACCTGTAAGAAAATCTATACCCAGATTGCAATGTAGGAAATATAGAAAATTCCATCAATTATATCAGAACATCTGATCCATGTTTTCGTCTGCAACACATATTGAATTACATAAACAGTATCAAAAAATCTGGCCCCACATTTTCATACATGAATTACAGTGAAACCCATATATAATATAAGAAAATCTGTGGCCATGGTTCCATGGTGAAATAAAGATATCTGCATATCTAATAATGGAAAAAATGTTACCTGAATTATCATAATGCAATACTGAGAAATTCATATTTTAAGTTTTCAAAATTGGTTTCCAGATTTTCTTTAGTGAAAAATCAAAATTTCAGAAAGGAGAATCTGCTCTCCTATTTACATATATTAACTTTAGACAATTGCTTATTTCATGAAGGAAAATCTGTGTACAGTTCAGTTCAGTTCAGTTCAGTTCAGTCGCTCAGTCGTGTCCTACTCTTTGTGACCCCATGAATCGCAGCACTCAGGGCCTCCCTGTCCATCACCATCTCCCGGAGTTCACTCAGACTCATGTCCATCGAGTCTGTGATGCCATCCAGTCATCTCATCCTGGGTCATCCCCTTCTCCTCCTGCCCCTAATCCTTCCCAGCATCAGAGTCTTATCCAATGAGTCAACTCTTCGCATGAGGTGTCCAAAGTACTGGAGCTTCAGCTTTAGCATCATTCCTTCCAAGGAAATCCCAACAAATAATCTCAAATGTAATATCAAATTAACCACATTATATATCATACATCTGAGCTTAGATTTTGATAAGAGAAATTTAGGGAACTTCATATACATTTCTTAGCATAGTCTATAGCCAGATTTTCATAAATTATATATGAAAAATTTGATATATCATGTAGGAATATTTGAGTTCACATTTAATTATGAATTACATACAATATTTTACTACCATTAGAAACATTTATATAAAAAATTGTATTTGAAATAAAGGGAATGTCAGATCTTATAGTAAATTGTGCAAACATAATTTCTTATGTGATATACAGTTCCAGAGTTAATTATTAGTATGATGTTTCTCTTTCTTTATGTAATATACAGATTCCATACAGCATGTAGTCAAATTACACATGCTTTCTTATGTGCAATATAGGGAATTTGGCATGAGACGTAGGAAAGTCAGCCTTAGATTTTCATATATGAAATACAGAGTATTCAATATTTCCTACTGGAATATAAATACCCAATTCATATGTGAAATATAGACAATTTTACATTTTACATAAGAAAATTAGTGACAAGATGTTTTTATTTATTCATTTTTTAATTTTAAAATCTTTAATTCTTACATGCATTGCCAAACATGAACCCCCCTCCCACCTCCCTTCCCATAACATCTCTCTGGGTCATCCCCATGCACCAGCCCTAAGCATGCTCTATCCTGCATCAGACATAGACTGGCGATTCGATTCTTACATGCTAGTATACATGTTAGAATGTCATTCTCCCAAATCATCCCACTCTCTCCCTCTCCCTCTGAGTCCAAAAGTCCGTTATGCACATCTATGTCATTTTTGCTGTCTTGCATACAGCGTCGTCATTGCCATCTTTCTAAATCCCATATATATGTGTTAGTATACTGTATTGGTGTTTTTCTTTCTGGCTTACTTTACTCTGTATAATCGGCTCCAGTTTCATCCATCTCATCAGAACTGATTCAAATGAATTCTTTTTTAATGGCTGAGTAATACTCCATTGTGTATATGTACCACAGCTTTCTTATCCATTCATCTGCTGATGGACCAGGAAACACTCTCCCTGCCGAGTCTGTGGGGAGCCTTGGAAACACAGAGGGCAACATAATAGGAAGGGAAAAATAAATAAATAATTTAAACCAACAGATTACAAGCCCAAGAGTCACTCCCCCAGCGGAAAAGCAGTACAGATGCCTGCCTGCATCTGCCACAAGCTAGTGGGGGTAGAGCAGGGAAGCCCGTGAGGCGCAGGCTACAGTGCTTAGTGAAAATCGGGCAGGAACACCCCATGCGCCACCAGAATGATCTAACTTGGGCTAGCAAACCAGACTGTGGGATAGCTACTGCACGAAAAGCTTGAACATAAGATACAGCCAGGACCGAGCACAGAACAAAGGATGGAATGGAATAAGCCAGCTGCAGACCATCCCCCGCCGGGGACAGGCAGCCAGAGCTGTAAGCATTGGAAAGGGGCAATTGCAGACCCAGAGAGACTTTACTTACCTAACTGTAAGCAGGCTTCTTTGCTAAGACTTCCGGGGGTGCTGGACAGTCACCATCTGCCTCACAGGGGGCTCCAGCGATCCACCCAGAAAGCTGAGCAGCAGGAGCAGAAAAGGTGACAAGCAGCGGTGATCACGCTCGCCAAACTCCTGAGCTACTTGGACCTGGGAAGGGCACAAAGCGCAGTCCCAGCCAAATCTGTGCCTGTGAGGGCTGCCTGAGCGCCAAACCAGAGCAGCTTGGACCGGGGAAGTGCACGCAGCCTAGAGCCGGCCTCAGACGGTTCCCGGCTGAGCATCGTAGAGCCGAAGCTGTTTGTGCACCGTGAGAAGGGACAGGTCAAATGGGGCTGAGACATTGTGTGCAACGACAGTGCTATTTGTTTGCAGCACCCCCCCTCCCCACAGCACGACTGAACTAGTGAGCCTAAAAAAACAGCAAACAGAAGAAGTAAAACAGAGGGATCCACCTTGGAAGTGATCCCACATGGCCCACAACATAAGAGAAGGGCTAGATATATTTTTACTATTTTTAAAATCATTCCATGTTTCTTTTCTTTTTTGTTTCTTTTTTTTTTTAATTGTTAAGTCTTCCATTTCTCCTCTAATTTTTATTTCTATAACCTACTATTACTATCTAAAAAAAAAAAGGCTTTTTTAAGGCAAACACCATATATAATCTTTGGATGGTTGTTTTTTTTTTTTTTTTAATTCTTTTTTTTCTCTTTTTTTTTTCTTTCTTCCTTTTTCCTTCTGCTTCTTTTCTTTAATATTGTATTTTTGAAAATCCAACCTCTACTCTAGATTTTTAATCTTTGCTCTTAGGTTTTTGTTGTCAATTTTGTACATTTAAAAACCCAAACTCTACTACCCAAGTTTACCTGAGAGCGAGATTACTGGCTTGACCACTCTCTCCTCCTTTGGACCCTCCTTTTTCTCCACCAGATGGCCTCTGTCTCTTTTCTCCCCCATCTCCTCTCTTTCCAACTCTGAATCTCTGTGTGTTCCAGATGGTGGAGAACACCTAAGGAACTGGTTACTAGCAGGATTTGTCTCTCTCCCTCTCATTCCTCTCTTATCCTCCTGGCCACCTCTGTCTACTTCCTCCCTCTCCTCTTCCCCGTATAACTCTGTAAATACCTCTGAGTGGTCCAGACTATAGAGCACACATAAGGAAGTGACTACTGGCTAGCTTGCTCTCTCCTCTTTGGATCTCACCGCATCTCATCCAGTTACCTCTAACTACCCCCTCTCTCTTCTCTTCTTCTTGTAACTCAGTGAACTTCTCTGAGTGTCCCTCAATGTGGAGAAACACTTCATCTTTAACCTAGATGTTTTATCATCAGTGCTGTATAGATGGAGAAGTCTAGAGGCTACTGTAAAAATAAAACTGAAAACCAGAAGCAGAAGGCTTAAATCCAAAGCCTGAAAACATTAGAGAATTCTTGAATTCAGGGAACATTAAGCAATAGGAGATCATCAAATGCCTTCATACCTACAGCAAAACCAAGCTCCACCCAAGCGCCAACAAGTTCCAAAGCAAGACATACTACGCAAATTCTTCAGCAACACAGGAACACTCCCCTGAGCTTCAATGTACAGGCAGCTCAAAATTATTCCAAAACCTTTGATGTCTCATAACCCATTACTGGTCACTCCACTGCACTCCAGAGAAAAGAAACCAAGCTCCACCCACCAGAACTCCAACACAAGCCTCCCTAAACAGGAAACCTTGACAAGCCAATGATAGAACCCCACCCACAGTGAGGAAGCTCCATAATAAAGAGAACTCCACAAATTCCCAGAATATAAAAAGGCCACCCTAAATGCAGCAATATAACCAAGATGAAGAGACAGAGGAATACTCAACAGGTAAAGGAACAGGGGAGTTGCCCACCAAACCAAACAAAAGAGGAAGAAGTAAGGAATCTACCTGAGAAGGAATTCCAAATATTGATAGTGAAAATGATCCAAAATCTTGAAATCAAAATGGAATCACAGATAAATAGCCTAGAGACAAGGATTGAGAAGATGCAAGAAAGGTTGAACAAGGACCTAGAAGAAATAAAAAAAGTGACAAGATGTTTTTTATCTCTTATGTAAGATCGAATGTTTTATGTAAAGGATTTGTAGGTACGTGTTCATATGTGAAATATAGAGAATCCCATAGAAAAATACATTCAAACACTTATATGAGAAATAGTGAAAATTCCATATTTTATCATGGAAGGTCAGTGTATAAAATTTGCAAATGTAAATATCAGTTCAGTTCAGTTCAGCTCAGTTCAGTCACACAGTCCTGTCCGACTCTCTGTGACCCCATGAATCGCAACACACCAGGCCTCCCTGTCCATCACCAACTCCCGGAGTTCACTCAGACTCACGTCCCTCAAGTCAGTGATGCCATCCAGCCATCTCATCCTCTGTCGTCCCCTTCTCCTCCTGCCCCCAATCCCTCCCAGCATCAGAGTCTTTTCCACTGAGTCAACTCTTCACATGAGGTGGCCAAAGTACTGGACTTTCAGCTGTAGCATCATTCCTTCCAAAGAAGTCCCAGGGTTGATCTCCTTCAGAATGGACTGGCTGGATCTGCTTGCAGTCCAAGTGACTCTCAAGAGTCTTCTCCTACAGCACAGTTCAAAAGCACCAATTATTCATCACTCAGCCTTCTTCACAGTCCAACTCGCACATCCATACATGACCACAGGTAAAACCATAGCCTTGACTAGACAGACGGACCTTAGTCGGCAAAGTAATGTCTCTCCTTTTGATTATGCTATCTAGGTTGGTCATAATAGAGAATGTCAAGTTTATGTATGAAAATCAGAACTCAGATTCTCATAGATGAGATAGAGGAAATTCATATAACTTGTAGAAATATTATGACCCAAATATTCCCGTGTGAAATACAGAGAAAATCGTTTTATATATAAAAATAAAAATCATATTTTTCTGTAGAGTAGATAGACAACTTAATTGTTCCTTTAAAAGAAAAATGTCTGCTCAGATATTTATAAGTGAACGTTTTAAATTATATGTTGCCACTGCTAAGTCATTCAGTCTGTGGGGAGCCCACCAGGCTCCCACAGTGGGGAGCCCACCAGGCTCATCTATCCCGGGGATTCTCCATGCAAAAACACTGGAGTGGGTTGCAATTTATTTAATTTTAAAAATGTTTGTTCAGATTTTCATAAGTGAGCAATAGAGAATTATTTTTTCAATGTAAGAAAATATGCAGCTGAATCAGCACATGTGGCAAAAACAGAATTCCATTTATTGCATTGGACGACATGTCCAACAGATTTTCGTGTGTGAAGTAAATAAAATTCCATAATTCAAGATGGAAAATCTGTTTCCAGACTTTTAAATGAGAACTATAGAAAATTAGATCTATCGTGTAGGATGAGTGCCAAGATGTTCATATGTAAAATGTATAAAATGTCATAATTCTCAGAAAATTACTTAATCATGGAAATGATGTATCCAACTTTTTTATATTTGGAATATAAAGAATTTCATATTAAGTGTAAGAAAACCAGTGCTTTGATGTTCATATATGAATACTGAATATTCCTATCATGCAGGAATATTTTGGTGCTGATATACGTATATGAAGCATGAAGATCTACATATTAAATGCAGGAAAATCTGTACCCAGACTTTCATATGTAAAATCAGAAGACAGTAGCTTACGCTGGGATATCTGCGTGTAGATTTTCATTAGTGAAATTTAGAAAATTCCACGTTTCATGTAGAAATATCTGCATTCAGATGTTCACATGTGAAATAATGAATGACAAATTTCTTGTAGGAAAGCCTCACTGATATCCACATGTTAAATATAAAGTATTCCAAATTTCATGCTACTGTATCAGAGACCACATTTTCTTACACAATGTATAGGAAATTCCATATTTCAGTTCAGTTCAGTCACTCAGTCACGTCTGACTCTTTGTGACCCCATGAACTGTAGCACGCCAGGCCTCCCTGTCCATCACCAACTGCCAGACTCCACCCAAACTCATGTTCACTGAGTTTGTGATGCCATCCAACCATCTCATTTTCTGTTGTCCCCTTCTTCAGCTCTCAATATTTCCCATCATCAGGGAAAATATATTTTCTTTCAAATGAGCATCTTTTCAAAAGAGTCAGGTCTTCACATCAGGTGGCCAAAATATTGGAGTTTCAGCTTCAACATTAGCCAGTAATGAACACCCAGGACTGATCTCCTTTAGGATGGACTGGTTGAATCTCCTAGCAATCCAAGGGACTCTAAAGAGTCATCTCCAACACCACAGCTCTAAAGCATCAATTCTTTGGCAGTTAGTTTTCCTTATAGTCCAACTCTCACATCCATACATGACTACTGGAAAAACCATACCCTTGACTAGATGGACATTTGTTGGCAAAGTAATGTCTCTGCTTTTTAATATGCTGTATACTATTACATGCAGGAAAATGCATGCCCAGTGTTTTGTAGATAACATATACAGAACTTGCATAGTATATTGCATATTTTCAGGTCCATGTTTACATATGTGAAAGATAGAAAAATAAATAAATAAATAATAAATTTAAAAAAGAAATATAGAATTGCATAATTAACATCAAAAATTGGCTCCAGGGTTTATTGATTAACTATAGAGAATTCCATATGAAATCCTGGAGTCTGTTGAATTAGTTTTGTATTTGAAATAGAGAATGCCATATGTAATAGCAAAAAAAAAAAAAAGAAAAAAAAAATCTGAGTTTGTATTTACATATAAGAAATAGTGAAGATTGCATAATTCAGTCCAAAAATCAGCATTCAGTTTTTCTTGGTGAAAAATAGAAAATTCCAAATTTCTACAAAAGAAATTACAATACAAATTTTCATACAGAAATTATAGAGCAGTTCATATTTCAGGAAAGAAAAGCAGCATCATTTTCACTTATGAATTAGAAATAATTTTCCAATTCACATATAAACATTTGAGTTCATATTTTGATAATGGCAAAATAGAGAATTTCATGTATCACTTAAGATATTGCCCATTCATATTTTCAGCAATTATAGAGAAAGGAGATTATGTTGCACATGGGAAAATGTGAGTTTGTATTTTTTTGTTTGAAATGTAAAGAATTATTGAGTTAGTGTAGTAAAAACTGCATGCGGATTTTAATTATTTGCAATAAAGATGACAGATTTTATGTTGAAAATTTCACAAAAAATTTGTAAGAGCCATGGGACTCCATGTAAATATAAGAGCATATTATTCAGACTGTAATTTGTGAAATAAAGAGAATACTGCATTTCTTCTGAAAAAATCTTGGTTGAGATTATCATATGTGAAATATAGTCATTTGTAAATTTCTTGAAAGTAATATCTGTGATAGAGCTGTCAAATGTGATATATATGTATATGAGAGGGTTACAGGTAGGCCAGGGGCGGTAGCCGGGGGGAGCTACACACGCTCAAAGCCAGGGGCAGCAGAAAAGAAGAGCTACCCCATGTCCAAAATCAGGGGTAGCAGCTGAGAGTGTGAGGCTGTGATGGTGCAGAAGCGGCCCAGAGGAGCTATCCCCCGCCCAAGGCCAGGGGCTGCAGCATGGAGGAGCTACCCCATGCCAGAGGTCAGAGGCGAGGGCAAGAGGAGCAACACTACATCTAAGGAGCGGTGACTGAATGAGCAGAGGAGGGTCAAGAGTAGTTACTCCATGTTCAAGGTCAGGAGACATGACAATGAGGAGATACTGCTCGTCCAAGCTAAGGAGCAGTGGCTGCATTTTGCTGGAGAAGCTGTGAAGAGATACCGCACGTCCAAGATAAAAGAAACCCAAGTGAGATGGTAGGTGTTGTGATAGGGCATCAGAGGGCAGACACACTGAAACCATAATCACAGAAAACTAGTCCATCTAATGACATGGACCAAAGCCTCGTCTAAGTAACTGGAACAAAGCCATGCCATGTGGGACCATACAAGATGGGTGGGTCATGGTGGAAAGGTCTGAAAGAATGTGGTCCACTGGAGAAGTGAATGGCAAACCACTTCAGTATTTTTGCCTTGAGAACCCCATGAACGGTATGAAAAGGCAAAATGATAGGATAATGAAAGAGGTACTCCCCAGGTCAGTAGGTGCCCAATATGCTACTGGAGATCAGTGGAGAAAAAACTCCAGAAAAAATAAAGGAATGGTGCCAAAGTAAAAACAATACCCAGTTGTGTATTTGACTGGTGATATAAGCAATGTCTGATGCTGTAAAGAGCAATATTGCATAGGAACATGTAATGTTAGGTTCATGAATCAAGGCAAATTAAATGTGGTCAAACAGGAGATGGTGAGAGAAACGTCAACATTCTAGGAATCAGTGAACTAAAATGGACTGGATTTTAACTGGATGAATTTAACTCAGATGATAATTATATCTGCTACTGCGGACAGTAATCTCTTAGAAGAAATGGAGTAGCCATCATGGTCAACAGAGTCCAAAATGCAGTACTTGGATGCAGTCTCAAAAATGACAGAATGATCTTCTGTTTGTTTCCAAGGCAAACCATTCAATATGATAGTAACCCAAGTCTATGCTGCAACCAGTAATGCTGAAGAAACTGAAGTTGAACGGTTCTATGAAGACCTAAAAGATGTTTTAGAATTAGCACACAAAACGATGACCATTTCATCATAGGGGACAGGAATCCAAAAGTAGGAAGTCAAGAAACACCTGGAGTAACAGGCAAATTTGGCCTTGGAATACGGAATGAAACAGGGCAAAGGCTAATCGAGTTTTGCCAAGAGAATGCACTGTTCACAGTAAATACACTTTTCCCACAACACAATAGAAGACTCTACACATGGACATCACCAGATGGTCAACACCGAAATAAGATTGATTATATTGTTTGCAGCCAAAGATCTAGAAGCTCTATACAGTCAGCAAAAGCAAGCCCAGGAGCAGACTGTGGCTCAGATCATGAGCTCCTTATTGTCAAATTCAGACTTAAATTGAGAAAGTAGGGAAAACTAATAGACCATTCAAGTATGACCTAAGTCAAATCCCTTATGATTATAGAGTAGAACTGTGAAATAGAATTAAGGGACTAGATCTGAGAGATAGAGTGCCTGATGAACTATGGACTGAGGTTCGTGACATTGTACAGTAGACAGGGATCAAGACCATTCCCATGGAAAAGAAATGCAAATAAGCAAAATGGTTGTCTGAGGAGACCTTGCAAAAAGCTGTGAAAATAATAGAAGCAAAGAGCAAAGGAGAAAAGGGAAGATATAAGCATTTGAATGCAGAGTTTCAAAGAATAGCGAGGAGAGCTAAGAAAGCCTTCCTCAGCAATCAATGCAAAGAAATAGAGGAAAACAACAGAACAGGAAAGACAAGAGATCTCTTCAAGAAAATTAGAGATACCAAAGGAACATTTCATGCAAAGATGGGCTCTATAAAGGACAGAAATAGTATGGACCTAGCAGAAGCAGAAGATATTAAGAAGAGGTGGCAAGAATACATGGAACAACTGTACAATAAAGATCTTCAAGATCTAGATAATCACAATGGTGTGATCACTCACCTAGAGCCAGACATCCTGGAATGCGAAATCAGGTGGACCTTAGAAAACATCACTAAGAACAAAGCTCAGGGAAGTGATGGAATTCCAGTTGAGCTATTTCAAATCCTGAAAGATAAGGCTGTGAAAGTGAAGGAAGTTAATACAGCCACAATAGGGAAGCAGAGATGTGCCTGCAAATGGGACTGTCTGCTCAGGCAGAACATGCTTGCAAACAAGATGTTCTGCCAAGGAGTCTGGACACAGCCTTGAGTTTAATGGTCATTTGCAAACGAGGGAACATTCCCTTCCTGTGATAAGGAGGAAGAAAGGGCTCTGAACATACTCTGCAGTAAACAGGAATTTCAATCCCTTTTGCTGTACGATAATATTTATGCACATGTGCTTTGCTGGGAAGGCTTAGTCATGTAGTCTGGAATTCTGCCAATGGGACTTTTTATAAAAATAAACCACAGCTTGTTTGCACAGTTATTTTCCTCTGACCGGAGTTGTGTCTTTGTTTCTTGTGTGTGTGTCTTGTCTTTGTGTCATTTTGCTTGCAACATCTGGTGTCCAATGTGGGGCTCGAGTGAAACTGAAAGGGTGAGTAATCCTGGGAGGATTTTATATCCATAGCAGGGGAACTTTCAGGAAAATCATGGGGGATTCCTCCTCATTACAGACACAATACATGGAGCTGGTCAAAGGACTTCTCTACTCCATAGGCGTTAAGGCTTCGACTCGCTGATTGAGTGAGCTCTTTCGCTTGGTGGAGCAATATTGTCATTGGTTTCATTATCAAACTAAGTTACATTTAAATTTGAATGATTGGAAATTAATTCAAAAATATTGAGAAAGCAACATCAGAAGAGTAATGTGATCCCTTTAAAGTTATGGACTTTATGTAGTGCTATAACATAGGCTTTGCCTTTGCTCTCTACTGATAGTGAAACTAAATCTAATGTTTCAATGAAGGGAGAGGCAATTTATGAGGATGTGCTAGATGTTGGTGGGGCTTCTGCACAGCCTGAAGGTAAGGATACAGGTGAGCCTCCTCCTGTAAATGGTGAGACATCTGATAGTTCAAAATCAGATTCTGAGTCTTCTTCAGCTTCGTCAGAGGAGGGCAAAGAGATTTAAAAAATGACCCATCTATTCCAGGAGTGGTGGAAATCCCATAAAGAGAAGAAATTTATACCTTCTGCTCCTCCTTATGCTTCTCTTTTCCCCATGGTGGTTGATCGGCCCGATGTGGACAGGGAACATTGTCAGTTCTCTTTTCCTTTGTCTATGCTTCATGACGATGATTTACCTGCTCACCCTGGTGGATTTATCAATCCTCCACAATTATTTCATATTCAGAGACAGCAAAATGCCAATGTGATAAATGTTCAATACACTTATTTAAAATATAATTTTTTAAAATATCTTAAAGTTGCAGCAGCGCAATATGGTCCTCAATCTCCCTTTGTTTTGGCTATGTTAAAATCTTTGGGAAAAGGCTAATTATTCCGTTAGATTGAGAAAATATTGCCAAGCTGTCTTGGAGGGTTCTCAATGGTTGCAACTTCATAGGTGGTGAGAAGATAAAGCTAAAAAGCAGGCTCAGATTAATAAAAGACAATATCCCCCTGGTCCTCTCAAGGACAAGTTAATGGGAGAGAGCCAGTATTGAGCTTTAGGAGAACAGGCTCAATACTCTGACCAGGGCTTACAAGTTCACCTAGTCTTTTTAAGAGCATGGCACCATGCGGTGCCTATTGACCACGCCCAGTCTTCCTTTGTCAAAACCATGCAGAGCCCCAATGAGCCACATACTGATTTTATAGCAAGATTGAGGGTAGCTGTGAAATGAGCTATAGCGAGGGATGAAATTTCAGAGATATTATTACAAACCTTAGCATCTGAAAATACAAATCCTAAATGTAAGCATATACTGGGACCATTAAAGGGACAGGGTTCATCCTTGGCTAAATATATCAGAGCCTGCTCCGGAGTAGGAAGAACAGAGCATCAGGCTAATGTCTTTGCTACAGCTTTGGCCAAAGCTATGAAACCACAAAAGGGAGGTAACTGCTTCCATTGTGGAAAACCTGGTCATATGAAAAGAGAGTGTCAGAAATTAAAAGCTGATCAAGGTGTAATTCCTAAAGAGAGATCTCTTGTGGGAAAAAGTGAGACTCCTCCTAGACCTTGCCATCGGTGTGGGAAGGGACTTCATTGGACTGAGTGCAGATCTGAAACAGACAAAATAGGCAATCTGATACTGGAAAACTATCCTGCGGGCCTAAGTCCTTGGGGCCCAGGAACAATACCGGGGATTTCTCCTCCCTGCCCTCCTGCCGTCCCATCTGCCCCAACCTTGTTCCCTCCCAGCAACCGTTACGAGTCAATGCCCCACTAAAAGGACCTCAAATGATGATTTCAGATTTGCTGTCTGCTCCTTCAGGGAGTGCTGCTGCTGATTTGCCACGAGCTGAAAATGTTCTTTTGTCACCAGGAGGAAACATTTACAAGTTAAAAACAAATGTATTTGGACCGCTGCCTAAAGGCAGTTTTGGCTTGATATTAGGCCGTAGCAGTGCGTCTTTGAGAGGTTTAACCAAAATTTCTGGGGTAATAGACTCTGACTATGTTGGAAAAATTTTAATTATGGTCTCTACTTCTACCAGGCTTTCATTGTTGGCTGGGGAGTGTATTGCTCAAATACTTCTTCTACCTTATCATCCTGTTTTGGCTCTTCCTAATAAACAAACAGGAGGCTTTAAAAGTACTGGGCAACATATATTTTGGAAAATGCTTATCAAGGATTATCTCCCTGTTCTCTCCCTGATTAGACGGGGGAAAACAAAAAACAAAAATCTTTGAGGGACTAGTAGACACAGGGGCAGACGTTTCAGTCATTTCTTTTCAGCAATGGCCCCAAAATTTGAAAAAAAAAAAAAAAAAGAAAAGAAAAAAGAAAAAAAGCCCTCTAATGCTGATGGGACTAGGCTCAATTGCAGATGTCTGGAAGAGTACCCATCCCTTGCAATGCCAATTCCATAATGGAAGATCAGTGTCTGATACCTTTTATATTGTAAACATACCTATCAATATATGGGGTAGAGATCTTCTCTCTCCTTTGGGGACTTCTGTAACCATCCCATTGGAAAACTAGTAGCCACTGCTCAAATTCCTCGAGCACTCCCATTAAAATGGTTAATTACTCGTAGCTCATTCTTTATGGACCGTCCATCAAAAATATCCCAATTATATTTTATATCACTATATGGATGACCTTCTATTAGCAGCTTCTAGTATTACTGAACGTGCTGAATTATTTCTGAAAGTACAGGAGGCTTTAATATAATACAATTAGCAAATAGCTCCGGAAAAAAAAATAAAAAAGACTTTCTTATTTCGTATTTAGGGATGGTATTAGAACAACATAAAATAAGGCCCCCAAATTTGCAAATTCCAAAAGACCCCCTCAAAACGTTAATGATTTTCAAAAGTTATTGAGAGATATCAATTGGCTACTCCCAGTACTTGGGATTCCTACTTACCAATTACAGCATGTGTTTTCTACTTTAGAGGGAGACACAACTCTGGATAGGCCCCAGACATTAACACCATTACCTTTATGGGATCTTCAATTTGTTCAGCAACAAATACAGGAAGGTTTTTTGACTTATTTACTTGTGTCTCAACCTATTTCGTTTGTAATATTTCATACCCTTTATTCTCCATCTGGTGCAATCGCTCAAAAAGAAAAAAAAAAAAAGAATTAATAAAATGGGTTTTCTTACCTAAAAGCTTTTCCAAAAATATTGACTACATATATGGATAAATTAGCCTTCCTCATACAGATAGGTCGCCATCGTATTCTACAATTGTCAGGATGTGAACCACACCAGATTGTTACTCAATTAACAACTGCTCAAATATCTCGATGTTTACAATTTAATGAAAACTGGCAGATTTCTCTTGCCTCATTTTCTGGTTCATTTTCTAATCACTATCCATCATCTAAATTGATTGATTTTCTTCGAACTAACTCTATGATATCTCAATCCCCAATTTCAGATTTTCCCATTTAAGGGACCCACTATTTTTACTGATGCAAATAAAAATTCTGCTGGATATTAGACCCCGGAAAGTTCCAAGGTTCTCCCCCACTCATTTTCTTCTGTACACCCCGCTGAGTTGTGGGCTATCTATTTAGTCTTGAAAGATTTTCCCAGACTTCCTATTAACATTGTTTCAGATTCTTGATATGCTGTTCTCTCTTGCCTACAGCTTCCCCACATCTCCCATCTGCTGACTCTTAAAACAGCTACTGATAAATTGTTTTACCAAGTACAACAATTGCTCTTGCAGCATTCAGAGTTAATTTTCTTTACTCACATCCCTGCACATTCTGCCCTTCCTGGACCCTTATCATTTGGAAATGCTACAATTGATGCCTTACTTTATCCTATAGAAGCAGCAAAACAAGAACATCTCTTACAGCATACCAACTCCAAAGGGTTACAAAAATCTCATGCTATCACGTGACAACAAGCTCAAAATATTGTTCTTTCTAGTTCCATATGTGCACCCTTTTGCTTTGCCGTTTACCCCACCAGGGGTCAATGTGAGAGGACAACAAGCAAATCAGATATGGCAATTGGATGTAATTTATAGTTCTTCTTTCGGACAACAAAAATGTGTGCATCATACTATAGATACTTGCACACATTTTCAGTGGGCCACTGCATTGCATTCGGAAAAGGCTGATGCTGTTATTACTCATTTGTTATATTGTTTTGCAGTTATGGGATTACCAATTGAATTCAAAACTGATAATGCACCTGCCTACCAATCCACAAAATTAGCTCACTCTTTATCCCAATACCATATAACTCATACTTTTGGTATTCCTTACAATAATCAAGGGCAAGCTATCATTGAAAAAGCTAATCGTACCTTGCATGATTATCTTGAAAAAATAAAAAACTGGGGAACAAGAGAGATTTATGAAACCAAAAGACATTCTGAATAAAACCTTACTTACCCTAAATTTTTTGAATGTTTGGTGCAAGGGAAATCTATCAGCAGCAGAGTTGCATTTTCAAGGGAAAGAAGAGGATAAGAAGATCTTGAATATGCCTATTTGGTATAAAGATAAAGATAAAGATAAAGGTTGGATCCCACATCATTAATATATTTGGGACGAAGGTATGGTTTCATTTCTTTTAATAATTACAGGTTTTGGACCCCAGCAAGACTGATCAAAATCAACAATGGCTGATCCCTTTGTTCAAAAATTTGAAGAGCTTACTATGTAAAAAAGCTTTACTTTCAGTACAAAGGAAGCAACACCTCCTACGTGGGGTAAAATGAAATAGCTGACCCAGGAAGCAGAAAAGACTTTAATGGAGGCGGGGCAACCTCTGAATCCTACCAACATTTTGCTTGCCACAATGGTGGTGGTGACATGTCAGGTAATCGGTGTATCGGCAAGTAATCATACATATTGGGCATATATACCTAATCCCCCATTAGTAAGAGCAGTTTCCTGAGGGGAACCAGAAGTGCAGGTATGTACTAATGAGACTGCCTTCTTTCCCCTGCCAGCTTGTGGGGGAATAGAACTATCCCATCATTAATAGCAATATAATATTAGTAATTTGACCATTGCAGTGAAAGGTATTCCTTTGTGCATAGGAGGACACCCTTTTTGTCTGTCCACCAGGGAACATTCTCATCATTCCTATAATACGTGGGGGGTAAAATATAATAATTATCGTTTTGCTACTTTTACTGTGCTTGTTTCCACCAGGGGATTTAACACCTCGACAGAACCAATAGACATTCATAATGGAATACATATGCCACTATGTCCTGTTAACCCTTTTGCTCTTTCTTTAGAATCTTTGGAATGGGAATGTTACCGAGGTCATCGACCCTTTTAAGTCATGAATTATTCTGGGTCTATCATTGTAGATTGGAGTCCAGATCATGGGCAATTCTTAGAAAAATGGTCAAATAAATCTCTTAGGTGGCATTGTGCAAATAGTACTTTGATGGACAATGATAATGAAACAGTTAAATGGCAGCAATTTGCACTTGTCCCTCTTCAATTGCAATTGCAAGGATATCAGCACATTCAAGGGGATATTTGGAAACTGAGCAGTTTCTGGTAATCTCACTATATGGTCAGGAAACTATACTTTGGATAGTGGCGACTCCTCGGGTCCATATCATGTTAATTTACATGTTAATAAATCTTATTCTGCAATGACATGTGTAAATATCCTTTTACATTGTTATATAATAATTGGACCTGTAATGATACTGTGGGGTCTGTATCATGTGATTATTGTAATCTAACTCAATGTGTAAATCAGTCTTGGTGGGAATAATTTGAAAGACAAGCTAATACCTCCAATTTTTCATCAGTAATTGTTAAACCTCGGACAGAAGTATGGTTACCTATAAATCTGACTCAGCTGTGGTCAGATTCTTTTGCTGTTTCTCATCTGGTAACCACGGTACAGACTTTGCTACATCAATCTCGACGTATGCTTGGTGCGGTCATTGCTTCGATTCTAGCAGTTGCATCAATAACTGCAACAGCAGCAATGGCAGGCCTTGTATTATACCAAGGAATTCAAACAGCTGATTTTGTTCAGGACTGGCATAAAGACTCTCATTTGTTATGGCAACAACAGTGAGATTTGGATGCACAACTTGCTACTGACGTGCTCAATCTTCAATACACCGTTTCCTGGCTTGGGTATCAATTAACTGTTTTGTCTACATGAAGTGTATTGAAATGTGATTGGAATTCTTCTCAGTTTTCTATAACACCTGTACCATTTAACATGAGTGAGGGATGGGAAAGAGTAAAACGATCTTTGACTGGGCATCAAAATCTCACTATGGAGATTATGGACCTAGAACGACAAATTTTGTCTACTTTTAGCAGGACTTTACCTGATATTATGGGGTCTGATTTGTTGAAAATCTTCAAGAGGGAATGAATAACTTAAATTCATTAGGGCATGTACCACAGTAATTGGGACTACATTTGGGAACACTGTGTTTATGTTACTTTTATGTTGTATTGCTTTTCTAGTCTTCCAGTGATGGCAGAAAGGGAAACAACTAAAGCGTGAAGCAGATAATATCCAGATCATGCTACAATTTATTAAGGCAAATTAAAAAAGGGGGAGATGAAGGAAGTCAATACGGACACATTAGGGAAGTGGAGATGTGCTTGCAAATGGGACTCTCTGCTCGGGCGGAATGAGCTTGCAAACAAGATGTTCTGCCAAGGAGTTTGGGCACAGCCTTGAGTTTAATTGTCCCTTGCAAACGAGGGAACATTTCCGTCCTAAGATAAGGATGAAGAAAGGACTCTGGACAGACTCTGCAGTAAACAGGAATTTCACTCCCTTTTGCTGTATGATAACATTAATGTACATCCGCTGTGCTGAGAAGGCTTAGTCATGCAGTCTGGAATTCTGCCAAGGGGACTTTTTTTTTTTTTTTTTTTAATAAACCGAAGCTTGTTTGTGAAGTTATTTTCCTCTGGCCAGAGTTGTGTCTTTGTCTGTTTCTTGTGTGTGTGTCTCATCTTTGTGTCATTTCACTCACAACAGAAAGTGCTGCACTCAATATGCTAACAAATTTGGAAAATTCAGCAGTGGCCACAGGACTGGAAAAGGTCAGTTTTCATTCCAATCCAAAAGAAAGGCAATGGCAAAGAATGTTCAAACTGTCACTCAATTGCACTTATCTCACATGCTAGTAAGAAATGCTCAAAATTCTCCAAGCCAGGTTTCAGCAAAACATGAGCCATGAACTTCAGATGTTCAAGCTCATTTTAGAAAAGGCATAGGAACGAGAGATCAAATTGCCAACATCTGCTGGATCATGGAAAAAGCAAGAGAGTTCCAGAAAAGCATTCATTTCTGCTTTATTGACTATGCCAAAGCTTTTGACAGTGTGGGTCACAATAAACTGTGGAAAATTCTGAAACAGATAAGAATAACAGTCTACCTGACCTGTCTCTTGAGAAACTTACATGCAGATCAGAAAGCCACAGTTAGAACAGGACATGCAACAACAGTTTCTAAATTGGAAAACGAGTATTCAGGCTCTATATTGTCACCCTGCTTATTTAAATTATTTGCAAAGTACATCATGAGCAACCCTGGGCTGGAAGAATCGAAAGCTGGGATCAAGATTGCCGGGAGTAATATCAATAACCTCTGATATGCATATGCAGATGACCCCACCCATATGGAAGAAATATTAGAGAAATTAAAAAGCATCTTGATGAAAGTGAAAAAGGAGAGTGAAAAAGTTGGATTAAAGCTCAACATTCAGAAAATATCAATAATCTCAGATATGCAGATGCATATGACACCACCCTCATGGCTGAAAGTGAAGAGAAACTAAAAAAGCCTCTTGATCAAAGTAAAAGAGGAAAGTGAAAAAGTTGGCTTAAAGATAAACATTTAGAAAACGAAGATCATGGCATCTGGTCCCATGACTTCCTGGCAAATATATGTGGAAACATTGGAAACAGTGTCAGACTTTATTTTGGGGGGCTCCAAAATCACTCCAGATGGCAATTGCAGCCATGAAATTCAAAGATGCTTGCACCTTGGAAGGAAAGTTATGACCAACCTAGATAACATATTCAAAAGCAGCGAAATTTCTTTGCCAACAAAGGTCCTTCTGGCTATGATTTTTCCAGTGGTCCTGTATGAATGTAACATTAGTAGTGTAAAGAAAGCTGAGTGCTGAAGAATTAATGCTTTTGAACTGTGATGTTGGAGAACTCTTGAGAGTCAGTTGGAATGTAAGGAGATCCTACCTGTCCATTCGGTTTCATGTTGTTGTATGGCAAAATGAATACAATAGTGTAAAGTAATTAATCCCCAATTATAATAAATAAATTTATATCCAAAACATTAAAAAAAATAAAGCCCAGGTGTTCAAATAGCGCTGATCTTACAGAAATAATAAGAAATAAATCAATAGAGGAGATCAGTCCTAGGTGTTCTTTGGAAGGAATGATGCTGAACCTGAAACTCCAATACTCTGGCCACCTCATGTGAAGAGCTGACTCATTGGAAAAGACTCTGATGCTGGGAAGGGCTGTGGGCAGGAAGAGAAGGGGGCGACAGAGGATAAGATGGCTGGATGGCATCACTGACTGGATGGATATGAGTTTGGGTAATCTTCGGGAGTTGGTGATGGACAGGGAGGTCTGGCATGCTGCGATTCATGGGGTCACAGAGTCTAACACGAACTGAACTGAACTGAAATTGTCTACTGGTTTTTCTGAATTTCTCCAATTTAAGTCTGAATTTGGCAGTAAGGAATTCATAATCTGAGCCACAGTCGGCTAGCTCTTGGTCTGGTTTTTTACTGACTGTATAAATCTTCTCCATGTTTGCAAAAAATATAATCAATCTAATTTCACTGTCGACCATCTGGTCATGCTCATTTGTAGAGTTTTCTAGTGTGTTGTTGGAATAGGGTTTTGCTATGACCAGTGCATTCTCTTGGTAGAACATTATCAGCCTTTGCCCTGTTTCATTCTGTACTCCAAGGCCAAATTTTCCTGTTACTCCAGGTAGTTCTTGACTTCCCCCTTTTGCATTCCAATCCCCTATAAAGAAAAGGACATTTCTTTGAGGGTATTAGTTCTAAAAGGTCTTGTAGGTCTTCACAGAGACATTCAACTTCAGCTTCTTCAGCATTACTGGTCGGGACATATACTTGGATTACTGTGATATTGGATGGTTCGTCTTGGAAACAAACAGAAATCACTCTGTCTTTTTTTGAGATTGCATCCAAGTACTGCATTTCAGACTCTTCTGTTGACTATGACAGCTACTCCATTTCTTCTAAGGAATTCCTGCCCAAAGTAGTAGATATAATGGTCATCTGAGTTAAATTCACCCATTCCATTCCATCTTGGTTCACTGATTCCTAGAATGTCTATGGTTCACTGATTCCTAGAATGTCTATGTTCACTCTTCCCATCCCCTCTTTGACCACTTCCAATTTGCCTTGATTCATGGACCTGGCATTCCAGGTTCCTATATAATATTAGGAAAACAACTACTTCTACTTTATTGGCTACATCAAAGCCTTTAAGTGTGTGGATCACAACAAACTGTGGAAAATTCTCCAAGAGATGGGAACTCTAGATCACCTTACCTGCCTCTTGAGAAGCCTGTTTGGTGGTGAAGAAGAAACCGGGCATGGAAAAATGGGCTATTTCCTTTGAGAAATTATTCGAAGGCTCTATATTGTCACCCTGTGTTTTGTTTTGTTTTGTTTTTACATTTATACAGTGTAGATCTTGTAAAATACCAGTCTGAATGAAACACAAATTGGAATCAAGACTGCCTCAATAACCTCAGAAATGCAGATAACACCACTGTTATGGCATGGTGAAATTTAGAAAGACCTAAAGGGCCTGTAGATGAAAGTGAAAGAGGAGACTGAAAATATTGGCTTAAAAATCAACATTCAGAAAACTAAGATAATAGCAACTTGTACAATCATTTCATTGCAAATAAATGGGAAAACAATGGAAACACTGACAGACTTTATCTGCTTGGGCTCCAAAACCTCCGTGGATGGTGACTGCAACCATGAAACTAAAAGGTGCTTGCTCCTTGGAAGAAAACCTATAACAAACTTGAACAACATATTAGAAAGCAGAGACATTACTTTACTGACAAAAGTACACATAGTCAAATCTATGTTTTTGATTGGTGGCTTTTTTTTTTCCACTAGTCTTGGTATGGATGTGAGAGTTGGACCTTAAAGAATTTTAAGTTCTAAAGAACTGATGGTTTTGAACTGTGGTATTGGAGAAGACTCTCGAGAGTCCCTTAAACTTCAAGAGATCAAACCGAACAATTTAAACTGATTTACAGTAAATCAGTCCTGAATTTTCACTGGAGGGAATTTGACCTGGCCCCAGGTATCTCTAGTTAAGGCTGTACTACCATGCTCAACCCAACTGGCTAAATTTATAGCTGTTCACCTAGTCCTTAAGGAGGCTACAAAAAGGGGTCTTCCAAATATCTGCACTTTAACAGATTCCTAGGCTGTTGTTAATGGTCCTGCTTGTATATTTATTTTGCCTGCCCACTGTTTCCTTCTGCTGGGGCTTCCAGCTCTGCTGCCATAATCATTGACATTTAGATAAGATTCCTCTTCAGAATAGGTAATCTCTTTCCTTACTGAATTTATTCTTATTTCATTGGGATCAATAGATATTATTAACTCTGATCAGTGAAATCACATTAACTCTGAAAACTCAACAGTTGACTATTCAACAAAACATTTTTGGAACTTTCAACCCAAAGTAGCTGACTTACTTGATTGTCACAGCCATCTTCTAAAAGATATACTCCTTAAACTGCTTCCAGGCAAGAAGGCCCCCAAATGTGTGGCAAACTAGCTCCATGCCCTCAACTTGCTGAATTGTCACCCAATAAGTCTTTATCCTCACAAAGAAATTATTATACACTCGCCAAATTCCATGTAGGGTCTCTTTGGCTGTCCTCAAGCTTTTGCACTCTTAGATAATGTTCTTTCTATTTTGTCCTATGACTCTAGTTTCCCCTTTTGCTCTAATTTAAGCATCATTTTACTAACTTCTTCCAATTGCTGACCTGATCAAGGACAGATTGGCTCAATATGATTCCCCCTTTATGTCATTTGGCCAGGCATTCCCACAGAATTTCAGGCCAATAGCCCAGCAAGTTAGTGTGAGATCATTCTTTGGAAACCTTGAAAAACACTTAGACTTTATAAATGAAGCAATCTCCACATGGGCTACTCTACCTGAATGTAATATCTAGAAGTGCTGCCTTCCAAATTTTTAGGAAAGTAGAATGGGGCTTGAAAGAAGATTTCCCCTACTAACACATTAAAAAAAATGTGCACGTGGAGCAGCTCACTAAAAAATTAGAGGAGGCTGGCAGGAAGACCCCTTACAATCAATGATGTAATAAAGATGTGCAGAGTTGTGTAGAAAGGGAGGAAAAGCAATCAGGTTGGGACTGGTCCCCAAAAAAGGGATACAGAAGAAGAGAAGAATATCATGGTTTCAGAAATCCTCCAGGGTATGACCAGTTCAGAGTATCACTTCAGTTCAGTTGCTCAGTCATGTAGGACCTTTTGCGACAACATGAATCGCAGCACGCAAGACCTCCCTATCGCAAAATCACCAACTCCCGGAGCTTACTCAAATTCATGTCCATCGAGTAGGTGATGCCATCCACCCATATCATCCTCTGTTGTCCCCTTCTCCTCCTGCCCCCAATGCCTCCCAGCATCAAGGTCTTTTCCAATGAGTTAATTATTTGTATGAGGTAGCCAAAGTTTTGGAGTTTCAGCTTTACTATCAGTCCTTTGAGTGAACACCCAGAACTGATCTCCTTTAGAGTGCACTGGTTGGATGTCCTTGCAGTCCAAGGGGCTCTCAAGAGTCTTTCCCAACACTACAGTTCAAGTACATTAATTCTTCAATGTTCAGCTTTCTTCACAGTCCAACTCTCACAGCCATACATGACCACTCGAAAAACCATAGCCTTGACTAGATGACCTTTGTGAGCAAAGTAATATCTCTGATTTTGAATATGCTATCTAAGTTGGCCATAACTTTCCTTCCAAGGAGTAAGTGTCTTTTAATTTCATGGCTGCAATCACCATCTGCAGTGATTTTAGAGCTCCCAAAAATAAAGACTGACACTGTTTCCCAATCTATTCCCCGTGAAATGATGGGGCCAGATGCCATGATCTTCGTTTTCTGAATGTTGAGCTTTAAGCTAAATATTTCACTCTCCTCTCACACTTTCATCAAGAAGCTTTTTAGTTCCTCTTCACTGTCTGCCATAAGGGAGATGCCATCTGCATATTTGAGGTTATTGAAATGTCACCCAGCAATCTTGATTCCAGCTTCTGCTTCTTCCAGCCCAGCATTTCTCATGATGTACTATGCATATGTTAAATAAGCTGGGTGACAATATACAGCCTTGATGTACCCCTTTTCCTATTTGGAACAAGTATGTTTTTCCATGTCCAGTTCTAACTGTTGTTTCTTGACCTGCATATAGGTTCTCAAAAGGTATGTCAGGTGGTTTGGTGTTCCCATCTCTTTCAGGATTATACATAGATTATTTTGATCCACATAGTCAAAGGCTTTGGCATAGTCAATAAATTAGAAGTCAATGTTTTTCTGGAACTCTCTTGCTTTTTTGATAATGTACAAATCAAACCCCTTATGATTATACAGTATAAGTGAGAAATAAATTTAAGGACTAGATCTGATAGACAGAGTGCGTGATGAATTATGGATTGAGGTTCATGACATTGTACAGGAAACAGGGGTCAAGACCATCCCCATGGAATAGAAATGCAAAAAATCAGCACGGCTGTCTGAGGAGGCCTTACAAATAGCTGTGAAAAGAAGAAAAGTGAAAAGCAAAGGAGACAAGAAAGATATAAGCATCTGAATGCAAGAGTTCCAAAGAATGGCAAGGAGAGATAAGAAAGACTTCCTCAGTGACAAATGCAAAGAAATAGAGGAAAACAAAAGAATGGGAAAGATGAGAGAGTTCTTCAAGAAATCAGAGATACTAAGGGAATATTTCATGCAAAGATGGGCTCGATAAAGAACAGAAATAGTATGGACCTAACTGAAGCAGAAAATTTTAAGAGGTGGCAAGAGTACACAGAAAAACTGCACAAAAAGATCTTCAAAATCTATATAATCACAATGGTGTGATCAGTCACCTAGAGCCAGACATTCTGGAATGTGAAATCAATTGGGTCTTAGAAAGCACCACTACAAACAATGCTAGTGGAGGTTATGGAAATCCAGTTGAACTATTTCAAAGTCTGAATGACGATGTGAAAATGCTACACTCAACATGCCAGAAAATTTGGAAAACTCAGCAGTGGCTACAGGATTGAAACAGGTCATTTTTTCATTCCAATCCCAAAGAAAGGCAATGCCAAAGAATGCTTAGACTACCACACAGTTGCACTCAACTCACCTGCTAGTAAAGCAATGCTAAAAATTTCCCAAGCCCGGTTTCAGTAATACATGAACTGTGAACTTCCCCATATTCAAGCTGGTTTTAGAAAAGGCAGAGAAACCAGAGATAAGACTGTATAATTAGCCCCTATACCTAAGACCTGACACCGGAAGATGATTCCACACAGCTGGTTTGAAAATCAGTACATTAAACAGTAGGGCTATAAGAAGTTTGGACTCCACTAAAGAAATACACACGTGTGTTTACATCTGAAACAAGGCAAAACAAGCAGGCTGAATCTGCTCTAAACTCTGGCCAGCTTTCCAAGACCACCACAGTGTGCACCTCAACCCACACTGAGTATCAACTATTGTCCCTCCTGATCCATTACTGCTCCTCTCTGGGGTGATGGTAGTATTCCAAAGACCGAGAAGAGCAAACACTCAGGAGAAACAGATTCAGTTTAGACCCAACCCTCAAGAGTTCTGTTCCAGAAACTTGGGACCAAATCCCTACCTCAAGTGGTGTTATTGGCCACTAAACAGAAGAAAAACTCCATAATACCCATCATTGGCATTAATTCCTCTATCTCCAATCTTACCTCCTACCAAAGTGAGCACAGCGAGCACACAGTGGAGAGTCACATGACCCATACTAACGTCTGGTCCAACTCTCCAAGCAAAGTCACTGGACATATTTAGACAGCATTGGAATGTTCCCACATAAGTCACACCACTTAGGACCATGATAGTCATTCTTTAACCTAATTTCACAGACATAAAGAAACATAAGCAAAATAAGACAAGTATATTTGTTTCAAATGAAAGAAAATCGTGAACAAACAGCTAATGAAATAGAGAAGTCATTTAACAGATAGAGCTTGAAGAATGAGTAACAGGAATGCAAAATCTGTTAGGGAAAAGAGCAGATGGACATGGTGAAAATTTTAAAAAGGAATGAGAAGTAACGACAACAACAACAAAAATGAACCAATCAGATGAAGAATAAAATAACTAGATAGAAAACACACTAGTAGGAAATAAAAGAGACTAGGTGATGTATAGAAAGGATGTATAATGGAAAACACCCAATAAGAACCATAAAAGAATGAACTAGTTTAAAAATTAAGAGCAGTTTAAAGGATCTCTGGGGAAATAAGGATATCAACATTCATATTATTTGGGGTCTCAGAGGAGGAAGAGGAAAAGGACTTGATATTGTATTTGATAAAACTATAGCTGGAAATTTCTAAAATGTGAAGAAGGAAACACACCTAGCTGTCTAGTTAGAGAAAAAAACAGAGGGTCCCAGAAGGATGGACACAAGCCAAACCAGGACACAACAAAATTAAATAGAAAGTTAAATATTGAAAAAAAAAATGAGCAAGAGAAAAGAATAGAACATGACAATTCCTATGAGGCTATCAATTGACTATTTAATTTACTGATGAGAAGTGATTAACTTTATATCTAAATTGCTGAAAGTGAAATTCTGCAAACTTGTATACTATAGTTTAAAAGAACTCATTGATACTAAACTAACACAAAAATAAATGTTAAATTATCTACTGTAACTGGAAAAGAAATCTACAAAAAATAAACTTTTAGAAAAGGAAACATTTAACAAGGTAAACATATTATAAAGACTATGGGTCAATTAGTTAAATAAATTAGCAGTACTGTTAAGAAAAAAAATATGAAATCGATTATAACTAAAATGAAGTGTTCGAAGACAAAGTATGAATCAGAAAATCAAAAACAGAATACTTATAGATGGGAACAAAATAGACACAGCTCTTGGAAAACGTGTGCAAATTTACATGACTAGAGATAATAGTCAAGTTGATATAGTTTTGGATCACTGTGTCTATATCCTATGGAAAACACACATCAAAAACCTTCAAAACATGCAAAAAATAACTGGTCAGAGAGAAGCAGTAGAGAGTGAAACAAGATGGCAGAAGAGTTAGATGGGAAGATAGCCAGCTCCTCACATATATATCACAAACTCAAGATATGGAACAGCCCTCAGAAGGCAAGCTCTAAGCAGCAGGATAAGACCCCAGACCTTCAAAGCAGCAAGGTAAGCTACCTGGAATGAAGGATTTGTCCTGAAACATTGGAATGGTGGCATTGAGTCCAGGAAACCAGATTGCCAGAGAATTTCTAACCCCACGGGGTGTTCCTTCCAAGAACTTCCTATATACAGTTCTACACCTAAACAGAAAGCCTGGTATCACCCACCTACCAATGGTGTCCGATGACAAATATTTCACCCAAACACAAAACAACACAAAAACAACACAAGGCCAGAACAATCATCAGCAGATAGGATTCCATAAACACTCCAACATATACTGCCTCATGCAGCCCTATCAGAGGAAAGGAAAAACTCACCTCTTCCTACTGGAACACAGGCACAAGTTACAACTAACGATAAGTCAATATAAATCACTGAACTAATCTTTCACACTGAGTGCAAAAACCAAAAAGAGGAAGGTATATGACTCAAAAACCTGGGAAGATGTGACCTCAAATGACGTTATTTAAGCGAAGAAAATGAAAAAAAAAAAAACAGAAAATATAGCACAAATGAATGAACAAGGTAGAAACTCACAAGACCAAATAAACAAAGAGAAAATAGGCAGATTATCTGAAAGGGAATTCAGAACAATGTTATTAAAGAGAGTCCAAAGCCTCAAAAATAGAATGGAGAAAATTCAAGAAGCAACTAGTACAATTAATACAATTAACAAGGACATAGAATATATGAAGAAGGAAGTAAACAGAGATGAATAGCACAATTACTGAAATTAAAAATATCCCAGAAGGACCCAATAGTAGAATAACTGAGGCAAAAGAATGGATAAGTTAGCTGGTAGAATGGTGGAAACAATTACTGAAGCAGAATAAAGGAAGAAGGAAAAAAAGAATTGAGGATATCTTCAGAGACTTATGAGACAATAATATATTAACCAACATTTGAGTTATAGGGGTCTCAGAGAACCAAGAGAAAAAGAAACACATGCGACATCCTAGGTTTCAAACTTCAAAATAAAATTTGTGTTGGTTTTTAAAATATTTGTGATGACATCCTATAACTAAATAAAATTCGTAACTAAAAACAGGAAAGGAAACATAACTGAAAGAAAGGTTTTCAAAAATTTTTGATAATACCTAAAACATGTAACAGAGTTATTAATTATCCAATGAATAATGTAATGTTTACATAACCTTGTGGATGTACTTAATGCCACTCAGTTGTACACTTAAAATGTTGGTTTTATGCTATATATGTTTTAACATAATAAATTTCTCTCTGTGTATGTAACTGAATGAACATTTTGCAACCCCCCCAAAAAAAAAAAATAGAAACACACTGAAAAAAATTTTGAAGAGAAAAAATCTATACTAAAAAAACTTCCCCAACATGGGAAAGAAGATAGTCAATCAAGCTCAAGTAATGGAGGGAGTCTCATACAGTTAAACCTAAGGAGAAACACTTCAAGATACATACTACTCAAGCAAACATAAATTAAACATTAAAAAAAAAAGAATGTTAAAAACATCAAGGGAAAGGCAATAAGGAAAAATGCATACTATTAACAGCTGATCTTTCAGCAGAAATCGGAAGGAAATGGCAGGGTATATTTAAGAGCTGAGAGAAAGAAAAAAAAAATCTACATCCAAGGTTACTGGACACTTCAAGAATTTCATTCAAAATTTAGGAAGGACTCAAATGATTTACAGATAAGCAAAGGTTAAGAGAATTTAGCACCACCAACCCAGCTTTACAACAATCACTAAAGGGACTTATATAGGCAATAAACACAAGAGAAAGGAAAGACCTACTGAAAAGAAACAGAAAAGAACAATCATAAAATGCAAAAAGGAAAATACATATCAAAAATTACTTTAAATGGAAGTAGAGTAAATGCTTCAAAAGACACAGACTAGCTGAGTAGATACAAAGACAGAACTCACATATATACTGCCTGTAACAGACCCACTTCAGACCTAGAGACCTATACAGACTAAAAGCACAAGAAAGGAAAAAGATATTCTATGCAAATGGACAAAAAAAAAAAAGAAGCTGGAGTGACAATTCTCACTTAGACAAAGTAGGCTTCAAAATGAAGGCTATTATGAGATAAATTGAGAATATTATGAGATATAATATTATGAGGTAAAATACATTACATAATCAAAGAATCAACCCAAGAGGAAGATGTAGCAATTGTAAATATTTTTTGCACCCAACATAAGACCACCTCACTGCCTAAGCCAAACACTGAGCGACATAAAGGTGAAACTTACAGTAACACAATCATAGTTGAGAACTTTAACACCCCACTTCTACAAATAGATCATTAAAACAGAAAGTCAATCAGTTCATTTCAATCACTCAGTCATGTCTGACTCTGTGACCCAATGGACTGTAGTACGCCAGGCCTCCCTGTCCATCACAAACTCCTGGAGTTTACCCAAACTCATGTCCATTGAGTTGGTGATACCATCCAACCATCTATCATCCGCTTCTCCCTGTGCCTTTAATCTTTCCCCAGCATCAGGATATTTTCAGATGACTCAGCTCTTAGCATCAGGTCGCCAAAGTACTGAAGTTTCAGCTTCAACATCAGTCTATTAAATGAACAATATGGACTAATTTCCTTTAGGATTGACTGGTTGGATCTCCTTGCAGTCCAAGGGACTCTCAATAGTCTTCTCCAACACCAAAGGTTAAAAGCATCAATTCTCCAGTGCTCAGCTTTTTTTATAATCCAACTTTCACATGACTACTGGAAAAACCATACCACTGACCACACAGACCTTTCTTGGCAAACTAATGCCTATGCTTCTAAATATGTTGTCTATATCAGCATATTTTTCCATAAGTTATCTCATTCTATAACTTTTCTTCCAAGCAGTGTAACCCATAACTGCAAAACAAGATAACAAATGAGTAATAACAGCATCAGCCTTTTCCGAATGCAATGCAGTGGCCCACTGAAAATGTGTGCAAGTATCTATAGTATGATGCACACATTTTTGTTGTCCGAAAGAAGAACTATAAATTACATCCAATTGCCATATCTGATTTGCTTGTTGTCCTCTCATGCTGACACCTGGTGGGGTAAATGGTAAAACAAATGGCGCACATATGGAACAAGAACTAAAAATATTTTGAACTTGTTTTCAAGTAATAGCATGAGATTTTTGTAACCCTTTGGAGTTGGTATATTGTAAGAGATATTCTTGCTTTGCTGCTTCTATAGGATAAAGTAAGGCATCAATTGCAGCATTTCTGAATGATAAGGGTCCAGGAAGGGCAGAATGTGCATGGATGTGAGTAAAGAAAATTAACTCTGAATGCTGCAAATGCAATTGTTGTACTTGGTTAAACAATTTATCAATAGCCGTTTTAAGGGTGAGTGGAAGGGAGACATGGGGAAGCTGTAGGCAAGAGAGAACAGCATATCGAGAATCTGAAACAATGTTAAGAGGAAGTTGGGGGAAATCTTGCCAAACTAAATAGATAGCCCACAACTCAGCGGGCTGTACAGAAGCAAATGAGTGGGGGAGAACCTTGGAACTTTCGGTCCAATATCCAGCAGAATTTTTATTTGCATCAGTAAAAATAGTGGGTCCCTTAACTGGAACATCTGAAATTGGGGAATGAGATATCATCGTATTAGTCTGGAGAAAATCAATCAATTTAGATGATGGATAATGGTTAGAAAATGAACCAGGATATGAGGCAAGAGAAATCTGCCAGTTTTCATTAATTGTAAACATCGAGATATTTGAGCAGTTGTTAATTGAGTAACAATCTGGTGTGGTTCACATCCTGACAGTTGTAAAATATGATGGTGACCTTTTTGTATAAGGAAGGCTAATTTATCCATATATATAGCCAAAATTGTGGAAAAGCTGTTAGGTAAGAAAACCCATTCTATTCCTTTTTCTTGAGCAGTTACACCAGATGGAGAATAAGGGGTATGAAATATTATAAACGGAATAGGTTGAGACGCATGTAAGTCAAAAAGCCGTTATTTAGTCCTTGCTCAACAAATTGAAGTTCCTGTAAAGCCATTGGGGTTAAGTTCCGAGTGCTATCCAGAGCTGTATCTCCTTCTAAAGTAGAAAACAAATGTCATAATTAATAAGTATAAATCCCAAGTACTGGGCACAGCCAATTAATATCTCCCAATAACTTTTGAAAATAATTTAAGATTTTGAGATGGTCTCTTCTAATTTGCAACTTTTGGGGCCTTATTCTATGTTGTTCCAATATTGTCCCTAAATATGAAATAGGAAAGTCCTTTTGAATTTTTTCTGCGACTATTTGCAAATTGTATGATATTAAATCCTCCTGTACTTTTAAAAAGAATTCATCACTTTCAGCAATACTAGGAGCTGCTAATAGGAGATCATCCATATAATGATATAGAATATAATTTGGGTATACTCTACAAAGGGATTGTAAAGAGTGAGATACGAATTCTTGGCATAAGGTAGGGCTATTTATCATTCCTTGTGGTAAGACTGTCCATTGATAATGCTTAACAGGCTGAACATGATTAAGAACAGAAATTGTAAAAGCAAATTTATCTCTATCTTGCAATTGTAGGGGAATGGTAAGAAAAACCCAGTCTTTAAGATCTAGCACCATTAAGGACCAATTCTGAGGAATAAGAGCTGGAGAGGGGAGTCCCAATTGCAAGGCTCCCATAGGTTCAATACATTTATTAACTTCTCGTAAATCAGTTAACATTCTCCATTTTCCAGATTTCTTTTTTATAACAAAAACAGGAGAATTCCAGGGAGAGGTAGAGGGCTCTATATGACCAAGTTGGAGTTGTTCTTGTGCTAATTTTTCTAACGCCTCGAGCTTCATTTGTGGTAATGGCCACTGCTGAACCCATTTTGGAGTATTAGTTAACCATTTTAATAGGAGTGCTCGATGAATTTACACAATGGCTACCAGTTTTCCGATGGAATGGTTACAGAAGGTAACCATGGTTTCCCCAAAGGAGAAAGAAGATCTCTTCCCCATATGTTAATAGGTATATCTACAATATAAAAGGTAACAAACACTTATCTTCCATTATGGAATTGGCATTGCAAGGGATGGGTACTCTTCCAGACATCTTCAATGGAGCCCAATCCCATCAGCATTAGAGGGCTTTTTTCTTTTTCCCAATCTTGGGGCCATTGTTGAGAAGAAATGACTGAAACATCCACCCGTGTCTACTAGTCCCTCAAAGGTGTTTCCTTGTATAATCAAGGAGAGAACAGGGCGAGAATCTTTGATAAGCATTTCCCAAAATATATGTCGCCCAGGACTTCCAAATCGTTCTGTTCATTCATTAGGAAGAGCTAGAAAGGGATGATAACTTAGGAGAAGCATTTGAGCAATACGTTCCCCAGCTAACAATGAAAGCCTTGTAGAAGTAGAGACCATAATTAAAATCTCCCCAACACAGTCAGAGTATATTACCCCAGGAATTATAGTTAAACCTCTCAAAGCTGTGCTGCTACGGCCTAATATCAAGCCAAAAGTGCCTTTAGACAGTGGTCCAAATACATTTGTTTTTAATTTATAAATGCCTCCCCCTGGTGACAAAAGAACATTATCAGCTAGTGGCAAATCAGCAGGAGCACTCCCTGAAGTAGAAGACGGTAACTCCAAAATAATCATCTAAGGTCCTTTTAATGGGGCATCGGTTAATAACGGTTGCTGGGAGGGAACAGGGTTGGGACAGGTGGGATGGCAGGAGGGTAAGGAGGAGAACTCCCCAGTATTGTTCCTGGGCCCCAAGGACTTAGGCCCGCAGGATAGTTTCCCGGTATCGGGTTGCCCATTTTGTCTGTTTTAGATCTGCATTCATTAGTCCAATGAAACCCCTTTCTGCACCAATGGCAAAGTCCAGGAGGAGTCTTATTCTTTCCAGCAAGAGATCTGTCTTTAGGAATTGCACCTTTATCAGCCTTTAATTTCTGACACCCTCTTTTCATATGACCAAGTTTTCCACAGTGGAAGCAGTTACCTCCCTTTGGTGGTCTCATAGCTTTGGCCAAGGCTGTAGCAAAGACGTTAGCCTGATGCTCAGCTCCTCTTACTCCCGAGCAGGCTCTGATATATTCAGCATAGATGCACCCTGTCCCTTTAAATGTCCCAGTATACGCGTGCATTCAGGATATACATTTTCAAATGCTAAGGTTTGTAATAATACCTCTGAAATCTCATCCCTCCCTATAGCCCATTCAACAGTTACCCTCAATCTTGCTAGAAAATCAGTATATGGCTCATTGGAGCCTTGCATTGTTTTAACAAAGGAAGGCTGGGCGTGGCCGGTAGGCACCACATGGCGTCAGGCTCGTAAAAAGACCTGGTGGACTTGTTGTAAGTCCTGATCAGAGTATTGACCCTGTTCTCTTCAAGCCCGATAAGGGCCCTCTCCCATTAGCTTGTGTTCGAGAGGATCAGGTGGATTCTGTCCCTCATTAATCTGAGCCTGCTTTCTAGCTTCTTCTTCCCACCAGCTGCGAAGTTGCAACCATTGAGAACCCTCCAAGACAGCTTGGACAATAGATTCCCAATCTAATGGAATGATCAATTTGCCTTTTCCTAATGATTCCAGTGTAGCCAATACAAAGGGAGATAGAGGACCATACTGTGCTACTGCAGCTTTAAGATCTTTAAAAAATTTATATTCCAAAGGAGTGTATTGAACATCTATCACATTGTCATTTTGCTGTCTCTGGATGGGAAATAATTGGGGAGGATCGATAAACCCACCAGGGTGAGCAGGCAAGTCATCATAATGAAGCATAGAGAAAGGAAAGGAGAACCGACAATGTTCCCTGTCCACATTGGGCCGGTTAACCGCAGTGGGGAAAAGAGAAGCACAAGCAGGAGCAGAAGGTGTAGATTTTTTCTCCTCCTTATGGGATATCCACTATTCCCGGAATAGATGGGTAATTTTTTTAAATCTCTTTGCCCTCCTCTGACAAAACCGAAGAAGCCTCTGAATCTGATTCTGAAATATCAGATGTTTCACCATTTACAGAAGGAGGCTCATTTGTATCCTTGCCTTCAGGCGATGCAGAAGCCCCACCAGCATCTAACACATCCTCATAAATTATTTCTCCCCTCCTTGAAGCTTTAGATTTAGTTTCATTTTCAGTAGAGAGCAAGGTCAAAGCCTTTGTTATAGCACTACACAAAGTCCATAACTTCAAAGGGATCACATTACTCTTCTGATGTCGCTTTCTCAATTCCTTTTGAATTATTTTCCATTCCTTCGTTTAACTGTAGCTTAGTTTGATATTGAAACCAAAGACAATATTGCTCTACCAAGCGAAAGTGCTCACTCAATCGACGAGTCGTAGCTTTTACACCTATGGGGTGGAGAAGTCCATTGACTAACTCCATGTATTGTGTCCGTAATGATGATGAGGAATTCCCCATGATTTTCTGAAAGTTCCCATGCTAGCATGAGGAATTCCCCATGATTTCCCCCAAAGTTCCCCTGCTATGGATTTAAAATCCCCCCGGGGTTACTCACCCTTTTCGTTTCACTCGTGCCCCACGTTGGTGCCACATGTTGTGAGAGAAATGACACAAAGACAAAACACGAGACACACAAGAGACAGACAATACACACTCTGGCTGGAGGAACAGAACTGCACAAAACTAATTGTGGTTTATTATTATAAAAGCCCCCAGGCAGAATTCCAGATGGCATGAATAAGCCTTTTCAGTATAGCGCATGTGCATACATGTTATCGTACAGCAAAGGGGAGTGAAATCCCTGTCTACTGCAGAGTCTGTCCAAAACCCTCTTTTCCTTCTTATCACAAGAAGGGAATGCTCGCTTATTTGCAAGGGACCATTAAACTCAAGGCTGTGTCCAGACTCTTTGGCAGAACACCTTGTTTGTAAGGACTTTCAGCCCAAGCAGAGAGACCTGTTTGAAGGCGCATCTTTGCTACCCTATTAACCCTTCACCCTTCGATTCATCCTTAATAGTTATGTAGTGTTCTTTTTTTTTTAATCTCCTCGATATTCTTTATTTTAAGGTTCATTTTATCCAATATGAGGATGGCTAATTCCCTAATGTCCCTAGTTTGTTTCTTCCTGTCTCTTAAGGGAGATAAAAATGTCTGACACTTGGAGGCTATTTCCTTCATTTGGAGACCCCTGGCCTTCCTGCCTGTTACCTTCTCGAGTATTTAATCTATTTATATTTAAAGCAATTATTGATATATATGCTCCTACTGCCATTTGATTGTTTGGGATTTGATTTTGTAATTTCTTCTTCTTCTTCTTCTCTGTGTTTCCTGTCATATAAATCCCTACAATATTCGTTGTAAAACTGATTTAATGGTATTAAATTATCTTAACTTTTGCTTGTCTGAAAAATTTGTTGATTTCTCCACCAATTTTGAATGAGAATCTTGCTGGGCAGAGAGATTTTGATTGTAGATTCTCCCTTTCAGTATTTAAATATTGGCCACTAATGTGAAGAGCTGACTCAAAAAGGCCTGATGTTGGTAAAGATTGAAGACAAGAGAAGGAGGGGACAACAGAGGATGAGATAGTTACATGGCATCACCGACTCAATGGACATAAATTTTGGTAAACTCCAGGAGCTGGTGATGGACAGAGAGGCCTGCTATCCTGTGGTTCATAGGGTCACAAAGAGTTGGACATGACTAAATAACTGAACTTAACTGAATTTAAATTTAGCTAGCCTTTAACTTCTGCCCAGCAGAGTTTCTGCTGAATTATTAGCTATTAAACCTGTGGGGTTTCCACTGTACGCTGCTTTCTGTTTTCCCTTGCTGCTTTTAATGTTCTTTGTTTTTAATCTTTCTTAGTTTGATTAGTATGTATCTAGCCATGGTTCTCTTTGGGTTTATGCTGTATGGGATTCTCTGTGCTTCTTGAACTTGCTTGAATTTCTTTGCCCATATTGGGAAAATTTTTGACTATATTATCTTCAAAAAATTTCTCAGATCGTTTCTTTTTCTCTTCTTCTTGAACCTCTATAATTAAAATATTGATGTATATAATATTGTCCTAGTTGTTTCTGAGACTACCCTCAACTGTTTTCATTATTTTCCCTTTATTCTATTCTTCAGCAGTTATTGCCAGCATTTTATCTTCCAGTTCACTTATGCATTCTTCTGCCACCGAAGAAGATTCCTACTAAATATTTCTTAATGAGAGCATTTGTGTTGTTTGTCTCTTCTTGTTAATTATTTATTTCTCTTAGGTCTTCATTAAATGTGTTAATTTATTCTGGTAATTTCTCCATTGTATTTTCGAGGGTTTGAATCATCTTTAATACATCAAAGTACTATCATCAGGTACTTTGCCAATTTATTCTTCATTTATTTACTCTTCTGTTTCTAGCTTTTTATTTCATCTGTTCAATATTTATCTGCCTTTCTTTTCTCTTTACCATATTGTGTTCTAGGTCTCCTTTCCTACTCTTCAAGTCAAAGTCCTTCCTTTTTGCTTCTGCCCTCAAAGGGAAAGTCTGGTTGTTAATGTTAGTTTCATATAGGGTGTGACTTGTGCTTGTGTTCTGGTGGGAGAAGGTGACTTTTCCCCCACAACTCTGATGAGCAGGCCTGTGTAAGTGTGTGATCCTGTCTGCTGATGATTGGATTTGTACTTTTGTCTTGGTTTTTTTTGTTTGTTTGTTTTTTTTTTTTGTTTTTTTTTTTTTTTTTGTTGTTTGTTTGGATGAGGCGTTTTGTAGAGGGTATTGCTAGAAGTTGGGTAATGCACTGTCTTGAATACAGGGCAGAGGCCTTTGTTGGAGTTCTCACTAATTAATACTCCTAGGATTTAGAAGTTCTCTAGCAGAATATGGTTCTATACTCAGTGCTCTGACTCCAAAGTCTCAGAGCCCAGTCTCTTGTAGGCGCACTCAGATTCCATATATGGATTGTTATGGTATTAAAGTGGATTAAAAGAAACATAAACAAACAAACAAACAAACAAAAGATGAACTGCAGATTTTGGGAACACATATTCTAACAAATAAAAACAAAGAATGGAACATATACATACACATATAAAAAAGTACAAAACAGTCCAAAAGAGAGAGAGAGAGAATACAAGACAGTGACTCAGTGACTCAATAGTACGTGAACTGAGAACTTCCAGATGTTCAAAATGGATTTAGAAAGGATAGAGGAACCAAAAATTAAATTGCCAACATGCACTGGATCATAGAAAATGCAAGACAATTCCAGAAAAACATCTACTTCTGCTTTATTGCCTACATCAAAGCCTTTGACTGTGTGAACCACAAAAAAAGTACAGAAAATTATTCAAGAGTTAGGAATACCAGACCACATTATCTTCCTCCTGAGAAACCTGGATGAAGGTTAGGAAGCAACAGTAAGAACTGGACGTGGAACAATGGACTGGTTCAAACTGTGAATGGAGTATGCCAAGGCTGTAATATTGTCACACTGCTTATTTAAATTATATGTAAAAAAATGAATAAATAAATAAATAAATTTTATGTAGAGTGCATCATGTGAAATGCTGGGCATGATGAAACACAGACTGGAATCAAGAATGTCAGGAGAAACATCCATAACTTCAGATATGCAGATGAAAGTACCCTTATGGTAGAAAGTGAAGAGGAAATGAGAAGTCTGTTGAAAGTGAAAGAAAAGAGTGAAAACTTTGGCTTAAAATTCAACATTTAGAAAACTTAAGATCATGTCATCTGGTTTCATCACTTCATTTCAAAGAGATGAAGAAATAATGGAAAAAAGTGATAGACTTTATATTTTGGGGCTCCAAAATCATTGCAGATGATGACTACGACTATGATATAAAAGACACTTGCTACTTAGAAGAAAAGCTATGAAAAAGCTATGCAGAATGTTAAAAAGGAGAGACATTGTTTTGACAGCAAAAGTTCACCTAGTTATAGCTATGGTTTTCCCAGTAGTCATGTATGGATGTGACGGTTGGTCTGCAAAGAAAGCTAAGCACCAAAGAATTCATTCTTTTGAACTATGGTGTTGGAGAAGACTCAAGAGTTCCTTGGACTTCAAGGACATCCAATCAGTCAATCCTAAAGGAAATTCAGGAAGTCCTGGATATTCTTTGGAAGAACTGATGCTGAAGCTGAAACTTCAATATTTGGCCATCTGATGCGAAGAACTGACTCATTGAAAAAGACCCTGGTGCTGGGAAAAATTGAAGTCAGGAGATGGAGATGACAGAGGATGAGATGGTTGGATGACATCACAGACTTATGGATATGACTGTGCAAACTCAAGGAGTTTGTGATGGACGGGGAGCCCTGATGTGCTGCAGTCCATGGGGTTGCAAAGATTCGGATATAACTTAGCAACTGAACGGACCTGAAAAAGCTTTATATATATTAAACAATAACTGTAGTAATAAAAGAACAATGAGAAAAGCAAAAATAATAATGAATAAATAAAATTTTTAAAAGAAAAAAAAAACCAGCAGCAACAACACTGCACTGAATCACAATAAAATAGGCACTTAAAAGAAAAAAAAAAAGCTTACCGAAACCAGACAAAGATGCTACCAAAAAAAAAAAAAAGAAAGAAAAGAAAAGAAATTACAGGCCAATAGCATTGATGAATATAGATGCAAAAATCCTTAACAAAATTCTAGCAAACAGAATCCAACAACATATTAAAAAGATCATACATCATGACCAAGTGGCCTTTATTGCAGGGATGCAAGGATTCTTCAGTATCCACAAATCAATCAACATAATACAGCACATTAACAAATTGAAACATAAAAGCCATATGATTATCACAGTAAATGCAGAGACAGCTTTTGGCAAAATTCAACATCCATTTATGATAAAAAAACCCTCCAGAAAGCAGGAACAGAAGGAACATATCTCAACATAATTAAAGCTATATATGACAAACCCACAGCAAACTTATCCTCAATGGTGAAAAATTGAAAGCATTTCCCCTAAAGTCATGAAAAAGGGTGCCCACTCTCACCACTAGTGTTCAACATAGTTTTGGAAGTTTTCGCTACAGCAGTCAGAGAAGAAAAAGAAATAAAAGGAATCCAGATTGGGAAAGAAAAAGTAAAACTCTCACTGTTTGCGGATGACATGATCCTCTACATAGAAAACCCTAAAGACTCCACAAGAAAGTTACTAGAACTAATGAACGAATATAGTAAAGTTGCAGGGTATAAAATTAGCATGCAGAAATCCCTTGCAATCCTATACACTAATAATGAGAAAATAGAAATAGAAATTAGGGAAACAACCCATTTCACCATCGTAATGAAAATAATTAAATAGTTAAGAATATATCTACCTAAAGAAACAAAAGACCTATATATAGAAAACTATAAAACACTGATGAAAGAAATCAAAGAGGACACAAATAGGTGGAGAAATAATCCGTGTTCACGGATTGGAAGAAACAATATAGTGAAAAGGAGTATACTACACAAAGTAATGTACAGATTCAATGCAATCCCTATCAAACTACCAACAGTATTTTTCACACAACTAGAACAAATAATTTCACAAGTTGTATGGAAATAGTCTCAGATAGCCAAAGCAACATTGAGAAAGAAGAATGGAACTAGAGGAATCAACCTGCCTGACTTCAGGCTCTACTACAAAACTAGTCATTGAGACAGTATGGTACTGCCACAAAAACAGAAATATAGATCAATGTAACAAAATAGAAAGCCCAGAGATAAATCAATGAACCTATGAACACCTTGTCTTTGACAAAGAAGGCAAGAATATACAATGGAGGAAAGGCAATCTCTTTATCAAGTGGTGCTGAGAAAGCTGGTCAACCACTTGGAAAAGAAAGAAACTAGAACACTTTCTAACACCATACATAAAAATAAACTTAAAATGGATTAAAGATCTATAGGTAAGACCAGAAACTATAAAACTCCCTGAGGAAAACATAGACAAAACACCCTCTGACATAAATCACGTTGGATCCTCTATGGCCCACCTGCAAGCTTAGTAGAAATAAAAGCAAAAATAAACAATTGAGACCTAATTGAACTTAAAAGCTTTTGCACAACAAAGGAAACTATAAGCAAGGTGAAAAGACAGCCTTCAGAATAGGAAAAAAAATAATAGCAAAGACAAAGAAGTAATCTCAAAAATATATAAACAACCACTACAGCTCAATTCCAGAAAAATAAAAGAACCGATTAAAAAATGGGCCAAAGAACTAGACAAACATTTCTCCAAAGAATACCTTCAAATGTTTAACAAATACATAAAAAGATGCTCAGCATCACTAATTATCAGAGAATTGCAAATCAAAATCACAATGAGGTACCGTTTAATACCAATCAGATGCCTGTTATCAAAAAGTTTACAAGCAATAAATGCTGGAGAGGGAATGGAGAAAGGGGAACCCTCTTACACTGTTGGTGGGAATGGAAACTAGTATAGCCAGTATGGAAAACAGTGTGTAGATTCTTAAACACACACACACACACACACACACGCACACCAAACTGGAAATAGAAATGCCATTTGACTCAACAATTTCACTGCTGGGCATACACATTGAGGAAGTCAGAATTGAAAGAGACATATGTACTCCAATGTTCATTGCAGCACTGTTTATAATAGTTAGGACGTGGAACCAACCAGATGCCCATCAGCAGATGAATGGATAAGAAATATGTGGTACATATGCACAATGGAATATTACTCAGCAACTAAAAAGAATACATTTGAATCTGTTCTAATGAGGTGGATGAAATGGGAGCTTATTATGCAGAGTGAAGTAAGCCAGAAAGAAAAACACCAATACCGTATACTAATGCATATATGTGGAATTTAGAAAGATGTTAGTGATAATCCTATATGGAAGACAGCAAAATAGACACAGATGTACAGAACAGTCTTTTCGACTCTGTGGGAGAGGAAAAGGGTGAGATGATTTGGGATAATGGCGTTAAAACATGTATATTATCATATGAGAAAAGGATCACCAGTCCAGGTTCAATGCATGAGATAGGGTGCTTGGGGTTGGTACACTAGGATGACCCAGAGGGATGGGATGGGGAGAGGTGGGAGAGGAGTTCAAGATGTGGAACACATGTACACAATTGGTGGATTCATGTCAATGTATGGCAAAAACACTACAATATTATAAACTAATTAGTCTCCAATTAAAATAAATAAATGTATATTAAAATATAAATAAATTTAAAAATTGAAAATAAAATTTAATAAAGCTTAAAAGTTTAAAAAGATTTAATAGTACTCAAAATTACAGCTCATGGCACTCTCAAGGCAAGAATACTGAAGTGGTTTGCTATTTCCTTCTCCAATTTGCATTGGTCTTGGCAAACACCCTCTTTCAAAGACATGAGAAGACGCTACATATGAAATCACCAGAATGTCTATCTTGAAACCAGATTGAGTTTATTGTTTTCAGCCAAAGATGGAGAAGCTCTATACATTTGGCAAAAACAAGACAGGGAGCTGACCGTGGCTCAGATCATGAACTCCTTATTGGCAAATTTAGCCTTAAATAAAGAAAGTAGGGAAACCACTATACCATTTGAGTATGACCTAAATCAACTCCCTTATGACTATACAGTTCACTGTATAGTGAGAAATAGATTCAAGGGATAAGATATGATAGAGTGCCTGAAGAACTATGGACAAAGTTCTTGACATTATACAGGAGGGAGAGATAAAGACAATCCCCAAGAAAAAGAAGTGCAAAAATGCCAAAAGGCTGTTTGAGGAAGGCTTACAAATAGCTTTGAAAAAAAGAGAAGTGAAAGACAAAGGAGAAAAAAAAAATATGCCCAGTTGAATGCAGAGTTCCAAAGAATATCAGGGGGAGTTAAGAAAGCCTTCTTCATTCATCAGTGCAAGGAAATAGAAGAAAATAATACAATGGGCAAAGCTAGAGATTTCTTAAAGAAAACTAGAGATACCAAGAGAATTTTTCATGAAAATATAGGCACAATAAAGGACAGAAATGGTATAGACCTAATAGAGGCAGAAGACATTAGGTGGTAAAAATACACAGAAGAACTGTCGAAAAAAACTCTTCATGACACAGATATTCACCATGGTGATTATCACTCACCTAGAGCGAGACCTCTAGGAATATGAAGTCAAAAGGACCTTAGGAAGCATCACTGTGAACAAAGATAGTAGAAGTGATGGAATTCAAGTTGAGTTATTTCAAATCCTAAAAGATGATGTTGTGAAAGTGCTGCCTTTAACATGCCAGCATATTTGGAAAACCCAGAATTGGCCACAGGACTATAAAAGTTCAGTTTTCATTCCAAATCCAAAGAAAGGCAAGGCCAAAGAATGCAAAGCTACTGAACAACTGCAGTCATCTCACATGCTAGTAAAGTAATGCTCAACATTTTCCAAACCAGGCTTCAATATTATGTGAATCATGAACATCCGGATGTCCAAGCTGGATTTAGAAAAGTTAGAGGAACAAAAGATCAAAATGCCAACATTCATTCAGTTCAGTCCAGTCACTCAGTCATGTCCAACTCTTTGCAACCCCATGAATCGCAGCACGCCAGGCCTCCCTGTCCATCACAAACTCCCGGAGTTCACTCAGACTCATATCCATCGAGTCAATGATGCCATCTAGCCATCTCATCCTCTGTCGTCCTCTTCTGCTCTTGCCCCCAATCCCTCCCAGCATCAGTCTTTTCCAATGAGTTGACTCTTCGCCTGAGGTGGCCAAAGTACTGGAGTTTCAGCTTTAGCCTCATTCCCTCCAAAGAAATCCCAGGGTTGATCTCCTTCAGAATGGAACTGGTTGGATATCCTTGCAGTCCAAGGGACTCTCAAGAGTCTTCTTCAACATTCATTAGATCATGGAAAAAGCAAGAGAGTGCCAGAAAAATATATATTTCTGCTTTATTGGCTGTGCTAAATCCTCTTTGACTGTGTTCACTTCAGTTCAGTTGCTCAGTCGTGTCCTACTCTTTGTGACCCCGTGAATCACAGGACGCCAAGCCTTCCTGTCCATCACCAACTCCCAGAGTCCACTCAAACATATGTGCATTGAGTTGGTGATGCCATACAACCAACTCATCCTCTGTCATCCCCTTCTCCTCCTGCCCTCAATTTTTCCCATGATCAGGTCTTTTCAAATACGTCAGCTTTCCACATCAGGTGCTACAAGTATTGGAGTTTCAGCTTCAACATCAGTCCCTCCAATGAACACCCAGGACTGATCTCCTTTAGGAAGGACTGGTTGGAACTCCTTCCAATCCAGGGGATTCTCAAGAATCTTCTCCAACACTGCAGTTCAAAAGCATCAGTTCTTTGGCACTCACCCTTCTTTATAGTCCAACTCTCATATCCGTACTTAATCACTGTAAAAACCATAGCCTTGACCAGATGGACCTTTGTTCACAATGTCTTTGCTCTTTAATATGCTGTCTAAGTTGGTCATAACTTTCCTTCCAAGAAGCAAGCATATTTTAATTTCATGGCTGCAATCATCATCTTCAGTGATTTGGGAGCCTAGAAAAATAAAGCCAGCCATTGTTTCCACTGTTTCCCCATTTATTTCCCATGAAGTGATGGGACCAGATGCCATGATCTTAGCTTTCTGAATGTTGAGCTTTAAGCCAACTTTTTCACTCTCCTCTTTAACTTTCATCAAGAAGCTCTCACTTCATTGCAAATCACTGGGGAAACAGTGGAAACAGTGACAGACTTTCTTTGGGGGCTCCAAAATGACTGCAGATGGTGACTGCAGAAATGAAATTAAAAGATGTTGCTCCTTGGAAGAACAGTCATGACCAACTTAGACTGCAAATTAAAAAGCAGAAACATTACTCTGCCAGCAAAGGCCCATCTACTACAAAACTATGTTTTTTCCAATAATCATGTATGGATGCATGTTGGACTACAAAGATAGTTGAGCACTGAAAAATGGATGCTCTTGAATGTGGTTTTGGAGAACACTCTTAAGAGTCCCTTGGACAGGAACTGGTTCCAGCCAGTACATCCTAAAGAAAATCAGTCCTGAATATGCATTTGAAGGGCTAATACTGACGTTGAAACTCCAATACTTTGACCACCTGAAATGAATAACTGATTTACTGGAAAAGACTATGATGCTGAGAAAGATGGAAGGCAGGAGGAGAAGTGGATAGCAGAATAAAATGGTTGCATGTCATCAATAACTCAATGGACATCGGTTTGGGTGGATTCTGGGTGTAAGTGATGGAGAGAGAGGCCTGGCTTGCTGCAGTGAATGGGGTCGCAAAGAGTATAAATAAGAGTGACTGAGCTGAACTGAATGAAACTACAGCAATGAGGGGAGGCAGGAAGAAAAAAAAAAAGAAATCTGGAAGCAACTACAGAAAAAGTCAAACAAAAGAATAAGTGTTTTTCTTGAGTATCTGCTGTCTGTATCCTTTCCTTCACTGGGAGTCATACTCCAACTTACCTCCCTATTATGCCTTACAATGCTGGGTTGGTCTCTAGACCTGCTGAAGGGGCAGATCAGATTCTAGTCCGGTTCTATATCTGGGTATTCTTTCCTGAAATATCGATAGGTTTTAGCACTAATGTCTTTTCTTTTTTGTGTGAATTCTTAATGTATATTTCTATATTCTGTAGGCAGAGTGTCCCTAACTGATTGTGTGTATTTAATATACACTTGTACAAGTGGTGGGAAGGTTTTGGTTCCTATTCCTTAGTCACACTGCCCCTGGGTTTCAATTGCTTTCTATATTTCTGTGCATCAGTTATCCACAGGGTTTTGCCCCTGAGTTTGCCATGGAGGACTGTGTCTGCCTCCAGTGAAGGCTAGATGTTGGGGTGATGCAGTTGCTTGGGTGGCCCCTGGCAGCACCAGGTACCTAGGGGATCTGGCAGCTAGGACAATGGGAAATATGGTCCTCCAGTAGGGTATGGCAACTCATTCCAAGATTCTTCCCTGGAGAATGCCCTGACAGAGAAGACTGGCAGGCCACAGTGTTCTGTGTTACAAAGAGTTAAACACAACCAAAGTGACACCATGTGCACAGATGAAGGACTTTTTCTACTTTCTGGCAGCTTTATGGTGATTATTAATGGAGTTGACAATTTGCTTAGATCACAGCCTGGCAATGCTGAATATGAAGGAGTGCTGGTGGCTATAGTCACAGGAGACATGGTGGTATTAGGGCTTTTTCTAATCTAAGGCAGCACTGCCACAGTGAGAATTGAACATGAAGATGCCACAGTTGCTTGGTCACAGGGAGCCTGGTAGTGCCAAGTGTGCAGGGACATATTCTCTTAGCTACAGGAGTTATGATCCTATCAATTTCCTTTTTTTTTTCCTTATGTGAAAGCAATACATATTTATGGTAAGAATCTCAAACAGTACTGACCTTGACTTTTCATTTTTCAACAATGTATGTGTTCATAAGAATTTTAAATAATGTAAAGTGTAGATGGGATTTACCTTGCTCCCCATCGGACAGTTCCCACAGATTCCACCTGGAAATTTCCTCTATAATCATAAACCCAGATTTCAAAATATTTTGTATAAATTAGATCAATTTAGACACTATTGTGCATTTATTTTTTAAAATTAATGTACCCTGTAGATATAATGTTGCCATATATAGATTCTGCTTTTTTTTTTTGAATATGCTGTATTGTATAAAATGTAACTACATTTATTTATTTTACTTTACAATACTGTGTTGGGTTTTCCATATATCAACATGAATCTGCCATGGGTGTACACGTGTTCACAATCCTGAATCCCCTCCTACCTCCCTCCCCATACCATCTCTCTGGGTCATCCCAGTGCACCAGCCACAGACATCCTGTATCCTGCATCAAACCTAGACTGGCGATTCATTTCTTATATGATATACAAGTTTTAATGCCCTTCTCCCAAATCAACCCACCCTCTCCCTCTCCATAGAGTCCAAAAGACTGTTCTATACATCTGTGTCTCTTTTGCTGTCTCACATACAGGGTTATTGTTACCATCTTTCTAAATTCCATATATATGTGTTACTATACTGTATTGGGGTTTTTCTTTCTGGCTTACTTCACTCTGTATGGACTTCCCTGGTGGTTCAGATGGTAAAGTGTCTGCCTACAATGTGGGAGACATGGGTTCTATCCCTGGGTCGGGAACATTCCCTGGAGAAGGAAATGGCAATCCATTCCAGTACTATTGATTGGAAAATCCCATGGACAGACGAGCCTGGTAGGCTACAGTCCATGGGGTCACAAAGAGTCAGGCATGACTGAGTGACTTCACTCGCTCACTCACTCTGTATAATAGGGTCCAGTTTCATCCATCTCATTAGAACTGATTCAAATGTATTCTTCTTAACGGGTGAGTAATACTCCATTGTGTGTATGTACCACAGCTTTCTTATCCATTCATCTGCTGATGGATATCTAGGTTGTTTCTATGTCCTGTCTATTATAAACAGTGCTGTGATGAATATAGGGGTACATGTGTCTCTTTCAATTCTGGTTTCCTTAGCATGTATGCCCAGCAGTGGGATTGCTGGGTCATAAGGCAGTTCTATTTCCAGTTTTTTAAGGAGTCTCCACACTGCTCTCCATAATGGCTGTACTAGTTTGTATTTCCACTAACCGTGTAAGAGGGTTCCCTTTTCCCCACACCCTCTCCAGCATCTATTGCTTGTAGACTTTTGAATCGCAGACATTCTAACTAGTGTGAAATGGTACCTCATTGTGGTTTTGATTTGCACTTCTCTGATAATGAATGATGTTGAGCAACTTCTCATGCGTTTATTACAATCTGTTTGTCTTCTTTGGAGAAATGCCTATTTATTTCTTTGGACCTGGAATTGAGCTGCAGGAGTTGCTTGTATATATTTGAGTTTTGTTGTTTCTTGGTTGCTTCATTTGCTGTTGTTTTCTCCCATTCTGAAGGCTGTCTTTTCATCTTCTTTATAGTAACTTTTGTTGTGCAGAGGATTTTAATTTTAATTAGATCCCATTTGTTTATTTTTGTTTTTATTTCCAGTATTCTGGGAGGTGTGTCATAGGGGATCCTGCTGTGTTTCATGTTGGAGAGTGTTTTGCGTATGTTCTCCCCTAGGAGTTTTATAGTTTCTGGTCTTAAGTTTAGATCTGTAATCCTTTTTGAGTTTATTTTTGTGTATGGTGTTAGAAAGTGTTCTAGTTTCATTCTTTTACAAGTAGTTGACCAGTTTGCTCAGCACCACTTGTTAAAGAGATTGTCTTTAATCCATTGTACGTTCTTGCCTCCTTTATCAAAGATAAGGTGTCCATAGGTGTGTGGATTTATCTCTGAACTTGCTATTTTATTCCATTGATCTATATTTCTGTCTTTGTGCCAGTACCATACTGTCTTGATGACTGTGGCTTTGTATTAGAGCCTGAATTCAGGCAGATTGATTCCTCCAGATCCATTCTTCTTTCTCAAGATTGCTTTGACTATTCGACATTTTTTTTTTATCCCTATACAAGTTGTGAAATAATTTGTTCTAGCTCTGTGAAAAAGACCGCTGGTAGCTTAATAGGGTTTGCATTAAATCTATAGATTGCTTTGGCTAGTATACTCATTTTCACTATATTGATGCTTCCAATACATGAACATGATATATTTTTCAATCTATAGTGTCCTCTTTGATTTCTTTCATCAGTGTTTTATAGTTTTCTATATACAGATCTTTAGTTTCTTTAGGTGGATATATTCCTAAGGATTTAATTCTTTTTGTTGCAATAGTGAATAGAATTGTTACCTTAATTTTTTTTTCTACTTTCTCATTATTAGTGTATAAGAATGCAAGGGATTTCTGTGTGTTGATTTTATATACTGCAACTTTACTATATTAATTGATTAGCTCTAGTAATTTTCTAGTGGAGTCCTTAGTGTTTTCTATGTAGAGGATCATGTCATCTGCAAACAGTGAGAGATTTACTTCTTCTTTTCCAATTTGGATTCTATTTATTTCTTTTTCTGCTCTGATTTCTGTAGCCAAAACTTCCAGAACTAAGTTGAATAGTAGTGGTCAACGTGGGCACCCTTGTCTTGTTCCTGACTTTAGGGGAAATGCTTTCAATTTTTCACCAATGAGGATAATGTTTGCTGTGGGTGGTCATATATAGTTTTTATTATGTTGAGGTATGGTGCTTCCATTCCTGCTTTCTGGAGAGTTTTTATCATAAATGGATGTTAAATTTTGTCAAAGGCCTTCTCTGCATCTATTGAGATAATCATGTGGCTTTTATTTTTCAATTTGTTAATGTGGTGAGTTACATTGATTGATTTGTGAATACTGAAGAATACTTGCATCCTTGGGATAAAGTCCACTTGGTCACGGTGTATGATTTTATTAAAGTGTTTGTTAAGGATTTTTGCATCTATGTTTATCAGTGATATTGGCCTGTAGTTTTCTGTTTTGCATGTCATCTTTGTTGGATTTTGGTATTAGTGTGATGGTGGCCTCATAGAATGAGTTTGGAAGTTTTCCTCTGCAGTTTTCTGGAAGAGTTTGAGTAGGATAGGTGTTAGGTCTTCCCTAAATTTTGATAGAATTCAACTATTAAGATGTCTGGACCTGGGCTTTTGTTTGCTGGAGGATTTCTGATTACAGCTTCAATTTCCATGTTTGTGATGGGTCTGTTAAGGATTTCAATTTCTTGCTGGCTCAGTTTTGGAAAGTTGTACTTTTCTAAGAATTTGTCCATTTCTTCCACAGCATCCATTTAATTGGTATATAATTGCTGATAGTAGTCTTTTATGATCGTTTGTATTTCTGTGTTGTCTGTTGTGATTTCTCCGTTTTCATTTCTAATTTTAATGATTTTATTTTTCTCCCTTTGTTTCTTGATGAGTCTGGCTAATGGTTTGCCAATTTTATATATCTTTTCAACAAACCAGCTTTTGGCTTTGTTGATTTTTGCTATGGTCTATTTTGTTTCTTTTGCATTTATTTCTGCCCTAATTTTTCAGATTTTTTCCTTCTACTAACCCTGGGGTTCTCCATTTCCTTCTTTTCCAGTTGCTTTGAATGTAGCTAGGTTATTTATTTGACTTTTTCCTTGTTTATTGAATCCTGGCTATGTTTCTATGAACTTTCCTCTTAGCACTGCTTTTACTGTACCCCACAAGTTTTCGGTTGTTGTGTTTCATTTTCATTGGTTTCTGTGCTTTTTTTTTTTTAAATTTCTTCTGTGGTTTGGTGGTTATTCAGCAGCGTGTTGTTTAGCCTCCATATGTTGGAATTTTTAGTAGTTTTTATCCTGTAATTGAGATTTAATCTTACTGTTTTGTGGTCAGAAAAGGTGCTTGAAAGGATTTTTTTTTTTTTTTTTAATTTACCAAGGCTAGATTTTTTGGCCCAGGATGTGATCTATCCTGGAAAAAGTTCCATGAGCACTTGGTAAAAAGGTGAAATTCATTGTTTAGGGATGAAATGTCCTATAGATATCAATTAGGTCTAACTGGTCTATTGTATCATTTAAAGTTTGTGTTTCTTTGTTAATTTTCCACTTAGTTGATCTATCCATAGGTGTGAGTGGGATATTAAAGTCTCCCACTATTATTGTGTTATTGTTTATTTCCCCTTTCATACTTCTTAGTATATTTCTTACATATTGAAGTGCTCCTATGTTGGGTGTATATATTTTTATGATTGTTATATTTTGTCCTTGGATTGATCCTTTGATCATTATGTAGTGTCATTCTTTGTCTCTTTTCACAGCCTTTGTTTTATTTTTTTTTTATTTTTATTTATTTTTATTTTTTAAATTTTAAAATCTTTAATTCTTACATGCATTCCCAAATTTTATCTGATATGATTATTGCAATTCCTGCTTTTTTCTTTTTTTTTTGTCTTTATTTGCATGAAATATCTTTTTCCAGCCCGTCATTTTCAGTCTGTATATTCCCGTTTTGAGGTGGGTCTCTTGTAGACAACAAATATAAGGGTCTTTTTTTCTTTCTTTTATCCACTTAGCCAGTCTTTGTCTTTTTGTTGGGGCATTCAACCCATTTAATTTTAAGGTAATTATTGATAAGTGTGATCCTATTGACATTTACCTTATTGTTTTGTGTTTTGGTTTATACACCCTTTTTGTGTTTCCTGTCTAGAGAATATCCTTTAGCATTTGTTGGAGAGCTGGTTTGGTGGTGCTGAATTCTCTCAGCTTTTGTTTGTCTGGAAAGCTTTTGATTTCTACTTCGTATTTGAATGAGATCCTTGCTGGGTACAGTAATCTGGGCTGTAGGTTATTTTCTTTCATCAATTTAAGTATGTCTTGCCATTCCCTCCTGGCCTATTGAAAGATCAGCTCTTATCCTTATGGGAGTCCCCTTGTGTGTTATTTGTTGTTTTCCCTTTGCTGATTTAATATTTGTTCTTTGTGTTTGACTTTGTTAATTTTATTAATATGAGTCTTGGGGTGTTTAGCCTTGGGTTTATCCTGTTTTGGACTCTTTGTGTTTCTTGGACTGTGGTGATTATTTCCTTCCCCATTTTAGGGAAGTTTTCAACTATTATATCCTCAAGGATTTTCTCATGGTCTTTCTTTTTGTCTTCTTCTTCTGGGACTCCTATAATTCGAATGTTGGAGCATTTCATATTGTCCTGGAGGTCTCTGAGATTGTCCTCATTGCTTTTAATTCGTTTTTCTTTTTTCCCCTCTGATTCATTTATTTCTACCATTCTATCTTGTATTTCACTGATCCTGTCTTCTGCCTCTGATATTTTACTATTTGTTGCCTCCAGAGTGTTTCTGATGTCATTTATTGTATTATTCATTATATATTGACTCTTTTTTATTTCTTCTAGGTCCTTTTTAAACCTTTCTTGCATCTTCTCAATCCTTGTCTCCAAGCTATTTATCTGTGATTCCATTTTGATTTCAAGTTTTTGGATAATTTTCTCTGTCATTATTCTGAATTCTTTATCAGGTAAATTCTGTATATCTCCTCTTTTGTTTGGTTTGGTGGGCATTTATCCTATTCCTTTACCTGCTGCGTAATCCTCTGTATCTTCATCTTGTTTATATTGCTGTGTTTGGGGTGGCCTTTCTGTTTTCTGGCAGTTTGTGGTGTTCTCTTTATTGTGGAGTTTCCTCTCTGTGGGTGGGGTTGTATCAGTGTCTTGTCAAGGTTTCTTGCTTAGGGAAGCTTGTATTCATGTTCTGGTGTGTGGGCTGGATTTCTTCTCTCTGGAGTTCAATGACGTGTCCAGAAATGAGTTAAAAATATCAATTGTTTTGGAGTAACTTTGGATAGCCTGTATATTGAAGCTCAGGGCTGTGTCCCTGTGTTGCTGGAAAATTTGCATGGCATGTCTTATTCTGGGACTTGTTGACCATTGGGTGGTGTTTTGTCTCAGTGTAGGCATGGAGGCGTTTGAAGTGATCCTATCAATTAATGTTCCTTGAAGTCAGGAGTTCTCTGATGATCTCACAATGTGGACTTAAGCCTCCTCCTTCTGGTTTTCAGTCTTATATTTACAGTAGTCTCAAGACTATTCCTTCTATTCAACACTGTTGATAAAATATCTAAGTTATAGATGAAAAGTTTCTCCACAGTGAGGGACACCTAGAGAGGTTCACAGAGTTAATGGAGAAGAGAAGAGATAGGAGGGAGTTAGAGGTGATTCAAATGAAATGAGGTGGAATCAAAAGAGGAGAGACCAAGCTAGCCATTAATCTCTTACTTATGTGTACTCCGCATTCTGGAGTGCTCAGAGATGTTCACAGATTTATACAGAGAAGAGAAGAGGGAGGAAGGAGACAGAGATGGCCAGGAGGATAAAAGGAGGGAATGAGAACGAGAGAGACAGATCCAGCCAGTAATCAGTTCCCTAAATGTTCTTCACCATCTGCAATACACAGAGATTCAGAGTTGGGTAGAGAAGAGAAGGGGAGGGAGGAGACAGAGGCAACCTGGTGGAGAAAAAGGAGAGTCCAAAGGAGGAGAGAGCAGTCAAGCCAGTAATCTTGCTCTCAAGTAAAAATGGATACTGAAGATTGGGTTTTTTAAGGTATAAAATTGATAACAAATACCAAAAAGCAAATATTAAAAATCTAGAGTAGAGGTTGGATTTCCAAAAGTACAATATTAAAGAAAAGAAGAAGAATAAAAGAAGTCACAATAATTTGCGTGTGTGTGTGTGTGTGTGTGTGTGTCTCCACGGTTGCCTGGCTATATATATATAATTTGCTTTAGATAAGGGTCTTTTTTTTGAAAAGTAATAGGTTATAAAAATGAAAATTAAAGGAGCAATAGAGGACTTAAAATTTTAAAAAGTTACAAAAAAGAAGAAAATAAAATAAGAATGATTGTAAAGATATTGAAGATATATCTAGGACTTTCTCGGGTTTATTTGTGGGCAGTTTGGGGTCAGTTCATTTTTGGATAGTTCTTTGGTCTGACTTATATTTCTCAACATCTATAGGTCTATGTAGTCGGTACTAATGACAGGGTTTTAATCTATTGCAGCTGTCACCTCCAAGACAATTCCCTCTGTTTAGTTTCTCCTGTTTGCTGGTTTCTTCAGTGTCTGATTTCTGCCCTGATATAGCAGGGGCAGTGGTGGACACTTTTTTTAGGCTGACTTGTTCAGTCGCGCTGTGGGGAGGGAGGGATGCTGCAAACCAATAACACTGGCGTGTGCTCGCAGTGTCTCAGCCATACTGGGCCTGCCTCTGCCCATGGCACACACAGCTCAGGCTCTAGGTTGCTCCACAGGGAACTGTCTGAAGCCGTCCCTGGGCTGCATGCACCTCCCAGGTCTAAGCCACTCAGGTTCAGGCACTCGGGTAGTCCTCAGAGGAACAGACTCATTTGGGCCTGCTTTTTGTGCCCTTTCCCAGCTCTGAGTAGCTCAGGTGTTTGGTGAGCATGGTTGCTGTGACTTATGGCCTCTCCCATCCCTGCTGCTCAGTTTTCTGGGTGTACAACTGGCACATCTTCTCAGGCAGATGATGACTGTTTACAAAGACAATGAACTGCTTATCTGGGTACCTGATGTCCTCGCCGGCATTCGGATGTTGTTTTGTGGAATTTACTCAGCAGTTAAATGTTCTTTTGATGAAATTGTGGGGAAGAAATTGGTCTCCCCTTCCTATTCCTCTGCCATCTTAAGATCACCCTCCCTATCAGTGTTTTTCTAGTCTCTGGAAGCTGCTGATTAGAAAGCATCTTTGCTGGTCCTTCTCCATTGGTCCCCTCTTTGAGGCAATAGGAGGATGACCCTGCATGGGGTCCTTCTCTGTTGCTCAGCCCATTTGGTACTTAAAGGGCCTCCCTCACTGGGGTTCTTCTCTGCTGTTCACTGTTGGCATATGTGGAGAGAGAGACTATGGTGATGGCTTCACCCAAAAGCGTGACTCATCAGTATTAACTTGTCTACATGGTTGCCTGGCTTATCGCCACATCATTTCCCACCAGTCTCCTCCTTCACATTCCCTCAGGCTGTTACCCTCCTGTCCCAGCCACTGTGCTTTCTAAGGAACTTGAGTCCCGTCTGGGATATATATAGCTGTGGCAAGGATTATCTTTGTGATTCTCACTCCATTCAGACTATCACTAATAATCTTATTCACTCTCCCACACTGCAGAAATATCCCCCACTGTCCCAAACATTGGCCCTGATGTGGAGTATAAGCCCTAATTCAGTTTACCCACTCCCTGGGTCTAGTCCTGTTCACCCTGCTCTTCACCCCCAACTCCTTCTTTCATCCTACTGAGTTTTGTGTGGGTCTATATTCTCTTTTCCAGTGACCAAGGACTTCTTCCGTCTCTCAGCTGGTCTGTGATAGCTAATGTATGTGAGGTTGTATTCCTGATGTATCTATGGAGAGAGAAATACTCTATGCTCATCTTCTTCCCTCTGATTATTTTTATAAATTTGTTGTTTTAAAATGCTTTTCTGTCTGGTAAACTTGAATTCATAAAAGTAGTGATTTTCTTGAAGTAGAGAAATAAATAAAATGGGGACTCTTAGAAAAGGCTACTTATTGAGCCTCTTACATATCTGACTTAGCTGAAAGGTATAATATTTTTTCCTTCCTTCTCTGGAATAGAGATGGCATATTTTCATCATCTTGAGGAAGTAAACAAGGGCTTAAATTACCAAGTATTTGATAGAATGAGCTCAGTTTTCCAGTAAAATCATGTAACTCAATTAGCTGCTTTCTTATGACTCATATTACACAAAATATAAATGTAATTTGTATAATTGATTTTATATTTTCTATTCTGTCCAGCAGAATCTAGCGATAACTAATAATATCCCTCCACTAAACTGAAAACCCAATTAGGGTAAAACCTGCTTTCTTTGCAATTGCATGTTTAGTATATAATGCTATCCCTTGTATATTGATCTGTAAATTATTTTAAGCTATAATAAATCACTATTTCATTAATTTCTTTCTAAGTTCATATAGGTTGATCCAATTATTTTAATTAGATTAAAAGTATTAGTAAGAAGTATATAGTAGGTTAATAAACCTATATGATAATTTCAAATGGGCTTCCCTGTGGCTCATACAGTAAGAAATCTTCCAGCATTGCAGGAGACCCAGATTAAATCCATCAGCTGAAAAAAATGCCCTGGAGAAAGGAATAGCAACCTACACTAGTATTCTTGCTTGGAGAATCCTTATGAACACAGGAGACCAGTGGGCTGTAGTCCATGTGTTTGAAAAGAGTCAGACACGACTGAGTGACTAACACTAATTTAACTAGTAATGCCAAATAGATCATAATGTTTTACAAGATGTGGAACAGGGGTATTGATTGCAACATTCCAAAAATTAAAGTTAATATCGAAGTAAATAAAACCTTTAATTTTTAGATATGCAACTTGGTTGAGTAACTTTATATATAACATTGCTAGTTGGTTAGTCATGATAGAATGGATGTATCTATGTAACAAGTGCTTATTATGACATCAGACATTCTATACTCTATAACCTTAGTCTCAACCTTGAGAGCTACTCTACTAGAATCCTATTCTTGTGTTCACATCTATGTGAACTACCATGAAAGTTTCACTTTGCCTCTATCAGTTTTGGGGGTTGTTTTTTCACTGCTTTGGTGGTAAGTTATAGATACATAGAATATCTCACCTCATTTCTCTTAGTACTGTGTAAGATAATTTTGTTTTTCCTTAAATTCCCTTGAAACGTCATTTGCTTTTCTCATTATTACTTTTCCCTGTTTCTTACTCATGCTTCTCTTTAGTTTAATGGTATATTTTCTCCTCTTTTGTCATTTCTTATTGTTTTCTGTATTCTCTCCTTTTCCATCTTCATCAAACAAAATTGTAGGATGAGAAATCTCTTATCATTTAACAAGATACTGTTTTTCATATTATGTTTACCTCTTCCCTTCCCTATCTGACCCTTTTAGTACCCAATTCTCAAAAGCACTGGTTAACCTCATTGACCCCAACGATTGCCCCATTGTCAGCATCCAACAACATCCCATGGCTAGTTTCCATGGCTGAGACCTGCCAGGGCATTATTCTGAGTCGATGGTGGATCCTCTCCACAGCTAGCTGTCTGAGTAAACTGTAAGTATATTTAAAAGCTTGAGAAAATGATCATTGTTATATTGAGTTTACATATTAGCTTCATTTATAGTTAACTGTACTTGCTCTGGATTTTGTGCATTAAAATAACTGTTATCTTCTTTGAAAAATATTTAAAATGAAACTTGAAGCTCTATGCAGTTTATAGTGATATAAAGTAGAAATTTGTTGAAAAACTTGCAAGTAAAATATCTTATACTGGAAGACATCTTGGCTTAAAATGAAATTTTAATGAAATATTTTTCTTACTCTGATTTGATTATGTTGTTTATTTTCCTATTCCCTTAGGAAACAGTTAAACTCTGACATTTCAGGAGTCTTTGACAAAGATGATGTCTTACGTGGCCACAAAATATGCCTACTCCCTAGTTATGATCCAGAAACTGCAAAAAATACAGTCACATCAGATGTAGGGGTAGTACTCCTTCAATATCCTATCAGGAAGAAAGAAATACCACTTCCTCAAACTTATAGCATCTTCTGGAAGACCTGTTATAACTGCCAATACAGACACTGCAGGGTGTACCAATATCAGAGTAAGCCACAAATGCTATGTTTTGCTGTACCATAAGTGTAGTTCACAATTTGATATTAAAAACAAAGCAAATTAATGAGAAAACAAATGGAAAATTTAAAAAACTCAATAATTAAATACACATTAGTGTACTTTATGAGGGGAGATGAAGTTCTTAAGGAAGTAAAATCATGGGATACAATTATTCTGCATTCTATTTAGGAAGGATTGGGAGCAGTTAAAAAATTCAAGATGTATAAGTGTGTATGAAATTACATGGAAGAAAAGAAATCAGAGTATTTCTGGAATTTTCTGTCATTAAAAATTGAAATAGATATGTAAAAATATTAGGAAGGTATTCTATAAAAATGTTTAAAAGACAAAATAGCCTCTACTCACAATCCTTCCCACATCTGTTCCTTCAGATCATGGCAACTTTGAAAGCAATATCAAGAAATTGTCAGTTAAGCTTCTGGACCTCTCATTCTGCCATCATCAACATATTCACCAGACTAAAAGTAACAATTTATGCATCTGGAGTCAGCCAGAGGAAGACTGCTGGGTACATTCTGTATAAAGGCAGTTACCTTTGGGGGATATATAATGTATTAAAATTCTATGAAATATATATAAAACTTATTTTATGTAAGATAAATACATTCTGCAGATCTGCTGTATAATATACTATATACAGACAAAAATACACTATAAATACTTAACAGGGTAGATATCATGCTAAATAATAAAAAAAGAAAAGAATAATAGGTTCTTTACTTCCACTGCAATCAGTTCAGTTCAGCCGCTAAGTCGTGTCCAACTCTGCAACCCCACACACTGTAGCATGCAGGCCTCCCTGCCCATCTCCAACACCAAAGCTTACTCAAACTAATGTTCATTGAGGTAGTGATGACACCAAACCATCTCATCCTCTGTAGTCCCCTTCTCCTTCTGCCTTCAGTCTTTTGCAGCATCAGGTTCTTTTCCAATGTGTCCATTCTTTGCATCAGGTGGCCAAAGTATTGGAGTTTCAACTTCAGCATTAGTCCTCCCAATGCGTGTTTGGGACTAATTTCCTTTAGGATTGACTGGTGGTATCACTTTTCAGTCCAAGGGACTCTCAAGACTATCCTTCAACAGCTAGTTTAAAAGCATCAATTCTTCATCACTCAGCTTTCTTTATAGTCCAACTCTCACATTCATACATGACTACTAGAAAGACCATAGCTTTGACTAGACTACTTTGTCAGCAGAGTAATGTCTCTGCTTTTAATATGCTGTCTAGGTTGGTCATAGCTTTCCTTCTAAGCAGCAAACATCTTTTAATTTCATGGCTGCAGTCAGCATATGCAGGAATTTGGAGCACATCCAAATAAAGTCTTCACTGTTTACATGAGACTTCCCTAAGAGCTCAACTGGTAAAAATATGCCTGCAATGCAGGAAACACTGTTTCAATTCCTGCGTCAGGAAGATCCACTGGAGAAGGGTTAGGCTACCCACTCCAGTATTCTTGAGCTTCACTTGAGGCTCATCTGGTAAAGAATCCACCTGCAATGCAGGAGACGTGGGTTTGGTCCCTGGGTTGGGAAAATTATCTGGGAAAGAATTGGCTACCCAGTAATGTCTAAAGTAATTTCTCTGCTTTTTAATATGTTGTCTAGGTTGGTCATAGCTTTTCTTTCAAGGAGAAAGCATCTTTTAATTGCATAGCTGAAGTCACCACATGCAGTAATTTTGGAGCCCCCCTCAAAAAAAAAAAGTCTGTCACTTTTTCCATTGTTGCCCCCTCTATTTGCAAAGAAGTGATGGGAATGGATGCCATGATCTTAGCATTCTGAATGTTGAGTTTTAGGGCAACTTTATCTCTTTCCTGTTTCATGTTCATCAAGTGGCTCTTTACTCTTCTCTGCTTTCTGCTGTAAGGGTTATGTCATCTAGTTATCTGGGGTTATTGATACTTCTCCTTGAAATCTTTATTCCAGCTTGTGCTTCATGCATCCACTGTAATACATAAATGTAATGTTTATGAGGATCATATAATCATATACATATATGCAAACATGCATCATGATTGTGTAAAAGATGAATAGAGACTTTTATTCTTAAGATCACAAAGAAAGGTGTAATATTTTCATGGAGAAATTTGAATAATACAGAACTTATTAGAAATAATATTTGAAACTATGGGAAGAATGGGAGGTTATGATTCTCAGATTGTAGAAAAATAAACAAAAGGGGGAAATAATGTTGAAATAATGGACCAACAAAATAAAGACTTTGGGTTTTACATTGAGTTCACTTTGCTCGTTGGAATAAGAATAAATACTGGGATAAGGGTGGATGAGAAGAAAACAGAAATGATAGCTTGAACCAGACTATTATAAGTAGAGGTAATCTGCCTACACATACTCAGCTAAAGGGATAGCAAATGATAGTTCAACAAAGAAGTTGAATATACAGCTTGCTTTTCTAGAATTTAGAAGTTTTATCTAAATTTTCCCCTACTGTGTGACTTTTCTCTTAAGAAGAGTTATATTTACCAGTGTCATTTCATAGATCTCTTTGAAGTAGACACCATATGCCATTGTTGTTTTTTATCGTTATATTGGAATTTATATGTTGTACAAACATATAAATTATATGTATTTTAAAGCATTTCTAAATTATAAGCATATAGACTATGTAATTATATTTTATAAGCATTTGTATATTATGTATTTATATCTATTATATATATGTATTATATGTATACATATATGTGTGTATATATATACACACATACATATACATATACATATATATATACATATATATATGTGTGTGTATATATATATATATATATATGGGTTATGTTTGTTTCCTTATTCAGGTACAGCAGGGTAGTCCTGTTTTCTGTCTCTTTGGCAACCACTGGGAACTGGTAGGCCTGGTCAGTGAGTCCTCAATGGCCTGTTATGACCCAATTCTTGTCATCAAGACAGCCCCCTACCTACCTTGGATGAGACGACTTATCAAGGCATCCCAGAAGTCACTGGATCCTATTTTTTCTCTACCTTGCAGTTTTACTTCTAGGATAGAAAGTGATAATCAAGATAGGATTAGGCCAAAAAGTTCTTCTGCATTTTTGTCCTCCCATGGATTCTCTATACAGTCATGGAGGGGAAATTTTGGTACTTTCCCACTGAACAGACAGCGCTGGAATCCTCCTCCAGTATATTTTGGCTCAAATAATAGAGACTCTTTTCCTGGAAGTTCACAGTTATACCTTCAAAGCAGTCAGATCTCCTCAGCTAGCAATTCCCTAGTGGTACAATCTTTGACCTCTCCTCTTGTTAAATCATGGGATCCTTTATGTACAGCTGTGTCCTGGAATACTGCAGTATCTTATATTTCTGATCCTTCAGTTCTTTATCAACCTCAAAACCCTCCAACACCAGATATATCTACACCGTGGAACCTTCCTCAGAGAGATACAATGAAATATAAATGTAGAAATACGATAGATTCATTAAGATACTGGGTTGAATCTCTAGGTGGTATAATTGGGTTTTATACTCCACCCTTAGATAATGCTGATGGATCACATATTCTGCTTTCAAGTGATGTAGATGTATCCCAAGTTCATTCTAAGATAAATACTGTTCAATCTCAAGTTCAATATGGCAAGAATCCTTTCCAAGGTCAACTTCTAAGTAGACCCTGGCTGCATATTACATCTGGATTTGGACCTTGGACAAATAATATATCTGCTAAAACAGGAATAGTGATGCAGATTCAACCTGCTGAGAAGAGTTTTAGAACTCAAACACATCATGTTGCTGATAGAGTTAATACTGTTGTTCAACAGATAACTTATAACACGAATCCATGTTTAATTGTTAATAAGATTGAATTCTTGACTCATTCCATACTAAATAAAGAGGGATCCCAATATCCTATAGTAACTCCTACCTCAGAACCCTTGCTTCAACCTGTCCTAAATATAGTTAAATCCCAAAGAGCTATAGAAAACAAAGATGAACACAGGATTCTCCCTGAATCAAAGCCAACACAATTTTGGGCATCATCAACTCTTAATATGCTCCTTAACTGGGCTTCATCTGCAAGTAATACTAACAGACCTGAGGCCCAGTATAAAGCCAGTACAATCACATCATTAATTAAAATGGATAGAATGAATCTATGGAGTAAGCATGGTCCTTTTACAGTCAAAACCCAGATGAAAACTGAAGAAACAACATGTTTTCTTATTCATACAGTTACTAGTATAATTGATCATTTAACTCTCTCTGAAGTTGATACAGTGGCACCATGGACTCAGCCTGAAGCTGATGTCCAAACTTGGACCCAGTCAGAAACCCAAATAGGAAGACCTTTGACTTTGCTGAAAGCTGATACCACCAAACCATGGTTACAGACTAAGGGAAGAATAAATTGGATTCAGCCTAAATTCCAAATTCTCAGACCCAGAACTCAGACTGAAGAAGGTACATATAAACCTTGGATCCAGTCAGAATCAGATGCAGTCAGATCCTGGACCCACTCAGAAATTAAAACACTCAGACCCTGGGACCAACCTGAAAGTGGTATTGCCAGACCTTTGTTCCTGACAAATTCTGACCAAATAATGCTGAGCACTCAGCCAGCCTTTAGAACACCCCAGATATGGCCTCAGCCCGAAGTTGACACAATCAAACCATGGATTCACTCTGAAGCTGGCAGCATCCAACAATGGACAAAGCAAGAGGATTCTCCTTTCAGACTCACAACAGAGTCTAAAGTTAATACATTTGCACCATGGACAAGACCTGAAGCGGATACTGTCAGATTTCAGTTGCAAACACAAACTGATACAATCAGAACCTGGACCCAAATTGAAACTCAAACAATCATTTCTTGGTTTGAACCTGAAGCTACTACAGTCAGACTTCCATTGAATGCTCAAACTAATACATTTGAACCTTGGATTGAGACAGAAATAGAAACAGCCCATTCCTGGGCCCAGTCTGATGGTAATATAGACAGATCTTGGACTCAGGCTGAAGCTGAAAATATCAAACCCTGGTTCTGGACTCAAATGGAAACAGTGACATTGTGGACAGAGCCAGTAATCAAAACATCCCACCAATGGCTACAGTCCAAAAAGGAAATAGTCAAGCCCTGGAACCAGTTTTATGAGGTAGAAACCTGGACACAACATGATACTAAAACACTCAGGCCCTGGAATGAGATTGAAAGCGATAAAGATAAATTTTGGACTCAATCAGAAGCTGACACAATGAGGCCCTGGATTCAGTCATATATTGCTATCAACAACCCTGGAGCAGAAGATGAAGCTGGTACATTAATGCTTTGGACTAAGGCTGAATATCCAGAAGTAAATCTCTGGATACAGGCTGAAACTGACACAGTCTCATCATCAACCCAGAGTAAAATTCCAGCAGTAAATCACTGGACAGAAATAGCTGATATCATCGTACCACAGGCAAAGGCTAAATTTGCAGGAGTAAAGCCCTTAACACATCTGATATTTAATAAAATAACATCATGGACTCAGGCTGAATCTATATTAGTAAACCTCTGGCCTCAGCCTATAACTGATACAGTCACACAGTGGACTCCAAGTGAGTTTTCAGAAACAAATCCCTATACAAAAACTACAACTGACAGAGTCAAGTCATGGACACAGGCTGAATCTCTAGTAGCAAATCCCTGGATGCAATTTAATACTAATACAGTTACACCATGGACACAGACTGACTCCTTCACAGTAAATTCTTGGATACAGTCTATACCTCATACCATTACACAATGGACTCACAGTGAACCTTTAGATATAGCTCTCTGGACAAAAGCTGTCACTGATATAACACCTTGGTCTCAGGCTGAGTCATTAGCAGTAAACCTCTGGACAGAACGTTCAGCTGGGGCGGTCACACAATGGACCCAAAGTAAGTTTCCAGTAGTAAATTTATGGACTCAGCCTGTAATTAATGTAGTCAAACTGTATACTCAGGCTGATTCCCCATTATTACATTTCTGGACAAAGTCTGAAATAGATATAATCACAACACGGACCCAAACAGAATCTTTACCCATAAATTCCTGGAGACAGTCTGAAACTGACAGTATCTCAACATGGACCAATAAAATAAATCCAGAAATAAGCAACTGGGTACATTATGAAACTGATACAGTCACAGTATGGACCTGGTCAGAAAGTCCAGGAATAAATACTCAGACACAAGATGTAGCTGATGTAGCTGTACCATGGACTCAGGTTGATTTTTTAGCTGTAAATACCTGGACAGAGGTTGAAAGTGATATAATCACATCATGGGCTCAGGGTGAACCTTTAGTGACTCTTTGGACAGACAGTGAAGCTACCACAGTCATACCACGGACCAAGACTGAATCTTTAGCAGTAAATCCATGGATACAATTTGCAGCTGAGGCAGATACACTATGGAAGCAGAATGATTCTCTAGCTGTAAATCCTTGGACAAATCCTGCATCTGATCATGTTATACAGTGGATTCAAACTGAACTTCCAACAGAATATCAATGGATTCAGAATATGTCTGATATAGTAACATCAATTACCCAGCCTGAATTTCCTGCAGTAGAGACATGGGCAGACCCTCTGGCTGATACAGTAACAATGTGGGATCAGACTGAATCTTCAATAATAAACCCATGGGCAGAAATTGTAGTTTCTACAATGACACCATGGACTCAGATTGAATATCCAGCACTAAATACTTGGATAAATTCTATAGCTTCCACAGTCACACAGATGACTCAGGCTAAATACCCAGTAGTAAAGCCTCAGAGACAGTCCATATCTGGTGCAGCCACACCACTGAACCAAACAGAATCACCTATAGAAGATCCATGGACACAACATGAAACTGATGTAATCACACAGTGGGCTCAGACTAAATCTGAAAAAATAAATCCTTGGATACAAGCAGTAACTGACACAATCATATGCTGGACTCAGGCTGAATCTCCAGCAGTAAATTCCTGGACAGAAACGGTTGGAGATCCAGCTATACCATTTAATCAGATTGAATATCCTTCAGTAAATCCCTGGGCAACACTTGCAACTGATACTGTTACACTCTGGACCCAGGCAAATTTTTCTGTCATCAACCATTTGATACAGTCCATAGTTCATATACTCACACCCTCAACCCAGACTGTGTCTGCAGAAGTAAATCCCTTATCACAGTTTGAAACTGATAGAGTCACACAATGGATCCATGCTCAATTTGCTTCAGTAAATCCCTGGACTCAGTCTGAAATCAATCCAATTATAGCATGGACACATGCTACATATTCAGTGTTAAACCCCTGGACACAATTTGAAGTTGACACTTTTACATCATGGACCCAGACTGAGTCTCCAGCAACAAATATAGCTTTATCTAAGTCAGTCAATCCATGGATCTGGGCTGAATCTCCTGCAATAGGTCCCTTAACAGTGGTAGCTGCTGAAATCACACCATGGATCAAGACTATATCTCCTGCAGTAAATCCCTGGACAAAATCTAAATATGACATAGTCCCTCTGTCGATCCAGAATATAACTTCGGCAGCAATTCCCTCAACAGCGTCTGTATTTGATACAATTACCCTGTGGAACATGGCTAAAATTACATTACTAAAGCCTTGGCCACAGCCTGTGACAGAAACAGTCACACACTGGATCCAAAATGAGTTTCCCCTGGTATATAACTTCACACGATTTATAACTGATGTAACCACATTGTTTACTCAGGTTTTTACTTCAGAAGTCAACCCCTGGTTAAGGCCTAAAGCTGATACAGTCACACCGTGGATCCAGGTTAAATCTCCAAAGGACAAGGCCTGGAAAGTGGCACGTTCTGAAACACTAACACCATTTACCACAGAATTGTCTACAGTAGTTAAAGCCTGGATAGAGACTGTGTCTGATACAGTCACACCAGGAACAAAGTACAGTTTTTCAAAAGTAAAACTTGGGATATTGCCCGAGGCAGGTACCATTGAACCATGGAATCAGTCTGAATCTCTGTCAGGAATTCCCTGGACACACCCTTCAGTTGATTCAGTTACAAAGCAGATGCAGACTAAATATACATTAGTAAATTTGTGGACTCAGGCTCAGTTTCCAGCAGTAAATCCCTGGACACAATCTAAGTCACTACCAATAAATATTTTGACAAAATCCAAAACTCTAGGTGTAAATCTGTCAATACAGCCTGAAACTACTACCATCACATTATGGAGTCAGGCAAATCACTGGATAAAACCTGTATTTTCCACAGTCATGCCATGGACACAGGCTAAATATTCAGCAGTGTATCCATTCATGGGTTCATCTGCAGTATCAAATTACAAGACAGAACAATTAGCTTACACAATCCCATTTGGGGTCAAATATGGAACATCAAGGATAAATCCTTGGATACATTCTAATTTTGAACCATTTCTACCATCAACACAAGCAGAATCTTCAGCAAATAAGCATGGAACACATATAGAAAATTATAGGGTCATAACAATGACCCAAATTGAACCAAGCGAAGTGAATCTCAGTCCAGAGTCTATACATAAAGGAAGAAGAAAATGGACTAAATCTCAGTTTTCCATAATTCATTTGACAGGGACTGTGTTTTTCACAACCCCATCATGGACAAACGCTGAAAGTTCAACAGCAAATACATGGGGAGAGAACGAGTCTTTAACATCACCAACATTGACTCAGGTTGTAAATCCAGCTATAAATTCCTGGAAAGAGACTGTCCTTTTTATAGGCCAAACATGGATACAGGCTGAAAATCCAGCTGTAAATACCTGGAGAGAGAATGTGCCTTTCACAACCCCACCATGGACTCAGGTTGAAAGACCAGCTATAAATGCCTGGAGACAGGAAGTGCCTTTCACAGGCCTACCATGGACACAGGCTGAAAATTTGGCTATAAATACCTGGAGACAGGCTATGTTTTCTACAGACCAACCATGGACACAGGTGGAAAATCCAGCTGTAAATACCAGGAGTGAGATTGTTCCTTTCATAATACCACCATTGACTCATGTTGAAAGTCCAGTTGTAAATACCTGGGGAAAGACTATGACTTTCACAGCCCTGTCGTGGTTACAGGTTGAAGGTCCAGATGTAAATATTTGGAGTGAGACTGTGCCTTCCACAGCACCCTCATGGACTCAACTGAAAGGTCAAGCTATAAATGCTATAAACAACTGGAGAGAGATGTTGACATTCACAGCCCCACCATGGACACAGGCTGAAGGTACAGCTGTAAATACCTGGAGGGTAGCTGTGCTTTTAACGGGCCCACCTTGGACTCAGCCTGAAAGTACATCTGTAAATGCTTTAAGAGAGACTGTGTCTTTCACAGTCCCACATTGGATACAGGTTGAAGGACCAGATTTAAATAAATGGAGGGAGACTGTGCCTTTCATAGGTCCACCTTGGACTCAGGCTGGAAGCACAGCAGTAAATACCTGGAGAGAGACTGTACTTTTCACATCACCAGCATGGACACAGGTTAAAAGTACAGATGTAAGTTCCTCAAGAGAAGCTGTGCCTTTCATAGGCCCACCTTGGGCTCAGTCTGAAAGTACAGCTGTGCATATTTGGAGAGAGACTGTGCCTTTCACAGCCCCACCATGGACTCAAGATAAAGATTCAGCTATAAAAAACTGGAGAGAGATGTTACCTTTCAGAGTCCCATTGTGGACACGGGCTGAAAGTCCAGCTGTAAACACCTGGAGAGAGACTGTCCCTTTCACAGTCCCAACATGGACTCTGGCTAAAAGACCAGCTGTAAATTCCTGGAAAGAGACTGTGCCTTTTACAGTCCCACCATGGATTCAGGATGAAAGTCCAGGTGTAATTACCTGGGGTGAGACTGTCGCATTCAGACCCCCACCAACAGCAGAGATTAAAAGTCCAGCTGTAAACACCTGGAGAGAGACTGTCCCTTTCACAGTCCCAACATGGACTCTGGCTAAAAGACCAGCTGTAAATTCCTGGAAAGAGACTGTGCCTTTTACAGTCCCACCATGGATTCAGGATGAAAGTCCAGGTGTAATTACCTGGGGTGAGACTGTCGCATTCAGACCCCCACCAACAGCAGAGATTAAAAGTTCAGATGTAAACACCTGGAGAGAGACTGTCCCTTTCACAGTCCCAACATGGACTCTGGCTAAAAGACCAGCTGTAAAGTCCTGGAGAGTGAATGTGCCTTTCACAACCCCACCATGGACACTGGCTGAAGTTTCACCTGTAAATACTTGGAGAGAAACTCTGCCTTTCACAGGCCCACCCTGGACTCATGATGAAGGTACACCTATAAATAGTTGGAAAGGGACTGTGCCATTCACAACTGCACTATGGGCTCTAGATAAAGGTTCAGCTGTAAATACCTGGAGAGAGATGATGACTTTCACAGCGCCACCATGGTCACAGGCTGAAGTTCCAGCTGTAAATACATGGAGAGAGACTATGCCTTTTACAGTCCCTCCATGGACTCAGGATGAAAGTCCAGGTGTAATTACCTGGGGAGAGACTGTTCCTTTCAGAACCACATCAAGGACACCGATTGAAAGTCCAGATATAAACACCTGGAGAGAGACTGTGCCTTTCACAGCCTCACAATGGACACAGGCTGAACCTCCAGCTATAAATTCTTGGAGAGAGATTATACCTTTTTCTATCCCACCATGGACACAGGATGGAAGTCCAGGTGTAATTACCTGGGGAGAGACTGTCCCTTTCAGAGCCGCACCAAGGATGCAAATTGAAAGTCCAGATGTAAACACCTGGAGAGAGATTGTGCCTTTCACAGCACTACCATGGACACAGGCTGAAGGTCCAGATGTAAATACCCAGAGAGATACTGTGCCTTTTACAGGTCGGACTCAGGCTGAAAGTACAGCTGTGCATACTGGGAGAGATACTGTGCCTTTCACAGCTCCATCATGGACTCAAGATAAAGGCCCAGATGTAAATAACAGCAGTGAGGTGCTGAGTTTCACAGGACCATCATGGGCACATGCTAAAGGTCCAGCTTTAAATAACTGGAGGGAGACTGTACCTTTAATAGGCTCATCCTGGACTCAGGCTGAAAATCCAACTGTAAATACCTGGAGAGAGAATATGCCTTTAACAGCCCCACCCTGGTCACAGGTTGAACATCCAGCTATAAATACATGGAGAGAAACTGTGCCTTTCACAGAGCCACCATGGACTCAGGCTGAATATCCTGCTGTAAACACCTGGAGAGAAACTGTGCCTTTCTCAGCTCTACTATGGACTCAGGCTGAAAGTCCAGCTGTAAACACCTGGAGAGAGGCTATGCCTTTCACAGACCCATCATGGATTCAAGAGAAAAGTCCAACTGTAAATAGCTGGAGACAGATTTTTACTTTCCCAGCCCAACCATGGCCACAGACTGAAAGAACAGTGGAAAATGACTGGATATGGAATGCCCCTTTTACAGCTCCACCATGGTCACACACTGAAAGTTCAGCTGTAAATACCTGGACTGAGCCTATGCTTTTTATAGCCCCTCCATGGACTGAGGCTGAAAATCCAGCTACAAATACCTGGAAAGTGAATATGCATTACAGAGACACACTATGGCCTCAGTCTGACTTTGCACCAGCAAACCCTTGGACATCAACTGAAAGTTTTAGAATCACCTCATGGACTCATACTGTAAAGCAAGTTTTAAATATTTGGACAGAGCCAATAGCTTCCACAGCCACACTGTGGACTCAGGCTGAATATTCAACACCAAAATATTGGACAGAGATTAAGGCCATTTATATAGTCACACCATTGACCCAGTATCAGTTTTCAATAAATACTTTGACAAAATCTGTAGGAGCCATAATCACACTTTGGACGTCTGCTGAATCTCTGTCATTAAGTTCTTTCACACAGAATATTATTGATACAATCGAATTTTGGCCAATGCTTAAAACTGAGTCTAAGAAAAGGTGGAATCTGCCTCAAACTAGTACTTTCATGTTTTCACTAAATCCTCAAATTGATACTTTTGGATCCTTGAACCAAATTGAAAATCAAGAATCTCCTCGGTGGGCCCATCCTGAGATTGATAATGCCAATACAATGGCCTTTCTTGAATTTGGAACACTCATATCACAGGTAGTACCTTTGCCCCAAGCAGCTAGACTCTGGCCCCAAACTAAAGCTGATAATAGCAAAATTTGGTTTGTATCCTCTGAAAGAATAAATTCCTGGGACCAATCAGAGTCTCAAAGAATGAGTACCTCAATCCATTTTGGAGTGGGTAGAGTGAAGCCCCTGGCCCAACATGAAACTGCTATAGTCATGTCATGGCTTCAGATTGAAACTGGTATATTCCACCCTTGGAACAAGTCTGAAGGAGGCACAGGGAGGTTCTGGCCCTTTTCTGAAACTGAGGATGTAAGAGAATGGATCCAAACTGGAGCCAGTACAGTTAACTCTTGGACTCAACTGAGAACTAATATAGTCAGAGCTTGGCCCCAAGCTGAATCTGAATTTTTCAGACCCTGGACACAAGCTAAAACTAATGCAATCACACTATTGACCCAGACTGATGCTATCAAACCTTGGTTCCAAACTAAAATTAATTCACTAAGAGAAGGGACCCAAACTCAATCTCAAATTGTTACTACTTGGATCCAAACACAGTTGCAAATATTTCACCCCCAGATTCAGCCTAAAAGTGATTCAGTCAGATTTTGGACCCAGCCTTGGATCCAAGCTGAAACCCACACAGTCAGACTCTATTATGAAATTGATGTAAGAAAATCATGGGCTTCATCTGAATCTCAGTCAGTCACATTTTGGTCACTTAGTCAAAATTCATTTAGGACCTCATTTCACTTTGAATCTCAGATGACATGTTCCTGGGTCCGAAATGAATTTGATATAATCAGTCCTTGGAATCAATATGAAACTAGTTCTGTTGGATCCTGGATCCAGTCTGAAACTGGTACATGTCAACCCTGGTTCCATATTGAATCTTCTACAATCACACCATGGACCCAATATGAAACTTTAGAGATCTCCCCTTCAACCCATCCTGAGACTGATACAGCAATAAGGCATTTGTTCCAGCCCCAAATTGATCCAATTAGTACTTGGAATCAGCCTGAGGTAGATACAATCAGATTCTGGACCCAAGTTGAAACAGAAACAATTCCAATTTGGATCCAGATTGGAAGTCAAGTAGTTAAACCTCCCAACTTTTCTGAAGTTGGTATAGTTACACCTTGGCTAAAGACTGAAACTGATGCAATTAGACCCGGGATTCAGTCTGACTTTCAGTCAATCCATCCTTCGACCCAGACTGGATTTGGTATAATTGACCCCTGGTTTCAGCCAAGAGCTTCTGTAAATCAACCCTGGACCTTTGTTCAAACACAGTCAATCAGACCTTGGATTAAAGTGGAATCCAATACAATCAAATCTTGGTTTCATGTTCCAATGAAAAAAGTCAGACTGGGGATTCCTTCTGAGTCTCAAATATTGAGTTTCTGGTTGCAGTCTGATGTTAGTAGAGTTAATGCTTGGATCCAACCAGAAACCCAGGCAGTCAATCCTGGGGCTCATCCTAAAACTGGTAATGTTGCATCCCTGACTATTCCTAAGCCTGAAAGAGTCAGAATGTGGATCCAGCCTGAAAGAGAAATGAGACCTGGCATCATTTATAAAACTAATATAACCACATCATTTGCTTCTGAAATTGAACCAGATGGAACAATTAGTCATTTTGATTCCTGGGCTAACCATGTAACATTTTTACCAATAGAAACTGTTCCTTCCCTAGATGAGCATTTTGCAGCTTTGTCAACTGAAATAGCTGCAGTAGAAAGCCAAGGTCAAATAAATCCTGTCCAACCCAGTGAAATCACAAATATTATCTTTCTTACACTTTCAAGCGCACAGCTTCCTGGAGGAGCTGGTTACCTGAACTTTGGCAACAAATTACAAATTACCAATTCAAAAGGAAGTCCTAATGTCCCATCTAGTTCTCTCAACCCACTTTTTCCATCTTTTTCCTTTATTGTTCCTTGTTTTTTCCCATTTTCATGTTCTTTGTCCCTTACTTGTTCAGTCTTTTCTTCTTGCACATTTTCTTCACCATGTACTTTTCCTTCTTGCTCAATTCTTCCTATTGTGGGTCTCTCTCCTGTTCCTCCCTTAGCTGCTTCTGATAGTTCTCTCCAGAAACCATCTTCCTCGAAAGTTATTGAAGACACCATTCTTTCCCATACTTTTTCATCCTTTCATGCTGCTCCAGCCACTCTTTTAACAAAGCAACCATCTCTGATGCCTGGATTTCAATTGGAAACCAAGTCTAATCAGCCTGAACAAGATCTTCCTAAGTATTCTGAACTCAATATTTCCCTTGCTGAGTGTCGCCTGGGTGTGGTCTGGAAAGAAAGTCTCCAGGCTTTCTCGCTCTTCAAGACAGCTGTTATTTCTCATGAGATCACAGGCAAGTTCAGTTTATTGGAGTTACTCTATTTGGGACTGTCTTTTTTGGAACAAAACCAGTCTCTGGATAGACAAGAGATCATATCAAATTTTGGTAGGACCAAATTAAAATTATAACCCGTATGAAAAAAGGTAATAAATAATATAATCTTAAAATATATCCACATAAACAAGAAAATATCTTATTTTTCAGGTAATATTTTAATTTTACACAAAGAACAGAAGTATTAAAGTTTTAGTGATTTGAAATATTTTAGTATTCCATTTGGGAAATGAATAGAAATATTTTGGGTTTTTCAGAGAGTGTGTAGAGAAACTGTTATAATACTTAAATTTATAGGGTTAAAATGTACATCCATTTCCAAGCATTCCTGAAAAGTTGAAGAGTTACAGGCATTTTCCTAAAATCTAAATGGAGGAAGTCAATATGTTCAGAGAAAGAAGGGTGGTACCATTAACTTCACTTTGTCCCACATATGGATTCCTTCTACAGAGTGTGGATTACGCCCTGGCCTTGTTCCACACTGTCCCAACTGCTGGGAGGCTGAAGTGGGTGAATTCCCTTGGATGGTTTCTGTGCAACTCTCTTTCTCCCATTTTTGTGCTGGTTCTATACTGAATGAACAATGGATTCTCACTACAGCTAGGTGTGCAAATTTCATGTGAGTATGAAGTTTCATGTCAGTCATTTCAAAAGGTTAAATTATAATTACAAAATATGAAAAAAAATGAGTTCATTAATGATATATTCCTTCATATAAGCTATTATTTCTTAGTTAGAGAGGAGAGTGGATCTGGTATATATTATATGGGATATTTTAACTCCTAACTGCAGGTTTTCCCTAATAGCTCAGGTGGTAAAGAATCTGACTGCAATGCAGGAGGTCCTGGTTCAATTCTTAGGTCAAGAATATCTGCTAGACAGGGATAGGCTATCCACACCAGTATCCTTGGGCTTCCCTTGTGGCTCAGCTGATATTTTCCAAGTCTATATCACTCAATGTTAAACAATATAAATAGTAGAATATAAAATATTGAAAGTGTCCAAACATATTGTGCCTAATAAGATATTATATGCTGGCAAAAAGTAGAGAAGAAAATAAAACTAATAATTTAGTGTTCACCTAGATTTCATTTGATTCATATGATCTCTAAACACTAATTTTTTTTTCACATTGAAATATGTAACAATAAAACACCTGCTAAATTTTCCTCCCAGAAAAAACTCAGAAGCACTGGCCCATGTCCAGGTGGGGCTTATCGATCTTCAAGACCCTGCTCAAGCTCAAACTATAGGCATTCATCGTGCCATGCCCTACCTGGGCCCTAGAGGACCTCTGGGGCCTGGTCTAATCTTCTTGAAGCAACCATTACATTTTCAACCCCTGGTTCTTCCTATCTGCCTGGAGGAGAGCCTAGAGCAAGAGAAAAATATACAACTGTATGACTGCTGGCTACCCAGTTGGTCCCTCATGAGAGGTGAGTAATGCAGAAAACTAAGATAGCAGGACAATAACAAATTTGGAAACAGCAATATTTTGTAGTGTGTAATAATAGACTTTTTGTTATCTTTTTCTTTAGCCACATTTCTCTTTCTAGTCTAGGCTAATGCTTAAACTCTCTATTCTCTGTTTTCCACTAGGAAGTCCTGGAATTTTGCAAAAAAGGCACCTGAGCATCCTGCAAGCCATCACATGTGCCCAGTTTTGGCCCAAACTGAATGAATTTACTTTCTGTGTGGCAGCCAAGAAAGCTATGGGGGAGGCTGGCTGTAAGGTGATGGATGAGTTGAAGTCACAAAAGGCAGGGAGAAAGAGAGGTATATCCTTCAAAATAAGAAGTTATTTCCTAACCTCCTTTAAAATATTTCTTTTTCTTGTCTGTTTCAGGGTGACCTGGGGGCACCTCTTGTGTGTCATCTGCAACAAAAAGACACATGGGTGCAGGTGGGAATTTTGACTCACTTTGATGAACACTGCACAAAGCCCTACGTCTTCAGCCAAGTGAGCCCTTTCCTTTTCTGGCTCCAGGGAGTTACACGACCTAGCCAAGCACCCTGGTCCAAGCAAGGTCCCATGACCACCTCTGCTTCAGTCTCCCTTTCAGTCTCTACCTCTACGAATGCCTCAGCTTTTACTTCCACACCTGCTTCTGTCCGGCCACATTTCATCTCTCTGCCACAGCCTCAGAGTAAGGCTCAAGAAAATTGTAGTGAGTGATTTATTAGAAGGAAAGGAAGAGAAGAGGATAATGAAAGTAGAAAAGGGGGTGTAGAAAATGCTTTTTTCCTGGTAATGCATGAATTTTTATGTCAATGAAGTGATAGGAATTATTTTCCTATGGCTTGCAAATACATTTCATCCTTGATGCATTATTTAACTTTCTTATGTATCCATATGATATACATGATATGATTATTATATTCATCTTAATATATTATTCTGAAATCTAGAAAAGTTCACTTGATTCATCATTTGTTAAAGATCAAAGTGGGAATAGGGATAGCACAGAAGGAGAAAAACGGGAAAACAGAGGATGAGATGGCTGGATGGCATCACTGACTCGGGGACGTGAGTCTGAGTGAACTCTGGGTGTTGATGATGGACAGGGAGGTATGGCATGCTGCGATTCATGGGGTCGCAAAGAGTCGGACACAACTGAGCGACTGAACTGAAATGAATACAAAGTTCTTTACTATTATTTATTGCTTTATAAAAGTAATTTTATGTTAAATATGTTGGTTTTGTTGACAATATTTAATTATTTCTGGAGAGTACTATGTACCCCACTTCCCTGGTGGCTCAGGTGGCAATGTGGGAGACCTAGGTTCGATTCCTGGGTCAGGAAGATCTCCTGGAGAAGAAAATGGCAAACCACTCCAGTACCCTTGCTTGGAAAATCCCACGGACAGAGAAGCCTGGTAGACTACAGTCTATGGGGTCATAAAGAGTCGGAAATGACTGAGAAATTTTGATTTTTTTTCTTTTCCTATGTACACAACAATGATATATTTTGATGATTATCATTTCTATTTTCATTGACTCTTATGAAACAAATTACACTCATCAAAGTAAATTAGATCTATTTTGATTGAATAATATTCCTACATTTTACATTTTACCTAAAGCCATTTGCCCTGGCTCACACTGCCATATTGATACTGAATTATGCTGTTAAAATATGTAGAGATCATTTCATTTTATGGTCAAATTCTTCAAGTTCATTCACATAGATATCTCAGAATATGCATCAGTGAAGAATCAGATTTTTATCTTCACTTATGCCCTTACTTTTTTTTTTAATAACTAATCTCTACCATTTCACACACACACATTCACATACACACATGCATACCTAGCTTCAACTCCCACTTTTTGAGTTCCTATTTTTTTAAATATAAGCATTTTGCTGAAATTTATAAATTAGTGTGTCTATTTGCCATGTCATTAAGTTGTAAATTTAGTCAGCTCACCCCTCCAGTTCACTTAAACTACAATTTTTATTTCTGCAAAATTTTCAAATCAAATTATTGTCTTTTATTGCTGTCTAGTCTATTTTTTATATTGCTGTAACTCAGTTGGGAGAGCTGGAAGAACCTGAACCTGGACCATTAAAAACTGCAGATTTGAAAAGGCAAAAATAAGGGAAGAATTATTTCCAGGGAGATAACATGTAGACAAAAATGCTAAGTTTGTGTTTGTAAGTGAATTTTAATAATGGACATGCTTAGCAGAGCTGTGAGAGGTGAAAAATGTATAAATGGGATAAAATGAGAATTCTGCTGAATTCATTTCTACTCTGTTTTTTTTTTTTTTTTTTCTTAGCTTTGGCAGATCGAATTTCTCTGAGATATGCCATGCCTTGGCAGGCCATGATCATCAGTTGTGGCAGTCAAATTTGTAGTGGTTCCATTGTTAGCAGCTCTTGGGTACTCACTGCGGCCCACTGTGTCAGGAATATGTAAGTTGACCTCATGAATCTTCCAGTGTACTATTACCTAGTATCTCCAAATTACTTTGTTGAAGCATTCTTTGAACACATTCACTTCATGTTATGACTGAATCATTCTCTCTTATCCTTCGTATCATCTTTGCTTCAAGCTAAGCAAGCATGCCTCTCTGTTCAGCTGATTGATATCTCTGTCACTTAATGTTTCTGTAATCCTATTCTCTGTGAATCCAGCTTTATTTTCCTTGATGGGAAGTATGAAGTTGGAATATTAGGGCTATGAATACATGGTAAAAGATAATGTGGTAGATTTAAATGACTCCAGTTTTCAAGGGAGTCTATTCTAATTATTCTCTAAATACTCACATAGGAATCCTGAAGACACAGCTGTAATATTGGGTCTGAGGCACCCTGGGGCACCTCTGAGAGTTGTTAAGATCTCTACCATTCTTCTGCATGAGAGATTTCGATTGGTGAGTAGGGCAGCAAGAAACGATCTAGCATTGCTGCTCCTTCAAGAGGTCCAGACTCCCATTCAGATTTTAGCACCGCTAGGTCATCTGAAGAATCTGAACAGCTCAGAATGCTGGCTGTCTGGGCCACGAATTCTTAAGCCAGGTTAGTAGTTAATTTGTTTGTTAGGGCACTGATTTTAAATAAGACATTGGTGGTGGTGGTTTAGTCATTAAGTTGCATCTGATTCTTTGTGACCCCATGGGCTGTAGCCCACCAGGTTCTTCTGTCCATGGAATTCTCCAGGGAAGAATATTGGACCACTGTACAACATTATATTTCTACCTTGTATATACTACCACTGTTCAACAACATAAATTTAGTTTTCATCCAACACTGTATACTTAAAACCTCCATTTGCCCCTTTCCTTCTCCCACTGTCTCTCTTCCTCTGGTAGCCACTCCATGTTCTCTGTATCAACATAATTGTATCTCCTTGCTTTTGCTTGTTCATCAAAAATCATTAGAGACATGCAAAGCAAAACCAAAATTAAGTAATACATGTTAGAATGACTGTCATCAAGAAAACAACAGATAAATGCTGAAGATGCTCTGAAGAAAAGAAAATCCTCTACACTGTGTTGATATTGTAAATTGCCACAGTCACTGTGGAGGTTAGAATGGAGGTTCCTCAGAACACTAAAAGTGGAACTATAATATGAGCCAACAATCCCAATCCTGGTCCATATTTTTGATGATAAAAATTTAAGGAAAAAGCATTTCTTTTTAGACTTAATAACTTTATTAAGATATAACAAACATATAAAAATGGTGCATATTTAATCCATACAATTTCAAGATTTTGAAATTATACATACAACTATGAGGCAGCTTCCCAGTTGTACACTGGTACGGAATACAGCTAGAAAGCATAGTTTGATCCCTGGGTCAGAAAGATCTCCTGGATGAGGAAATGTAACCCAGTCCAGTATTCTTGCCTGAAGAAGCTCAGCGACAGACAATATGGGCAGTAGTCTACAGTCTATGAGGTCACACAGACTCATACATGACTGAGTGACTAAACAACAGCAATACAAATGTGAAACCATTTAATTAAGCTGATAAACATACCCATCATTTCCAAAAGGTGCTTTATACCCTACTTTGTGTGTATGTGATAAGAACATTTGACATGAGAACTACTTTCTTAATAAAAAATTTAGATGCATAATACAATATTTGTAAATTTAGGGGTACTTTTGTACCTAAAGGGATTTTGCAGGTCCCTAGCACTTAATCAGCTTGCTTGAGAGAAACTTCATGACTTTCAAACAACACTCCATTTCTCTGTGCATCCAGACCCTGAAAACCATCATTTTATTTTCCACTTCTACCAGTTTGAATACTTGAGATACCCTGTCGTTGTTCAGTCACTTCTATGAGATAACTTATATAAGTGGAATCAGAGTATTTAATCTTCCAATAACTGGATTATTTCAGTTAGCAAAATGTCCTCCAGCTTCATCCAGTATAACTAAGAAAATTTTCTTTTTTTAAGACTGAATACTTGCCATTGCATATGTATACCTCAGCTTTTTACTTATTTGTATATAGACATTAGAGTTGTTTCATTATCTTGGTTATTGTGAGTAATGTTGCAGTAAACATGGGAGCACAGATACCACTCCGTATGGAAGAACTGTAATCACTATTGTCTCCATTACTCCTCCTTTTAAGACTTTTATCATTTTATATGAAATCAATATTTCATACAATGATGGCTTTATGATGAATCCATAAAATTTTAAAGATGAATGATAATACATGGGAGATATTTCTGTGAACAGTCAAATTTTACAAACAAGATAGAGAAAATATGTAATCAAACAGTTTTGTATCTATAGAACATAGGAAGATATTTTTGTGTCCTTTAATTTGTTCTTTTTAAGACAGAGAAACTGAACTTAAGTTGAAATTTCTGAACTTACAAATAAAATGGTGCTTGTTAACTAACAAAGGTGGCATTTGAAAAATGAGTGAAAAGGTTGAAACATATACATTTGTAGAATAAGTTGCTAATTATGAGAGTGATAAAATAGCTTAGCTTAAAAAATTAGAACTAAAGTAATGATAGAGATTGTGGTCTTCTCTCAAAAGCTGATGCTTCAAGATAAACTATTCCATTGAGGTTTTTTTTCAAACTGTTCTAGGAGAGACAGATGAAAATCCAGAAATATTACAGATGAAGGTGATAGGAGCTTCAAGCTGTGCCCACCTTTACCCTGATATAGGCAGTTCTATTGTGTGCTTCATTACACAAGACAAAGATGCTGACACGAATGTGGTGAGCAGGGTTTCTTCCTTTAAAACTCGAGAGAAACTACAACTTTCCCATGTGTAATCATGTAAACTAAAGCATCCATAAATGATAAAAATAAGAAAGTGAGGTGTTGACCTGTGTTCCAACCTATAGTTAAACAAAATATCTTTAACTTCAGTTCAGTTCAGTTGCTCAGTCGTGTCTGACTCTGCGACCCCATTAATTGCACCACGCCAAGCCTCCCTGTCCATCACCAACTCCAGAGTTCACTCAGACTCACATTGATTGAGTCATTGATGCCATCCAACTATCTGATCCTTTGTCGTCCCCTTTCCCTTCTGCCCCCAATCCCTCCCAGCATCAGAGTCTTTTTCAATGAGTCAACTCTTCGCATGAGGTGGCCAAAGTACTGGAGTCTCAGCTTTAGCATCAGTCCTTCCAAAGAACACCCAGGGCTGAGCTCCTTTGAATTGATGCTTGTATCTTGTAGTGCAAGGAACTCGCAAGAGTCTTCTCCAACACCACAGTTCAAAAAAATCAAATTTTCGGTGCTTTGCTTTCTTCACATCCAACTCTCACATCCATACGTGATCACGGGAAAAACCATAGCCTTGATCACATGGATATTTGTTGGCAAAGTAATGTCTCTGCATTTGAATATACTATCTAGGTTGGTCAAAACTTTTTTCCAAGGAGTAAGCATTCTTTAATTTCATGGCTGCAGTCACCGTCTTCAGTGATTTTGGAGCCCTCCAAAATAAAGTCTGACACTGTTTCCACTGTTTCCCCATCTGTTTCCACTGTTTCCCCATCTATTTCTCATGAAGTGGTGGGACTGGATGCCATGATCTTCATTTTACCAGTGTTGAACTTTAAGACAACTTTTTCACTCTACTCTTTCACTCTCATCAAGAGGCTTTTTAGTTCCTCTTCATTTTCTGCCATAAGGCTGGTGTCATCTGCATATCTGAGGTTATTGATATTTCTCCTGGCAATCTTGATTCCAGCTTGTGCTTCTTCCAGCCCAGTTTTTTTCATGATGTACTTTGTGTATAAGTTAAATAAGCAGGGTGACAATATACAGCCTTGACGTACTCCTTGTCCTATTTGGAACCAGTCCGTTGTTCCATGTCCAGTTCTAACTGTAGCTTCATGACCTGCATACTGGTTTCTCAAGAGGCAGGCCAGGTGGTCTGATATTCCCACTACTTTCAGAATTTTCCAGTTTATTGTGCTCCAAAGTCAAAGGTTTTGGCATAGTCAATAAAGCAGAATTAGATGATTTTTTGTAACCCACTTGCTTTTTTAATGATCCAGTGGATGTTGGCAATTTGATTTCTGGTTCCTCTGCTTTTTCTAAAACCAGCTTAAACATCTGGAAGTTCACAGTTCACGTATTGACGAAGAATGGCTTGAAGAATTTTGACCATTATTTATTAGCATGTGAGATGAGTGCAATTGTGCAGTACTTTGAGTATTATTTGGCATTGCCTTCCTTTGGGGTTGGAATGAAAAGTGACCTTTTCCAGTTCTGTGGCCACTGCTGAGTTTTCCAAATTTGTTGGCATATTAAGGGCAGCACTTTCACAGCATCATCTGTCAGGATTTGAAATAGCTCAACTGGAATTCCATCACCTCCACTAGCTTTGTTCATAGTGATGCTTTCTAAGGCCCACTTGACTTCACATTCCAGGATGTCTGGCTCTAGTTGAGTGATCACACCATCATGATTATCTTGATCATGAAGATCTTTTTTGTGCAGTTCTGTGTTTTCTTGGCACCTCTTCTTAATATCTTCTCTTTCTGTAAAGACCATACCATTTCAGTCCTTTATCAAACCCATCTTTGCATGAAATATTCCCTTGGTATCTCTAATTTTCTTGAAGAGATCTCTCATCTTCCCCATTCTGTTGTTTTCCTCTACATCTTTGCATTGATCCCTGAGGAAGGCTGTCTTATCTCTCGTTGGTATTCTTCGGAACACTGCATCCAGATGCTTATTTCGTTCCTCTTCTCCTTTGCTTTTCACTACTCTTCCTTCACAGCTATTTGTAAGGCCTCCCCAGACAACCATTTTCCTTTTTTGCATTGCTTTTCCATGGGGATGGTCTTGATACCTGTCTTCTATACAATGTCACGAACCTTCGTCCACAGTTCACCAGGGACTGTATCAGATCTAGTCCCTTAAATCTATTTCTCACTTCCATTGTATAATCATAAGGGGTTTGATTAATGTCATACCTGAATGATCTAGTGGTTTTCCCTACTTTCTTCAATTTATGTCCGAATTTGCCATTAAGGAGCACATGATCTTTAACTATAAAAATTATTCACAGACTATGTGACTAACCTCTGGCTTATCTCACATTTTTACTCTTCTCTATCCAATCTTAACAACTGATTTGGTGGTCTCCAAGCAAACTAACATCTTATTTAATTTTTGCACTTTTAATTATAAAATTATTGCTTCTAAAAATCCATCTCATTAAAAAAATATTTTTTTAAAATTTCCATTTACAATGAAATTTTTATGCCCCATATTCAGTGATTTTTACTTGTAGTGTCACCCGTAATATTAATGTGTTTGGTGATAAAGTTTATTTGCCCATATACCTATTTAAAGTCTTGCTATTTCTCTGAAAATGTAGAATGAAGAATCAGAGATGGCGAGTTGAATCTAAATTCTACTTTAATTTCACAGGAACCAGTGAGTCCAGGCAGTGCTGTCATGTGCAGACCAATGTCTAGGAATGGAAGCTGGAGACAGATAGGCCTCACTAGTCTGAAGGCACTGGCTACCATTGTGAGCCCCCACTTCTCATGGATATTATCCACTTCATCAAAGGCAGGACATCCATTAAACCATGCACTCATGCCTTGGATGGAAAAGCCTAAGTCCTCTAGTCTCGTAAAACAGCCAACCACCCTGCCATTTTGTTCAACAATAATTGTTATACTACAAAGGCTTTCATAACTCATTGCAAAAATAAGGCAGGGCTAATCTATTAAAACTATTCATAATAAAAATGTTAAACAACGTTAAAAAAAATTAAGACCCTATGCAACCTAGGAATATATGTCATGAATAAACTAACTTTTAAGATAATTCCTAGCCTTTGCATTGTTTTTAAAAATTAATTGTGTTTTGCTAAATATTGAAACTGTAAGAGGACTCAAGCATGTACCATCAACAAAAACATAAGCACAAAATTTGGAAAATGAAAACTATGAAACAGGAAAAAAAATAGCTTGCTCTTTAAACCAGTAAGTGCAATTCAATTGAAAAATGAAATATAATTCCTGATACCTACATTAAGAAAATAAAGCTTATAAAATAAGGAATTTCATGATAAGGCCACATATTATTCCATGCTATATATATATATATATATATATATATATATATATATATATATATATATATGTTATATTTATATATATATATATAAAACACACATATATACATATATATATATACATACACAGTTTAAAAAATTAAAATGTATTTAAGAAAATTAAACAGTAAGATTCTTTACAACAAAAAGGTGACATTTACAGATTATGTAAAAACCAACTTATTAATGAATATATGCACAGCAAAATACTACGTGATCTGCCCACTTTAAGTACATGGTGTACATGGCTTTATAAAGGGGAAAGGCCTGGTTCTGACAGACCTTGGGCCATGGGCCCCAGGATGATTTGGTTTGCAGGTGCAGTGTGGGGGCCAGACAGAGAGTAGAGGGCATTGGTGTGCTCCTTCCTCAAGGATGGCTGGATTCCCGACACTGCTGTAGCCTTAGACACAAGTTTAGGGATGGACTCTTCAGCATTTGAGCCACAGTGAGCTCAGTGTGTGACCCCAAACCCTCTCCATGGCTTGCAGGTTGGATCTGAGCATCTTTATCCCTGGTTTTCCCTGTCTCTCCTGTGTGGACTCCTGAGAACAGATGGTTGCCTGCTTCTGCTGCTGCTCCTGCTGCTAAGTTGTTTCATTCATGTCAGACTCTGTGTGACCACATAAATGGCAGCCCACCAGGCTCCTCTGTCCACAGGATTTTCTAGGCAAGGATACTAGAATGAGGTTGCCATTTTCTTCTTCAGGTTTCCTGCTGCCCCAGAGGAAATTTCAATCTTGAGGAGGGTTACAGCGTCAAGTTCAGGTTCCTTGTCTTCACCTCGCAACTAGCCCGGCTTTCTCAATCATGGGTCAGACACTTTTGAACTGTTGGTCATGCAAACAGCTTCTGTGGTCACATGCTTTGTGTTGAGTTAAAATTAATATCTGTGTCACTGCTGCCAGAATGCCAAGGTGGGTGTCCCATGGTGAAATGGTTTTGAGGCCCATTTGATTGGTTCAGTGATGGGGTCTAGAGGTCAGGGTGTAGATGTTGGCCCCTTCCTGCCAAGCTATTAGGTATGCGTGGTATCACAAGGCACTGCGCCTGCATATAAAGTAGCAGTAGTTGGTGCACAGTGACTGCAACCTGTGAGCCACCTGCTGTACTTTTGTGTCCAGCCCCTTTGCAGCTGGTGTCCATGGCCAGGGCAATGTGGAAAATGAGATGAGGCCAGAGGAAGGTGGGAATGACCTGGGACCCTGGATGTTCTTAGTTGTGAGGCCATATTTTCAAGGGGAAAGAGCCCTGGGGCCTACCAGCATGGTGGGAGCAGTGGGAACAATGCAGGCCACAAGTGGAATGCCAGGTGAGAAGGCCTGCCTTTTCAGGATGGAGTCTGTGGAGGAAGGTGTGTGCTGAAGGATAGAGAAGTTGTGGGGGGATTGGGCAGGATTTCCAGCTGCTGGTGGAAGACACCATAGATGAAGGGGAGGTGGTGGTGTTTGAGGAGCAGGAGCAGATGTCCTAAGAGGAGCAAGAAGAGAAGCTGGACAAACAGGTCCAGGAACATCAAAGGCCCAGTTTCCTGAGTGACTGGAAGTGGATCTGAATTCTGTGAATAAGAAAGTCTAAAGGCCCTATCCTTCACTGAAAAACAGATCTGTCAGAGGGGGACCTTCCATCTAGAACACAGAAGTGGCATCATCAGAAATGAACTGAGATAAAGCCAATTTCACAAGCAAGCACCACAGAAAGGAAATGATTTTGGCCCAGAAGCCATGGATTCCCCAAATGATGCCACTTTTGTGTTGTAGATGGAGGGTCCACCTCTGACATATCTTTGTTTTAGTGGAGGGTAGGCACTTTGGACTTTCTTATTCACAGGATTCAGATCCATCCGGGCTATTACAAAAGCAGTTTTAACAGATCTGGAAGTTCTGTTACAGAGTCCATTTGTTGGATAATGGGTATTGGCTACAGTCCTGAAAATCTCTTCCTGATATTATGGGTGATGTCCTTGTTATTCTCTTTAACACAAATTAATGCTTGGGCTTTACTTGCAGGATCCAAATCAGAATTTTCATTAGCACCAGGAACTCTTCAGAGAAAATGGTTGTCAGCTAAACAAAGTCTTCTCCAAAACACTGAATGAAAGTGCTCATGCACTTTCTAAGTGCTCATGCTAGTTGTAGCTAAGAGTGTTTGTTTTCCAGAAATAAGCTATTTTTTAGGAGGCTGAGATAAAGCTTAGGGCCTAACTGTTAGAAAGAGAAAACCCTTGTGTTAGTGCATTAATATGCACAGGCTTGGAGCTTATCATACAGTCTGCATTGATGCAATGTGTCTAGTTACTAATAACTTGAAGTCAGGGAATGCCAGGACACTCTTTAGGACAGCTTTGTTCTTGCAGCCTCTTCACCTCAAGCATCTAGAGCCTCGTTGACTTAAAGCAGTCTGTGAACCACCACCAAATGTCAGCCATAATGAGTCACCAAGATGCAGACATGCTTGTCTATATGACCAACTTGAAGGTAAGGCTGGGGACATTGATATTGTGAAAGGAGGTGACTGGGAAGGGGAAGGGGAATAATTTACACTTGAAAACAGGAAAAGACAGCTCTCCTGTAAAGAGGTTTCATTTCCCCCTGCTCCACTCTGTCTTGGCAGGTAGAAGAACTCTGATATCCCATTGATTGCTGTAAGATCACTTTCTTTTGGAATAGCAGGTATTTCCAGGGGGAAGTGATTGTTAAGAAGTATCTCACTTGCAGAATAGGGGCAGAAAGGGGTAAGTTTAACTTGAAATGTGTTTAGGCTCCTCTTCCATACTCCTTTTCCTGCAGATTTACAGAGCATCTTATTTCACTTCAGTTCAATGGTACCAGATATTTCTACAGGAGACATATAGCCACAGGTACCACAACAGGACCATTAACATCTTCAATTACTTCTCTGACCACAACTTGCAGGATTTAACAGGATTGCTGAGGTGTGGTTCCACTGGGCCTCTGCAATATTGATGATTGATGTTTGATGTTTGAGTTCTTGGTGGCCCATGGAAAGGTTTGGAGTCCGGTCAGACCTGTATTGACCTTGCTCCTTTTCCTGGCAGATCATCATTAAGGATCTGTGGACAAATCCTTTATAGTACTATGTGAGGAGGAAGGCTTGAGAGATAAGTGGGTGGAGGACAGGTGAGGAGACCAGGGCCTGGGCACTGACATAGTGTTTCGAGGATTTTTGGTCATTTATTTCACTTGTGAAGAAATTAAGACTCTGTGGAATACAAAGTGACATGAGGGCATCACCATGAAATAGTAAGTGTGGAAAATTGTAGTGAGAAAGAGGTTTGAAGGAGGAAATATCAAGGTAGATGAAGCAGCCTGTTTCCAAAGTCACTCAGATTTAAAACTGTCTCAGCTGCACATCTCTGAACTGTCATTCCAAGGCCAACAATCGTATCTTCAGTCTCTTCTTAAATGCCTCTGCCTTCTCCCCCTCCCCTCTGTTCTTTCCCTCCCTCCTTCTCCTCCTCTGTCTACCCCCCTTCTCCAGTCTGCTTCCCCTATTCTCCCCCTCCTTCTACTCCTTCTCCCATTTTCCCATTCCTTTCCTTTATCCCCTTCCCCTTCCTTTTCCCCCTCCCCCACTTCTCCCTCCTCTCCTGGAGAGCTCTTCCAGGGGCAGAAACTCTGTGTGTTTGGAGTATCAGTCTTACCCAGCATGCTTCTGCAGAGTGGTCTGAGAGCCATCATTCACATTTCAGGGAAAAAGTTCCTGTTTTGAGAGTTTGGGGGCTTATGATCTTCGACCATTATGCTTGCTTTCTTGTTAAAATAGAGTAGACCCTATTGGGCAGATGTTGACTTGCTTGAGCTGTTTTCCTTCATTTTTATTATGTAAAATCTTGAGGGTGGGAAAAACAAAAAAAACACCAATACAGTATTGTAAAGTAATTAGCCTCCAATTAAAAAAATAAATTTATATTAAAAAATACACAAAGATCAGACTTGTTTTTATTAAATGAAATCAGGAGGGGAAAAAAAAAACTCACATGGAAGAGAACTGCTTTATTTAGGAAAAGATTGCTTCTTTTCAGACATAGATTTCATGTATGGCTTAAGCAAGTGAATCAGATGAATTATATGAGATATTTCCTGTTCTGAGACAAGAAAAGAATGTAAACAGTTAAGATTTGTTTTTCCTGAAAGGCATGCAAATGATTTTATTGAAATATGATGTGGAAAAGGCATGCAGATAATGTTGCCCTTTTTTTTTTTTTTTTTTTGGTTTTTGTTGTTAGTGCATTCTTAGGATTCTCCAACTCTGTTGCTTATATTTAGTTATGTTAAGTTATATCTATATGTAGTTTTGTCATGCTTAATAGCATACTATTTCTCATGACGAAAGGGCATCCAGGTGTCCTCTGTAGCTATTAAGACATGCTTAAGAGCTACACTGTTAAGACTCACCAACTCTGTTGCTTATATTTAGTTATGTTAATTTATATTTATATTTAGTTATGTCATGCCAAATAGCATCTATTGCTCATGACAAAAGCCTGTGAGTCTCCTTTCTGTAAAATTGTAACCCACTGTCCATCATTTGCTTCCTTTATGATTATCACACTTAGGTTTTTTTTTTTTTTTTGAATCTCTTTCACATACCACAATTATTTTGAGAATATTGGCCATTGTGAAATATTACAAAGAAGAGTCTTTTATTAATTTATTTATTTTAATTGAAGGATAATTACTTTATAAAATTGTGACTTTTTTCCATTTATTTATTTTACTTTATAATATTGTATCAGTTTTGCCATACATTGACTTGAATCCACCATGGGTTATGTTTTTACCATACATCTGCCAACATGAGTCAGCCATAGGTATATACATGTCCCCCACACCTCATCATTCTGAATCCCGCTCCCACCTCCCTCTAGACCTAGGTTGTTACAGATACTAACTTTTGGTTCCTCACTTCATGCATGTAACTTACACTGGTAATTTATTTAACATATGGTAAGATAGTATTTTTATGACAATTTATTCTAGTAGGAAGATAAGTACTTTACAATATTGGATTTTTTTTTTTTGCCATATATTGGTGAACATGAATCAACCATAGCTATACATGTGTCCCTCTTAATTTTGAACCCTGCTCCCACCTCCTTCCCCACCTAGGTGGTCTCAGAGCACTGACCTTGGGTGCCTTGTCTCATGCATTTAATTCACACTGGTTACTTGTTTTACATATGATAATGTGTATGCTTCAGTGCTATTCTCTCAAATCATCCCACCCTTGCCTTCTCCCATGAAGTCCAAAAGTCTGTTCTTCATGTCTATATCTTATTTACTGCCCTGTTAGTAGGACCATCAGTACCATCTTTCTAAATTCCATACATATACATTAGTATACAGTATTTCTTTCTCTTTATGACTTACTTCTCTCTGTATAATAGGCTCTATGTCCATCCATCTCATTAGAACTGACTCAAATGCATTTCTTTTAGCTGAGTAAGATACCATAGTGTGTATGTACCACAAACTCTGTATCCATTTGTCTGCTGATGGGCATCTAGGTTGCTTCCATGTCTCATCTATTAGAAATTGTGCTACAATGAACATTGTCTTTAAGTATGTGCTTAGAGGAAATTTAAGACATCACAGACTCTCTCTCCTTGGAATTGACTTGAAAAATGAAAACAGCCTTTAATGTTGTCCAGACAGGATAGGTTTCTATGTCTGTTTCTGTTTTCAAAGGAATCCTCTGATTTAGAGAAACTTATGATTTTGAGAAACATCAATTTTTACCTAAAATTGAAAACCTAAGAAGATGCTTCACAAGAAGATCAATGGTCAGCATAGTTCTCATACACAGGAAAGTAACAAATGTATAGAGAGGGAGACTCCAGTAAACCTGGAGTATTACCAAAAGATAAATAAACGGCATCAACTGTGTGCATGTGTATTTTTTGGGCCGGCACTCAAGATAAATATTTCATCTCCATGTGGGCTTCTCAGTTTACTGTGTGGGAATTACCTGTCCATGGACAGCTGTAGAATGGGCTAAATCATACTTTGGGATTGTGTCAGAGGACACAGTTCTTCCTGTGGGGTGGGAGTTGGGGAGGAAGGAGAAATAAGAAAAGGGGCCATTAACAGTGGGTCTATCAATTTTACAAGGGCATGTGTAAGTTCACTTCCATGCGGAAGTTCACGGAAAATACCTGGTAAACAACGGACATAAATCAAAATGGTGGAACTGAATTTTGTTGGATGGTGGTACTCCAAGTATCCTCTCTGTTGGATGTCATCAGACAGTTTAACAGTATAGAACAAAGAAAAAGCATGAACATTCAATTCACTATGAACCAGATAGACTCCTTGAGTATCTGAGTGCATGGTCTTTTGCTAAGACAGTCAGCTTCCTAGATCTAGGGTTCCAGGCAGCATCTTAAAGAATAGGAGGAAAAGGTATATGGAGGGACTGTGGCCTAAGGAGAGAGATGGGTAGGAAGGCAGTGAGGATGTTAGCTTTTGGCAAAAGTGACCAGGTACAAAGATAAATTTCCAAGAAACAGATAAGCAAACAAAGGCAGATTTCATCATATATTTTTGAGCTCATTTGAGCTCCATTCTTTTTTTCCAGGAAATAAGTGTAGGTATAAAATCTCCACGGGCAGAAGAGAGGGGGATGGGGATGCTAAATAGACAAGGTCCAGCCTAACCATCTATATGCTCTGGGTCGCATGATGGCTCAGCGATTAATATCCCTATTTCCAGGAAGGCTTAAACTCTGCTCAAGACCCTTTATTAGTCCAGAAATATAAATATTTTTTCTCATAAACCCTCTCATTAGGGAGTTCTCTTCTTGAATGCCTGGACACAGACTCCTTTCAACAACAAAGGCATTGCCATTCTTCTAGGGCTTTGTCACTATTCTGTGATCTAAGGCCCAAGGAAACACAGGAGCATAAGGAGCTTACCCAGGAACTGGCTAGTCCTTAAAGTTTTCCTTGCCAAGTAGATGACTGCTTCACAGAAACATATCTGTCACTGGACTGGGTAAAGGACAGACTGCCATACATGGAGTAGGGCGGTTCGACATTTGTCCCACAGTGTTCTCCTCTCACCACAGATACAATGGCTCTAACATGGGCATGACTGAGGGTTACATTTCTATCCCACATGGAGTTCTCATTCTACAACCAAGGGTTAAATGTAAAAGCTTATGGGTTTATGGGCATTTCCTGCAAGGTGCTCTGAATTAGATCTGCTGCTCAGTGTCAGCATTTGCATTTGAATATCTACATCCCTCTGCCCCTTTTACAGAGGAGCTTCTGAAGCTCCAGAAGTCAAGGCTTGGTGCTCTCTGGGTACTGTCCTCACAACCAGCCTAGAAACACTGTGGAAACATGTCTTGTCAGTTTCTTAATCTGTAAACTTTCACGAACTCATGGGGCTCCCTCAGGGTGGTAAAAAATATAGAGCAAAAACACAAACTATTCTCTAATAACTCTGCAGTGGGAGGGAAATGGCATATTGAAGCATGGTTTTGGGGACCTTAGACTGAGATCATTTTAGAGACAATACAATATTTAATAAGGTCTTGCAAAGAATTTAAAGACAAAAGTTTGAGGTGGTGTTCCCCGGCACCTAGAATCTCTTGCCCAGTGCTTCCCTACAAAGGGTAGGTTTAGCTCTGCCAATCCTGGAATGAAGAGTGCAGAGGTATGCATGGATCAGGTAGTAAAACTTAATTGTGGATGGTTGACTTGGTTGTCATTCTCTGGAAATTTGGCATGGTTTGTATCCTAGCCTCGTTAGGACTTTCACTTGGGCCCTAAGGTGTAGGTGCTATTAGATTTGACTACACATTTGGACATGTATAAAGGTTTTCTTCCCCTGGATATCAATGCATGTCAGACTCAGCAAATTGCTGAGAAATTTCCAAATATTCTGTCTCAGTCACTCTGAGCTTCATTTATTTCCTTGTCTCTGGACTTGTTCGTGTCTTCCCCTGTTTATAATGAAGATTGTGTGTCTGTGTTGTGTTTGTCCATGAACTATCACTCTGATGTGAGTTGATTTTCTTGCTGTGGATCTGTCTATGTCTTTCTTTCTTTGATGTTGCACCCATGCCTGTGCCTATATGCACAGCTCTGTTGCTGTAGTTGTTTCAGTCTTTGAACTTTCCTGTTCATTATACATGAATTTTGTTGGTCTTATTGACTTTTTTTTTTTTTAAGTCTTGTGTCTTCATGGATTTGCATGTGAATTCGACACTTCTTCATTCTTGGATTGAATGCTTCTACCAATTTTGAGTTGTGACTTCTTTAATGAGTTCTATTGTCTTTATGAACAACAAGAAATGCTTCATTTCAGGTAGAGTTAACAGTGACACACATTTGGAAGCAAGAATACTCATGCATTACAGAAATCTCCAAGGAGGAATAATATTAAGATGATAATAATTATGACTACAGAGGGCAAAGATATTGAGGGAACATATTTGTCAGGAAAATTTCCATCTATCAGGAAAAATTTGGGGTTGATTTTTAGTGTTCTATATATTCTAGTACGGGAATGAAGGGAATTGACTCTTATATTTTCTCTTATTATTGCACTGGTCATTAAAGTGACATTCAGTTCAGTTGACTTCAGTCACTCAGTCTTGTCTGATTCTTTGTAACCAACCTAGACAGCATATTAAAAAGCAGAGATTTTACTTTGCCAACAAAGGTCCATCTAGCCAAGGCTGTTGTTTGTCCAGTAGTCATGTATGGATGTGATATTTGGACTATAACGAAAGATGAGCGTAGAATAATTGATGCTTTTGAATTGTGGTGTTGAATAAAACTCTTGAGAGTCCCTTAGACTGCAAGGAGATCCAATCAGTCCATGCTAAAGGAGATTAGTCCTGGGTGTTCATTGAAGGAACTGATGTTGAAGCTGAAACTCCATTACTTAGGCCACCTGATGTTGGGAGCTGACTCTTGAAAAGAGCCTGATGCTGGGAAATATTGAAGGCAGGAGGAGACGGGGATGACAGAGGATGAGATGGTTGGATGGCATCACCGACACAATGGACGTGGGTTTTTGTGGACTCTGGGAGTTGGTGATGGATAGGAAGGTCTGGTGTGCTGTGGTTCATATGAATGCAGAATTTCTTCATGAGTTTACATAAGCATCAACCAGGCAGATAGGAGCTGGAACTTGTGTTTCTATGAAGAGAAAATTGTTAAAACAATTCTTGTTGTCAGTGGCCTTCTATAGGCCACTGAGAGGGGATTCATGATCAACTAGTAACTTCATTTCTGTTCAGTCACTCAGTCGGGTACGACTCTTTGCATTTCATGGACCACAGCAAGCCAGGCCTCCCTGTCCTTCACTAACTCCTGGAGTTTACTCAGTCTCATGTGCATTGAATCAGTGATGCCATCCAACGATCTCATCCTCTGTCATCCACTTATCTTGCTGCCCTCAATCTTTCCCAATGTCAGGGTCTTTTCAAATGAGTCAGCAGAGAATAGGGCACCAGATGGACTTGTAGGGTTTCTTTGCAGTCCAAGGTACTCAAGAGTCTTCTCCAATACCACAGTTCAAAAACATTAATTTTTCAGCACTCAGCTTTCTTTATAGGTGTGTAGGTTGTCAGAAATGAATGCCTTCCTAATGAGACGACCATATTTTCTTCTACCAACCTTCACATGTAGTCTTCAGTTCAAATGAAAAGCAAGCTTGTCCTTTGGTGGAATCCATGGTCCTTTTAGTTGGGGGTGATATGCTTCATGTGGATAGTCAGCTCTTTCATGTAGCAAATTATACCACCAAATTACCCACTAAGTTCCCATTTACGTTCAGTTAATTCATTGATGGAAAATTTACAAAGGCCAGTATCCAAACTCTAGGTATACAAACACTACAGTATTTCAAAATGGGTTCACTGCATATTTCCTACTTGAAGTATAGAAGATCTTCGTTAAGTCTAGTCTCTTGACAGATATTCCCAGAAGTCCTTTTGAAATCTTTATTTTAACATTTCAGTAAAAATAGTGATTGAGAATTGTATGGAAGAAGTTGTATGGATACCTGAGGGTTTTTGCAAGTGGGAGTTTTGTCTCTACTGTATGTTACAGATTCTTGTTCTGATGCAGTCCTTAAGGAACAGCAAAGTGAGGAATAAATTTGGTGACTAATTTCTCTTTTTGATGACATAATATCTGTTTCAGTTGTACAACACACTGATTTAAAAGCTTTATAGATTATACTCAATTTAAAGTTATTACAAGCATTGGCTATAATTTCTTGCACTGTACTAGATATCTTGTTTTCTTTCTTTGAATACTATACCCCTATTATCACCCTGTTTCCTTCTCTTTTCCCACTAGTAACCACCAGTTTGTTCTCTACATTTGTATATCTGTTCCTGTTTTGTTATATGCATTTGTTTCTTTTATTTTTTAGATTCCACTCATAAGTGATAATTTTTCACCACACTTATGACATAGACACTCTAGTCATACAACATTCAGTCCATCCATTAAATATAGAAATAATATTTAAGTAGAACAGCCTAAAGCTATGACAAATGCATAAAATCAAAGTGAAGTCACACAGTCGTGACCGACTCTTTGCAACCCAGGGACTGCAGCCTACCAGGCTGCTCCATCCATGCCATTTTCCGGGCAAGAATACTGGAACGGGTTGCCATCTCTGTCGCCAAAATGTATATAATCCATTTTCAATTCTGCTAAGGGCAGTGTGAGCTTGGGGGCATTTCCTGCAGTAAACTTATTTCTTCTGGAAATTTAATGTACTTTACAAGTAGCAAACTGGGATATGACTTGATCAGAAACTTTGTGGTTTCCAGGCCAAAACCAGGTATCATTCAGTTTCTCAACTATCCCCAATATCTACATTCTTTCCCTTGGATGTGAGATAAGTAAAAAGCAAAAAGTCAAAGAAAAGGAGTTAGCAGAACTTCCATTTAGTCATATGTGTAATTCACATGATTGTTGTTCAGTCGCTCAGTAGTGTCTAATTTTTTGCCACCCCATGGGTTGCAGCAATCCATGTCTCCCTATCTTTCACCATCTCCAAAGTTTGCCCAAGTTCATATCTATTGCATAGGTGATGCCAAAGTTTGCCCAAGTTCAACCATCTTATCCTCTGGTACCCTATTCTCAGCCTACCCTCAATCTTTCCCTACCTCAGGGAATTTTCCAATAAGTTGGGTCTTTGCGTCAAATATCCAAAATACTGGAGCTTCAGCTTCAGGATCAGTTCTTCCAACAAGTATTCACTGTTGACTTCCATTAATTCACATGGTAACTCACATCTTTTTGTATCCATTTGTCTATTTCAGATTGTGGGATATTTGGGTGATAGTCAAGAATATTGGCCAGGGGTAAGAACAGGTGTGAGAATTTGATGGAAGAACATTTCCAGTTGTTCTTCATGTTTAGCACGTTTGAAGTTTCAGTTCGGTTCAGTTCAGTTGCTCAGTCGTGGCTGACAATTTGCGACCCCATGAATCACAGCACGCTAGGCCTCTCTGTCCAGCACCAACTCCTGGAGTTCACTCAGGCTCACGTCCATCGAGTCAGTGATGTAATCTAGCCATCTCATCCACTGTTGTCCCCTTCTCCTCCTGCCCCCAATTCCTCCCAGCATCAGAGGCTTTTCCAAACAGTCAACTCTTCAGTACAGGCTGAACAATGAATAACAGCAATCTTAGAAAAGGAGGTGACTCCATCATGTGTCAAAGGGCAGCAACTTTATCCCCATTAGCAGTAGATATTAAGAGTCCCTGGGATTTCCAAGTTGTGCTAAATCATGGCAGATTCCATATCTGGAGTCTGTCAAAGAGTGGCAATTTTCCCTCTTGCCAATGTACAAGCTCTTGTAAGCATTATGAGTTCAGCAACTAGGGTTGATTTCAGAATCGGTGGTGCATGAAAGTTGAGTACTTATGTGGAAAAACTATGGCATAGCCAGTTATGTGGTTTCCCTGGAAATATGGTTTATAGAGCCCTTATAAAATAAAAGTAACTCTGGGTTGCCTAAAGGGATGCTGAAGATATCCTATTGTGAGACTGAGACCATTTTGTTGGTGTCAGGGCTGGCAGGGCAATTGCATGGAATGAAGTGGGGCCTCCATGTTCTTGAAGGTATAGAGAAAAAGTTGGATTTGGAATGTAACAGCAATATAAGGTGGCGGGAGAGTTGTTTAACATGGCCTGTTTTAAACGTCCTCTCCTTTCAACATATAAAGAGGTACTGCAGTGCCGGGGCCCTTCCCCAGTGGATCCAGGGTAATTCGAAGGGTAGATGGAGTAGGTGAGGAAAAACTTACTTATTTAGAAGTGTAAAAGTGAGATTAGGAAAGAAATAGTGTAGTAGGAACGTTTAGTGGAGAAAAGAGGCTGAATAACTTTGTTTACATGGGGAACTAATAAAACTTCAGGACAAGAGGTTTGCACCATCTACATTAGGTCACCGGTGCCCATTTGAATAGTGGAGGGTGCCCCGCTTTGGGCTCCCTCTCTTGTGGGTCTTAGGAGCTGGAACAAGTAAGTAGACATGGTGAGCCTCCATGGTCCAGATGGGAATTCAGACTGAAAATAGAGTAAAGAAGACATGGGGGAAACCAGTCTTTCCAGTGACTGGCCCATCCTCTATTGTTAGACAATTGCCTTTGTCAACAAATATGGAAGCTGTGGTGTGTAAGCAGGGGTTTAGTCCTGATGACAGAGGGTCTACGTGGCCTGAGGAATAGGACCAAAGGTGTATCTAAAAGTCAAAAGACTTCTCCAGACAACCCATATAGATGGATACCAAGGGGTTCCAAATGTAGAACACTTTGGTAGAAGCTGACCTCTGCCCTTACACAGCTGTCTGTTTTTGCTTTAAATTTGGGCAGAGGTGATGGATACAATGGATTTGCAGGGTTTGGGTGACCCTTTGAAAATTATTTGACATTTCCTGTCTCAAGCAAGTGACAGTTGTTTAGATCTTGAAGTTTAGATCGGAGGAATATATGGCCTCATACATGTATTCTTGAGAATGAGGTAGGCTATAAATGATCCCTGCTTAGTCCAGTTGCAAGTAAAATGGCCTCAATCCACTAGGTAAGTATGGAGCCAAGGGTGAAGACCATACAGTGTGGGGTTGCTGGGAGCCAGCATGGGAAATCCCACCCATGACAAAGGTCATGTGGAAGAGACCTGACAGGCAAAGGCAAATCAGGACTCGAGGGACTGCCTAGACCTGCTCAAGCATCTACCCCGAAACCAGAGTCTGTCTGTCTTGCTATTTTATTCCTTCCGCCAACTCCTCTGACACCAATGGGGAACTATTCCTGACCGCCTTTCTCGGAAGAAAATCAACTAAGGGCTCTAGTTGATAAGTCCCCTGGGCATAATAGGAGTGCTTCAATTCAAACTCCTCTGATGGCTCTCTAAATTGCCTAATAGGTTTACCCGATTTTTTTCAATTATGCTTATGCTTGTTTACAGCCTCCCAACCGCGAGAGACATGGGAATCTTAAATAAAGCCTTTTGAGGAGTTAAAATTATAATAGTACTGGTGAAGGGTTTCATTGTTGAGCCAATGCTTACTGCCGAGTTTTCATATCTCTTATTTGTTGTATGCCTGAGAGCACATTGATTAATATAGTTGATATATAGAAAAAATAAGTAGTAGCTTTGGCATTAATAACATTAGACCTTGAGGTAATAAATTCTCTCTCTTTGTTGTAACCCAATGTACCCTTTATCTATGGAAGGTGTAACTTTATTTAGTATTTTCTGAGAGTGAGGACAGACTTTAGACTAAAACAAAACAAAACAAAACAAAACTTTTAGAGAAATTAAGTTTTCTGGTTGACTAAACTTTATCAGAAAAATGGATCATAAAATTTTAACAATACTCCTGGCCAGAAGATGGTGTAAATCACATAAGACCTGTGTATACAGATAGGTATGCAGAGAGAAATCCTGGTCTTAATAAGGGTCAGGACTGCTGACCCTGCATGACTCTGCATCTTCCATTATTTTCTACATACCTCTTAAGGTATATAAGCTCTTTTGGAAAATAAAGTTACAGGCCTTGCTTACCGAAGCTTGGTCACCCCATGTCATTTTTCTCTCTTTTTCTCTCTTTCTTTCCTTTTCAAGTTGATCCCCTGGATTGCAGAGGCCCTTTGAGTTCACTTTCCTGCCCGGGCTTCTAAGACCCTCTCGAGAAGGTGCCCAGGGTGGGGCGCCTTCACTACACCAAGAAGGTGCTATGGCCTATGTGAACAGAGCAAGTTCCATGCTGGAGCTTTATTGGCTCTTTGTGTAAACCAAGGAATATCAACCTCTTTCTCTCCTTTATTTTCTTAACTGAAACATCCTTCTCTCCCTCTCCCTCTCCCTCTCCCTCTCCCTTTCCCTCTCCCTCTCACTGACGCCGTCTCCACTGAGGGTATCCCTGGATCCAACCCAGTATATGGTGGCTTTGAGAACTTGGGGAAAATGTTGAAGGAGACATAATATTTCTGGGTTAAATTCTAAAGAGTGAGGAGGATTCACACAACAGTTTGTGGCTCCTTGATCTTGCACAATTTCATAGATCTAATTTCTGTATCAGTCAAGTTTTCCTTATTATTATTATTATTTACTAGCAAGAAAGAAGTGTCATTGGGGGGAGGAAGTACACTCTTGTACACCAGCTGCGAGAGACTTTCTATCATAAGGTTAATTCATCACTCTGCATCTCCAGAGAAAGCGTATTGACTCAGCTACTAATGTAAATGACTTATTTTTCTTCCAGGCAATGCACACAGGCTCTTCACTCAGTTGCAACCCAACTTCAGTTGCCTATGTGAGCCAGAGACTACTTAGGATATCTTGCAAACATTCATCTTCAGAGGAATGTAAATCAGGATTAATTTCTTATAAGCTAAGTATAGGTTTGTGGCCTCATCAGATGGGATGAAATTAAAACCTTTTTTTTTTTTTTTTCCCTGAAAGATCCCAGGAAAATAAAGTCTGTCACTATTCCCTTTGATTCCCCGTCTATCTGTCATGAAGTTTTGGAACTTCATGCCATGATCTTAGTTTTATGAATGTTGAGTTTTAAGTCATTTTTCTCACTCTTCTCTTTCACTTTCATCCAGAGGTTCTTTTATTTCTCTTTGCTTTATGCCACTAGAGTGGTGTCATCTGCATATCTCAGGTTATTGATATTTCTCCCAGCAATCTTAATTCCAGCTTGTGCTTCATCCAGCCCACCATTTCTTATGATGTTCTCTGCATATAACTTAAATGAGCAGAGTGACAGTATGCATCCTTATGTATTTCTTTCCCAATTTTCAGCCAATTTATTGTTCCACGTCCAGTTATAACTGCTTCTTCTGGAATTGCATACAGCTTTTTCAGGAGAGGTAAGATGGTCTAGTATTCCCATCTTTTTAAGAATTATTCACATTTTTTTTGTGAAACTGTAATATAAACTACCTTGTATATCACATATGAAAATCTGTCAATATTTCCTGAAATAAGTATTGAATACTATGTATATCACATACGAAAAACTGGGTTCCAACTTCCCCACATGAAATCTGTGCTTCTGTACATTTCAGATATCAAAATCTGTCCACTGATTTTTCTACACAAAATATACAATTCTGGGACTTCCCGAGTGGTCAGTGGTTGTAAATCCACCTTGCAGTGCAAAGTGATGCTGGTTTGATCCCTGGTTGGGAAATTAAGATCCCACCTGCCACAGAGCAAAGAAGACTGTGTGCTCCAGAGTCCACATGTCACTATAAGAGCACATGCATGCTACAACTACTGAAGCCCATGTACTCAGGAACCCACGTACCACAACTAGAAAATCCATGTTCCAAACAAAAGATCATGCATATTGCAATACAGATCCTGAGTGCTGCAACTAGAATCTGCGGCAACCTAATACATAAATAAATATTAAAATTATGGAATTATGTATATGTCACATATGAAAATCAGGATGACTATTTTCCTCATTTAAATATAGAATTCCCTATACATTACATATAGATGTGAGGGTTGGACTACAAAGAAAACTGAGTGTTGAAAAACTGATCCTTTTGTGCTGTGTTGGAGAAGACTCTTTAGGGTCTCTTGGACAGCAAGGAGATCCAATCAATCCATCCTAAAGGAAACCAGTCCTGAATGTTCCTTGGAAGGACTGATGTTGAAGCTGCAGCTCCAATACTGTGGCCACCTGATGCGAAGAGCTGACTCATTTGAAAAAACCCTGATGCTGGGAAAGATTGAAGGCAGGAGGAGAAGGGGATTACAGAGTATGAGATGATTGCATGTCTTCACCAACTCAATGGACATGGGATGGGTAGACTTCGCCTGTTGGTGATGGATAGGGAGGCCTGATGTGCTGCAGTTCATGGGGTTGCAAAGAGTTGGACATGACTGAGTAACTGAACTGAACTGATACTTTGCATGTGAAAGTCTCAATGCTAATTTTACTCCATGAAATTTTGATTTTTTTGTATTTCACTTTATAAAATCTGAATGGTGATTTCCTTACATTAAATAAGGAATTTCCTATATTTCACATATGAAAATCTTGGTGGTTTTTCGTTTTTTTGACAAAAATATGGAGTTATCTCTATTTCACAAGTAAATGAAAATCTGGAAACCACTCTTTCTTCATGAAATATGGAATTGTTTGTATTTCTCATACACACACACACACACACATATATATATATATATATATATATATATATATATATATATATAGCCGGTGTATATTCTAATATGAAATTACAATATGAAATATGTAATTCTATACATTACATGTATCAAAATCAAGGGGCTAATTCTCCTTCATGAATGTTGGACTTCTGTACATTTCAAAGGTGAAGATAAGAATGGAGATTTTCCTACAAGAAGCAAGGAAATCTCTGTATTTCATATGAACCACTGGGCACAGAAATTTCTACATGAAAGACAGTTGCTTCTTTATTTCAAATAAGGCCATTAGGTGAGATTTTCACATTTGAAATATTGACTATGCCTATTTCACATCTGAGAATATAGGAACAAATTCTCCAACACGAAATATGGAATTCTCTCTTTTTCACATATGAACATCTGATAGTAGATATTCCATGACTTATGTGTGAAAGTGGTTCCATTGTGTCTGAATTTTTTGTGACCTATGCTGAATTCTCCAGGACAGAATACTGGAGTGGCTAGTCATTCCCTTTTCCAGGGAATCTTCCCAGCCCAAAGATCCAACCCAGGTCTCCCACATTAGAAGATCCTTTATTGTCTGAACCACCATGAAAGCCCATTGTGTTGGTGTGCCCTCTTTCAGGGAGTTGTCCCAATCCAAGGATTGAACCCAGGTATCCTGCATTACTGACAGAAAATGATCTTAGCCATGAGGGAAGCCCAAGAACACAGAAATGGAAGCCTGTCCCTTTCCCAGTTATCTTCCTGACCCAGGAATCAAAATAATGTATCCTACATTGAAGGCTTATTCCTTATCAGCTGAGCTACCAGGGAAGCACATATGAGTTATAGAATCCCCTGTATATCTGGGAGCATATTTTTCTAAGTGAAATATGGTAATCTCTGTATTTCATATGTGAAAATTTGTGGACAGATTTTGCTTCATAAATGTGGAATTTTCCATATTTCCCAACGAAAATCTAGCTGCAGATTTTTACACATGAAAGATGAAGCTCTTTTTATTACAAACAAAAAATTCCCGATCAGAATTTTAACTGATGAAATACTGAATTCTCTATTTCATATGTGACATTGGGGGCTGCTTTTCCTACATGAAATATACAATACTTTATATTTCACATGTAAACAAATAGAATCCTTTATAAATCTGGCTTTAGATTTCTCCTAAATGTAATATAGAATTATCTGTATCTCACTTAAGAGAATCTAAGTGACAGTTTTAATAATAAATATGGAATTATCTGTATTTAACCTATCAGTTGTGTGCAGATTTTCTTAAAGATTGTATAGAATCCTCTATATTTATATATGAAAATCTGGAGCTGATTTTGCTATATGAAAGGAGGAATTCGAATTCACATAGGTATATCTAGGTACTGATATTCTCATGCTAAATTTAAAAATTTACTATATTTTAATTGAAAAAATTCACATATATTTTCCTAAATGAAATCTGGCTATTCTATTTTCACTTATAAATATGCAAAATGAATTTCTCAAAGGCTTCTTGTGAAAATCTGGGTGAATTTTACATAGATAAGTATGACACTTTCTATATTTTTAATACAATAATGTAAGAATACATATTCACTAAAGAAATATAGATTTTAATTTATATATAAAAATATGAACTGACACTGCTATATATATATAATTTAAAATTTTCGCTAATTTTCAATAAAAATAGGACACATATATAAATAGGTTAAATAAACTTTTTGAAAATTTTATGTGAAAATATGATTTCAAATTTTTAAACGTAAAATATGGTGCTTCCTCTATTTTGTAAATGAAAATCTTCAAATGCAGATGTTCCTAAATGAAATACAGTTAAGCTCTTCCTTTCATAGTTTAAAACCTTGGTGGTGATTTTCCTACCTGAAATTGGGGCAGCGGTGAGGAGATATCCTTCATCCAAGGTAAGGAGCAATGGCTACGCTTTGCTGGAGCAACCATGAAGAGATACCCCACGTCCAAGGTAACAGAAACTCAAGTAAGATGGTAGGTATTGCAAGAGGGCATCAGAGGACAGACACACTGAAACCATAATCACAGAAAACTAGTCAATCTAATCACATGGACCACAGCCTTGTCTAACTCAATGAAACTAAGGCATGCCATGTGGCGCCACTCAAGACAGGCAGGTCATGGTGGAGAGCTCTGACAGAATGTGTTCCACTGGAGAAGGGAATGGCAAGCCACTTCAGTATTCTTGCCTTGTGAACCCCATGAACAGTATGAAAACGCAAAATGATAGGAAACTGAGAGAGGAATTCCCCAGATTGGTAGGTGCCCAATATGCTACTGGAGATCAGTGGATAAATAACTCCAGAAAGAATAAAAGAATGGAGCCAAAGTGAAATCAGTACTCAGCTGTGGATATGACTGGTGACATAAGCAAGGACTGATGCTGTAAAGAACAATATTGCATAGGAACCTGGAATGTTAGATCCATGAATCAAGGCAAGATGGAGTGGTCAAACAGGAGATGGCAAGAGTGAACGTCAACATTCTAGGAATCAGCAAACTAAAATGGACTTGAAAGGGTGAATTTAACTCAGATGACCATTTTATCTACTATTCTGGGCAGGATCCCTTAGAAGAAATGAAGTAGCCATCATGGTCAACAAAAGAGTCTGAAATGCAGTACTTCGATGCAATCTCAAAAATGACAGAAAGATCTCTGTTCATTTCCACGGCAAACCATTCAATATCACAGTTATCCAAGCCTATGCCACAGCCAGTAATGCTGAAGAAGCTGAAGTTGAACGGTGCTATGAAGACCTACAAAAAGTTTTAGAACTAACATCCTAAAAAGATGTCCTTTTCATTATAAGGGACTGGAATGCAAAAGAAGGAAGTCAAGAAACACCTGGAGTAACAGGCAAATTTGGCCTTGGAATATAGAATGGAACAGGGCAAAGGCTAATAGTTTGCCAAGAGAATGCACTGGTCATAGCAAATACCCTCTTCCAACACAACAGAAAACTCTACACATGAACATCACCAGAGAGTCAACATCAAAATCAGATTAATTATAATCTGCAGCCAAAGATAGAATCAGGTAAAACAAGACTGGGAGCTGATTGTGGCTCAGACCATGAAGCTTTATTGCCAAATTCAGACTTAAATTGAAGAAAGTAGGGGAAACCACTAGACAATTCACATATGACCTAAATCAAACCCCTTATGATTATACAGTGGAAGTGAGATGTAAGGGACTAGATCAGATAGACAGAGTGCCCGATGAACTATGGACAGAGGTTGGTGGCATTGTACAGGAGATAGGGATCAAGACCATCCCCATGGAAAAGAAATGCAATAAAGCAAAATGGTTGTCTGTGGAGACCTTAAAAATAGCTGTGAAAAGAAGAGAAGCAAAAGCAAGGGAGAAAAGGAAAAATATAAGCAACTCAATGCAGAGTTCCAAAGAATAGCAAGAAGAGATAAGAAAGCCGTCTTCAGCTATCAGTGAAAGGAAATAGAGGAAAACAACAGACTGGGAAGGACTAGAGCGCTCTTCAAGAAAATTCGAGATACCAAGGGAACATTTCATGCAAAGATGGGCTCGATAAAGGACAGAAATCGTATGGACCTAAAGAAGCAGAAGATATTAAGAAGACGGGGCAAGAATACACAGAAAAAATGTACAAAAAAAGGTTTTCACGAACAAGATAATCACGATGCTCTGATCACTCACCTAGAGCCAGACATCTTGGAATGTGAAGTCAAGCAGGCTTTAGAAAGCCTCATTATGAACACTAGTGGAGTGATGGAATTCCAATTGAGCTATTTCAAATCCTGACAGATGATGTTGTGAAAGTGCCTCACTCAGCATGCCAACAAATTTGGAAAACTCAGCAGTGGCCACAGGACTGGAAAAGGTCAGTTTTCATTCCAATCACAAAGGCAGTGCCAAAGAATGCTCAAACTACTGCACAATTGCACTCATCTCACACACTAGTAAAGTAATGCTTAAAATTCTCCAAGCTAGGCTTCAGCAATATGTGAAATTCTAGATGTCCAAGCTGGTTTCAGGAAAGGCAGAGGAACCAGAGATCAAATTGCCAACATCCGCTGGATCATGGATAAAGCAAGAGAGTTCCAGAAAAACATCTATTTCTGCTTTATTGACTATGCCAAACCCTTTGACATTGCAAAGCACAGTAATCTGTGGAAAATTCTGAAAGACATGGGAATACCAGACCACCAGACCTCCCTCTTGAGAAACGTATATGCAGGTCAGGAAGCAACAGATAGAACTGGACAAGAAGTGGGGCGGGGGGAGTCCTGAGATGGTGAAGGAATAGGATTGGGAGACTACTTTCTCCCTCACAAATTCATCAAAAGAGCATTTCAATGCTGAGTAAATTCCACAAAACAACTTCTGAATGTTGGCAGAGGACATAAGTCACCCAAAAAAAGCAGATCATTGTCTTCAAAAACGGGTAGGAAAAAATATAAAAGATGAAAAAGGAGACAAAGGAGATATGGAGGGGGCTCTGTCCTAGGAAAATAATCTTATGAAGAGAGGTTTCCAAACACCAGGAAACACTCTCACTGTTGAGTCTATGGAAGAGGCTTACCATAGAGGGCAACATAGCATAAAGGAAAATAAATAAATAAATAAATACAACCAACAGATTATGTGCCCAACAGTGACTCCCCCAGTGGAGAGCAGTGCAGATGCCTGCATCCACCACTAGCAAGTTGGGGCTGGGCAGGGAGGCGTGGGAGGCACAGGCTGCAGTGTTTTGTAAGATTCTGGCCAGAATGCCCCATGCATAACCAGAGCAGACTAACTTGGGCTAGCAAACCAGACTGTGGGATAGCTACAACGTGAAAAACTTAAACATAAGACACCACCAGGACCGTGCACAGAACAAAAGATGGAACAGAAATAGCTGGCTGCAGACCATCCACCTCCAGTGACAGGCAGCCAGAACCATAAGGGTTGGAAGGGGGCAATCACAGCCTACGAGAGACATTACCTACCAAAGTGCAAGCAGGCTTCTTTGCTAAGACTTCTAGGGGTTTGACAGTCACCAGCCACCAGAGACGGGATGCCAGCGATACCCCCAGAAAACTGAGCAGCAGAGATGGGAAAAGTGATAAGTCACAGTGACTATGCTTGCCAAACACCTGAACTACTCAGACCTGGGAAGGGCACAAAATGCAGTCCCAACTGAATCTGCCCCTCAGATGGTTCCCAGAGGAGCAAAGTAGAGCCTGAACGGTGTGTGTCGTGAGCAGGGGCAGGACCAGCGGGGCTGGGACACTACAAACACACGCCAGTGTAACTTGTTTGTAGCATCCCTCCCTACTCACAACGCAACTGAACAAATGAGCCTTAAAAACAAAACAAAACAAAACAAAACAAAAAAGTGGCCACCACCACCCCCTCGGTGACAGGGTGGACATCAGACACTGAAGAGAACAGTAAACAGAAGAAGCTAAACAGAGGAAACCGCCTTGGAAATGACCCCACACTGCCGACAACACCAGAGAAAGGGCCAGATATATCTTTACTATTTTTATGATCAGTTTTGGTGTTGTCATTGGTATTGTGTGATTGTTTTTTCCTTTTCTTTTCTTTTCCTCTTCTTTTTTTCTAACCGTTTAAAATTTTTAAGTCCTCTATTTCTCCTTTAATTTTTATTTTTATAACCTACTATTACTTTTCAAAAAAGACCATATTTTTTAATCGATTTACTTTTTTCTTTTCTTTTCTTTTTAAAATTTTTATTATCACTTTATTTTAATTTACAATACTGTATTGGTTTTGCCATACATTGGCATGAATCTCCTCTTTTGACCCTACCTCATCGTATTACAGTCACCTTTAACTACCCCCCTCCCTCTTCTCTTTTCTTCTCCATGTAACTCAGTGAATCTCTCAGGGTGTCCCTCAATGTGGAGAAACTTTTCATCTTTAACCTAGATGTTTTATCACCAGTGCTGTATAGATAGAGAAGTCTTGAGGCTACTGAAAGGATAAGAAAGACTGTATTTTTAAAGCAAACACTGTATATACTCTTTTGTGGTTGTTGTTGTGTTTTTTAAATAATTCTTGTGGTGTTTTTTTTTTTTTTTTTCTTTCTTCCCCTTCTCCTTTTTCTATTCTTTAATATTGTATCTTTGAATATCCAACCTCTACTCTAGATTTTTAATCTTTGCCTTTTGGTATTTGTTGTCAACTTTGTATATTTAAAAACCCAATCTTCCTTACACAGTTTTACCTGAGAGTAAGATTACAGGCTTGACCATTCTCTCCTCCTTTGGACTCTCCTTTTTATCCACCAGGTTGTCTGTTTCCTCTCTCTCCCTTCTCTTCTCTACCTAACTCCGTGAACCTCTGTGTGTTCCAGATGGTGGAGAACACTTAGGGAACTGGTTACTGGCTGGATTTGTCTCTCTCCTTTTCATTTCCCTCTTTTATCCTCCTGGCCACCTCTGTCTACTTCCTCCCTCTCCTCTTCCCTGTATAACTCTGTGAACACCTCTGAGCTGTCCAGATTGAGGAGTTCACATAAGGAGGTGACTACTGACCAGCTTGCTCTCTCCTCTTTTGATCCCACCTCATTTCATTCCAGTCACCTCTACCTACTCGCTCCCTCTTCTCTTCTCTATGTAACTCAATGAACCTCTCTGGGTGTCCCTCAATGTGGATAAACTTTTAAACTTTAACCTAGATGTTTTATCATCGGTGCTGTATAGATGGAGAAGACTTGAGGCTACTGTAAAAATTAAACTGAAAACCAGAAGAAGGAAGCTTAAGTCCAAATCTTGAGACATCAGAGAACTCCAGAATCCAGGAAAGATTAATCGATAGGAACTCATCAAATGCCTCCATAGGTACACTGAAACCAAGCACCACCCTAGGGCCAACAAGTTCCAGACCAAGATATACCATGCAAATTCTTCAGCAACACAGGAACACATCCTTTAGCTTCAATATACAGGAAGCTCAAGTTACTCCAAAACCATTGACGTCTCATAACGTATTACTGGTCACTTCATGGCACTCCAGAGAGAATTAATCCAGCCTCACCCACCAGAACCCCACACAAAGCCTCCGTAACCAAGAAACCTTGAGAAGACACTGATACAACCCCACCCACAGAGAGGAAACTCCACAATAAAGAGAAAACCACAAACTGCCAGAAAACAGAAAGGCCACACCAAATGCACATATATAACCAAGATGAAGAGACAGAAGAATACCCAGCAGGTAAAGGAACAGGAGAAATGCCCACCAAACCAAACAAAAGAGGAAGAGATAGGGAATCTATCTGAGAAAGAATTCCGAATATTGATAGTGAAAATGATCCAAAATCTTGAAATCAGAATGGAATAACAGATAAATAGCTTGGAGACAAGGACTGAGAAGATGCAAGAAAGCTTTAACAAGGAACTATAAGAAACAAAAAAGAGTCAATATATAATGAATAATGCAATAAATGATATCAGAAACACTCTGGAGGAAACAAATAGTAGAATAATGGAGGAAGAAGATAGGATTAGTGAAATAGAAAATAGAATGGTAGAAATAAGTGAATCAGAGAGGAAACAAGAAAAATGAATTAAGAGAAGTGAGGACAATCTCAGAGACCTCCAGGACAATATGAAACACTCCAACATTCGAATTATAGGAGTCCCAGAAGAAGACAAAAAGAAAGACCATGAGAAAATACTTGAGGAGATAATAGTTCAAAACTTCCCTAAAGTGGGGAAGGAAATAATCACCTAACTCCAAGAAACCCAGAGAGTTCCATGTAGGGTAAATCCAAGGAAAAACACCCCAAGACACATATTTATCAAATTAACAAAGATCAAACACGAAGAACAAATATTAAAAGAAGCAAGCGAAAAACAACAAATAACACACAAGGGGATTCCCATAAGGATAACAGCTGATCTTTCAATAGAAACTCTTCAGGCCAGGAGGGAATCGCAAGACATACTTAAAGTGATGAAAGACAATAACCTACAGCCCAGATTACTGTACCCAGCAAGGATCTCATTCAAATATGAAGGAGAAATCAAAAACTTTACAGACAAGCAAAAGCTGAGAGAATTCAGCACCACCAAACCAGCTCTCCAACAAATTCTAAAGGATATTCTCTAGACAGGAAACATGAAAAGGGTGTATAAACCCTAACAAAAAACAATAAAGTAAATGGTAACGGGATCATACTTATCAATAATTACCTTAAACGTAAATGGGTTGAATGCCCCAACCAAAAGACAAAGACTGGCCGAATGGATACAAAAGCAAGACCCCTCTATATGCTGCTTCCAAGAGACCCACCTCAAAACCAGGGACACATACAGACTGAAAGTGAAGGGCTGGAAAAAGATATACCACGCAAATAGAGACCAAAAGAAGCAGGAGTAACAATACTCATATCCAATAAAATAGACTTTAAAACAAAGGCTGAAAAGAGACAAAGAAGGCCACTACATAATGATCAAAGGATCAATCCAAGAAGAAGATATAACAGTTATAAATATATATGCACCCAACATAGGAGCACCGCAATATGTAAGACAAATGCTAACAAGTATGAACGGGGAAATTAACAATAGCACAATAATAGCGGGAGACTTTAATACCCCACTCACGCCTATGGACAGATCAACTAAACAGAAAATTAATGAAGAAACACAACTTTAAATGATACATTAGACCAGTTAGACCTAATTGATATCTATAGGACATTTCACTCCAAAACAATGAATTTCACCTTTTTCTCAAGTGATCACGGAACCTTCTCCAGGATAGATCACATCCTGGGTCATAAATCTAACCTTGATAAATTAAAAAAAAATCAAAATCATTCCAAGCATCTTTTCTGACCATAACGCATTAAGATTAGATCTCAATTACAGAAGAAAAACTATTAAAACTTCCAACATATGGAGGTTGAACAACACACTCCTGAATAACCAACAAATCACAGAAGAAATCAAGAAATAAATCAAAAAATGCATAGAAACTAATGAAAATGAAAACACAACAACCCAAAACCTGTGGAACATTATAAAAGCAGTGCTAAGAAGAGAGTTCATAGTAATACAGGCATACCTCAAGAGACAAGAAAAAAGTCAAACAAATAACCTAACTCTACAAATAAAGCAACTAGAAAAGGAAGAAATGGAGAGCCCCAGAGTTAGTAGAAGGAAAGAAATCTTAAAAATTAGGGCAGAAATAAATGCAAAAGAAACTAAAGAGACCATAGCAAAAATCAACAAAGCAAAAGCTGGTTCTTTGAAAGGATAAATAAAATTGACAAACCATTAGCCAGACTCTTCAAGAAGCAAAGAGAGAAAAATCAAATCAATAAAATTAGAAATGAAACTGGAGAGATCACAACAGACAACACAGAAATACAAAGGATCATAAGAGACTACTATCAGCAGTTGTATGCCAATAAAATGGACAACGTGGAAGAAATGGACAAACTCTTAGAAAAGTACAATTTTCCAAAACTGAACCAGGAAGAAATAGAAAATCTTAACAGACACATCACAAGCACAGAAATTGAAACTGTAATCAGAAATCTTCCAGCAAACAAAAACCCAGGTCCAGACGGCTTCAAGGCTGAATTCTACCAAAAATTTTGAGAAGAGCTAACACCTATCCTCCTCAAACTCTTCCAGAAAATTGCAGAGGAAGGTAAACTTCCAAACTCATTTTATGAGGCCACCATCACCCTAATACCAAAACCTGACAAAGATGTCACACAAAAAGAAAACTACAGGCCAATATCACTGATGAACATAGATGCAAAAATCCTCAACAAAATTCTAGCAATCAGAATCCAACAACACATTAAAAAGATCATACACCATGACCAAGTGGGCTTTATCCCAGGGATGCAAGGATTCTTCAATATCCACAAATCAATCAATGTAATTCACCACATTAACAAATTGAAAAATAAAAACCATATGATTATCTCAATAGATGCAGAGAAGGCCTTTGACAAAATTCAACATCCATTTATGATAAAAAAAACTCTCCAGAAAGCAGGAATAGAAGGAACATAACTCAACATAATAAAAGCTATCTATGACAAACCCACAGCAAACATTATCCTCAATGGTGAAAAATTGAAAGCATTTCCCCTAAAGTCAGGAACAAGACAAGGGTGTCCACTTTCACCGCTACTATTCAACATAGTTCTGGAAGTTTTGGCCACAGCAAGCAGAACAGAAAAAGAAATAAAAGGACTCCAAATTGGAAAAGAAGAAGTAAAACTCTCACTGTTTGCAGATGACATGATCCTCTACATGGAAAACCCTAAAGACTCCACCAGAAAATTACTAGTGCTAATCAATGAATATAGTAAAGTTGCAGGATAAAAAGTCAACACCCAGAAATCCCTTACATTCCTATACACAAATAATGAGAAAGTAGAAAAAGAAATTAAGGAAACAATTCCATTCACCAGTGCAACGAAAAGAATAAAATACTTAGGAATATATCTACCTAAAGAAACTAAAGACATATATATATATATAAAACTATAAAACACTGATGAAAGAAATCAAAGAGGACACTAATAGATGGAGAAATATATCATGTTCATGGATCGGAAGAATCAATGTAGTGAACATGAGTATACTACCCAAAGCAATTTACAAATTCAATGCAATCCCTGTCAAGCTATCAGCCACATATTTCACAGAACTAGAACAAATAATTTCAAGATTTGTATGGAAATACAAAAACCTCGAATAGCCAAAGCAATCTTGAGAAAAAAGGATGGAACTGGAGGAATCAACTTATCTGACTTCAGGCTCTACTACAAAGCCACAGTCATCAAGACAGTATGGTACTGGCACAAAGACAGACATATAGATCAATGGAACAAAATAGAAAGCCCAGAGATAAATCCACACACATATGGACACCTTATCTTTGACAAAGGAGGCAAGAATATACAATGGAGTAAAGACAATCTCTTTAACAAGTGGTGCTGGGAAAACTGGTCAACCACTTGTAAAAGAATGAAGCTAGATCACTTCCTAACACCGCACATGAAAATAAACTCAAAATGGATTAAAGATCTAAATGTAAGATCAGAAACTATAAAACTCCTAGAGGAGAACATAGGCAAAACACTCTCAGACATAAATCACAGCAGGATCCTCTATGATCCACCTCCCAGAATTCTGGAAACAAAGGCAAAAATAAACAAATGGGATCTAATTAAAATTAAATGCTTCTGCACAACAAAAGGAAAATATAAGCAAGGTGAAAAGACAGCCTTCTGAATGGGAGAAAATAATAGCAAATGAAACAACTGACAAACAACTAATCTCAAATATATGCAAGCAACTTATTCAACTCAATTCCAGAAAAATAAATGACCCAATCAAAAAATGGGCCAAAGAACTAAATAGATATCTCTCCAAAGAAGACATATGGATGGCTAACAAACACATGAAAAGATGCTCAGCATCACTCATTATTAGAGAAATGCAAATCAAGACCACAGTGAGGTACCACTTCACACCAGTCAGAATGGCTGTGATCCAAGAATCTGCAAGCGATAAATGCTGGAGAGGGTATGGAGAAAAGGGAACCCTCCTACACTGTTGGTGGGAATGCAAACTTATGCAACCACTATGAAAAATACTGTGGAGATTCCTTAAAATTTGCAAATAGAACTACCTTATGACTCACCAATCCCACTTCTGGGCATACATACCGAGGAAACCAGAATTGAAAGAGACACATGTACCCCAATGTTCATCGCAGCACTGTTTATAATAGCCAGGACATGGAAACTACCTAGATGTCCATCAGCAGATGAATGGATAAGAAAGCTGTGGTACATATACACAATGGAGTATTACTCAGCCATTAAAAAGAATACATTTGAGTCAGTTCTGATGAGATGGATAAAACTGGAGCCGATAATACAGAGTGAAGTAAGCTAGAAAGAAAAACACCTATACAGTATACTAACACATATATATGGAATTTAGAAAGATGGCAATGATGACCCTGTATGCAAGAAAGCAAAAAAGACACAGATGTGTATAGCGGACTTCTGGATTCAGAGGGAGAGGGAGAGCGTGGGATGATTTAGGAGAATGGCATTGAAGCATGTATAATATCATGTAAGAATCAAATCACCAGTCTATATCCAATGCAGGATACAGCATGCTTGGAGCTGGTGCATGGGGATGACCCAGAGGGATGTGTGGTGTGGAGGGTGGGAGGGGGTTTCATGTTTGGAATCGCATGTACACCTGTGGTGGATTCATGTCAATGTATGGCAAAACAGATACAGTATTGTAAAGCAAAATAAAGTAAAAATAAAAACTAAAAAACAAAACAAAACAAAAACTAATTATGCCATATTTCAAGGACCAAAAAAAATTTAAAATAAAAATAAAAATATAGAGTAGAGATTGGAATTTCAAAAATGAAATATTAAAGAAAGGGAGAAGGAAAAAAGTCACAATAATTATTTAAATATATATATATATATGAAGTTTGCTTTAAAATAGGATTTTTTAAGTAATAGTAAGTTACAAAAATAAAAATTAGAGAAGTAACAGATTACTTAATTTTTTTTAAAAAAAAGAATGATCATAAAAATAGTCATTGTATATCTAGAAGTTTCCCTGGTGTTGTTGTTGAGACTGTGGGGTCAGTTTTGTTTTTCGATATTTCCTTGGTCTGGCTTATACTTCTCAAGATCTATAGGCCCCTTCCTATATATTCTGTACTAATGACAGGGTTTTAATCTATTGCACATGTCATTTCCAAGGAGGTTTACTTTGTTTTAGCTTGTTCTGTTTGTTGGTCTCTTCAGTGTCTAGTTTCCTCCCTGACACAAAGGGGGCACTAATGGACATTATTTTAGGCTTACTTTTTCAGTTGTACTGTGGGAAGAGAGGGACGCTGCAAACAACACTGGCGTATGCTTGCAGTGTCTCAGCAACACTGGGCCTACCCAAGCTCATGGGCCCTCCCTGCCCACACTGCTCAGGCTCTAGGTCGCTCCACTGGGAACCATCCGAGGCCGGCCCTGGGCTGCATGCAACTCCCAGGTCTAAGCCACTCAGGTTCAGGCACTCAGGCAGTCCTCAGAGGCACAGACTCCATTGGGCCTGTGTTTTGTGCCATTCCCAGGTCCGAGCAGCTCATGTGATGAGGTACTTGATGAGTGCGCTCACTGTAACTTATCACTTCCCCCTGTCACTGCCATTAGGGTGTACAACTGGTGCACCTTCTCAGGCAGATGTTGACTCTCCAAAACCCCAAGAAGTCTTAGTTGCCGAAGAAGCTTGCTTGAAGTTTGGTAGATATTGTCTCTCTGGGGCTACAGTTGCCCCTTTCTGGCTCTGGCTGCCTGTCATCTGAAGGGGACGGTCTGCAACTGGCTGGTTCTGTTCAGTTCATTGTTCTGTGTGCAGTCCTGGCAGTGTCTTAGGTTAGGGCTTTTCACGTGTTAGCTATTCCACAGACTGGTTTACTAACCCAAGTTAGGTCCCTCAGATTGCCCTTGGGGCATTCAGACCCAGTCCTTACTGTAAGCAATGAACCTCTGCCTCCCTGCCCAGCCCCCACTTTCTAGTGGCGGATGCAGGCATCTGCGCTGCTTCTCCACTGGGGGAGTTACCGTTGGGCTCATAATCTATGGGTTTTAATTTTTTATTTATTTTTCCTCCCTGTTATGTTGCCGTCTGTGCTTCCAAGGCTCACCACAGAGTCAGCAGTAAGAGTGTTTCCTGGTGTTGGGAAACTTTTCTCTTTTTAAGACTCCCTTCCTGGGACAGATCTCCATCCCTACCTCTTTTGCCTCCTTTTTTTTTTCTTTGTATTTTTTCCTACCTCCTTTCAAAGACAATCAGCTACTTTTCTCAGTGCATGATGTCCTCTGCCAGCATTCAGAAGTTGTTTTAGGAATTTACCCAGTGTTTCAATGTTCATTTGATGAATTTGTGGGGGAGAAAGTGGTCTCCCAGTCCTATTCCTCTGCCATCTTAGGATTGCTCCTAGTGTGAATTTTTTTATATTTCATATATGAAAATCTGGGTGCAGATTTTCCTTAAAAAGAAAAAGCAAAACTATATTTATAGATTTTTATCTATATTTATCATTTGAAAATCTTGATGTAGTTTTTATTATATGAAATGATTAATTTTATGTATTCACATAAGGAAGCCATGGCTCACATTTCCTGATATGAAATATGAAATTCTATATATTTCAAAAATGAACTATAAAGGGCAAATTTTGTTATGTGAAACATGAATTATATATATTTCAATATGAAAATCAGAGCACAGTTATTATGAAATAATATATGGGATTCTACATAAGATTGGGTGCAGATTTTTTGACATGATTGTGAAATATTCTATGTTTTCCTCATGGCAATCTGGTTGGAGATTTTCCTACATTAAATATGTAGAAAAATGTCGGAATTTGCTATATTTCACATATATAAATCTGGTCATAGATTATTGTACACTAATTATATGGTTTTCTGTATTTCACATTTGAAAATCTGAATGCAGATTTTTTATGTTAAATATGGAATTCTGTATATTTTACATATAGAAATATGGTCTCCATTTTTCAACATATTCTATGGAATTCTCTATATTTAACATATGAAAAATTGGTTACTGCATTTACTACATAAAATATGGTATTCTCTGTTTCACAAATGAAGTTCTGAGTGCAGATTTTCCTGAATGAGACATGAAATTCTGTTTATCTTACATATGAAAATCTGATGGAACTCTCTATATTAACAAATAATGTGGATGCTGACTTTCCTTTAAGAAATTTGAAAATTTATATATTTATATAAACTTATACATGCTTGAGGGGCATATATGATTTCATGAAGTTTGAAACTTCCTTTATTTCACATATGAAAATCTGAACCCAAGGTTTTCACCATAAAGTACAGAATTTCCTATATTTGATATATGAAAATATTCCAGAAGATTTTGCAGTACATATGCTCTAAATAATGGCCTAGATAGTGATAAAATGTGTTTTCCTGAGTGTAAGCTCAGTATTTGCAGAACACATGGTTTGGAATGAGGGTGCAGTAGCAGTGAATAGTTTCTTGGATAGTTCATGCTCACTAGTTGTGTCTTACCAGCTCTAGCGTTCAGGCACACTCTTTTGTGGAACACATGCTCTAGTGTGTGTGCTGACTAGATGATAATGTATGCTTTTGCATGCAAACTGATTATTTGTGGTACACATACTCTAACTTCATGCTCTATAGAAGTAGGAAGCATGCTTGAATCCAAGCTCAGTCATTCAGTTCAGTTCAGTTCAGTTCATTCCATTCACTCAGTCATGTCGAACTCTTTGTGACCACATGAATTGCAGTAGGCCAGGCCTCCCTGTCCATCACCAACTTCCAGAGTTCACTCAAATTTATGTCCATGGTGTTGGTGATGCCATCCAGCCATCTCACCCTCTGTCATCACTTTATTCTCCTAACCCCGATCCCTCCCAACATCAGAGTCTTTTCAAATGAGTCAATTCTTCATATGAGGTGCCCAAAGTATTGGAGTTTCAGCTTCAGCATCAGTCCTTCCAATGAACATGGAGCATTGATCTCCTTTAGGATGGATTGGATTCTTTTGGATCTCCTTGCAGTCCAAGGGACTCTCAAGAGTCTTCCCTAACACCACTTTTCAAAAGGGTCAATTGTTCACAGCTCAGCTTTATTCATAGTCCAACTCTCACATCCATACGTATCCACAGGAATAAACCATAGCCTTGAATAGATGAACCTTTGTTGGCAAAGTAATGTCTCTGTTTTTCAATATGCTATCTAGGTTAGAAAGTTTTCTTTCCAAGAAATGAGCATCTTTTATTTTCATGGCTGCACTCACCATCTGCACTGATTTTGGAGCCCCTCAAAATAAAGTATAACACTGTTTCCACTGTTTGCCCATCTATTTCCCATGAAGTGATGGGACCAGATGCCATGATCTTTGTTTTCTGAATGTTGAGCGTTAAGCAAACTTTTTCACTCTCCCCTTTCACTTTCATCAAGAGGCTTTTTAGTTCTTCACTTTTTGCCATAAGGGTGGTGTCATCTGCATATATGGGGTTATTGAAATTTCTCCGGGAAATCTTGATTCCAGCTTGTGCTTCTTCCAGCCCAGCATTTCTCATGCTGTTCTCTGCATATAAGTTAAATAAGCAGGTTGACAATATACAGCTTTGATATACTCTCTTTTCTATTTTGAACCAGTTAGAAAAATGCTAACAAGTATGAAAGGGGAAATTAACATTAACACAATAATAGTGGGAGACTTTAATACCCCACTCACACCTATGGATAAATCAACTAAATAGAAAACTTGCAAGGAAACACACAAACTTTAAATGATACTATGGACCGCTTAGACCTAATTGATATCTATTGGACATTCCACCCCCAAAACAATGAATTTCACATTTTTCTAAAGTACACATGGATACTTCTCCAGGATAGATCACTTCCCAGTCCATAAATCTAGCCTGGTAAATTACAAAAAAAAAAAAAAAAGAAAAAAGAAATCATTCCAAAAATCTTTTCTGACAACAATGCACTGAGTAGATATCAATTACATTAGAAAAACTATTAAAAATTCCACCATGTGTAGACTCAACAGCTCGCTGCTGTAACATATGGGACATTATAAAAGCAGTGCTAAGGGGAAGGTTCATGGCAATACAGGCTTATCTCAAGAAACAAACAAAAAAAGTCAAATAAATAACCTCATTCTACACCTAAAGCAACTAGAAAAAGAAGAAAGAAGAACCCTAGGGTTAGCAGAAGGAAATAAATCTCAAATTAGGAAGAACTAAATGCAAAAGAAACAAAAGAAACCATGACAACTATTACCAAACTGAAAGCTGGTTATTGGAGAAGATAAATAAAATCGATAAACCATTAACCATACTCATCAAGAAACAAATGGAGGTGAATCAAATTTACAAACCTGGAAGTGAAAATAGAGAGATCACAGCAGAAAACACGGAAATAAAAAGGATCATAAGAGACTACTATTAGCAACTATATGCAAATAAATTGAACAACTTGGAAGAAATAGATTAATTTATAGAAAAGTACAACTTTCTAAAACTGAACCAGGAACAAATAGAAAATCTTAACAGACCCATCACAAGCAAGGACATTGAAAATGTAGTCAGAAATCTTTCAACAAACAAAGTCTCAGGACCAGATAGCTTCACAGCTTAATTCTAACAAAAATGTAGAAAAGAGCTAACACCTATCTTATTCAAACTCTTCCAGAAAATTAAAGAGGAAGATAAACTTTCAAACTAATTCTATGAAGCCACCATCACCCTAATACCAAAACCAGACAAAGATGCCACTAAAAAGAAAACTACAGGCCAATATCACTGATGAACATAGATGCAAAAATCCTCAACAAAATTCTAGTGAACAGAATCCAACTACATATTAAGAAGAGCATACATCATGAGCAAGTGGGCTTTACCATGGGGATGCAAGGATTCTTCAATATCCACAAATCAATCAATATAATACACCACATTAACAAATTGAAACATAAAAACCAAATGTTATCTCAATAGAGGCAGAGAAAGCCTTTGACAAAATTCTCATTCATTTATGATAAAAAACCCTTCTGAAAGTAGGAATAGAAGGAACATACTCAACATAATAAAAGCTATATATGGCAAATCTGCAGCAAACATTGTCATCAATGGTGAAAAATTGAAAGCATTTCCCTTAAGTCAGGAAGAAGACAATGGTGCCCACACTCACCACTAGTGTTCAATGTAGTTTTGGAAGCTTCGGCCATAGCAATCATAGTAGAAAAAGAAATAAAAGGAATCCAGATTAGAAAGGAAAAAGTAAATTTCTCACTGTTTTGCAGATGACATGATCCCTTACATAGAAATCCCTAAGGACTGCACTAGAAAATTGCCAGAGGTAATCAATGAGTATAGTAAAGTTGCAGGATATAAAATTATCACATAGAAATCCCTTGCATTCCTATACACTAACAATGAGAAAACAGAAAGAGAAATTAAGGAAACAATTTCATTCACCATTGCAATGAGAAGAATGAAATAATTAGGAATATATTTACCTAAAGAAACAAAAGACCTATATATAGAAAAGTAAAATCATTGGTGAAACAAATAATGCTGCTGCTGCTGCTGCTGCTGCTGCTGCTGCTAAGTTGCTTCAGTCATGTCCAACTCTGTGCGACCACATACACAGCAGCCCACCAGGTTCTGCCATCACCGGGATTCTCCAGGCAAGAACACTGGAGTGGGTTGCCATTTCCTTCTCCAATGTGTGAAAGTGAAGTCTCTCAGTCGTGTCTGACACTTTGTGACCCCGTGGACTGCAGCCTCCTAGGAGTTTCTGTCCATGGATTTTCCAGGCAAGAGTGGTAGAGTGGGGTGCCATTGCCCTCTCCAAAACAAATCATAGAGGACACACATAGATGGATAAATATACCATTAGCATGGATTGGAAGAAACAATATAGTGAAAATGAATATACTACCCAAAGCAATCTATATTCAGTGCAATTCCTATCAAGCTAACGATGGTATTTTTCACAGAACTAGAACAGATGATTTAATATTTTGTATGGAAATACAATGAACCTTGAATAGCCAAAGCTATCTTAAGAAAGAAGACTGGAACTTGAGGAAGAAACCTGCCTGACTTCAGGGTATACTACAAATTAAAAGTTATCAGGACAGTATGGTACTGGCACAAAGACAGAAATTTAAATTAATGGAACAAAATAGAAAGTCTAGAGATAAATCTATGCACCTATGGACATCTTCAATTTGACAAAGGTGCCAAAAATATACAATGAAGAAAAGACAGTCTCTTTAACAACTGGTGCTGGGAAAACTGGTCAACTATTTATAAAAGAATGAAGGTAGAACACTTTCCAAATCCATACACAAAAACAAACTCAAAATGGATTAGAGATCTAAACATAAGACCAGAACTATAAAACTCCTAGAGGAAAACATAGGCAAACCACTCTCCAACATAAATCACAGCAGGATCCTCTATGACCCACCTTCCAGAGTAATGGAAATAAAAGCAAAAATCAACAAATTGGACCTAGTGAAATTTGAAAGCTTTTGCACAATGAAAGAAAATATAAGCAAGGTGAAAAGACAGCCTTCCGAACTGGAGAAAACAAACAAACAAACAAACAAACAAACAAAAAAAAACAAATGAAGTAACTGACAAAGAATTAACCTCAAAAATATACAAGCAACTCCTGAAGTTCAATTGCAGTAAAATGAACAATCCAATCAAAAAATGGGCCAAAGAACTAAATAGACATTTGTCCAAGGAAGGCATACAGATGGCTAACAAACACATGAAAACATGCTCAACATCACTCATTATCAGAGAAATGTAAATCAAAACCACAATGTGGTACCATTTCACACTAGTCAGAATGGCTGCCATCCAAAAGTTTAGAAACAACAAATGCTGTAGAGGGCACTAAGTAATGGAACCTTCTCACACTGCTGGTGGGAATGCAAATTAGTACAGCCACTGTGGAGAACAATGTGGAGATCCCTTGAAAAACTGGAAATGGGACTGCCATAGTTCAGTTCAGTTCAGTTCAGTTCAGTCGCTCAGTCTTTTCTGATTCTTGGTGACATCATGAATAGCAGCACGCCAGGCCTCCCTGTTCATCACCAACACCTGGAGTTCACTCAGACTCACGTCCATCGACTCCATTATGCCATCTAGCCATCTCATCCTGGATCGTTCCCTTCTCCTCCTGCCCCCAATCCCTCCCAGCATCAGAGTCTTTTCCAATGAGTCAACTCTTCGCATGAGGTGGCCAAATTACTGGAGCTTCAGCTTTAGCACCTTTCCTTCCAAAAATATCCCAGGGTTGATCTCCTTCAGAATGGACTGGTTAGATCTTGCAGTCCAAGGGCCTCTCAAGAGTCTTCTCCAACACCACAGTTCAAATGTATCAATTCTTTAGCACTCAGCTTTCTTCACAGTCCAACTTTCACATCCATACATGACCACAGGAAAAACCATAGCCTTGACTAGATGGACCTTAGTTGGCAAAATAATGTCTCTGTTTTTGAATATACTATCTAGTTTGATCATAACTTTTCTTCCAAGGGGTAAGCGTCTTTTTATTTCATAGCTGTAATCAACATCTGCAGTGATTTTGGAGCCCCCAAAATAAAGCATGGCACTGTTTCTACTGTTTCCCCATCTATTTCCCATGAAGTGATGAGACCAGATGCCATGATCTTTGTTTTCTGAATGCTGAGCTTTAACCCAACTTTTTCACTTTCCTCTTTCACTTTCATCAAGAGACTTTTTAGCTCCTCTTCACTTTCTGCCATAAGGGTGGTGTCATCTGTCTATCTGAGGTAACTGATATTTCTCCTGGCAATCTTGATTCCAGCTTGTGTTTCTTCCAGTCCAGCATTTCTCATGATGTACTCTACATAGAAGTTAAATAAGCAGGGTGACAATATATAGCCTTGACATACTCCTTTTCATATTTGGAACCCGTCTGCTGTTCCATGTCCAGTTCTGACTGTTGTTTCCTGACCTGCATACAGATTTCTCAAGAGGCAAGTTAGGTGGTCTGGTATTCCCATCTCTTTCAGAATTTTCCACCGTTTCTTGTGATCCACACAGTCAAAGGCTTTGGCATAGTCAATAAAGCAGAAATAGATGTTCCGCTGGAACTCTCTTGTTTTTCCATGATCCAGCAGATGTTGATCTCTGGTTCCTCTGCCTTTTCTAAAAGAAGCCTTGAACATCAGGGAGTTCACGGTTCACATATTGCTAAAGTCTGGCTTGGAGAATTTTAAGCATTACTTTACTAGCATTTGAGATGAGTGTAATTGTGCAGTATTATGAGCATTCTTTTGCATTGCCTTTCTTTGGAATTGGGATGAAAACTGACCTTTTCCAGTCCTATGGCCACTGCTGAGATGACCCAGCAATCTCACTGCTTGACATACATACCAACGAAACCAGATTCAAAAGAGACATGTGTACCCCAATGTTCATCGCAGCACTGTTTATAATAGCCAGGACTTGGAAGCAACCTAGATGCCTATCAGCAGATGAACGGATGAGAAAGCTTTGTTACATATACACAAAGGAATACTGCTCAGTCATTAAAAAGAATTATTATTCTAATGAGGTGGATGAAGCTGGAGCCTATTATAGAGAGTGATGTAAGCCAGAAGGAAAAATACCAATACTGTACACTAAAGCATATATGTGGAATTTAGAAAGATGTTAACATTATCAAGACCATCCTCGTGTAAAAGAAATGCAAAAAAGCAAAATGGCTGTCTGGGAAAGACTTACAAATAATTGTGAAAGAAGGGAAGTGAAAAAGAAAGGAGAAAAGAAAAGATATAAGCATCTGAATGCAGAAATCCAAAGAATAGCAAGAAGAGATAAGAAAGTCTTCCTTAGCAATCAATGCAAAGAAATAGAGGAAAACAACAGAATGAGAAAGACTAGAGATCTCTTCAAGAAAATTAAAGGTACCAAGGGAACATTTCATGCAAAAATGGGCTTGATAAAGGACAGAAATGGTGTGGGCCTAACAGAAGCAGAAGATATAAAGAAGAGGTGGCAGGAATACACAGAAGAACTGTACAAAACAGAACTTCAAAACCAAGAAATCATGATGGTATGATCACTCACCTAGAGCCAGACATCCTGGAGTGTGAAGTCAAGTGGGCATGCTGCAAATCATGTGGTCACAAAGAATTGAAAATGACTGAGCCACTGAACTGACTGAATGGCAACACTATACACGAGACAGCAAAAGAGTTACACATGTATAGAACAATCTTTTGGACTCTGTGGTAGATGGTGAGGATAGGATGATTTGAGAGAATAGCATTGAAACATGTATATTATATGTAAACAGATCACCAGTCCAGATTTAATGTATTCGACAGGGTGCTCAGGGCTGGTACACTGGGATTATACAGAAGGGTGTGATGGGGAGGCAGATGGGAGGGGGGATCAGTATAAGGCACATATATACACTTATGGCTGAATCATGCCAATATATGACAAAAAAAAAAACCACTACAATATTTATAATATTTACTTTACAAAGTAAAGTAATTAGCCTCCAATTTAAATAAATAAACATAAAAATAACTAAATAAATTCAATTCAGATTTATAATTATTAAAATTTACCCCAGAGGGGAACTGCAAAAATGGTGGAGGAATAGGACAGGAAGACCACTTTCTCCATCACAAATTCCTCAAAAGAACATTTCAAAGCTGAGCAAACTCCACAAAACAACTTCTGCAGGCTGGCAGAGGACATCTGGCATCCAGAAAAGCAGACCATTGTCTTCAAAAACAGGAGAGAAAAATATAAAAGGCAAAAAAGGAGACAAAGGATGTGGGGAGGTGGCTCTGTCCCGGGAAGGGGATTTTAAGAAGGGAGGTTTCCAAACACCCAGAAACACTCTCCCTGCTGAGTCTGTGGGGAGCCTTGGAAACACAGAGGGCAACATAACAGGAAGGAAAAATAAATAAATTATTAAAACCAACAGATTACAAGCCCAACAGTAACTCCCCCAGCAGAAAAGCAGCACAGATGCCTGCATCTGCCACAAGCTAGTGGGGGCAGGGCAGGGACGAGCGGGAGGCGCGGGGGCTGCAGTGCTTTGTAAGAATCGGGCAGGAATGCCCCACATGCAAGAAGAACGATCTAACTTGGGCTAGCAAACCAGACTGTGGGATAGCTACCACATGAAAAGCTCAAACATAAGACACAGCCAAGACCAAGCACAGAACAAAGGACAGAACAGAAAAAGCCGGCTGCAGACCATCCCCCGCCAGGGACAGGCAGCCAGAGCCATAAGGACTGGAAAGGGGCAATTGCAGACCCGGAAATACTTTACTTACCTAACTGCAAGCAGGATTCTTGGCTAAGACTTCTGGGGGTGCTGGACAGTCACCATCTGCCTCGTGGGGGGCGCCAGCGGTCCACCCAGAAAGCTGAGCAGCAGCGGCAGAAAAGGTGACAAGTAGCAGTGATCGCGCTCGCCAAACTCCTGAGCTACTTGGACCTGGGAAGGGCACAAAGCGCAGTCCCAGCTGAATCTGTGCCTCTGAGGGCTACCTGAGCGCCGAACCTGAGCGGCTTAGACTGGGGAACTGCACAGAGCCTAGGGCCGGCCGCAGACTGTTCCCGGCTGAGCATCATAGAGCCAGAGCAGTTTGTGCGCTGCAAGAAGGGACAGGTCAAGCGGGGCTGAGGCACTGTGTGCACACGACAGTGTTATTTGTTTGCAGCATCTCCCCTCCCCACAGCGTGACTGAACTAGTGAGCCTAAAAAACCAGCAAACAGAAGAAGTTAAACAGAGGAAACCACCTTGGAAGTGATCCCACAGGGCTCACAACCTCAGAGAAGGGCCAGATATATTTTTTACTATTTTTAAAATCATTCTTTTTTTTTTCCTTTTTTTTCTAACTTTTTTAAATTTGTTAATTCTATTTCTCCTTTAATTTGTATTTCTATAACCTACTATTAATATTAAAAAAAAGACTTTTTTAATTTTTTTTAAGGCAAACACCATATATAGTCTTTGGATGGTTGCTGGTGTTTTTTTTTTTAATAATTCTTGTTTTCTGTTTTTTTTTTTTTTTCTCTCTCTCTCTCTCTTTTTTTTCTTTCTTCCTTTTTCCTTCTGCTTCTTTTCTTTAATATTGTATTTTTGAAAATCCAACCTCTACTCTAGATTTTTAATCTTTGCTCTTAGGCTTTTGTTGTCAGTTTTGTACATTTAAAAACCCAAACTTCACTACCAAAGTTTACCTGAGAGCGAGATTACTGGCTTGACCACTCTCTCCTCCTTTGGACTCTCCTTTTTCTCCACAAGGTGGCCTCTGGCTCTTTTCTCGCCCATCTCTTCTCTATTCAACTCTGTGAATCTCTGTGTGTTTCAGATGGTGGAGAACACCTAAGGAACTGGTAACTGGCAGGATTTGTTTCTCTCCCCCTCATTCCCCTCTCTTATCCTCCTGGCCACCTCTGTCTACTTCCTCCTTCTCCTCTTCCCCGTATAACTCTGTAAATACCTCTGAGTGGTCCAGACTATAAAGCGCACATAAGGAAGTGACTACTGGCTAGTTTGCTCTCTCCTCTTTTGATCTCACCACATCTCATTCCAGTTACCTTTAACTACACCCTCCATCTTCTCTTCTCCTTGTAACTCAGTGAACCTCTCTGAGTGTCCCTCAATGTGGAGAAAATTTTCAGCTTTAACCTAGATATTTTATCATCAGTGCTGTATAGATGGAGAAGTCTAGAGGCTACTATAAAAATAAAACTGAAAACCAGAAGTAGGAGGCTTAAATCCAAAGCCTGAAACATTAGAGAACTCTTGAATTCAGGGAACATTAATCAATAAGAGCTCATCAAATGCCTTCATACCTACACCAAAACCAAGCTCCACCCAAGGGCCAACAAGTTCCAAAACAAGACATACCACGCAAATTCTCCAGCAACACAGGAACACTCCTCTGAGCTTCAATATACAGGCAGCTCAAAATTATCCCAAAACCTTTGATGTCTCATAACCCATTACTGGTCACTCCACAGCACTCCAGAGAGAAGAAACCAAGGTCCACCCACCAGAACTCCAACACAATCCTCTCTAACCAGGAAACCTTGAAAAGCCACTGATAGAACCCCACCCAAAGTGAGGAAGCTCCATAATAAAGAGAACTCCACAAATTACCAGAATATAAAAAGGCCACCCCAAACACAGCAATATAACCAAGATGAAGAGACAGAGGAATACTCAACAGGTAAAGGAACAGGAGAGTTGCCCACCAAACCAAACAAAAGAGGAAGAAGTAGGGAATCTACCTGAGGAGGAATTCCTAGTATTGATGGTGAAAATGATCCAAAATCTTGAAATCAAAATGAAATCAGACATAAATTGCCTAGAGACAAGGATTGAGAAGATGCAATAAAGGTTTAACCAGGAACTAGAAGAAATAGAAAAGTGTCAATATATAATGAATAACGCAATAAATGAAATCAGAAACACTCAGGAAGCAACAAATAGTAGAATAACAGAGGCAGAAGATAGGATCAGTGAAATAGAAGATAGAATGGTAGAAATAAATGAATCAGAGAGGAAACAAGAAAAACGAATTAAAAGAAATTAGGACAATCTCAGAGACCTCCAGGACAATATGAAATGCTCCAACATTCGAATTATAGGAGTCCCAGAAGAAGACAGAAAGAAAGATCATGAGAAAATCCTTGAGGAGACAGTTGTTGAAAACTTCCCTAAAGTGGGGAAGGAAATAATCACCCAAGTCCAAGAAACACAGAGAGTTCCAAATAGGATAAACCCAAGGTGAAACACCCCAAGACACATATTAATCAAATTAACAAAGATCAAACACGAAGAACAAATATTAAAAGCAGCAAGGGAAAAACAACAAGTAAAACACAAGGGGATTCCCATAAGGATAACAGCTGATCTTTCAATAGAAACTCTTCAGGCCAGGAGGGAATCGCAAGACATACTTAAAGTGATGAAAGACAATAACCTACAGCCCAGATTACTGTACCCAGCAATGATCTCATTCAAATACGAAGGAGAAATCAAAAGCTTTACAGACAAGCAAAAGCTGAGAGAATTCAGCACCACCAAACCAGCTCTCCAACAAATTCTAAAGGATATTCTCTAGACAGGAAACACAAAAAGGATGTATAAATCCGAATGCAAAACATTAAAGTAAATGGTAACGGGACCATTCTTATCAAAAATTACCTTAAATGTAAATGGGTTGAACGCCCCACCGAAAAGGCAAAGACTGGCTGAAAGGATGCAAAAACAAGATCCCTATATATGCTGCCTACAAGAGACCCACCTCAAAACAAGGGACCCATACAGGCTGAAAGTGAAAGGCTGGAAAAAGATATTCCACGCAAATAGAGACCAAAGTAAAACAGGAGTGGCAATACTCATATCCGATAAAATAGACTTTAAAACAAAGGCTGTGAAAAGAGACAAAGAAGTGCACTACATAATGATCAAAGGATCAATCCAAGAAGAAGATATAACAATTATAAATATATATGCACCCAACATAGGAGCACCACAATACGTAAGACACATGTTAACAAGTATGAAAGGGGAAATTAACAATAACACAATAAAAGTGGGAGACTTTAATACCCCACTCACGCCTATGGACAGATCAACTAAACAGAAAATTAACAAAGAAAAGCAAACTTTAAATGATACAATAGAACAGTTAGACCTAATTGATAGCTATAGGACATTTCACCCCAAAACAATGAATTTCACCTTTTTCTCAAATGATCACGGAACCTTTCCCAGGATAGATCACATCCTGGGCCATAAATCTAACTTTGATAAATTCAATAAAAATCAAACTCCTTCCAAGCATCTTTTCTGACCATAATGCATTAAGATTAGATCTCAATTACAGAAGAAAAACTATTAAATATTCCAACATATGGAGGCTAAACAACATGCTTCTGAATAACCAACAAATCACAGAAGAAATAAAAAAAAATAAAAGAAATCAAAATATGCATAGAAACGAATGAAAATCAAAACAGAACAACCCAAAACCTGTGGGACACTATAAAAGCAGTGCTAAGAGGAAAGTTCATAGCAATACAGGCATACCTCAAGAAACAAGAAAAAAGTCAAATAAATAACTAATCTACACCTAAAGCAACTAGGAAAGGAAGAAATGGAGAATCCCAGAGGTTGTAGAAGGAAAGAAATCTTTAAAATTAGGGCATAAATAAATGCAAAACAAACAAGAGACCATAGCAAAAATCAACAAAGCAAAAAGCTGGTTCTTTGAAAGAAAAAATAAAATTGACATACCATTAGCCAGACTTATCAAGAAACAAAGAGAGAAAATCAAATCAATAAAATTAAAAATGAAAATGGATAGATCACAACAGACAACACAGAAATACAAAGGATCATCAGAGACTACTATCGGCAATTATAAGCCAACAAAATGGACAAGTGGAAGAAATGGACAAATCCTTAGAAAAGTACAACTTTCCAAAACTGAACCAGGACAAAATAGAAAATCTTAACAGACCTATCACAAGCATGGAAATTGAAACTGTAATCAGAAATATTCCAGCCAACAAAAGCCCAGGTCCAGTCAGCTTCACAGCTGAATTCTACCAAAAATTTCTAGAAGAGCTAACACCTATACTATTGAAACTCTTCCAGAAAATTGCAGAGGAAGGTAAACTTCCAAACTCATTCTATGAGGCCACCATGACGCTAATACCAAAACCTGACCAAGATACAACAACAACAACAACAAAAACTACAGGCCAATATCATTGATGAACATAGATGCAAAACTCCTCAACAATATTCTAGCAATCAGAATTCAACAACACATTAAAAAGATCATACACCATGACCACGTGGGCTTTATCCCAGGGATGCAAATATTCTTCAATATTCGAATATCAATCAATGAAATTCACCACATTAACAATTGAAAATAAAAGCCATATGATTATCTCAATAGATGCAGAGAAGGCCTTTGACACAATTAAACACCCACTTATGATAAAAAAAAAAAAACACCTCTCCAGAAAGCAGGAATAGAAGGAACATCCCTCAACATAATAAAAACTACCTATGACAAACCCACAGCAAACATTATCCTCAATGGTGAAAAATTAAAAGCATTTCCCCTAAAGTCAGGAACAAGACAAGGTTGCCACTTTCACCACTACTATTCAACATAGTTTTGGAAGTTTTGGCCATAGCAATCAGAGCAGAAAAAGAAATAAAAGGAATCCAAATTGGAAAAGAAGAAGTAAAACTCTCATTCTTTGCAGATGACATGATCCTCCACATAGAAAATCCTATGGACTCCACCAGAAAATTACTAGAGCTCATCAATGAACATAGTAAAGTTGCAGGATATAAAATCAACACACAGAAATCCCTTGTATTCCTATACACGAATAATGAGAAAGTAGAAAAAGAAATTAAGGAAACAATTCCATTCACCATTGCAGCAAAAAGAATAAAATACTTAGCAATATATCTACCTAAAGAAACTAAAGACCTATATGTAGAAAACTATAAAACACTGGTGAAAGGAATCAAAGAGGACACTAATAGATGGAGAAATATACCATGTTCATGGATTGGAAGAATCAATATAGTGAAAATGAATATACTACCCAAAGCAATTTACAAATTCAATGCAATTCCTATCAAGCTACCAGCCATATTTTTCACAGAACTAGAACAAATAATTTCAAGATTTGTATGGAAATACAAAAAAAACCTTGAATTGCCAATGCAATCTTGAGAAATAAGAATGGAACTGGAGGAATCAACTGGCCTGACTTCAGGCTCTACTACAAAGCCACAGTCATCAAAACAGTATGGTACTGGCACAAAGACAGACATATAGATCAATGGAACACAATAGAAAGCCCAGAGATAAATCCACACACATATGGACACCTTATCTTTGACAAAGGAGGCAAGAATATACAATGGAGTAAAGACAATCTCTTTAACAAGTGGTGCTGGGAAAACTGGTCAACCACTTGTAAAAGAATGAAACTAGATCACTTTCTAACACCACACACAAAAATAAACTCAAAATGGATTAAAGATCTAAATGTAAGACCAGAAACCATAAAACTTCTAGAGGAGAATATAGGCAAAACACTGTCAGACATAAATCACAGCAGGATCCTCTATGATCCACCTCCCAGAATTCTGGAAATAAAAGCAAAAATAAACAAATGGGATCTAATTAAAATTAAAAGCTTCTGCACAACAAAGGAAACTATAAGCAAGGTGAAAAGACAGCCTTCTGAATGGGAGAAAATAATAGCAAATGCAGCAACTGACAAACAACTAATCTCAAATATATGCAAGCAACTTATGCAGCTCAATTCCAGAAAAATAAATGACCCAATCAAAAAATGGGCCAAAGAACTAAACAGACATTTCTGCAAAGAAGACATATGGAAGGCTAACAAACACATGAATAGATGCTCAACATCACTCATGATTAGAGAAATGCAAATCAAAACCACAATGAGGTACCACTTCACACCAGTCAGAATGGCTGCGATCCAAAAATCTGCAAGCAATAAATGCTGGAGAGGGTGTGGAGAAAAGGGAACCCTCCTACACTGTTGGTGGGAATGCAAACTAGTACAGCCACTATGGAGAACAGTGTGGAGATTTCTTAGAAAATTGCAAATAGAACTACCTTATGACCCAGCAATCCCACTTCTGGGCATACACACCGAGGAAACCAGAATTGAAAGAGACACATGTACCCCAATGTTCATCGCAGCACTGTTTATAATAGCCAGGAATTGGAAATAACCTAGATGTCCATCAGCAGATGAATGGATAAGCAAGCAGTGGTACATATACACAATGGAGTATTACTCAGCCATTAAAAGGAATTCATTTGAATCAGTTCTGATGAGATGGATGAAACTGGAGCCGATTATACAGAGTGAAGTAAGCCAGAAAGAAAAACATCAATACAGTATACTGACACATATATATGGAATTTAGAAAGATGGCAATGACGACCCTATATGCAAAACAGCAAAAAAGACACAGATGTGCATAATGGACTTTTGGACTCATAGGGAGAGGGAGGGGGTGGGATGATTTGGGAGAATGGCATTGTAACATGTATGCTATCATGTAAGAATTGAATCGCCAGTCTATGTCTGACGCAGGATGCAGCATGCTTGGGGCTGGTGCATGGGGATTACCCAGAAAGAAGTTATGGGGAGGGAGGTGTGAGCGGGGTTCATGTTTGGGAACGCATGTAAGAATTAAAGATTTTAAAATTAAAAAAAATAATTCATACAACAACAACAACCACAAAATTTACCCCAAACAATATAAAATTTGGTTTTAATTTTGCCCTTTAGTTACCCAATGTGAATCTGGGTGAATAAATAATGCACAGCTATATCTTTCTACTTAACTTCTATTTTTCCTATTCAGAATGCTGTTTACCCTCCAAAGTTTCACTTTCTTCATTTTCCTTTACCTCTATTCTATACTGCAGAGTTTTTTCTCACCATTGTAAAATAAGTTGTGAGGTCTATTTTCATTAAATTTTATTTTGGAATTTTGTCAACTGATGTAATGAGTTCGTAGAAAATAAACACTTTTACGATAAAGTTTTAAAAAGTAAATAAAATGAGCCTATTGAAAACAACAACAACAACAAAAATCTATCGTAAAGCCTTTGACTGTGTGGATCACAGTAAACTGTTCAAAATTCTTCAAGAGTTAGTAATACCAGATCACCTGCCCTGCCTCTTGAGAAATCTACATGCAGGTCAGGAAGCAACAGTTGAATTGGACATGGACAACAGAATGTTTCCAAATCAGGAAAGGTGTAATTCAAGGCTGTTTAATGTCACCCAGTTTATTCAGAATGAGTGAAGTGAAGTTGCTCAGTCATATCCAACTCTTTCCGACCCCATGGACTGTAGCCTACCAGGCTCCTCTGTCCATGGGATCAGTGCTGGAGTGGATTGCCATTCCCTTCTCCAATTTATGCAGAACACATCATGCAAAATTTCAGGCTGGATGAAGCACAAACTGAAGTAAAGTTTACCGTGAGAAATCAGTAACCTCAGATATGCAGATGACGCAATACCTATGGCAGAAAGTCAAGAAGAGCTAAAGAGCCTCTTAATGAAAGTAAAACAGGGGAATTTAAAAGTTGGCTTAAAACTCCACATTGAGAAATCTAGGTCATGGTATCTGGTCCCATAACTTCATGGCAAATAAATGGGACAAAAATGGAAACAGTGAAATAATTTATTTTGGGGGGAGTTCAAAATCACTGCAGATGGTGACTTCAGCCATGAAACTAAGACATGTGCTCCTTAGAAGAATAGCTTTGACCAACCTAGAGAGCATATTAAAAAGCAGAGACATTACTAGGCCAACAAAGGTAAAGTCTAGTCAAAGCTATTCTTTGTCCTGTAGTCATGTATGAAAGTGAGAGTTGGACTCTAAAGAGAGCTGAGCACTAAAGAATTGATGCTTTTGAACTTCAGTGTGGGAGAAGACTTTTTAGAGTCCCTTGGACTGCCGGGAGATACAACCAGTCCATCCTGAAGGATATTAGTGCTGAATACTCATTGGAAATGCTAATGAGGAAGCTAAAACTCCAATACTTTGGTCACCAGATGCAAAGAACTGACTCATTGGAAAAGACCCTGATGCTGGAAATGATTGAAGGTGGGAGGAGAAGGTGATGACAGAGGATGAGATTGTTGGATGATATCACTGATACGATGGACATGAGTTGGAGTAGGCTCCCAGAATTGGTGATAAACAGGGAAGCCTGGCATCCTGCATTCCATGAGCTTCTGCATTCGCAAAGAGTCTGACCTGACTCTTTGCGAATGAACTGGAAGGGATATGGAGAAAAAAAAAAACAAAAAACAGTCTTATATTGTTGCTGGGAGTGCAAAATGGTACAGTGTCTATGGAGAACAGTGTGAAGATGATTTAAAAACCTTGGCATAGACATGCCATCAGTTCAGTTCAGTTGCTCAGTCATGTCTGACTATTTGTGACCCCATGAAATGCAGCATGCCAGGCCTCCCTGTCCATAACCAGCTTCCAGAGTTGGCTCAAATTCCCAACCATCGAGTGGGTGATGCCATCCTGCCATCTTATCCTCTGCCATACCCTTCTCCTCCTGCCCCCAATCCCTCTCAGCATCATTGTTTTTTCCAATGAGTCAACTCATTGCATGAGGTAACTCATTGCATGAGGTGGCCAAAGTACTGGAGTTTCAGCTTTAGCATCATTCCTTCCAAAGAACAACCAGGACTGACCTTTAAATGGACTGGTTGGATCTCCTTGCAGTCCAAGGGACTCTCAAGAGTCTTCTCCAACACCACAGTTCAAATGCATTAATTCTTTGGCACTCAGCTTTCTTCACAGCCCAACTCTCTCATCCCTACATGGCCACAGGAAAAACCATAGCCCTGACTAGACAGACTTGTTAGCAGAGTAATGTTTCTGCTTATGAATATGCTATCTAGGTTGGTCTTAACTCTTCTTCCAAGGAGTAAGCGTCTTTTAATTTCATGGCTGCAATCACCATCTGCAGTGATTTTGGAGCCCCCCCCCCCCCCCAAATAAAGTAAGAAAGTTTCTACTGTTTCCCCGTCTATTTACCATGAAGTGATGGGACCAGATGCCATGATCTTTGTCTTCTGAATGTTGAGCTTTAAGCCAACTATTTCACTGTCCTCTTTCACTTTCATGAAAAGACTTTTTAGTTCCTCTTCACTTTCTGCCATAAGGGTGGTGTTATCTGCATATCTGAGGTTTTGATATTTTTCATGGCAATCTTGATTCCAGCTTGTGCTTCTTCCAGCCCAGTATTCCTCATGCTGTACTCTGCATATAAATTACATAAGCAGGGTGACAATATAGAGCCTTGACGTACCACTTTTCCTATTTGGAACCAGTCTGTTGTTCTATGTCCTATTCTAACTGTTTCTCCTGACCTGCATATACGTTTCTCAAGAGGGAGGTCAGGTGGTCTAGTATTCCCATCACTTTCAGAATTTTACACAGTTTATTGTGATCCACACAATCAAAGGGTTTGGCATAGACAATAGAGCAGAAATAGATGTATTTCTGGAATTCTCTTGCTTTTTTAATGATCCAGCAAATGTTGGCAATTTGATCTCTGTTTCCTCTGCTTCAATTCAGTTCAGTTCCATCGCTCAGTCATGTCCGACTCTTTGCAACCCTATGAATCATAGCACACCAGCCGTCCCTATCCATCACCACTTCCTGGAGTTCACTCAGACTCAGGTCCATCAAATTTTCCTTCGGAATGGACTGGTTGGCTCTCCTTGCAGTCCAAGGGACTCTCAAGGTTCTTCTCCAACACCACAGTTCAAAAGCGTCAATTCTTCTTTGCTCAGCTTTCTTCACGGTCCAGCTCTCACATCTATACATGACCACTGGAAAAGCCATAGCCTTGACTAGATGGAAATTTGTTGGCAAAGTATTGTCTCCAGTTTTCAATATGCTATCTTCTTTGGTCATAACTTTTCTTCCAAGGAGCAAGTTTCTTTTAATTTCATGGCTGCAGTCACAATCTGCAGGATTTTGGAGCCCCCCAAAATAAAGTCTCACACTGTTTCCACTGTTTCCCCATCTATTTCCCATGAAGTGATGGAACCAGAGGCCATGATCTTCGTTTTCTGAATGTTGAACTTTAAACCAAGTTTTTCACTCTATTCTTTCTCTTTCATCAAAAGGTTTTTTAGTTCTTCTTCACTTTCTGCCATAAGGGTGGTGTCATCTACATATCTGAAGTTTTGATATTTCTACCAGCTTATGCTTCTTAAAGCCTAATGCTTCTCATAATGTACTCTGTGGTGGCCACAAGACTGGAAAAGATGAGATTTCATTCCAATCCCAAAGAAAGGCAATGCCAAAGAATGCTCAAACTACTCCAAAATTGAATTCATCTCACACGCTACTTAAGTAATATTCAAAATTCTGCAAGCCAGGCTTCAGCAATACATGAACTGTGAGGTTCCAGGTGTTCAAGCTGGATTTAGAAAAGGCAAAGGAACCAGAGATCAAATTGCCAACATCCGCTAGATCATCAAAAAGCAAGAGAGTTCCAGAAAAATATCTATTTCTGCTTTATTGACTATACCAAACCCTTTGACTGTGTGGATCACAATAAACTGTGGAAAATTCTGAGAGAGATGGGAATACTAGACCACCTGACCTGCCTCTTGAGAAACCTATATGCGGGTCAGGAAACGACAGTTAGAACTAGACATGGAACAACAGACTGGTTCCAAATAGGATATGGAGTATGTCAAGGCCATATATTGCCACCCTGCTTATTTAACTTATATGAAGAGTACAGCATGAGAAATACTGGGCTCAAAGAAGCACAAGCTGGTTCCTCTGCTTGTAACTGAGCTATTCCACTGCTGGTCATACTCCTCAAGGAAACCAGAATTGAAACCGACAATTGAATTCCAATTTTCTTTGTTGCACTGTTTATAATAACTAGGACCATGGTTCAACTTAGATGTCCATTGGATGATGATTGAATTAGGAAGTTTTCATACATATACACAGTGGAATATTACTCAGTTATATAAAGGAACAGATTTAATTCAGTTCCAGTGAGGTTGATGAACCTGATTTATAGTACACAGAGTGAAGTAATTCAGGAAGACAAACTAAATATTGCATACTAACAAATCTATGTGGAAATTAGAAAGGTGGTAACAATGATCCTACATGCAGGGCAGAAAAGGAAATACAGATGTAAAGAATACACTTTTAGAAACAGTAGGAGAAGGCAAGGGATATTCTCAGACAATATCATTGAAATATATATATATATAATCATATATAAAACAGATAATGATTTCAAGTTCAATACATGAAGTGGGGCACCCAAACTGAAGCTCTGGGACAACACAGAAAGATAGAATGGGGAGGGACATTGAAGTGGGTTCAGAATAGGGGGATGGGGGAACATGCATGCCTTTGACTGATTCATGTTGATGTTTGACAAACTCCATAAAAATATTGTAAACTATCCTCCATGCATCCAAATGGTTGCAAAAGAATGCATTTATATTTAATTATATGTAAATAACCACACATTTGCATGCATATGAGTTTGAGTGAATTCCGGGAGTTGGTGATGAACAGGGAGGCCTGGCGTGCTGCAGTTCATGGGGTCGCAAAAAGCTGGACACAACTGAGCGACTGAACTGAACTGAACTGAACACTGCCAAAGTCAAGAGGACTGCCCAAATTCACACTGAACTCAGGTACTGCAAAGCCTACTACTGGACACTGCACTGCCCTTCAGAGAGAAAAGATTCAGCTTCATCAACCCGAACACAGGCACAATTCCCACCAACCAGGAAGACATTGCACAACTTAAATTCAATTATCCACAGGGGAATATGCCACAATTCAGAACTATGAACTTGAAGTGTTTTTTTTTTTTCTTTCTCTTTTAAATCATACTGTTTATTACTCCTGCACATATGTCAACAATCACATTAGCCTTTTGTGATTCTGTTGAGTTTTCCTCTTATTTTTTCTTGATTTTTTTAAAGATATCATTTTTTTTTCTTACTTTTTAAGTTTCTTTCTGTTCTGTTTGACTATTTTTCTTGTTTGTCTTTCAGTTCAGTTCAGTTTACTTCAGTTGTTTAGTAATGTCCGGCTCTTTGCACCCAATGAATTGCAGCATGTTAGGCCTCCTTGTATATCACTAACTCCTGGAGTTCACCCAAACCCATGCCCATCAAGTCGGTGATGCCATCCAGCCATCTCATCCTCTGTTGTCCCCTTCTCCTCCTCCCCCCAATCCCTCCCAGCGTCAGAGTTTTTCCAATGAGTCAAATCTTTACATTAGGTGGCCAAAGTACTGAAGTTTCAGCTTCAACATGAGTCCTTCCAATGAACATCCAGGACTTATCTCTTTAGGATGGATTGTTTGGATCTCCATGCAGTCCAAGTGACTCTCAAGAGTCTTCTCCAACACCACAGTTAAAAAGCATCAATTCTTCAGCACTCAGCTTTCTTTATACTGCAAATTTTACATACATACATGCCTACTGGAAAAACCATAGCCTTGACTAGGTAGACCATTGTTGACAAAGTAATGTCCCTGCTATTGTTAGTCATAACTTTTCTTCCAAGGAGTAACTGTCCTTTTAATTTCTGACTTCATTCACCATCTGCAGTGATTTTGGAGCCCCCCCCCAAAAAAAATAAATAAAATCTGCCAGTTTCCACTGTTTCCCCATCTGTTTGCCGTGAAGTAATGTGACTGGATGCCATGACCTTAGTTTTTTGAATGTTGAGCTTTAAGCCAACGTTTTCACTCTCCTCTTCAATTTTCATCAAGAGGCTCTTTAGTTCTTCACTTTTTGTCATAAGGGTGGTGTCATCTGCATATCTAAGGTTATTCATGTTTCTTCTGCCAATCTTGCCTCTTCCAGCCCGCAGTTTCTCATGATGTACTCCGCATATAAGTTAAATAAGCAGGGTGACAATATACATCCTTAATGTACTCCTTTTTCTATTTGCAACCAGTCTGTTGTTCCACGTCCAGTCTAACTGCTTCTTCCTGACCAGCATACAGGTTTCTCAAGAGGTAGGTCAGGTGGTCTGGTATTTCCATCTCTTTCAGAATTTTCCACAGTTTACTGTGATCTACACATTCGAAGTCTTTGGCATAGTCAATAAAACAGAAATAGAATATTTCTGAAATTGTTGCTTTTGCAACCTTCCAGAGAATTTTCCAATTTGATCTCTGGTTCCTCTGCCTTTTCTAACACAAGGTTGAACATCTGGAAATCCACAGTTCCTTTATTGAAGAAGCCTGGATGGTAGAATTTTCAGCAATAATTTAGTAGTATTTAAGATGAGTGCAATTGTGTGATAATTTGAGCACTCTTTGGCATTGCCTTTCTTTAGGACTGAAATGAAAATTGTTATTTTCCAGTCCTGGGGTCACAGCTGAGCTTTCCAAATTGGCTGGTATACTGATTGTAGCACTTTCATAGACTTATCTTTTAGGATTTGAAATAGCACAACTGGAATTCTATCAGCTCCACTAGCTTTGCTCACAGTGATGTTTCCTAAGGCCCACTTGACTTCAAATTCCAGGATGTCTTGTTGTAGGTGAGTGATCACACCATCGTGATTGTCTGGGTCATGAAGATCTTTTTCATGCAGTTCTTCTTTGTATTCTTGCCATGTCTTCTAAATATATTTTGCCTCTGTTAGGTCCATACCATTTCTATCCTTTATTGAGCCAATGTTTGCATAAAATCTTCCCTTGGTTACTAGTTTTCTTGAAGAGATCTTTCAGTTCAGTTCAGTTCAGTCACTCAGTGGTGTTTGCGACTCCATGAATTGCAGCATGCCAGGCCTCCCTCTTTATCACCAACTCCGGAGTTCGCTAAGACCCATGTCCACCGAGTCAGTGATGCCATCCAGCCATCTCATCCTCCGTCGTCCCCTTTTCCTCCTGCCCCAAATCCCTCCCAGCATAGAGTCTTTTCAAATGAGTCAATTCTTTGCATGGGGTGGCCAAAGTACTGGAGTTTCAGCTTCAGCATCAGTCCTTCCAAAGAACAGCCGGGACTGATCTCCTTTAGAATGGACTGCTTGGAACTCTCTGCAGTTCAAGGGACTCTCAAAAGTCTTCTCCAACACCACAGTTCAAAAGCATCAATTCTTTGGCAGTCAGCTTTCTTCACAGTCCAACTCTCACATCCATACATGACCACTGGAAAAAACATAGCCTGACTAGATGGACCTTTGTTGGCAAAGTAATGTCTCTGCTTTTCAATATGCTATCTAGGTTAGTCATAACTTTCCTTCCAAGGAGTAAGCATCCTTTAATTTCATGGCTGCAGTCACCATCTGCTGTGATTTTGGAGCCCCCCAAAAATAAATTTTGACACTGTTTCCAGTGTTTCCCCATCTATTTACCATGAAGGGATGGGACGGGATGCCATGATCTTCATTTTCTGCATATTGAGCTTTAAGCCAACTTTTCACTCTCCTCTTTCACTTTCATCAAGAGGCTTTTTAGTTCCTCTTCACTTTCTGCCATAAGGGTGATGTCATCTGCATATCTGAGGTGATTGATATTTCTCCGGGAAATCTTGATTCCAGCTGTGCTTCTTGCAGCCCAGAATTTCCCATGATGTATTCTGCATAGAAGTTAAGTAAATAGGGTGACAATATACAGCCTTGACATACTCCTTTTCCTATTTGGAACCCGTCTGTTGTTCCATGTCCAGTTCTAACTGTTGCTTCCTGACCTACATACAGGTTTCTCAAGAGGCAAGTCTGGTATTCCCATCTCTTACAGAATTTTTGACAGTTTATTGAGATCCACGCTGTCAAAGGCTTTGGCATAGTCAATAAAGCAGAAATAGATATTTTTTTCTGGAACGCTCTTGATTTTTTGATGATCCAGTTGGTGCTGGTAGTTTGATCTCTGGTTTCTCTGCCTTTCCTAAAACCAGCTTGAAGAGAACTTTAGTGTTTCCCATTCTATTGTTTTCCTCTATTTTTTTTTTCCACTGATCATTGAGAAAGGCTTTCTTATCTCTCCTTGCTATTCTTTGGAACTCTGCATTCAAATGGGTATATTTTTCCTTTTCTCCTTTGCTTTTCACTTCTCTTCTTTTCACAGCTATTGAAGACCTTTTCAGGCAGTCATTTTGCCTTTTTAAATTTCTTTTTCTTGTGGGTGTGCTTGATTCCTGTCTTCTGTACAATGCCATGAACCTCAGACCAAAGGGCATCATGCACCCTATCATGTCTAGTCCCTTAAATCTATTTCTCACTTCCACTGTATAATCATTAGGAATTTGATAAAGATCATACCTGAATGGTCTAGTGATTTCCCCTATTTTCTTCAATTTAAGTCTGAATTTGGCAATAAGGAGTTCATGTTCTGAGCCACCGTTAACTCCCAGTCTTGCTTTTGCTCACTATATAGAGCTTTGGTTCTATACACCTTTGCCTCCACCTTTGGCTGCAAAGAAAATAATCAATCCAGTTCACTATTGGCCATCTGGTGGTGTCCATATGTACAATCTTCTCTTGGGTTGCTGGAAGATGGTGTTTGCTATGATCAGTGCGTTATCTTGGCAAAATTCTATTACCCTTTGTCGTAGTTCATTCAGTATTCAAAGGCCATAATTGCCTGTTACTCCAGGTGTTTCTTGACTTCCTACTTTTGCATTCTAGTCCCTTGTAATGAAAAGGATAAGGTTTGTTTTTTGTTTGTTTGTTTGTTTGTTTTGGTGTTAGTACTAAAAGGTCTTGTAGATTATCATGTAAGTATTCAGCTTCAATTTTTTCAGCATTATTGGTCGGGGCATAGCCTTGGATTGCTGTGATATTTAATGGTTTGTCTTGGAAATAAATAGAGATTCTCCTGTTATTATTATGATTATTAATTATTATTATTATTCCTGAAACTACATCTAAATACTGCATTTCGGATCAATCAACTTTTGTTGATTACCATGGCTGCTCCTTTTCTTCTAAGGGATTCCTGCCAACAATATTCAGTATAATGTTCATCTGAGTTAAATTCACCCATTCCAGTCCATTTTAGTTTGCTGATTACTAGAATGTTGACCTTCACTCTTGCCATCTCTTGTTTGAGCACTTCCAGTTTGCTTCGATTCATGTACCTAACATTTCAGCTTCCTGTGAAATATTACTCTTATAGAATTAGACTAGCTTCTATCACCAATTACATCCACAACTGTGTTTTGCACCCCCCCCCCCCACACACACACACTTTGGTTCCATCACTTCATTCTTTCTGGCGCTATTTCTCCACCAACCTCCAGTGGCATATTGGTCTCCTACTGACATGGGGTGCTCATCTTACATTGTCCTATCTTTTTGCCTTTTCATGATGTTCATGGGGTTCTCAAGGTTTATTTGGGTAAATATGTGTACCCTAAATCATGGGTTTAGTCATGTTTCTGAGGGCACACTTAGTTGTTGCAGCTCACCTAATCTAAAGCATGGACTTAGGAGTGGCAAGACAAATATTCCAGATATCAAGATCAGCATTTAAGGTTTGGTTGCTTTGGAGCATGGGTGCAGCAGTTGTGGAACACTCGCTGTAGAATGCAAGCTCAGTAGTACAAATACACATGCTCCATAATGCAAGCTAAACAATTCTAACACTGCTGCTGGCAGGGCTCAGTTGTGGTGCGAAGTGTGCTCCAGAATGCAGGTGCTTTCGGGGCTGGATGAATCTTCAGACTCCCAACTGGGTACTTTTAGTAGTGGCAGGACACATGCTTCAGAGTACAAGTTAAATAGTTGTAGGAAAAATGGTCTGAAATGAGGTCTCAGTAGTTGTAAAATGCATGTAGGATGTTGTGTACTCAGTGATTGTGGCATGCCAGCTCAAGAGGTGAGGCACACTTGATTGTGGCACACATGCACTAGAGTGTGGGCTGACTAGAGGTGTAATGTATGCTCTATAGAGTAAATAATTACTCATAAAACATGTGTTCCAATCATGTTCAGTAGAAGCAAGATGCATGTTCTAGAGTCCAGGCTCATTTTTTGCAGCATGTATAGTGTAGATTGTTGCCTTACTAGTTGTGGTACAGAAGCTTAAAACACTAAGTGGTTTATGAGCCCAATAGAGTGTAAATTTAGTAGCACCTGGGCACATTCTCTATACTGTTTACTCAGCAGTTCTATCATAGCTACTTAAGAACATGTGGTTAGGAGTGGTAGTACATGTGCTTTGACATAGAATCCAAATAATCACTGAAGGAAGGCTCCAGAATACAAAGCCTATTTTTGTAGCATAATGTTCAAGGCAACAGGCTCAGTAGCTGTAAAGTATATTCTTCAGAGTGAAAACACAGTAGCTGTGGTATGCCTGTTCTGGAACACAGGCTCAGAAAGGTCTGGGTGCACTTTGACTCAGTAGTAGTGGTGTATGTGCTCCAGAATGTCAGCTCACTAGTTGCAGTAAAAGTGTTCTAAAATGTGAGACAGTGGCATTAAGAAATATGCTATACAGTGTAAGCTCTGTAGTTATTGAATATGTGATACAGAGCGTAATCAAAGTCGTTTCCAAATGTATTCTGTAGAGTGAGGGCTCAATAATACTCATAGGTTGTGACTAAATGAGCTCAATAGTGGCAGGATGACTGTTTTAGATCACATGCTCAGTACGGGTAGAATATGAGGCTCAGAATGAGGGTTTAACAGTTTCGACATGCCAACTCTAGAGTGCAAGTTGCATACTGGTGGGACATGTGCCCCATGTTACAAAATCAATAATTGGAGCCCATCTCATCTAAAGTTCAGTGTCAATAGTGGTGGAATGCATGCTCCATAGTGCTAGAACAATAGTGGCAGATAATCAGTCTTCTCACATGTGCTTAGTCGTTCAGTTGTGTCTGACATTTTGTGACCCCATGGACTGCAGTCTGCCAGGCACCTTTGTTCATGGGGATTCTCCAGGCAAGAGTATTGGGGTGAGTTGCTGTGCCCTTCTCCAAGTGATCTTCCCAACCAAGGAGTTGAACCCAGGCCTCCCACATTGCAGAAAGAGTAACTAACAACTGAGCCACCAGGTTCACAAACATCAGCATGTGTGCAGAGTGTAAGCTGAGTAGTGATGTGATTGGTTCTACAGAGTGAAAAATAAGTTGTTAAAGCACATCAGCTCTAGACTGCTAGTTCAGTAGTTATGGGATGCATGTTCCACAGTTCAAATGCAACAGTTGCAGTATCTGAATTCTAGAATACAGTCTCAGTATGGGGAAAATGTGTGCTCCATACTGCAATAGTGGTTGTTATAGCATTGTTGACAGTGTGGGCTGGTTAGTTCTAGAACTCCTGCTTAGGGTAATACTCATGATTTCAGACATGTGCTTCAGATTGAAGTTAGGATTTGTAGCATAGGTATTTTAGAGCAAGTGTTCAGTAGTGGTGAGATGCATTCTCCAGAGTAAACTCAGTATCTGTGCCACACATAGTCTAGAATGCAGATTCACTAGTTTTGCCATGATAGTTTTAGGGTACATAAAGTGTAATGTGAGTATTTGTTCTATAAAAAATGTGCTTAGACATGCTCCTGAGGACAGGCTCAGCAATTGTGGCCCACCTGTTCTAAAGGATAGGCTTAGTAGTGGCACAACAGATGTTCCAGAGGTCAAGGTCAGTATTTGGAGTATGCCAGCTTTAGAACACAGTCTCCATAGTTATGGAACACTTGCTTTAGAATGCTAGTTCAGTGTTGGAAATGTGTATGCTCCAAAATGCAAGCTTAACAGTTGTGTCACTCCTTCTTAGAGTACGGCTCAGTACTGGTTGGTATGCAATCAATAATTCACGTTCAGTAGTGGCTAGATACACCTTTGCATGCCAGCTGAATAATTGCAGAATTCCTGCTCTAAAATGTAAGCATTGTAGTGGCAGGTTACATGCTGCAGAGTGACACCTCAGTAATTGCAGAACTCATACTACAGAATTTAAATTCAATAGAGGTGGGGCACAGACTTCAGAGTGCCATCTCAGTAGTTGTGGCATATCTGCTCAATAACTGGGGCTTAGTAGAATGAGCGTCATGCTCTAGAGTGTAATCTCAGAAGATGTGGTACGTGCGTTCTAAAGAAAGGTTTCAATACTTCTGGCATGCCTGCTCTAGAGCATGGCGACACTATTGGTGGGAGTTAGTTCTAGAGTGTTGGTTTACTGGAGGTAAAATACAAGCACCAGGGTGAAAGGTCAATAGATGCAAAATAAACGCTGTAAAGCTTGGGGCCTGTAGTGGTGGGAGACATTCTTCAGAGTGTCATTTCAGTAGCTGTTACACACTCAATCTAGAGGGCAGGCTCAGTAGTTACAGGACATGACCTCTTGAATGCTGATTCTGTATGTTTGGATGCATGCTCCATAGTGCAAGCTAAGTAGGTATGGATTTCCTGCTCTAGAGTGTGAGTTCAGTAGTGGCAGGACAAGAGCTAAAGAATGCAAACTCAAGAACTGTCACAATGTACATTGGAACACAGTTTCCATAAGCAATACATGTGATGGGTGGTATTAGGACCATGGGTGTGGCACATCAGCTGTAGAACCCAGGTACATTTTGCAACTTGCTAGATCTGGGGTGATGTCTAAATAGTAGCATAACACATGATCTAGACTGCTAGCTAAGTAGTGGTGGCAAACTACATCTAGATGCAATGGCTCCATGAAGGTAAGATTCATGCTTCAGAGTACAAGATCAGTAATGGCAACACATTTGATCAATAATGAGGACAAAACCCTTGGGGTATACCAGGTTTAGAGCCGAGACTCAGTATTGTGAAACAAGTGCTCTAGAATGCAAGTTCAGTAGTGGAAAGTTGCAGGTTTCAGAGAGCCAGTCATGTGTCACTCCTAATCTACAATGAGGATTCTGTTCTGGACATGGTAAAAGCTGTAGAATGAAGCCTCAGTGATGCCAGAGAGTACTCCAAAGTACAGGTTCAGTACCTGGCACATCAATTATAGAGTATGGGAAGTGTAGTAGGGGAATCCATGCAACAGGGTGCAAGCTAAGACAGTGGACTTCCAACATTAGAAGATGGGATCAGGAGTAGCATGCAGCTATGGAGCCTGAGTCCAATAAGGTTGGAATCATGCTCTTCAAGGCAAGTACATGAGTATATAACAAGTGTATCAGTGTACACGATCAATAATTGAAGCCTGGATGCTATAGAATATGTGGTCAGGAGTAGGATGTAAGCAAACTTCAGAATACAAGATCAGTAATTGCAGCACAGATACTCTAGATCACAGGCTTATTGGTTTTGCCATGCTTGCCTAGTGTGAGGGCTCAGAAGTGGCAATAATTGTGCTCTAGTAAGTAATCTGAGTGGAAGGATGCATGCTCCTAAGTGTAATTCAGTAGTTTTCTAATGCTTGATTTAGATTATAGGTTTTGTCCTATCATCACACCTACCCTAGCAGGCATGCTCAGTAGTAGTGTAAGGCATGCTTTTGAGTTAAATGTCAGTAGTGCTCAACCTGGAACTCAATCTTTGCTCAAGGACATGAACTTTGCAGTGGTGGAACGTGAGCTCCCAATTGAAAGATGTTATTACGGCACATGTGCAATAGAGCATGGGCTCAGCAGGTGGAATACATGTCCCTGAACTTGTACTCAATACTGATTATACACATACTCCAGAGTGAAGACTCACTAGTTTCATCACAACTCATCTAGATTGCAATTTCAGTTTTGGCAAGATGTATGCTGCAGAGGGCAAGCCCTAGATAAAGTGGTGGCACATTTTATACTTTATCTAGAGGACAAGGTCAGAGGTGGCAGGACTTATGTTAAAGATAACAAACTAAGTATTATGGGTATGTATGCTTTATAGCACAGATTCAGTACGTGTGGTGTTTTACTCTAGAAAGAAATTTTAGTAGTTATGTAATGTAAGCTCCAGAGTGTAATCTCAGCAGTTTCAGCAAACATGCTCTATGAGTAGAGCTCAGGAATATCACTTCGTATGCCCAAGAACACTTATTATGTAGTGATGTGTTGTATGCTTCAGTGTCCAAGCTTGGTAGTTTCAGCACACCTGTTAAAAATGACAGGGTGTGTAGTGAGCAGACTTATGTTTAAGGCAACAAATAATTGCATGGTTCATGCCCAATTTATAGAGCAGATTCAACAGAGGTGACATCCTTTCTCTAGAATGCATTATCAATACTGTTAAGATGTTTACTTAACATTTAAAGCTCAGTAGTTTCAGTTTCTATGTTCTAGAACATACTCTCAATAGTGGAGAAATGTGTGCTGCAGAGGGCAAGAATAGTTATGTGCATATTTACTCTAGAGTGATTAGAGTGGCAGTTAGTTGAAGCATGTCTGATTAGAGTCAGTCTCCATTGTGATAGTACTTGTACTCTAGAGCAAACACAGTAATTGTGCATGCATACTTTCGAGCCAGTTTTCTGTGGCGGTCAGATGCATTCTTCAGGATGAAGCTCAGTTCTTGTGATACATAGTCCTCAGTGTGGTCTCAATAGTTGTGGCATGATAATTTCAGAGTACAAACTCACTATTGACAGTTTGTGTGCTATAAAATGTGGATTCAAGCATATTCTTGAAGCAAGTTCAGTACTTTCAGCTCACATGATCAAAGCATGGGCTTAGCATGATCAAAACAACACATACACTCTAGAGATCAAGGTCAATATTTGGGCTATGCTAACTTTAGAATGCAGGCTCAGGGGTTATGGGAACTTGACACTGAAAATTCAGTAGTGGAAGGACTCATGCTACAGAATGTAAGCTTAGTAGTTCTAGACCTTTGCTGTAGAACACAGGCTCATTGTGGTACAAATGGTGCTCTAGAATGCAGGATCAGTAATGACAGGATACATCTTATTTAGTAGCCAGCTAAGTAGTTTTTGTCTGCCTGTTCTTAAGTGCAAGCACACTAGTGGAAGGAGGCATTTTCCAGGGTACAAGTCCAGTAGATTTAGCACTTGTGCTCTAAAACTCAGACAGAACAATTGTACATAGGCTCCAGAGTGTCAACTCAAAATAACGGTAATTCTTCTCTAGAATCTGAGCTCAGTATTGGTGGAGAGAACACTCAAAAGTGCAAGTTCAGATGTGCACATGTGGTTTAAACCATGAGCTCAATACCTGTGGCCTGCCTGTTCTAGATCATGGATCCAAAATGACAGGAACATATCCTAGACTCTGAGTTCAGTGATAGTGAGTTGCAAGCTCCCGGATGTGATCTATGTGGATGTGATATGTATCCTGTAAACTGTGGAATCAGTGGCAGCAGAATGCATGCTTCAGACCTAAGGAGAATATGCTCAGTAGTTTAGACATGAACTATTGAAAACTGAACCATCATGCTGGAATGTATGTTCCAGAGAGAAAACTCAGTAGATGTGATATGTCTTCTGGAGAAAATGATTTCAACTATGGTAAGACAAGTGCTCAAGAGTGCAACCTCAAGAGTCTTGGAATGTATGTGTGGGCACATAAGATCAGTATAGATCGGAAGTATGACAGATATCACCAACTCTGTAATCATGGCACATGAACTCTAGAGCCCAGGTCCACTAATTACAGCTTGCTTGATCTAAAATGCTGAATGCCTAGCAGTGTAATGTGTGGTGTAGAGTGCCAGTTAAGTAGTTGTGGCCAATGACTTCTACAGTATTCACTTAGTGGAGGTCAGATTCATTCTTCAGAATTCAAGCTCATTAGTAGTCACACGGCTGATATAGAGTGAGGGCTTAGTTGTTGAACAAATAATTTCAAGATTTGTATGGAAATACAAAAAACCTCGCATAGCCAAAGCAATCTTGAGAAATAAGAATGGAACTGGAGGAATCAACTGGCCTGACTTCAGGCTCTACTACAAAGCCACAGTCATCAAGACAGTGTGGTACTGGCACAAAGACAGACATATAGATCAATGGAACAAAATAGAAAGCCCAGAGATAAATCCACACACATATGGACACCTTATCTTTGACAAAGGAGGCAAGAATATACAATGGAGTAAAGACAATCTCTTTAACAAGTGGTGCTGGGAAAACTGGTCAACCACTTGTAAAAGAATGAAACTAGATCACTTTCTAACACCGCACACAAAAATAAACTCAAAATGGATTAAAGATCTAAATGTAAGATCAGAAACTATAAAACTCCTAGAGGAGAACATAGGCAAAACACTCTTAGACATAAATCACAGCAGGATCCTCTATGATCCACCTCCCAGAATTCTGGAAATAAAAGCAAAAATAAACAAATGGGATCTAATTAAAATTAAAAGCTTCTGCACAACAAAGGAAAATATAAGCAAGGTGAAAAGACAGCCTTCTGAATGGGAGAAAATAATAGCAAATGAAGCAACTGACAAACAACTATTATCAAAAATATACAAGCAACTTATGCAGCTCAATTCCAGAAAAATAAACAACCCAATCAAAAAATGGGCCAAAGAACTAAATAGACATTTCTCCAAAGAAGACATACGGATGGCTAACAAACACATGAAAAGATGCTCAACATCACTCATTATTAGAGAAATGCAAATCAAAACCACAATGAGGTATCACTTCACACCAGTCAGAATGGCTGCGATCCAAAAATCTGCAAGCAATAAATGCTGGAGAGGGTGTGGAGAAAAGGGAACCCTCCTACACTGTTGGTGGGAATGCAAACTAGTACAGCCACTATGGAGAACAGTGTGGAGATTCCTTAAAAAATTGCAAATAGAACTACCGTATGACCCAGCAATCCCACTTCTGGGCATACACACCGAGGAAACCAGAATTGAAAGAGACACATGTACCCCAATGTTCATCGCAGCACTGTTTATAATAGCCAGGACATGGAAACAACCTAGATGTCCATCAGCACATGAATGGATAAGAAAGCTGTGGTACATATACACAATGGAGTATTACTCAGCCGTTAAAAAGAATTCATTTGAATCAGTTCTGATGAGATGGATGAAACTGGAGCCGATTATACGGAGTGAAGTAAGCCAGAAAGAAAAACACCAATACAGTATACTAACACATATATATGGAATTTAGGAAGATGGCAATGACGACCCTGTATGCAAGACAGGGAAAGAGACACAGATGTGTATAACGGACTTTTGGACTCAGAGGGAGAGGGAGAGGGTGGGATGATTTGGGAGAATGACATTCTAACATGTATACTATCATGTGAATTGAATCGCCAGTCTATGTCTGACGCAGGATGCAGCATGCTTGGGGCTGGTGCATGGGGATGACCCAGAAAGATGTTATGGGGAGGGAGGTGGGAGGGGGGTTCATGTTTGGGAATGCATGTAAGAATTAAAGATTTTAAAATTTAAAAAATAAAAAACTGAAAAAAAAAAGAAAGATTTTGTGCCATAGCATGCAGCCTCAATTGTGGTGGCATGTGCACTCCACAGTGCAGTCTCAATAGTTGGCACAGCTGCTCTAGATAAACGGAAGTCTGGTTGGGAAAACACATGCAACAGGGTGCAAGACAAATACATGAATTCCAGGTAAAAAATGTAGACTCAGTAGTTTCAAGTATGCAGGCAATGTAGCATGGCCTCAATAGTGATTGAATCCCTGATCTAAAAGGCTGGCACATGAGTTCACGACCAGTGTTCCAGGTTGTAAAATAAGTAGTTTCAACACTGATGCTTCTCAGCATGGGGACAAAGTGACAGGTCTCATGATTTAGGCTGCAAGATCAAAAATTGCATCACAAATGCTCTAGATCATGGGCTCAGTAGTTGTGGCATGCTTGCCTAATGTGAGGATTCAGCAGTGCCAGTATGCTGTAGTATGATGATTCATATTTGTGGGAACCATGTGTGTAATTCAGTAGTTCCGGCATGCCTGCTCTACAGCATAGTCTCAGTGGAGTTAGTAACTTTAGAAGGCAAAATCATCAGTGGTGGGAGGAATATCTCTGAGCAAAATCTAAGGAGTGTAAAACACATGCTCAAGGGGGTAAGCTCTGAAGTGGTAAGAACTATGCTCCAGATTGAAAGATCAGTTATAGTGGTATGTGTGCAGTAGAACCTAGGCTTAGTAGAGGCCAGATTTAAGCAATTGTGCTCATTAATGCTGGCACATGTCCTCCAGAGTTCAGACTCAAACTTCTGCAAGACTGCAAACTCTATTATGGAAAGATGCATACTTCAGAATGTAAGTTCAGTAATTGTCAGTAATTGTTCAGTAATTGTCAATAAGGCATACTTGAATAGGCTACATAGTCATTACTGGTCAGATAACATATAGAACAGCTAGTTAATTATTTCCAGCGTGCCTAATTTATAGCACAGATTCTGTAGGTGTGGCAAGCTTGCTGTAGAAAGCATTTCAGTCGTGAGTGATACAAGCTACAGAATGCAGTCTTGATAGCTGCAACAGGGATTCTCTAGATTGCAGGCTCAACATTGGTAGGTTATATAGTCAAGAATATTGACTCAGTAGTGCTGGGATATATGTTACACTATGCAAATTTATTATTTTCAGCACATCTTCTCTATGGCTCAAGCTCAATAGTGGCCCAGAATGTGCTCCATAATATAAGCTAAGTAGTTGAATCAAGTTTGTTCCAGACAATTTTATCAGCAATGATGAGACACATGTTCCAGAGTACTAGCTTAGTTGTACAATGTGTGGACTGGTATTAGGTCTTGGTAGTGGTGAAATGCATGATGGATAGTGTGTGCATCAATTGTTGTTGCATGACAGCTATAAATTACAGGCAGAGTCAGTTGTGATAGCATATTCTAAATTGTGAACTGTCTAGAGGTGTAATGTGCACTCTAGCCTGCAAGGTAATTACTTGCTGTAGTTACATGCTCCACTGAGGCAGGACACAAGCTACAGAGTCCAAGCTCAGTATTTGCATAATGTATACTTTTGACTGCTGACTTAGTTGTTGTACAGGAGCTTAGATTATAAGGTCACAAGTGGTGCATGTATGCTACAAAAATGTGAATTCAGTAGTAGTAAATCAAATGTTCCAGAGTGCAAGCTCAGCAGTTATGTCTTATCTGCTTTAGAACATGATCTTAGAAGTGGCTGGACCTGTGGTTTGGAATACAAGCTCCATGTCTCTAAGGAAATGCTCCAGACAGCAAATTATGTAGCAGACAGCAAACTATTGAGTTGTAGACTCAACAATCCCAAGGCGTATGATCCTGAATACAAGCTCTCTATTAGCATCACAGTTATGAACCACAATCTATGTAGGGACCAGATGCATGCAGTTGAGCATGTTCTCATTAGAAGTGGTGCATGTGTTCCAGAGTGCCAAATCATTTGTTGCAGCAAAGAGATCTAGAGGGGGCAGGCTCAACTTTGGTAAGAAGCATGCCTCAGAAAGCAAGCTCAATAGTTGCTGGACACATGTTACACAGGGTAATATAAGTAGTTTCAGAATGTATGCTACAGACTCTCAGCTAAAACGTATTCAGACAGTGGTGCAGAACTCCAGGTCAAGGAGTGGTGAAATGTGTGCTGTTGAGCACAGTAGTATTTGTGAATGTATAATCTAGTGTGTGGAGTGATTAGTGGCAGCATATCTGCTTAAGGTCAAGCTTTGTTGTGGTGCAATATGTGCTCTAGAATGAAGCTCAGTGTTTTAGTATGCATACATTAAAGCCAGGTTTCAGTAGTGGTGAGATGCATGTCCCAAATTGAAACTCAGTATATGTAGCACACATAGTCTAGAATGCATGTTCACTAGTTGTGACATGATTGTTGTAGGCAACAGAATCTGTGGTGGCAGTACATGTGCTATAAAATGTGGATTCAGACATATTCCTGAGTCAAAGCTCAGCGATTTTTGAACAGTTGACCTAAAGAATTGGCTTAGTGTTGGCAGGAGACATGCTCCAAACTCAAGAAAAGTATCTATTTCATTCCAGCTTTACAGCACATGCTCAGTAGTTGTAGAACATTTACTGCAGAATTCAAGATCAGTAGTGGAAAGATGTGTACTCCACAATGGTTTTAGCCATTCTTATATGGAGCAAGGCTTCAGTAGTGGTAGGAAATGGGCTCTAAAATGTGGCTCAATAGTGGCTAGATGTACCTTCACATGTACCAACTGGGTAATTTCAGACAAATTAAGTGCAAGCACACTAGTGGCAGGACTTGCACTCCAGACTGCAAGCTCAGTAGTTTGATCACTTGTACTCAAGAACTCAGACTCAGTAGTGGTGCAACAGTCTTCAGAGCGCCATCTCATTAGTTGTGGCGTGTCTTCTCTGGTTCATAGCCTCAGTCGTGCTGGGAATATTGATCTAGACTGCCAGCTCAAAAAATGAGGTATGTCTTTTCTAAAACACAGACTCAGTACTTAAAGTAAGTGTACTCTTCATCATGGGTTTCTAGTGACTGGCATAAGTTCTAAATTGTGGGTTCTGTGATGATGAGATTCGTGCTTATGAGTGTAAGCTCAGTAGACTTGGCATGTATGCTCTAAAGCATTGAGTCAGCAGGGTCAGGACACATGCTCCAGAGTGTCATCTCAGGAAATGGGGACTATCTTAAGAGTGTAAGCTCAGTAATTGAGGGACATGTTCTCTGGATGGCTGGAGCATAGTGTTTGATGCATTGTCCAGAGAACAAGCTCAGTAAGTATAGTAATCTTGCGCCTGCTCTAGAGCATAAGAACTCTAGTGGCAAGACAAGACCTTAAGAGTTGAAACAATGGTTGTGGCATGTGTGACTGACATGCAGGATCAGTCAAGGTAGTAAATATGATGGATAGAACCAGATCTGTAGTTGTGGCACATCAATTATTATACACAGGTACACTAGTTGCAGCTTGCCTGATCTAGACTGCTGGCTGATACACGAATAAATGATGGTCTAGAGTGACTCAGCTTTTTGTGGAACATATCATCTAGAGCACTGGCTCCATAGAGGTGAGATTCATGCTTCAGGGTTCAAGGTCAGTAATGGCCACACACTTGATCTAGAGTGAAGGCATATCTGTGGGCAGAGCATGTGCTCTACAATGCAGCCTCTGTTTTGATAGAATGTGGGCTCTGAGTGCAGCTAATTAGTTGGCACATATGTTCTAGAGTACGAGAAGTATAGTGGGGAAACACATGAAAGTGCGTTTGCATGAAAGAATGCAAACTAAATTATAGCAAAATCCTAGCTGTAGAATATGGGCCAAATAATTTCAGCATGCAAGCCATTCATCACGGGTAGAGTAGTGACAGAACTCATGCTCTACAAGATTGGCTCATGAATGTAGCAGGAGTGTACCAGTGTGCAAAATCAAGAGGCACAGCATCAGTGCTTTGGGACTTTGTCTTAGGAGTGGCAGGATGCATCCCTCAGAATGAAATATCAGTAATTGCAACACATTGCTCTAGACCACTGTTTCATGAATTGTACCATTCCTGACTAGTTTGAGAAGTAAGACATGGTGAAAAGTGTTCTATAGTATGCAGATTTATAGTGGTGGAGGCATGATCCAATGTGTAATTCAGTAGTTCAGGCATGGTTGCTAAAAAACATAGGCTCTGTAATGTCTGTACACCTGGCCTAAGAAGTAAACTCAGTCATATTGGGAAGGATGCTTCCAAATGAAATCTCAGTAGTGCAAAACCTGCGCTTAAGTGTTCACTCTGTAGTAGTAAGATATGTGCTCCTGATGCAACTTTAGTTATTCTGACTGCAGCAAGGTATCAATAGAAACCAGATGCATGCACTTGAATTCACTCTAAGTAGAGGTGATCCATGTGTTTCTGTGTTCAAATCACTGCTTTCTTCATGAGTGCAAATTCATGTGTGGCAAGAGTAATGCTCTAGAGCACAAGTTCTAGAGTTATTTGGGCACACCTGGCTAAGAAAACAGGGCCAGTAGGGGCCAGTGTTGTCTTTCAGATGGCAAGCAAATTAATTGTGGCATTCCTGCTTTATAGTACAAGTTCATGAGGGACAATTGTACCAGAACTGATTTTCAATAGTGCAGGAATGATGGATCCACAAAGAAAACTTGTTTGTTGCAGCAGGCATGCTATAGGGTCCAGGTTTATCGGTGCCACAGCATATGCTAAATAAAATGGGATCAGCTTTGGTGGTATATACACTGTACTATGCTACATCAGTATCTGCAGCACAGCAGTTCCAAAGCACAGGTTCCATAGTGACAGAAAGGGTGATCCAGAGTGGAATTTCAGTAGTTGCTGTACAGATACTATAGATGGCATTCTCAGTAGTGATGAGACACATGCTTCAGAATGCAAGCTCTGTTTTGTAGCACACCTGTTTGAAATGAGGGCTTAGTAGCAAGTGAACAGTTGAATAGTCCATACTCAATAGTTGTGGTATCCCAGCATCAGCACATTATGTTATAATAAACAAACTGTAGAGTGTGGACTGATTAGAGTTTTATGCTGTAAAGTGAAAGCTATTTACCTGGCATATACACACTCTAATTGCATTGACTAGAAGGAGGACACATGTTCCAGTGTCAAATGTGTTGCAGCAGGCATAATGTACATTCTGGTCTTAATATTGATAGTACATGAGCTTGGAATGATAGCTCAGAAGTGGCTTATAAGTGCTCCAGAATAGGAGCTAATTAGTAGAAGAGGATATATTCCAGAGTGAACATTCAGCAGTTGTGTTCTGTCTACTCAAGAGCACAGGTTTAGGAGAGGTGTGATTTGTGCTTTGGAATACAATCACCATAGACACTGCAAACAGTGACGTTGCAACATGATGCTCAAGATCACAGGCCCAGTAGATGTGAAACATGATTCAGAGTGTAAGCTCAGAAGTTCTGGCTTGCCTGCTTTGGAGAACAGGCTCTGTAGGTCCTGTATGTGTATACCTGAGAATGTATTCAGTAGTGGTGTTTCATGTGCTCCAGAGTTTCAGCTGACTAATGGTAATAAAAGTGCTATAGAGTCCAGGTTAGCAGCAGCAGAAACATGCTGCAAGTTACAAGCTGAATATTTGTAGATAATGATATAGATGATGAGATCAGTATCTTTGATGCATGCTTGCTTTACACTGTGGGTTATATAGTACTTGGATGCTGGGGTCCAGCCCTGGTGGATCAGGGTAATTCAAAGTTGGGGACAGAATTTGACGTCCTAGGAAAAAACTTATTTAATTACAGATATATGGAGAGATTAGAAATGGATAGTGTAGTAGAAAAATAGTGGAGAAAAAGAAGCTGAATAACTTCATTTACGTGGAATACCAATCACCACCTACGTAGGCCACAGGCGTCTTTCCATTCTCCCAAAGGAGAGGAGGCACTGAGGCCTCCCCCGTCCGATCTTAGAAGACCAGGAAGAATTAGTAGGCTTGGTGAGTACCCACATTCAGTTCAGCTCAGTCACTCAGTCGTGTCAGACTCTTTGCCACCCCATGAATCGCAGCACAACATGCTTCCCTTTCCATCACCATTTCCCGGAATTCACTCAGACTTACGACCATCGAGTCCGTGGTGCCATCCAGCCATCTCATCCTCAGTCATCCCCTTCTCCTCCTGCCCTCAATCCCTCCCAGAATCAGAGTCTTTTCCAATGAGTCAACTCTTCACATGAGGTGGCCAAATTACTGGAGCTTGAGCTTTAGCATCATGCCTTCCAAAGAAACACCAGGGTTGATCTCCCTCCAAAGGGACTGGTTGGATCTCCTTGCAGTTCAAGGGACTCTCAAGAGTCTTCAGCAACACCACAATTAAAAGCATCAATTCTTCAGTGCTCAGCCTTCTTCACATTCATACATGACCACAGGAAAAACCATAGCCTTGAATAGACAGAACTTAGTCAGCAAAGTAATGTCTCTGCTTTTGAATACACTACCTAGGTTGATCAAAACTTTTCTTCCAAGGAGTAATCGTCTTTTTATTTCATGGCTGCACTCACCATCTACAGTGATTTTGGAGCCCCCAAAAATACAGTCTGACACTATTTCTACTGTTTCCCCATCTATTTCCTATGAAATAATGGGACTGGATGCCATGATCTTCATTTTCTGAATGTTGAGCTTTAAGCCAATTTTTTCACTCTCCTCTTTCACTTTCATCAAGAGGTGTTTTAGCTCCTCTTCACTTTCTGCCATAAGGGTGATGTCATCTGCATATCTGAGGTGATTGATATTTCTCCCGGGCAATCTTGAATCCAGCTTGCGTTTCTTCCAGTCCAGTGTTTCTCATGATGTACTTACTCTGCATAGAAATTAAATATGCAGGGTGACAATATACATACTTGACGTACTCCTTTTCCTATTTGGAACCCATCTGTTGTTCCATGCCCAGTGCTAACTGTTGCTTCCTGACCTGCATACAGATTTCTCAAGAGGCAGGTTAGGTGGTCTGGTATTCCCATCTTTTTCAGAATTTTCCACAGTTTATTGTGATCCACCCAGTCAAAGACTTTGGCATACTCAATAAAGCAGAAATAGATGTTTTTTCTGGAACTCTCTTCCTTTTTTGATGATCTGGCGGATGTTGGCAATTTGATCTCTGGTTCCTCTGCCTTTTCTAAAACCAGCTTGAAATCAGGGAGTTCACAGTTCACATATTGCTGAAGTCTGGCTTGGAGAATTTTGAGCATTATTTTACTAGCATGTGAGATGACTGCAATTGTGCGGTAGTTTGAGCATTCTTTGGCATTGCCTTTTTTTGGGATTGGAATAAAAACTGACCTTTTTGAGTACCCACGTACCAGATGGGAATTCAGCCAGAAGGGAAGAAGACAACACGGGCAAATCAGTCTTTCCAGAAACTGATCCCATTTCTTTATTTTTATGTTTGTTTATACACCTTTTGTTATACATTAGGATGAATACAGAGTCACGTGGGGGAGGGGGGGGGTCAGCAGACCTGACTCTTGTCACAATCAGTTGCTTCATATAAAATTATACAAAGGTCTTATGGGTTTTATGATCATCTTCTGGCCCTGAGGCCTGCTGACATTTTATGGCCCTTTCTGATAATGGCAGTTAACCAGAAAACTTATTTTTTCCAGGGGTGATTTTTTCTTAAATCAGGTTCCACCCTCCAAATAAAGTTGCATTCCTATAGGGTGAAGGTGTAGTGAGTTAAAACTAAGAAAGCAATTTACTTAGCCTAAGTTTTAACATGATTAATCTTAAAGGTTAATACTTGTTTCCCCTATACGTTAGTTATATTTGTTATAAGGGCAAGGAATACGGAAATTTGGCAGCCAATATTGGCTTACGAAATGAAAACCCTTCACAAGTGTTCCCCTCAAGATCTATTTAGTCTTAAGATAGTGATAAAGTTACATTTTTACACAGCAAGGCCACAGTGATTTATAACAAAGTACAATGATCTATTAAAAAAGAGAAAATTCATTAACTCAAAAAGTCTAGTATTGCTAACATCAGAAACTACTATATTTCCTTTTCTATATTCCAAATACATTGATCAATATATTCCCAGGTGCCTAAGGATATGGAGGCTTGTTGGCAATTATTGTGGGATTCTCCAGGCAAGAACTGGAGTGGGTTGCCATTTCCTTCTCCAATGCATGACAGTAAAAAGTGAAAGTGAAGTTGCTTAGTTATGCCCGACTCTTAGCGACCCCATGGGCTGCAGCCTACCAGGCTCCTCCATCCATGGGTTTTTACAAGCAAGAGTACTGGAGTAGGGTGCATTGCCTTTTCCAATACTGAGAAAAACCCTCTGCTAATTAAGACTTTCAAAGTACTCCAAACTCTCTGTGCTGTTTATGGTGCTGTTTATGGTTGAGAGGTTGTCACACAATTTAGTCTGTCAGCAGAGAGTTTAGACCTGAGACACCCTTGTCACACCCAGGGCAGGGAATTAGCAGCAGTTATTGGCACAATAAATGAAAAACCTTCACCAATATAATTCCTAATCAACCCACTACACTATACTAATAATTTTCTAACTTTTCAAAAGAGTCTGTATATAGAAAGATTAAAGCATCTCATGCCTCTGACAGTTGGGAGCCTGTAAACAATCACATGTGGCCAGACAAACCCGCTCAGGCATGCTAGAGAACCTTCAGAGGAGTTTGTAAGTTGAAACACTCTTGTCAACCCCAGGAATTTTTATTAACTGGAGCTGCAAGTTAACTCCTTCTCTGAGAGAAATGGTTATGGGGGAGAGCCCCCTGTAAAGTCAGAGGTGTAGGTGAGAGCATAAAACAGACTCTGGTATTGAGGGTAGACACTTGGAAACAGGGGGTTTTCTGGGGCTCGATCCTGCCGAAGTCTCCTTCCTCATGACCTTTGCCATTGGTGGAGTTCCTCACACTGGCTCCTGGCGCTTGGAGGTCCTATGGAACACAGCCTTAATAATGACAGGAAGTCTGCTTTAGAGCACCTGCTTAGTAGTGACAGAATATAAGCCTATGTATGAAACCTCACTAGTTAGGTCATACAAGTTCTAGAGTGCAAGTTGAGTACACATAGTGAAAGGGTAACAGGCAGGGAGGCTAGGTGTCTCCAAAGGAGGAAATAGGCTCTAAATTTCAGATTTTTTTTTAATCTCTCTCATAAGCAACAGGAAGAAACTAACTACAAGTGTCAGACTTTTTTTCCCTTCTCTATACAAAATTAAAAGGAGGTTTGTTTTATTTTATTTATTTATTTATTTATTTATTTTTTTTTTTTTTAGTTTTTTATTTTTTAAATTTTAAAATCTTTAATTCTTACATGCATTCCCAAACATGAACTCCCCTCCCACCTCCCTCCCCATAACATCTTTCTGGGTCATCCCCATGCACCAGCCCCAAGCATGCTGTATCCTGCGTCAGACATAGACTGGGGATTCAATTCACTTGATAGTATACATGTTAGAATGTCATTCTCCCAAATCATCCCACCCTCTCCCTCTCCCTCTGAGTCCAAAAGTCCGTTATACACATCTGTGTCTCTTTCCCTGTCTTGCATACAGGGTCGTCATTGCCATCTTCCTAAATTCCATATATATGTGTTAGTATACTGTATTGGTGTTTTTCTTTCTGGCTTACTTCACTCTGTATAATCGGCTCCAGTTTCATCCATCTCATCAGAACTGATTCAAATGAATTCTTTTTAATGGCTGAGTAATACTCCATTGTGTATATGTACCACAGCTTTCTTATCCATTCATCTGCTGATGGACATCTAGGTTGTTTCCATGTCCTGGCTATTATAAACAGTGCTGCGATGAACATTGGGGTACATGTGTCTCTTTCAATTCTGGTTTCCTCGGTGTGTATGCCCAGAAGTGGGATTGCTGGGTGATAAGGTAGTTCTATTTGCAATTTTTATTTTTTTTTTTTTAATTTTTTTTTTAAATTTTTAGTTTTTTATTTTTTAAATTTTAAAATCTTTAATTCTTACATGCATTCCGAAACATGAACCCCCCTCCCACCTCCCTCCCCAGAACATCTTTCTGGGTCATCCCCATGCACCAGCCCCAAGCATGCTGCATCCTGCGTCAGACATAGACTGGCGATTCAATTCACATGATAGTATACATGTTAGAGTGTCATTCTCCCAAATCATCCCACCCTCTCCCTCTCCCTCTGAGTCCAAAAGTCCATTATACACATCTGTGTCTCTTTCCCTGTCTTGCATACAGTGTCATCATTGCCATCTTCCTAAATTCCATATATATGTGTTAGTATACTGTATTGGTGTTTTTCTTTCTGGCTTACTTCACTCTGTATAATCGGCTCCAGTTTCATCCATCTCATCAGAACTGATTCAAATGAATTCTTTTTAACGGCTGAGTAATACTCCATTGTGTATATGTACCACAGCTTTCTTATCCATTCATCTGCTGATGGACATCTAGGTTGTTTCCATGTCCTGGCTATTATAAACAGTGCTGCGATGAACATTGGGGTACATGTGTCTCTTTCAATTCTGGTTTCCTCGGTGTGTATGCCCAGAAGTGGGATTGCTGGGTCATAAGGCAGTTCTATTTGCAATTTTTTAAGGAATCTCCACACTGTTCTCCATAGTGGCTGTACTAGTTTGCATTCCCACCAACAGTGTAGGAGGGTTCCCTTTTCTCCACACCCTCTCCAGCATTTATTGCTTGCAGATTTTTGGATCGCAGCCATTCTGACTGGTGTGAAGTGGTACCTCATTGTGGTTTTGATTTGCATTTCTCTAATAATGAGTGATGTTGAGCATCTTTTCATGTGTTTGTTAGCCATCCGTATGTCTTCTTTGGAGAAATGTCTATTTAGTTCTTTGGCCCATTTTTTGATTGGGTCGTTTATTTTTCTGGAGTTAAGCTGCAGAAGTTGCTTGTATATTTTTGAGATTAGTTGTTTGTCAGTTGCTTCATTTGCTATTATTTTCTCCCATTCAGATGGCTGTCTTTTCACCTTGCTTATATTTTCCTTTGTTGTGCAGAAGCTTTTAATTTTAATTAGATCCCATTTTTTTTATTTTTGCTTTTATTTCCAGAATTCTGGGAGGTGGATCATAGAGGATCCTGCTGTGATTTATGTCTGAGAGTGTTTTGCCTATGTTCTCCTCTAGGAGTTTTATAGTTTCTGATCTTACATTTAGATCTTTAATCCATTTTGAGTTTATTTTTGTGTGCGGTGTTAGAAAGTGATCTAGTTTCATTCTTTTACAAGTGGTTGACCAGTTTTCCCAGCACCACTTGTTAAAAAGATTGTCTTTACTCCATTGTATATTCTTGCCCCCTTTGTCAAAGATAAGGTGTCCATATGTGTGTGGATTTATCTCTGGGCTTTCTATTTTGTTCCATTGATCTATATGTCTGTCTTTGTGCCAGTACCATACTGTCTTGATGACTGTGGCTTTGTAGTAGAGCCTGAAGTCAGGCAAGTTGATTCCTCCAGCTCCATTCTTCTTTCTCAAGATTGCTTTGGCTATTCGAGGTTTTTTGTATTTCCATACAAAGCTTGAAATTATTTGTTCTAGTTCTGTGAAAAATGTGGCTGGTAGCTTGATAGGGATTGCATTGAATTTGTAAATTGCTTTGGGTAGTATACTCATTTTCACTATATTGATTCTTCCAATCCATGAACATGGTATATTTCTCCATCTATTAGTGTCCTCTTTGATTTCTTTCATCAGTGTTTTATAGTTTTCTATATATAGGTCTTTAGTTTCTTTAGGTAGATATATTCCTAAGTATTTTATTCTTTTCGTTGCAATGGTGAATGGAATTGTTTCCTTAATTTCTTTTTCTACTTTCTCATTATTTGTGTATAGGAATGCAAGGGATTTCTGTGTGTTGGTTTGTTTTAAAATTTTTGTTGCCATGTCAACACTTGGTTCCACCAAACTTAACTTTTCTCAAACCTTGAGCTAACCAATGTGTTTTTCTTATGGAAATGTCCTCTTAAGCTGTGTTAATGAAACTTTATATTTGCTTGGAAATTGGCCTTTCTTAAGGATTCAGGTGAATTGTTTTATGGCCAGGGGTGACTCACCTGTACCAGTGTTATTTCAGAATATATGTTCTGGGTGAGGAATCTGGGGTTTGAGATATCACCTTTCTCTAGAAGCTCTTATAGGTACATAACTTCTTGCTAAAAACTAGCAAGGGAACAGTCTTTCTACCAGTGCTGATGTCTACATTAGAAGATTTCTCTATCTCTTTTAAACTGTAATAAAACTTTATTACACAGAAGCTCTGATTGATCGTGCCTCATTACCTTTCATCCAGAGGCCAAAAAATCCCAGCATCACTCACAGCTCATAGCAACAAGCTTTCAGTAAGACACATGTTCCATGGTTCAAGTTCAGTAGTTGCAGCATGCAATTTTTAGAGTTCAGTCTCAGTAACGCTTGAATGCATGGTCCAGAGTGCAAGAACACTACTTGCAGATACTTAATACTCCTTGGAAGGAAATTTATGACCAACCTAGATACCATATTCAAAAGCAGAGACATTATTTTAACAACAAAGTCTATCTAGTCAAGACTACGGTTTTTCCAGTGGTCATTTATGAATGTGAGAATTGGACTATGAAGAAAGCTGAGTGCTGAAAATTTGATTCTTTTGAACTGTGGTGTTGGAGAAGACTCTTGAGAGTCCATTGGACAGCAAGGGGATTCAACTATTCCATCCTAAAGAAAATAAATCCTGAATATAATATTCATTGGGAGGACTGATGCTTAAGCTGAAACTCCAACTTTGGCCTTGCAATGAGAAGAACTGCATCCTTGGAAAAGACCCTGATCCTGGGAAAGACTGAAGGCAGGAGGAGCAGCAGATGACAGATGATGAGATGAGATAGCTGGATGGCATCACCTACTCAAAAAATATGAGTTTGAGTAAAATCTGAGCACTATCAATGGACAGGAGGCCTGGCATGCTGTAGTCCATGGGGTCACAAATAGGAAGCATGCTCTAGAGTGCAAGATGAGGATATGTGCTATGTGTTCTATAGAGCACGGTCTTGAGAAAGTCATTTCCTAGGCACATAGATAAGAAGTCTATGGGTCCCCAAGGAGAGAGGGGGTCTGGAATTCTCAGGAGAAGGAAAGGAAAAACTATTTTCCCCCTCTACATTCCTTAGGATTATATAACAATAACATATCTTGTTTGAGGATAGTATCTTGTTAAAAAAAAAAAAAAAACCTTCTGGCTAATACTGTTATCTTAAAGTGTAAATTATGGGAGTAGGTCTAGTGAGGTCTTTACAACTTCCAGACATTTTTTTAATTCACTGCAATAACTAATTACAGCGTATATAATTCCATTGCTAACACTAGCAAGGGAGTACTCATTCTGACCTTTTCTGATGCCTAAATCAGTAGCTTTCTCTATCCACTTTATCTTTTAATAAAATTTTATTACACAAAAACACTGAATGATCAAGCCTTGTCTCTGGCCTTGGATTGAAAAAAAAAAAATCTCAGCGTCTTTTCATGCTTCAGCAACAACCTCTCAGTCTCAAACTTGAAGCCTGCATACTCCATCTAGGTCAAGAGTGTGTAGTGGCCTGGTACATGTTCTGGACTGTGAGGGTTTATGTTCAAATGTATAATGAGGGGAATACATGTAGCACAGTGCAAGCTAAGTCATTGCAGAATTCAAGATGTACAATGTGGGCTCATTAGTTTCAGCAAACAGGCCATAGGCATGAGCTCAGTAGTGGTGGCACTTGTGTTCTACAAGGTTTACTCAGTTCACTTCAGTTCAGTCACTGAGTGGTTTCGGATTTTTTGCGACCCCATAAATCACACCACACCACACCACCCTGCCCATCACCAACTCCCAGAGTTCACTCAAACTCATGCGCATCAAGTTGGTGATGCCATCCAGCCATCTCATCCTCTGTCACCCCCTTCTCCCCCTACCCCCAATCCCTCCCAGCATCAGAAATTTTCCAGTGAGTCAAATCTTCACATGACGTGGCCAAAGTACTGGAGTTTCAGCTTTAGCATCATTCCTTCCAAGGAAAACCCAGGACCAATCTCATTTAGAATGGAATTGTTGGATCTCCTTGCAGTCCAAGGGACTATCAAGAGTCTTCTCCAACACCACAGTCCAAAAGCATCAATTCTGCAGCACTAAGTTTTCTTCACAGTCCAACTCTCACATCCATACGTGACCACTGAAAAAACAATAGACTTGACTAAATGGAACTTTGTTGGCAAAGTAATATCTCTCCTTTTCAATATGCTATCTAGGTTGATCATAACTTTCTTTCCCAGGAGTAAGCATCTTTTAATTTCATGGCTGTAATCACCATCTGCAGTGATTATGGAGCCCCCCAAAATAAAGTCTGACACTGTTTCCACTGTGTCCTCATGCATTTCCCATGAAGTGATGGGACCAGATCCCATAATCTTACTTTCCTGAATGTTGAGCGTTAAGCCAACATTTTCACTCTCCTCTTTCACTTTCATCAAGAAGCTGTTTAGTTCCTCTTCACTTTCTGCCATAAGGGTGGTGTCATCTGCATACCTGAAGGTTATTGATATTTCTCCCAGCAATCTTGATTCCAGCTTGTGCTTCTTTCAGCAGAGCGTTTCTCATGCTGTACTCTGCATATAATTTAAATAAGCAAGGTGACAATATACAGCCTGATATACTACTTTTCCTATTTGGAGCCAGTCTGGTGTTCCATGTCCAGTTCTAACTGTTGCTTATCGACCTGCATATAGGTTTCTCAAGAGGTAGGTCAAGTGGTCTGGTATTCCTATCTCTTTCAGAATTTTCCACAGTTTATTGTGAAGGTTTGCTCACAAGTGCAGAATGAATGTACCAGTGTGCAAAATCAGTTTTTCCAGCATGGGTGTATTTTCACATTGTCAGGATTGGCAGAGTGCAAGATGTGGCACATGCTTCAGAGTGCAAGATCAGTAATTGTTCTTGGTGTCCTATACCAAGAGCTTATCGTCTTTATGATGCCTCCTAATTTGAGGTTTCAAATGGTGAGAAATGTGCTATAATACTCAGATTCATGATCCAAAGTGAAATTCAGTAATCCAGGCCTGACTACTCTAGAGCATAGTCTCAGTAGTGTCAGAGAAGGAAAATTCAGTTGTAGTGGGAGGTATGCTGTTGAGTTAAATCTCAGTAGTAGAGCACCCAAGCCAAAATATGTGTACTCTGTAGTGGTAAGACCTGTGTTTCTCATTGTAAGATCAATTATTATGACACTTGTATGCACTAGAGCCTAGGCTCAGTAGAGGTCTATGTGTGTGCTTTAGTTCATGTTCAGTACAAGTGGTATGCATGCTCCAATACTGCAGTTCACTACTTTCTGCACAAGTGCTGGCTCAATTGTGATAAGAGGTAGGTTTTCAGAGTGCAAGTGCTATAGCTCTTTTGGTACATGCTATCTTGAGCACAGGGTATGTGGCGGCCATATTTATATTTAAGAAAGCCAACTAATTACTTGTGGTATGACTTCTTTCTTTCGCAGGCCCCATATATGAATTACACTTGCCCCAGAAGGCAATTTCAGTAGTGCAGGGATGCAAGATCCAGGATACAACATTGGTATTTTCAGCAGGCTTGTTTTAGGGTACAGGCTGATTGCTAGCTGATGATATGCTCCAGAATATGGGATAAGGAGTGATAGGATGCTTTCTCCACTTTGAAATATGAGTATTTACAGTGCACCAGCTCAAAATCACAGTTTCAGTAGTGACAGAAGAAGTGCTCCAGAATGGAAGTTCAGTAATTGTAATGTGCATGGTCTAGATGGCCTTCCCAGTAGTAAAGAGACAAGTGTTCAAGAGTCCAACCACAACATTCATAGCGTGCATGTTTTGAAATGAGGCCTCAATAGTAGTAAAAAGCCTATTTGATATTGCATACTCTGTAATTGTGGCATACCAGTTTCATAGAGCAAGCAAACTTGGTTGTGATACAAAAGCTCTAGAATGTGCACTGACTAGAATTCTAATAAATATTGTGGTGTACAAGCTAAACACTTTTGGTACACACACTGTGTAATTGCATGCCCAATAGAAGCAGAACCAAGCTCAGAAATCAAAGCTCAGTTGTTGTAGCATGCATAATTTCATAATGTAGATTGTGGTTTTAGTAGTTGTTACACATGAGCTTGGAGTGCTGGCTCATAAGTGGGGATGGGGCTCCAGAATATAAGTTCATTCATAGCAGGGCACTTGCCCCAGAGTGAAAACTGTGCAGTTAATCATGTTTACTCAAGAGCATGGGCTTAGGAGAGGCAAGATTTGTGATTCAGCATACAAGATTTGTGATTCAGCATACAAGCCCAATAGACACTAGAGGAATGCTTCAGACTGCCACCTTTGTCATTATAGCATGATGCTAAGTCACAGAGAGAATAGTTGAAAAACATGCACTCCATAGTGAGTCTCAGTCGTTTAGGCATGCCTGCTCTGGGGTACTGGCTTTGTAGGGGCTGGTATATGTACTTCAGCAAGTATTCAGGACTGGAGTCATGTTATTCAGAGCGCTAAGTCACAAGTGGCAGCAAATTGCCATTGAGTATGGGACAGTATCCATAAGACATATGCTTCAGTGTGCAAAATGAGTAGTTGTGAAACATATGATAGCGGGTAAACTCAGTAGTTTTCAAGCATGCATGCTCTACACTCTGGTCTCAATAGTACTCGGAGTTGCTACAGAGGACAGGATGAATATTGGCAGGATGCCTGCTTTAAAGTACTGACAGAATGCAAATCTCAGGATGCAAGCTTAGGAATTATGACATGCTAGCTATAAAGGGTCATTTGAACAGTGGTGGGACAGGAACTCCACGGTTTAAGTTCAGTAGTTGTGCCATGCATTTTCTAGAGCTCAGTCTCAGTAGTGGTGGAATACAGGATCTAGAGTGCAAGAAGAGTAAAAGGAGATGCTTACTCTATATATAGGCTCACAAGTAGCAGCCCTTGTTCTTAGCATTAAGAGTCAATAGTGATATGATAGATTCACAAGAATTCAAGCACACTAAGCTTTGGCATATCTAATCTATACTACTTGTTCACAAAAGTGGGATGCATACTGCACAGTGGAAGCTCAGGAGTTGTAATATCTGTGTTCCAGAGCACAGTCTCAATAATGAAATGTATGTGCTCCTGAATTGAGAAGAAAATGGCCACTCAATCAGGGTTCTTGCCTGGAGAATATCATGGACAGAGGGGCCTTGGTGGGCTGCTGTCCATGGTGTCACACAGAGTTGGGTACGACTGAAGTGACTTAGCAGCAGTAGCTGCCGTGCTCTTGAGTGCAAAAACAGTGGTTATGAATGCATAACCTAGTGTGTGAAGTGATTAGTAGAAGCATATATGCTTATTATTAAACTCAGTTGTGGTGTGACGTGTGCTATGGAATAAAGCTCAGAAACTGTGACGTGTGTACCTCAGACACAGAGTTCAGTAGTGGTGAGAAAGACGTTCCAGAGTGAAACGTAGGATTTGTAATACACATTGTCTAGAATGTGGACTCCCTGTTTGTGACATGTAGTTTTTGAACACAGAATCTGTAGTGACAATAGTTGTGCTATAAAAATTGGGTTGAGACCTGCTCCTGAAAGCAAGCTATGTAAGTGCAGCACAGCTGACTGAAAGCCTGGGTGCCGGGGGCCAGCGTGAGGAATTTCCCCCGTGGCAAAGATCATGAGGAAGGAAGCTTGGCATGTGCAAAGCCATGATCAAGCCTCAGGAAACCCCCTGTTCCCGAGCATCTACCCAAAAACCAGAATCTGTTTTATGCTCTGACCTACACCTCTGACTTTACTGGGGCACTTTCCCCCATAACCGTTTCTCTCAGAGAAGGAGTAAATGTGCAGCCCCAAGGTGATAAAAATTCCTGGGTGTGACAAGAGAGTTTCAGCTTACAGACTCCTCTGAAGGTTATCTGCCCACCTGTATAGGTTTGTCTGGACACATGTGATTGTTACAGCCTCCCAATCTGAGAGGCACGAGATGTTTTAGACTTACTAAAGGCAAATTCTTTTGGGGAGTTAGAAATTATTAGTATAGTGGGTTGGTTAGGAATTATATTGGTGAAGGGTTTTTCATTTGTTGTGTCAACAATTGTTGCTAATTCCCTGCCCTGGGTGGGACAAGGATGTCTCAGATCAAACCTCTCTGCTGACAGATTAGCTTGTGGGACTGGATTATCCATACTCCTGCCACTACACACATGATTGCTTACTACCTCTCAACCATAAACAGCACAGATAGTTTTGGAGTATTTTGAAAGTCTTAATTAGCATAGGGCTTTTTCTTCTTGTGGAGTCAATGATTGCCACCAGGCCTCCATATCTTTCAGCACATGGGAACATATCAATCAATGTATTTGGAATATAGAAAAGGAAATATAGTAGTTTTTGATGTTAGCAATACTAGACTTTTTGAGTTAATGGATTTTCTCTTTTGTAATAGATCACTGTGCTTTGTTATAAATCACTGTGTCCTTGCTATGTGAAAATGTGACTTTATCACTATCTTAAGACTAAATAGATCTTAAGGGGAACATTGGTGAAAGGATTTTTATTTGTTGGGCTGATGTTTGCTGCTAAATCTCCATATTCCCTGCCCTTATAATGAATATAACTAGCATATAGGAGAAATACGCATTAACCTTTAAGATTAATCATGTTAACCTAGGGTTAAATAAATTCCTTTCTTGATTATAACTCACTACCCCCTCACCCTATAGGAATGTAACTTTATTTGGAGGGTGGTGCCTGGTTTAAGAAAAAACACCCTTGGAAGAAATAAGTTTTTTGGTTATCAGAAAGAAAGGATCATAAAATGTCAGCAGGTCTCATTCATGGCCAGAAGATGATGTAATATCCCTAAGGTATTTTTTTTTTTTTAGTTTTTTTAGTTTTTAATTTTTAAAATTTTAAAATCTTTAATTCTTACATGCGTTCCAAAACAAGAACCGCCCTCCCCCCCCCCATCTCCCTCCCCCCCCCCACCTCCCTCCCCATAACATCTCTCTGGGTCATCCCCATGCGCCAGCCCCAAGCATGCTGCATCCTGCGTCAGACATAGACTGGCGATTCAATTCTTACATGATAGTATACATGTTAGAATGCCATTCTCCCAAATCATTCCACCCTCTCCCTCTCCCTCTGAGTCCAAAAGTCCGTTATGCACATCTGTGTCTTTTTTCCTGTCTTGCATAGAGGGTCATCATTGCCATCTTCCTAAATTCCATATATATGTGTTAGTATACTGTATTGGTGTTTTTCTTTCTGGCTTACTTCACTCTGTATAATCGGCTACAGTTTCATCCATCTCATTAGAACTGATTCAAATTAATTCTTTTTTAAGGCTGAGTAACACTCCATTGTGTATATGTACCATCGCTTTTTTATCCATTCATCTGCTGATGGACGTCTAGGTTGTTTCCATGTCCTGGCTATTATAAACAGTGTTGCGATGAACATTGGGGTACATGTGTCTCTTTCAATTCTGGTTTCCTCGGTGTGTATGCCCTGGAGTGGGATTGCTGGGTCATAAGGTAGTTCTATTTGCAATTTTCTAAGGAATCTCCACACTGTTCTCCATAGTGGCTGTACTAGTTTGCATTCCCACCAACAGTGTAGGAGGGTTCCCTTTTCTCCACACCCTGTCGAGCATTTATTGCTTGCAGATTTTTGGATCGCAGCCATTCTGACTGGTGTGAAGTGGTACCTCATTGTGGTTTTGATTTGCATTTCTCTAATCATGAGTGATGTTGAGCATCTTTGATGTTGAGCTGTTTGTTAGCCATCTGTATGTCTTCTTTGGAGAAATGTCTGTTTAGTTCTTTGGCCCATTTTTTGATTGGGTTGTTTATTTTTCTGGAATTGAGCTACATATGCTGTTTGTATATTTTTGAGATTAGTTGTTTGTCAGTTGCTGCATTTGCTATTATTTTCTCCCATTCAGAAGGCTGTCTTTTCACCTAGCTTATATTTTCCTTTGTTGTGCAGAAGCTTTTAATTTTAATTAGATCCCATTTGTTTATTTTTGCTTTTATTTCCAGAATTCTGGGAGGTGGATCATAGAGGATCCTGCTGTGATTTATGTCGGAGAGTGTTTTGCCTATGTTCTCCTCTAGGAGTTTTGTAGTTTCTGATCTTACATTTAGATCTTTAATCCATTTTGAGTTTATTTTTGTGTGTGGTGTTAGAAAGTGATCTAGTTTCATTCTTTTACAAGTGGTTGACCAGTTTTCCCAGCACCACTTGTTAAAGAGATTGTCTTTACTCCATTGTACATTCTTGCCTCCTTTGTCAAAGATAAGGTGTCCATATGTGTGTGGATTTATCTCTGGGCTTTCTATTTTGTTCCATTGATCTATATGTCTGTCTTTGTGCCAGTACCATACTGTCTTGATGACTGTGGCTTTGTAGTAGAGCCTGAAGTCAGGCAAGTTGATTTCTCCAGTTCCATTCTTTTTTCTCAAGATTGCTTTGGCTATTCGAGGTTTTTTGTATTTCCATACAAATCTTGAAATTATTTGTTCTAGTTCTGTGAAAAATGTGGCTGGTAGCTTGATAGGAATTGCATTGAATTTGTAAATTGCTTTGGGTAGTATACTCATGTTCACTATATTGATTCTTCCGATCCATGAACATGGTATATTTCTCCATCTATTAGTGTCCTCTTTGATTTCTTTCATCAGTGTTTTATAGTTTTCTATATATAGGTCTTTAGTTTCTTTAGGTAGATATATTGCTAAGTATTTTATTCTTTTCGTTGCACTGGTGAGTGGAATTGTTTCCTTAATTTCTTTTTCTACTTTTTCATTATTCGTGTATAGGAATGCAATGATTTCTGTGTGTTGATTTTATATCCTGCAACTTTACGATATTCATTGATTAGCTCTACTAATTTTCTGGTGGAGTCTTTAGGGTTTTCCATGTATAGGATCATGTCATCTGCAAACAGTGAGAGTTTTACTTCTTCTTTTCCAATTTGGAGTCCTTTTATTTCTTTTTCTTCTCTGCTGTGGCCCAAAATTCCAGAACTGTGTTGAATAGTAGTGGTGAAAGTGGACACCCTTATCTTGTTCCTGACTTTAGGGGAAATGCTTTCAATTTTGCACCATTGAGAATAATGTTTGCTGTGGGTTTGTCATATATAGTTTTTATTATGTTGAGGTATGTTCCTTCTATTCCTGCTTTCTGGAGAGTTTTTATCATAAATGGATGTTGAATTTTGTCAAAGGCCTTCTCTGCATCTATTGAGATAATCATATGGTTTTTATCTATAAATTTGTTAATGTGGTGAATTACATTGATTGATTTTTGGATATTGAAGAATCCTTGCATCCCTGGAATAAAGCCCACTTGGTCATGGTGTATGATCTTTTTAATGTGTTGTTGGATTCTGATTGCTAGAATTTTGTTGAGGATTTTTGCATCTATGTTCATCAGTGATATTGGCCTGTAGTTTTCTTTTTGTGTGACATCTTTGTCAGGTTTTGGTATTAGGGTGATGGTGGCCTCATAGAATGAGTTTGGAAGTTTACCTTCCTCTGCAATTTTCTGGAAGAGTTTGAGGAGGATAGGTGTTAGCTCTTCTCGAAATTTTTGGTAGAATTCAGCTGTGAAGCTGTCTGGACCTGGGCTTTTGTTTGCCGGAAGATTTCTGAATACAGTTTCAATTTCCGTGCTTGTGATGGATCTGTTAAGATTTTCTATTTCTTCCTGGTTCAGTTTTGGAAAATTGTACTTTTCTAAGAATTTGTCCATTTCTTCCACGTTGTCTGTTTTATTGGCATACAACTGCTGTTAGTAGTCTCTTATGGTCCTTTATATTTCTGTGTTGTCTGTTGTGATCTCTCCATTTTCATTTCTAATTTTATTGATTTGATTTTTCTCTCTTTGCTTCTTGATGAGTCTGGCTAATGGTTTGTCAATTTTATTTATCCTTTCAAAGACCAGCTTTTGGCTTTGTTGATTTTTACTATGGTCTCTTTTGTTTCTTTTGCATTTATTTCTGCCCTAATTTTTAAGATTTCTCTCCTTCTACTAACTCTGGGGTTCTCCAATTCTTCCTTTTCTAGTTGCTTTAGTTTTAGAGTTAGGTTATTTATTTGGCTTTTTTCTTTTTTCTTGAGGTATGCCTGTATTGCTATGAACTTTCCTCTTAGCACTGCTTTCATAGTGTCCCACAGGTTTTGGGTTGTTGTGTTTTCATTTTCATTAGTTTCTACACAATTTTGATTTCCTGATTTCTTCTGTGATTTGTTAGTTATTCAGAAGCATGTTGTTCAGCCTCCATATTTTGGAATTTTTAATAGTTTTTCTCCTGTAATTGAGATCTAATCTTAATGCATTATGGTCAGAAAAGATGCTTGGAATGATTTCGATTTTTTTGAATTTATCAAGTTTAGATTTATGGCCCAGGATGTGATCTATCCTGGAGAAGGTTCCATAAGCACTTGGAAAAAAGGTGAAATTCATTGTTTTGGGGTGAAATGTTCTATAGATATCAATTAGGTCTAACTGATCTAATGTATCATTTAAAGTTTGCGTTTCTTTGTTAATTTTCTGTTTAGTTGATCTGTCCATAGGTGAGAGTGGGGTATTAAAGTCTCCCACTATTATTGTGTTATTGTTGATTTCCCCTTTCGTACTTGTTAGCGTTCGTCTTACATATTGCGGTGCTCCTATATTGGGTGCATATATATTTATAATTGTTATATCTTCTTCTTGGATTGTTCCTTTGATCATTATGTAGTGGCCTTCTTTGTCTCTTTTCACAGCCTTTGTTTTAAAGTCTATTTTATCGGATATGAGTATTGCCATTCCTGCTTTCTTTTGGTCTCTATTTGCGTGGTATATCTTTTTCCAGCCCTTCACTTTCAGTCTGTATGTGTCCCTTGTTTTGAGGTGGGTCTCTTGGAAGCAGCATATAGAGGGGTCTTGTTTTTGTATCCATTCAGCCAGTCTTTGTCTTTTGGTTGGGGCATTCAACCCATTTTACGTTTAAGGTAATTATTGATAAGTATGATCCCGTTACCATTTACTTTATTGTTTTGGGTTCAGGTTTATACACCCTTTTCGTGTTTCCTGTCTAGAGAATATCCTTTAGAATTTGTTGGAGAGCTGGTTTGGTGGTGCTGAATTCTCTCAGCTTTTGCTTGTCTGTAAAGCTTTTGATTTCTGCTTCGTATTTGAATGACATCCTTGCTGGGTACAGTAATCTGGGCTGTAGGTTATTTTCTTTCTTCACTCTAAGTATGTCTTGCCATTCCCTCCTGAAGAGTTTCTATTGAAAGATCAGCTGTTATCCTTATGGGAATCCCCTTGTGTGTTATTTGTTGTTTTTCCCTTGTTGCTTTTAATATCTGTTCTTTGTGTTTGATCTTTGTTAATTTGATTAATATGTTTCTTGGGGTGTTTCGCCTTGGGTTTATCCTATTTGGAACTCTCTGTGTTTCTTGGACTTGGGTGATTATTTCCTTCCCCATTTTAGGGAAGTTTTCAACTATTATCTCCTCAAGGATTTTCTCATGATCTTTCTTTCTGTCTTCTTCTTCTGGGACTCCTATAATTCGAATGTTGTAGGGTTTCATATTGTCCTGGAGATTTCTGAGATTGTTCTCGTTTTTTTTTTTAATTCGTTTTTCTTTTTTCCTCTCTGATTCATTTATTTCTACCATTCTGTATTCTATGTCACTAATCCTATCTTCTGCCTCCGTTATCCCACTATTTGTTGCCTCCAGAGTGTTTCTGATCTCATTTATTGCGTTATTCATTATATTTTGACTGTTTTTTTATTTCTTCTAGTTCCTTGTTCAACCTTTCTTGCATCTTCTCAATCCTTGTCTCTAGGCTATTTATCTGTGATTCCATTTTGATTTCAAGATTTTGGATAATTTTCACTATCAATATTTGGAATTCCTTCTCCGGTAGATTCCCTACTTCTTCCTCTTTTGTTTGGTTTGGTGGGCAGCTCTCCTGTTCCTTTACCTGCTGAGTATTCCTCTGTCTCTTCATCTTGGTTATATTGCTGCGTTTGGGGTGGCCTTTTTATATTCTGGTAATTTGTGGAGTTCTCTTTATTATGGAGCTTCCTCACTTTGGGTGGGGTTCTATCAGTGGCTTGTCAAGGTTTCCTGGTTAGGGCGGCTTGTGATGGAGTTCTGGTGGGTGGACCTTGGTTTCTTCTCTCTGGAGTGCAGTGGAGTGACCTGTAATGGGTTATGAGACATCAAAGGTTTTGGGATAATGTTGAGCTGCCTGTATACTGAAGCTCAGAGGAGTGTTCCTGTGTTGCTGGAGAATTTGCGTGGTATGTCTTATCTTGGAACTTGTTGGCACTTGGGTGGAGCTTGGTTTTGGTGTAGGTATGAAGGCATTTGATGAGCTCCTATTGCTTAATGTTCCCTGAATTCAAGAGTTCTCTAATGTTTTCAGGCTTTGGATTTAAGCCTCCTACTTCTGGTTTTCAGTTTTATTTTTATAGTAGCCTCTAGACTTCTCCATCTATACAGCATGGATGACAAAACATCTAGGTTAAAGCTGAAAAGTTTCTCCAAATTGAGGGACACTCAGAGAAGTTCACTGAGTTACAAGGAGAAGAGAAGATGGAGGGTGTAGTTAGAGGTAACTGGAATGAGATGCGGTGAGATCAAAAGAGGAGAGAGTAAGCTAGCCAGTAGTCACTTCCTTATGTGCGCTTTATAGTCTGGACCACTCAGAGGTATTTACATAGTTATACAGGGAAGCGGAGAGGGAGGAAGTAGACAGAGGTGATCAGGAGGATAAGAGAGAGGAATGAGTAGGAGAGAGACAAATCCTGCCAGTAACCAGTTCCTTAGGTGTTCTCCACCGTCTGGAACACACAGAGATTCACAGAGTTGGATAGAGAAGAGATGGGGGAGAAAAGAGCCAGAGGCCACCTGGTGGAGAAAAAGGAGAGTCCAGAGGAGGAGAGAGTGGTCAAGCCAGTAATCTCGCTCTCAGGTAAACTTGGGAAGTGAAGTTTGGGTTTTTAAATGTACAAAATTGACAACAAAAACCTAAGAGCAAAGATTAAAAATCTAGAGTAGAGGTTGGATTTTCAAAGATACAATATTAAAGAAAAGCAGAAGGAACAAACAAACAAAAACCACCAACAACCATCCAAAGACTATATATGGTGTTTGCCTTAAAAAAAAAAAAAAAGTCTTTTTTTTTAAATAGTAGTAATAGGTTATAGAAACAAAAATTAGAGGAGAAATAGAAGACTTAACAATTAAAAAAAAAAGTTAGAAAAAAACCAAAAAAGCAAAAAAGAAAAAAAAGGAATGATTTTTAAAATAGTAGAAATATTACTAGCCCTTCTCTGATGTTATGGGCCGTGTGGGATCACTTCCAAGGTGTCTCCCTCTGTTTAACTTCTGTTTGCTGGTTTTTTAGGCTCACTAGTTCAGTTGCGCTGTGGGGAGGGGGGATGCTGCAAACAAATAGCACTGTCATGTGCACACAGTATCTCAGCCCCGCTTGACCTGTCCTTTCTTGCGGCGCACAAACCGCTCCGGCTCTATGATGCTCAGCTGGGAATCGTCTGAGGCTGGCCCTAGGCTGCGTGCACTTCCCCGGTCCAAGCCGCTCAAGTTCGGCGCTCAGGCAGCCCTCAGAGGCACAAATTCGGCTGGGACTGTGCTTTGTGCCCTTCCCAGGTCTGAGTAGCTCAGGAATTTGGCGAGCGCGATCGCCGCAGCTTGTCACCTTTTCTGCCACTGCTGCTCAGCTTTCTGGGTGGACCGCTGGCGCACCCTTTGAGGCAGATTGTGACTGTCCAGCACCCCCAGAAGTCTTAGCAAAGGAGCCTGCTTGCAGTTAGGTAAGTAAAGTCTCTCCTGGTCTGCAATTGCCCCTTTTCAGTCCTTACTGCTCTGGCTGCCTGTCCCTGGCGGGGGATGGTCTGCAGCCGGCTTTTTCCGCTCCGTCCTTTGTTCTGTGCTCTGTCCTGGTGGTGTCTTATGTTCGAGACTTTTGCGTGGTAGCTATCCCACAGTCTGGTTTGCTAGACCAAGTTAGATTGTTCTGGTTGTGCGTGGGGTGTTCCTGCCCGATTCTTACAAAGCACTGCAGCCCGCGCCTCCCACGCGTCCCTGACCTGCCCCCACTTCCCAATGGCGGATGCAGGCGTCTGTGCTGCTTTTCCACTGGGGGAGTTGCTGTTGGCCTTGTAATCTCTTGGTTTTAATTATTTATCTATTTTTCATTTCTGTTATGTTGCCCTCTGTGTTTCCAAGGCTCGCCACAGACTCGGCAGGGAGAGTGTTTCCTGGTGTTTGGAAACCTCTCTTCTTAAAATTCCCTTCCCGGGACAGGCTTCCCTTCCCGGGACGGAGCTCCCTCCCCACCTCCTTTGTCTCCTTTCTCGTCTTTTATATTTTTTCCTACCTGTTTTTGAAGACAATGGTCTGCTTTTCTGGTTGCCTGATGTCCTCTGCCAGCCTACAGAAGTTGTTTTGTGGAGTTTGCTTGGCGTTGAAATGTTCTTTTGAGGAATTTGTGAGGGAGAAAGTGGTCTTCCCGTTCTATTCCTCTGCCATCTCCTCATGCCTCCCTAAGATCTTTTTTTATACATTTATGTGAAGCACCTGATTTTGATAAAGGTTAGGACTGCTGATCCCCGCTTGACTCTATATTCATCTCTATGTGTAACAAAAGGTATATAAGCAAACCCAAAAATAAAGAAATGGGATCAGTTTCCAGAAAGACTGATACCCCCATGTCATTCTTTTTCTTGCTGAATTCCCATCTGGAGCATGGATGCTATTTCATGTAATCCAAGTTATTCAGCCTCTTTTTCTCCACTAATCTTCCTACTACACTATCCATTTCTAATCTCTCTATATATCTGTAAATAAATATGTATATTTTCCAAGGATGCAGACTCCATTCCCACCTTCGAATCACCCTGGATCCACCGGGGCTGGACCCAGGCCTGGGCTTATTGCTGGATAGTCACATGCTCCAGAAACAAAGAAATGTGTTTGGGAAATGCCAACTTTAGAGCACAGACTCAGTAATTTTGGAATATTTGCTATTTATTTCAGAATACAAGTTCAGTAGTGGAAAGAAACATCCTACAGAAAGTGCCTAAGATGTTTTGGCCATTCTGCTGCAAAACATGGGCTCAGTAGTGATGCAAAGTGTGCTCTATAGTGAAGATTCATTAATGGATGGGTGCATCTTCCCATGTGCCAGCTGGGTAGTTTGATAGTTTGTTCAAAAGTGTAAGCAATCTGGTGGCAGGACATGTGTTCCAGACAGTAAGATCAGGATTTTCCGATCTCATACTCTAAAACTCAGACACAGTAGTCATCAAAAAAAAGCTTCAGAGTGTCCTCCCATTAGTTGTGGCATGTCTTCTCTATAGCACAGGTTCACTATTGGTTGGAAGCATGCTCTGGTGTACAAGCTTCTGAGACGTGTTTGCTAAATCATAGTTTCAGTACTTGAAGCAAGCCTTCGCTAAATCATGGGTCTGGTGGTAGGAGTGTGGTTTCCTGATGGTGAGATGCATTCTGTAATGCAAACTCACTAGATACTGAGCTTTAAACATTGGGGTCAGTAGTGGCCGATGCACGCTTCACAGTGTCATGTGAGGAGTTGTGGTGCACTTGCTCAAAAGTGCAGGGTCAGTAATTGAGGGACAGGTCCTCTTGAAAGTGGGATGTTATTTTGGAAACCATGATCCAAAAAGCAAGCTCAGTAGGTGTGGCATGGCTTCTCTAGAACATAAGCTCCATAGTGGCAAGACAGGTGCTCAAGTGTTCAAGATCAAGTGTTGTGGTATGTGTGAATTGGGAGGCACATTCATTTAAGGCAGGAAATATGAGGGATAGAACTAGATCTATTGTTTATGCACAACATCCCTAGGACACAGGTTCACTATTTGCAGTTTGCATGATTTAGAGTCCTGGCTTACTAGCAGCATAATGGGTGGTCTAGAATGCTACTTAAATAATTGTGGCACATGTCCTCAAGAGTATTTTCTCATGATGGTGAGATTCATGTCTCAGAGTTTAACCTCCGTAGTGGCCACACACATGATCTAGAGTAAGGGATCATTTATATGCAAGGCATTTGTTCTAGAATGCAGCCTAGTTATGGTGGAATGCACACTCTACAGTGTAAGCTTAGTAGTTCATACACATGCTCCAAAACATGGGAAGTGTGGTGGGAAACTAAGTCACTGAAGAATGCTTCTGAGTAAAATACCACTAGGGTAAACATGTGTGCATTCTGTAGTTGTTAGAACTATGCTCCCAATTGTTTGTTCAGTTATTGTGGCTTGTGTGCACTACAACATGCACTTTTGAAAGGCCAGATGCATAGACTTGAGCTTCTGCTTAGCTAAAGTGAACCATGTGCTCCGAGTTTCAATTACTATATTCTACAGGAGTGTAGGCTCAGTTGTGGCAAATTGTACTTCAGAGTTCAGTAGTTGTTTAGGCACACTTGATCTAGAGCGCAAGCTGAGTTTTGGCCTGACTTATGTATAAAGAAACAACCTAATTACTCCCAGGATTCCTGCTTTATATCACAGGTTCTCTGTGTTAGACACACTTGCTCTAGAAAGGAATTTCTGTATTTTAAGCATGCAGGATCCCTGCAATATTGGTACTTGCAGCAGGCATGTTTTAGGATGAAATCTCAGTAGTTGGAGGTCATGTTCTCTGCAAACTGGGATCATGATTTGGGGATGTATATTCTACTGTGTAATTTCAGTGACTGCAACACATCTGCATTAAAGCACAGGCTCAATACATGCAAAAAGGGTACACCAGAATGGAGACTCAGTAGGGGCAGTACACAATGAGACCCTCTAGACCTTGGCTTCAAGAGTGACCGTACAGAGTTCCAGAGTGCAAACTCAGTATTTTTAGCATGTGTTGTTTAAATTGAGGACTAGGTAGTTTTGAAAATCTTGTGGATAGTCCCATGCTCAGTGGTTCTGACTTACCAGGTCCAGGATGCATGCACAGTCCATTGAGATATACATGCTCTAAAGAATGAGCGGACTAAAATAGCAATATATGCTCTACAGTGCAAGCTAATTACTTGTAGCACATGTTTTCTAATTGCAAGCTTGTTAGAAGCAGGACACACGCTCCTGTGTTCAAGTTCAGTCATTACAGCATGCATAATTATAATAGTGGTTCATGTGCTAGAACACGAGTAGCAAAAAAAAAAAAAAAAAAAAGAAAAAGTGTCAAAGACTGAGAGACAATAACATTAAAAAATAGGCTTCAGAGTACAAACCGAGTTGTTTCAGGATACATACACCAGAGGGTAAACTCAGTAGTTTCAATGCATGTGTGCTTTACACTATAGACACAAAAGTATTTGGGGGTGCTACAGAAGACAGGCTCAATATTGTCAGAATGTCTGTTTTAGAGGACCTGCTCAGTAGTGGCAGCATGTGAACCTCAGAATACAAGTTCTATAGATTGGTCTGAAGTTGTCAAAGGAATAAATTGGGAAGCTCATTTACTTCCAAACAAATACCTAAAAAGATAATCTGCATGGAAAGCAACTTCCACCAAACAACTTCTGAATGCTCATGAAGGACCCCAGATACTTAAAAAGGCAAATCATTCTCTTCATCATGAGGTAATTCAAAATAAAGAAAAGAAGAGATGGAAAGGATTTATGGATGGAGACTTGTCCATTCCTGAGGAGAGAGTTGTGAAGGATGAGAAGTTCCCAAATGATAGGAAGTTCTCTCACAGGTGGAGTCAATGAGAGTTTTGGAATCTCAGAGGATAGCACTTAACTCAGTTCAGTCACAGTTGCCTTTGACTCTTTGCGTCCCCATGGAATGCATCACATCAGGCCTCCCTTCCCATCACCAACTTCAAAAGTTTAGTCAAACTCATGTCCATTAAATCAGTAATGCTATCTGACCATCTCATCATCTGTCATCCACTTCTTCTCCTGTATTCAATCTTTCCCAATGTCCAGGTCTTTTCAAATGAGTCAGTTCTTCACATAAGGTGGCAAAAGTATTGGAGTTTCAGTTTCAAAAGCAGTCCTTACAATGAATACTCAGGATTAGTCTCCTTTAGAAAGGAATGGTTGAAACTTCTTGCTATCCAAGGGACTCTCAAGGATCTTCTCTAACACCACATTTCAAAAGCATCAATTCTTCTGTGTTCACTTTTCTTTATAGTCCAACTCTCACATCCATACACAACTTCTGGAAAAACCATAGCCTTGACTAGATGGACGTTTGTCGACAAAGTAATGTTTCTGCTTTTTAACATGCTATGTAAGTTGATCATAACTTTATTTTTAACAAACAATTGTCTTTTAAGTTCATGGGTGCAGTCACCATCAGCAGTGATTTTGGAGCCCTCCCAAAATAAAGTCAGCCACTGTTTGTATTCTTTCCCCATCTATTTGTGATTAAGTGATGGTATTAGATACCATATTTTTTCTCTAAATGTTGAGCTTTAAGATAACTTTTTCACTCTCCTTAACTTTCACCAAGTGGCTCTTTAGTTCTTCTTCACTTTCTGCCATAAGGTGGTGTCATCTGCATATCTGAGGTTTTGATATTTATCCTGATTCAAAACAAATCCTGCGCTTGATTCCAGCTTGTGCTTCATGCACTCCAGCGTTTCTCATAATGTACTCTGAATATAAGTTAAATAAGCAGGGTGACAGTATACAGTCTGGATGTACTCCTTTTCCTATTTGGAACCAGTCTATTGTTCCATGTCAATTTCTAAACATTGTTTCTTGACCTGCATACAGATTTCTCAAGATGAGGTCTGGTATTCCCATCTCTTCCAGAATTTTCCAAAGTTGGTGGTGATCCATACAGTCAAAGGCTTTAGTATAGTCAATAAAGCAGACAGAGATGTTTTTCTGGAACTCTCTTGCTTTTTTGATGATCCAGCAGGTGTTGACAATTTGATCTCTGGTTCCTCTGCCTTTTCTAAAACCAGCTTGAACACCTGGGTGTTCACAGTTCACGTACTGTTGAAGTCTATCTTGGAGAATTTTGAGCATTACTTTACTAGCATGTGATATGAGTGCAACTGTGAAGTAGTTTGAGCATTCTTTGGCATTCCTTTTCTTTGGTATTGAAATGAAAACTGACCTTTTCCAGCCCAGTTTTCCAAATTTGCTGGCATATTGAGTGCAGCACTGTAACCTCACCATCTTTTAGGATTTGAAATAGCTCAACTTGAATTCCATCACTTCCACTAGCTTTGTTCATAGCGACGCTTCCTAAGGCCCACTTGCCTTCACATTCCAGGATGTCTGGCTCTAGGTGATTGATCACACCATCACAATTATGTGTATCATGAAGATTTTTTTTTAATACAGTCCCCTGTGTGTTCTTGCCACCTCTTCTTAATATCTTCTGCATCTTCTATTAGGCCCATACCATTTCTGTTTTTTATTGAGCCCATCTTTGCATGAAATGTTCCCGTGGTATCTCTAAATTTCTTGAAGAGATCTCTAGTCTTTCCCATTCTGTTGTTTTCCTCTGTTTCTTTTCACTGATCATTAAGGGACATTTTCTTATCTCCCCTTGTTATTCTTTGGAACTCGGCATTCAAGTGGATATATCTTTCCTTTTAAAAGTCCCTTGCTTTTCACTTCTCTTTTTTTCACAGCTACTTGTATGTCTTCATCAGACATCTATTTTGCTTTTTTAAAGCATAACCAAGAGAAAAAGAAAATTAGCGAATTCGTGCCCAAAGGCAATTACCAGTGAAGAAGCATCTCTTAGGCTCTGTTCCCCTTCTATTAGTAAGGGTTGGGTCTGGAGGCACAAGCAGACAAAGTTTGAATGCCCTGCGGACACTTTGGAGACTGATGTGTCATAGGAACCTAAACTGTGAACATGCCAGAGAGACATACAAACAAACAAACAAAAATTTTCTTTCCTGTGGGGAGGCTCTAACACCACACTGTGACCCATGATGTGGTCACAGAACAAAGAATCACACGCTAGTGATTGTCAGAGGAAAGTAAGTTGGCAGACTCTTTTGGCCCACACAGAAAGGAGAGAGTCAGAACCATGACAGCAAGAGACAGAAGGCAAGGGGCCCCTGAATTCTGGCCCCATCTTTCTCCATGCTCTGAAAAGGCTGTCAGTGGCTAACCATATCTTCTCTGGATCCAGGATGGTTCATATCTACCAGGAATGTCACAGCCTGAGATCAGCTCCTTTGAGAAGATGCACAGACCACCTGGGACAGTTCTGGAGGATCTCCTGACAACCTGAGCTGCTTGGAACAGGCAGGTTCATTAGACACTGGTCTAACCTGTGGCTTTTCTCTCCTGGTGCATCTGGGAACCAGAAAAATTGGACCTGAAAATTGCACAAGATGTATGGGCCACTTGAGATGGTTCATTCATAGAGAACTCAGGTGCATGGATGTCTTGGGCATGGGAAGTGCACACTACCTTTGACTGTGGCAACCTCTGTGTTGTCCATTCACTGCTAACACTTCCCACAGAGTCTGGTAGTGTATGTCTGCATCCCTACAGTGATAAAAGGGGAAAATCTACAATCACAATTGTTCTACACAGCAAGAATCTCATTCAGGTTGGAAAAAGAGATCTAAAAAGTTTTACAGATAACTTCAGAATTGAGAGAGAGAATTCAGCACCACAAAATCACCTATCACAAATGCTAAGGATCTTCTCTGGGCAGGAAACAAGAAAACCTTTATAAAAACGAATACAAAACAATAAAGTAAATGTAATGGGATTACGTTTATTAATAATTATCTTAAACATGAATGGATTAAATGCTCTAAGCAAAAGATAAACACTGAATGGAAACAAAAAAACATATACATATGTATGCTTTTCTACAAGAGACCCACCTCAAACGTAGGAACACATGCAGACTGAAAGTGAGGACTGGACAAAGATATTTCATACAAATGGAGACCTAAAGAAAGTGGAAGTGGCAGGATTCATATCAAATAAAATATAATTTAAACAAAGACTATTGTTAGTGACATAGAAGGAGACTACATAATGATAAAGGTGTCAGTCTAAGAAGGTGACATAACAGCTATAAATATAAACACACCCAACATACAGACACCTCAGTATACAGGCAAATGCTTGCAACTAATAAAGAGGAAATACAAGCAACACTTGCAGCTCAATTCTACAAAAACAAACAACCCAATCAAAAAATGGGCCAAAGAACTGAAGAAACATTTGTCTAAAGAAGACATACAGAGGGCCAATAAATACATGAAAAGATGCTGAACAAAACTCATTATCAGAAAAATGCAAATCAAAACCACATGGAGATACCATTTCATGCCAGTCAGAAAGGCTGCTACCCAAAATTCTACAAGCAATAAATGCTGGAGAGGGTGTGGAGAACAGAGAACACTGTTACACTGTTGATGAGAATGCAAACTAGTACAGCCACTATGGAGAACAGTGTGGAGATTCCTTAAAATACTGGAAGTAGAACTGCTATCAGTTCAGTTCAGTTCGGTCACTCAGTTGTGTTCTCCTCTTTCACTTTCATCAAGAGGCTTTTTAATCCCTTATCACTTTCCACCATAAGTGTGATGTCATCTGCATATCTGAGGTTATTGAATTTTCTCCCAGCAATCTTGATTCCAGCTTGTGTTTCTTCCAGTCCAGCGTTTCTTATGATGTACTCTGCATAGAAGTTAAGTAAGCGGAGGGACAATATACAGCCTTGACATACTCCTTTTCGTATTTGGAACCAGTCTGTTGTTCCATGTCCAGTTCTAACTGCTGCTTCCTGACCTGCATATAGGTTTCTCAAGAGGCAGGTCAAGTGTTCTAGTATTCCCATCTCTTTCAGAGTTTGACCTGACAATCCCACTGCTGATCATATACACTGAGAACATCAGAATTGAAAGACACACGTGTAAAAAAAAAAAAAAAGAAAGAAAGAGACACGTGTACCCCAATGTTCATCGCAGCACTGGTTACAGTAGTTAGTACATGGCAGCAACCTAGATGTCCATCAGCAGATGAAGGGATAAGAAAGCTATGGTACATGTACACAATGGAATATTACTCAGCCGTTACAAAGAATATATTTGAATCAGTTCTAATGAGGTGGATGAAACTGGAGCTTATTATACGAGTGTAGTAAACCAGAAAGAAAAACACCAATACAGAATACTAAGCATATATATGGAATTTTAATGATGGTAACAATAACCCTGTATGCACGACAGGAAAAGAGACACAAATGTACAGAAGTCTGTTGGACTCAGTGAGAGTGGGCCAGGGTGGGATGATTTGGGAGAATGACATTGAAACATGAATATTTTCATATGTGAAATAGCTCGCCAGTACAGGTTGGATGCATGATGCAAGATATTCAGGGCTGGTGCACTGGGTAACCCAGAGGGACGGTATGAGGAGGGACGTGTGAAGGTGTTTCAGGGTAGGGAATATGATTACACATGAGCAGATTAATGTCAATATATGGCAAAACCAATACAATATTGTAAAGTAATTAGCCTCCAATTAAAGTAAAGAAATTTTATTTATTTTTTTTTTTGTTGACCTTTCCAATTTGTTTGGTATTAATATATATTTGGCAAGGAGCTAAACTCTCCAATGAATTCAACAGTGATTATATGAACAGTAATTTCTATATTTACCCACTTTATTTACACTTTCACTATACCTCTACCACATTATCTGACGCCTTCATACGGTTTTCAATCTTATAGCCACTTTAATCTCCTCTTGCACTCAGCATATCTGAGTGAGTTTGTTGTCATATGGGAATTTTGAAGGTTATATTACAGTACATGAATCAACGGAAAATGAAATGCACTGGAGACATAATCAGCCAGTTTTAATTCATTGCAGAAAGTTTTACATACCAAAATGAATTTAATGTAATCTGATCTCTTTATTCGTCCCGAATTTATGAGCAATTCACCAGGAATCAAATGTCAGCTTTGTTTTAAAAATAGTAGTCTATATCGAATGCTACTTTAATATATCTCTGACATATTTACATTTTAAAAGTAGAGGAAAGTAGAAACTTTGAACATAATTTCTCTTTTCATAGAAAAGCAAAGCCTCAAAAAGACAATGCTTTTGCTCATTAATTATCTATTGTTGTAATGTATGTCAGTTTGATGAAAACAAATAAATCCAGTTCATCAGTGCAGCTGATAAACATATTAGAAGCCCCCTACATTACTGAGCATTTCATTTTAAAATTGAGGCAAATATCATCTTTGTGTTCAAGTATAATGAAAACATTTTATGTCAGGATGCCTACTCTTTGCTTAGAATGATCAAATGTTCTCGGTTCAGGGTGGTCAACAAGAAGACATGAACAGTGGCTTTCCAGACAATTTCTGTACCAGTAACACAGATAGGTGTTATATCTTGGTCAGTTATTTTTTGGTTATAAGACGTGATCCTTCATTTGGGGTCCTAAGTTGTTTTGGTAATGCTGACCTCGTCAAAATTACTTGTCTTACCAGAGAACTTCTCATATATATTTATATATTTTTTATTTTTATTTTTACTTTATTTTACATCATAATACTGTATTGGTTTTGCCATATATTGGCATGAATCCACCACAGGTGTACATGAGTTCCCAAACATGAACCCCCTCCTCCCACCTCCCACTCCATATCATCTCTCTGGATCATCTCCGTGCACCAGCCCCAAGTATCTTGTATCCTGCATCAAATATAGACTGGTGATTCGTTTCTTACATGATACTATACATGTTTCAATGCCATTCTCCCAAATCATCCCACCCTCTCTCTCTCCCTCTCCCTCTCCTTCAGAGTTCAAAAGTCAGCTTTACACATCTATGTCTCTTTTGCTGTCTCTTACACAGGGTCATCATTACCATCTTTCTAAATTCCATATACACAATGGAATATTACTCAGCCATTGAAAAGAATAAATTTGAATCTGTTCTAATGAGATGGATGAAACTAGAGCCAATTATACAGAGTGAAGTAAGCCAAAAAGAAAAACACCAATACAGTATACTAACACAATTAAAATAAAACAAATTTTAAAAATAAAATAAAAAGAAATAAAGGGGAAATTGAAAGCAACACAACAATAGTGGCAGACTTTAATACCCATTCATACCAATGGACAGATCATCCAGGCAAAAAAAAAATCAACAAGGAACACATCTTTAAATGACACATTGAACCATTGAGTTCCAATTGGTATCTACAGTGAATTTCACGGAAAAACAATGGATTTCTCCTTTTTGCCAACTGCACATGGAACATTATCTACTTTAGATCATACTGCACAACAAATCTACTCATGGTAAATTTTAAAAAACTGAAATCATTTCAAGCATCTTTCTTGATAACAGTGCTCTAAGATTTGAGATTAAATACAAGGAGAAAAAAGAAAAAGAAAAACCCTATAAAATGCACAAACATATGGACGCTAAACAACACGTCCTGAATAACCAACAGATCACTGAAGAAATCAAAGAGGAAATCAAAATATGTATAGAAGCACATGGATATGAAAACACGACAATCTGAAACCAATGGTATTCAGTCAAAGCAGCACTAAGAGGCTAGTTGATAGCAATACAAAGCTACCTCAAGAAACTGGAGAAACATAAGATAAGCAATTTAACTTTATAACTAAAGAAGTAGAATAAGAAGAACAAAACCCAACATTAGCAGGAGGAAAAAAAAATCAGAGCAGAAATAAATGAAAAAGAAATGAAATAAATTATACCAGATATCAATAAAACTAAAAGTTGGTTCTTTGAGAAGAATAACAAAATAGACCGTTAGCCAGACTGACCTAGAGAAAAAAGGGGGAGAAAACGCAAATCAATAAAATTAGAAATGAAAATCAAAAAATTGCAACAGACAACACAGAGAAATGCAAACAACCAAAAGAGAGTTACTATGAACAACTATAAGCCAATGAAATGGACAACTTGAAAAAAAAATGGACAAATTCTTACAAAAGTATAACCTTCTATGACTGAACCAGGAAGAAATAGGATATCTTGGCAAATTAATCACAAGCAAAGAATTCACACTGTAATAAAATTCTTCCAACAAAGGAAACCCAAGACCAGATGGCTTCACAGATGAATTCTACCCAACATTTTGAGGAAAGCTAACACCTATCTTCTTAATATCTTCTGCTTCTGTTAGGTCCATACCATTTCTGTCCTTTATTGAGCCCATCTTTGCATGAAATGTTCCCTTGGTATCTCCAGTTTTCTTGAAGTGATCTCTATTCTTTCCAATTCTGTTGTTTTCCTCTATTTCTTTGCATTGATCACTGAGAGTCTTTCTTATCTCTTCTTGCTATTCTTTGGAACTCTGCATTCAGATGCTTATATATTTCGTTTTCTCCTTTGCTTTTCACTTCTTTTCTTTTTATAGCTATTTGTAAGTCTTCCCCAGACAGCTATTTTGATTTTTTTGCATTTCTTTTCCATGGGGATGATCTTGACCCTGTCTCATGTACAAGGTCACAAACCTCTGTCCATAGTTCATTAGGTACTCTATCTATTTGATCTAGTCCCTTAAATCTATTTCTAACTTCCACTGTATAATCATAAGGCATTTGATTTAGGTCATACCTGAATAGTTTAGTGGTTTTCCCTACTTTATTCAATTTAAGTCTGAATTTTCCAATAAGGAATTCATGATCTGAGCCACAGTAAGCTCTCGGTCTTGTTGTTGGTGAATGTATAGAGCTTCTCCATCATTGGCTGAAAAGAATATAATCAATCTGATGTCAGTGTTGACCATTTGGTGATGTCCATGTGTACAGTCTTCTTGTGTTGTTGGAAGAGGGTGTTTGCTGTGACAAGTGCATTCTCTTGGTAAACTCTATTAGCCTTTGCCCTGGTTCACTCTGTATCTGAAGGCCTAATTTGCTGAAGGAAGCTGAGCACCGAAGAATTGATGCTTTTGAACTGTGCTATTGGAGAAGACTCTTGAGAGTCCCTTGGACTGCAAGAAGAGCCAACCAGTCCATTCTAAATGAGATCAGTCCTGGGCATTCTTTGGAAGGAATGATGCTAAAGCTGAAACACCAATCCTTTGGCCACCATATGTGAATAGTTGACTCATTGGAAAATACTCTGATATTGGGAGGGATAGGGGGCAGGAAGAGGAGGGGATGACAGAGGATGAGGTGACTGGATGGCATCACCGACTTGATTGATGGACATCAGTTTGAGTGAACACTGGGAGTTGGTGACAGGCAGGGAGGCCTGGCGTGCTGTACTTCTTGATGTCGCAAAGAATCCAACACGACTGAGTGACTGAACTGAACTGAACACCTATCTTATTCAAACTATTCCACAAAACTGTAGGGAAAGGAAACTCCCAAACTCTTCTATGAGGCCAACATCACTGTTATATCCAAACCACAGAAGGATTCCAAAAGAAAGAAAATTACAGGCCAGCATCACTAATGAACATTGATTCAAAATCTCTCAACAAAATACTACCAATCAGAATCAGACACTTTGTTAAAAAAAAAAGATCATACATCATGGTCAAATAGGCTTTTTTTTTGAAAGCAAGAATTCTTCAATCTTTGTAAATCAATCAATGTGATATGCCATATTAAAATTTTGAATGATAAAAACCATATGTAATTTCCATAGATACACAGAAAGTCTTTGATAGAATTCAAAACCTATTTATGACAAAACTCTCCAGGAAGTAGGCACAGAACAAATATACCTCAATTAAAAACAAATAAACAAAAAAGCCATATATATCAAACATGATCATGGGTGGTCAAAAATTGAAAGCTTTTCATCTAAGTTTGTTGCAGCACTGTTTATAATAGCCAGGACATGGAAACAACCTAGATGTCCATCACCAGATGAATAGATAAGAAAGCTGTGGTACCTATACACAATGGAGTATTACTTAGCCATTAAAAAGAATACCTTTGAATCAGTTCTAATGATATGGATGAAACTGGAGCCGATTATACAGAGTGAATTAAGACAGAAAGAAAAACACCAATACAGTATACTAACACATATATATATATATAGAATTTAGAAAGATGGTAATGATAACCCTGTATGTGAGACAGCAAAAGAGACACAGATGTATAGAATGGACTTTTGGACTCAGAGGGAGAGGGAGATGGTGGGATGATTTGGGAGAATGGCATTGAAACATGTATACTATCATGTAAGAAACGAATCGCCAGTCTATGTTTGATACATTATACAGGATGCTTGGAGCTGGTGCACAGGGATGATCCAGACAGATGATATGGGGTGGAGGTGGGACGGAGGTTCAGGATTAGGAACTCACGTACACCCGTGGTGGATTCATGCCAATATATGGCAAAACCAATACAGTATTGTAAAGTAAAATTAAGTAAAATAAAATTTTAAAAAGAAAAAAAAAGAATAAATTTAAAAGAAAGACAGAGTAACCACCCTCATCACTACTATTTAACATAGTTTTGGAAGTCCTAGCCAGAACAATCATAGAAGAAAAGGCACTAACAGGAATCCAGGTTGGATAAAAGGAAACAAAACTATGTTTGCAGATATGATTCTTTACATAGCAAACCATAAGATGACACCAGAAAATTGCTAGACCTAAACAATGAGTATGGTAAAGATGCAGTATATAAAATTAATACACATAAATCCTTTTAATTTCTACATATTAACAATGAAACTTCTGAAATAGAAATAAGGAAACAATTCCATTCACCATTGAAATGGATATTTTAAAGATACTTAGGAACAATTTTACCTACAGAGACAAAGACTTCTATATGGCAACTACAAATTTTTTATAAAAGAAAGACTTTTGAAAATTTCAAATCCAAAAAGATAATATTGTTGAAGTGCTGCATTCAATATACCAAAAACTTCGAAAGCTTAGCAACAGCTATGGGACTGGAAAACGTCACTGTTCATTACAATCCCAAGGAAAGGCAATGCCAAGGAATGTTCAGGCTATCACACATTTGCCTCATCTCACATGCTAGCAAAGTAATGTTCAAATTTCTCTAAGCATGTCTTCAAAATTATATGAACAGAGACATTTCAGATGTTCAAGCTGGATTTAGAAAAGGCAGAGGAACCAGAGATCAAATTGTGAACATCCTTTGGATCATAGGAAAAGTAAGAGAATTATAGAAATGTATTTTCTTCTATTTCATTGACTATGCTAAAGTCTTTGACTATGTGGATCATAACAAACTGTGCAAAAGTTTTTAAGAGATGGGAATAACTGATCATCTTACCCAGCACCTGAGAAACCTGTATGCCAATCAAGAAGCAACAATACGAACCAAGAATGGAACATACTGATTCAAAATTGGAAAAGGAGACTGTCAAGGCTGTATATTTTCACCATGTTTGTTTAACTTATATGCAGAGAACATCATGCGAAATGCCAGGCTGGATGTAAAACAAGCTGGACTCAAGATTGCACTGAGAAATATGAATAACCTCAGTCATTCAGGTGACAGCAACCTGGTGGCAGAATGCAAAGAGGAACGAAAGAGTCTCTTGATGAAAATGAAAGAGGAGGGAGAAAAAGCTAGCTTAAAATTCAACATTCAGAGAACAAAGATCATAACATCCGGCCCCATTACTTCACGCCTAATAGGTAGGGAAACAATGGAATCAGTGACATACTTTATTTTCTTTGGTTCCAAAATCATTGCAGATGGTGACAGCAGTCATGGAATTAAAAGATGCTTGTTCCTTGGAAGAAAAACTATGACAAACCTAGACAGTGTTTAAAAGCAAAGACATTACTTTATCAACAAAGGTCCATCTAGTCATTTGTATGGTTTTTCCAGTAGTCCTGTGTGGATGTAAGAATTGGACCACAAAGAATGCTAAACGCTGAAGAACTGATGCTTTTGAACTGTAGAGTTGGAGTAGACTCGAGAGTTCCTTGGGCTGAAAGGAGATCAAATCACCCAATCTTAAAAGAAATCAATCTGAATAGTCACTGGAAGGACTGATGATAAGGATGAAGCTCCAATACTTTCACCACCTGATTCATAGAACAGACTCGTAGTGTGTGTGTGTGTGTGTGTGTATTATATATATATATATATATATATATATATATATATAATTATTATATATATATTATTATATATATATATTATTATATATATAATAATATATAGTATAATTTTATATATATATGATATATATATGTATATATATATGTGTATATATATATATATGTATATATATATATATATATATATATATATATATATATATATATATATATATATATATAAATCCTGATTCTGGGAAAGATTGAAGGCAGGAGGAGAAGGACAAGATGGAGGACAAGATGGTTGGATGGTATCACCAATGCAATGGTCATGAGTTTGGTCAAGTTCTGGGCTGGGGTGAAGGACAGGAAAGCCTATCACTCTGCAGTCTATGGAACTGAAGACCTTGAAACAACTGCGTGAGTGAACAACAGCAAATGGAAACAAAAGACCTTGAATAGCCAAACTATTCTTCAGAAAGATGAAAGGGACTGGAGAAATTAACATTCCTGACTTCAAGCTATGCTGCAAAGCTACAGTCATCAAGACAGTATGGTACTAGCACAAAGAGAAATGTAGAACAATGGAAAGAATAGTCCAAAGGTAAATCGACACACCTAGGGACACGTTATCTTTGACAAAGGAGGAAAATATATGTAATGAAGCAAAAACACTCTTCAACAAGTAGTGCTAGGAAATCTAGTCAACTGTGTGTTCAAAGAATTAAACTAGAACACTTTCTTACAATAAATACAAAATTAAACTCAAAATGAACTCAAAATGGATTAAAGACCTAAATATAAGATGAAAAGCTATTGAACTCTTAGAGGATATATCTCTGACATAGATCATAGCAAGATCATGCATAACTTACCTCCCAGAATAATGGAAATAAAAATTAGCAAATGGGACATAATTAAACGTGAAAGTTTCTCACAATGAAGGATTCTATGCAAGGTGAAAAGAGAGCCCTAAGAATGAGAGAAAATAATAGCAAACTGATAAAGAATTTATCTCTGAAGTATACAGGCAGCTCATGAAGTTCTATATCAGAAAAATGAACAACCCAATTTAAAAATGGGCAAAAGACCTAAACAGACATTTCTCCAAAGACATAAAGGTGGCTAATAAACACATGAAAAGATGTTCAACTTTACTCATTATTAGAGAAGTACCAATAAAACAACAATGAGGTATCATCTCACACTGGGCAGAATGGATATCATCAAAAACTCTACATAAAATAAATTCTGAGAGTGTTGTGGAGAAAAGAGAACCCTCTTACAGTGTTAGTGGTGAACTGTTACAGCCACTATGGGGAAGAGTGTGGAGATTTTTTGATAAACCGGAAATGGAACTTCTATACAATCCAGCAATTCTGTTGCTGGGCATGCACACTGAGGAAACCAGAACTGAAAGAAATATTTGTTTCACAGTTAATTAGCTTACACTATAGAACTATGGAACATACACAATGGAATACTACTCAGTTTTAAAAATTGAGTCAGTTCTAATGAGGTGGGTGAACCTGGAGCCTATTATACAGAGTGAAGTAAGCCAGAATGAGAAGGTCAAGTACTGCATATTAACACACTTATATGGAATTTAGGAAGACAGTACCAATGATCCTTCATGCAGAGCAGCAATGGAGATGCACGTGTAAAGAACAGATTTTTTTTTTCACTCTGCAGAAGACAATGGCATGACAATGTTATTCTCTCATATAACATCAAAACGTGTATATTACCATGTGTGAAATAGATGTCCAGTGCAAGTTTTATGGATTAAGCAGGGCAACCAAAGAAGTGTTCTGGGGCAACCCAGAGGGAAGAGTGTGGAGGGAGGTGAGAGGGGGTTTCAGGGTATGGGAATACATGTTTCCTTGTGGCTGATTCATGTTGATATGCAGCAAAAACCATCACAATATTGTAAAGCAATTATTCTCCTATTAAAATAAATTAAATAATCGTATTATATATAATTAAAGGAATATGAAGAAATGTGTTAAAGTGTGAGCTCAAAAGTAGTGGGGACATGTTCCAGAATACAGCCTCAACAGTTGTTTCATTCCTATTCAAGAGGACTCAGGAGTGGCAGAACACATGTTTGTTATACAAGCTGCAAATCATTTAGGAGGGATGCTATACTGTAACTATGTTATTGTACTGTGAGAGCAAGATGGAAAGTTTAGTAATAGAGGGAGTATGCTGCAGAGGGCAAACTCAGTAGTTGTGCATGTCTACTGTGTACTACAGGGTTAGTAGGGACTTGATGTATACATTTGAATACATTTGAGCATGTGCCCAGGAGTGAGTGTTCACTTTGAAACACAGTGAAACTAGCTAGGTTCACCAAATTTGCTGTAGAATTTTGGTTTAATAGTTGCATGAAGCACGATTTGGAGTGAAATGTCAAGAGTTTGTCAGCTTAACATGATGCCACAAGGGAAAGCTCAATAATTTTGGAATGCATGTTCCAGAGTGTCAGATCAACAGGTTTTGGATGTTGAAATAGAAAATCAGATCATTAATACAGGAGGCCTGCCCTAGAGCAGCTGTTCATAATAGCAGAATGCAAAACTAAAAATTAAATGCCAGTAGTCATGACATTTCACCTCTAGAGTGCAAGTTAGGCTTCGTGGGACATATGTTCCTTGGTTCACACTCAGTAATTGTATCACATGAATTCTATACTTCATGCACCAGAATGCAAGGATAGTAATTTCAGATGCTTACTCTACATAGAGTCTCACCAGTTGCAGCACATGTGGACAGTGTGCTCAGTAGTTACATCACAGGTTCTATACACTGCAACTCTGTAGTTATGACAGACTTATTCTAGATTATTAGTTCAGCAGTAGTGGGATGTGTGCTCCACCTTGCAATGTCGCTAATTGTAGCACCTGTTTTATAAAGTACAGTCTCAATAATGATGGAATGTATGCTATTGAATGTAAAACTAGTGGTGATTAAGGAATGTTATAGAATGGGGACTGATTATTTGCAGCACATCTTCTTAGAGTTGAAATCAGTTGTGATGAAACGTCCTTCAGAGTTCAAGCTCAGTAATTTTCTCATGCGTAATTTACAGCCAAAATTCATAGTGTTAAATGCATTCTCCAGCCTCCTGGCACACATAATTTTGAACAGGCTTACTAGCTATGGCACAATAAGTACAGATCACAGAAAGAGTAGTGGTAGTATATGTGTTACAGTACTGTAAAGTAAAATAAAGTAAAAATTAAAATTAAAAAAAAAAGGTGAGTCCAGAATGCAAATTCCCGAATGCAAATTCAGTGGTTGCAGCACAACTGATCTATAGCAGGGACATAGTAGTGCCAGGACACATGTTACAGAGGGCAAAGTCTGTATCTGGGGAATGACAGGTTCACAGAGGACTCTGAGAAGTTGTGGAACAATTGTTCAAGGCTGCAAATTCAATAGTGGAAGGTTGCTTTATCCAGAATAAATGCTGAGCAGTTGTGATTCTCCTGATCTACATTGAGAACTCAGATATGGGCAGAGCATAAGCTCTAAAGTGCAGTCTCAGTTGTGGAGAAATGAATGCCAGAGGGCAAGCTCAGTAATTGGCACACATTTTCTGGTGTACTGGAAGTGTAGTGGAAGAACACATAAAGCAGACTGAAGCTAAACTGAGTAGATTTGGCATTCTTACTGTAGAACAAGGGCTCAAAAGTAGTAGGAAATGTGCTGTAGAAGGCACGCTGAATTGTGGTTATGGATATCTTTCAAGTATCAAGTGAGTAGTTATAGAATGCTGCTAAGTCACTTCAGTCGTGTCTGACTCTGTGTGCCCCCATAGATGGCAGCCCACCAGGCTCCCCCGTCCCTAGGATTCTCCAGGCAAGAACCCTGGAGTGTGTTGCCATTGCCTTCTCCAATGCATGAAAGTGAAAAGTGAAAGTGAAGTTGCTCAGTCGTGCCTGACCCTCAGCGACCCTATGGACTGCAGCCTTCCAGGCTCCTACATCCATGGGATTTTCCAGGCAAGAGTACTGGAGTGGGGTGCCATTGCTTTCTCCAGTCATAGAATATCTGCCCTAAAATACAGCCATGGAAGTGGTTAAATGAGTGCTCTAGAATGCAAGCTTAGTCACTGTGGCATGTATGCTCTATAGTGTGGGCTAAATAATCATGGTACACATGCTCCAGAATGCAAGCTCAGGAGATTTGGCTAATGCCCTCTAAGGCATGGGCTCAGTACAGCATGCCTTCGCTTGATCATGGGAATGTGGTCCACTGCTGAAGGAAATGGCAAACCACTGCAGTATTCTTGCCTTAAGAACCCCAAGAACAGTATGAAAAGGCAAAATGATAGGATATTGAAAGAGGAATTCCCCAGGTCAATAGGTGCCCAACACACTACTGGAGATCAGTGGAGAAATAAGAAAGAATGAGGGATGGAGACAAAGCAAAAACAATACTGCCGGGGTCCAGCCCCGGTGGATCCAGGGTAATTTGAAGGGGAGACGGAATCAGCGTCCTAGGAAAAAGCTATTTAATTAGAAATATAAAGAGAGATTAGAAAATAATATTTAGTAGGAAAATTAGTGGAGAAAAAGATGCTGAATAACTGGGTTTATGTGGAATACCAATAAAACTCCAAGACAAGGAATTTGCACCCATTTACGTAGGTCACTGGCGCCCACTTAAATAGCAGAGGGTGCCCCACCTTGGGCTCCCTCTCGCGTGGGTCTTAGAAGCCAAGGAAAGTGAGTAGACATGGCAAACATCCATGCTCCAGATGGGAATTCAGCCAGAAGGGGAAAGAAAGAATGACACAGGGGAATCAGGCTTTCCAGAAACTGATCCATTTTCTTTATTTTCAGGTTTGCTTATGTAATTTTTGTTATACATAGGGATGAATACAGAGTCTCGCAGGGTCAGCAGACCTGACCATTGTCAAAATCAGCTGCTTCATATAAAAGTATGCAAATGTCTTAGGGGTTTTACATCATGTTCTGGCCATGAGGCCTGCTGACATATTATGGCCCTTTCTGACAATGGTCAGTCAACAAGAAAACTTATTTTTTCCAGGGGTGATTTTTTTCTTAAACTAGGTGCCACCCCCCCCCCAAGGTACCAGATAAAGTTGTATTCATATAGGATGAGGGTGCAGGTGGTTATAATCAAGAAAGGAATTTACTTAGCCTAAGGTTTAATAGGATTAATAACAAAGGTTGATACTTATTTCTCACATATGCTAGTTATATTCATTATAAAGGCAGGGAATATGGAGCTGTAGCAGCAATATTGGCTCAACAAATGAAAAACCCTTCACCAATACAATTTCTAACAAACTCACTATACTACACTAATAGTTTTCTAACTTCTCAAAAGAATCTCTATTTAGAAAGTATAAAGCATCTCATGCTTCTCACAGTTGGGAGGCTTCAAACAATCACATGTGGCTGGATGAACCTATTTAGGTAGGCTAAAGAACATTCAGAGGAGTTTGTAAGTTGAGACACTCTTGTCACGCCCAGGAATTTTTATTGACTGGAGATGCAATTTAAGTCCTCTGAGAGAGGTGATGGGGTCAGCTCCTGGAAAGTCAGCAGTGTAGGTGAGAGCATAAAACAGTAAAGTAGGCATACTCTGATTTTGGGAGTATTAAGGGAGTATCAAAGTATTAACCTTTGATATTAATCATGTTAAACCTTAGGCTAAGTAAATTCCTTTCTTAATTATAACCCCCTGTAGTCTCACCCTTTTGGAATGCAATGCTGATTTGGGGGTAGATGCTCAGCAACAGGGTTCTCCTGAGGCTTGATCCTGCCTTTGCATAATGCCAAGATTCCTTCCTCATGACCTTTGCCATGGGTGGAGTTCCTCAAGCTGGCTCCTGGCACAATACCCAGCTGTGGATGTGACTGGTCATAGGAGCAAGGTCCGATGCTGTAAAAAGCAATATTCAATAGGAACCTGGAATGTCAGGTCCACAAATCAAGGCAAATTGGAAGTGGTCAAACAAGAGATAGCAAGAGTGAACATCGGCATTTTAGAAATCAGCGAACTAAAATAAACTGGAAAGGGTGAATTTAATTTGGATGGTCATTATACCTACTACTGTGGTCAGGAATCCCTCCGAAGAAATAGAACAGCCATCATGGTCAACAAAACAGTGTGAAATGCAGTACTTGGATGCAATCTCAAAAATGACAGAATAATCTCTCTTCATTTCCAAGGCAAATCTTTCATTATTACAGTAATCCAAGCCTATGCCCCAACCAGTAATGCTTAAGAAGGTGAAGTTGAACGGTGCTATGAAGACCTACAGGACGTTTTAGAACTAACACCCATAAAGACGTCCTTTTCATTATAGGGGACTGGAATGCAAAAGTAGAAGTCACGAAACACCTGGAATAACAGGCAAAACTGGCCTTGGAATGTGGAATGAAGCAGGGCAAAGAGTTTTGCCAAGAAAATGCACTGGTCATAGCAAACACCCTCTTCCAACAACACATGAGAAAACTTGACACATGGACATCACCAGATGGTCATCAATGAAATCAGATCGATTATATTCTTTGCAGCCAAAGATGGAGAAGATCTATAAGGTCTACAAAAATAAGACCAGGAGCTGACTGTGGCTCAGATCATGAACTCCTGATTACCAAATTCAGATGTAAGTTGAAGAAATTAGGGAAAACCGCTATACCATTCATGTATGACCTAAATCAAATCCCTTATGATTATACAGTGGAAGTGAGAAATAGATTTAAAGGCCTAGATCTGATAGATAGTGTGATTGATGAACTATGGAATGAGGTCCCTGACACTGCACAGGAGACAGAGATCAAGATCATCACCATGGAAAATAAATGCAAAAAAGCAAAATGACTGTCTGGGGAGGCATTACAAATAGCTGTGAAAAGAAGAGAGGTGAAAAACAAAGGTGAAAAAGGAAAGATATAAACATCTGAATTCAGAGTTCAAAAGAATAGCAAGAAGAGATAACAAAGTCTTCTGCAGCAATCAATGGAAAGAAATAGAGGAAAAAAACAGAATGGGAAAGACTAGAGATCACTTCAAGAAAATTAGAGATATGAAGGGAACAATTTCATGCAAAGATGGGCTCGATAAAGGACAGGAATGGTATGGACCTAACAGAAGCAGAAGATATTAAGATGTGGTAAGAATACACAGAAGAACTGTACAAAACAGATCTTCATGACCCAGACAATCACAATGGTGTGATCACTCATCTAGAGCCAGATATCCTGGAATGTGAAGTGAAGTGGGCCTTGGAAAGCATCACTGTGAACAAAGCTAGTGGATGTGATGGAATTCCAGTTCAACTATTTCAAATCCTGAAAGATGATGCTGTGAAAGTGACGCACTCAATATGCCAGCAAATTTGGAAAACAGAGCAGTAGCCGCAGGACTGGAAAACGTCAGTTTCCATTCCAATCCCAAAGAAAGGCAATGCCAAATAATGCTCAAACTACCACGCAATTAGATTCATCTCACATGCTAATAAAGTAATGTTCAAAACTCTCCAAGCCAGGCTTCAACAATATGTAAACCTTGAACTTCCTGATGTTCAAGCTGGTTTTAGAAAAGGCAGAGGAACCAGAGATCAAATTGCCAACATCCGCTAGATCATTGAAAAAGCAAGAGAGTTCCAGAAAAACATATTTCTGCTTTATTGACTATGCCAAAATTTTTGACTGTGTGGGTTACAATAATCTGTGGAAAATTCTGAAAGAGATGGGAATATCAGACCACCTGACCTGCCTCTTGAGAAATCTGTATGCAGATCAGGAAGTAAGAGTTAGAACCGGACATGGAACAACAGACTGGCTTCAAATAGGAAAAGGAGTACTTCAGGGCAGTATATTGTCACCCTGCTTATTTAACTTCTATGCAGAGTACATCATGAGAAACGCTGGACTGGAAGAAACACAAGCTGGAATCAAGATTGCCAGGAAAGATATCAGTAGCTTCTGATATGCAGATGACACAACCTTTATGGTAGAAAGTGAAGAGGAACTAAAAAGACTATTGATGAAAAAGTGGTGAGTGAAAAAGTTGGCTTAAATCTCAACATTCAGAAAATGAAGATCATGGTATCCGGTCCCATCACTTCATGAGAAATAGATGGGGAAACAATGGAAACTGTGTCAGACATTTTTTGGTGCGTGTGTGGGTGGGGGTCTCCAAAATCACTACAGATGGTGATTGCAGCCATGAAATTAAAAGACTCTTACTCCTCAGAAGGGAAGTTATGATCAACCTAGACGGAATATTCAAAAGCAGAGACATTACTTTGCCGACTAAGGTCCATCTAGCCAAGGCTATGGTTTTTCCTGTGGTCATGTATGGATGTGAGAGTTGGACTGTGAAGAAGGCTGAGCGCTGAAGAATTGATGCTTTTGAACTGTGGTGTTGGAGAAGACTCTTGAGAGTCCCTTGGACTGCAGGGAGATCCAACCAGTCTATTCTGAAGGAGATCAGCCCTAGGTTTTCTTTGGAAGGCATGATGTTAAAGTTGAAACTCCAGTACTTTGGCCAACTCGTGCGAAGAGTTAACTCACTGGAAGAGACTCTGATGCTGCGAGGGATTGAGGGCAGGAGGAAAAGGGGACAACGGAGAATGAGATGGCACGATGGCATCACCGACTCGATGGACATGAGTCTGAGTGAACTCCGGGTGTTGGTGATGGACAGGGAGGCCTGAAGTGCTGCGATTCATGGGGTCGCAAATGTCGGACATGACTGAGCGGCTATACTGTACTGAACTGAACTGAACTGAACTGAACTGAACTGAACTGAACCGATGATGGACACATGTTCCAGAGTGAAGTCTCATTAGATGAGGCATGCATGTTCTTAAGCATGGGCTCAATTGTATCAGCAGTAAGAAAACTACTTCAGAGTGCAATTTCAGTACTTGTGGGACACATGCTATGGACGATTAATTAAGTAATTTTGCCATCCATGCAGTGGCAGATCTATACTCCAGAGTGCAAGGACAATAGTTGCATATGCTTAGTCTAGATACAGGATTACAATTGTAGCACCTGTGTGCTGGGAGCCAGCAAGCAAGACCCCACCCATGACAAGGTCATGTGGAGAGACCTGATGAGGCAAGGCGAGTCAGGTCTCAAGGAGTCCTCTGCCTGAGCATCTACTCCAAAACCAAAATCTGTCTGTTTACTGTCTGCTATACTATAATCTGCTGACACTACAGGGAGCTATCCAAGATGACCTTTCTCTGGAAAAAAAATAACTTAGAGCTCCAACTGGTCTCCTGCATATAAAAGGAGTGTCTCAGCTCAAACCCCTCTGATGGCTCTCTAACTTGCCTGACAGTTACAGAATTTTACAACTTGTGATTGCTTACCACCCCCCAGCTGCAAGAGCCATGAAGCTTAAAACATCTTAAAGATATAGAGACTTTGAGAGCTAAGCATTAGTTTGGTGAAGGGTTTCATTGTTGAGTTAATGTTTGCCACCAGGCCTCCATATCCTTTATCTTTTAGGCACCTGGGAGGATATTAACAATATAATTGGGATGCAGAAATAGGAACATAGTAGTTTTGATGTTAGCAATACTAGACTTTTGAGTTAATGAATATTCTCTTTGTTATAAATCACTGTACTCCTCTTTCCTTATTATAAACTGTTGTGTCCTTGCTATGTAAGAATGTAATCTTAATTAGTGCTTTCTGAGAGTGGCACCAGACTTTGGTAAGAACAACGCTTTTAAAGCAAATGAGTTTTCTAGACCCTTATCAGAAAAGGACCATAAAATGCTAATAGGCGTCCTGGCCAGAGGATGATGTAAATCACCTAAGACCTGTGTATACAACTAAGTATGCAGAGAGAAAGCCTGGCCTCTATTAGGATCAAGGCTTTTGACCCTACATGACTTTGTATTATCCATTGATATCTATATGCAACTAAAAGTATAAAAGCTTTTCCTGGAAAATAAAGGACGGACCAGTTGATTGGGCCAGTTCACAGAAACACTGGTTCTCCCGTGTCTTCTTTTCTTCTTACTCTATTTTCTGGCTGATTCCCATTTCGGGCATAGAGGCTAGCCATGTGTACTTATTTGTCTGGGCTTCTAAGACCCAAGTGAGAGGGAGCCCAGGGTGAGGCACCCTCTGCTATTCAAGCAGGCACCTGTGGCCCTAAGTAGATGGTTCAAGTCCCTTGTCTCAGGGCTTTCTTGGCTTTCTATGTAAACCAAGGGATACAGCCTCTTTCTCTCCTCTATTCTCTTAACTGGAAACTCTTCCCTTATCTCTCTCTAAATCTGTATATCTCTCTTGCCACACCTGCCCCTCTTTAAATTACCCTGGATCCACCAGGGCTGGACCCCGGTACCTGTGCTTAGAGTCTGAGCTCAATAGATTCTCCAAACTGGAAACTCATTAGTGCAGGCAAAGGAGTTTAAACTATTCTTTCAATAGCTGTGCTATGGATGCTCCACTTTGCCAGCTCAGAAGTGACAGCATGTGTGTTCTGGAGCCCAGCCTGAGTAGTGACAGAAGTGCACTCCTGAATACATAAATACTGATTGTGAATATACATTGTTGAGAGTGGGATGATTACTTGCAGCACATCTACTTAAAGTCAGGTGCTGTTTGGTTCTTCCTGTGCTCCAAATTACAAGCTCAGTAATTGTGGAATTCATGCTTAAGACTCACAATAGAGTAGTGGTGAGCTGCATCTTTCAGGGTAGATGTGTACTTTCACTAAGTAGCTGTGGAACACAGAGTCTAGAGTGCAGGCTCAGAACACAGAGCCTAGAGTGCAGGCTCACTACTTGCAGCAAAAGTAATTTTAGAACACAGATTCAGTAGTGGCAGTATTGGGGCTGTGAAACGTGGGGTAAGATATGCCTCCGAGGGTAAGTGCAGTGGTTACAGCACACCTGACTTAAGCATGTGTTTATAATGGCAACACACATGCTCCAGAGGACAAGGATAGAATTTGCTGTATGCCAGGTTTAGAGTACAGGTTTAATAGTTGTGGAATACTTACTCTACAATGCAAATTCCAGAGGGAAGGACGTATACTCCAGATTTCAAGCTGATCAGTTCTGACAGTTCTGCTATAGGGTACAGTGTCAGTATTGGTGGGTGTACTGTAAAATATAGGATCAGTAGTGGCTGGATGCATCTTCCGAGTTTCAGTGAATTAATTGCAGTGCATTTGCTCTCAAGTAAAACCAATGTAGTGCCAGGTCATGTGCTGCAGAATGCAAACTCAGTAGTTGCACTATTCATACTTGAAAACTCAGGTTCAGTAGTGATGGAATATGTTCTTTGAGTTCCAGCTCCGTAGTTGCAGCATGTTTTCTCTAGAACACTGGCTTGGGAGTCATAAGGGCATCGTTAAGAGTAGAAACTCTGAGATGTAGCACTTGTGCTATAAAATATGTTCTCAAGTTGTGACATATCTGCTCTAGAGCATGTTCTCAGTATTCTTGAGAGCCATGCTCTAGAGTGCAATATCGAGAGAAGTAGCACATGTTCATTAAAGTACAGGCTCAGTAATTCTTGCATACCAGCTCTACTACATGGCTTCACTATTGTGGGCATAAGTTCTAGACAGACGCTGAAGCTGAAACTCCAATATTTTATTCACGTGATGCAAGAGCTGTCTCATTGGAAAAACCCTGATCATGATAAAGATTGAAGGCAGGAGAAGGGGACAACAGAGGATGAGATGGTTGGATGGCATCACAGACTCAATGGACATGAGTTTGAGCAAGCTCTGAGAGTTGATAATCAACAGGGAAGCCTGATGTGCTGCAGTCCATGAGGTTGCAAAGTGATGGGCAGGACTGAGTGACTAAATTGAACTGAACTGAGCTGACCTTCCAGACTGCGGGTTCACTTGTGCTGAGTGGAGGTCTTCAGAGTGCAAGTTCAGATCTTCAGAGCACAGCATGAAGATGTGGTATACTGTGCCAGCTAAGTGGTTGTGACACATGTCCTCTAAATCATTGGCTCTGTGGTGGTGACATGCATGCTTCAGAATTCAAACTAGAAATTTACACACTTGACCTAGAATGAGGACTCAGTATTTAGTATATGCCAAATTTAAAGCACATTCTCAGTAGTTGTAGAACAAAATCTCTGGAATGCAAGTTCAGCAATGGCAGGTTGCATATTCCAGAATGCAAGCTTAGCAGTTGTGTCACTCCTGATCTGGAATGAGGACTCAGCTGTGGGCATGGCATGAATTGGCAGTCTCAGAGTTGTCAAAATGATAGCTTCATAAATTCATGCCCAGTATTGATGACATTTTTGCTCTTGAATGCAACATGTGTATTTGTAGCACCTGTTCTACAATTCAAGGTCACTAGCTGTAACACACATTGCTAAACAGTTCAGTTTTAGTAACAGTGGAACACTTGCTCCAGAGTTCAGAAAGAGTAGTTGCAGATACACATGATGAGGCTCACAAGTTGAAACACATGCACTTAGAATACAGGCTTAGTACTGATGTGATATATCCTTAAATGTAGAATCTCTGAGGCATGGCACAACTGCAAGACTACTAGTTCAGAAGTGTTGGGAATGCAAACGCAACAGTGTATATATGCAGTCGCGGTATTTCTACTTCAAAGCATGGGCTTAGGAGTGGCAGAACATGTGCTTTGGATAGCAAACACCATTGTCGCAGGAGGAATGCTCAGGTGAGCTATGCATACATGCCATGTATATAGCATGATGCTCAATATCAGAGGCTCAGCAGTTGGCATGCTGCTCTGAAGCACCTACATTTTGTATATAGATACATACCTATATACATACATATGTATATATGTATATGTGTGTATATATATGCACACATTTTGTGTATATATACATATGTCCATGTGTGTGTGTGTATATATATATATATATATATATATATATATATACACATACACACACTATATTTTTATATATATAAGAGGCAACGTTTCATTTAATAGTCATGTTTGGTGCTTGGCACTTGGCTGTTATTGGTACTGTATGATGCAGCCATCCCACTCTGGGACATATATCCAAAGAAAACTATAATTCAAAATGAGTATGCACTCCTATGTTCATAGTAGTGTTACTCACCGTAGCCGATACGAATATACAACCTATGCATTCATCAGCAGATGAATGAATCAAGAAGATGTGATACATACACATAATGGAATATTAATCAGCTGTAAAAAAAAAAAAGAGTGAAATAATGCCATTTGCAGCAATGTGGATGGGACTAGAAATTCGTCATCCTAAGTGTAGGAAGTCAGACACAGAAAGAGAAATAGCATACCACTTCTATGTGGAATCTAAAATACAACACAGATGTGCTTACATGCAAAACTAAAACAGACTTACAGTCAGAGAATAGGCTGATGTGGTTCACAAGCGGGACATGGGTGGAAGAGGTATAGACTAGGGATTTTGGATTAGCAGATGCTAACCTCTGGTGGTCCAGAGGTTAAGGCGGCAGGGGGTGGGGGGAGCAGCTTCCACTCCAGATGGGAGGGGATGATCTCTGATTACAAACAAAGATTTTGTTTTTTGTTAATCAACAAGGACTGGCTGCACAGCACAGGGAACTATAGTCAATAAACCATAATGGAAAAGAATATGAAAAAAGTGTGTGTGTATATATATATATGTATATACACATGAAGTTCATTTCAGTTCAGTCACTCAGTCATGTCCAATTCTTTGAGACCCCATGAACTGCAGCATTCCAGGTCTCCCTGTCCATCACCAAGTCCTGGAGTTCACTCAAATTCCTGTGCACAGAGTCGATGATGCCATCCAAACATATCATCCTTTACCATCCCCTTCTTCTCCCACCTTCAATCTTTCCCAACATCAGGGTATTTTCCAATGAGTCAACTCTTCACATCAGGAGGCCAAAGTATTGGAGTTTCAGCTTCAGCATTAGTCCTTCCAATGAATATTCAGGACTGATTTCCTTTAGGATGGACTGGTTGGATCTCCTTGCAGTCCAAAGGACTATCAAGAGTCCTCTCTAACACCACAGCTCAAAAGCTGTCAGCTTTCTCTATAGTCCAACTCTCACATCCATACATGACTACTGGATAAAACATAGCCTTGACTACACAGACCTTTATTGACAAAGTAATGTCTCTGCTTTTTAATATGCTGTCTAGGTTGGTTATAACTTTTCTTCCAAGGACCAAGCGTCTTTTAATTTCATGGCTGCAATCACTATCTGCAGTGATATATACATTCATATGTGTGTATATATACCCACAAATGAATTATATTATATATATAATGTATATATGTATATATAAATATGTATACATATGTATACACTATATATATGTGTGTATATATAAATATACATATATACATTTATAAATATATAAATGCTATATATATCTATAAATGAATCCCTTTGCTGTATAGTAGAAGTCAACACAGTATTGTACATAAACTACTGTTTAATAAAACAAATTATTTTTTAAAAGACATCAGAAGTATACTAACACATATATATGGAATTTAGGAAGATGGCAATGACGACCCTGTATGCAAGACAGGGAAAGAGACACAGATGTGTATAACGGACTTTTTGACTCAGAGGGAGAGGGAGAGGGTGGGATGATTTGGGAGAATGACATTCTAACATGTATACTATCATGTGAATTGAATCGCCAGTCTATGTCTGACGCAGGATGCAGCATGCTTGGGGCTGGTGCATGGGGATGACCCAGAAAGTTGTTATGGGGAGGGAGGTGGGAGGGGGGTTCATGTTTGGGAATGCATGTAAGAATTAAAGATTTTAAAATTTAAAAAATAAAAAACTAAAATTAAAAAAAATTAAAAAAAAATCAAAAAAAAATAAAAAGCAAAAAAAAAAAAAAAAAAAAGACATCAGAAAACTTAACTCTTAGGTAAAGCTTAGACTTTATGTATTTTGGGCCAGTATCCTATTTTGTAGCCTTATTAGTAAGACAAGGTAAATCCAGTTAATGTTGCCAGCATAACATCTTTAGCTATCTGTTTTCTTCTCTGGAAAAAATAAAATAAAATAAAATATAGACTTCACATTGTCCATAAATGCAGGCTAAAATGGAGAAATTCCTAAAAGTTAAATGTTATAACAATTTGTGTGGTGTGGTATCTTCTTCCCAAATACTTACCACCCTGCCCTTATTTTCACAGCCAATTTTTGACTCAGAGATCATCAGGCATTCATTTAAATCATATATCAAAACTTCCCCTGGAAGGTAGGTAGCACTGCCTGACCGCTTAAAGACACTCACTGGGAAAGAGAAAATATATTCTTTCTAAAGGTCATTTCTAGTGTCACAGCCTTCAGCGTGTCATAATTTTAAGTCTTCCTTTCCTTGATGATTTCCTCCTGGTAAAAAGATGAAATAGTTGAACACAATGGACTCAGCAGTCCTTGTTCAATCATTTCTTTCCTTCAGGCACTAGTGCCTGTGATATGTTTTGTGTTTTTTCCTGTATTATTTGATTTTTTGATGGCACTCAGACAATGGGGTTTTGTGTTTCTAATTGAAGGTCACCTTCATTCGGGAGTGCAATAGCCAATGCAGGTTTCAGCAGCCTCCTATTTTCAAGAACACTATTTTTCAAGTCAGGAGGTCTGTGTTAGCTTTTGGTCTCTAAGTCCTAGGTCTTCATCCTACATCAGCAACACCAAATTGATGAAGGATGGAATGAACTTCCTAGCATGGAATATTTTTCTGAGGCAGGAGCCTGTTGTTTTGCTCATGGGGAAAATACATTATCCTCTTTTCTGGAAGACTTGTGAGTCCCACAGTTCGTTTCCATGTTGGAGTTGTTTCTACGTATTTATTTCTTTTCTTCTTTTTATTTTGATTTTTAGCCATGACAAGTGGCACACAGGATCTTTGTCAGCAATCAGAGATCAAATCCATCCCCTCTGCAGTGAAATCCCTCCCCCCACTGCTTAACCTCTTGATCACCAGGGAAGTCCCTTCATATATTTAGGCTGGAATTTTTTCTTCAGGTAAGTCTAACCTAAAGTTTGCATCAGCTAGTAAAAAGCCCTCTTTGCTCTATAACATAACCACAACTTTTTCATTTGTGAGTTCTCAAATTTAGCTGTTAAAGAATGGCTTTTGCTTTGTTAATACCATCATTAAGGGATAATTTTGCACAAAAAGTAAATTTTATATGGGCTGAAATCTACCCTTAGAAGACATTAAGGAGACTTTCAGGGTTGTAATTGTGGTAATTCCTCCCAATAGTGTATTCATCTGAAGCCCAGTTCCCTTATGCTGACAATTCAAATTCTTGTCCCCTTGAAGACTTAAAGCTCTGATTGTACCTCGACATAGATCTTGGCTCCAACCATACTGGTCAAGTCACAACTTCCATGTTCTTTGAGTTACTTCCTGGTCCATATATTCTATCAATGCCCCCAAACACTGATATTCTATTTCTCGTGATTTGGGTAAATTGGTTTCTATATTGATTCCTCTCTATCAAGTTGCTAAAGCCAGCTCAGATAGGAATATCACCCCATCTGGTGCAACTGACCATCTCTTGCACTTCATTTCCCTGCGTGTGTGTGCATAGCATGAGTGTGCACAGTGTATGCCTAGCATGCATCTATTCACACAACCACACACATGCATATTCCCCTCCACCTGGAAGTCACATGACATCATGCAAATCACAAAGCTTCTTGACTCGAGAAAGTCAGACTCTGAATCATAACACAGTCAATATGGCCGTGTGACTCCTTTATTTTCTCACCTCTGAAAAGTGCACCACTACACCAGCATTCTGAGATTGCTATAGATGTGAATCAAGCATATACAAAATTTTAAAAAATATATTAATGGTTGTGTACAAAACATTGTCCCCATTCTTCTTCCCCAACAGAATAAGCCACACTCACCTTTATATTTTGCACATTGATGGGATGTTGGAAGGAACTCGATAACTACATGTTCCCACATCCATGACTTTTTAAAAAATCAATTAAACAAAAACCCAGTAATTTATGCCTCATCAATTTTCAGATTGTGGGAAAGGAAATGTCAGTCTGTCATCTCCTTTATCAAAACACATTAGAACATTTACAATATCTTCAGACAGTTTCCTTTAAAAATCCTTAAATCAGTAAAAGCCAAGTAATGTATCCTGTCTCTTCTCCTGCATCCAGATGTCAGATTGCTGGGGAATTCTGAGGATGTCTGAGACAATGCTGGCTTTAACTTCTTCCTTGGATTAATTGCCCCCTTGCCCCTTTTGCCCTCAAGTTTCATTGTTCCTCTAAATTAAAAGCTAGTCAAGGGAGGAGAAAATAATCTGGTTCCAGTTCATGGAAGCCCTGGGTGGGTAGCAAGAGATTCTCGGAGAGATTCTCAGGAGTGTGTGCAAATAAATTAATTTGCCTCGCTGTTGTAGAAACGGTCTGGGAAATTTGCTTTTTCACCAGCTGGGGGGAGGCAGTTAATTTCAGCTCATTGAATTTAGTATTGGATCTTGATAAGTAATGAAACAAAGTCAAGCCAACTAGCTTTCCAAACACATAATTCTCAAAGAGAAACGGCAGGTAATTGTGTTGCCATTGATGCGGGTGCCAGATAAGAGCTGCCAGAGATCAGATATCTGCTTAATTTTCCCCAGAGTGGAAATCGAATGAGTGATGATTTCCCCACATATCCATATTCAGGGTCCCGCTATCCATATTAAGGACGCTTGTTAATACCACACTTGTGTATGAAATTATACTTGCTTCCATCCTTCACTGTGAAATAAGAGAGGGCACGTTAGCTTTTTTTTTTTTTTTTTGCCTAGAATGCTTCAGAAAATTAGCCTTAATAGTATTTTTTGGTAGGTTCAGAAACTTTTTGTGGGTGGATCACAGTCCAATTCCGGTTAAACCTTTAATAACAATAGATTCTCAATTAGTTGTTCTCTTTAAGTCTTAGTTTCCACTGTACATTTTTGTGATGGACTGATGTCCTTGTAAAACGTATGTATTTAAAATAAAGAATCAGTATTTTAATGCAACAAAGCCAATTAAAGAGTGTGCCATTGCAGTTTAAAATCTTAAAAGATAGCCATGGAAATCTATGGAAAATATATTCTTTAAACCCTAGTGATTTCATTAGAAGTCCATGCGGGCTTTTGTCTATGTTGATTTTGTATATATTGTCCATATCATCTCTAAGAGTTGGACACGGCTAATTAGTGACTGAAAAACAACAGTGGCCCATCTTGTTTTCATTTTTTAATTATTAAAAATATGTATATTTTAGCTGTGCCACATCTTAGTTGCTCTAAGTTGTTGCATGTGGAATCTAGTTCCTTCTACAGGGACTGAACCCCTTCCCTCAGCATTGGGAACATGGAGTTTTAGCCACTGGACTACCAGGGAAGTCACTCATTATTATTATTTTTTAAATTATAGTAAGACTTGCTCAAAGATACTTGCAAAAATAGATACAATGTCAAATGTATAGGCACTTAATAACATCTAGGTCAGTTCAGTTGATTTCAGTTACTCAGTCGTGTCCGACTCTTTGTGACCTGATGAATCATATCACACCAGGGCTCCCTGTCCATCACCAACTCCCAGAGTTCAGTCAGACTCATGGCCATCGAGTCAGTGATCCTATCCAGCCATCTCATTCTCTGTAGTCCCCTTCTCCTCCTGCCCTCAATCCCTTCCAGTATCAGAGTCTTTTCCAATGAGGCAACTCTTTTCATGAGGTGACCAAAGTACTGGAGTTTCAGCTTTAGCATTATTCCTTCCAAAGAGACCACAAACTAGACATCTAGATCAGTGGTCATCAAACTGTGGCCTACAACTTTATATATATATATATATATATATATATATATGATTTTTTGAACACAGCTATGGTCATTTCTCCCCCCACCCTCATTTTTTAATTTTTTTCAATTTAAATTTTATTTTTACTTTATTTTACTTTACAATACTGTATTGGTTTTGCATACACTGACATGAATCTGCCACAGGTGTACATGAGTTTCCAAACATGAGCCCCCCTTCCACCTCCCAACCCATATCATCTCTCTGGATCATCCCCGTGCAGCAGCCCCAAGCGTTCTGTATCCTGCATCGAACATAGACTGTTGATTCATTTCTTATATGATAGTATACATGTTTCAATGCCATTCTAACAAATCATTCCACCCTTTCCCTCTCCCTCAGAGTCCAAAAGTCCACTCTACGCATCTGTGTCTCTTTTGCTGTCTTGCATACAAGGTCATCATTACCATCTTTCTAAATTCCATATATATGTGTTAGTATACTGTACTTGTGCTTTTCTTTCTGGCTTACTTCATTCTGTATAATTGGCTCCAGTTTCATCCACCTCATCAGAACTGATTCAAATGAATTCTTTTTAACGGCTGAGTAATACTCCATTGTGTATATGTACCACAGCTTTTTTATCCATTCATCTGCTGATGGACATCTAGGTTGTTTCCATGTCCTGGCTATTAGAAACAGTGCTGCGATGAACATTGGGGTATATGTGTCTCTTTCAATTCTGGTTTCTTGGTGTGTATGCCCAGAAGTGGGATTGCTGGGTCATAAGGCAGTTCTATTTGCAATTTTTAAAGGAATCTAGACACTCTTCTCCATAGTGGTTGTCCTACTTTGCATTGCCACCAACAGTGTAGGAGGGTTCCCTTTTCTCCACACCCTCTCCAGCACTTATTGCTTGTAGACTTTTGGATCGCAGCCATTCTGACTGGTGTGAAGTGCTACCTCATTGTGGTCTTGATTTGCATTTCTGTGATAATGAGCGATCTTGAGCATCTTTTCATGTGTTTGTTAGCCATCCATATGTCTTCTTTGGAGAAATGTCTATTCAGTTCTTTAGCCCATTTTTTGATTGGGTCGTTTATTTTTCTGGAATTGAGCTGCATAAGTTGCTTGTATATTTTTGAGATTAGTTGTTTTTCAGTTGATTCATTTGCTATTGTTTTCTCCCATTCAGAAGGCTGTCTTTTCACCTTGCTTATATTTTCCTTAGTTGTGCAGAAGCTTTTAATTTTAAATAGATCCCGTTTGTTTATTTTTGCTTATATTTCCGGAATTCTGGGAGGTGGGTCATAGAGGATCCTGCATGATTTATGTTAAAGAGTGTTTTGCCTATGTTCTCCTCTAGGAGATTTATAGTTTCTGGTCTTCCATTTAGATCTTTAATCCATTTTGAGTTTATTTTTGTGTGCGGTGTTAGAAAGTGATCTAGTTTCATTTTTTTTACAAGTGGTTGACCAGTTTTCCCAGCACTGGAAAGAGAATGTCTTTACTCCATTGTATATTCTTGGCTCCTTTGTCAAAAATAAGGTGTCCATATGTGTGTGAATTTATCTCTGGGCTTTCTATTTTGTTTCATTGATCTATATTTCTGTCTTTGTGCCAGTGCCATACTGTCTTGATGACTGTGGCTTTGTAATAGAGCCTTAAGTCAGGCAAGTTGATTCCTACTTTATCCAGAAAGGATCTCATTCTAATATGAAGGAGAAATCAAAAGCTTTGCAGACAAGAAAAAGCTGAGAGAATTCAGCACCACCAAATCAGCTCTCCAACAAATGCTAAAGAATATTCTCTAGACAGGAAACACAAAAAGGATATATAAACCCGAACCCAAAACATTAAAATAAATGGCAACGGGATCATACTTATCAATAATCACCTAAACGCAAATGGGTTGAATGCTCCAACCAAAAGGCAAAGACTGGCTGAATGGATATAAAAACAGTATCCCTATATATGCTGCCTACAAGAGACCCACCTCAAAACAAGGGACCATACAGACTGAAAGTGAAGGGCTGGAAAAAGATATACCACTCAAACAGAGACCAAAAGAAAACAGGAGTGGCAATACTCATATCAGATAAAATAGACTTTAAAACAAAGGCTGTGAAAAGAGACAAAGAAGGCCACTACATAATGATCAAAGTATTAATCCAAGAAGAAGATATAACAATTATACATATATATGCACCCAACATAGGAGCACTGCAATGTGTAAGACAAATGCTAACAAGTATGAAAGAGGAAATTAACTATAACACAATAATAGTAGGAGACTTTAATAACCCACTCATACCTATGGACAGATCAACTAAACAGAAAATAAACAAAGAAACACAAATTTTAATTGATGCAATAGACCAGTTAGACCTAATTGATATGGTCATTTCATTACATATAATATATGGTTGATAATGATACCCCCATTGATTAATTCTAACAGAGACCATAAGTCCTACAAAACCTAAAATACTGACTTCCAAGGTCATTCCAGAGAAGGTAAGCCAAACACAGATCTAGTACACAGACAACCTGGCATTAGTACTGCAACTTATGAGTCTTTATCTAGATCTAACCTCTGAAACTAATTCTTGCACTCCGGAACACTTGTTCCACCATTAATGAGACTGAGCTATAAGACACACATGCAGCAACAAGTGAGTTTATACCATGGAACACATGTCTCACCGCTATCCAAATTTCACTTTTGAGCTGGCCTGTCATAACTACTGTTCTTTCATCACGAAGCTCACATTCTTCCATCACTGAGAAGGTGCTCTAGGGAAGGCACCCTGCCTTCATTTTACAAGTTCTCTATACCACCTTCTGAATACCATGGGCCCATATTCTAGAGCATACAAGCTGAAAGTACTGAGCTTAACCACTGTAATATGTGTCCACAAATACTGAGCTTGCACTCTGAAGCATGCTGCCTACAACTAAGAGCCCACACACTAAAACACTTTTCCTGCAACTAGTGAACTGGCACTTTGGAGCACATATACCACCATTATTGACCACATGCTCAGCTGTGAAATAGAATCTGGGTGGTTAGGCCATTACCCAAAAAATGTCAAAAAGCCATCAATCACGGTTGAGAACTACTTGTTGATTTATGGTTTGTGTGTGAATAAATAAATTGCCCAGAAAAAAATGCAGTCTATAACTGTGGCTTCCTGGCCCCCTCTGCAGGACAGGGTGTGGTCAGCGGCTGGCCTGGCCACTTCTATCTGAGGGCTTGCTGCCCAAAACCTCCAGTCAGTCTGGGACAGGAAGCGAAAAAGCTCATGGAGGAACAAACAAGAAAGATTGTTATGTTCGTTTTTTTTTTTCTTTTTTCATTCATCCTTTAAGGAAAGATCTTTTTGATTAGGAAAATATTCTTAGAATTTTGCACTCCCTGGAGACTTTTATGTGTTGTTGAAAAGCATTAATATATTCTGCTCTTCAAGGCTTTTTCTTTATCGGAATAAAACAAGCTTTCTCTAACGAGCTCAAATCAATACAACCATAACTCCAACAGAATCCTCTCTTCCTTTGTAAAACTTCTTCACTTCGGGTTCAGCATAAAATGAAAACAAAGTCCCAATGACAGGCTAGTTTTATCATGTGTGTTTTGGTCATTGATTCATCCAAAATTTTTTGAAGTGAAGTGAAAATAGACTTTGCTCAGTCATATCCAACTCTTTGCCACCTGCATGGACTATACAATTTATGGAATTCTCCAGTCCACAATACTGGAGTGGGTAGTCTTTCCCTTTTCCAGGTGAATCTTCCCGAGCCAGAGATCAAACCCAGGCCTCCCGCATACCAGGCAGATTCTTTACCAGCTGAGCCACCAGGGAAACCCAAGAATACTGGAGAAGGTAGCCTATCGCTTCTCCAGGATATCTTCCTGATCCAGGGGTTAAACCAGGGTGTTCTGCATTGCAGGGACATTCTTTCCTGAGTACTTATTACTGACCAAACACTGAATTTGGTGGCTTTACCTACATTTGGGAATGCAGTGGACACTCAGACAGGTCTATCTCCTATTCTCATGGCCCTTATAATGCAGAAGGGGAAACCAGTATTTTAAGAATGCAAAAACTAAACCGTGGCAGAAAAATGTGTCATAGTTGGCAAAGACCAAACTGCCAGGGAAACAGAGATCAGATGGGTGAAAACATTCTGTTATTGCAGAAAAAGTGGTAGAAAAAGTAATGTTGTGAAATAAAAGGGGCACAGGCTTTGGGGGTCAAAGCCTCCTATTTCCTTCCAGGTGTATCAGTTACCTGATACTGCTGTGGAACAAATAGCTCCCTAGGGGCTTTAAACAACAAATGTTTACTAATTAATCATTTCCAGGAGCAGGAATTTGGGGGCAACTAACCTTGGAGAAAGGAAAGGCTACCCACTCCAGGATTGTGGCTAGGAGGATCAGGACAAAGAGTCAGACACAGGACTGAGTCCCTTTCACTTTCACTTCAACTGTGGTGGGACACAGGCTCGTTTATGAGACTGCAGTTGAGATGTCAGCTGCAGCTGGAGGCATCCCGTGCCTTATTGAGGTTGGAGGATCTGCTCTGAGAATGGCTCCTTCACACGGCTTCTGGAAGGAGGGCTCTGTGTTCCCACATCTGGCTGAAAGCCTGAACTTCACCAAGTGGTCCTTCCCGGTAGACCCCTCCAGCATCTTCACAACATGGAAGTCGACTTCCCCAGAGGGAGGTGTCCAAGACTGAAGCCTCTCAGGACTGAGGCTTCAAAATTCCCAAAGCTTGGCTTCATCCTTAATCCACTGGTTACGTCACACACTCAAGGGAAGGATAACTGGACTCCAGTTCTGAAGGGAGAGGTGTCACAGAATTTGTGGACATGTTTTAAATCCATGGTTCATACCCTGGCTCTATTTTTCTCTAGCTGTGGGACTAAGAGTTTTCTCAGGTAAGACATACGTTGAGTGATACCCACTCCACAAGGCTGATGGGAGGATTCAGTGAGATACTTTAAGGGAAGAAAGTTTGACAAATTCATGTGAGTTGTGCAAAGGTAGGTCAATTAGGAAAAGAGCAGGGAGACATGGGGCTTATCCATTGGCTCCAGTGGCAAAGAACCCACCTGCCCTACAAGAGACACAGGAGATGCAGGTTTAATCCCTGGGTGGAGATGATCCCTGGAGAAGGGCATGGCAGTATTGTTGCCTGAAGAATCCCATGGACAGAGGAACCTGGTGGGCTACAGTCCATAGGGTAGAAGAATCAGACATGACTGTAGCAACAGCATGCACGCACAGAAACACATGGAGCCTCAAGCTTACAAACTCCCCTTTATTTAGTTAAGGTCATTTGCTGAACAATGAAGAGAATCCTAGATGATGCATCGATGATCTGGGCTGTGGAATGTTTTCTTTACTATTTTCAATCTCATTCCTTTTTAACAGAAGACTAGTTTGATTCAGGTTGGAGACCTCCAACCTTTCTTTGCTTCAACCAATTTTTGACTCTTTGCATCTCTGTACTGAGCAGATTCCCTGATGCGACTTTACTACCCATAATTTCCTTTTATGCTGCTGTCAGCATAGAGAAGCATCCATCTTCTCCCTTCCCCATCCCCATAATACTTAGTTTGTTCTTCCCATCCACCTGCATTTTTTCTTCACTCCTGACATTTGCTTCCATTCATAGATGCTGCTGATCTCTGCACACCAGGAGTTTATAAAGTGAAAGCATTACAGCAACACAGACACACAGAGAGAGGACGGTAAAGAAACAACTGTCGACAATAAAAGAGGGAGATCTGCTGAAGAAGAGTAACTATTAATGCCTCAGCATTACACAGAGTCAGTGTGTCCCTGAAACTTTGTCAGGGTTATCTATGAGTGCTTTGCTGGGATCCAGCCCCGGTGGATCCAGGGTGATTTGAAGCTTGGACGGTGTAGGCAAGAAGAAACTTATTTATTTATTAATATAAGAATATAAGATTAGATTAGGGAGAAATAGTGCAGTAGGAAAATTAAGTGGAGAAAGAAGGCTGAATAACTTGGTTTATGTGGGAAGCCAATAAATTTCCAGACAAGGAGATTGCACCATCTACATTAGGCCACCAGGGTCCTCTTGAATGTCCGGGGTTGCTCCACCTTGGGTTCCCCCTCACGTGGATCTTAAAAGCCGGGACAAGTAAGTGTACATGGTGAGCCTCCATGCCCCAGATGGGAATTCAGCCAGAAATTAGAGGGGAGACAGGGGAAAACCAGTCCAGCGACTTGCCTGGTCTCTATTGTCTAGAGAGGCCTTTTATACCTTTTTGATTGTACATAGAGATCAATGGGTAATACAAAATTATGCAGCGTTAGCAGTCCAGAGTCTTATCAAAACCAGGCTTTTCTCTCTGCATACCTAATCGTGTACACAAGTCTTAGGTGATTTACATCGTCTGGCCAAAAAGGGCCAATTACCATTTTACAGCTCTTTTTCCTATAAGGGTTTGTTAATTAGAAGACTTATTTGTGTTGATCTTCCCAAAGTCTGGTGCCACTCTCAGAAAGCACTAAATAAAGTTACATTCTTACTTAGTAAGAACACAAGAGGAGTGCAGTGATACATAATAAAGGAAAAGTAATCAACTCAATAGTCTATTGTTGCTAACATCAAAACTACTATATATATTTTTCCATATCCCATTTACATTGATTAACATTCCCCCAGGTGCCTAAAAGATAAAGAATATGGAGGCCTGGCAGCAATCATTGAGTCAACAGTGAAAACCGGTCCCCAGTATGATTTTTTACTTTCTAGAAAAGCCTCTGTGTCTTTAAGATGCTTTAAGCTTTGTGCCTTTCATGGTTGGGGGGCTGTAAACAATTCACAAGCTATAAGAGGTCCAGTGGAACCTGTTAGGCAAGCTAGAGAGTTATCAGAGGGGGTTTAACTGAAACATCCCTTTCAAATGCAGAAGACTAAAGCCCTGATTTGACTTTTTCCAGAGAATATCAGGAGAGCAGTGTACAAAAGCAGGCAGATTTTTTTTTGGGGGGGGGGGTGTACATGCCTGGGAAATGCAAGGGGGAACCCCTGAAGCCTGATCACATCCTTGCATTTTGTCAGGCTTCCTTCCACATGACCTTGTCACAGGCGCGATTCCTCATGCTGGCCCCCGACAGTGCTTCATGTCTCCTGGTGTCTTCCTGATTGCTTTCAGTACTGACAACGAGTAGTGATGCTCTGAATCCTAGTTGGAATATGCAGCCTAAGCACACCAGTTGTTTATCATTTCCTATCACCTTCCTGCGTGTCTGTGTGGCTCCAGTTTCTCTAGTCAATAAGCTGCTAAAGTGCAGAAGTCAGCAACATCATCTGAGTAGGCTTCAGGGCGGGTTTTCCCTCCTGTGAGTGTTGGATTTCACATCTGTTTACATCCCGAGTTCTGCCCATGTTCCCTGTGTTTTTAGCAAGAGTACTTACATGCCTGTTTTTGGATAGCTGTATGTCTCTCCAAATACTGCCCATTTATTACCTTTCTTCTAGGAACCTCACTTCCCCCTTTTTTTCTGAAGGGCAGCGTCAAAAAGGAGTAGAGAAGCACCTGAGGAATGACACACAGCTGCAACAGAAGCCTTCTAAAGCGACATCCTCAGCTCATCAGTCGTTTTGGAGATCATACCCTGCTCTTCGCTAGTGGCTCAGTGATCAAGAATCTGCCTGGCAATAGAGGAGATGTGGGTTTGATCCCGGGGGTTGGGAAGATCCCCTGGAGAAGCAAACAGCAGTAGTCTTGCCTGGGAAATTTCCTGGACAGGGAAGCCAGGCGTGCTGCGGTCTGCAGAGTCACAAGGAGTCGGACAGGACCAAGCAACTAAACCACAACAGTAACCCTGTTCTAAAGAACTGACTCTTCTCCATCAAGTGCTACCTGTTTGAAGGAAATGAGGCACAGGTTTTTTTTTGTTTTTTGTTTTTTTTTTTTTTCCAGAACTCGCTGTTAACATTTCTGAAATTACTGGACTTCCCCATGCCAGCCAGATTCCTTTAGGCTTCTGTAAATATAACTGTGAAAATAAGACTATGGGACTACACACTGCTATCAAGAATTAAATAAGACAGGCTTTCTGTTGACAGACTGTTCACCCAATCCAATCGACTTATGTATCTTGATGTTTCTGTGTCATCTGATAGAAATCAGAAGATCTGAACATCTAATATCATTAGCTTTGCCATCAAATAACAGGGATTTGGAGGGTGGAAGTCCAGGGTCAGCAACACCACCACAAAGCACGACTGCTTTGCCAGATGACAAAGGGGAAAAACACTAAAAGTAGGAATGTGGATAATTTACTTCATTTGTTTAACCTTCAGATTCATTGCTTGAAAAATTAGGTAACTGCATCGTTGGTCTTTAGAGACTCTGCGGTGTGTTTTTTTTTGTTTGTTTTTTTTTTTGGTTAAGATTTTAAATTAAATTTTCAGATACTGGGTGAATATTTCAGTGTGGGAAAAAAACAGAAAAAAACAAAAAACCTAACCTAGAAAAGTCAATAAACAACTGCTGTGCTACACTGTAGTTAACTTTTAGCCAGGGATTTTTTTTTTTTCTCAGAAAGTAACATTTTTCAGGAATGTTCATAAACCAAAGATGATATTTTTTTATTAACATTATCATCATTCTTCTTCTTCTTCTCCTTCTCCTAAGGTACTTTCCTGTAGAAAGCAACTACAGAATTTACCTGTGTAGCTTTTCATTCCACTTAGGTGTTTTTATCCCACTCAGGTACCTTTCACCCTTGGTGATGGTGGTGTTTAGTCACTAAGTCATGTCCGACTCTGTGACCCCGTGGACTGCAGCCTGCCCAGCTCCTCTGTCCATGGGATTTCCCAGGCAAGAATACTCAGTGGATTTGCATTCCCTTCTTTAATTCCTGAAAGTGGTATCTTTCCCACCCAGGGACTGAACCCCCATCACCTGCATTATTAGTAAAAGGATTTTTTAACTCTGAGCCACCAAGGAAACACTAACCCCTTACATTCATTCTAAGTCTTTTCCTCGTTTGATGAGTCTTTATAAATCTTCCTAGTAACAGATTGCTGAGTCCCTAGCATGAAGAAATTGAACAAAATGTTTATTGTTTAACACCTATGTAGGTTTCCTATAGACAGATTGCCAATAGAAGGTAATCTTACTTTCCAATGTCCAAATAGCTAAGTTTTGCAAAGTTGCATGTTTGCTGTCAATTTCCATAGACTAACTTGTTTTAGAAACTGATTCTCATTTTAAATTGCCCATACTGTGTGTCTCATCTTAAAATTGATCAAGAATATACACAATGTTATACAGAATGGGGGAATATATAAGACTAGAACAATTAACTCTGTATTGATGCTGCCTGAAATCTGACATTGACCCATATATCCTAACCCTTTTCTCCAAGCATTTCCTAGTTGCTGTATAAAACAGGGAGCTCGACTATGTACTCTGTGACAACCTAGAGGGGCAGGATGGAGAGGAGGTTCAAGAAGGAACGGACATATGTACACTTATAGCTGATTCATGCTGTGGTATGGCAGAAGCCAACATGATATCATAAAGCAGTTATCCTTCAATTAAAAAGAAGGTTTTTTTTTAATGTAAATCAGAAAAAAGGCACTCTGCTTTTAGAATCTCTTCTGTACCAAATTTGACAAGCACTGGCATTTTCAAGTACAGTATTATAAGCTGGGAAAACCGCTTTGGATATATTATTTATATATATACACATTAAGCATACGTAGCAGTGGCACTGACACCTTTGCTCAGTTCAGTTCAGTCACTCAGTTGTGTCCGACTCTTTGTGACCCCCAGGACCATAGCATGCCAGACCTCCCTATCCATCATCAACTCCCAGAGTTTACTCAAATTCATGTCCATTGAGTCAGTGATGCCAGCCAACCATCTCATCCTCTGTTGTACCCTTCTCCTGCCCTAAATCTCTCCCAGCATCAGGGTCTTTTTCCAATAAGTCAGCTCTTTGCATCAGATGGCCAAAGGATTGGAGTTTCAGCTTCAGCATCAGTCCTTCCAATGAACACCCAGGACTGATCTCATACAGGATGGACTGCTTAGATCTTCTTGGAGTCCAAGGGACTCTCAAGAGTCAGACACTTCTCCAAAGAAGACATACAGAGGGCTAACGAACACAAGAAAACATGCTCAACATCACTCATAATTAGAGAAATGCAAATCAAAACCACAATGAGGTGTCATTTCACACCGGTCAGAATGGCTGAGATCCAAAAATCTGCAAGCAATAAATGCTGGAGAGGGTGTGGAGAAAGGGGAACCCTCCTACACTGTTGGTGGGAATGCAAACTAGTACAGCCACTATGGAGAACAGTGTGGAGATTCCTTAAAAAATTGCAAATAGAACTGCCTTATGACCCAGCAATCCCACTGCTGGGCATACACACCAAGGAAACGGGAATTGAAAGAGACACATGTACCCCAATGTTCATCGCAGCACTATTTCTAATAGCCAGGACATGGAAACAACCTAGATGTCCATCAGCAGAGGAATGGATAAGAAAGCTGTGGTACATATACACAATGGAGTATTACTCAGCCATTAAAAAGAATACATTTGAATCCGTTCTGATGAGACAGATCAAACTGGAGCCGATTGTAGAGAGTGAAGTAAGCCAGAAAGAAAACACCAATACAGTATACTAACACATATATATGGAATTTAGAAAGATGGCAATGACGACCCTGTATGGAAGACAACAAAAAAGACACAGATGTGTATAATGGACTTTTGGACTCAGAGGGAGAGGGAGAGCGTGGGATGATTTGGGAGAATAACATTGAAACATGTATACTATCATTCAAGAATCGAATCGCCAGTCTATGTCCGATGCAGGATAGAGCATGCTTGGGGCTGGTGCACGGTGATGACCCAGAGAGATGTTATGGAGAGCGAGGTGGGAGGGGGTTCATTTTTGGGGACGCATGTACACCCGTGGTGGATTCATGTCAATGTATGGCAAAATCAATACAGTATTATAAAGTAAAATAAAGTAAAAATAAAAATTAAAAAAAAAAAGTCTTCCCCAACACCACAGTTTGAAAGCATCAGTTATTTGGCTTTCAGCTTTCTTTATGGTCCAACTCTCTCACATCTGTATATGACCACTGGGAAAACCATAGCCTTGACTATACAGACCTTTGTTGACAAAGTAATGTCTCTGCTATTTAGTATGCTCTCTAGGTTGGTCATAACTTTCCTTCCAAGAAGCTAATGTCTTTTAATTTCATGGGTGCAGTCACAATCTGCAGTGATTTTGGAGCCCCCTTTGTTAGGTTTCGTTATACTTTGAAATTAATATAAGAGTATAAGGTATAAACCACCTGCAAAGGACACTCCCCAGTTTCCTGGGAATTCTATTATGTCATGACCAACGGATAGATGATAAAATGCCTTGTTTTCAAGACCCTCATAACAGGTGCCTGTGGTGCTGTATCTAACGATTCAAGTAACCAGTAGTAGACTATGGGTGTATGAGGCTGTCATGTTATATTACACTTCACAGGTTCAAATCCTTGTCCTCTGTTGGACTGACCACTCTTATTAGCTGGGCAGGAATTTTTAGTCTTCCTGAGACTTGAGGTTATCTCTGTTACATGGGAATAACCCACACTGGTTGCCACTGCTGTTACTACTTAGTCACTCAGTCGTGTCCAACTGTGACCCCATGGACTGTAGCCCACCGGGGTCCTCAATCCATGGGATTCTCCCAGCACAAATACTGGGGTGAATTTAAATGTCCTCCTCCAGGGAATCTTCTCAACCTACAGATCAAATCCAGGTCTCCTGAATTGATTCTGATCCTGATTCTTTACCTCTGAGCCTCCAGGGAAATCCAACTCACCCTGGTTGCTGAGGATTAAAAGACTAACAGCACTGTAATGCTTAGATCAACTCTCTGCTCAAAGAAAGCACTCACATTCAGTTGGGGGAGGGGGAGGCAATTTGTGCCACTTATTAAACCCCTGATATAAAGGGTAAAAATAAAAACAAGCCACAAGACATAAAGACAGTCACTGAACTAATTAGGGAGTGGAATTTGCGATGAGAAGAACATATCTGTGGGTAGAAAAAAATGTTGGGTGAATGAAGGAATAATAAAGTATCCTTCATGTGGCATCATTACCCACGGTACAGAAGGCATTATTTGTCACTGAGAATCCCGCTGCTACAGTGGGAAAATCTTCTTAATTTCTGTCTAAGTTTTGTTTCCGGTACCAAGCTGTCTTCTCTTTCAGTTCAGTTCAGTTAAGTCACTTAGTCATGTCCAAATCTTTGCAACCCCATGAATTATAGCACGCCAGCCCTCCCTATCCATCAACAATGCCTGGAGTTAACTCAAACTCGCATCCATCGAGTCAATGATGCCATCCAGCCATCTCACCCTCCTCCTTCCCTTCTCCTCCTGCCCCCAATCCCTTTCAGCATTACAGTCTTTTACAATGAGTTAGCTTTTCGCATGAGGTGGCCAAAGCACTGGAGTTTCAGCCATAGCATTATTCCTTCCAAAGAACACCCAGGACCGATCTCCTTTAGAATACACTGGTTGGATCTCCTTGCAGTTAAAGGAACTCTGAACAGCAGAGTTCAAAAGAATCAGTTCTTTGGTTCTCAAACTTCTTCACAGTCCAATTCTCACATCCATACATGACTACTGGAAAAACCATAGCCTTGACTAGATGGACCTTTGTTGGCCAAGTAATGTCTCTGCTTTTGAATATGCTATCTAGGTTGGTCATAACTTTCCTTCCGAGGAGTAAGCATCTTTTAATTTCATGGCTGCAAGCAGCATCTGCAGTGATTTTGGAGCACCCCCCCCCCCCCCGCCAAATTAAGTCTGACACTGTTTCCACTGTTTCCACATCTATTTTGCATGAAGTGATGGGACCAGATGCCATGATCTTCATTTGCTGAATGTTGAGCTTTAAGCCAACTTTTTCACTCTTCTCTTTCCCTTCCTCAAGAGGCTTTTTGGTTCCTCTTCACTTTCTGTCATCAGGGTGGTGTCATCTGCATATCTGAGGTTATTGATATTTCTCCCTGCAATCTTGATTCCAGCTTGTGATTCTTCCAGTCCAGCATTTCTCATGATGTTCTCTGCATAGAAGTTAAACAAGCAGCGTGACAATGTACGGCCTTGACATACTCCTTTTCCTATTTCGTTCTCTGTTGTTCCATGTCCAGTTCTAACTGTTGCTTCCTGACCTGAATATAGGTTTCTCAAGAGGCAGGTCAGGTGGTCTGGTACTCCTATCTCTTTCAGAATTTTCCACAGTTTATTGTGATCCATACAGTCAAAGGCTTTGGCAGATCAATAAAGCAGAAATAGATGACTTTCTGGAACTCTCTTGGCTTTTCAGAGATCCAGCAGATGTTGGCAATTTGATCTCTGGTTCCTCTGCCTTTCCCAAAACCACCTTGAACATCAGGAAGTTCATGATTCATGTATTTCTGAAGCCTGGCTTGGAGGATTTTGAGCATTAATTTACTAGTATGTGAGATGAGTACAATTATGTGGTAGTTTGAGCATTATTTGGCATTGCCTTTCTTTGGAATTGGAATGAAAACTGACATTTTCCAGTCCTGTGGCCACTGCTGAGTTTTCCAAATTTGCTGGCCTATTGAGTGCAGCACTTTCACAGCATCATCTTCCAGGATTTGAAATAGTTCAACTGGAATTCCATCACATCCACTAGCTTTGTTTATAGTGATGCTTTCTAAGGCCCACTTGACTTTGCATTCCAGGATGTCTGGCTCTAGGTGAGTGACCACACCATCGTGATTATCCGGGTTGTGAACATCTTTTGTGCACAGTTCTTCTGTGTACTCTTGCCACCTCTCCTTAACATCTTCTGCTTCTGTTAGGTCCATAACATTTCTGTCCTTTATTAAGCCCATCTTTGCATGAAATGTTCCCTTGGTATTTCTAATTTTCTTGAAGAGATCTTTAGATTTTCCCATTCTGTTGTTTTCCTCTTTTTCTTTGCATTGATCACTGAGGAAGTCTTTCTTATCTCTCCTTGCTATTCTTTGGAACTCTGCATTCAGATGCTTATTTCTTTCCTTTTCTCCCTTGCTTTTCACTTTTCTTTTCATAGCTATTTGTAGAAACCTGGAATGTTAGATCCATGAATCAAGGCAAATAGGAAGTGGTCAAACAGGAGATGGCAAGAGTGAACATTGGCATTCTGGAAATCAGCCAACTAAAATGGACTGGAATAGGTGAATTTGATTCAGATGACCATTATATCTTCTACTGTGGACAGGTATACCTTAGAGGAAATAGATTAGCCATCACTGTCAACAAAAGAGTCTGAAATGCAGTACTTGGGTGCAATCTCAAAAATGACAGAACAATCTCTGTTCATTTCCAAGGCAAACCATTTACTATCAGAGTAATCCAAGTCTATGCCCCAACCAGTAGTGCTGAAGAAGTTGAAGTGAATGGTTCTATGAAGACCTACAAGACCTTTTAGAAGTAACATCCAAAAACGATGTCCTTTTCATTATAGGGGACTGGAATGCAAAAGTAGGAAGTCAAGAAACACATTGGGTAACAGGTAAATTTGGCCTTGGAATATGCAATGAAGCAGGGCAAAGGCTAATAGTTTTGGCAAGAGAATGCACTGGTCATAGCAGACACCCTCTTCCAACAACAACAAAAAAAGAAGGCTCTACACATGGACATCACCAGATGGTCAACACCAAAATCAGATTGATTATCTTCTTTGCAGCCAAAGAGGAGAAGCTCTCTACAGTCAGCAAAAACAAAAGTGGGAGCTGGCTGTGGCTCAGATCATGAAATACTTATTGCCAAATTCATACTTAAATAGAAGAGAATGGGGAAAACCACTAAACCATTCAGGTATGACTTAATCAAATCCCTTATGATTATGCAGTGCAAGGGAGAAATAGATTTAAGGGACTAGATCTAATAGATAGAGTGCCTGGAGACCTATGGTCTGAGGTTCATGACATTGTACAGGCGTTCTCTTTAGAGACCTTTCAATATTGGATAGACTCATATAATTCCAAGAACTGATTATTCCACCTATCTAACTCCAGTAGAGCTATTTCAAATCCTGAAAGATGATGCTGTGAAAGTGCTGCACTCAATAGGCCAGCAAATTTGGAAAACTCAGCAGTGGCCACAGGACTGGAAAATGTCAGTTTTCATTCCAATTCCAAAGAAAGGCAATGCCAAATAATGCTCAAACTACCACACAATTGCAGTCATCTCACACACTAGTAAAGTAAGGCTCAAAATTCCCCAAGCCAGGCTTGAACAATATGTGAGCTGTGATCTGCCTAATGTTCAAGCTGATTTTAGAAAAGGGAGAGGAACCAGACATCAAAAAGCCAACATCTGCTGGATCACCGAAAAAGCAGGCGAGTTCCAGAAAAAAAAAAACAAACATCTATTTCTGCTTTATTGACTATGCCAAAGACTTTGACTCTGTGGATTACCATACACTGTGGAAAATTCTGAGAGAGATGGGAGTTTCAAACCACCTGACCTGCCTCTTGCAAAATCTGTATGCAGGTCAGGAAGCAACAGTTAGAACTGGACATGGAAAAACAGACGGGTTCCAAATGGGAAAAGGAGTATGTCAAGGCTGTATATTGTCATCCTGCTTATTTAACTTCAATGCAGAGTACATCATGAGACATGCTGGAGTGGAAGAAACACAAGCTGGAATCAAGATTGCAGGGAGAAATATCAATAACCTCAGATATGCAGATGACACCACCCTGATGACAGAAAGTGAAGAGGAACCAAAAAGCCTCTTGATGAAAGTGAAAGAGAAGAGTGAAAAAGTTGGCTTAAAGCTCAGCATTCAGCAAATGAAGATCATGGCATCTGGTCCCATCACTTCATGCAAAATAGATGGGGAAACAGTGGAAACAGTGTCAGACTTAATTTTTGGGGGCTCCAAAATCACTGCAGATTGTGACTGAGGCCATTAAATTAAAAGACGCTTACTCCTTGGAAGAAAACATATGACCATCCTTGATAGGATACTCAAAAGCAGAGACATTACTTGGCCAACTATGGTCCGTTTAGTCAAGGCTATATTTTTTCCAGTAGTCATGTATGGATGTGAGAGTTGGACTGTGAAGAAGGCTGAGTGCTCAATAATTGATGCTTTTGGAGAAGACTCTGGAGGGTCCCTTGGACTGCAAGGAGATCCAACCAGTCCATTCTGAAGGAGATCAGCCCTAGGATTTCTTTGGAAGCAATGATACTACAGCTGAAACTCCAGTACTTTGGCCACCTCATGCGAAGAGTTGACTCATTGGAAAAGAATCTGATGCTGGGAGGGATTGGGAGCAGGAGGAGAAGGGGGCGACAGAGGATGAGATGGCTGGATGGAATCACTGACTCAATGGACGTGAGTCTGAGTGAACTCTGGGAGTTGGTGATGGACAGGGAGGCCTGGCGTGCTGCGATTCATGGGGTCGCAAAGAGTCAGACACAACTGAGTGACTGAACTGAACTGATGAGCTTTCATATATTTGGCTCCATGAATATAATTTGATACATTTGGTTACAATAAAGATTGGTAACCTGATAAGAATTTCCTGGCAAGATTGGAAATATGTCTCAAAATACAGCAAGTCTGATTCAGAAAACTCACAAATAATTTGTTTTTTAAAAATCCATCAGGCTTGACATATCCAGTAGTTTTATTTTTAGTGTACCATTCAGTCCTTTACATGCACAGAGTAAAGAAAAACATGACTTTAATCCTTCTTCATTGCAAATATTTGAGAGTGCATATTAAATTTTATCTCAATATTTTCCCTCAATTCAATTAAGTTCTCTTTCATGGAATAATTTAAATCATGCTCTACATGGATTCAACTTGATTAATATTTTTTGTCAATTAAATTATACATCACATAATTTTAAAACTCACAGAGTTACTAGTAACCATATCTAGCCAGTTATGGGAAATTTTGGAGAGGAATACAAACCAACTCTGCTTCTTTTATCATGATACAATTAGAAAAAGGAACTTTATAAGAAAATGTACAGTGGTTCTAAGAAGAAAAAAGCTAAGTAACATGTAAAGTATCTATCTATATATATAAATCTGTTTATATTTATATTTAAAAATTTATAATTTATAAATTATAATATATAGATAGATAATATATAGATCTATATAATATATAGATAATTTATATCTATCTATATATATATATCTGTTTCAATGAATACTCTGCTGGAAGGGCTGACACTTTGTAAAAAGATTAAAAAAACAGACTTTATCTGTTGGAGTTGAATCCTTTTCTGGGTAATCTATCTTTGGTATGTATGTATGTGTTTGTTCCTACTACTGTAGCTGTGTAACAGAGAATCCCCAGAATGTAGTGGACTAAAACAACAGTAATAATTTCTTATCTTCCAGGTGGCTCAGCTGGTAAAGAATCTGTCTGCAATGCGGGAAGTTTGATCCCTGAGTTCAGAAGATCCCCTGGAGAAGGGCATGGCAACCTACTCTAGTATTCTTGCCTGGAGAATCCCATGGAGGAGCCTGGCGGGCTACAGTCCTTGGGGTCACAAAGATTCTGACACCACTGAGCAGTTAACACTGTTCATCTATCTCTCATAATTTCTTATCTTCCTAGGTTTCTATGCATCAGGAATTTGAGAGTTTCATATTAATAACTAGGTGATTCTGGTTCCGTTTCTTTCAGGAGGCTGTGGTCAGTTTTTAACTAGGGCTGCAATTATCTGAAGGCTGGGCGTGTGGTTCCCAGGGAGATACCTCACTCGATTGGCAATTTAGCCCCTCTGTTGCCTTGCTAGATGCTGCTTGAGGGTCCTCACCGAGTGTGCAAGCGATCTACACAAGGGCATGAATTAGGCTGGTCAGCTTCCCTGAAGGTCATCTTGGGGCTGGCTGCATCCAAAACAGGTTTCCATCACTAGCATTTATCGACTTGTGAGAGTGTGCTTGGTAAAAATATCAATTTTCCCAAAAATGAATGAATGTGATCTACGTAAAGGAAAATATTTTTAAGGTTTAAAAAGAACAGAAACAGTAAGTTTTGAGAAATACGAATATGATATGCTTTTGCACCAAAGTGTTGTTTTAAAGACACTTCCTTCTTAAAGGGCTTCTCTTGTGGCTCAGCTGGTAAAAATGCACCTGTAATGTGGGAGACCTGGGTTTGATCCCTGTGTTGGGAAGATCCCCTGAAGAAGGGAAAGGCTACTCACTCCAGTATTCTGGCCCGGAAAATTCCATGGACTGTATAGTCGTTGGGGTCATAATGTATCAGACATTACTGAGCAAATTTCACTTTCCTTCTTAAAGGAATAACAGATTTAAAAGCTGTTCTGTATGCAATCGCTTGTAAGCTTGGAATTACACTTTTCTCCTTTGCTTAGCTAGAAGTTATATATACTTGAGGACTTTAACACCTATTCAAGGAACCATTCATTCAGTTCAGTTCAGTTCAGTCGCTCAATCATGTCTGACTCCTTGCGATCCCATGAATCACAGCACAACAGGCCTCCCTGTCCATCACCAACTCCCGGAGTTCAGTCAAACACATGTCCATAGAGTTTCAGCGATGCCATCCAGCCATCTCACCTTCTGTCATCCCCTTTTCCTCCTGCCTCCAATCCCTCCTAGCATCAGTATTTTTCAATGAGTCGTTATTCACATGAGGTGGCCAAATGATTGAAGTTTCAGCTTTAGCATCGCGCCTTCCAAAGAACACCAAGGACTGATATTCTTTAGAATGGAATGGTTGGATTTCCTTGCAGTCCAAGGGACTTTCCAGAGTTTTCTCCAACACCTCAGTTCAAAAGCATCAACTCTTTAGTGCTCAGGTTTCTTCACAGTCCATCTCTCACATCCATACATGACTACTGGGAAAACCATAGCCTTGACTAGATGGACCTTTGTTGGCCAAGCATTATCTCTGCTTTTGAATATGCTATCTAGGTTGGTCATAACTTTCCTCCCACTGAGTAAGCATCTTTTAGTTTTATGGGTGCAATCACCATCTGCAGTGATTTTGGAGCCCAAGAAAATAAAGTCTGGCATTGTTTCCACTGTTTCCATCTATTTCCCATGAAGTGATGGGACAAGAAGCTGTGATATTAATTTTCTGAATGTCATTAGGTACAGAAAACCCCTGTATGTGTGCTATGATTCGATAATGGCCTCAATGATATGAAAGAGAATCTGGGAAACTGGGGATCTGCAAGCTAGAAAAATCTGACATACGACTGATTCCATAAAACCTTTCCACCCACCCCTGGAGGCTGTGTAAGGAGCATGCTGGCATCTGTAAATATGGTAGAAAAACCCCATGTGCTTCAGAGTATCTGGGATGCTTCTGATACAACCTCAGGAGAAGACACTTCAGAGGCTTGGAGGTGGGCAGAGGTAGCTCCATGATTTGAGTGTTTCCCTGGTGGCTCAGATAGTAAAGAATCTGCTTGCAATGCAGGAGACACAGGTTCAAACCTTGGGTCAGGAAGATCCCTTGGAGAGGGCAAGGCAACCCACTCCAATATTCTTGCCTAGAGAATCCCATGAGCAGAGGAGCCTGGTGGGCTACAATCCATGAGATCGCAGAAAGTTGGACATGACTGAAGCGACTTAGAATGCATGCATGCACCATGACATGAAGCATGAGACATAAAGCCTCATTAAAGACAGCCTTGGAACAGAAACCCTATGTTCCTGTGTAGAAGAAGTCTGGTACAGACTGGAGAAGGATCTAACTGCAGAAAGAGATGAATACAAAGAACGACATATCCAGCTTTTCAAGTCCCTAATCTCTCTGATTGGGGTTTCATATGACCAAATTTCAACAATGGTGTGACCTTTCAGCTCATCGAAACTGAACCCAACTGTACCTTTGTACTTCGTAGGTTTCCTGTTTCCTTGCTTGATTTTTCTTCTGTAGTGAAACTGGCTTTACTGACCAATCAAATTTGAATGAAATAATGGGATTTTACCAGGAAAACAAGAAACTCCCACCCCTGAACCCCCAGTTTTGCCTCTTTAATAAGAAACCACAAAGAGATAGGGAGCTCTGACAAACATGGGACAGTTCTTTGAAAAGATCGAATGGTAATTTATCTTCAAGGTACCAAACATAACATGTGCAAGTGAGATAATACATATTTTAGTTAGATTTTTTTTTTTGGGGGGGGTTGAATTCTTGTCCAGGCTCCGTTTGCTAGAAGCTTACTTTTATCTGGGTTCTACCTTTCTAAAACTGTTGCAGATAATTATTTTCTCAAGGCATCAAATTCTCGGCTCCAGTTATAACCAGATAGGCTGCAGTGTTGTTGTTGTTTTTTTTAAGTATCTTTTCCCTTCTTGTTTCTCATCTTTTATTTCTAAATATGCATGCATTTTTTATAGATTTGAGAGCCATTTTCAGATCAGGCACTCAAAAATAATTTGAATCAGAATATATTAGGGAAGAAATAATCATTTACCCACAGAGGCACATCATGTTTCATTTTATAAAAGCAGTACCTGGAGGATGCAGAGAGGAAAAAAAATGAAGTGGAATTATTTTTTCTCCCCACCATTCTTTAAGCCGGAGTTTTATATATAGTAAAATTTTCAACATTATATGGCTATTTTAATTAAAAATAGATGTGATACATGGTGCACTGAGGTGACCCAGAGGGACGGTACAGGGAGGAAGGAGGGAGAGGGGTTCAGGATGGGGAACATGTGTATACTTGTGGCAGATTCAGGTTGATGTATGGCAAAACCAATACAATATTGTAAATTAATTAACCTCCAATTAAAATAAATAAATGTATATTTAAAATATTAAAAATTAAAATAAATAAATAAATGCAAGCACAACAAGTTTCCTTTCTGCTTCGCTTTGTTGCTTTTATTTCTCCTCAAATATCCTCTGGGGGCTTAAAGTCCATGGGTCATATTTTTACAACAGTATCCTTATCCAGTGTGAAATTCACCTTGGATCAGTTTCTCTTCTCCACTCTCATTGGCTCTCTTCTGGTTCCTGCCTTTTATCCTTCAACTTAATGATTATAGCCGTGGCTCAGACTCATGTCCAGTTTAGGTCTCCACACTGCGTGAGACAATCATTTTTCATAGAACAATACTATGATCACATCCTATGTGCTAAAATGCATGTAACACTTTCTGTTACTGTTAGGTGAAGTCCAAACACCTCCAGGTCAGCACTGATGATCCATCAAAAACCATGATGTGTACAAATACTCTAAAGTCCACCAACTGCTCCCTTGGGCTCTAGTCTCAGAGGAAAGAAATTTATGTTCATACAAAGATCCACGTATGAATGTTCATAGCTGCTTTATCAGTGACTGCCCCAAACTGGAAATAGCTCCCCGCATCCTTCAACATGTGGATGGCTAAACCAACAGTGGTATGACTATACTGTGGATTACTACTAGGCAATGAAAAGGGACAGGCTGTGGATCCACACAACAGCTTGGATGTCTCTGCAGGGGAATATGCTGACCGAAGGCCAGTCAGCAGTTAACTGAAGTTTATTCCAATAGCAGGATTATTCCTTGGCATTTCTGGTTTGCTACTCACAAAAGCAAGAGAGCATTACTGCCACAGAAAAGTTCCAGCCAAGAGTCATGGATGTCAGCAACTGGAGGACAGCCAGGCAGACATGAAAATGTCTGTACCAAGGGGATACAAGTAACACTGAGGTGAGAATGAGGAACTCCATCAAAAATGGAATAAAAGGACAGGAGATGGATAACAGGAGAGGAAGGAAGGAAAATCAGAGGACCACTCCAGTAGGTCCAATATCTAAATAACAGGAGATCCAGACAAAAAATATGTAAGGAATGAATCATAAATAATTTTTTTTTAAGACCAAGAAAGTGATTTCTGCTTCTGAGCTGGCACACAGAGGCAGGTAAATTCTAAAGTGTCTCCACCTCACAGAAAATGCCCAAAGCTGTAAGAAAAACAACAGCAGCCTTCCAATGTCACGTTTTTAGTGAACCTGGGGGTCAGAGAACATCGGCAGACTTCAAACCACAAGTACGGCTCTCAGAGTCACAACCAACAGGAAGCCCCCACAATCTTACATTCATTTCAGTTCAGTTCAGTCACTCAGTCGTGCCCGACTCTTTGAAACCCCATGAATCACAGCACGCCAGGCCTCCCTGTCCATCACCATCTCCCAGAGTTCACTCATATTCACGTCCGTTGAGTCAGTGATCCCATCCAGCCATCTCATTCTCTGTCATCCCCTTCTCCTCCTGTCCCCAATCCCTCCCAGGATCAAAGCCTTTTCCAATGAGTCAACTCTTCGCACGAAGTGGACAAAGTACTGGAGTTTCAGCTTTAGCATAATTCCTTCCAAAGAAATACCAGGGCAGATCTCCTTCAGAATGGACTGGTTGGATCTCCTTCCAATCCAAGGGACTCTCAAGAGTCTTCTTCAACATTGCAGTTCCAAAGCATCAATTCCTCAGTGCTCAGCCTTCTTCACAGTCCAACTCTCACATCCATGCATGACTACTGGAAAAACCATAGCCTAGACTAGATGGACCTTCATCAGCAAAGTAATGTCTTTGCTTTTAAATATGCTATCTAGGTTGGTCATAATTTTTCTTCCAAGGAGTAAGTGTCTTTTAATTTCATGGCTGTAGTCACCATCTGCAGTGATTTTGGAGCTTCCAAAAATAAAGTCTGACACTGTTTCCACTGTTTCCACATCTATTTCCCATGAAATGATGGGACCGGATGCCATGATCTTCGTTTTCTGAATGTTGAGCTTTAAGCCAACATTTTCACTCTCCTCTTTCACTTTCATCAAGAGGCTTTTTAGTTCCTCTTCACTTTCTTCCATAAGGGTGGTGTCACCTGCATATCTGAGGTTATTGATAGCTCTCCTGGCAATCTTGATTCCAGCTCGTGTGTCTTCCAGTCCAGGATTTCTCATGGTGTACTCTGCATAGAAGTTACATAAGCAGAGTCACAATACACAACCTTGATTCACTTCTTTTCCTATTTGGAACGAGTCTGTTGTTCCATATCCAGTTCTAGCTATTGCTTCCTGATCTGCATACAGATTTCTCAAGAGGCGGGGCAGGTGGTCTGGTATTCCCAGCTCTCTCAGAATATTCCACAGTTTATTGTGATCCACACAGTCCAAGGACAAACGGGGTTATAAAATATTGGGTAAGATCCATCTGGGACTTACCTATGTAGAGCTGGTATCTGAAGGCCCTGGAATAACCACTTTACCAAAGACAGGAAATGAAGTAAAGTGCAAGTTGCTCAGTTGTGTGACTGTTTGTGACCCCTTGGACCATAGAGTTCATGGAATTCTTCAGGTGAGAATAATGGAGTGGGTAGCCCTTACCTTCTCCAGGGGATCTTCCCAAACAAAAGATCGAACTCAGGTCTCCCACCTGGCACGTGGATATTCAACCAGCTGAGCCACAACCAAAGAAAAGAGAAGGGGCTTTTTAGTCAATGTGATTTAAATGTGCTCTCAGATTCACACAGGAAGTTCTGATATGGGATGGGACCCATGGATCTGCATTTCCATCAAGCCCCTGTGTGATGCTGACACTGAGTAACAAGATCCATGGAGCAGACTTTGAGTAACAAGATTTAAGAGCAGCACTTTCAAGCTTTGGTTGCATGTTCCAAGCACCCAGGGAGCTGTAAAAAGTCCCACTGGTAAGACTTCAGCCAAGATCAGTCTCTGAAGTCTCAGGGGACCTTGGCCAACTGCAGCTGTAAAGGCAGAATCTGGTGCCCGACAGCACCAGCTATTAGAGAAATGCAAATCAAAACTTCAATGAGGTATCATCGCACCCTTGCCAAATTGCTATCATCGAAAAATCTATGAATAATAAATGTTGGAAAGGATATGGAGACCAGGGAATCCATGTACACAGCTGGTGGGAACATCAGTTGGTCTGATCACTGTGGAGAACACTCTGGAAGTTCCTCAAAAAATTATAGAGTTACTGTACAATTCAGCAATCCTACTCCTGAGCATACATCCAGAGAAGATAAAAACTCCAAGTCAAAAAGATACACCTGCTCCAGTGTTCACAGCAGCATTATTTACAGTAGCTAGTAAATGGAAGCAATGCAAGTCCTTATCAACAGATGATTGCCTTTAAAAGATATGATTTATACATATATTTGAAATATTAGCTATTAAAAGAATGAAATACTGCCATTTGTAGCAATGTGGATGGACTTAGAGAATCTTATGTTTAATGAAATGTCAGACTGAGAAAGACAAATAGTACCATCTAAAAAAAAAATAACACAAATGAATGCATATGAAAAATAGAAACAGACCCATGTAGAAAACAAACTTGCAGTATCCAGTAGGGAGAAGGAAGGAGAGAGTCACAAATAAGGTGCATTGGATTAACAGAAGCAAACTAGTATACAAACAATGAAAATGAGTATTAGTGTCTGACTCTTTGAGACCCAGTGGACTATACCCACCAAGCTCCTCTGTCCATGGGATTTTCCAGGCAAGAATACTGGAGTAGGTAGGTTTCCATTTCCTTTTCCAGGGGATCTTCCTGACCCAGGGATTGAACCCAGCTCACCCATGTTGCAGGCAGATTCTTTGCCTCTGAACCATGAGGGAAGCCCAAAGTCGAGCAGTTTATCCTGATGTCACTGGTAAAAATACTGGAGTGAGTTGCCATGTCCTCCTCCAGGGGATCTTCCTGACCCAGGAGTTAACCCAGGTCTCCCATGTTACAGGCAAATTCTTTATCACTGAACCTCTGGGAAGCCCCTTTTATAAATGGACTATACTCCAATAAAAATAAAATAATACTTTCTAGGAAATAGGGTGGGGAAACAAAGGCAGAATCTCAGGATTAGGATGTAAACGAGATGCTTTGAGGGGCTACATAGGTACCTTGAAGAGGGAAGCAAGCTGGCTGTAGTGGAAGACAGCTGACAGCCCCCAGACAGTGGTCATGTGGAAATATGGACCCAGATGCTTCCAGATACTGAGTTTGTCAAGAAGCCCAGGCACTTGGATGTGTGTGTATTCAGTCGTGGTTTACGTTTTGTGACCCTTTGTTATCCTGTAGCCTGCCAGGCTCCTCTGCCTATGGGATTCTCGAGGCAAGAACACTGGAGTGGGTTGTCATTTCCTTCTCCAGGAGGCACTTGGATATTTGATGGGAAAATAGTGATTTTTTTTTCACTGTTATCACCTGATCCAGATTTCCATGAAACACAGAGGAGGATAGCATTGAGCAGGACAGAAAAACTGCTATTGTGTGGCCTCTGATCAAGACTGGCACTTAGGGGGCTTTCCTGAAAGTTCAATGGTAAATAACCCTTCTGCCAATGCACTCAAGAAACACTCTGACAATGACAGGGACAAAGGTTGGATCCCTGATTCTAGAAGGTACCATGTGCCATGGAGCAGCAAAACCCGTGTGCCACAACCACTGAAGCCTACACGCCCTAGAGTCTGTACTCTGCAACAAGAGAATTCACCGCAATTCAGAAGTCCACAAACTACAACTAAAGAATAGTCCTTACTCGCTGCAACTAGAGAAGCACACTCACAGAGACAAAGACCTATCACAACCAAAAATAAGTAAATAAATAAAATTATATAAGTGTGTTAGCTGCTCAGTTGTGTCTGACTCTTCGGCAACCCCATGGAGTGTAGCCTGCCAGGCTCCTCTGTCCATGGGATTCTCCAGGCAAGAACAGTGAAGTGGGTTGCCATTTTCTACTCCAGGGGATCTTCCCAACCCAGGGATGAAACCTGTGTATCTTGCATTGAAGGCAGATTCTTTAACATCTGAGCCACCAGGAAGACCCCCAATTTATATATATATATATAAATACACACACACACACACACAAAGTTGACACTCAAGAGTGTCCAGGTAGTGGTTTCCTCATCCCCAAGACAGAGGTTTGGTAGGTCCATTGGGTGGAGTCCAGGAAGGACTGGACTGAAATGCTGCAGAGCTCTGCACAATGAAGACTTACCCTGAAAAAAATGCAAAGGTCCCACCTGAGAGAAGGAACACTTTTGGACTTGAGGAGGACAGCTTGAAACACTGACTTGGAAAAACTCTCCATTTTATATCCTAGACCCAGTGATCTATGGCCAATTATCTATGTACCTATACATTCATCTGTTTTTTGTCAATGTACACACATAAAACTTTTTTCTTTTTTTTTTCTTTTTTTTTTCCTGGTGAAGACTTACTTGAGGCAATGGCAAAATGTATACTGTCAATGGCCTTGTTTGTTTGTTTTTTGTTTGACACTGTATTACACATTTAAATTTATGTGTTCAGATCAACCCATACAAAGCTCCATGCTACTGCTGCTGCTAAGCCGCTTCAGTCATGTCCAACTCTGTGCCACCCCATAGATGGCAGCCCACCAACCTCCCCCATCCCCGGGATTCTCTAGGCAAGAATACTGGAGTGGGTGAAGCTCCATGAACACCTGCAAATAGGCAGCTTGTTTCGCTGCCTTCATGACAATATTGTTTTATTTTTTCATTAATCTACACAACACACTCCTGAGTATACTCTCATGGAGTATGCCAGCCGTGTGGCCCATAAATCATCCCAACTTTCCACTTTTATATTCAGACGATTCTCTAATCCTCTGTTAACAATTTTTTAAAACGCACAGTTATATACAATGAAAAGAATTATTTTTAAAAAGCTGCCTAGGTAACTTGGTTATATGTTACATGAGGTTTTGCAGACTTGTAGTGTAAAGATATAAATTTATATTACACAGAAGGAATATGAGAGAAATGATGCTGATTAAGAGGTATCATACTAAACAATGACAATGCACATTGAGAAAGAAAAATGGAAGATAGAATTTTAAGTCTTTGGAAAAGACCCTGATGCTGGGAAAGACTGAAGACAGCCGAAGGAGACCACAGAGGATGAGATGGTTGGATGGCATCACCATCTCGATGGTCATGAGTTTGAGCAAGCGCTGGGAGATAGTGAAGGACAGAGAATCCTGGTATGCTGCAGTCCATGGGGTCACAAAGAGTCAACTGAATGACTAAACAACACACAATCCAAATTATAAGTATGAGGTTCTATAATGGGAGATTCTGAATTTCTGAATAAATGTCGACAGGCCATTCAGTTCCAGAATGGAATGCACACTACCATCAGAGTTATTCAATTTTAAGTCTTTACAGCTCGAAGTTCTGTGATCACCAACATTAAGAAGAAAATTCTGCAATGTGCTGTGTATAAGGGGTGTTCCTGATCACTGTCTGAAATCATCTTAATTGCTTCTATCTCAGCCCTGCAGTGCCTAAACTCTGTGAGGGCAAGACCTGATGGGTCTTTTTCAGCAGTCAGAATCAGACCTGGCACTCAGAGGGGTCTTTTAGTTTTCCAGGGCTGCTGCACAAATATCACCGATGGAGTTGGACAGGCTTAAAAAACACAAATATATGGTATTACACCTGAAAGTCTGAGATTGGGTGTTGGCAAGGGACAGGCTTTCTTTGGACACACCACAGATGGATTTGTGCATTCCAGGCCTCTCCTAGCATCTGGTAAGTTCCCTGGCTCATGACAGCTGGACTCCAGTTTCTACAAGGTGTTCTCCTGCCTGTCTGTCTCTGGAGCCAAATTCCTCTTTTCATAAGGACATCAGTCCTGGGATTTTGCTGGTGGTCCTGTGGTTAAGAATCTGGCTGCCAATGCAGGGGACACAGGTTCCACCCCCAGTTTGTGAATCTCCCAGAAGCCAAGGGTCAACTGGACCCTTGAGCCACAACTAATGACATATGTGAGCCCTAGATCCTGTGGTTCACAATGAGAGAAGGACCACAGCGAGATGTCTGAGCCCTGCAACTAGAGTGTAGCCTCCATTTGCTGCAGCTAGACAAAGCCCAAGTGCATCAACCCGCCCAGCCAAAAATAAACAAATAAGGACATCGGCTACACTGAATGAGTCCCTTCCCCTGCTCCCATGACAGTATGGCCTCATTTTAACTCAGCATGCTAGGCACTCAGCCATGTCCAGTGTTCTGAAACACCCACGTGACCTTATTTGGAAACAGGCCAGTTTCAGAAGTACCATTCTGACTTAAATACTCCTGAAATAGACCTGTGTCCAAATGAGGTCACATTCTGAGGTCCTAGGGAGTTTAATATTTCAAACCCATGAACTTTTTTTTTTTTTTTTCCGGGGCGGGGAGGGGCGGGGTGGCATCATTTGACCCACAACACACGCACACACTTCATATATACACGGAGAATGAATGAAAAATGAAAAAGGGAAAAGAGCCTCTCTGGCCACTATTCCACTTCCTAGTGACCAGGTCATAGCACGTGTCTGATTATATCTACTCCATCAGCTAGAATTCTACAAAGTATCTAGGTACAGTGTTTTATATTGAGTCTTTATGAACACAGGTGTTTCGAGTGATGTCAGTTGTGACCGTATATGAATTGTGCATCGTTTCATAGCAGCTAAAGTACAATGTAAAAGACTTTTGGGGATGAAGCCTATCCAGCTAAACCTACAGAGTGGCTTCTGATAGTGATCTATTGGCCCAGAGGTAAACCTTTAAGTTTTGACCTTCTTCTAAAGGTTTGAAAACCCACGTCTCAGTCCAAGGTCTTAAAACCCACTACTCTAACATGTTCGGTTAAGTTCAGTTCAGTCCAGTCACTCAGTAGTGTTTGACTGTTTGCGACCTCACAGACTACATCACATTAAGCTTCCCTGTCTATCACCAACTCCCAGAGTTTACTCAAACTTATGTCCATTGAGTCAGTGATGCCACCCAATATCTCAATCTCTGTCATCCATTTCTCCTCCCACCTTTAAGCTTTCTCAGCATGAGGATCTGATCCAATGAGTTAGTTCTTCACATCAGGTGGCCAAAGGATTGGAATTTCAGTTTCTGCATCAGTCCTTCCAATGAACATTCAGAACTAACTTCTTTTAGGATGGACTGGTTGGATCTCCTTGCAGGCCAAGGGGCTCTCAAGAGTATTCTCAAAAACCATAGTTCAGAGAAAATAGTAACAAATGAAGCAACTGACAAACAACTAATCTCAAAAATATACGAGCAACTTATGCAGCTCAATTCCAGAAAAATAAATGACCCAATCAAAAAAAGGGCCAAAGAACTAAATAGACATTTCTCCAAAGACATACTGATGGCTAACAAACACGAAAAGGTGCTCAACATCACTCATTATCAGAGAAATGCAAATCAAAACCACAATGAAGTACCATTTCACACCAGTCAGAATGGCTGCGATCCAAAAGTCTACAAGCAGTAAATACTGGAGAGGGTGTGGAAAAAAGGGAACCCTCTTACACTGTTGGTGGGAATGCAAACTAGTACAGCCACTATGGAAAACTGTGTGGAGATTCCTTAAAAGCCTGGGAATAGAACTGCCTTATGACCCATTAATCCCACTGCTGGGCATACACACCGAGGAAACCAGAATTGAAAGAGACACGTGTACCCCAATGTTCATTGCAGCACTGTGTATAATAGTCAGGACATGGAAGCAACCTAGATGTACATCAGCAGATGATTGGATAAGAAAACTGTAGTACATATCCACAATGGACTATTACTCAGCCATTAAAATGAATACATTTGAATCCATTCTAATGAGGTGGATGAAACTGGAGCCTATTGTACAGAGTGAAGTAAGCCAGAAAGAAAAACACCAATACAGTATACTAACACATATATATGGAATTTAGAAAGATGGTAACGATGACAATGTATGCGGGACAGCAAAAGAGACACAGATGTATAGAACAGTTTTTTGGACTCTATGGGAGAAGGAGAGGGTGGGATAATTTGGGAGAATGGCGTTGAAGTATGTATAATATATCATATAAGAAACTAATCGCCAGTCTAGGTTTGATGCAGGATACAGGATGCTTGGGGCCGGTGCACTGGAATGATCTAGAGAGATGGTATGGGGAGGGAGGTGGGAGAGGGGTTCAGGATGAGGATCACAATGTATACCCATCACCTAAAATATTGTTTCCTATATGCTGTTTTCTGTGTTTATAAACACTTTCAAGGCAACTATATATCTACTGAGACTCAGTTTCATTGTCTCTGGAACATTTCACTTTCTTCAGAATATTTCAAATAAGAGTGCCTCCAACTGCTGAACTGATGCTAAAAATTTAGTGGCCAGTGACCGACCAAGAAGTAGAAGCAACAGAATTCAAACCCAGCTTTCTGCCACTCAACTCAGTGTTCTTCCGAGGAAAACATACAAACAAAAACTGTTTTATTTAAGAGATGAAAACAGAAAGAGAAATGCACAACTTTTATAATTCATACAGCTAAAACTGGAAGCAACATGATACAGCCACCTCATTCTATGGGTGGGGGAAAACTGTGTCCCTAGTACTTCCCCAAAGACTCACAGCACAGTAAAGGACAAAGAGCATCTAGAATACAACCTCTAAGAGAAATATAATGCTAGCCCCAGATGACAACCCATATTTATAATTTTAAACTTCTGAGCATCACCATGAAAAAAGTAATAAGAAACAGATGAAATTAATTTCAATAAAACATGCAACCAAATCTATACATCAAAAATATTATCACTTCAGCACATGATTAATAAATGTTATTAATAAATATTATTATTATTATTATTTACAGCAAGTCTATGAAACACTCTTACAGGGCATCTCAATTCAGGCTAGTCATGTTTCAAGGGTTCAGCAGCTGCATGTGGCCATGGGTTGCCCTCCTGGATATCATAGATTCAGGATAGCCCTTAAGCCCTCGTGTCATTTCCTTCCCAGCAACCTCACCCTACCTCTTAATCTTAGAACTTGTAGAATATTAACTGCAAAGAGTTGGTGCTTATTTTGAATTATTGCAAATGGAAGACAGTAGGGGTAGCAAACACTGAGGAGGTATATTTCTTTCATGGGAGATGTTTTAAATTTTAACCCCTGTCCAAGATATGGAAATCTGGAAAAGGAAATGGCAACCCACTTCCATATTCTTGCCTGGAAAACCCCATGGACATGAGCCTGTTGGGCTGCAGTCCACCAATGGGTCCTCAGAGAGTCCGACATGACTGAGCATGCACACAGATGTGCAAGTGAGTAATAAAAACTGCCTTATCAACTTCACAGTGGGAGATAATCTTTAAAATATTCCAGAGACAATATTTAAAATATTTGGGATCTGAAGAGAAAGGTGACTACTACACTCTTGACCTAAGGCTTCCAGGATTTGATATTCATGCTTTGACTTATTTTCAATTGTGGTAACATTCCATTAGGAGTCATCCCTCTTTCCCAGGCTTCTACATCCTGTCCCATCCCAAGGAGCAGCATGTAGCTTCCATGCACCAGCTCTTTACAATGGCGTGGTAGAGAAGCTGAAACCTACCCCCCCAAACAAACTCTTGTCTTATTTAAATACTTTTGGAGGCCACTGGTCAGTGGCCTAAAATATGCTTGTCAGAACAATTCTGTGAGCTATGGTTGATAGATTCTACAAAGAAAAAGAGTATCTCTGTCCGTTTAACTTTGGGCAATACTGGGCTAATTGTGTTAATTATGCTGGAGTTTGACTGCCTGTGACAAAGCTGAAGTGACTCCATGTTGTCACCAACACCCCAGGCTGTCTCCCTCACTTCTGTCTTCAGCTCATACCCTCAGAATTCATGCTCACTGCCTCCTTTTGCAAGACAGTTTCCCCAAATGTGTGAGTTGGAGGATCAAATCTTTTAAAAGGAGTGAGGAAAAATGCTTCCTGTAGAAACCTAGAAATCAGCTAGATTTCAGCAGAAAGCTAGAAATACTCCTGAAATCTCCAGGAGTATGCCCTTTAGGTCCCATCACCTTGAACGATACACCAAGTCTAGCTGTAGCTTCAAAGGAAGCTAGGAAGGTGAATATTTTTTACAAAGCATTTTATGGAGGGAAACTAAGTCACCCTTGTCTACCTGAGAATGAAGGCAAAAATATAACCTGGAAATGTCAGAATCTGTCGCACGAAAGCCAAAACTTTCTCACAGCCTTTTACTGAAGATTTTGCTTGTGCAGTGGCAAATGGGGGCAACATCAATGTCTTCTTGTCCAGCATAAAATTCTCATTTTGCATGGAGGAATTTGAAGAACTATTATTGTCCTGGAAAAAAAAAAAATCTGCTTTGGGCAGAGTTGTAGTAATGCATGATTTCTGGGGCAGCCCTGTGGTCCTGAAAAGGAGCTTCACAGAGAAGATTTGAGGAAAACCTGGGTTACAGTGAATCCTGACCTCATTCCTGAGGAGGAAAGGCTTGGCACCCTACTTGAGGCACCCAACCTTTGAAAGCATGCATGTAAGAGAGGAGCTCCCCAGTAAATAGCCTTCAAGAGCAAGGAGGCTTGCATCTGCGAGACCCACAAGCATCAGCTGTAACAGGCTTTCCTCTCAGATTGGAGCGCCAAGGCTTGGTGAAAAACAGGCAGGTGTGTGTACGTGTGTAGGGAGTTTATTTGCCCATCATGGAACATCTCCTGAGATGCGGGCATCTAGTTTGACAAACATCCCTGGAAACTGCTCTGGTTTTCTCAGATCACTGAGATGATTCCAGATGTCATCATCTCCTTCCTTTTTGCTTTTCTCTTTTATTAAAAAAAAAAAAAAAAACACACAAACTAAACTCTAGATTCAGAACTTTCCACAACGGATAGGAAAGTCAGTTCCACCCAGGAATGGGCTCTGGATTTATACTAGTGTCCTTTTGCTTATAGCAGTGTTTCAGGAAAAGGTCACAGGCATCTGTGAGGTTACAAAACTCTGCTGTAGCCTCTGACCTGGGTCTTTGGTTCACGATTAGCTGTCATTCACTTGACAACCTGGAGACCTACCTGATCTGCAGCCAACTCCTATCTAGGGGTGGGGTGGATTCTCTCTACCCAGGTTCTGCCTGGATTCTTGCCTCAAGCTGAGTGACCGTTTGGAAGGACAACACCACTGTCTGTTTGACTCTGAGCAATTCTCTAGCTTCCTTGGCGATTCACAGGAGTGGATCGCCTTTGATCTTTGGCATTTTCATTATCTCAGGAGGACCCTGTGTGTGTAGGGTGCAATTTCCATACACCTTTGGATGCTAACATTTGCAATGGGGGCCTTTCTGGTACAAGTTTCCAGCCCTAGATTTGGTCTTGGCCCTTCTTTTCCCACCAAGGGTCCAGCGATCGAGTCTATGGGGTTTGAAAATTCATTGTTTTCTGGAAAACAATATGGCTTAGCCAGTATCCAAGATGACATCCAATGAGTTACCCCTTCTGATAGTCACTGTCTTTGTGCAGTTGACTCTTCATCAATGAGGGCTCATCAGGATGATAAGTGCTGATAGAATATTACCGGCCTCTTTGACCATGATTTTAGCAGATGGATCATAAAAGGCATTGCCACTTATTGCCTTGGTCTGTCTGGTCTCCCCAAGCCAGTTCTCATATCAGGAAGACAGTTAAGCAGCCCCATGGAAATATATTTGTGATAATTATTAAGAACAGAGGCTTCGTGACAACTAGTGAACACCAACTTGACAACTCTGTGCACACATCTTATTGAAACTGGATACTCATTTAATCCCAGTCAAGCCTTCAGATGACTGGAGCCCTGGCTGAGGTCTTGATTCCAACCTCACAAAAGACCTTGAACCAGAAGCAAACAGATAGGATGCTCCCAAACTCCTGATCCTTTGAAACTAGAAGGTAATTTTCATGATGTCTTAGAGGGCCAAGTTTCAGTGCAATTTGCTCCACAGAAACAAGAAGTATATATATTAATTCAGGGCCCAGCCATGGCCGCCAGAACTTTTCTTGCAAAGTCCCCTGCCTTTTTACTAGATTATTATAATGCTTGTGCTACAAAAAGTGCCCACGTAGTATTTTCCATCTGGAACATGAATGAAAAGTGAAAGTTAAGTTCACTCTGTCATGTCTGACTCTGCAACTCCATGGTCCATGGAATTCTCCAAGCCAGAATCCTGGGGTGGATAGCCTTTCCCTTCTCCCAGGGATCTTCCCATTTCAGGAATCGAACTGGGGTCTTTTGCATTGCAGGCAGATTCTTCACCAGGTAAGCCAACAGGGAAGCCCAAAACTACTGGGGTGGGTGAGTGAAGTGAAATGGCTTAGTAGTGTCTGACACTTTGAGAACTCATGGACTCTAGTCTACCAGGCTTCTCTGTCCATGGGATTCTCCAGGCAATAATACTGGATTGGGTTACCATTTCCTTCTCCAGGGGATTTTCCTGACCCAGGGATCAAACCCGAGTCTCCCACATTGGAGGCAGACGCTTTAACCTCTGAGCCACCAGAGGTGGGTAGCCTGTCCCTTCTCTAGTGGATCTTCCCAACCCAGGAATCAAACTGGGGTCTCCCACATTACAGGTGGATTGTTTACCAGCTGAGCCACCAGGGAAGCCCAAGAATACTGGAGTGGGTAGCCTTTCCATTCTCCAGGGGATCTTCCCAACCTAGGGATCAAACCCAGGTCTTTTGCGTTGCAGGTGGCTTCTTTACCAACTGAGCTATAAGTGAAGCCCAGCAAATGAATAAGTATTTTTTTAAGGTACTTAATATGTTAAAAGTATCTTCAGTTCAGTCACACAGTCGTGTCCTACTCTCTGCGACTCCATGAATTGCAGCACGCCAGGCCTCCCTGTCCATCACCAACTCCCAGAGTTCACTCAGACTCACATCCATCGAGTCTGTGATGCCATCCAGCCATCTCATCCTCGGTCATCCCCTTCTCCTGCCCCTAATCCCCCCCAGCATCAGAGCCTTTTCAAATGAGTCAACTCTTCGCATGAGGTGGCCAAAGAACTGGAGCTTCAGCTTTAGCATCATTCCTTCCAAAGAAATCCCAGGGCAGATCTCCTTCAGAATGGACTGGTTGGACTTAGTACTGAGTAATTCAGTACTTCTCAGTGTTTATTAATTTGGAAACCTCAGACAAGAATGCAAAGATAAAAGGTGAAAGGGTATGTAAAATGTAATTGATATCAGAAACGTAATTGAATTAAAATGAGCATGTTGGCTCAGGAGCCCGACATTTTCCCACTGAGTTTATCTGAGACCCTGGATAGATATGATAGGCTGCTGGATTTGGTACGAGGTCTCCTTCATCATGCTCTTTACCTTTTGGTGGTGAGATTTCTTATCTTCTCACTTGCAAAGATATAATATGAGAGCCCTGCCCAGGAGCCAGAATGGAAGCATGTATGTTGTAGGTGAGAAACTGTATGCTTCCTTTGTAAAGAGTGAAGGATTCATAGGTAGTACATGCGAGAGAGGCAGGTTGAGCAGGTTAGCATCCAACCTGGCCCCCTGGATCCTGGACAGGTTGTTAATTGTTCTGCACCTGTGTGCTCCTTTGTGATTGGGGGGATAGCAAAAACTTCTTTGAGGGTTTGATATGATACTTCACTGGGCCTACTTCCACTCTGTTCTGTTTTTGTTGTGGTTATGACATAAAGTTCCGTTCAGTTCAGTTCAGTTCAGTTGCTCAGTCATGTTCGACTCTTTGTAACCACATGAAATGCAGCACACCAGGCCTCCTTGTCTGTCGGGAGCCATGTTAGGCATTATTGACAAAATGGAGGCATGGCCCTAAACCCCCTCCGTTTGTTCCATAGGCACAGACCTGGATTGAAGGAATTAGTCTTTGTGATTCTGACTTATATTTTCCTTTCCTTGGTTGAGTTGACTGAAAAGAATATTAAGGGGTCTATTGTTTTCGAGAGGAGCATGAGAAGGCATAAAGCCTTCTGCAGCTGTGCTCAAAAAATGATTCATGAAGTTAATCATTGACATTTGTTCAAGGACTTTTACAAAAAACTGTTCAGGGTGAGCACACAGGCTGCAGCTTGAGGCTATGGGAAGGATTGCTATCTGAAGCCCATTTGTGAGAAAAGTGTTTATGGCAAAGGAGTTTGCTGAATTTAGGGCTTAGGTATAATTGAAATAGTTAGAAGCTAAAGATTTAAGGATTGCTGTAATATTAGCATATGCTACTATAGCTTATAGAAATTAGGGACTTTAGAGATATTTATAGCTAGAAGCCCTTTCTAAGAAATAGTGAGCTTAGGATATTAGGGGCAAACAGGACTTAGAAAGATAAGAAATAAACTGAGTAATGTGGTATGCAGCCCAGACAATATCATGAATTATAGTGTGTCCACAAGAACACATGAGAAAAAGTAGATAAGAGAATCACTGAGGAAGGAACTCCTTTTGAGGGGAAAAAATTATTTTTGGAGAAAAATATATCTGGGTCAATGGGAACTAAAAATATCAAACCTTTGACATAATGCTTTTATAAAAGTATAAAAGAGAATCAAAAGCTTGAAATAAACAGGCAGTCCAAGAAAAATGAGATGCTGCCTGTTTCTTGCCAACACAACTCACCCCTTCAGGTTGAATCCCTGGCTGCTGGAGCTGGACTTCAGCCTCTGTCCATCTCCATCTCCTGGAGTCCACACCACCCCATGTCCATTTAGTCAGTGATGCTATTCAACCATCTCATCCTCTGTCATCCACTTCTCCTCCTGCTCTCAATCTCTCCCAGCATCAGGGTCTTTTCCAATGAGTCAGCTCTTTGCATCAGTGGCCAGAGTATTGGAGTTTCAGCTTCAACATCAGTCCCTCCAATAGACATCCAGGACTAAATTCATTTAGGGTGAACTTAGGCAGAGGAACAAGAGATCAAATTGCCAACAACCGCTGGATGTCTTAAAAAGCAACAGAGTTCCAGAAAAACATCTGTTTCTGCTTTATTGATTATGCCAAAGCCTTTGACTGTTTGGATCACAATAAACTGTGGAAAATTCTGAAAGAGATGGGAATGCTAGACTACCTGACCTGCCTCTTGAGAAACCTGTGTACGGGTCAGAAAGCAACAGTTAGAACTGGACATGGAACAACAGACTTGTTCCAAACAGGAAAATGATTATGTCAAGGCTGCATATTGTCACCCTACTTATTTAACTTATATACAGAGTACATCGTGAGACATACAGTTAAACTGCTGTAAGTAATTGCATTATTAAAGACAAACATGTTTATAAGGGACAGCTCACATAGCGTGCATTACAGTGCAGAATAGAACCTGAGAGTGATGCAACTCAGCTGATATTTAACCAAGTCAAATCGCAATGTGGTGAGTGGCACATTCACTTAGCTTCATTAAAACAAAAATATGATCATGTATAAGCCAAGATTATCCTGAATTTTTAACTGTACAATTAGCACAAAGCATATTTTCATCCTGCTTATCAATTGCTACAAACATAATGAATTGTTTCTGTGGCAGACAAACCTAACATGAAACGTAATCTTCTTCCCTGTCAGCCCTGGAATGAAAAACTGAGAAATAGTGTGTCATTCAGAAAGATTTTGCACAACACGTAAACAGTGTTTGAAAATGCTTTGCCTTCATACAGTGGCTTTGTTTTTCATTGTAGTGACGACAGCATAACAATTTAATGTTAACTCCTCATGAACATTTCTGACGTTCAGCTGATTTACTTTGGAAGATGTAGAACAAAAACAGGGTTGAAAGTAATCAGAAACTCTTGATAGAACGGAGGATGTCAGACATCAGAACTCTCTGACAGTAATGCTCACGGTTGTCCCTTTGGGTGAAATTTACACCAAAAAATGGAAACTCTTTCCATATGGAGTCTGAAAATCAGGTTTCCTTTGCAAATCCATTCGTCCTAGTCACTTGGGATTATCTGATAAAGATTAGGAACAGAGGCCCATCTGAAGCTCCTGCCTATTTACACCCCCTTCTTCCACCAGGAAGCCTGCCTTCCTGCCCTTCTCCTTCTGTTTGTACTCTGCACATCCAAGCCACATTTTTTTTTAATTTTTATTTTTACTTTATTCTACTTTACAATACTGTATTGGTTTTGCCATACATTGACATGAATCCACCACGGGTGTACATTCGATCCCAAACATGAACCCCCCTCCCACCTCCCTCCCCACAACATCCCTCTGGGTCATCTCCGTGCACCAGTCCCAAGCATGCTGTATCCTGCATCGGACATAGACTGGTGATTCGATTCTTACATGGCCATATTTTAATAGGGATGGTAAAGATCTTTTGCTAAACACCCAGCCAGCTTGAAAATTGCTGGCAGGTTTACGGTGTCATTTTACTGAAAATACTGCAGGCAGTTTGTTTGGGTGTTTTTGTTGTTGTTGTTGTTGTTTTTGCTTTTGGAGTCTGGAAGGGAATACATTTACATAAGAGGGAAAGCTTAAAAGGACAGAGAATGGCGGCTTTCTTCAGAAGTCATTGATCTCAGCAGGCATCCGGAAAACAATTAATGATGGATTGTTTTTCTTTGCTCATGCCAGGGTGGCAGGGGAGAGTGGTGGGGGATGGGGGGTGCTGGCCTAAGTCAGGTCTGCAGACAGGGAATACAGCATATGCCACACACTGTCTGCCTTCTGGTCCTTTCCCTTCTTATTCATAGCTAAGCCCTATGTGGGCACCTGCCTACCTGCCAGGAGGACCTAGTTCCTGGTGCAGAGAGCAGATCCTTGGCTCCTACTCTCTTAGCTGATCTAAGTTTATTCGACTGTTTTTCTTTGTTGTGCTTGCTTCATGACTTTCTCAGTTTGGCTCAAGGGACCTTATTATTATTATTATAATTTTTTCAGGAGCAAGTCTGGAAATACAAGAAGTTTGGGTTTTGTATGCTAAATTTAAGGACTTCCCTGGTGGCTCTGACAGTAAAGCATCTGCCTACAACCAGGGAGACCCAGGTTCAATCCCTGGGTGGGGATGATTCCCCTGGAGAAGGAAATGGCAACCCATTCAAGTATTCTTGCCTAGAGAACCCCATGGACAGAGGAGCATGGTTGGCTGCAGTCCATGTGGTCGAGACCAGACCTTGGCTACTTGGGTGAGAGAACGCACATCACCAACTTGAATTGGTGATAGAAACATATGTCAGTCCGGGGTTCAAAGTCTCTGACTTGAGAATGTTGTTTCCTCAGTTCACAATGGAAAAGAATGACCTCTGTTTTGAAAAAGGCCCTTCATACCAATCTGCACTCATGAAATTTGTTAGTTCTTAAAAAGAGATTTGATGAGTGTGTATGGGTATGTCTGTGTCTCTGTATTGCTCTACATGCTTCAAAGATAAACTGAGACATGCTAACAATTTTAAGAGTCTAGTTGTTCAAATCTAGTTGATTTGAATCAGGCCGTGCCTAAGCAGAAGTGGTTGAGAGTGCTCCACTGACAAGTGTGAGGTAGACTTTGAAAGAGAAAAAGCAGAAGCAAGGTAAAGAAATTGTTGGTTGATTGTCACTTCAAGCCCAGCTGGTTATATAGGGTTGGTTGTGCTTAGGCTTCAGTTTGGTTACCTTGAAACCTTCACAGGCTTACATTTTGGTTTTTGACTAGGCCTCCACTGAATTAGGGCCCCCATGAGTTTGAGTGAAGTTGGTGATGAACAGGGAGGCCTGACGTGCTGTAATTCATGGGGTCGCAAAGAGTCGGACACGACTGAGTGACTGAACTGAACTGAATGGAAGTCTTGTTTAGAAACCTGTTGTTTAATTAATTTAACAGTGTTCCCATGGGTGTATGTCTGTGGGCACATGTGTGTGTGCATGCATGTGTGTGTCCAGGTTTGTGTGCCTTCATGTGTATACACATATATGTATATATGTGTGCATGGTGCATCTGTGTATTTGCATTTATGTATGTTTATATTTGTCTATATTATGCATGTTTATAGTTGTTTATATATTGAGCTTCCCTCATAGCTCAAGTAAAGAATCTGCATGCAATGCAGGAAATCTGGGTTTGATCCCTGGATTGGGAAGATCCTCTGAAAAAGGAAATGACAACCCACTCCAGTGTTCTTGCCTGGAGAATCCCATGGATAGAGGAATCTGGTGGGCTACAGTCCACAGGGTTGCAAGAGTCGGACATGACTTAGCAACTAAAGAGAGAGAGAGAGATTTGCTCATTGTACACAACCTGTGATAACCTCTCTTTTAATGAAAGCTGACAGCGCCAAAGGTCCAACCAGTCCATCCCAAAGGACATCAGTCCTGGATGTTCATTGATAGGACTGATTTTGAAGCTGAAACTCCAATACATTGGCCACCTGATGTGAAGAGTTGACTCATTTGAAAAGACCCTGATGCTAGGAAAGATTGAGGGCAGGGTGGGAGGAGAAGGGAATGTCAGAGGATGAGATGGTTGGATGGCATCACCGACTCGATGCATATGGGTTTGGGTATACTCTGGGAGTTGTTGATGGACAGGGAGGCCTAGCTTGCTAAGGTTCATGGAGTTGCAAAGAGTCAGACATGAATAAGCAATTGAATTGAACTGAACTGAGCCTTTATTTTCCTGCTATGGATGCTTACTTGATGTTTGTAATCAGAAATAATTTTGAGGCCCCTGAATGCTAGACAAGCAGCTTCACAGAGTTAATGGGTCAGGAGGGGAAGGCTAATTATGGAAGAGAGAGTTTATTGAAACACGACTCCAGGTGAATCAGGGGCAGCAAGGGGAAGGAAGGTGTCCTGGGAGCAGGTTGCTTCCCCTATTCACTGGAGGTGGGAGGGTGCCCATTGCCTGGAGATGGGGGTGAAGGGCTCAGGTAACAAAAGATGTTGTGGGGTTCCTGTAAAGGGCCCAGGCTGGCAGGGGTGATGTGTCTGCAGAGCTTGTGTGGCTCCATGCCATGCACTGGGCTTCAGGTTGCTCTGTAGACTGCAGGAGCTGCATAGTAATTGGTACAGTGGACAAACCAGCCCTACAGCAGACCACCACGGGCTGTCTACTCAACTACAAAGAGAATAACTGATCTTGGAGATACTCCTTTTCCACTGTGTCGCTTTCTATTTGTTTTGTTTTTCTATGCACTCTCCTTTCTCTTCACCCCTTTCCACCTCCTCTCTCTCTACCACCCTACTTAAAAAAAAAATAACATCATAAAATCGTTTTTATAGGCAACACTCATGTTCAGATAAAAAATCTGGCACAGTATTTATCTTGTGCACAGTATATATCACTGTGTTTTTCCTGGAGATATAACGTTTACTCCTCAAGCTTTCCTTATCTTTATTGCTATATTTTGCTTAATTTCCTACTAAGTCTTCTTTTTCTCTCTTTTTTTTTTTTTGAGATTAGTGTTATCTTTACTCAAAAACTAGGTAAGGATAATACAAGAAAAGAAAATTATGTATCATTTCACTTCTAATACAATATAATACAATGTAATAATTCTATGTAATACAATATAATACAAAAGTATAATTTTATATACTTTTCATGTAGTGAATTTACGTAGCTAATAGTTTATTTTCAAAATAAAGTATATATATATATATATATAAAAGTATGGTTGCAAAAAATATATCTATCCTTTGTGTCTATACTTTTTGCATAGATAAAAATATAAATTAATATAAATTAATTAATCTAATAAATATAAATAGTAATAAATATTAATATCCTATTATTAATAAATTTAAATAACATAGATAATATAAATAAATCCTGTGTGGTAATCCTATATGTAAATATATGTATATAAAATGTTGAATTCATGTAGCTAATACTTTAATTTCAAAATAAAATATAAATATAAAACTATAGATACAAAATATAAGTATAAGAAGATGACTTACAAACAATAGAGGATATAACTATATTTTGTATCTATATATATATTTATGTACAGGATTGTCAGGCAAAATTTATTCCAGAAGTGCAATGATATTCAGAGAACACTTTATCAGTGATGCATACTATATCATTACACTAAAGAGCGATATCAAATATTTTAAGTACATACAGAAAAAAATAATTGATACAGTTAAACACTTCATCATAAAACCTTTCTGGGACTTCCGTTGGCTGAGATTCTGAGCTCCTAATGCAGGGGCCCAGGTTCCATCCCTGGCCAGGTAAGTAGAACCCACATACTACAACTGAGAGTTCCCAGGCTGCAATGCAGACCTGGTGCAGCAAAATAAATAAATAAAATAAATTTCTATTTTGTTAAAAATAAATTGTAAAATATTTTTAAAAATAAAGGAAAACTTTTATTAAACTAGGAACTGGAAGAAACTCCCTCAACCAAATAAAGAGTATGTTCACAAACACTTCAATTTTCCACATGCTCCATTTTAGAAGATCTAGGTAACCATTCCTCTATTGTTTGTAAGTCATCTTCTTAAATGTAAAAGCTTGAAATGATCCTGCCAATCAGTATCATTCAGGCTGAGGAGACTCTAAACAGCATATGCAGCTGGTACAGTTCAGTTTAGTTCATTTCAATAGCTCAGTTGTGTCCAACTCTTTGCAACCCCATGAACCACAGCATGCCAGGCCTCCCTGTCCATCACCAACTCCCAGAGTCTACCCAAACCCATGTCCAATGAGTTGGTGATAACATCCAACCATCTCATCCTTTGTCATCCCCCTGTCCTCCTAAATCTTTCCCAGCATCATGGTCTTTTCAAATGACTCAACTCTTCACATCAGGTGGCCAAAGTATTAGAGTTTCAGCTTCAAAACCAACCCTTCCAATGAACACCCAGGACTGATCTCCTTTAGGATGGACTGCTTGGATATCCTTGCAGTCCAAGGAGCTCTCAAGAGTCTCCTCCAACATCAAAGTTCAAAAACATCCACGGAAACACAAGCAGTTGACCAGGCTGCTTTAAAGAATGATGTGATTTATTAGTGCTGGCTGTGCTCCACGGGTCATGTGACAGATAGTCAAGGTGAGGCTGAAAGCCACCACACTTCCTGGGGTCCTTGCAGGCTGTCTCAGTACTGTGTTTGCCTCGCCACCCGTCACCCTTAGTCCTCAGTGATAGCCTTGCTCAGTTTCTCTCCAGTCACTGGGAGATGGTGTGATCACTCCTGAAGATGGCATAGTACCAGGAAGCTGTGATTCTAAGCTGGGGAAGCTGGTCTCCCATTTGAGTCTACCATGTGCCAGAGCCAGACAGGTGTGAAAGGAAACTTTGCTGCAACACAGCTCAAGTAAGCCTGAGATTCCAGAGGGTGAGCACTGAAGGGTGAGCTTTCAATTGGGTTCTCAGATCTTCCCCACAGCTTCTTTCATTCAACTCTAGGTGGTATTGCAAGAGTGGGCGATGGGGAAGGAAGGATGGTTGGAAGGATGCCCTCTTGAGGGACTTCCCTGGTGCCCCAGTGGCTAAGACTCCACCCTCCAAATGCCTAAGGGATGGATTCGATCCTCGGTCAGGAAACTGAATCTGACATGAAAGGAGTTAAGAGTTCACACACTGAGGCTAAAGACCCCCCACGCTGCAACGGAAACCATGGTCTGGTTGCAGTGCAGGTTGGAAAGAATTTTCAACACAAGACACAAGAGAGTATTCCAGAAATGAGTGAGTGTATTAAGAGCAAGCAGCACAGATAATGACGGCACCACAAGTTCAGCAGACCGACTTCCTGATGAATCAGGGAGAGGCAACCCCCTTGGTAGGGCAGAAGCCAGTTTTTATAGCCTCAAGACACAATTCATGCTGGACGGTGACATTGGGTGATTGGTTAGGCTGCTATAGGGTGAGTAATATGGTGAATGAAAGTGTCAGTTGTGTCTGACTCTGTGACCACACAGACTGCAGCCTGCCAGGCACTTCTTTCCATGAAATTCTCCAGGCAAGAATACTGGAGTGGGTTGCCATTCCTTTCCGCAGAGGATCTTCCTGACATAGGAATTGAACCCTGGTGGCATCCGGCCCCATCACTTCATGAGAAATAGATGGGGAAACAGTGGAAACAATGTCAGACTTTATTTTGGGGGGCTCCAAAATCACTGCAGATGATGACTGTAGCCATGAATTTTTTTTTAATAAATTTTATTTTTTTTATTTTTAGTTTTTTTTTTATTTTTTTAATTTAAAAATCTTTAATTCTTACATGCATTCCCAAACGTGAACCCCCCTCCCACCTCCCTCCCCATAACATCTCTCTGGGTTATCCCCATGCACCAGCCCCAAGCATGTGTAGCCATGAAATCGAAAGACGCTTACTCCTGGGGAGAAAAGTTACGACAAACCTAGATAACATATTTAAAAGCAGAGACATTACTTTGCCGATTAAGGTCAGTCTAGTTAAGGCTATCCTTTTTCATATATGGATGTGAGAGTTGGACTGTGAAGAAGGCTAAATACCTAAGAATTGATGCATTTGAAATGTGGTGTTGGAGAAGACTCTGGAGAGTCCCTTGGACTGCAAGGAGATCCAACCAAACCATTCTGAAGGAGGTCAGCCCTGGGCTTTCTTTGGAAGGTATGATGCTAAAGCTGAAACGCCAGTACTTTGGCCAACTCATGAGGAGAGTTGACTAATTGGAAAAGACTTTGATGCTGGGAGGGATTAGGGGCAGGAGGAGAACGGGATGACAGAGGATGAGATGGCTTGATGGTATCACTGACTGGATGGACATGAATCTGAGTGAGCTCTGGGAGTTGGTGATGGACAGGGAGGCCTGGCATGCTGTGATTCATGGGGTTGCAAAGAGTCAGGCATGACTAAGCGAGTGAACTGAACTGAACTGTCCTACTTTGCAGGCAGATTCTTTTACCCACTGAGCTACCTGAGATGGTGGGTATTTCTACCTACAATGAGGTAAGGGAGCCACCTAGTTTGGATCAGGTAAGGGGTGAGGGGGTTCATAGCAACAGTTGCTATGGGGCTCAGTCAGTTTCAAGATGACCTTGGTGTAGGGCTCCGCCTCCGTGGCTTTGGCATAAGTCTCTACATCTGTGACTTTGATGGCAGGCTCCATGGATCAAAGGTCCTGCATGCTGCAACTGAGACCTGGCATAACCAGATGAATCAAAATTTTAAAAAGAAAGAAAGAAATATGTACCCATGGGACCTGTTTGGGACACTCTGGAAGTAGATGGAGCCAACCTTGGTGTCCGAACAGGTCCTCCTCCGGGGATTTGCTAATTGTCATTGGTACTGAAATTTGAGGCCACTGGCCCCACTGAGTTCTGCAGTGTTTGCAGATCCTGAGTTCGCTATCTTTCCTCCCACAATATGATCCCTACCAAAGGGAGTGGAGCAGGAGGGAGAATGCAGATACTCAAGGCAGAGGTGAGGGCACGTGACAAACAACTCAGATTGCTACCCATGTGGTCATCAGTGCTCCAGCTCTCTGACATCAGGACAAAGGCCAACAGTTTGGTTTATAATTATTCCCAAGCAGGACCTTTCCTCCTCAAAGGGTCACAGCTTGGGGGATTCCACAGGGAAGAAGCTGGTTTTTCAATTCAACTACAAACTCCAGATTCTTCCTACTCACTGACCCAGCAGGCTCCTCACCCATAGGAGGCCAATGTAATGAGAGTTGGATGCTGAAGCAGAGGCAGGGCTCTGGGGTTCTCTCGCTCCAGGGTCTCTCACTGGCTTTCATTTCAGCAATGGCCTCAGGCAGGTTACTGCAGGGCCCTGTGAGTTCACTTCAGAATGAGCCAGAGCTTTCCTGGCACAATGTGACTTCTTTTATTAGGCTGTTCCACAGTCTGGTGGATTTCATGATTAGAAAGTAATTTCATTCCCTAAAGTATGCTAAAGACCAGGCTACACTGCAGAACCTTGTTTCAGTGGCTGCCACCTCTCAGCTGAGACTTAAGAAAACAAAAGAAACAATTTGGCATAATAATATTAGCAAATATGTCTTCCATAAGCTCTGTCTTCACGCCTTTTTAAGTGCATTGTCTCCTCCACATATTGTTGACTTCCTTGTATAAAGGATTTTGCTGTACAAAGTGGGAGAAAATTATTTCACACTTGCTTTGATCAGAAATCTGTGGAGGTAGTTAAAATATTCAGTGTATTCAAATATGGTTAGCTTTCTAAGGAAAGGAAAAGAAGATCAAATTATTAGCATTAATCAGGAGGCCTAAGTGCTGTCTTAAATATTTTCAGATGGATTTAGAAAGTAGTTTATATGTAAGAAGGTCAAAGATGCTGGGAACCTAAAGCATGTGAGTTGTTCATTATTTTAGCAATATTCTAATGTGTCATCTGACATCTAGATTATGAAAGCCAAAGTTAGGTCTCCATTAGAACCATCTATGCTATTAATTCATTATTATGAATTAATGTGGATCTGGATCTTGGCTACATTATGAAATGTTTGGTCTTTGTTTTGCCTGAAGACTGTTTGGTGTTGATTCACATTATTTCCGGTTTTTGGATTTGGGCAGCAGCTAATGTTATGCTTTCCCCCTCCCATTAAAAGGCATAATCACTTGATTATAAAATTTTTAACTTCACATAATAGGTTTTGGCTTACAATTTTAGGAGGTGGGGAATTGTGTCAGTGGTATGTCCGCAACTGAATGATAATAAATTGTTTTTCAAAACACCCTGAAGCTTTGGGGATTTTATTTACTGATTATATCAAGACATTTCCCAGGAATGTATATGGTATCAGGGAAATTTATGCAAGTGAAAGAGTAGTTGGTAAACTACCGGTGAATTATGGCTGGAAGAGCAAAAAAAAATTTAAAAACCTAAGTTGATTATATATATATATGTATATATATACACACACACACATAGGTGGCTTCATCAGGTGCCAGTCACTTACAAATGACAGCAATAGTTGCCCAAAGTGTAGTCATGAAATTATTTTGATGTGGGAAGCTAATTATATACTGTATCTTGGGACATACTTGCTGGCCTGCAGGAAGCTATGGTGAGCCCCCAGGAGTCAGCCTGGAGGAGTCTGCTGGGCAGGGTGTATATGAAAGCCAGTAATAAATAAATGAATAAATAAAAACTCATGATAAAAAGAAAAACATGATAACATATAAGCCTTTAATTCAGGTGTAATAAGTTCTGGATAGTTTTTATCCATTGCATCATTACTCTGTCAAATTGGAGGAGAAAGGGACAACAGAGGATGAGATGGCTGGATGGAATCACCGACTCATTGGATGTGAGTTTGAGTCAACTGCTGGAGTTGGTGTTGGAGAGGGCGGCCTGCCGTGCTGCAATTCATGGGATCACAAAGAGTCAGATATGACTGAGAGACTGAACTGAACTGATATGTGGGCAAGCTAAGTCTGACTTCAGCTGTGTCCATCTCTTTTCAAACCCTGCCAGGCTCCTCTGTCCCTGGGATTCTACAGGCAAGAACACTGGAGTGGGTTGCCATGCCCTCCTCCAGGTGATCATACCAACCCAGGGATCAAACCTGCCTCTCTTATGTCATCTGCATTGGCAGGTGGGTTCTTTACCACTGGCACCAACCTTGAGAATCCAATGTTAAGTACACATAAGAGTAGGTGAAGGACAAGGCTGTGTTTAGGAATTCGAGTATGGAGTTGGTGAAAACCTTGAAGCACACATTTTATTTTCAGGCAAATAAAAAGATCTATAAACCAGAAAATGCTGACAAAATCAGTCAACCTATATTTGGTAGGGGGTAACTAGGAAGTATATTCATGACTTTTTATCCCATTGTGGAGAGAGTGCCAGGAAAGATGAACTAGTGGGAATTATTTTTCAGCTTTGTGCTCAGACAGACTTAGTAAAATGCTGGCTTTGACTGTTATGGGAGCCTGGGGAAGCTGGTGCGCAAAACAGTGAAATGATAAATCACCGGCCAAGAAAGTGGTTTTGAATCCCAGCTGCTATAGCTGGAAAGCAGCAGTGTTTATACACGAGATGGAGAAAAGCATCATGGAGGCAACAAAGTACTTGGAAGAAATGGTGGAAACCTTCCAGATCATACAGAGGCCAGAGGAGTCCTTCTGCTTCATACTTTTGCAGTTGAGCAAAACCTTCTGAGTTCATGCAAAGAAAAACAAGGGGCCCTCCCCACTGCAGTCCATGGGGTTGCAAAGAGTCGGACACAACCCAACAACTGAATAACAACAACCTGTGTTCAGAAATCACTGTATCTGCTGTATTTACTGAAATCCCTGTGTTGTGTGAACTGATGAACAGGAACAGCAGAAGCAAAGAAAGCAGATGAAGAAACACTAATTGGTTAGCCATTAATTAAACCAACATTAATTGGTTTAGCCAGAAACACTGAAACGCCTGAAAACTAAATATACTGCACCCAGAGAAGCAAAATGTGGTGTATTTGACAACGGAAAGAAACCAATCTGGCTTAGATCAAGGGTTGGTTAACTTGTACAAGGAAGGGCAAGATGCCAAATATTTTCAGCTCTTTGAGGTGCACAGTCTGTTGTAAGGACTCCACTTGGCTGGTGTATTATGGAAAGCAGACACAGAAACAATGAGGCAGATGAGCACAACTGCATTCCTGTAAAGTATGGTGCATGGACAGCCAAATTTGAATTACATTTGACTTTCATGGGTCATGATGATGGCTCAGTGCTAAAGAACCCCGCTGCCAATGCAGGAGATACAAGAGATACAGGTTCGATCCCAGGATCGGGACCATCCCTTGTAGTAGGGCATGGCAACCCACTCTAGTATTCTTACCCAGAGAATCCTAGGGACAGAGCAGCTTGGCGGACTACAGTCCATAGGGTTGTAAAGAGTCAGACCTGATTGAGCGACTTCCACTTACCTCTCCTCTCCTCTTCCACCCAAACTCTCCTGCTCTGAGCCACCACCATCTTTCTTCTGCAGCCCTCTGAACATTACTTTTATACATAGCAACCTTGGAAGAAAAGTATGACCAACTTAGATAGCATATTCAAAAGTAGAGACATTACTTTGTCAAAAAGCTCCATCTAGTCAAGGCTATGGTTTTTCCAGTGGTCATGTATGGATGTGAGAGTAGGACTGTGAAGAAAGCTGAGCACCGAAGAATTAATGCTTTTGAACTGTGGTGTTGGAGAAGACTCTTGAGAGTCCCTTGGTCTGCAAGGAGACACAACCAGGTCATTCTAAAGGAGATCAGTCCTGGGTGTTCTTTGGAAGGAATGATGTTAAAGCTGAAACTAGTATTTTGGTCACCTGATGTGAAGAGTTGACTCATTGGAAAAGACTCTGATGCTGGAGGGGATTGGAAGCAAGAGGAAAAGAGGACAACAGAGGATGAGATGGCTGGATGGCATCACTGACTCAATGGATGTGAGTTTGAGTAAACCCTGGGAGATGGTGATGGACAGGGAGGCCTGTCATGCTGCAATTCATGGGATCGCAAAGAGTTGGACCCAATGAGTGACTGAACTGAACTGTAATTAGAGGTGATTTTTTTGTGTGTGGGGAAAATAAAAGGGATATAAAGAGGTCTGCAGATGAATACGAACTGTGAGAAGTAGAGTACCTGAAGCAGAACCAAGTGAAGTGAAGGTTGCTCAGTTTGTGAAAAACTCTCTATATAGTCCATGGGATTCTCCAGGCCAGAATCCTGGAGTGGGTAACCTTTCCTTTCTCCAGGGGAATCTTCCCTACCCAGGGATCAAACACATGTCTCCCATTTTGCACGTGGATTCTTTACCACTGAACCACTGGGGAAACCTAAAGTCAAGCAATTTATCCTGGGGTCACTGATGAGAATAGTGGATGGGTCACCATGCCCTCCTCCAGGGGAATTTTCCAGACCCATTGATTGAACCCATGTCTCTCATGTTGCAGGCAGATTCTTTACCAAACTGAACTACCAGGGAAGCTGGAAGAAGGACCAGCTGGTCTGTTTATCAGTTACAGAAGACAGGTGGAGGAGAGAACCTTTTCTGAGTGAGGCAATCAAGTCTGACTTTCTCAGTAAGAATTTTGTGAGAAAATTTTCCCTGGGTTTCCAGGCTGTGTGGCATTGCTTGATGAAGTCTTCCCACTTGTAGGGGTCCAGCGGGTGAGGACAATGGAGAGTGAGGCAGCATAGAAGGCTCCTATTTGACTTGGAGACAAAGAGAGAAGCCAGGTTTTGCAGATGGCTTTCGAAGGCCTTGGGGAGGCATTTTGTTGAAAAGCAAAATAGCATGACTTCACAGTGAGGGCCAGTCAGCCTACCCTGGAGTGATAACATGAATGCCTGGGGAGAGCTTTAAAGTTCAGGTTCTGATCTTGTAGTTCTGAGTGGGGCTGAGATCCTCCACTGTTTTATTTAGTTTCCTTTCTTTTATTTTTAGGCTTCCCTGGTGGCTTTGATAGTAAAGAATTTTGCCTGCAATATGGGAGACCTGGGTTTGATCCCCAGATTGAGGAGATCCCCGGGATGAGGGCCTGGCAAACCACTCCAGTATTCTGGCCTATGTTTTCTTTTCTTTCTTTCTTTCTTTTTTTTCCTTTTTCTTTTTTTAAGTTGAGGTGTCATTGACTTACAGTAGTGTCCTACTTTCAGGTATACTACACTGTGATTTAGATATTTTAGCAGTCTATATCATCCATTATAGGTTATTACAAGATAGCCAACATAGTTCCTTGTGCTATAATTTTTTTTTAATTAAAAAGAGTGAAAAAAAAATTTGAAGGATAGTGGATTTACAAATGTTGTAGCAGGGACCCAAGCGCTTCTGTGGTGGTGCTATTGGGAAAGAACCCACCTGACAATGCAGGAGATGTAACAGACATTGGTTCAATTCCTGGATCAGGAAGATCCACTGGAGTTGGGTCTGGCAACCTGTTTCAGTATTCTTGCCTGGAGAACCCCATGGACAGGGGAGCCTGGCCCCTGGACAGGGATACAGTCCTCAGGTAGTCACAAAGCATCAAAGATGACTAAAGCAACTTAGCACACACACATAGAAGGGAGTGAATCTTTTTCTTTCTTTGTATCAAGTGTGGGATTTTAATTCCTGTAGCAGGTATTGAACCTGGGCCCTTGGCAGTGAAAACACAAAGCCCTAAACACTGGACCACCAGTGAATTCCCCTCTGTATGCTGTAACTAAAAATCCTTGTTGTTTATCTATTTTAAGTGTGTGTGTGTGTGTTTGTGTGTGTGTGTGTGTGTGTAGTTTGTACCTTTAATCCTGTGCCCAAACCTGCATTTCTAAGAGGATCCTAGGTGACACTGATTCTGCTGGTCTCTATAGAAAGCCAGGGAATAAGCTTTAAATATTTTTTTGAGGTGAAATTTACATAAGCTAATGATTTGAGGGTGGACAATTCTTTGACCTTGAATACATTGACGGCATTGTGCAAACTGGGAATTGCGCAAAGTTTCATACACTCACACGTTGTACATGTGTGCTACATTACTCAGGCAAGTCCTACTCTTTTCGACCCCATAGACTAGCCCATCAGGCTTCTCTGCAAGTGGGATTCTCCAGACAAGAATACTGGAGTGGCTTGCCATTCCTTTCTCCAGGGGATCTTCCCCACTCAGGGATCAAACCTGCGTCTCTTAGGTCTCCTTCATTGGCAGACGGTTTCTTTAATACTAGTGCCATGTGGGAAACCCAGGTATAAACCACTACCTCTAAGTAGATCCAAAACATTTTCATCACCTCCAAATTAAACCCTGTACCCACTAGACAGTCACTGTCCTCTCCCCTTACCTAAGCTTCTGGTTACAACCAGTCTGCTTTCTGTCCTCAAGGGTTTGCCCCTTCTGCATATTTCATCTAAATGGAACCATAGAACATTTGTCTTTTATGTCTGGTTTCTTTCACTTAGCACAATGTTTTCAGAGTTCATCTACACCGTGGCCTGTGACAGTATTTTTTTTAATGGCTGGATAATATTGTATTCTATGTATAATGCATGATTTGTATATCCATTCATCTTTAAATGGGTATTTGAGTCATTTGCACATTTTGACAATTGTGATTAGTGCTGCTCTACATGTGTGTAAAAATGGCTCATATTTCTCTGTTTAGAGAGTCATTGTTTCTGCAAGTTACAAGTTTGTTGGGGAGTAACTGATTGGAGGAGACTTACCCAAGTTTTGACATTCTACTATTCCAATTCAAAAATGAGTTTTAAGAACAGATTTCCAGATGTTCTAAATTGTTTTATGTGATGAACAATCTGCTTTGGAAAACAATAACAACAAACATTCCAGTTGTTTATTCAGGAACCCTGGGGTTTCAGGCACAAAAGGGATGGTGAACAGAGCTGTGTGTAATGTCACAGGAGATCAAGAGAGATTTCTTCTCAGAATTCTTTCAAAGATTCCCCTGGCTTCAGAGACAGCTGCATTTGTGCCCCACGTGGAGCTGACTGCATGGCCATGAAAAGTACAGTTTGAAGAGTCTCTCTCTTCCCCTCTGACTTGCCAGATAGCTCCATGGAAAAGAACCCCTTTTTCAGTGCAGGATATATAAAAGACACAGATTCGATCCCTGGATCAGGAAGATCCCCTGGAGAAGGGTGTGGCAACTCACTCCAGTATTCTTGCCTGGAGAATCCCATGGACACAGGAGCCTGGTGGGCTGCAGTCCAGGGGGTTGCATAGAGTTAAAATCACGTGGAAGGTCAGCCACACTGAAATGGAACATAAACACACACCAGTCATCTTGGGACCCAGAGACACATCAGTGCTTCTCTGGAAATTTGGTGCATGTGTCTGTCGTACAGTTATACTGTGTTTTTCAAGCAACAGGGCTAATCTGCTCTGAGATATCAGGCCTCATCAGCTAAAGTCTGAAAGGGGCGCAGTGTTAGGTGATGCTCACCCCAGACTGAACCCTGTGATTAAGATTTATCCCTGATTTTCTGCAGAGCCTCAGTTCCGATCTGGCCCAGAATTGGCCCCATATGGCAGGGCTTGTCGGCGGGGCTGGTGGGGGTGTGTGCACCCCTCTGCTGTGGTTATGGGCCGTGTGGGGAGGGTGTACAGATACTGAAAGCCCATCCAGGAGGTTGTGATGAGGCGGCTCATCCAGCAAATGGCATTGAGAGGAATCTTCAAGGGACTCCCCTGGTGGCCCAGTGTTTAAGGCTTTACATTTCCAGTGCTGAGGACAAGGAGTGGATTCAATCTCTGGTCAGGGAACAGATCCTATGTGCTTTGTGGTCCAGCCAGAAAGGAAAATAATTAAAAAAAAAAGGGAGGGGGGGATGGGTGGGATCTTGGAGATGGAATGTGGAGTGTAGCCTAGTCAGAACCAGGGAGCTTGAGACAAGAGGGTAAAGGAGGCTGAGCTTGGACATGGCCCACTTGCATCAGGACCAATTAATTCTTGTGCTTTGTCCTTGCAGCTTCCTGGCTGGAAGGCCCTTGGATAGCAAGGCTGGAGTGTGGGAAATGCTGTCTTCTCACTATATGGACGCCATCAAGTGAGTAGAGACGTTCGATTGTACACGTGGAGATATTTGGATGCCGTACTTAGCATTTCATGGAAGCATTCCAAGTTTCCCGTGTAGAGACCTGGGGAAGTCATTTCAAGCCGGATGGATTTGGGCATATGCATTCTTGGTTTGGGGCTTCCCTGGTGGCTCAGCAGTAAAGAACATGCTGGCCAATGCGGGAGACCCAGGTTCGATCCCTGGATTGGGAAGATCCCCTGGAGAAGGAAATGGCAGCCTGCTCCAGTGTTCTTGCCTGGGAAAGCTCATGGACAGAGGAGCCTGGTGGCCTACAGTCCACAGGGTACTAAAAGAGTCAGACATGTCTTAGCTACTAAACCACAACCATCAGTGCATTCTTGGCTGGACAACTTGGGTTCACCATGCTTCCTTACAGGAGAGCATTTAAGTCAGGAGTAATGAGAACCATTACAAACAAAAAGTGGTCTGAGTTCTCCTTGATGATGGCAAGGCTGAGGTTTACGTTTGAAAAGCGTGTGGTTGCCTGTCTTAACTGTAGCCCATCACTCTCCTCGGTCTCCTGAATTGCAGGCAGATCTGTTACCAGCTGAGCTACCAGGGAAACCCAAGAATACAGGAGTGGGTAACCTAGCCATTCTCCTGCGGATCTTTCCAATCCAGGAATCGAATAGGGGTCTCCTGCATTGCAGGTGTATTCTTTACCAACTGAGCTAGTGACTACATTTGTTGATTTTTAAAATGTATTTATTTTTAATGGTAGGATAATTGCTTTACTGTGTTGGGTTGGTTTCTGCCAAACATCGACATGAATCAGCCGTAGGGATACCTATGTCCCCTCCTTCTCAAACCTTCCTCATGTCTTCCTCCCCATCCCATTCTTCTAGGTGGTCTCAGAGCCCTGGTTTGAGTTCCCTGTGTGAAGTCAAGTGAAGTCTTTCAGTCGTGTTTAACTCTTTTTGACCCCATGGACTGTAGCCACCTCCCTGGCTCCTCTGTCCATGGGATTTTTCTAGGCCAGCATAGTGGAGTGGGTGTCCATTCGCTTCTCCAGAGGATCTTCCTGACCCAGGGATTGAACCCAGGTCTCCCGCATAACAAGCAGATGCTTTACCATCTGTATGAGTTCCCACAGTCACACAGCAAATTCCCGTGGGCTCTCTACCTGACAGATGATGATGTAAGTTTCCATGTTAGTCTCCCCATACATCCCACCCTCTCCAATCTAGCCAGGACTTCCTGCAGTGCAGGGTTATGGGTCTCCTCTTTGACAGCATAGCTGTATGGTCATTTTGCTCTAAGTCTTCAGTGGCTCCCAGTTCACACATCTCAGGACGGTACCTCCACGGTCCCCCACCCTTGCAGCGACCCCACCCCCACCCCCAGCTCCTGATGGGACCTGGGGCTGGGGTGATGCTGGTGAGCTTTCTCTCTTCTGCCCTGGCTTTAGCAGACTTCCCTTTCACTCACGTCTAGCATTAATACACACAGGGCATCCATCTCTGCCTCGTTTCCCCAGTTACAGATAATTAGCTCTTGGCTTCTCCACACTAGAGCTGGAAATTGCATTCCTACATCTGCCTTGTTATGAAACCATGCACCTACCTCTAGACAAAAGATCTTCTAAATGGGATTTGCTCTCAAGTTATCTAGATGTATGGTGAGGAGGCAGCAAACCCAACCATTAAGGGTGGGAGATCTACCTATTGTGGAGGAATAAACTGCATGGCTGAAAAATGGTAAATGGTAAAGCCACGAATTCAGTATATCTTGATACAAGAAGCAGGGTTAGGGAGTAAGCATTTCTCTTTTGAACTCTCCTTTCAGAGGTGGGGTGAGCCGTGTAAATTTTCGTAGCAGTGATTTGTATATTTTATGATTTCCTCTCCTGATGCTTTGTGTTTTCCAGCTCTCCAAGAGACAGGATATTTGCCTTATATTACTGGCTTATTTAAACCTGTGCAGTTCAGATATGATTCTTTAAAAAAATAAATAAAACAAAATTCAGTTTGTCACACATCCAGGGTCTCATCTGGCAAGGGCCTTTGGTGTATAGAACTCTACTAACATTCCAAACACTAAGATCTGGAAAGGACTAGCTGTCTGCAGGCCGTAAAGATTTTGTCTCTCATGTTTCCAGACCTGAAATCCAGACTTTATACGAGATTGATTAGTACATTGGTCCCAAGGTCTGATGTAGGTTCTGATCCCAGCAGAGGTGGGCGGTAAAGGGGGCAGGGCATCCTAGCATGATCCAGTCTGTCCTCATCTTCACTTTCCCTTTTGCAAGTGGCTTTCCTGTCCCCTCTCCAGTCCACACCTGTCTCCCAACCACCTCTCCACTTGCCAGATTAAAAAAATAATAATAATAAGTTTACATTGATAAATGATGGATTCAACCTTTATAGACATACATGAAATTAGATGTGATTTCAAAAAAAGTTTTATTTTATATTGGAATATAGCTGATGAACAAGCTTCCCTTGTGGCGCTAGTGGTAAAGAACCTGCCTGCTGATGCAGATCTTTCCTAGGTAGGAAAGATCCCATGGAGGAGGGCATGGCAACTCACACTCTCAGTATTCTTGCCTGAAGAAACCCCATGGACAGAAGGGCCTGTTGGGCTATGGTCCATAGGGTCACAAAGAGTCAGACATGGCTGAAGCAACAGCATGAACACATGTATCACTGATTAATGATGTTGTGACAATTTCAGGTGAATGGTGAAGGGACTCAGCCATATGTGTACATGTATCCCTTCTCCCCCAAACTCCCCTCTCATCCAGGCTGCCATATGACACTGAACGGGATCAGTGTGATAAAATGGGGGTTCGATCACAGAGTTCCCAGTGCTGGACAACTGGTCCTTGTGGGTTCTCCATGTTAAATAGAGCAGTGTGACTATGTCTATCCCAAACTCCCTAACTATCGCTTCCCCCATCCATCCCCCTGGTAACCATAAGGTTATTACAGGGTATTGAGCAGAGGTCCCTGTACTGTCAAACAGGTCCTTGTTGGTTATTCCTTTTAAATACAACAGTCTGCCCATACCCATCCCAAACTCCGTAAGTCTCTCTCCCTCCTTCTTCTGGTATACTTTAATTTTTAGAACAGTTTTAAGTTCACGGCAGCATTAAACAGAAGGTACAGAGATTTCCCATATAGTCCTTGCTCCCCCTATAGCCTGCCCCTTTGTCAACATCTCCCATCAGAGAGGTACATTTGTTCCAGTTGATGAGCCTACAGTGGCACGTCATTATCACCTAAAGTCCATACTACCTTAGGGTTCACTCTTGGCATGATATGTTCTTTATGTTTGCACAAATGTATAATGACAGTCATCCATCATTATTGTATCATACAGACAGTTTTCATTGCCCTAAAAATCCTCTGTGCTCTGCCAGTTCCTTCCTTTCCACATTCAACCACTATTGCTGTTTCCCCTTTTGCAGAATGGTGTATAGTTGAAATGATACCGTATGTAGTGTTCATAGATTGGCTTCTTTCATGTAGCGATACGCATCTAAGTTTCCTCCACATTTTTGTATGGCTTGACAACTCATTTGTTTTGGACTCTGAGGAATATTCCATTGCCTATATGTACCATGGCTTATGTGTCCATTCACCTACTTGATAGGTCTTCCAAGGTGGCTCAGTGGTAAAGAATCCACTTGCCAATGCAGGTGCCCCAGGAAATGGGGGTTTGATCCAAGACTTGGGAAGATCCACTGGAGGAGGGCATGGCAACCCACTCCAGTATTATTGCCTGGAGAATTCCATGGACAGAGGAGCCTAGTGGGCCTGCAGTGCATGGGGTCACCAACAGTCAGATGCAATTGAAGGAGCATGCAAACACATATCTGTTTAAAGGACATCTTGGTTGCTTCAAAATTTTGGCAGTTAATATAAAGCTAGCCCAAGGGGTAAAGAGGGGAGGATGTGATGAACTTGGAGACTGGAACTGACACATAGACACTTGTGATACTGTGAATAATATAGGTAAGTGATTAGAAATGATTCTATTCTTAGGGAACTCCACTCAGTGCTCCTTGGTTACCTGAATGGAAGGAAATTTAATATATATATATTATATATATTATATATATATATATAATATATATATTGAATTGTAGCATACCATGAATTGTGCTACAATTCATTATATATATAGTATATTCAAAAACATGCGATTCAGCCACTCAGTCATGTCTGACTCTTTGTGACTCCATTAACTGCAGCACCCCAGGACGCCTGTGCATCTCCAACTCCTGGAGTTTACTCAAAATCACATCCTTCAAGTTGGTGATGTCATCTAGCCATCTCATCCTCTGTCATCCCCTTCTCTTCCTGCCTTCAATCTTTCCCAGCATCAGAGTCTTTTCCAATGAGTCAGGTCTTCACATCAGGGGGCCAAACGATGAGTGTTTCAGCTTCAGCATCAATTCTTCCAAAGAATATTCAGAATCAATTTTCTTTAGGATGCACATATGTGTGTATATAGCTTATTCCATATATGAAGATAGCACCACCCATACGGCAGAAAGTGAAGAGGAAAAAGCCTCTTAATGAAGGTGAAAGAGGAGAATGAAAAAGTTGGCTTAAAGGTCAACATTCAGAAAATTAAGATCATGGCATCTGGTCCCTTCACTTCATGGGAAATAGATGGGAGAAGTGTGGAAACAGTGTCAGACTTTATTCTGGTGGACTCCAAAATCACTGCAGATAGTCACTGTAACCATGAAATTAAAAGTCACTCCTTGGAAGGAAAGTTATGACCAACCTAGATAACATATTCAAAAGCAGAGACATTACTTGGCCAACAAAGGTCCATCTAGTCAAGGCTATGGTTTTTCCAGCAGTCATGTATGGATGTGAGAGTTGGACTGTGAAGAAAGCTGAGTGCTGAAGAATTGATGCTTTTGAATTTGGTGTTGGAGAAGACTCTTGAGAGTCCTTTGGACTGAAAAGAGTTCCAACTAGTCCATTCTAAAAGAGATCAGCCCTGGGATTTCTTTGGAAGGAATGATGCTAAAGCTGAAACTCCAATAACTTTGGCCACCTCATGCAAAAGTTGACTCATTAGAAAAGACTCTTGCTGGGAGGGATTGGGGAAAGGTGGAGAAGGGGATGACAGAGGATGAGATAGTAAGATGGCATCACCAATTTGTGGACGTGAGTGTAAGTGAACTCTGGGTGTTGATGATGCACAGGGAGGCCTTGTGTGCTACAATTCATGCTGTTGCAAAGAGTCTGGACACAACTGAGTGACTGAAGTGACTGATAGCTTACTCGCTTTGCCATTCAGCACAAACTAACATAGTTGTAAAACAACTATTCTCCAATAAAAATTGTTTTTAAAAAGCTCCAAAATTTATGCTTAGTAATGGAATAGACTTTTCTATTCTTGAGGAAGACTTAAAGAAATCTCTCTTTCTCACTATTCTCACTCACTGCTGTTTGCCAAGATTACCTGTCCTTTGGATGAGTCACTGAGAAATGATGGTTTAATAGACTCTTATTGCCACATCTGAAGTAACCATGATTCCTAATTTTATTGAGAAGAGAAATTAAGTACATAAACTTATGAAAGTTAAAAAATGAATATAGCTTTTCTTAATATAAATTCATTTATTTTAATTGGTGGTTAATTACTTTACAATATTGTATTGGTTTCCCCATACAGAATGGCACTGAATATAGCTTTTTATATATACTAAAAACATCCATGTGCACGGTTTGTATAAACAATTTTTCCACTCATTTGACCAACACCAGGGAGCACAACTAATGGATCCTTTCCCTTCATATATTTTTGTATCTTATAGAAGACAGAGGATTTGGCTGTGGACCTATTGCAGTGTAAAGAAAGGACAGTCTAATGAGAAAACTTGTGAACTGACTAGTGCTGTTGAAAGTGCCAGGGATAAGAGATATTTCTGGTCCTCTTAACGCCATTCTTGGGTACTGGTAAGACACTGTATGAGTGGGTAAAACTGGCCCATGGACAACAGTTGGCTTCAAAGGATAAGCTACTTCATGAGTTAAATGTGATTTCATCACAAGCTTGCTGAAAAAGAGTGTTTCTAGTCTCCACCTCTGAAACTTTGCCCTGCCATTCTTGGGCTTTGTTCACTGCATTTAATGTGAAGTATCCCAGGCTGTATGTTTACGGAATGACAATTGCATACTTTTAGGTCTTATTCTCTGAGTACAAGTGAGTGAATAAGAACAGGGTGCTTGGCCCTGCCTTAGACATAAAGTTAATTTTTCTTGCTCGTGGTTGGTTCAGAGGGGAAAGTTTGTCTCAGTGTAGGTGTGATACTCTATGGACAACAACTGAGCCCCTTTTCTGCTAATCTGAATAGTGTTGTCAGTTTATTTTTTGACTGTATGACTCTAAACGTTTTTAATGAAGAAAACAATGTTTTTTTAGTACTTGTGATTTTTCTTTTCTTTTACAGCAATGTTTACTTGAGCATAACCAAAACCATGCAGTAGGATGACCACCCACAGTTTGCATAAAGATCACCTAACCACAGACCAGTTAGTATGTGATCATGGAAAAAGCAAGAGTGTTCCAGAAAAACATCTATTTTTGCTTTATTGACGATGCCAAAGACTTTGACTGTGTGGATCACAAGAAACTGTGGAAAATTCCGAAAGAGATGGGAATACCAGACCACCTAATCTGCCTCATGAGAAATCTGTATGCAGGCCAAGAAGAAACACTTAGAACTGGACATGGAACAACAGAGTGGTTCCAAATAGGAAAAGGAGTTCATCTTGGCTGTATGTTGTCACTCTGCTTATTTAACTTCTATGCAGAGTACATCATGAGAAATGCTGGGCTGGAAGAAACACAAGCGGGAATCTAGATAGCAGAGAGAAATATCAATAACCTCAGATATGCAGATGACACCACCCTTATGACAGAAAGTGAAAAGGAACTAAAAAGCCTCTTGATGAAAGTGAAAGAGGAGAGTGGAAAAGTTGGCTTAAAGCTCAACATTCAAAAAACGAAGATCATGGCATCCGGTCCCATCACTCCAAGGGAAATAGATGGAGAAACTGTGGCAACAGTGTCATACTTTATTTTTGGGGCTCCAAAATCACTGCAAATGGTGATTACAGCCATGAAATTAAAAGACACTTACTCCTTGAAAGAAAACTTATGACCAAACAGGACAGCATATTCAAAAGCAGAGACATTACTTTGCCAACTAAGGTCCATCTAGTCAAGGCTATGGTTTTTCCAGTAGTCATATATGGATGTGAAATTAGGACTGTGAAGAAGGCTGAGCACCGAAGAATTGATGCTTTTAAACTGTGGTGTTGGAGAAGACTCTGGAGAGTCCCTTGATCTGCAAGGAGACCAACCAGTCCATTCTGAAGGATATCAACCCTGGAATTTCTTTGGAAGGAATGATGCTAAATCTGAAACTCCAGCACTTTGGCCAACTCATGCGAAGAGCTGACTCATTGGAAAAGGCTATGATGCTGGGAGGGATTGGAGGCAGAAAAAGAAGGGGATGACCAAGGATGAGATGGCTTGATGGCATCACTAACTCGATGGACACAAGTCTGAGTAAACTCCAGGAGTTGGTGATGGACAAGGAGGCCTGGCGTGCTGCGATTCATGGGGTCACAAAGAGTCAGGCATGACTGAGCCACTGAATTGATCTGACTGAACTGATGCAGTGTCTAGGCTGTATGGCCTAGGGTTGGCCAGGGTTCTTCTAAAGAGAGAGATGTGGTGAAGGTGGGACTTAAATTAAAGATCTCATTTTCCCTGCATCTTCTCACTTTGCTAACAAAGCTCCATAAAGTCAAAACTATGGTTTGTCCACTTGTCACATATGGATGTGAGAGTTAGACCACAAAGAAGGCTGAGCACTTAAGAGTGGAATTTTTTGGACTATGGTGCTGAAGAAGACTCTTGAGAGTCCCTTGGGGTGCAAGGAAATCCAACCAGTCCATCCTAAAAGAAATCAGTCCTGAATATTCATTGGAAGGACTGATGTTGAAGCTGAAGCTCCAATCCTCTGGCCTGTTGCGAAGAACTGACTCATTTGAAAAGACCCTGATGCAGGAAAAGATTGAGGGCAGGGGGAGAAGGGGATGACAGAGGGTGAGATGTTTGAGTGGCATCACTGAGTCAATGGATATGAGTTTGAGTAAACTCCGGGTGTTGCAATGGACAGGCAGGCCTGGCATGCTGCAGTCCATGGTGTCACAAAGAGGCAGACACATCTTAGCAACTAAACCACACAAATGTTTTTGCCAGAACTCTGATTTCAGAGTCCAAACTAGCTCTGTTTGCTGCACAACAGGCCAATAAAATGTGAGACTAGGTGTTGAAGCAAAGAATAATGACTTTTTCTGGAAAGTGTGGACTCTGAGGAGGTGGCAGACAAATGTGCTAGAACACCATCTTGCAATGTCAGGATTCAGTCTTCTTTTAAACTAAAAGGGGAGGGGTTTTGGCTGCTTGACACTTCTTGGTATCAAAATCTTTGATTACTGCAGCTGTCCACGTAAGCCACGTCATGATAGTACCGTAAACATTCAATAAGATAAGTTTTCGACTTCCTTGCTGGTACAGTGGTGAAGAATCTGCCTGCCAATGAAGGGAATATGGGATGATCACTGGGCTGGGAAGTTTGCACGTACTGAAGACCACCTAAGCCTGACAGTGAAAGTGTTAGCCACTCAGTTGTTTCAGACTTTATGTGACGCTATGGACTGTAGCCCACAAGTCTCCAGTATCCATGGGATTCTCCAGGCAAGAATACTGGAGCAGGATGTCATTTCCCACTCTAGGCGATCTTTCCAACCCAGGGATTGAAACCTCTTCTCTTGCTTTGGCAGGCAGGTTCTTTAGCAGCTGAGCCATGATGAAAGCCAACCTAAGACCTGTGCAAGGTTTAAAAAAAAAACAAAAAACAAAAACAAAAACAAAAAACACCTTGCCAGAGGAACTGCTGAGCTTAGGCTCTATAGCATGAGAGCCACAACTGCTGAGCTCATGTACTTTGACTAGGGAAGTCTGTGGGCCCTGGAACCCATACTCCACAACAAGATAAGCCACCTCAATGAGAAGCACATCACACCGAGGGTAGCCTCTACTTTTGCAACTAGAGGAAAGCTGACTCACAGTAATACAGACCCAACACAACCACAAAAAATAAGGGGGAAAAATGGTCTACTTTATTATTGGGCTTCCTAATGGCTTGCTAGTAAAGAATCCACCTGCAGGCGACCCAGGTTCAATCCTTGGGTTGGGAAGATGTCCTTGAGGAGGCCATGGCAACCCACTCTAGTCTTCTTGCCTGGAGAATCCATCCTATGGACAGAGGAGCCTGGAGGGCTACATTCCATAGGATCATGAAGAATAAAACTGAACAACTAAACAAGGACCATATTTTCATGATGGCGATTTCTCGCCATTGTTTTAGTTGATTTTGGTGTCTAACATCCCCTTTGACCTCACAGGGAAAGGCTGAGGTCAGGAGTGAGTCAACATTTTTCTGTAAAGGGCCGCAGGGAACATACCTGCAGCTTCTTTGTTCTACTGTGTGAATGTGAAAGCTGGCATGGACAAGTTAATGGCTCTGGCTGTATTTCAATAAAATTTCATTGTGAAGAATGTCCCTGGGTTAGTCCTGCATGTCATTGTCTCACTCTCCCTGGTTTGAAGTGAAAGTGAAAGTCACTCCATTGTGTCTGACTCTTTGTGACCCCATGGACTATGCAGTCCATGGAATTCTCTAAGTCTGAATACTAGAATGGATAGCCTTTCCCTTCTCCAGGGGATCTTCCCAACACAGGTATTGAACCCAGGTCTACCGAATTGCAGGCAGATTCTTTACCAGCTAAGCCACCAGGGAAGCCCAAGAATACTGGAATGGGTAGTCTATTCCTTTTCCAGGGGATATTCCCAACCCAGGGATTGAACCCACATCTCCCACATAGCAGGTGGATTCTTTACCAGATGAGCCACAAGGGAAACCCTTCTCCAGTTCAGTCTGCATGGAGATCACCTAGGGAGCTTGTTAAAATAAAACTTATATTTCAATAGACCAGAGATGAGGAAGAGGTTTGGTGCTCCTAAGAAGCTCCCAGGATATGCTGATGTTGCTGCCTATGAAAACATACATCAAGGACTGAGGCTTTTGATAAAAACTGCTCTTTGTAAATAAAATTGGCAGTTGCAAGGAACCAGGAGAGGTTGATGATGGTTCCAGTGAGCTGTGCAGTTTGACAGGGCCTGAAAAGCTGTATCTAAACTCAGAAGAAGACTGTGGGAATGGTGCTTTATTTAGAAGTGTCTTCTAACCAAAGCAAACCCGCAGATACGGAGTATGTCCTCTGAGCTTCATGAAACCATCCTGGAAGAACTGCAGTCATTAAAAGGAAGCCTGGTTTTCCATGAATCTCCCCTTAACCTCCCAACACCTGGGGACAATGCAGATGTACTTATCAAATTGTGGTGAAACTTCAAGATAGGATCATACCAGGAAACAGATGTGGGGTCAGAATTTTCCCACATGTGGGAGGGCTGACAGTCCTGCAGTTAGTTCAGAGTTGACCTCTTCATAATGATAACTTTTCCAAATACTGAAGCTCAAAAACAAAGGACTAATTGCTCTCAGATTTGGGAAAGGTTTTTTTTTTTTTTAATTTTAGTTTTTTATTTTTTAAATTTTAAAATATTTAATTCTTACATGCATTCCCAAAAATGAACCCCCCTCCCACCTCCCTCCCCATAACAACTTTCTGGGTCATCCCCATGCACCAGCCCCAAGCATGCTGCATCCTGCGTCAGACATAGACTGGCGATTCAATTCACATGATAGTATACATGTTAGAATGTCATTCTCCCAAATCATCCCACCCTCTCCCTCTCCCTCTGAGTCCAAAAGTCCGTTATACACATCTGTGTCTCTTTCCCTGTCTTGCATACAGGGTCGTCATTGCCATCTTCCTAAATTCCATATATATGTGTTAGTATACTGTATTGGTGTTTTTCTTTCTGGCTTACTTCACTCTGTATAATCGGCTCCAGTTTCATCCATCTCATCAGAACTGATTCAAATGAATTCTTTTTAACAGCTGAGTAATACTCCATTGTGTATATGTACCACAGCTTTCTTATCCATTCATCTGCTGATGGACATCTAGGTTGTTTCCATGTCCTGGCTATTATAAACAGTGCTGCAATGAACATTGGGGTACATGTGTCTCTTTCAATTCTGGTTTCCTCGGTGTGTATGCCCAGCAGTGGGATTGCTGGGTCATAAGGTAGTTCTATTTGCAATTTTTTAAGGAATCTCCACACCGTTCTCCATAGTGGCTGTACTAGTTTGCATTCCCACCAACAGTGTAGGAGGGTTCCCCTTTCTCCACACCCTCTCCAGCATTTATTGCTTGCAGATTTTTGGATCGCAGCCATTCTGACTGGTGTGAAGTGGTACCTCATTGTGGTTTTGATTTGCATTTCTCTAATAATGAGTGATGTTGAGCATCTTTTCATGTGTTTGTTAGCCATCTGTATGTCTTCTTTGGAGAAATGTCTATTTAGTTCTTTGGCCCATTTTTTGATTGGGTCGTTTATTTTTCTGGAATTGAGCTGCATAAGTTGCTTGTATATTTTTGAGATTAGTTGTTTGTCAGTTGCTTCATTTGCTATTATTTTCTCCCATTCAGAAGGCTGTCTTTTCCCCTTGCTTATATTTTCCTTTGTTGTGCAGAAGCTTTTATTTTTATTTATTTTTTTTTTCGTTTTATGTAGATATTTTATTATAATATTATTTTCTTGCTTGCTTTCAATACTATTCATAACATTATAACAATGGAAACTCTATGATACAATTTAAGGAATAGACACATTCATCATTAAAACATAGTGGAGAATGCCAAAAAATAGACATATTCAAATAAAAGATTAATGTGTAAGAATGCTAACAATGCAGATGATTTTTTAATTTTTTTTCATATCCTTTTTGCATTTAGGTTGTTACATAATATTGAGCATAATTCCTTGAATATAATATTTTAATAGATGAGGAAACAGAAATTTGGAGAAGTCAGGAAAGTAACAAATGTCTCAAAGTTACTCACGTGGCAGAGTAAATATTCAAAACATTTTTGAATTTTTCACCACAAAATTCCCCAATTTCCTCCTTAAAGTCCTTTTATCTAGAGTGTTCTTCTGAATCATCTTAATTGGGTTAAAATTTAATTTCTCCATGAATTTAAAAAGAAATCTGATAGTTAAATCTATATCCATATATATGCTTTCTGAAAAAACTGTTCCTAACTTCCTACAAATGAATTGATGCTTTTTCTTGATGATCTCGTGTCCTTAAAAAACATATAACACATCTCATAATAGTTAAGTGTATATGCCTTTCTTTCTCACTAGATAGTGTGCTCCTTTTAATTAGATCCCATTTGTTTATTTTTGCTTTTATTTCCAGAATTCTGGGAGGTGGATCATAGAGGATCCTGCTGTGATTTATGTCGGAGAGTGTTTTGCCTATGTTCTCCTCTAGGAGTTTTATAGTTTCTGATCTTACATTTAGATCTTTAATCCATTTTGAGTTTATTTTCATGTGCGGTGTTAGAAAGTGATCTAGTTTCATTCTTTTACAAGTGGTTGACCAGTTTTCCCAGCACCACCAACAAATCACAGAAGAAATCAAAAAAGAAATCAAAATATGCATAGAAACTAATGAAAATGAAAACACAACAACCCAAAACCTGTGGGACACTATAAAAGCAGTGCTAAGAGGAAAGTTCATAGCAATACAGGCATACCTCAAGAAACAAGAAAAAAGTCAAATAAATAACCTAACTCTACAACTAAAGCAACTAGAAAAGGAAGAGTTGGAGAACCCCAGAGTGAGTAGAAGGAAAGAAATCTTAAAAATTAGGGCAGAAATAAATGCAAAAGAAACAAAAGAGACCATAGCAAAAATCAACAAAGCCAAAAGCTGGTTCTTTGAAAGGATAAATAAAATTGACAAACCATTAGCCAGACTCATCAAGAAGCAAAGAGAGAAAAATCAAATCAATAAAATTAGAAATGAAAATGGGAAAGGTTTAAAAAAAAAAAAAAAAAAACTTGCCAGAGCAAGAAGCAAACTTCTGAAACTATCTTTAAGAGGATAAGCTTTCGCTGGTGTCTTCCTCTAAGCCCTGCGCTGTGTGACTTGCATTCTGACTGCTCTGCACTTGATGGCTAGATGTGGTTTATCTCATTGGAATCACCAGCAGCCTTCCCCAGCCCCCTTCTCCCCCCACCCTGCCCCCCGACTTCCATCTCTACCTAGTTCCACTAATTCTTTCCATATGGAAACGCTGCTGCTCCTGTTAAGTCACGTATTGTGTCTGACTCTGTGTGACTCCATAGATGGCAGCCCATCAGGCTCCCCTATCCTGGGATTCTCCAGGCAAGAACACTGGAGTGGGTTGACATTTTATGCTCTAATGCATGAAAGTAAAAAGTGGAAATGAAGTCGCTCAGTCTGTCTGACTCTATGAGACCCCATGGACTGCAGCCCACCAGGCTCCTCTGTCCATGGGATTTTCCAGGCAAAAGTACTGGATTGGGCTGCCAAATGGTATGTTGCAGAATTAGAGAGGACCAACCCTTCCCCACTGCCCCAACCTCCCTTTTTCTGGTGTATTGTTGAAATCAATTCCACGTGTATAACTTTATTTGGTTTTTATTTTATTATTATTATTTTTTTTTTACGACATGTAGTTAAGGGGGGTCTAAGATTTTTCAAGTTTCAAGTTTTAAACAGCACAGGCAACTTTCACCCTCTTGGAGGATTTGATACTATGGGGCACTCTCTGGGGACATTCAGGAAGAGATCAGGTTTCTGCCTGTCGTGTCAGAGACCCCTCTCAAGGGGGAAAAATAAAAAGAAAGACTTTATGTTGGTGGCTGTTTGTGCAAGGAAGATGTTTTGGCTGACCTTTCTTCTGCTGTGTTTTTATGAAAGGGACATGGTGTGAGAGTTTCTGACTGTGGCTCTTTCTAGTTCTGGGTCCCTTTGGAGAAAGTGTGTCCCCAGGGTTAGACCCAAAGAAGTGTCTCAGCTGGGTCTCCCTCTCGTTCTGATGTCTCTGTGTAGATGTTTTCACATTTTGTAGAACACATGTAAAAGGCTCAACCGGTTGATGTTGGTGATTGCAACGCCACAACCTCAGCAATGCCTGGAAATTGAAACATTGCCTTCACCTTGTACTTCTGAGAATGAAGAAGCACACAGTGGGTCAGTAAAATTCTCACCAAAGAGAGAGGAGTGCTTTGAGATCCCTTTCCCCACCCGCTGAAAGAGCAGAGGTGGCTGTTTTTCTGTGACTTTCCCTCCAAATTTCATTCCATACACTGGAGTCAAGGTCATTTTCTTCCAGGTGCTGCAGAAGGTCAAAGTATCTCTCATGCCTTGGACTTTGCCTAAGTATTGTGACTGCAGACACTGGCCCCTGTCAGGTTAGGAGCTTGTTGTTGTTCAGCCACTTAGTCATGTCCAACTATTTGAGACCCTGTGGTCTGTCGCAAGCAAGCCCTCCCTGTACTTCACTGTCTCCTGGAGTTTGCTCAAACTCGTGTCCATCAAGTCAGGGATGCCATCCAAACATCTCATCCTCTGTTGCCCCCTTCTCCTGCCTTCAATCTTTCCCAGCATCAGGGTTTTTCCAGTGAATTGGCTCTTCACATCAAGTGGCCAAAGGATTGAAGTTTCAGCTTCAGCATCAGTCCTTCCAATGAATATTCAGGACTGATCTCCTTTAGAATTGACTGGTTGGATCTCCTTGAAGTCCAAGGGACTCTCAAGAGTCTTCTCCAACACCACAGTTCAAAAGCATTAAATCTTTGGCACTTGGCCTTTTTTATGGTCCAACTTTCACATCTGTACATGACTAGAGGTTAGGGGGAGTATTCACAAAATAGCTTGTGTATGAAACTTTTATGCTCTTGAAATAATCCCCTAATAGTTGTTTAATCTTGGCTCCACCATCAACATCTTAGACTTGGCTTCAAATTTTAAAATATCTGAGTGGTCCTTCTGCGAAAGAACATATAGATAGAAATATATTTAATGCATCTAGGTTCACTTAAACAGCAACCATTGGTTATAAGCCATTTGGAACTCATCATAGAAGTGACACAGAAGATTTCTCCTGGTGAAGAGGAGAAAAAAATAGCATGAGGGTATCTGCTTCCTTTCAACTTTTGCTGTTTATGGTGATGCCATTTCTTGAATGGATCATTTCTGTGGTAGACTGTACGGACTAGAACCACATAGGCTAACTCATTGTCCCAGGTACATGTGGGAAATGCATGCAGATAAGCAAATCCACTTAATAATGAGTTTCAACACCTTCTAAGAAACTGGGGAGCTGTTCTAGGCGACTGTACACCTAGCTGTACTAGAAGCAGGTGAAGGACCAGCTACTAGGAGATTCTAGGAGAAGCAGACTCCTTGGGTCTGGCGGGCGGATGTCACTCCATGTGTGTATTTATATCCCACAATAGGAAGAGTGGATAACACACAGAATCACACTGCCTGATGGCATTCAGACTTCTCCCAGATGGCCCCAGAGGACAGGACTGGTCAGTTTCAAAATGTACATTTTGGTAGGATTTCATATTCTGAAATCAGGATGCTTCCTATATTTGGCCACCTCTCATAATTGTTGGCATCTTTTTCTTTTTGCTTAAATGTTTGTCTTGTGCTTTAAACCCTGTAATGTTTCATGATATGTGGCAGATCGGGGCTCCTGAAGTTAGAACGCTGGATCGCTCAGTCATGATCAGGGAGCTGAGATCACACTTCCCTTGCAGCTGAAAAACAAACAAACAAACAAAAATAAATAAACCAAAGTATAAAACAGAAGCAGTATTGTAACAAATTCAATAGTCCACAACAGAAAACAAAATCCTAAAAATATAATAAAAAGGATGCCATAAACTGAATTACTTCTGTCGTCTGGAATTAGAAGGCCAGAGAGGGAAAAAGAGATGAAACATTTGTGCTTTCACCAACTGTCATGTCTGCTCATAGGAGAGAGAAAAGGTCAGGTTCCTTTCTCTAGAGCTGTGCTTGTGAAGAACAGTTCCCGGGCAGTATCATCATCTCAACATTCAGAAAACTAAAATCATGGATTCTGGTCCCATCACTTCATGGCAAATAGATGGGAAAGTGGTGGAAACAGTGGAAGACTTTATTTTGGGGGGGGGGCGGGGGCTTCAAAGTTACAGCAGATGGTGGCTGCAGCCACGAAATTAAAAGATATTTATTCCTTGGAAGGAAAGTTATGACTAACCTACACTGCATATTAAAAGTCAGAGACATGAATTTGTCAAGAAAGGTCCATGATTTTTCCAACAGTCTTGTGTGGATATGAGAATTGTACTATAAAGAAAGCTGAGTGCTTATGAATTGATGTTTTTGAACTATGGTGTTGGGAAGATTCTTGAGAATCCCTTGGGCTGCAAGGAGATCCAACTCATCCGTACTAAAGGAAATCAGTCCTTAATGTTCATTGAAAGGAGTGATGTTGAGGCTGAAATGCCAATCCTTTGACCACCTGGTGTGAAGAGCTGACTCATTTGAAAAGACCCTGATGCTGGGAAAGATTGAAAGCAGAAGGAGAAGGGGACAACAAAGGGTGAGATGATTGGATGGCATCACTGACTCAATGGACATGAGTTTGAGTAAACTCTGGGAGCTGGTGATGGACTAGGAGGCCTGGAGTACTGTGGTTCGTGGGGTTGCACAGAGTCAGAGACGAATGAGCAACTGAACTGAACCGAATAAATCAGAATCTCTTGGGACATTGGGAGTCAGAAACTCTGGGGGCAGCCCCCATAGGCTGCAGCTGATCATGATGCACACTCAGTATGAGCGCCACAGAATCCAAGTTCTTGGGTTCCTGGGGGGATGCCATCAGAAACATCTGGTGTGGGATACCTGACATCTCTCCCTGATTTCACCTTCCGCCAGATTAAAGCTGGTCTCTCCATTGTATTTATCTGCCCTTCCTTCGTCACAGGGCAGCACTCTGTCCTTCTGAATACCACCTCCTCTGTGACTTGTGTTTCAAGTTCCTCCTTCTGTAAATGGTGTTCTTCTGCTGCTCTGGTCTGGGTCATCTTATTCTCTCACTCTGTCAGATTTCTCTGCCTGGTCCTCTTGATGCCAAAGGTGTCAATCCAGTTCTTTGTCAACAGCTTCTGAATTTCTGTCTATAGTCTTGGTCTGTAATGCCTGCCTCCCTCCAACATGAAAATTCACATGTCCCTCACATGTGACAGTCTAACACGAGACTCCTTGGGACTACCTGGTTGTCCAATGGTTAAGAATCTGCCTGCCAACACAAAGGACAGAGGTTTGATCCCTGGCCCTGGAAGATTCCACATGCCTTGGAGCATCTAAGCACTTGGTCAGCAATAACAGAAGCCAAAGATATACACCACAAGTAGAGAGTAAGCCCCACTCACCATAACTACAGAAACCCCTTGTGCGGCAAGCAGGACCCAGCACAGCTAAAAAATAAATAAATGAATTGAACGATAAAATAAAAATAGTACTCCTCATCTTCCTCAAATCATTTTTTCCCCTTCCTGATTTCTTTTTTTTTATTTCAATTTTCTTTTATTTCTAGGTTTATGGAGATATAATTGACATATAGTGCTGTATAAGTTTAAAGTGTATGATATAATGATTTGACTTACATTTATCATGAAATGATTACAATAGTGAAGACCCATCATTTCAGAAGACACACTATTAAAGAAGTAAAATAAAAATTTTCCCTGTGATGAGACTCTTAGAACTTACTCTCTTAATAAGTTTCATAACATACAACAGTATTAATCATATTAATAATGCTGCACATTGCACCCCCAGTATTTATAAGTGGAATTTTGGACCTTTTGACCACCTTCATCTAATTCTCCTGCTCCCTTCTCTAGTAGTCACAAATCTGATCTCTTTTTCTATCAGTTTGTTTGTGAAGTATCACTGGCCTACACACTATGTGAATTCCTATTATACAACATACTGATTCACTATTTCTAAACACTTAAAATGTTCACCACAATAAATTATAATATGTGCATTTATTTTTACAGAATATAATGCTGGAAATACTTGATTGAAGGTAACAAGCTTTTGTTTGGTTTTACTTTATCCAGGTTTGTATAAAATAGGAGTTTTAACTAGGTTAAATAACATTTCTGAATTACTAAGGATGGATAATATTATTTTTTTAATCGGCCGAGTTTTCCTATTTAACTTATGTTACCTTGAACTCTGCATTCTTAATTCATAATCTACAATTTTGTATATATATAATAGCTATATTAAATTCATGATCATTTTATATATACTTTGTTTCTGGTGATAGCTTTCTTTTTTTTTTTCTTTTTTTTTTTTTAAATTTTTTATCTTAGTAAGTGGTTCCAGCATCAAATCAATTGCTTCAAATGACCTTTGGGGTGTTTTCTTGCTCTATCTCAACCTCATGTTCATTACCCACCATCATCTTACCCTTTAACAATCTTTCCAAGGTTTTCTCTCCTGTTCACGCCCACTGTCTGTGGCCCTAACTGAGTCTTTTATCATCCTTTTCTTAATATATATATTATATATACAATACAATATATATATTGTATTTTAATTGGAGGCTAGTTACTTTACAATATTGTGGTTTTTGCCATAAGTTGACATGAACCAGCCATGAGTGTACATTTGTTCACCATCTTGAACACCCTTCCCACCTCCCTGCCCATCCCATCCCTCTGTCTTTGAAATATCACTTGAGTCCTCCTCTTTGTTTTTGCCCCCAGCGTCTGGCTTACTCTGATCCTCTTTAATCTGTCCATGTTGGTCAGATTAGAGAAACATTTCTAATGTGCAAAACTGGCAATGAAATTCCTTTAAAAACAAAAACAAAAAATGGTCTTTACTGTCTCCTCATTTGCTCAGTGATATTTTCATGTCCAGGTCCCTTTTAGAGTTATCTTCTTACTAGATTATCCCCCAGATTGGCTACTGCCACTTACAGATTTTCCTTTCAGAAGCTCACAGCCCCCTTTAGCATATCTTAAATGTTTTGGAAAGTCCTGCAGTCAAAGAAACTCATCTACATTTTATTTGGCATTTCTCATGGTCTTGGGTGACCCTGCACATCCCACACTTCAGCCTTTTAACACCCCAATGCATTTGTGTTGTCACTGCATTCTGGGAAAGGGCTGAATTTTCCAAGCAAGGTGAGTCATGAGCTGCCTTCAGCTTCCTCTTCAGCCTCATTTTCCATTATTCCTACAAACATGTTTTTACTAACAGTGATTTTAAAGTTTCATTTCCTAAAAATGTCAGGTTTACCTCACACCCTTGAACTTTTAGCCTTTTTTTTTTTTAAACTTCTGAACAAAGTCCCCTTTAACTTTCTTGTCATTCAGGTGTCATCTCAACTGTCATCTCCTTCGGGAAGTCCTCCCTGATTTCTCTAGATATAGTTCAGTTCAGTTCAGTTGCTCAATCCATCCCAGGGACTGCAGCACGCCAGGCCTTACTGTCCATCACCAACTCCCAGAGCTTGATGCTCATGTCTATTGAGTTTGTGATGCCATCCAATCATTTAATCCTGCTGTCCCCATCTGGTCCTGCCTTCAGTTTTTCCCAGCAGCAGTGTCTTTTCCAATGAGCCATCTTTTGGCATCAGGTGGGCAAAGTATTGGAGTTTCAGCTTCAACATCTGTCCTTCCAATGAACATTCAAGACTGATTTCCTTTAGGATGGACTGGCTTCATCTCCTTGAAGTCCAAGGAACTCTCAAGAGTCTTCTCCAACACTACAGTTCAAAAGCATCAGTTCTTCATTTCAACTGTCTTTATGGTACAACTCCCACATGCATACAGGACTACTGGAAGAACCATAGCTTTGACTAGACAGACCTTTGTTGGCAACATAATGTCTCTGCTTTTTAATATGCTGTCTAGGTTTGCCATAGCATTTCTTCTAAGGAGCAAACGTCTTTTAATTTCATGGCTGCAGTCACCATCTGCAGTGATTTTGGAGCCCAAGAAAACAAAGTCTGTAGCTATTTCCATTGTCCCCCATCTATTTGCTGTGAAGTGGTGGGACCGGATACAGGTGCCTGCATCTCCAGGCTTTGTATCTTGTTTACACGTTCAGCATCACAATATCATTACAGACTGTAACCTTGAGCACAGTGACTTCGCTCCAGCAGAGCATCTCCTTAGCACAAATGCTCAGTAAAGACTGGTAGGTGTGGGGAAATTCCCTGGTGGTCCAGTTGTTAGCTGTCTGCACTTCCACTGCAGGGGATGTAGTTTCCATGCCTGGCTGGGGAACTAAGATCCAACCTGCCTCTTGATGTGGACAATAAATAAATAAAAAATTTAAAAGAGACTAGTTGATATAAAGTGATAATTTGAGTGATTAAGTAATGGTGGTTCCTGTCTATAATTAGGGGCTTCCCAGGTGGCACTAGTGGTAAATAATTCGCCTGCCAAAGCAGGAGACACAGGTTCGATCTCTGGGTCGAGAAGACCCCTGGAGGAGGGTATGGAAACCCACTCCAGTATTCTGGTCTGGAGAATCCCATGGACAGAGGAGTCTGGGGGCAGGGGGGGGGGGGGGCTACAGTGCATAGGATCACAAAGCTTAGGACATGAAGGAATCAACTTACCACACATCATGTAAGGAGCTACTCTGTATAAAGCAGTGAGATAGTGCTTTGCTCACTGCAAAGGAGTGCCATTTCAGATGTTTGGTGTTAACTCATGTAACCCTCCTGCTCCTCCTGGGAACAGGTGCTAACTGCATTATCCTCATTTCTCAGATGGGCTGAGCGTGAGGTATGGTGGGTATGGCCGGCCTGTTCTTTGCAGTCAGAGGTGAAGGGAAACTCTCATCTCTTTAGGGTTGTCTTAGGAGGAGGAATATATATCCTTAGATGGCACTTCTCTATAGAAGCAGGCTGAAAACATGGGATGATTTTTTTTTCTTATTAAAAAGGAAGATTTTCTCAGTCTCCCCTAAAATATTGAGTACTTTTGTTTTGCTAAGAAACTGGCTGCTAGATATTGCTTGCAGCTTGCTGGCAAATTTAATAGAATCATTGTTCTCTTTGGTTATAGCATCCTGAACTCTTAATGTCGAGGGTGTTCTTTTCTTTTCTTTTTTCTTGTTTTTTCACTAGTTTTGTTTATTTATTTGGTTGCACTGGGTCTTAATTACAGGATGACAGATCCTTAGCTACAGAGAGTGGGATCCAATTTCCTGACCAGGGATTGAACCCAGGGCCTCCTTTGATAGGAGCCCAGAATCCCAGCCACTGAACTGGCAGGGAAACCCCTGAAGACCTTCTTTTAAATGAAATGGGTCATTTCATAGCAGTAGTTCTCAACTGGAGACAGTCATGTCCCCAAGGAGACTTCGGGTAATCTGGAGACATTTCTTTTCCATCATTTTTAAAAATAAAGTATTTCATTGGTGAGTAATTGCTTCCCAAAATTTTTAAATCATTTTTTAAATAATTTTTTTCATTGGAGAATAATTACTTCACAATATTTTTAAATCATTTTTAAAATAAATTTATTTCATAGAGGAAAAATTGTTTCACAATATTTTTTAAAATCATTTTTTAAAACAAATTTATTTCATTGGGGGATAATTCCTTCACAGTTTTTTAAAATCATTTTTTATAAATGACTTCATTGGAGAATAATTGCTTCACATATTTAATCATTTTTTTTTATTAAATGTATTTCACTGGAGGATAACCATTTTGCAATATTGTGTTGGCCTCTGCCGTACATCCAGATGAGTCAGCCATAGGTTGACATACGTCCCCATCCTCCTGAACCTCCCTCCCATCTCCCAGCCCTTTCCCCAGCCCTGACACACAGGTTTAATTACAGAGTCCCAGTTTGATTTCCCTGAGTCATACAGCAAGTTCTCATTGGCTATCTGTTCTACACATGGGAATGGCTGTGCTTCCTGGAGACATTTTTTATCACAACCAGGCAGAGAAGTCCTCCTGGCATCTGGTGGGGTGACAGTGTCGGGGGTGGGACACTCACGGGTGCAGCTCTAGCACCATCCTAAAATGCACAGGGTACACCCACCCTCCCTGATCCGCCCCCCACCCCCATCACCAAAAGAAACAGTGGTTTGCCCCAAATATCCGCAGTGATGAGTTGAGAAAAATCTGTTTCATGGTTTGATGTTAGAATTTACCGGGACAGAGGACTATCAAACCGAAAGTCTAAAGGTCTGCACATAGCAGCGGGAAGTGGCAACAAAAGGAGTGTGGTCAAAAGTGGGAAAAGCAGGCTGTGATTCCCCCCACCCTCCTTTTTCTTGCAAACCGTATGACTTCTGTATTAACCCTGGCATGGGAACTCTCTTTCATTAGATTTTGTGCTTTTGGTTCTCTTTCCATTTTGACTTTGGGCCAATTGCTCCTCTGACCTCAGTTGTACCACCCATAGTGTCATGGTTCCAATCAGTGTCATGTTGATAGTAAACAAATGCCAGGGCAAAAATAAAAACAGAAAGGTAGAAAAAGGAATGTCCAAATGCTTTGCATGCATGCGTGCATGCATGCTAAGTCACTTCAAACATGTCTGACTCTTTGTGACCTTATGGGTGGTAGTCCACCAGGTTCCTGTGTCCATGGGATTCTCCATGAAAGGATATTGGAGTAAGTTGTCATTTCCTCCTCCAGGGGATCTTCCTGACCCAGGGATCAAACCCTCGTCTCTTATGTCTCCTGCATTGGCAGGCAGATTCTGAGGAGCCCCTTTCAAGAGCTTTAGCTTCTGTTATAGATGACTACAGGTACAAGGATAGCACCAACAGAGTCAACCCTGGGTACATCTGCACATGATCAAGAAATTTTTTATGCCTAATGTTTTATGCATCTGACCTATGATGTTAAGAATTTTGGTCTTAACAAAGAGTTTTGGTCTCTCTGGTGAAAACATCTATACGTCATGACTGGTCAGCAGAGCAGGAGAAGGAAGATCATGGTCTCAGTATGGTATGAGTCTGCAGGTGATAGAGCCATCATTTGTGAATATAAAATTGTCATGTAAGATAGCATGGTTTCCTACGTTTTATCAGATATTTTATTTTAGGCAGTAGGCTCTAAGTGGCCCTAGTGTTTTGCATTTTGAATTTAATTTTTTAAAAAAATTACTTGTCTCAACTTCAGCTCTTAATATTTAAAATAAAAATTCAACCCAGCCTTCTGGTATGAATGGAAAAGAAAAAAAAAAAAACTATACTGCAGAGGAATCCCAGGTTTTAATGAGCACAGCACAATGGAAAGTCATCAAATGGGGGCTTCTCTGGGAGTCCAGTGCATAAGAATCTGCTTTGCATTGTCAGAGACACCAGTTCGATCTCTGGTCCAGGAAGATGCCATATACCAAGGAGCAATGGAGCTGGTACACCAGAACTGTTGAGTCTGTGCACACAAGAACCATTTCAATGAGGACCCTGTGTACCGCAACCAAAGCATAGCCCGCACTTGCTGAAACTAGAGGAAACCCACATACAGCAGAAAAGACCCACCAAAGTCAACAAATAAATGCATCTTTTTAAAAAAGTCATCAAACTAAAGGAAAGTGAATACCCTAACACTCCATTTGGTGTTGGGAAAGGAAAGCAAAGCAACTCCCAACCTTTGAAAGATGGGATTATGGAAGAAGGGCAGTTAAGATACCTGCAAGAGACATTAGACTATTTATATTTTTTTCTGGAAATTTGCAAGCAATGTACACTGAAGAATTTTCTTTAAATGTCATTCTTGAGGAAGAGTCCTAGAAATGTCATTCTTGGTAAAATGTCCCAAAATGACACTAGCAAGAAAGAGGATCATTTTCAGTAAATGCAGAAAGGGGACTCAGACACACGTACAGTGAGTTTCAGATCTGGTGGCTTCAAGATGGATAAGGCTTGGCCAAGAAATCAAATCTGTGAAAAGACTTTCAGGTATCTGAGAAAGAGGGAGCCAATCAGAGTAGACATCTCCATGGGTGGATGAACATCAAAGGAGGTGTTTTTAGCAGGCTGTTGTGTGTGGAAAGAAAATGCTAGAATGTTTTGAAAGAATAAAGCAATAAATGTCAATACTGGAAAGTCTCTAGCATTGCAGATGTGCACATAGATCCACTTAGATACTTACACCCGAGCTGCGTGGTAGATGTGCATGTCAGAAGTGGAATTAGGGGCCTCCCTGATGGTTTGGTGGTTAAGAATCCACCTTGCAAGGCAAGAGATGCATGTTTGATTCCTGGTTGGGGAAGGGAGATCTCATACGGTATGGGGCTAATAAAGATTATTAGCCACAACTACTTGAGCCAGCTCTCCGGAGTCCGTGTTATGGAGCTGTTGAGTGCCACAACAGAAGATCCACAGAGGCAACAAAGACCCCAATTGCCACAGTGAGGACTCCTGTGTCCATGGGAGGCTCCAGGCAAGAACACTGCAGTAGGTTTCCACGTCCCCCTCCAGGGGCTCTTCCCAACCCAGGGATGGCTTTAAGATGGCTTCAGCACTTCTCCTGAAGTGTAGGTGGGTTCTTTCCGGTGGTGTAAGCCACAGAAAAACCCGTAAGGCCCGAAGCACTCAGACAAATAAATACTTAAAAAAAAAAAAAAGAAGAAGAACAAGAAAAATGAGAGAAAATTCAAGGGCACAGCACCTAGAGTACAGGCGAGTATCTCACTTTACTTTATGTGGGCAGGCAATCTAGAGATCACATCTCTGAATACATGTAGTGCTAAGCCCGAGAGCACATTTGACTAACTTTAAAAAGATGTTTGAAAACACAGAGCCTGTGAAGTTAAGAGTAATTCTACAAACACAGCAAACCACGAGAACATGGCTCATTTGTATTTGATATTGTGATGTCAAAACATCATGCTTGTTAGATCTGGCCAAAAGTTAACAGTCTTCCCCTTTCCCCTAAAAAAAATAAATAAAATTTATCAAAAAGAAGGTATGGTTTATGTCCAAGCTTGATAAAGATGGGCGTTTCCCTAGGCATGTATTTGTGTTGTGAGATATTCCTGACTGATGTTACTACTGATAAGTCACTTGTATATAGGCAAATAAACATATTGTGCAAGCTCCAGCCTGACCATTCAGGAGCCTTGTGGTCTATGACATGGTCCTTGTGCTTCTTTATGTTGACTGATCATTTTTTTCTTCTGATCTTTGTTACTGTGTGGTTTACATTCAAACACATAATTTTAACTATTTAGTCTGAGATTTGACAAATGCTTACAACCCTGTAATCAATACAGAATTGTTGTTTCACCTTGAAACATCCTCTCTTTTTCCTCTGTGGTCAACATCTCCCCCATCCCAGCTTATGGCAGCCACCTTTCATCCCTGTCCACAGTGTAGTGTCTTCCAAAATCTCATGTAAAATAAATCATACAGAACGAGGCTTTAGGATCTGGCTTCTTTCCCTTGGCTTAAGATCTCAGAGGGTTGTCCAGTTGGTTGAGAGCATTAGTAGTGCCTTTTTGTTTTGTTTTGTTTCTTTGCTTTGTTTTGTTTTAAGTGCTGAGTAGTCGTCCCTTGTTTGGGTATACATATTGGAGTTTGCTTGTCCATCTATCAGGAGAGGAACATTGGGTTGTTTCCAGGCTTGAGTAACTGTGAATAAGGTCACTGCACACATTTGCACCCATGACTTGGTATGGACATGGGATTTCATTTCCCTTGCAACTCAGATTATGACTGTAGCCTTGTGTATGTTCTACTGTTTAAAAAGTCTGCCAAAGTGTTTTTCAAAGTTGCTGTGCTGTTTTATTTTCCTATCAGCAGTGCACGAGAGTCCCCATTCCTCCACATCCTTGAGAGTACTGGGTATATCAATTAAAACATTATTTATTTAATAGTAATATTTCATTATTATTTTAAATTGTCATTTCCTAGTGAATAAAGACCCTGATTCTGGTCTGAATTGATGTGTTCAGTTCAAAAGACTGAACACAAGAGAAGAAGGAGATGACAGAGGATGAGATAGTTGGATCTCATCACTGACTCAGTGGACATGAGTTTGATTAAGTTCCTGGAGATAGTGAAGGACAGTCAGCATACTGCAGTTCATGGTGTCACAAAGTGTTAGACATGACTTAGTGATTGGACAACACAGACAAGACTAAAAGATGTTGAACATTTTCTCTTGTGATTATATGCTATTTTTATCTGTTCTTGGGTGAAGTGCACTTGTACTTGTTGAGTGACTATATCTATATGTGTAGAATGGCATTTGTGTTGATAGGAGCTTTTTGTGTTAAGTGAAATAATCATGTGAATTTTTTCTTTTTCTTTCCTTTTCTTTTTTTTTTTTTTAAGCCCCATGCCTGGTAGATTAGCTGTTCCTCAGCTACAGCTGTGGTTGTGTTTGTTTTAAAATAAATGAATGATGGGACTTCCTTGGTGGTCCACTGGCTAAGGCTTCAAACTCCCAGTGCAGGAGACTGGGGTTTGATCCCTGGTCAGGGGAAAAGATCCCACATGCCACAACTAAAGTTTCTGCATGCTGCCACTAAACCCCCCCCCCCCATTCTACAATGAAGGTAGGAGAGCCTGCTTGCCACAGCCAAAGAAAGAGATAAATATTAACAAATAAAATAAATGGCTGGCTATTGGACAAAGAGTGACTTGAGAATGTGTCAAATCGAAGGATGCTTTTGTCTCAGTTTTTCATGAAGGTGGACCTGGAGACCCAGGTCAAAAGATATGTGGGAGATGGGAAGGGGGTGATGAAATCTTTAATATGGAGATGGCTGGCTGAAGAACATTCCAAAGAGATGAACAAACTTGCCACACAAATAAATCAGTTCATAGCTCATGGGGAACAACTAATCACCAAGGATGGGCAGGTGAGAATCTGCACATCATTAGATCTGAATTTCAAAAATGCAAATTGGACATGAAACAGGGGGTTTGCTCCCTGCATCAGGAAGATTCGCCTGGAAGAGGGCATAGCAACCCACTCCAGTATTCTTGGAGAATCCCATGGACAGAGGAGCCCTGGGATGGGCGTGGGAGTAGGGGTGGGCTATGGCCCAAGGGGTCACAGAGTTGGACATAACTGAAGTGACTCAGCATGCACTTCCATTTAAGCTGTTTTCCCCGAATACTTTGAGAAGTGTCCATCTAAGGAGCCTCCTGTCAAGTCAAGACACCTGTCATCTCAAAACCTAAACAGAATGGAGGAGTCCACTCTGTAGACTAGAGGAGTCCAGTCTTTACAAAAATGATCATCACACTGGGCACAGTCACCTCTATGGGGCTGATGAAACTCCATGCTGAAGGCCACATATCTTCTGCCTATCTTCTAAATACCTTTTGTCTTGACACCTGACTGTGATCATCTTTCCTTAGTCTCACATCATTCTGTCAGATGGGTGTTACTTAATCATATCTGACACTGTGTGACGCCATGGACTGTAGCCCACCAGGCTTCTCCGTCCGTCGGATTCCATAGGGAATAACATATGATCTCAGTTTTTTTTGTAGGCTCTTTCTTTCTTTCTCTTATTTCCTTTTTTTTTTTTTTTGCAACTCTACCTCTCATAATTCCACATGGGGGCATAAATATAGTCTGATTACAAGCCAAATATATATATGCTAAAAATGGGAAGTTTCAACAAATTTCACACATATTGTGGAATTACTCTTGATTCAACACATATTGATGGAACACCTATTGCCAGGAATTCCCAGGCACTGTACTTACATTTGGGATAATAATTGCATCAGTATATGGAAACATACACAGATTCCCAAGGATCACAGGTCTGCATACCAGTGGAGAGAGGGAGACAGTGCAAGATCGTGACAGGTGACAAAATGATACGCTGTGTCTAAGACTCTAAACATTCTGCAGAAGGGTTCTTTAAAACACTTCTGTGTAGGTTAAGAGGAGTCGTTGTTGTTCAGTCACCAAGTCGTGTCCAACTTTTTGTGACCTCATGGGCTGCAGCACACCAGCCTCCTCTGTCCTCGACTATTTCCGAGAGTTTGAACAAACTCATGCCCACTGATGCAATGATTCCATCCAATCTCTGTGGTCTGCTTCTCCTCCTGCCCTCAATCTCTGCCAGCATCAGGGTCTTTTCTGATGAGTCAGCTCATTGCATCAGGTGCCCAAAGTATTAGAGCTTCAGCATCAGTCCTTCCAATGAATTTTCAGGACTAATTTCCATTAGGTTTGACTGGTTGGATCTCCTTGCAGTCCAAGGGACTCTCAAGAGTCCTCTCCAACACCACAGTTTGGAAGCATTGATTCTTCGGTGCTCAGCCTGCGTTATGGTCCAACTCTCATGTTTGTGCATGACACTGGAAATACCATAGGTTTTACTAGATGGACCTTTGTGAGCAAAGTGATGAAGTTGCTACCCTTGATAAACCTCTGGCGTGCTCTTCCATGCCCAGGCCCATTGACATCACAGCTGAGTTTTGGTCCTTATGTGGTGGAGCAGACAGCTGTAAAGCTGTAGTGTTGAGAAAGCATCAGAGGCATGAACCCAGGGACAGGCATGAAGACAGAGAGTTTGAGAACCATTTGCTACAGGGTATCAGAGATAGACAGTGCCATTGTCAATAGAAGGAGCCTTTTGAAAGCTACTTGTGTTTTCCTGAGTTCAGGTTAATTTCACACCACATTTTCTGGGGCTTGGGGGAAGGGTATGAGGAAGACAAAACAGCTCTCAGATATAAATATTGTCCATCATGAAGTCTGATTGCTGTGGCTGTAAGCACTGATCAATACCTTCCACAACAGAAGAACTGAAACAGCCCCAGACGAATCTCAGGCATATGTCGGTCTTTTTGTTGTGTTGTTTTTAATTCCACCTACCAAACAGTCCATTCTGAAGGAGATCAGCCCTGGGATTTCTTTGGAAGGAATGATGCTAAACCTGAAACTCCAGCACTTTGGCCACCTCATGTGAAGAGTTGACTCATTGGAAAAGACTCTGATGCTGGGAGGGATTGGGGGCAGAAGGAAATGGGGATGACAGAGGATGAGATGACTTGATGGCATCACTGACTCAATAGGCATGAGTCTGAGTGAAGTCCAGGAGTTGGTGATGAACAGGGAGGCCTGGTGTACTGCAATTCATGGAGTCACAAAGAGTTAGATACGACTGAGTGACTGAATTGAACTGAACTGACAGATGACATGTAGCTTTCTTGACAGGTTGGTTGTGGATCTTTCACTGTTCAGTTTGATTATGCAGAATATTCTTATGCTTTTCCTCTCTTTTTTGGTGATAAAACATGCCTGGCTGTTTTTTCAAGGACAGCAGTACTTCTGTCCTGCTACTATGTAACTTGTGCTCTGAATATTATTGAACACAGAAGGCTTCTTTTGCAGGCATTCATGATGACCTGGGTGGAAAAAAGGACTCCTCATCAACAGGCAGGCTCTGGCAGCTGATACAGTTTTCACCTGACACATAAAACACATTAACAAATTTTATTTTCTTTTACAAGCAAAATAGAATCTTGTAATTCCAAAAGCCATCATAAGACACTTGTGCTTTCAAAGTTTGAAATGTAACACCTTTTTTTTGTGAAGCTAATGATTTTGTTAGGATGAAGATTTTCTGTGTTTAATGAATTTCTTTACTCCTCTGCAGAGTTTGAGTGGTGTGTAATTGAGCCTTTAGGTAATTCAGTTCAGTTCAGACACTCAGTCATGTCCAACTCTCTGAAACCCCATGGACTGCAGTACTACCAGGCTTCCCTGTCCATCACCAACTCCTGGAGTTTACCCAGCCTCATATCCATGGAGTTGGTGATGCCATCCAACCATCTGACATAAGTCTTTCCCAGCATCAAGGTATTTTCTAATGAGTCAGTTCTTCGCATCAGGTGGCCAAAGTACTGGAGCTTCAGCTTCAACATTAGTCCTTCCAATGAATATTCAGGACTGATGTCCTTTATGAGGGACTGGTTGGAACTCCTTGCTGTCCAAGAGACCCTCAAGAGTCTTCTCCAGCACCACAGTTCAAAAGCATCAATATAGCCATGGCTGATAGGCTATGTGCTTTGAGGATCAGATGCAATTCTGCCCCCTCTCGTTAATATTGTGTACACTGGCCCATAGACAGGCATTTGCCAGCTTTTGGGGGAGTTGATGACAAATGGTATAAAATGTCAGTTAGAAGCTGGAACTTCAGGATCAGATACACCTGGGTTTTTGCCTCCATGTTTCCCCCCATAATTTCTTCTGTGGTCTTGGACAGAGAGTTAGCCTTTCTTCCTCTGTTTCTTTGTGTCTGGTCTTAGTTGTTGCACATGGGATTCTTGCTCTAGCTGTTGGCAGATTGGGCTCAGTAGTTTCAAACCATGAGCTTAATTGTCCCACAGCATGTGGGATCTTAGTCTCTGGACCAGGGATTGAACCTGTGTCCCCTGCTTTGAAAGGCAGATACTTAACCAGTGGCCACCAGGAAAGTCCTGACCTTTCTGTGCTTCACTTTTGGGTTCACTCATCTTTTAAGACAGGAAGAACCTGATTTCACCAGGTTCTGTAAGGATTAGTCATAATACATGTAAAGTGTTTATCCCAGTTCCTGGCATATTATAAATGGCCTCATTGGTAGAAAATACTTTTGTTAAATTAATTAGAGCTTTGTATTTCAAAGGGGTTTCCCAGGTGGCTCAGTGGTAAAGAATCTCGCTGCAATGCAGGAACCAGAGGAGATGTAGGTTTGATTCTTGGGTTGGGAAGATCCCCTGGAGCAGGGCATGGCAACTCACTCCAGTACTCTTGCCTGGAGAATCCCATGGACAGAGGAGCCTGGTGGGCTACAGTCCATGAGTTCACAAAGAGACAGACATGACCACACACACATGCATGCAGACAGTTAATAAAGTTCACAGCTGAGTCTGTGTCATGGGCATAAGAACTTTGCTTTTAGAAGCATCACAGGACAGAGTTTCGCAAAGTTGTGTTGTGTCAGCTGGAATCTTGGCATTACTGACAAATGGAAATACTTTCTCCCAGATCCTATATTTTTCCAGAAAAGATGAGGGAGAGGGTGGGATGATTTGGGAGAATGGCATTCTATCATGTATACTATCATGTAAGAATTGAACCGCCAGTCTATGTCTGACGCAGGATACAGCATGCTTGGGGCTGGTGCATGGGGATGACCCACAGAGATGTTATGGGGAGGGAGGTGGGAGGGGGGTTCATGTTTGGGAACACATGTAAGAATTAAAGATTTTAAAATTAAAAAAAAAAGACGTAGGAACTTCAGGCTTTGCTTCAGACTGTAATTCTTTAATTGGTATGCATCTATTCCACTCATGTTTAAGAAAAACAGTTGATTTCAAAGATGTAGCTGATAAAAACAGAGTGTAAACCCTTCTGTCCAATACACCGTTGATGTCTCAAAATAAAAAATAGAAAAAAGACCTCAAGAGCAGCAGAACAAACAGTTAACCGTTTTCATTTATTGAACTATTTTATCAAATTTTATTTAATTATTAAATAATAAAAATTTCAACTAACATTTATTTAATATTTATAATACTTATAAATTTTATTTATACAAAGTATATTTATAGCAGGTCAGGATGCAACAGTTAGAACTCGACATGGAACAACAGACTTGTTCCAAATAGGAAAAGGAGTAGTTCAAGGCTGCATTCTGTCACCCTGCTTATTTAATTTATATGCAGAGTACATCATGAGAAACCCTGGGCTGGAAGAAGATTGCTGGGAGAGATATCAATAACTTCATATATGCAGATGACACCACACTTATGGCAGAAAGTGAAGAGGAACTAAAAAGCCTCTTGATGAAAGTGAAAGTGGAGAGTGAAAAAGTTGGCTTAAAACTCAACATTCAGAAAACTAAGATCATGACATCTGGTCATGATCATTCCTTCTGGATGATGGGATGAATCATCTCATCTGATCATCCCATCTAGTAATGACATCCCATCACTTCATGGGAAATAGATGAGGAAGCAGTGGAAACACTGTCAGACTTTCACTTTTGGGGGCTCCAAAATCACTGCTGATGGTGACTGCAGCCATAAAATTAAAAGATGCTTACTCCTTGGAAGGAAAGCTATGACCAACCTAAATAGCATACTCAAAAGCAGAGACATTGCTTTGCCAACAAAGTTCTGTCTAGTCAAGGCTATTGTTTTTCCAGTAGTCATGTATGGATGTGAGAGTTGGACTGTGAAGAAAGCTGAGTGCCAATGAATTGATGCCCTTAAACTGTGGTGTTGGAGAAGACTCTTGAGAGTCCATTGGACTGCAAGGAGATCCAATCAGTCCATTCTAAAAGAGATCAGCCCTGGGTGTCCTTTGGAAGGAATGATGCTAAAGCTGAAACTCCAATATTTTGGCCACCTCATGAGAAGAGTTGACTCATTGGAAAAGACTCTGATGCTGGGAGGAATTGGGGGCAGGAGGAGAAGGGGACGGCAAAGGATGAGATGGCTGGATGGTATCAACGACTCGATGGACGTGAGTTTGAGCAAACTCCGGGAGTGAGTGATGGACAGGGAGACCTGGCGTGCTGCAATTCATGGTGTCACAGTCAGACACGACTGAGTCACTGAAGTGATATATAAATGTATATTCTATAAAATGTATGTAAAATGTATTAAATTTATGTATAATAAATTTATAAAATTTATTAACATTTTCATTGTTAACAATTAGTATTAACTATTAATGGTTAACTAATATTAACCATTATTAATAGCACCACACTACGGGTTTTGAGCCTTAATCATGGCCTGAAATTGCTTTCTCCCTCATAGAATATGTCTTTGAAACTTCCACCAGAACTGTCATTGTTCATCTGGTAGCAAACCATATGAAAGGATTCCTTTATCATGACGTAGTAATCTGTGAAATGTCTTGTTTAATACTCTAAGGGGTAGTGAAGAATTTGCTTTAAAGGGAGTTAAAAGGCTAAACAATTGACCACATGTCAGATGAGGTCCTGTGTGGGCACTATTTTCCCTGAGAATGGCTGTGCTCCAGTTTCTGGGTGGGCATGACAATAGTGCACGCTAAGGCACCTGACTCATGTCCAACTCTTTGTGACCCCGTGGACGATATCCTTCCAGGCTCCTCTGTCCATGGGATTCTCCAAGAAAGAATACTGAAGTGGGTTGCCATACCCTCCCCCAGAGGAACTTCCTGAGTAAGGGATCAAACCCACATCTCCTGTGTCTCCTACATTCCAGGCAGATTCTTTACCTGCTGAGCCACCAAAGAAGCCCAAGAAGACTGGAGTGGCTAGCCTATCCCTTCTCCAGGGGGTCTTTCCAACCCAGGAATCAAACCGGGGTCTCCTGCATTGCAGGCGACTTCTTTCCCAGCTGAGCCACAAGCTGAGCCATGGGGGAAATTCCCAATGATAGGCACCTCTCCCCATCTCTACATTGCCCAGGGAGCTCACCTCTCCACTATAAGCTTCCTTGTCAGTTATTGCCTCTCTTTTAGGACAGTCCCAACCCAGAAGCTTTTCAGATGAAAAATGTGACCCTCTGAAGGTTTACAGTGGCAGGGGTGGGGGTATCCTAGTGGTGGCATCTCTCAGTGTTCTTGCAATCATTGTGGGAGAGTCCTCTTAGCAGCTCCTTGCTAGCCAGGGGATTGTGTTAAGGTCACTTTCCCCATTTGGCTAAGATCAGTGCATTATGACGGGGACTTTCCAGGTGGCACAGTGGTAAAGAACCCTCCTGACAGTGCATGAGACACAAGAGACACGGGTTCTATTCCCTGGGTCAGAAAGATCACCTGGAGGAGGAGATGGTAACCTACTCCAGTATTCTTGCCTGGAGAATCCCATGGACACAGGCACGAGGAGGGTTATAGTCCATTGGCTTGCAAATAGTTGAATACACATCAGCAATGGACAGTTAGCCTTCATGTTAAAAAGACTGTGTACCCACACACACACACATCTGGAAGAACATATGTATATTTTTTTTCTTACCACTTTAGTTGAAGCAGTCATCAGGAAGAAACTGTTTATGGCATCAAATGCAGACAACTTATTTTTAGAACAAACACCTCACACTTTCAATAGGAAAAAAAATAAATTAGTCTATTCGTTGGAGGTGTGAGATAAAATTAACATAAGGTGGACAGGAACAATGCAGATTGTGTGGGTAGGAATTTATTTCCCTTTTGGCTTCCAAGAATCAGTGGTATCAGAGTAAAAATTGACCCTCTTCAAGAGATGATGAGGTTTTGTGCCAGCTTTGTTTTATTATTCTTCTTCATGCTATTATTTTCGGTTTGCACACAAGCCACCTTTCTGAAGCAAGGATTGGAAAATGGTTCTCCATGTTTGATATAAGTGTAGAGTCTGTCCATTCCTGAGCCTGCATGTTTTGCAAAAATATTATGTACCAGCTTCTACATAATTAGTTCTAGTTTGGAACTAATTCAGGAAAAATGTCCTTGGCTTCAGAATGGTTTTAAACACGGTCTGGACACTCTAAGAGACTGTGATGGGTTTCAGCACATTTCCTTTAGCCCGTTGCAGTGAGATTGGAGACCCAGGGCCGCCACTGAGACCTGGGCCTAGAAATAGACACAGCTCCATTTGTCCATACTACCTGGCCCCCAGTACTTTTTGCACAGAGATGCATCATCTGAAAGGAACATAAGACAGTCACACATGAAAGGCCAGAAAAACAGAGCTAGGAAAATAGTCTATCTCACTGAGAAGTCCTCGTTCACCTCGCCAAGGTTACAGCCTGTATGCACCTGATTCAGGCTGCCCTGTGTTTCAGGAACTGGTGTATGCCAGAGATAAAAACAGGAAGCTGACTTCCCATGGGGTTTTGCAAGTTCCTCTGCAATTCCTAAGGCTTTTATCTGAGTCTTTCACTGGTGATAGGCATGTGGACACCAAGGGTGAAGTCTATGGCCTCCGATGGCCTATTTGACCTGGATCCCCAGGGTTTCTGACTTCCTCTCTTCAACCATCGTCTCTTTATGTTTTGTTTTGTTTTGTTTTTTACATATAAAACTTTATTAGTAGTAAAATAGCATTTAATGTTAGTGATTTGTTTGAAAACGAATATGTTAAAGCATCTTACATTCATATATGTGAGACATTTATAAGGTAACCTTTACCCTCAAAAGTCTTAAGTTATTTATGATATCATTGTCAACATTCAGAAAACAAAGATCAATGCATCTGGTCCCATCACTGCATGGGAAACACATGGGGAAGCAGTGGAAACAGTGTCAGACTTTATTTTGGAGAGGCTCCAAAATCACTGCCAACGGTGACTGCAGCGATGAAATTAAAAGACCCGTACTCCTTGGAAGGAAAGTTATGACCAATCTAGATAGCATATTCAAAAGCAGAGACATTACTTTGCTAACAAAGGTTCATCTAGTCAACGCTATGGTTTTTCCAGTAGTCATGTACGAATGTGAAAGTTAAACCGTGAAGAAGGCTGAGCACAGAAGAATTGATGCTTTTGAACTGTGGTGTTGAAGAAGACTCTGGAGAGTCCCTTGGACTGTAAGTAGATCCAACCAGATCATTCTAAAGTAAATCAGTCCTGGGTGTTCTTTGGAAAGACTGAAGCTAAAGCTGAAACTCCAATACATTGGCCACCTCATATGAAGAGTTGACTCATTGGAAAAGACCCTCACACTGGGAGGGATTGGGGCAAGAGGAGAAGGGGACAACAGAGGATGAGATGGCTGGATGGCATCACCGACTCAATGGACATGAGTTTTGATGAACTTCGGGAATGGGTGATGGACAGGGAGGACTGGCATGCTGCAATTCATGGGGTCACAAAGAGCTGGACACCACTGAGCGACTGAAATGAAATGAACTGATTGTACCTTTGAGAATGAAATAATGTCTTTTTTGTATAAATTTATTTATTTTAATTGGAGGATAATTACATTTCAATATTGTATTGGTTTTGCCATACATCAGCATGAATCCACCATGGGTGTACACCTGTTCCCCATCCTGAACCCCCTCCCACCTCCCTCCCCATACCATCTCTCTGGGTCATTCTAGTGCTCCAACCTGGAGCATCCTGTATCATGCATCGAACCTGGACTAGCAATTCATTTCACATATGAAATGATACATGTTTCAATGCCATTTTCCCAAATCAACCCACCCTCGCCATCTCCCACAGAGTCCAAAAGACTGTTCTATACATCTGTTTCTCTTTTTCTGTCTCATGTGCAGGGTTATCATTAACATCTTTCTAAACTGCATATATATGCGTTAGTATACTATATTGGGAGTGAAAAAGTTGGCTTAAAGCTCAACATTCAGAAAAATAAGATCATGACATCTGGACCCATCACTTCATGGGAAATAGATGGGGAAACAGTAAAAACAGTGTCACACTTTATTTTGGGGGGCTCCAAAATCACTGCCGATGGTGACCGAAGCCATGAAATTAAAAGATGCTTACTCCTTTGAAGGAAAGTTATGACCCACCTAGATAGCATATTCAAAAGCAAAGACATTATTCTGGGCAAAGGTAAATCTAGTCAAGGCTATAGTTTTTCCAGTAGTCATGTATGGATGTGAGAGTTGGACTGTGAAGAAAGCTGAGTACTGAAGAATTGATACTTTTGAACTGTGGTGTTGGACAAAACTCTTGAGAATCCCTTGGACAGCAAGGAGATCCTATCGGCCCATTCTAAATATAGATCAGTACTGCAAGTTCTTTGGAAGGAATGATGCTAAAGCTGAAACCAATACTTTGGCCACCTCATGCGAAGAGTTGACTCATTGGAAAAGACTCTGATGCTGGGACGGATTTAGGGCAAGTGGCAAAGGGGATTCTCCATATCCTCTCCAGCATTTACTGCTGGTAGACTTTTGGATAGCAGCCATTCTGACTGGCATGAAATGGTACCTCATATTAGCCAAACTCATCAAGAAACAAAGGGAGAAAAATCAAATCAATAAAATTAGAAATGAAAATGGAGAGATCACGACAGACAATGTAGAAATACAAAGGATCATAGGAGGCTACTATCAGCAATTTTATGCCAGTAAAATGGACAACTTGGAACAAATGGACAAATTCTTAGAAAAGTACAACTTTCCCAAACTGAACCAGGAAGAAATAGAAAATTTTAACAGACCCATCACAAGCATGGAAATTGAAACTATAATCATAAATCTTCCAGCAAACAAAAGCCCAAGTCCATATGGCTTCACAGCTAAATTCTACCAAAAATTTAGAGAACAGCTAATATCTACCCTACTCAAATTCTTCCAAGATAATTGCAGGAGAAGGTAAACCTCCAAACTCATTCTATGTGGCCAGCCATCTACTTGTGTTTTGATGTGCAAGTAGAGGACTATTCTCTGGGTTCCTCCAGCCTGCCTTATTAAGTCCCATGCTGGGGCATTTGCATGTGCAGCATTCTTGATTTTCAATCCTTTCCCCAAGCAGGGGCACTAGCAGTAAAGAACCCACCTGGCTACCCAGGAGGCAAGAGACACGGGTTAGATCCCTGTGTTGGGAAGATCCCCTGGAGGAGGGCACTGCATCCTGCTCCAGTATTTTTGCCTGGACAATCCCCATGGATAGCGAAGCCTGGGCAGCTATGGTCCATGGGATAGTAAAGAGTTAGAAACGACTAAAGTGATTGAGCATATGTGCATGTGCGTGCGCGCACACACACACACACACACACACAGATATGCACATAACTCTTCATTTCCCCAAGAGGCCTTTTCTGACCATTCATGCTCAGGTACCAGGCTCCCCAAGCCGCCCCCCCCCCCCGCCCCGCCCTGAAATCTTTTGCCGCTTACTATGCTGCAGTATATAGATGATGATATGTTGAGTAAATAAATTCGCACATGAATGTGTTCCTAACAATGGGATTTAATTTGGGTGATGTACTGTACATTACCCGAGTTCAATCCCAGAATCAGGAAGATCCCCCTGGAAAAGGGCATGGCAACCTAGTTAAGTATTCTTGCCTGAAGAATCCCATGGACAGAGGAGCCTGGCAGGCTACAGTCCGTGGGGTCACAAGAGTCAGACACGACTCAGCAATTAAACCTTCACCACCATCATACGTTAGTTGCATATCAGTCTACTCAAAAATTTTATCTGACTCTTCTAGCAATGATATACATGCATAAATCCTCAAGGCAGTCTATCTGTCTTTTATGTATTCATCCATCTATGCAATCATCTACCTATCCACCAATCTACTAGACTGCTAGACTAGTCTCTGTCCCGTATCTTTCTGTTTATCTATCTGTGTCTCCTCCTGAAGTAGGTTCCGAATAGTAAGCAATAACCTGGGTAGGGTGACCCTAAGGATAGTATTAGCTAAGAGGGTAGAGTTGAGATGACCTCAGTTTCCCTGCAGTACATGGGATCTTCCTGGACCAGGGACTGAACCCACGTCTCCTGTGTTTGCAGGATTCTTATCCAGCGGACGACCACAGACATTCCACAGGCTCTTTTGTTTGTTCAGCATTATGTTTAAATCATGTTGGTATGACCTGATACAGGCACTGTAAGAATCTGAAAACTTCATCTTCTGTTATCTTCCAGCAAGATTGATAAAGGAGACGAGCTTGCAGGTTGCTGTAGCTTTGTGTTCCTGGCTTTGCAAGAGATTACATCTTGCGAAAAAGACATACTCTGTAAGAGATTTAAAAAAAAAAAAAAAACTAGATCAAATTCCAGTCTCAGGGTTTTTACATGGAAACCAACTTGAAAGAGAATTCTACTAAACAACTCGAAAACAAGTCATGGACAATTGGTTTAAAATAATATTCGTGCACTTGATCTGTTTCTATACATAACTTGGAGTAGAATGTATGAAATTCTACAAAAATTTGATTTTCATGAAGCAAGGATGTTTGTCACTTTATCACCATATAATTGCCTAGAACAAGGGCTTTCCTTGTGGCTCAGACAGTAAAGAATCTGCCTGAAATGTGGGAGAACTGGGTTTGACTCCTGGGTCAGGAAGATCCCTCAGGGTGGGAAAGGCTACCCACCCCAATATTCTTGCCTGAGAATCTCCATGGACAGAGTAGCCTGGCAGGTTACAGTACATGGGGTAGCAAATTGCTGGATATGGCTGAGCTACTGAGCACACCAAGAACATAGCTGATGATGTAGTCATAGGTGGTTATATATATATTATATATATATTATTATATATATATTATATATATATATATTATATATATATTATATATATATAAAATTTTCAGCCCTGTTGACCAGAAACAAGCCAAAACCCAAGACTCTGGTTTGTATTTTTTTAATTGATTTATTTTAATTGGAGAATAATGACTTTACAACATCATGAGGGTATTTTTTCTATACATCAACATGAATCAGCCACAGGTATTTTTAAAAGTCTAAACAGGACTTTATTTAAAAAAATTAAAAATTTAAAAAATATGGAGAGGCTGGTGGTTTATCTTGGGTATAGGCTACTTACAGAAAGGGAGCCAGAAGCTCGATGAGGTGTGAGGAAGTCATTTGGGCCATGGAGCATACTTTTAGGAATCAGCAGCATGTATGAATATACTCTGGTATAGAAGATGACGTTTCCTTCTAGGCATAGCACACCAGGCCTTCCTGGTTAGGCGCCTGCACAGAAGGCAAAAAAATTTGGTTTGTCCTCAGAACACTTGGACTTATGCAGGCAGGCAATGGGCTGAACTGTTCACACATCCCTTGTTGCCTGATTCTGTGGTTCAGCCCATTGGCAAGAACATCAGGTTCTTTCTTATGTAGGGCTTCCCTGGTTGCTCAGCAGTAAAGAACCTATAGCTGCCAAGGCAGGAAATTCAGGTTCAATCACTGGGTCAGAAAGATCCCCTGGAGAAGGATTCTTGCCTGGGAAATCCCATGGACAGAGGAGCCTGGCAAGTTATAAACGATGGCATCACCAAACATTTAGCCATGCCTTCGAGACTAAACAGCAACAAAAAAGAAAGTCTTCCTTGTGATGATCTCTGTAGTTTCTGTGGTTTTTTGTTTTTTTTTTTTTTTAATGATTTCTGAGAGCAGGAGACCAATGTGCTTTTACAAGTTTTCAAAAGCTCAGAAAGTTGTCTTCTGGGGTCAGGCTGTCATGGGCATGTTTGAAGTAACCCTGGGTGTAAAAAATTGGGAATGCTGAGAATGCATAATGGATGAACTCTTCATATTTGCACTTGTTTTTAAAAACACTCCATTGGCCAGAGCGAGTAAGAGCAGCTACAAAACTGGTGGGATTCAGTGAACCTGGAACACGTGGGGCCCTGCTTTAGAAAATTATTAAGTATTTAAAGATGGCAACAGCAGAGCATGAAACCTGGAATGGTGCTCTGGCCAAAAACCTTTTCTTTTTATTATAATTTAATTTATTTCTTTTTGTTCATTCTAGGTTTTTGTTCCTGCCCTGAGGCTTTCTCTACTTGCAGTGAGCAGGGGCTACTCTCGATGCCATGTGAGGGCTTCTCATTGTAGTGGCTTCTCTTACTGCAAAGCACAGGCTCTAGATGTGTGGGTTTCAGTAATTACAGCTATCGAGCTCTAGAGCAAAAATTCAGTAGTTGCGGTGCATGGGCTTAGTCAGTTACTGGCACATGGGATCTCAATGGACTGAGAATGGAACCCATGTCTTCTGCATTGGCAGGCAGCTTCTTTACTACTGAGCCACCAGGGAAGCCTGTTTGACCTTTCCTAAAGTGCTACCTGAAGCAAAGAACTGACTAATTGGGAAAGACCCTGATGATGGGAAAGCTTGAAGGCTGGAGGAGAAGGGGACAACACAGGATGAGATGGTTGGATCGCATCACTGACTCAATGGACATGAGTCTGAATAAGCTCTGGGAGTTTGTGATGGACAGGAAGCCCTGGCATATTGTGCTTCATGGGGTTGCAGACTCAGACTTCGCTGAGCCACTGAACTGAACTGAACTGATATTTTTTGGAGCAAGGTAACATCTGAGCAACTGAATTGAACTGAATGTGCCACATAAAAGGAAGGATATAGTATAAGGCTTTCGTATCTGGCTTCTTTCACTTTGCATAATGCTTTTGAGGTTCCTCCACATTGTTGCATGTGTCAGCTATCCTTCCCTTTTAATCCCTGGAGAACTTTCAGTTTTATGGATGGGTTACCCTTTGTTTATCTGCCTGTTGAATGATGTTTGCCCAGTTTCCAGTGGTTTGCAATTGTGAATGAAGTGACTGGAATGTTTCCCGCTCAAGTCTTTGTAGGAATTTATGTTTTCACTTCCCTTAAGGAGATGCCGAGGAGAGGAATGTTTGGGCCATATGGTAAGTGAGTGTTTACCTTTGTGAGAACCAAAGTGCCATTCCACCAGTAATGTACTAGGGCCCCACTAGCTCTGTATTTTTATCAGTACTTGCTATCCTATCTCTTTAACTTTAGCAGTACCAGTAGGTGTGCAGGAATTTTTAACTTGATTTCCCTGATGACTAATAATTTTGAGCATCTTTTTCGTATGCACAGTGACTTTTTATGTCTTCTTTTTTGAGGTGTCCATTCCAGACTTTTGCCATTTAAAAATGAAGTTATCTCCTCATTATTGACTATTGTTGGTATGCCTGTGTGCTCAGTCATGTCCGGGACTCTTTGCAACCCCACAGTCTGCAGCCCTCCAGGCTCTTCAGTCCGTAGAATTTCACAGGCAAGAATAGTAGACTGGGTAGCCATTTCCTTCTTTAGGGGATTTTCCTGACCAAGAGATTGAATACGCGTCTCTTGCCTTGGCAGGCAGACTCTTTACCTCTGAGCCCTGAGGAAGCCCATTGATTATAAGAGTTACCTATATATACTGGATATGAGCCCTCTGTCAGATATGCTTTGAAAAAATTTCCCAGATTGTGGATTTTGGGGCTTCCTTTACTGTCTTTTGAAGAGGAAATAGTCTGAATCCTGATGATATTGATTTTAAAAATTAGAAAAACAATGATTGTGTACCCCACTCCTTGGTGATGGACAGGGAAGCCTGGCATGCTGCAGTCCATGGGGTCACAAACAGTCAAATATAACTGAGTTTCTTAACTGAACTGAACTTCCAGAACTCTAAGAGAAAGAATTTGTGTTGGTTTAGGTCACTCCATTGGTGGTAATTTGTTACAGAAGCAAAAGAACACTCATACAGTATCATGTAGAATCTGTGTTATTTCAAAGTGTTTAACAATTTTTACTTTTTCCCATGGCCTCTATCTGCAGCTGCTGAAACAGGGGAAAGAAACATAACCCATAATGTGGGTGGATCAGTCAGGATGTGCACTGACAATTTAGTAAATGTGAACAAACAAATCATAGGTCAAGTTATAACCATAGTTCCAAAACCCTCCACCAATGGACTGCATAAGGTGTTTACAAGGAATGATGCTGCAGCATCTCGGCCTTTAATGGAAAATTTCATCTCCTTCGGTGTCCACTAGGACAAAAAAAAAAAAGAAGCCCAACCTAAAACTTGAGTGTCGTGTTTTATTTGGCAGATATTCTTAGGACTTCAAGCCTGGGAGATAGCATCTCAGATAACACTGAGAAAACTGTCCCAAAGAGGCATGTCAGAAAGCCAGGATATATAGGAGTTTTTATTTTTTTATTTTTATTTTTTTTAAACAAAAGACCAGGTAGTCTAAACATCACAAGATGACAGTTAATAACAGAAACCAGATACCTTGAGTTGAGGAATTTAGTGCTTTTTCTGTGTATTGGAAGAAAGCAGGAGTCTGGGCTCACTGAAGTCATTCCTTGGATATGCACCCCAGCTACCTGGAACCAGTATCTTCTGTTTTCTTACATCCAGAGCTTTCTCTGGATGCACTGTCAGGGTGGTTTTAGTGTTTGACTGCTAGATGGACTTGGCAGTTCCTTTTGTCTACATCTTGAGTCCTCTCAGGGATCACCAGCTGGAGGCTGTAACGTGATGGCTTGATGTCTGTAGCATCCTTTACTTGCATGACAAGGTGCTACTGTAGTTCTCATCTCACTAGAAATGAACAGCACATTGTAATAGGAAAACTGTAGGTTCGTTGTGGTTTTGCTGGGGGTCTTGCCATATTCTTTGAGGTAGTGAAACTCAATGAGGTATAAAAAATATATTTTAAACTTATTACATTTTTATTTCATATTGGAGTGTAGTTGGTTGACAGTGTTGTGTTAGTTTTAGGGATAACAGCAAAGTGATTAACTTACACATATACATACACCCATTCTTTTTCATATTATTTTCCCATATAGTTTACTACAGAATACATAGTAGAGTTCCCTGTGCTATACAGTAGTGGGTCCTTGGTGATTATCTGTGCTATACATAGTAGTGTACATATGTTAACCTAACCCTTCTACATTATCCCTCTCCCCTACCCTTCCTCTTTGGTAACCATAAATTTGCTTTCCAAGTCTGTGAATCTGTTTTATAAATAAGTTTATTTGTAACATTTATTTTTACATTCTGCATTTAAGTGAGAACATGATATTTGTCTTTCCCTGTGTGACTTACTTCACATAATATGATAATCTCCAGGTTGCTGAAAACTGCATTATTTCATTCTTTTTCATGGCTCAATAATATCTTCTTTAGCCATTCCTCTATCAATGGACATTTAGGTTGCTGCATGTCTTGGCTATTCTAAATTGTGCTGCAATGAACACTGGGGCACATGCACCTTTTGAATTAATATTTTATCCAGGTATATATGCCTAGGAGTGGGATTGCAGGATCATATGGTAGTTCTAGTTCTTGTTTTTTAGGAAACTTCCATATTGCTTTCCACAGTGGTCATACCAATTTACATTCCCAACAGCAGTGTAAGAGGTTCTCTTTTCTCCACACCCTTTCTAGCATTTATTGTTTGTATCTTTTTGATGATGGTCAGTCTGACCAGTGTGATATGATACCTCATGGTAGTTTTGATTTGCCTTTCTCTAATAATTAGTGATATTGAGCATGTTTCCATGTGTATTTTGACCATCTGTATGTCTTCTTTGGAGAAATGTCCATTTCGATTTTCTGCCCCTTTTCTGATTGGATTGTTTGTTTTAGTGAGTTAGCTGCAAGAGCTGTTTGAATATTTTGAAGATTAACTCCTTGGTGCTTTTTCTGTTTGCAAATATTTTCTCCATTCTGTGGGTTATCTTTTCATTTTGTTTACTGCTTCCTTTACTGTGCAAAAGCTTTAAAATTTAACTATCACCTATTTGTTTATTTTTGTTTACATTTTCATGCCTCTGGGAGATTTTTCTAAAAAGATATTGCTATTATTTTTGTCAGAGTGTTCAGCCTATATTTTCTTCTAAGAGTTTTATAGTGTCCAGCCTTAAATTTAGATATTTAATACATTTTGAATTTACTTCTCTGTATGATGTTAAAGAATGTTCTAATTTCATTATTTTATATATAGCTCTTTAGTTTTCCCACTGCCAGTCATTGAAGAGATTTCAATGTCTTCTCTCCATTGTATATTATTACCTCCTTTATTGTAGATAAATTGACCATAGTTATGTGGGTTTATTTTGGGGCATTCTATCCTGTTTCACTGATCTATATTTCTATTTTTGGCCAGTACCATACTGTTTTAATTACTATAGCTTTGTAGTACAGTCTGAAGTCAGGTAGCCTGATTCTTCCAGCTTCATTTTCCTTTCTGCAAATGCTGAAATATTTCTGAGTATTTTCTATTTGGGAAGAAAACAATTCAGTCATGCAACTGAAACATGGTAATGTGTTCTGGTACCAATTCCTGTATGTGTTGGGGGGGGGTGACTCACAAAGATAGCAACAAATTCGGGGATACAAGCTGGGTATCAAATTTGACTCAATTCTGACATGGTATGTGGAGATAGCATCAGATTGCACAGGTGAGGTGTCCTACTTGACTTCAGTCCATCCCCTGTTCTTTCAGATACTGAATTGCAAGTCCAGGTAACTTCTGATCAACTGGTTATACACTGGTTATACACGACCTCCTTGTTGGGTCCAATTCATTTGCTAGAGTGGCAAACAGAACTCAGAGAAACATGTCACTTACCAGACTACTGGTTTGGTGTAAAACGATGTGATTCAGGAAGGAATCAAAAGAAAGAGATGGGCCAGAGTTTGGGCAAAGGATGCAAAGTGTCCTTATCCTCCTCAGCCAGTGCTGCTATCCCCAGTCATAATGTGCTCACCAAACTGAACCTGCTCCGAGCCCCATCTTCTTGGTTTTAATGGGACTTCATTACACAAGTACAATTGATTAAATCATTGCCCATGGTGGTGGTATTTTCCAATGAGTCAACATTTTGCATGAGGTGGTCAAAGTATTGGATTTTCAGCTTCGACATCAGTCCCTCCAATGAACACTCAGGACTGATTTCCCTTAGGATGGATTGGTTGGATCTCCTTGCAGTCCAAGAGACTCTCAGGAGTCTTCTACAACACCACAGTTAAAATTCAAGAATTCCTCGGCACTCACCTTTCTTTACAGTCCAACTCTCACATCCATACATGACTACTGGGAAAACCATAGCTTTGACTAAAAGGACTTTTGTTGGCTTTTTTAATATGCTGAGCTCCCTACTAGCTCTTTGTTTTACACATGGTCATGTATATACAAATACACACATGATAGTGCATATACATCTAACACACATGGTAATGTATACGTATGAGTAAGTGAAGTTGCTCAGTTGTGTCCAACTCTTTGTGACCCTGTGGACTGTAGCCTACCAGGCTCTCCATCCATGGGATATTTCAGGCAAGAATACTGGAGTAGGTTGCCATTTCCTACACAAATGGTAATGTGTATATGTATATACACATGATAGTCTACACATGTATCTACCTAGGGTAGTGTATATATGCATAAACATCAACTCCAATCTCCCTTAGCTTCTCCCCTCCCCGCCACCCCGTGTCCAGAAGACCATCCTCTACAGCTGCATATAAACCTATTTCTGCCCTGCAAGTATGTTCAATAATGGAATATTACTCAGCCAAAAGAAGTGGTGAAATTGGGTCATTTGTAGAGACACGAACGGACCTAGAGTGTGTCATACATAGTGAAGTAAGTCAGAAAGAGACAAATATCATACTAGTGCATATATGTGGAATCTAGAAAAATTGCTCTCCTTGCTCCTATATTTCCTTACATTTCTGAGCAGAAAAATGCTTTGGGCACTGTGTTCCCATCAGATGAATATCAGCCACATTTCAGCAAGTGATAAATCCTTTTAGATGAATGTAATCACCTGTTGAGCCTTTTTTTTTCCACATCATTTCACATTTTTAAATTGGATATTGTATTTCACTAGAGATGGAAGAATGAAATCTTCCACATTTTTTTTTTCCTGAGACCAAAAGTGCAGGTAACCAGAGTCCTATGCTCACAGCATCAGTTTCTGTTACTGAGCAGGGCTGTTTCTAATGGGGAGAATCAAGCTGTGCAAAACTTTCATTTTACTGAGAAGGATATAATTCCCCAGGGCATTCCCTCCACTGGTCCGTTGGTGATGTGTATACCCGAACTCTCAGAGAAATTCAATTGAATTCCCTGGATTCAGGGGATTATAATACACCTCAAAGTGAGTCACGTAAAACTGCCTGGAAATACATAACATCAAGGATCATCATGAAACATTTGCTGAGTCCCCGTGAGATACATACAGAATCCTGCTGAGTTTATGATGTCTCATCTTCTCCAAGGCAGAATATCCACTTATTTCACCTCCTGAAAGACAACATTATAGGTACTTTCATAACAGTCAGCACGAAATTCTTGGCATAGGAGGCCCAGTGACTTGGACCTGTGAAAATTGTTTATTTTCTTTCAAAATCAAGAAAAAATGTGTGATGTTAATCCAGCATAGATTAGATGCATCTTTACACAAAGTGTCATAAAAACATGAAAACCTTTACATTTAAATTGAGGTAAATATGTGACTTCCCCGGTGGCTCAAACAGTAAAAGTGTCTGCCTACAATGCAGGAGACCTGGGTTCAATCTCTGGGTAGGGAATATTCCCTGGAGAGGAAATGGAAAATCACTCCAGTATTCTTGCCTGGAAAATCCAATGGATGGAGGAGCCTGATTGGTTATAATCCAGGGAATTGCAAAGAGTCAGATACGACTGAGAGACTTCACTTTTTTTCTTTCTTTCTTAACATACAAACTTTTATAGAATTACACATTAATTCCCTCAAATAACATATGCACTAAATTCTCGAACTATGAACCTTCAAGTTGCAAATTTTCAAAGGTGCAAACGTGGGTTCTGTCCATATCAGGTGTGAGTGACATTACAGGTTGCCTTCTGTCCCCTGTAGCTCTACGATCTCCCACCTCCTTTGCCTCCTGTGGTTAGCAGTGTAGTCGTCTTGCCCTTTTGATAAATGCCAGCACCTGGATGTCAGCTGTATAGTACTCCTGTAGTTTTCAAGGTCCTCTCCTGTAAGATTTAGGATGCTTTCTTTACTTATTTTCTTTTTTCTTTTCTTTTTTTGTTTTGCTCTTCATATATTGCATTTGTGTGAGAGGTATTATAAATGTGTTACAGTGCCATACGGTACAGCTGACTGTGTCTGTCAAGTAGCTAGGCTGACTTTTTCACGCTGTGTACCAAGTCACTTTGGTCACAGCTAACTCTTTGTGACACTATGGACCGTAGCCTGACAGGCTTCACTGTCCACAGGACTTACAAACAATATGGACTTGCAAATGCACTCTCAGAAGGGAACTTGTTTTTATGTGGGACTTATTGTATATTAAAATATAAATAAGCACAAATTTTAAATATAATTTATGATTTGCATATTTATAATCATTATATGCTGTATCACTTATGAAAGTGAACTAAAAGTGAAGTCGTTCAGTCGTGTCCAACACTTTGCAACCCCCTGGAATGCAGCCTACACGGCTCCTCCATCCATGGGATTTTCCAGGCGAGAGTACTGGGCTGGGCTGCCATGCCCTCCTCCAGAGAATCTTCCCAACCCAGAGATCAAACCTGCATCATAGTCGGACCCTTTACTGACTGAGCCACCAGGGAAGTCTCACTTATATAAAAGCATAAATATTCTGTATTTATAATTATATACGCTATATACTGTATCTTTATTTATGTACACATAATATATGTGATATATGGTATATATAATGTGACATATATTATATATAATAACATGCATTATAAACATTATAATAATTATAATTAATATAATTGATTATTATGTAATATGCATATATAATTGTTGCATGATATACGATATATTAATAAATTATATCATACATTACATTCAGTTCAGTTCATTTCAGTTCAGTCACTCAGTCGTGTCTCTTTGCGACTCCATGAATTGCAGCACGCCAGGCCTCCCTGTCCATCACCAACTCCCGGAGTTCATGCAAACTCACATCCATCGCGTCAGTGATGCCATCCAGCCATCTCATCCTCTGTCGCCCCCTTTTCCTCCTGCCCCATCTCTCCCAGCATCAGAGTCTTTTCCAAAGAGTCAACTCTTCACACGAGATGGCCAAAGTACTGCAGTTTCAGCTTTAGCATCACTCCTTCCGAAGAACACCCAGGGCTGATCTCCTTTAATATGGGCTGGTTGGATCTCCTTGCAGTCCAAGGGACTCTCAAGAGTCTTCTCCAATACCACAATTTAAAAGCATCAATTATTCGGCACTCACCTTTCTTCACAGTCCAACTCTCACATCCATACATGACCACTGGAAAAACCATAGCCTTGACTAAAGAGACCTTTGTTGACAAAGTAATGTCTCTGCTTTTCAATATACTATCTAGGTTGATCATAACGTTCCTTCCAAGGAGTCAACATCTTTTAATTTCATGACTGCAATCACCATCTGCAGTGATTTTGGAGCCCCCAAAAATAAAGTCTGACACTGTTTCCACTGTTTCCCCATCTATTTCCTGTGAAGTGATGGGACTGGATGCCATGACTTTCGTTTTCGGAATGTTGAGCTTTAAACCAATTTTTTCACTCTCCTCTGTCACATTCATCAGGAGGGTTTTTAATTCCTCTTCACTCTCTGCATAATGTAGTATCATCTGCATATCTGAGGTTATTGATATTTCTCCCAGCAATCTTTTTTCCAGGTTGTGCTTCTTCCAGCCCAGTGTTTCTCATGACGTACACTGCATATAAGTTAAATAAGCAGGGTAACAGTATACAGCCTTGATGTACTCCTTTTCCTATTTGGTACCAGTCTGTTTTTCCATGTCCAGTTCTAACTGTTGCCTCCTAGGTTTCTGAAGAGGCAGGTCAGGTGGTCTGGTATTCCTATCTCTTTCAGAATTTTCCACAGTAATTATACTAATGTATTACTTAACTCATGGAATAATATAGTAGAATTATAATATATGTATAGTTTTACTATATTATTATACACATATTATACATACATATACATATTATTATAAAATATATAATATATTATATAATATGTAATTGCATGTATAATTATTAATATTTATATTTATATGTAATGTTATATTATACAATTAATTTTATAAGTAATCACCTAAAATTAAAAATTATATGAAAATGATTTAAAATTATTAATTAATAATCATGCCCAACTCTTTGCGAGCCCATGGACCATAGTCCACCAGGGTCCTCTGGGATTCTCTATGCAAGGATACTGGAGCGGGTCACCATTCCCTCCTCCAGAGGATCTTCCCCAACGAAGGATTGAACCCGGGTCTCTTATGTCTCGCTGAATTGGAAGGGTGGGTTTCTTACCATGAGTGCCACCCAGGAAGCCCAGAAGAATACAGTCAATGTGAAAAGCACTGTCAAACTGACTCAACATAGTCAGGAAAAAAATGCACCTTCTCATGGATGGTAATTTCTTCCAGAGGAAACTTACTGGCAGGAAACTGGGAGGCCTTGAATGTTCCAAGTCGGATTTCAAGCATCACGGCTCCGTACCTCCCTAACAGAAGCTATGGCTGTGTTCACAGCCTGGCTTTTGGCACTGCTGTTTAAGACTGTGTTCCATGCGGTTCCCTTAGTGTTTCTCTCACTGCAAAATACCCATCAAGTTAGCAGATCAGCCTGCCAGGATTGCCCGTCACAAGCCTGAGAAGACGAGGCATTCAGCAAGCTTTCCCCCCCCCATTGCAGGACAGGCTGTGAAGATGGCAAAAGAACAGGGTCCCTGTTTCACTCTTCCGTGGAGCACCTCTCCCTGTCTCACTTTATTTGTTTGTTTGTTTGAGTTCATTCAGATAAATTTATTAGAACTTCTCACTTTAGAGACCCCTTTTCTCCCCTTCATTCTCCTACACAGCTGTCAGGAAAACTAAAAGGCCTGCTGCATATCTCAAAGAGCAGACACACTCATGGCAGACACTAGTATGGATGCTCCAAAGAGTAATAAACCTACCACATTGGCATTTTCTCTCAAGCCCCATGGGCAGTACCCTAGAAATTAAGGGGTGGAGAGGGGACTGGTGATCTCAGCTCTAGAAACATAAAACCTCTACTTCCCTCCCTTTTAAGTGTGAGAATCCCCCCAGGGGGATTTGTTACAGGTGGCTCAGTGGTAAAGAATCTGCTGCCTGAAACAGGAGCTGCAGGAGATGCAAGTTCAATCCCCAAGTTGGGAAGATCGCTTCAGAGGAGGAAATGGCAACCCCACTCCAGTGTTCTTGCCTGGAGAATCCCAAGGACAGAGGATCCTGATGGGCCACACTTCATGGGGTTCAGAGTTCATGGGGTTGCAAAGAGTTGGACACAACAGAGCATACATGCGCGCACACACGCACATACACCCCCCCCACCCCCACCCCCCCGCACACACACACACCACCTGGATTCAGCAGGTCTGGGATAACACCCAGAAACCCACCAGCGTAACCAGCTCCCTGGGTGATCTTGTGACTGATGGTCTTCCCTCCTTGGGCCACCAAGACACACCATCCCAAACAAGCCTGCCAGCTTTTCCAGGTAACCTGGGATTGCCCTCTTTATTTAAATTAAGTGTGTTATTTTCTATTGAGTTATAGTCAGTTAACAATATTGTGATAATTTCAGTTGAACAGTGAAGGGACTCAGCCATACATGGACATGCATCCATTCTCCCCCAAACTCCCCTCCCATCCAGGCTGCCACATGACACTGAGCAGAGTCCCCTGTGCTATACAGTTGGTTCACCATGTTAAATACAGAAGTGTGTCCATATACATCCAAAATTCTCTAAGTACCCCTTCCCCCATCCTTCTCTCTAGGAACCATAAAGCTATTACAGAGTATTGAGCAGAGTTCCCTGTGCTGTCCAGCAGGTCACTTTTGTTTCTCCATGTAAAATGAAGCAGTGTGTCCATGTCCATCCCACGCTCCCTAACTATCCCTCCCTGCAAACTTCCTGCTAGGAACCATAAGATTATTACAGAGTATTTAGCAGAGTTCCCTGTGCTGAACAGCATGTCCTTGTTGGTTATCCACGTTAAATACAGCAGTGTGTCCATCTCCGTCCCAAACTCCCTAACTATCCCCTCCCCCAACCTTCCACCTGGGAACCACAAGGTTACTACAAAGGACTGAGCAGAGTTCCCTGTGCTGGACAGTAGGTCCTTGTTAGTTATCCATTTCTAAAATATAGCAGTGTGTACACGTCCAAGGGATTACCCTTTTCACGTGGAAAGAAGGTAATCCATTTCCAACTGTAAAAATGAAGAAAACTGATGTGTTAGGCAAAAAGAAGCAATAGCATGATGTTACAAAGGTCTGCGTCCCAGGTTTATTTTGTGCCCAGGTAGACAAAACCACCAAGGGTGGTACCATTCCAGAGAAGGAGAAGGAATTGAAGAAAATTTTTCCAAAAGCATTATTTCCTGAATGCAGTTTCTCCTGGGACCACACAAGCCCTATTAAAACAAAAAAAAAATCAAAACTTGGCAGCCACCTCTCTGTGCTCTGCCCAGCACATCCTGTGTAGTCTTGTCCAAATAATTAAAGAGACAGATGGCACTCTAGGGGCCGTATCCCATAATGAAGCATTTGTTAATGGCTCTCACGGGTTGCTTCAGGGACATGTTTTTCAGACTCGGTAAAGTGATGAGAGGCAGAGGTAATTTCTTCCTTTTTTTGTTCTCTGAAGTCCTAATGCAGGGTCAGGGGGATGGTCTCCCTGCTAGAGCCGGGAGTAGTTTCCTGTTTCACTGCTGCTTCTGTAAAAAATACTTCCTGGGCTTGGCAATAAAACCACATACTGTTTCAGAACGAAATTGCAAAATCGTGCTGATAGGTGAGCATCTAAAGGGATTCACAGAGGACAAAAAAGTACCTGATGGCAGGGAGTCCCAAGGAAATGGAAGGGAAAACTAGAAGGATGTCATTGGGAAAGACAGGTGTTACCTGGTGAGGAAAGTGCTTGCTTCAGTGATGGAGATCAGGGATGTTGCAGCAGCGAGGCAGTGGTCCTACTTAAGCTGGGTGGGTGGACAGAGTCCCTTCCCACCCCAACTCGAGCGACCTTTGGGAGTCAGGAGGGGCAGCAAATGAACCAACTAAGCAAGCAGAGCCAGAGTACAGGCTAGAGTTGCTGCTGCTGCTAAGTCTCTTCATCTATGTCTGACTCTGTGTGACCCCATAGAATGCAGCCCACCAGGCTCCCCCATCCCTGGGATTCTCCAGGCAAGAACATCCAGGCAAGAACACTGGAGTGGGTTGCCATTTCCTTCTCCAATGCATGAAAGTGAAAAATGAAAGAGAAGTTGCTCCGTCGAGTCCGACTCTTAGCGACCCCATGGACTGCCCTCCAGGCTCCTCCTTCCATGGGATTTTCCAGGCAAGAGTACTGGAGTGTGGCGTCATTGCCTTCTCCATGGACTAGCGCATCATGACTCAATTATTTTAACCCGTGTGCACCTCGCTTCTCCTCTCCATGGTGGAGGGATATCCTGAATGTTTCAGGAAATCTTTACACAAAGCCTGCCAGCAGTATTTATTTTTGTGTGTGGTGGGTAGGGGGCGTGCCTCCCAGGTGGCCCCAGCGGTAAAGAATCCATCTTCCAGTGCAGGAGATGAAGGAGGCATTGGTTCAATCTCTGGGTCAGGAAGATCCTCTGGAGTAGGAAACAGAAGTGAAGTGAAAGTCTCTCAGTCGTGTCCGAATCTTGGCGATCCCATGGACTCATCCATGAATTTCTCCAGGCCCGAGGCATTGCGGGCAGATTCTTTACCAGCTGAGCTATCAGAGAAGAGACATAAACCAGCTCCAGGATTCTTGCCTGGGAAATCCCATGGACAGAGGAGCCTGGAGGGTGACAGTCCATGGGGTCATAAAGTTAGCCCGGACTGACTAGATAAACAACAGTGACAACATATATATGTTTGGAAACAACAGCTCCAGTTTCTGGCACCTCCTTATCAAGAAGTGAGGTTCATATTCTCATGGGTCTGCCACAGACATGCCTCCCTCCAGTGACCCGGCTCCTCCAGATGTGGTCTGAAGGCAGCCTCATCGTCAGGGCAGACACTTTGGCCCTGTCCAGGTCTGCAGAGTCAAAGCCTGCATGATAGGAGTATGCTGGGGTTGGCCTGTTAAAATGCATCACAGTTGCAATGAGCTCTCAGTGTGATAGAACATCTATATGTAAACTTGGTGTTTACCTTTAGGAAATGCTTGCTGGTCATGTGTCCAGAACTCAGTGGGTTATTGTGTCTTATCAAGAATATTCCCCCAGCTTCCATCTTTTGATATTTTATTGTTTGCTTTCCATAGCATTGACCTTTTGAAAGGTCAGTCCAGTTTTCTTGTATTGGTGGCTCTTAAACAGGTAGAAGGCATGAGTGAGGGATGCAGATATGTCCCCAGCTTCCCCTTCCCGCTTATTTCCCACCCCAGGGGACACTTGTCAGTGTCTGGAGACATTTTTGGTTGTCACACCTGAGGGTGCTATTCACCTCTGTTTTGTATAGCTCAGTTGATAAAGAATCTGCCTGCAATTTGGGAGACCCTGGTTTGATTTCTGGGTTAGAAAGATCCCCTGGAGAAAGGATAGGCTAGCCACTCCAGTGTTCTTGGATTTCCCTGATAGCTCAGCTGGTAAAGAATCTGCCTGCAATGTGAGAGGCCTCAGTTTGATCCCTGGGTTGGGAAATTCCCCTGGAGAAGGGAATGGCTACTTACTCCAGGGCTGGGAGAATCTGGCCTGTATAGTCCATGAGGTCGCCAAGAGTCGGACATGACTGAGTGATTTTCATTTTATCAGTTTGGCAGAGGCCATGGTCTAGTCTGACAATGCACAGACCTGCCCCCTCCCTGCTCCAACATCAAAAATATGATCATTTGGCTTTTGCAGATATTTGCAATAAATGCCCCATATAATCTTTTTTATTCCATTTCTCTATGTTGTCTCTAGTCAAAAAGTAGATGTAGGCTCTACCACTATCAGGATGATCAGATTCATTCAATTGCTTGCTAACCTCTCTAAGCCAAGTGCTCTGTCTGCATTTCCCCTCCTAACATGGTACACCGCCTCCTGTACAAGGTCATGAATTTACATCCATAGTTCCTCAGGTCTACTGGATCTAATCTCTTGAATCTACTCATCAATTCCACTGTATAATCATGTTACCAATCAGATTATATCTGAATGGCCCAGTGGTTTTCCCTACTTTCTTCAACTTAAGTCTGTATTTTACAATAAGGAGCAGTAGTTATGTACAGATGTGAGAGCTGGACCATAAAGATGGTTGAGCACTGAGGAATTGATGCTTTTGAACTGTGATGTTGAAGAAGACTCTTGAGAGTCACTTGGATTGCAAGGAGAGCCAACCAGTCCATCCTAAAGGAAATCAACTCTGAGTGTTCACTGTAAGGAGTGATGCTGAAGCTAAAGCTCCAATACTTTGGCCAACTGATGAGAAATGACTCCTTGGAAAAGACCCTCATTCTAGGAAAGATTGAAGGCAGGAGAGGAAGGGGATAAAAGAGGATGAGATGGTTGGATGGAATGACTGACTCGATGGAAGTGAGTTTGAGTAAGCTTTGAGAGTTGGTGATGGACAGGGTGGCTTGGCATGCTGCAATCCATGGGGTCTCAAACAGTGGGACACAATTTATCCACTGAACAACAACAAACAACTTAGAACACAGAGGTGCAGTGCCCTTCCCACTGCATTCTGTTAGGGCCCATGAGGTGCTCAGGAGTGGACCGCTAGTAGGTGACTGGTGATGCTGACCTCTGTGGCTTGTTTTAGGCAGTGCTGGCTGGCCAGGCGGTCTCTGCTATAGTCACTCCTTGCTTTCTATTTCCAAACTCTGTTCCTTGGACTCAAGGCACTCTGTCCAGGGTGCCCATTAATTTTATAGGCTTCTTTGGGCTGCAAAGAGAGCCCTGAGTGTGCATCTGTAAATTACAATTCTGGCTCAGTATGCTTGCAGCTCATAGCCACCACTCTAATGATGAAATGGAGCATGTAGAAGAAAAGAGGCACTTGAAAACAGTAAAAGAAATCTTAAAAATGTATAAGCAGCTCATGCACCACAATATAAGGAAAAAAAAAATCAGAAACTCGACAGAAGACCTAAACAGACCTTACTCCAAAGAAGATGTACAGATGGCCAACAAACACATGTAAAGAAGCTCAACTTCACTCATTATTAGAGAAATGCAAATCAAAGCTACAGTGAGGTATCACCTGGCACCGGTAGGAAGGGCAGTCATCAAAAATTTATAAACATGAATGGTGGACAGGGGGTGGAGAAAAGGGAACCCTATGACAGTGTTGCTAGGAATGTAAATTGAACAACCATTATGAAAAACAATATGAAAAAGTGAAAGTGAAAGTATTTCAGTTGTGTTTGACTCTGAGACCCCCATGGACTATACAGTCTGGGAAATTCTGCAGGTGAGAATACTGGAGTGGGTAGCCTTTCCCTTCTCCAGGTGGTCTTCCCAACCCAGGGATGGATTATAGGTCTCCCAAATTGCAGGCAGATTCTTTACCACCGAGCCAACAGAGAAGCCCGAGAAGGCTGGAATGGGTAGCCTATCCCTTCTTCAGGGGATCTTCCTGATGCAGGAAATGAACTGGTGTCTCCTGCATTGCAGACATATTCTCTACCAAGTGAGCTCTCAGGGAAGCCCATTTCCTTAAAGAAAAAAAAAAAGCCACTGTACGACCCAGCAATCCCAGTCCTGGGCACATACCTTGAGAAAATCATAAAAGAGCACATGTACCTCACTGCTCATTGCAGCACTATATGCAATAGTCAGGACACAGAAGCAGCCTAAATGTCCATTAACAGAAGGATGAGAAAAGAAGATGTGGCCCATATATACAATGGACAACAGTCACGTGTATATATGATACATATATACAATATGTACCTACAGTACGTGGTCCACTTACAAAATGTGGGCTGAGAGTGTGTGGTCCGTATATACAATATACAAGTCACAAAAGAGACTAAATTGGGTCATTTGTAATGATCTGGATGAACCTAGGATCTGTCATACAAAGCGAAGTAAGTCAGAAAGAGGAAAACAAATACAATATATGAATGCATATTTATGGAATCTTGAAATATGATACATATGAACCTACAAAGGGCAAGAACAGAGACACAGACAGATGTAGAGAACAGCTGTGTAGACCCGGGGGAAGGAGAGGGTGGGATGGATTGAGAGAGTGCTGACTTGTACAAAACATCCTGTGTAAAATAGCCAGCTAGTGGGAAAGCCGCTGTATAGCACAGGGGGCTCTGGTTGGTGTTCTATGATGACCTAAAGGGGTAGGATGTGTGCTTGGGGTTGGGGGGAGGTTTACCAAGGAGGAGATACGTGTATACTTAAGGCCGATGCACACTGTTGTACAGCAGACGCTAATACATCACTGCAAACCAGTTATACTTTAATTTAAAAGAAAAGAGTGTTTTCCTTAGTAGTCACAGATGTTGAGATTTGCTTTGAGCTGGAATTAAATCCTTACATATGTTCAGTGACATATGACTCAGTAGGGGAAAATGTGGATCAGTTTTATGTCTTTGTATAGAATGAAGGCAGCTCTCTATAATGGGCTGTCCAATCCATACTACAAGGCATTGTTCCAATTTTATATGTAAGAAAACTGAGGCTTGTATAAGTTGTGTAGTTTGTGTCAAATAGATACTTAGCAATAGAAGTAGGCTTTACATCCACGGTATCTTGCACTCTTTATGGAAGAAGGAAGAGCAAATAGCATAGGATGCCTTGAAATAACATTTCATTCCCCTCAAACCCATTTGCAATCGAGCTAATAATGGGCATTCCAGGAAACCAACTTCCATGTGACTTTTGCATTCCTGACCTTTCTGCATTTCCACATGCTGGGTCCCCTGTGTTTGGAATGTATTTTCATTTCTTTGCAAAAACAGATTCTTGCTCACTACACTGTTTACTTGTAACATAAATAATACTGTACACCATCTGTATTTCAGTAATTTTTTTAAAGCAACATAGGTTCTTTGTCTCCTGCAAATTGGTGCTTAAGACTCCTCCTTCATCTAACTTTAGATAAGCCCCACCTTTAGACAAGGAAGTGTTGGGCTTTGGGACTAGGTGATCCCAAACCTATTCTAATCCGTCCCACAGATGCCAAAGCTTGGTTGGGTCTATGGGGCTGGGTGCTCATCTTATAAACAGGCACGTGCCTACATCTGCAGATTGTGTATGAATGAGTTCATGCAACACGCAGTTACACTTAAGGGCTTATTTTGTGCAATGCAGCCTGGTAAGCTATGTGGAAATTTGGAGTGGAATGAGGCCCAGGCTTCACCCTCAAGGAGCAAAACAGGCAAATAAACATCAGATTCCAGATACTGAAACAGAGGCAAGAGAACGCAAAGGCAGTGAGCTTGGGGCTGACTTCTTGGAAAAAAAAAAAAAAAAAAAGTGGAGTCTGAAGTCATCTAAGAAAGCTGAGAGCACTTTGCCCATTTGAAGAGGGCTGGAGGTCCAGGTGGTGCTTGCAGTAAGGAACCCACCTACCCATGCAGGAGATAAAACAGACACTGGTTTGAGCCCTGGGTAGGGAAGATCCATTGGAGGAGGAAATGAGAACCCACTCCAGTGTTCTTGCCTGGAACAGCCAGGGACAGAGTAGCCTGCTGGGCTACGGTCCATAGGGTTGCAAAGAGTCGGAAACAACTGAAGTGACTCAGCAAGCAAGCACACACACAAAGGCAGTGCCTAGAAGCAACACAGTTCCAGGCAGAGGTGAAAGGGATGGTCCAAGAGTTGGAGAACAAATGATGATCAGAGGTCTTGGAGACAAAGGATTTGTGTATGTTTAGAGAGGCTTCCAGAACACATATGGTGGACATGTAGTTGGGGCAGGTGAAAGAAAGTTGAGGAATCTACATGGACAAATGCAATTTTATTCTGTAGGAAGTAGAGGATCCATTGATTACTACTGAGAAATATGGCTTCCATCTCAGAAGATCTCATTGGGACTTCCCTGGTGGTCCATGGGTTAAGACTTTGTCTTCCAGCACTGGGTGTGCAGGTTCAATCTCCGATCTGGGAGCTATAAGGATTCCTATGTCTTGCAGCCAAAGAGCCAAAATATAAAACACACAGTGTTGTAGCAAACTCGACAAATAATTTTAAAGTGATCCACATTGAGAAAAACACGTTAAAAAATAAGATTCAATTAGAAGATCTCCTTGGCAAGTGTTACGACAGATGCAGTGGATGAAGAAGAGGTCTGTGGCATATTCTTATATAATTTATTTGCACTTTTCCTCCATTTGTGATCAAGTTGCTGAAAGGTGGCCTTGCAATCCCTGTGTCTTTGCTGGTGTCAGCTACCCCCCTGCCATCCACAGGGCATTCATTTTACCCACTGCCTGCAGAGAAAGGAAGTTCTGTGCCTCTTCTAAGTCTGAGAGTTGTCCTACACTAGAACCACAAAGCTTCCCCTCACCATGCGGGCAACTTAAAAGCATCCCAGGACAGGGGTGAACGGCTCCAAGTGTTACAGACCAGGTTTGCCTGGTAACTTCTCAGATTCTTTGCTGAGAAACATTACATCATGGGCGTCCTGGAGCCTCAGGCAGTAAAGAATCCATCTGCCCTATGGGAGATCTGGGTTTGATCCCTGATTGGGGGGCGGGGGGAGGGGAGATCTCCTGGAGGAGGGGATGGCCACCCATTCCAGTATTCTGGGACAATCCCATGGACAGAGGAGCTTGGCGGGCTACAGTCCATGGGGTTGCAGAGAGTCAGATACAACTGAGCAGTTAAGCACATTACATCATGTTGACAACCTCGCCCCCTTCCCAAAGTGTTTATCTTCCAGCAAGGTGTCTGGAGGAGGATGCCTTCATGTACACCCAGCCTCTCTATATTCAAGAATCACCTGCTTTTGAAGCTCCCAGTGATTATATCTGTGAAAAGGCTTCATCTCATCCTGACCTTGCAGCATGTACTTGTCTGAGAGTGAGCAAGAAGCCACCACCTTCTACAGACCTGGCTCATGGCATCTCTGAGTGACAGCAACCCATGATATTAAAGAGGTAGAAAGTTCATTCACTCAGAAATGGAGCGAGTGCATTTTTGTTTGTGTGTAGGGATTGCCACAGCAACGAGAGTCAGCATCCTCCCCCTCACTTCCCAGCCACGCCTAAAATCTGCTCCAGCACGCTGTACTGGAAAAAGATAGAGCTGAGAAAAGGTATATTTCACTTTTCCAAGAAGGTTATGATCTTTGATCCGTGTGAGCACAGACCCAAAATAAGATGCAAACAGCATTCATTTCTTTTAAGTAATATTACTGCAGAGAGGAATGAAAAGGTTCAGAATGGAGTTATCATCCAGCTAAACCCCAAATAACCTGCCTCTGCCCACCACCCACCACCACCCTCTCGTCCCCACCACTTTGATTGTGTGGGAAGAAATGAAAGTGAGTCCTAGCTGACCCTGGGAATGCATGTCTTGGAGGCCCTGCTACCCCCAACAGAGCTGGTTGAGTTCCATGCTTGTATCTCACTGCCTTCTCCCCTGGCAGGGAAACATAAGGGGTGAAGACCATTCGTTTGTTGCTGATCTCATTGTACCAGAGTCTGTGCTTCATCTCATTGAGGCCAGCTTGTACACAGAGAAGGTCAAACAGGTCATGTAGCAGGCTTGGCCAAGCACAAGGCCACATACCCAAGGCACAGTCGCCAAGTCACCCTGTTACACTGGACACAGTGATGGATGGGATGTGTCAGAATTCTTGGGTGGAGAAGCCACGGAGGAACCTGAAGATCCATTTCTCTACATTCCAAGAGAGATGTGCTAAACACGGCTGCAGTGAATGCAGTTGAACTTGCATCTTAACCAAGAAAACAGAAAATGCCCCTCGAGTCAGTGATGGCATTCAACCATCTCTTCCTCTGTCGTTGCCTTCTTCTCCTATTTTCAGTCTTTTCCAGCATCAGGGTCCCTCTGAGTCAGCTCTTTGCATCAGATGGCCAAATACTGGAGCTTCAGCTTCAGTATCAGTCCTTCCAATAAATATCCAGGACTGGTTACCTTTAGGATTGACTGGTTGGATCCCTTTGCAGTCAAAGGGACTCTCAAGAGTCTTCTCCAGCACCACATTTTTTTTGTTTTAATTTTTTTATTATTATTATTATTTTATTTTGGACAAATATATGTATATAATATAGGGTTTCCCAGCTGGCGCTAGTGGTAAAGAACAAACCTACCAATGCAGAGGACATAAAAGACATGGGTTCTATCCCTGGGTCAGGACGATCCCCTGAAGAAGGGTGTGGTGGCCCACTCCAGTATTCTTGCCTGGAAAATCCCATGGACAGGGAAGCCTGACAGGCTACAGTCCATGGGGTCACAAAGAGCAGCACTCACTGTATCCTCAGCTTTTTCCCATGTCAGTATATTTTCTTCAAAACTATGGTGATTAATGGCACTGTACATTTCCAATTAATTTGCCAATAAAGATCCGTCTCGTCAAGACTATGGTTTTTCCAGTGGTCATGTATGGATGTGAGAGTTGGACTGTGAAGAAGGCTGAGCACAGAAGCATTGAAGCTTTTGAACTGTGATATTGGAGAAGACTCTTGAGACTCCCTTGGACTGAAAGGAGATCCAAGCAGTCCATCCTAAAGAAAATCAGTCCTGGGTGTTCATTGGAAGGACTGATGCTGAAGCTGAAGCTCCTATACTTTGGCCACCCCCTGCAAAGAGTTGACTCATTGGAAAAGACTCTGATGCTAGGAGGGATTGGGGGCAGGAGGAGAAGGGGACGACAGAGGATGAAATGCATGGATGGCATCACTGACTCGATGGATGTGAGTTTGAGTGAACTCCTAGAGTTGATGATAGACAGGGAGGCCTGGAGTACTGTGATTCACCGGGTTGCAAAGAGTCAGACACGACTGAGCGACTGAACTGAACTGAATCTTTCCAATTCAAGGATGTACTACTTTGTTTAGTGCTCCACTGGCTGCCATTTAGGTGACTTCTAAATTTAGTCAAAGCATCTTAAGAATATTAAAATAACACTTAATTTGCTCAGTGACTATTTAAGCCAAACTTGGGGGTAGTGGTTGTTTTCTTAACTTCTAACTTGATTGCAGCTTTCAGAAATCATGGATTGACAGCCTGACATGTGATTGACACAGGCATCAGGGCTTGCTGACAAGCGTTCTAACTCTAGCGGCTTGAGACTGGAGAGATGGATTGACTAGTGTAGGCCCAGGCCCCACAAGATGGCTGCTCTTTTGTACTCTGTACACCCACTCCTGGACCAAGGTCTGCTTCACTTATGTCTACTCATGTGACTGAGTTTCCTTCATACTTGCCCCTGCTCCAAATTCTGTATTGGAATATAATGGCCCAGTATCCTTGCCTGGGAAGTCCCACAGACAGAGGAGACTGACTACAGTCCACAATGTCGTAAAGAGTTGGACACAACTAAGTGACTAAACCACCACCACCACCGTGAATTTTGAGGGACACAGACAGTCTGTAGTAGGAGGTGTCACCTCATGTCTCCATGCCCCAGTTTTCTTATGTGTACAATGAGAGAGAGAGACTTGCAATAAATGATAGTGGAACCTTCTCAGCTGTCTGTAGCACTCTTGTATTCTGGAAAGCATGAAGGGGTCCTGAGAATCCTTCAGAAGATCATGCCATCATGGGCTTTCTCTAGCTCAGTAGTTCTCAAGAGTGTGTTATCTGCCCAGCAGCATAAACAGCACCTGGGGACTTGTTAGAAGGCAGGTTTTCAGGACCCATCCTGGACCTACTGACTTAGAGCATCCCTCTGAAGGCTGTACTGTGATGAACCCTCCCAATGCTTCTGTTCTTGTTATTTAGTTGCCAAGTTGTGGACGACTCTTTGTGACCCCAAGGACTGCACAATGCCAGGCCCCCCTGTCCATCACCATCTCCCAGAGTTTACTCAAACTCATGTCCATCAAGTCAGTGATGCCATCCAACCATCTCATCCTCTGTCGTTCCCTTCTCCTCTCACCTTCAATCTTTCCCAGCATCAAGGTCTTTTCCAATAAGTCAGCTTTTTGCATGAGGTGGCCAAAGTATAGGAGCTTCAGCTTCACCATCAGTCCTTCCAATGAATACTCAGGATTGATTTCCTTTAGGATGGACTGGTTGGATCTCCTTGAATTTCAAGGGACCACTAAGAGTCTTTCTTCTCCAACACCACAGTTCAAAAGCAGTAATCCTTCAGTGCTCAGTCTTCTTTATGGTCCAAGTCTCACATGCTTACCTAACTACTGAAAAGATGTAATACCTTTGACTCTATGGATCTTCGTCAGCAAAATTATGTGTCTGCTTTTTAATACACTGTCATTGGATTCAGGGTTGACCCCCAAATCCAGGATGATATTGAGATGCTTAATAATACCTGTAAAGCTATTTGTTTTTCCAAATAAACTCATACTCACAAAATCTGGGTGAACATATCTTTTGTCATCCACTATGTGTGTGAGGGAGAGATATAGGGTGAAGGAGAAAGACATAGGATGGAGCAGAAGGCAGGGAGAGCCTGCAGAGAGTGATGCAGAGCTGTCCTTTGGGTAAAGAGAGAAAGGAGGGTTGTGGGGGATGGGCTTCATCCTATGCTGCAGATCTAAAGTCTCCAAAAGTTTTAGCCAGACTTTTGGGGTACTTCTCAAATTCCTGTGCCCATGCTAATGCACAGTGTGAGGGTAGGAGGAGGTGTGGTCTTTGTGGAGGTGATTAGTTTATGAGGGTGGAACCCTCATCAATCAGATTAATGTCCTCCTTCTTTTCTGCTGATCTAGACACAGAGAGAACCAGGAGGGCCCTCATCAGAAACCAGCTGTCCAAATACCTTGATTTTGGACTTCTCAGACTGAGAACCATGAGAGATAAACATTTCTGATGGCACCATGGTAAAGAATTCACCTGTTACACCAGAGAGACATGGGTTCATTTCCTGGGTCAGGAAGATCCCCTGGAGAAGGAAATGGCAACCCACTCCACAGTTCTTGCCTGGAGAATCACATGGACAGAAGAGCCTGGAGGGAGTATGGTCCACATGGTTGTAAAGAGATAGACATATCAGAGAGACTGAGCAAGACTGCAAGCACGTGGTCTATGGTATTTTGTAGAATATTTATAATATCTGGATGGTAACGTGTGAATTGTGTTCCCTGCAGCAGGTCTGCTGGAAAGGGGAGGAGCAGACCTTACGCATTGCTGCAGCAGAACCCCAGGATGATTATTTTTTTCAGTGAAAATCTACATGTTAGAACCACTGTTTAAGATCTGTGTTTCAGGGCTTAGAACTAAGATTCATTAATTTTAAGAAGCCTGAAGGAATATATTCAGCTCTTGAAGTTCCTTAGATGTACCTGGGTCTGGTTTAACCCTTGGGAAGTCCGCCGTAGACATGACCACTTCTTTTCATTAGTGTTTGCCCAAATTATTTGAGCAAGGATCCCTTTATCCTGTGGGTTAATATCATGCTTAAAGCATGCATTTTGGGAATCCTGGCTGTGGATCTAAGGATGAACAGATTGAAACAGGCTAATGAGCCTTTCAGGCCAGCAGCCCCAGGAGGAAGGTGGCTGCCTCTGCAGCATTTTGCAGACCCGCAGAGGGCCTCACTGATGCAGACATGCCTGCAGGAAGACATGCCTGTCTGTTACATTTTCTTTGCCTGGGTCCAAGCCTTTCATCTTTGCTGATATGTGAGGGCTTTCACATGGAGTGGAAATTTTGTTCTAATTTCACGAACATTCTCTGAGCAGCTTCCTCCTTGCCAAAACCTCTTCTGAGCACTTAACAAATCCTTTGCTTTAATACAGAAGATGCAGTTGCGATACTTTCCTGAAAATACTTAACTGGCTGTTTAGAGCTCCCTGTGAATGCATTTTTCAATTCCTTTCCTGTGGAGAGATGAGGTTTCAGTTGGGAAAGAAGGAAGCCTGATGGATGAGGAGTCCTGAGGGTCCTGGGAGATGGGTCCCAGGAAAGAGGGGAAGAACCAGAAAAGGGGACAGAAAGATACACTCTGCTTACTTCTCCGATGTGCCCAAGGGCAGATCCAACACATAAATGTCCATGCAAAAAGATCTACTGTGTTCACAAATTGGCACAGGATAGATGCCTTGTGATTTTAGATTACACAGGGTCTTCCACCTCCCCCCAAACACACTGAGTGTGTGCATGCTCAGTCATGTCTGACTTTTTGCAACCCCATGGACTGTAGCAGGCCAGTCCATGGGATTCTGCAGGCAAGAATGCTGGAGTGGGTTGCCATGTCCTCCTCCAGGCCAAATACACTGAAGTATGACATAACGGAGCTGTGGAGGGTTTAGGTGGTGGGGTGTGTGAATTGCCCTATACTGAGGTTATTTTTTACCTTTTATTGTCAGTACTTTCTGTGGGATTCCTGAAGTATTTGTAAATAATTTGAATTTTTGCTCAAAAATCATATTTTAGGATGTGTTACAGAAAAGAGGGCCTTAGACACAACACACAAATATATACCATACACAGACACACACACACACCATTAATGCAACTTGTGGTGTAGTACATATATATTTACATATGTATGTATGTATGTGTGTGTGTGTGTATATATATATATATATATATATATATATATATATATATATATATATACAGTGTATATTCATAATATTAATTGCACTAATGATACATACTTGGAGAAGGAAATGGCGACTCACTCCAGTATTATTGCCTAGATAATCATCTGGATGGAGGAGCCTGGTGGGCTGCTGTCCATTGGGTGGCACAGAGTCGGACACGACTGAAGCAACTTAGCATGCATGCATGCAATGATACCTATTATGCTTTTTTTCAATTGCTCGGTTGGACAGGGACATGACTGAAAGACTGAACAACAACATAATATGTATCAAATAAAGGATTCCTGGGGACACACACACACACATGCATACATACCGTTAGTGCAACTTGTTATGTAGTACATGTGTATAATGTATCTTCATAATATGAATTGCAGTAATGATAAATCGAATGTTGTTGCTCAGCCACTCAGGACTGAGCAACTGGACAAAAAATATAATATGTATCATACAAAGGATTCTTGGGAACATACACACACATGTACACCATTAGTGCAACTTGTGATTTGTGTTATTCGCTCAGTAGTGTCCGACTCTTTGGTACCCCATGGACTGTAGCCCTCCAGGCTCCTCTGTCCATGGGATTCTCCAGCAAAGAACACTGGAGTGGGTTGCCATTTCCTTCTCTAAGGGATCTACCTGACCCAGGGATGGCACCTGGGTCTCCTGCATTATAGGCAGATTCATTACTGTCTAAGCCACTGGGGTAGTGAACGTATATAATGTATATTCATAATATGTGTCATATGGAGGATTCCTGGGGACACACACACAGAGTACCACATGTTACCATGAGTGTGCCCCAGGCTATAAGAGGAAGTGCAGACAGAGAGCTCTGAGATGTCCTTTCTTGAAGCTCCTGCACTTTACAGAGAGGAGGTTAGTTGTGCAGTGCAGCCCAGTCGCAGCTTGGGGGGTACCCCACAGTCCTGCAACCTATACTTCTGGGGGGAAGTGGGGGAAGATGAATCTCATTATTGGGAGCAAATGGCTGAGACTATGCACGGTTAAAAGCATAGCAGCTTCCATGGCCCTTCTGCAAAGGCTCCTGCTAAGTACTCCAATACTCTGGCTACCTGATGTGAAGAACTGGCTCACTGGAAAAAGACCTTGACGCTGGGAAAGATTGAAGGCGGGAGGAGAAGAGGACCACAGAGGATGAGATGGTTAGATGGCATCACTGACTCGATGAACATGGGTTTAAGCAAGCTCTGGGAGTTGGTGAAGGACTGGGAGGCCTGGTGTACTGTAGTCCATGGGGTTGTAGAGAGTCGGATATGACTGAACTACTGAACTGAAGTCACTAAAAGCATGGAGGAAATGGGATTCTGAAGCCCTGTGAATTTATTTCTCTTCTCTGCAACTTCCAAGAAGATTCTCAGTCTCCTGAAGTTCATAGGCTTCTGTTATTAAATTTGGGGGGTTTTATGTAGTTCAGTGTCCTTTCAGACTCATGCTGGCTTGTCACTCACAAGATGGACATTGGTTTGTATCTGTCAGGCACACACATCCATCCCTGCTGGTTTCCATGGAAGTCACAATTTCTAGCTTGATCCAGAATAGCTTACTTGAGAGAATCAGAGCCTATGACTCAGCAGCTTGTGGCAAGTATTCCTTTCTGCCATGCTGAAGGAAAATCTCAGTTTTGTTGATAATAGATATAAACTGGAATTCAGGGCGGTCCTAAGGTGGTGGAGGAATAGGATGGGGAGACCACTTTCTCCCCCACAAATTCATCAAAAGAACATTTAAATCCTAAGTAAATCCCACAAAACAACTTCTGAATGCTGGCAGAGGACATCAGGCACCCAGAAAAGCAGCCCATTGTCTTCAAAATGAGGTAAGAAAAAATATAATAGACAAAAAAAGAGACAAAAGGGGTAGTGATGGAGCTCCATCCCAGGAAGGGAATCTTAAAAAGAGAGAAGTTTCCAAAACCAGGAAACACTCTCACTGCCGAGTCTATGGAGAGCCTTGGAAGCACAGAGGACAACATAAAAGGGAGGAATAATAAATAAATAATTAAAATCCATAGATTATGAGCCCAACAGCAACTCCTCCAGTGGAGAAGCAGCGCAGACACCTGCCCCCACCACTAGCAAGCGGGGGCTGGACAGGGAGGCACAAACTGCATTGCTTAGAGTAAGGATCTGGCCTGAATGCCCCTAGCACAGTCTGAGCGAAATAACTTGGGCTAGCAAACCAGGCTGTGGAATAACACATGAAAAGCCATCTCTAACCTAAAACACCACCAGGCCTGTGCACAGAACAAAGGACTGAACAGAGATAGCTGGCTGCAGACCATCCCCCTCTAGTGGCAGGCAGCCAGAGTTGGAAGGGGGCAATTGCAGCCCCAGAGAGACATTATCTACAAATCTGTAAGCAGGCTTGTTTGCTAACTAAGACTTCTTAGGGTTCTGGACGATCAACATCTGCCTGAGAAGGTGCACTGGCTATACACCCAGAAAAATGAGCAGCAGGGATGGAGGAGGTGATAAGTTGCAGTAACCGTGCTCACCAAACACCTTATCACCTGAGCTTCTCAGACCTGGGAAGGGCAGAAAACACAGGCCCAATTGAGTCTGCGCCTCTGAGGACTGCCTGAGTGCCTGAACCTGAGCGGCTTAGACCTGGGAGGTGCATGCAGCCCAGGGCTGGCCTCGGATGGTTCCTGGTGGAGAAACCTAGAGCCTGAGCAATGTGGGCAGGGAGGGTACATGTGCCATGAGCAGGGTCAGGCCCAGTGTGGCTGAGGCACTGCGAGGACAGGATAGTGTTATTTGTTTGCAGCATCCCTCCCTCCCCACAGCGTGACAGAACAAGTGAGCCTTAAAAAAGTGTCCAACACCGCCCCCTTTATGTCAGGGTGGAAATCAGACACTGAAGAGACCAGCAAACAGAAGAAGCTAAAACAGAGGGAACCACTTTGGAAGTGACCAGTGCAAAAGATTAAAACCCTGTCATTAGTACCGGCTACATAGGAAGGGGCCTATAGATACTGAGAAATATAAGCCAGACCAAGGAACTATTTGAAAATGAACTGACCCCACTATACCCACAACAACATCAGAGAAAGTCCTAGATATATTTTTACTATTTTTGCAATCATTCATTTTTTATTCTTTTTATTTTTTTTTTAATTTTTAAGTCCTCTATTACTCCTTTAATTTTCACTTTTATAACTTATTACTTGGCAAAAAAAAGACTTTTTTTAAAAAATAAACTTCATTTTAAAAAAATATTTTTTGTGACTTTTTTTTTCATCTTTTCTTTGGTGTTGTACTTTTGAAATTCCAAACTCTATCCTAGATTTTTAATCTTTGCTTTTTGGCATTTGTTATCAATTTTGAACCTTTAAGAACCCAATCTTCAGTACCCATTTTTAGTTGGGAGTAAGATTACTGGCTTGACTGCTCTCTTCCCCTTTGGACTCTCCTTTTTCTCCACCAGGTCACCTGTTTCTTCTCTCTATCCCCTCTCTTCTCTACCCAACTCTGTGAATTTATGTGTTCCAGATGTTGGAGAACACTTAGGGAACTGATTACTGGCTGGCTCTGTCTCTCTCCTTTTGATTCCCTCCTTTCATCCTCCTGGCCAACTCTGTCTCCTTCCTTCCTCTTCTCTTCTCTAAATAACTCCATGAACATCTCTGACCGGTCCAGTTGTGGAGTGCACATAAGGAACTGATTGCTGGCTAGCATGCTCTCTCCTCTACTGATTCCACCGCATCTCTTTCGGGTCACCTATAACTCCCTCCTCCCTCTTCTCTTCTCCGTGTAACTCTGTGAACTTCTCTGGGTGTCCCTCATCGTGGAGAAACTTTTCATCTTTTACCTAGATGTTTTATCAATGATGTTGTGTAGAAGGAGAAGTATTGAGATTACTGTAAAAATAAGACTGAAAGCCAGAAGCAGGAGTCTTAAGTCCAAATTCTGAGAACACCAGAGAACTCCTGACTCCAGGGAACATTAATTGACTGGAGCTCATCAAATGCCTTCAAGGCTACACTGAAAACAATCACCACCCAAGGGACAACAAGTTCCAGAATAAGACATATTATGCAAATTATCCAGCAACACAGGAACACAGCCCTGAGCTCCAATATACAGGCTGCCTAAAGTTACTCCAGAACCATTGACATCTCCTAACTCATTATTGGACACTTCATTGCACTCCAGAGAGAAGAAATCCAGCTCCACCCACAAGAACACTGACAGAAGCTTCCTTAACCAAGAAACTCTGACAAGCCACCCGTGCAACCCCACCTACAGTGGGGAAAGTCCACAATTAAAGAGAACTCCACAAACTGCCAGAATTCAGAAAGGACACCCCAAATTCAGCAATATAAACAAGATGAAGAAACAGAGGAATATCCAGCAGGTAAAGGAATGGGATAAATGCCAACCAAACTAAACAAAAGAGGCAGAGTTAGGGAATCTACCTAATAAAGAATTCCAAGTAATGATAGTGAAAATGATCCAAAACCTTGAAATATACATGGAATCACAGATAAATAGCCTGGAGACAAAGATTGAGAACATGAAAGAAAGATTTAACGAGGACCTAGAAGAAATAAAAATGAGTCAGAATATAATGAATAATGCAATCAGTTCAGTTCAGTTGCTCAGTTGTGTATGACTCTTTGTGACCTCATGAATCGCACCACGCCATGCCTCCCTGTCCATCACCAACTTCCGGAGTTCACTCAGACTCAAGTCCATTGAGTCAGTGATGCCATCCAGCCACCTCAGACTCTGTTGTCCCCTTCTCCTCCTACCCCCAATCCTTCCCAGCATCAGAGTCTTTTCAAATGAGTCAGCTCTTTGAATGAGGTGATGCAATAAATGAGATCAAAAACACTCTGGAGGCAACAAATAGTAAAATAACAGAGGCAGAAGATAGGGGTAGTGAAATAGAAGATATAATGGTAGCAATAAATGAATCCGAGAGGAAAGAAAAATTATAAAAGATGAAAAAAATGGACAAAGGAGGTAAGGAGGGAGCCAGTCCCATCCCAGAAAAAGAGTCTTAAAATGAGAGATTTCCAAACACCAGGAAACATTCTCACAGCTGTTTCAAGATGGAAATCAGACACTGAAGAGATGAACAAACAGAGGAAGTTAAATAGAGGGAACCACCTTGTAAGTGACCCCACACAGCCCACAACACCAAAGAAAGGGCCAGATATGCCTTTACTAGTTATATAATCATTCTTTTTTTATTCTTTTTTTTTTTTTAGTTGATGTGGTTGTGTGATTGTTTTTTCTTTTCTTTCTTTAACTTTCTTAAATTTTTAAGTCCTCTATTTCTCTAATTATTATTTTTATAACCTATTATTCCTTTAAAAAAAAGGACCCTATTTTTAAAGCAAATGCTGTATATAGTCTTTTTGTGGTTGATGTTGCTGTTTTTTAATGTCTTGTGGCTTTGTTTTCTTCTTCTTCTTCTTCCTCTTCTTCTTCTTCTTCTTCTTCTTCTTCTTCTTCTTCTTCTTCTTCTTCTTCTTCTTCTTCTTCTTCTTCTTTTTCTTCTTCCTCTTCTTCTTCTCCTTCCTCTTCTTCTTCTTCTTTTCTTTAATATTATATTTTTGAAAATCCAATCTCTACTCTAGATTTTTAATCTTTGCTTTTTGATATTTGTTGTCAATTTTGTACTTTTAAAAACCCAATCTTCAGTATCCAGTTTTACCTGAGAGCGAGATTACTGGCTTGACCACTCTCTCCTCCTTTGGACTCTCCTTTTTCTCCACAAGGTGGCCTCTGTCTCCTCCCTTCCCTTTCTCTTCTCTACCCAACTCTGTGAATCTCTGTGTGTTCCAGACGGTGGAGAAAACTCAGGGAACTGGTTACTGGCCAGATCTATCTCTCTCCTTTTCTTTTCCTGCTTTTATCCTCCTGGCCACCTCTGTCTATTTCCTCCCTCTCCTCTTCCCTGTACAAATCTGTGAAAACCTCTGAGCGGTCCAGAATGTGTAGCGCACATAAGGACATGATTACTGGCTAACTTGTTCTCTCCTCTTTTGATCTCACTGCATCTCATTCCAGTCACCTCTAACTATTCCCTCCCTCTTCTCTTCTCCATGTAACTCAGTGAACCTCTATGGGTGACTCTCAATGTGGAGAAACCTTTCATCTTTAACCTAGGTGTTTTATCATTGGGCTGTATAGATGGAGAAGTCTTAAGGCTACTGTAAAACTAAAGCTGCAAACCAGAAACAGGATGCTTTAGTCCAAAGCCTGAGAACATTGAGAAATCCTGAATCCAGGGAACATTATTCGATAGGAGCTCATCAAATGCCTCCATACCTACACTGAAACCAAGCACCACCCAAGGGCCAACAAGTTTCAAAGCAAGACATACCACACAATTTCTCCAGCAACACAGGAACACACCCCTGAGCTTCAATATACAGGCAGCTCAAAACGACTCCAAAACCATTGATATCTCATAACTCATTACAGGACAGTTGATAGCACTCCAGAGAGAAGAAATCCAGCTCCACCCACCAGAACACCAACACAAGCCTTTCTAACCAAGAAACCTTGACAAGCCACTGATACAACCCCACCCACAGTGAGGAAACTCCATAATAAAGAGAACTCCACAAATTCTCAGAATATAGACAGGCCAACCAAAATGCAGCAATATAACCAAGATGACAAGAAAGAGGAATACCCAGTGGGTAAAGAAACAGGAGAAATGCCCACCAAAACAAACAAAAGATGAAGAGATGGAGAATCTACCTGAGAAAAAAATCTGAATATTGACAGTGAAAATGATCCAAAATCTTGAAATCAAAATGGATTCACAGATAAATAGCCTGGAGACAAAGATTGAGAAGATGCAAGAAAGGTTGAACAAGGACCTAGAAGAAATAAAAAAGAGTCAATATATAATAAATAATGCAATAAATGAGATCAGAAACACTCTGGAGGCAACAAATAGTAGAATGATGAAGGCAGAAGGCAGGATTAGTGAAATAGAAGATAGAATGGTAGAACTAAATAAGTCAGAGAAGAAAAAAGAAAAAAACAAATTAAAAGAAATGAGGAAAACCTCAGGGACCTCCAGGACAATATGAAACGCTCCAACATTCGAATTATAAGTGTCACAGAAGAAGACAAAAAGAAGGACCATGAGAAAATACTTGAGGAGATAATAGTTGAAAACTTTCCTAAAATGGGGAAGGAAAAAATAACCCAATCCAAGAAACCCAGAGAGTTCCAAATAGGATAAACCCAAGGTGAAACACCCCAAGACACATATTAATCAAATTAACAAAGATGAAACACAAACAACAAATATTAAAAACAGCAAAGGAAAAACGACAAATAACACACAAGGGGATTCCCATAAGGATAACTACAGTTCTTTCAATAGAAACTCTTCAGGCCAGGAGGGAATGGCAAGACATACTTAAAGTAATGAAAGAAAATAACCTACAGCCCAGATTACTCTATGCAGCAAGGATCTCATTCAAATATAATGGAGAAATTAAAAGCTTTCCAGCCAAGCAAAAGCTGAGAGAATTCAGCACCACCAAAATAACACTCCAACAAATGTTAATGATATTCTTTAGACAGGAAATACAAAAAGCGTGTATAAACCCGAACCCACAACAATAAAGTAAATGGCAACAGGATCATACTTATCAATAATTACCTTAAATGTAAATGGGTTGAATGCCCCACCCAAAAGGCCAAGACCGGCTGAAAGGATGCAAAAACAAGATCCCTATATATGCTGCCTACAAGAGACCCACCTCAAAACAAGGGACCCATACAGACTGAAAGTGAAAGGCTGGAAAAAGATATTCCATGCAAAGAGAGACCAAAGGAAAGCAGCAGTGGCAATACTCATATCCGATAAAAGAGACTTTTAAACAAAGGCTGTGAAAAGAGACAAAGAAGTGCACTACACAATGATCAAAGGATCAATCCAAGAAGAAGATATAACAATTATAATTATATATACACCCAACATAGGAGCACCACAATACGTAAGACACATGTTAACAAGTATGAAAGGGGAAATTAACAATAACACAATAAAAGTGGGAGACTTTAATGCCCCACTCACACCTATGGACAGATCAACTAAACAGAAAATTAACAAAGAAATGCAAACTTTAAATGATACAATAGACCAGTTAGACCTAATTGATATCTATAGGACATTTCACCCCAAAACAATGAATTTCACCTTTTTATCAGGTGTGTATGGAACCTTTCCCAGGATAGATCACATCCTGGGCCATAAATCTAACCTTGAAAAATTCAATAAAAATCTAACTCCTTCCAAGCATCTTTTCTGACCATAATGCATTAAGATTAGATCTCAATTACAGAAGAAAAACTATTAAATATTCCAACGTATGTAGGCTAAACAACATGCTTCTGAATAACCAACAAATTACAGAAGAAATAAAAAAAATAAAAGAAATCAAAATATGCATAGAAACGAAAGAAAATCAAAACACAACAACCCAAATCCTGTGGGACATTATAAAAGCAGTGCTAAGAGGAAAGTTCATAGCAATAGAGGCATACCTCAAGAAACAAGAAAAAAGTCAAATAAATAACCTAATCTACACCTAAAGCAACTAGAAAAGGAAGAAATGGAGAATCCCAGAGGTTGTAGAAGGAAAGAAATCTTTAAAATTAGGGCATAAATAAATGCAAAACAAACAAGAGACCATAGCAAAAATCAACAAAGAAAAAAGCTGGTTCTTTGAAAGGATAAATAAAATTGACATACCATTAGCCAGACTTATCAAGAAACAAAGAGAAAATCAAATCAATAAAATTAAAAATGAAATTGGATAGATCACAACAGACAACACAGAAATACAAAGGATCATCAGAGACTACTATTGGTAATTATAAGCCAATAAAATGGACAATGTAGAAGAAATGGACAAATCCTTAGAAAAGTACAATTTTTCAAAACTGAACCAGGACGAAATAGAAAATCTTAACAGACCTATCACAAGCATGGAAATTGAAACTGTAATCAGAAATATTCCAGCCAACAAAAGCCCAGGTCCAGTCAGCTTCAGGGCTGAATTCTACCAAAAATTTCAAGAAGAGCTAACACCGATACTATTGAAACTCTTCCAGAAAATTGCAGAGGAAGGTAAACTTCCAAACTCATTCTATGAGGCCACCATGACCTTAATACCAAAACCTGACCAAGATACAACAACAACAACAAAAACTACAGGCCAATATCATTGATGAACATAGATGCAAAACTCCTCAACAATGTTCTAGCAATCAGAATTCAACAACACATTAAAAAGATCATACACCATGACCAAGTGGGCTTTATTCCAGGGATGCAAATATCCTTCAATATTCAAATATCAATCAATGAAATTCACCACATTAATAATTGAAAATAAAAGCCATATGATTATCTCAATAGATGCAGAGAAGGCCTTTGACACAATTAAACACCCACTTATGATTAAAAAAAAAAAACTCTCCAGAAAGCAGGAATAGAAGGAACATCCCTCAACATAATAAAAACTATCTATGACAAACCCACAGCAAACATTATCCTCAATGGTGAAAAATTGAAAGCATTTCCCCTAAAGTCAGGAACAAGACAAGGGTGCCACTTTCACCGCTACTATTCAACATAGTTCTGGAAGTTTTGGCCACAGCAATCAGAGCAGAAAAAGAAATAAAAGGAATCCAAATTGGAAAAGAAGAAGTAAAACTCTTACTCTTTGCAGATGACATGATCCTCTACATGGAAAACCCTAAGGACTCCACCAGAAAATTATTAGAGCTCATCAATGAATATAGTAAACTTGCAGGATATAAAATCAACACACAGAAATCCCTTGCATTCCTATACACTAATAATGAGAAAATAGAAAAAGAAATTAAGGAAACAATTCCATTCACCATTGCAACAAAAAGAATAAAATACTTAGGAATCTATCTACCTAAAGAAACTAAAGACCTATATATAGAAAACTATAGAACACTGATGAAAGAAATCAAAGAGGACACTAATAGATGGAGAAATATACCATGTTCATGGATTGGAAGAATCAATATAGTGAACATGAGTATACTACCCAAAGCGATTTACAAATTCAATGCAATCCCTATCAAGCTACCAGCCATATATTTCACAGAACTAGAACAAATAATTTCAAGATTTGTATGGAAATACAAAAAACCTCGAATAGCCAAAGCAATCTTGAGAAAGAAGAATGGAACTGGAGGATCAAATTTCCTGGCTTCAGGCTCTACTACAAAGCCACAGTCATCAAAACAGTATGGTACTGGCACAAAGACAGACATATAGATCAATGGAACAAAATAGAAAACCCAGAGATAAATCCACACACATATGGACACCTTATCTTTGACAAAGGAGGCAAGAATATACAATGGAGTAAAGACAATCTCTTTAACAAGTGGTGCTGGGAAAACTGGTCAACCACTTGTACAAGAATGAAACTAGATCACTTTTTAACACCACACACAAAAATAAACTCAAAATGGATTAAAGATCTAAATCTAAGACCAGAAACGATAAAACTCCTAGAGGAGAACATAGGCAAAACACTCTCAGACATAAATCACAGCAGAATCCTCTATGATCCACTTCCCAGAATTCTGGAAATAAAAGCAAAAATAAACAAATGGGATCTAATTAAAATTAAAATCTTCTGCACAACAAAGGAAAATATAAGCAAGGTGAAAAGACAGCCTTCTGAATGGGAGAAAATAATAGCAAATGAAGCAACTGACAAACAACTAATCTCAAAAATATACAAGCAACTTCTGCAGCTTAATTCCAGAAAAATAAACGACCCAATCAAAAAATGGGCCAAGGAACTAAATAGACATTTCTGCAAAGAAGACATGGATGGCTAACAAACACATGAAAAGATGCTCAACATCACTCATTATTTGAGAAATGCAAATCAAAGCCACCATAGGTACCACTTCACACCAGTCAGAATGGCTGTGATCCAAAAATCTGCAAGCAATAAATGCTGGAGAGGGTGTGGAGAAAAGGGAAACCTCCTACACTGTTGGTGGGAATGCAAACTAGTACAGCCACTATGGAGAACAGTGTGGAGATTCCTTAAAAAATGGCAAATAAAACTACCTTATGACCCAGCAATCCCAATTCTGGGCATACACACCGAGGAAACCAGAACTGAAAGAGACACGTATACCCCAATGTTCATCGCAGCACTGTTTATAATAGCCAGAACATGGAAGCAACCTAGATGTCCATCAGCAGATGAATGGATAAGAAAGCTGTGGTACATATACACAATGGAGTATTACTCAGCTATTAAAATGAATACATTTGAATCAGTTCTAATGAGATGGATGAAACTGGAGCCGATTGTAGAGAGTGAAGTAAGCCAGAAAGAAAAACACCAATACAGTATACTGACACATATATATGGAATTTAGAAAGATGGCAATGACGACCCTATATGCAAGATAGCAAAAAAGACACAGATGTGTATAACGGAAAAAGAAATTAAGGAAACAATTCGATTCACCATTGCAACGAAAAGAATAAAATACTTAGACATATACCTACCTAAAGAAACTAAAGACCTATATATAGAAAACCATGAAACACTGATGAAAGAAATCAAAGAGGACATTAATATATGGAGAAATATACCATGTTCATGAATTGAAAGAATCAATATAGTGAAAATGAGTATGCTACCCAATGCAATCTACAGATTTAATGCAATCCCTATCAAGCTACCAGCAGTATTTTTCACAGTGCTAGAACAAATAATTTCAAGATTTGTATGGAAATACAAAAAAAGTCGAATAGCCAATGCAATCTTGAAAAAGAAGAATGGAGCTGGAGGAATCAACCTGCCTGACTTCAGGCTCTACTACAAAGCCACAGTCATTGAGACAGTGTGGTACTGGCACAAAGAAAGAAACATAGATCAATGGAACAAAATAGAAAGCCCAGAGATAAATCCAGACACATTGGACATCTTATCATCAACAAAGGAGACAAGAATATAGCATGGATTAAAGATAATATCTTTAACATGTGGTGCTGGTCAACCACTGTAAAAGAATGAAACTAGATCACTTTCTAACACCACACACAAAAATAAACTCAAAATGGATTAAAGATTAAATGTAAGACAAGAAACTATAAAACTCCTAGAGGAGAACATAGGCAAACACTCTCCTACATAAATCACAGCAGAATCCTCTATGATCCACCTCCCAGAATACTGGAAATATAAGCTAAAATAAACAAACGGGATCTATTTAAAATTCAAAGCTTCTGCACAACAAAGGAAACTATAAGTAAGGTGAAAAGACTGCCTTTGGAATGGGATAAAACAATAGAAAATGAAGCAACTGATAAACAACTAATCTCAAAAATATACAAGCAACTGATGCAGCTCATCTCCAGGAAAATAAACTACCCAATTAAAAAAATGGAACTAAATAGACATTTCTCCAAAGCAGACATACGGATAGCTAACAAACACATGAAAAGATTCTCAATGTCACTCATTATCACAGAAATGCAAATCAAGACCACAATGAGGTACCACTTCACTCCAGTCAGACCACAATGAGGTACCACTTCACACCAGTCAGAATGGCTGCAATCCAAAAGTCTACAAGCAATAAGTGCTGGAGAGGATGTGGAGAAAGGGAACCCTCTTATACTGTTCATGGGAACTCTCTTATACTGTTGGTGGGAATGCAAACTAGTACAGCCACTATGGAAAACAGTGGGAGATTCCTTAAAAAATGTGCAAATAGAACTGCCTTATGACCCAGCAATCCCACTGCTCGGCATACACACCAAGGAAACCAGAATTGAAAGAGACGCATGTATGCCAATATTCATCACAGCACTGTTTATAATAGCCAGGACATGGAAACAACCTAGATGTCCATCAGCAGATGAATGGATAAGAAAGCTGTGGTACATATACGCAATGAAGTATTACTCAGCCATTAAAAAGAATATATTTGAATCAGTTCTAATGAGATGGATGAAATTGGAGCCAATTATACAGTGAAGTAAGCCAGAAAGAAAAACACCAACCAATACAGTATACTAACACATATATATGGAACTTAGAAAGATGGCAATGATGACCCTGTATGCAAGACAGCAAAAGGACACAGATGTATAGAACGGACTTTTGGGTTGTGAAGGAGAGGGAGAGGGTAGGATAATTTGGGAGAATGACATTGAAACATGTATACTATCATATAAGAAACAAAGCACCAGTCTATGTTCGATACAAGATACAGGATGCTTGGGGCTGGTGCACAGGGATGACCCAGAGAGATGATATGGGGTGGGAGGTGGGAGGGAGATTCAGGCTTGGGAGCTCGTATACACCCGTGGCAGATTCATGTCTATGTATGGTAAAACAAATACAGTATTGTAAAGTAAAATAAAGTAAAAATAAAATTAAACAAATTTAACAAATTAAAAAAAAAAAAAAAAGAAAGAAAGAAAGAAATTAGGACAATCTCAGAGACCTCTGGACAGTGTTAAATGCCCCAACATTTGAATCATTGGAGTCCCAGAAGAAGAAGACAAAAAGACAGACCACGAGAAAATAGTTGAGGAGATAATAGTTGATAATAGTTCCCCTAAAATGGGGAAGGAAATAATCCCCAAGTCCAAGAAACCCAAAGAGTCCCAAACAGGATAAACCCAATGCAAAACACTCCAAGACACATATTGATTAAAATAACAAAGATCAAACACATACAACGAATATTAAAAGCAGCAAGGGAAAAGCAACAAATAACATACAAGGGGATTCCCATAGGGATAACAGCTGATCTTTCAATGAAAACTTTTCAATCCAGGAGTGAATGGCAAGACATACTTAAAGTGATGAAAGAAAATAACCTACAGGCCAGATTATTGTATCCAGCAAGGATCTTCATTGAAGGCAATGACACCCACTCCAGTACTCTTGCCTGGAAAGTCCCATGGATGAAGGAGCCTGATAAGATACAGTCCATGGGGTCGCTATGAGTTTGGCACGACTGAGCAACTTCACTTTCACTTTTAATGTTCATGCATTATAGAAGGAAGTGACAACCCCCTCTAGTATTCTTGCGTGGAAAATCCCAGGGGCGGGGGAGCCTGGTGGGCTACCATCTACGGGGTCACAAAGAGTCGGACACGTCTGAAGCGACTTAGTAGCAAGGATCTCATTCAAATATAAAGGAAAAATAAAAAGCTTTACAGAAAAGCAAAAGCTGAGAGAGTTCAGCACCACCAAACCAGCTCTCCAACAAATGCTACAGGATACTCTCTAGACAGGAAACATAAAAAGAGTGTATAAGCTGCAATCCAAAACAAAACAAAAAAAAAATAATAATAACTGGCAATGGGATCATACTTATCAATAATTACCTTAAAATTAAATGGCTTAACTGCCCGCAAACAAAAGACAAAGACTGGCTGAATGGATACCAAAACAAGACCCCTCTATATGTTGCCAACAAGAGACCAACCTCAAAACAGGGGAAACATACAGACTGAAAGTCAAGGGCTGGAAAAAAGATTTTCCATGCAAATAGAGACCAAAAGAAAGCAGAATTAGCAATATTCATATGAGATAAAATAGACTTTAAAACAAAGGCTGTGAAAAGAGACAAAGAAGAACACTATATAATGATCAAAGGATCAATCCAAGAAGAAGATATAACAATTATAAATATATATTCACCCAACATGAGAGCCTCGCAAATCTTCCAGCAAAAAAAAAAAAAAAAAAAAAAAAAACAACCAGCTCCAGACAGCTTCTGAGCTGAATTCTACCAAAAAAAATTTCGAGAAGAGCTAACACCCATCCTACTCAAACTCTTCCAGAAAATTGCAGAGGAAGGTAAACATCAAAAGCATTCTATGAGGCCACCATCACCATAATACCAAAACCTGACCAAGATGCCATCAAAAAAAGAAAACTACAGGCCAATATCACTGATGAACATAGATGTAAAAATCCTTAACAAAAGTCTAGCAGTCAGAATCCAACAGCACATTAAAAAGATGACACACCATCACCAAGTGGGCTTTATCCCAGGGATGCAAGGATTCTTAAATATCTGCAAAGCAATCAGTGTAATACAGCACATTAACATACTGAAAAATAAAAGCCATATGATTATCTCAATAGATGCAAAGAAAGTCTTTGACAAAACTCAGCATCCATTTATGATAAAAACTCTCAAGAAAGGAGAAAAGAACGAATATACCTCAACATAATAAAAGTTATATATGACAGACCCATAGCAAACATTATCCTCAATGGTGAAAAATTGAAAGCATTTCCCCTAAAGTCAGGAACAAGACAAGGGTGGTCACTTTCACTGCTACTACTCAACATAGTTCTGGAAATTTTGGCCACAGCAATCAGAGCAGAAAAAGAAATAAAAGGAATCCAAATTGGAAAAGAAGAAGTAAAACTCTCACTGTTGCAGATGACATCACCCTCTACATAGAAAACCCTGAAGACTCCACCAGAAAATTACTAGAGCTAATCAATGAATATAGTAAAGTTGCAAGATATAAAATCAACACTCAGAAATCCCTTGCATTCCTATACACTAATAATGAGAAAATAGAAAAAGAAATTAAGGAAATAATTCCATTCACCATTGCAACGAAAAGAATAAAATACTCAGGAATATATCTACCTAAAGAAACTAAAGACCTATATGTAGAAAACTATAAAACACTGGTGAAAGGAATCAAAGAGGACACTAATAGATGAATAAATATACCATGTTCATGGATTGGAAAAATCAATATAGTTAACATGAGTATACTACTCAAAACAATCTACAAATTCAATGCAATCCCTATCAAGCTACCAATGGTATTTTTCACAGAGCTATAACAAATAATTTCACAATTTGTGTGGAAATACATAACACCTAGAATAGCCAAAGCAATGCTGAGAAAGAAGAATGGAACTGGAGGAATCAATCTGCCTGACTTCAGACTTTACTACAGAGCCAGTCATCAAGACAGTATGGTACCGGCACAAAGATAGAAATATAGATTAATGGAATGAAATAGAAAGCCCAGAAATTTATCCATGCACCTATGGACACCTTATCTTTGACAAAGGAGGCAAGAATATACAATGGAGTAAAGACAATCTCTTTAACAATTGGTGCTGGGAAAACTGGTCAACCACTTATAAAAGAATGAAACTAGAACACTTTCTAAAACCACACACAAAAATAAACTCAAAATGAATTAAAGATCTAAACATAAGACCAGAAACTATAAATCTCCTAGAGGAGAACATAGGCAAAACACTATCCAACATACATCACAATAGGATCCGCTATGACCCACCTACCAGAAAATTAGGAATAATAGCAAAAAATAAATAAATGGGACCTAATTAAATTTAAAAGCTTCTGTGCTACACAGGAAATTGTCAACAATGTGAAAAGACAGCCTTCTGAATGGAAGAAAATATTAGCGAAAGAAGCAACTGACAAAAAACTAATTTCAAAAATATACAAGCAACTTCTGCAGCTCAATTCCAAAAAAATAAACAAGCCCATCAAAAAATGAGCCAAAGAACTAAATCGACATTTCTCCAAAGAAGACATACAGAAGGCTAACAAACACATGAAAAGATTCTCAACATCACTCATTATCAGAGAAATGCAAATCAAAACCACAATGAGGTACCATTTCATGCCAGTTAGAATGACAGTGATCCTAAAGTCTACAAGCAATAAATGCTGGAGAGGATGTGGAGAAAGAGAACCCTCTTACACTGTAGGTGGGAATGCAAACTAGTACTGCCACTATGGAGAACAGTGTGGAGATTCCTTTAAAAATTGCAAATAGAACTGCCTTATGACACAGCAATCTCACTGCTGGGCATACACACTGAGGAAACCAGAAATGAAAGAGACACGTATACCCCAATGTTCATCGCAGCACTGTTTATAATAGCCAGGACATGGAAGCAACCTAGACGTCCATCAGCAGATGAATGGATAAGAAACCTGTGGTACTAATAAAGTGAATTTTCTCCTCCAGAAAATTGCAAAGGAAGGTAAAGTCCCAAACTAATTCTATGAGGCTCCCATACCCTAATACCAAAACCAGACAAAGATATCACACACAAAAAAGAAAACTATAGGCCAATATCACGGATGAATATAGATGCAAAAATCCTCAAGAAACAAAATTCTAGCCAACTGATTCCAATAACATATTAAAAAGATCATATATCATGACCAAGTTGGATTTATCCCAGAGATTCAAGGATTATTCAGTATTAACAAATCAATCAATGTAATACACCATCTTAACAAATTGAAGAGTAAAAACCACATGATTATCTTGATAGATGCAAAGAAAGCCATTGAAAAAAATTACATAGCCATTTATGATGAAAATTCTCTAGAAAGAAGGCATAGAAGGAACATATTGCAACATAATAAAAGTCATATACAACAAACCCACAGCAAACATTGCCCTCAATGGGGAAATTTGAAAGCATTGCCCCTAAAAACAGCAACAAAACAACAGTGAGAACTCTCACCGCTACTATTGAACATAGTTTTGAAAATCCTGCTGCTGATGCTGCTAAGCCGCTTCAGTTGTATCCGACTCTGTGTGACCCGAGAGACGGCAGCCCACCAGGCTCCCCCATCCCTGGGATTCTCCTGGAAAGAACACTGGAGTAGGTTGCCATTTCCTTCTCCAATGAATGAAAGTGAAAAGCAAAAGTGAAGTTGCTCGGTCGTGTCTGACTCTTTGCTACCACGTGGACTTCAGCCTACCAGGTTCCTCTGTCCATGGGATTCTCCAGGCAAGAGAACTGGAGTGGGATACCGTTACCTTCTCTTAGCCACAAGCAATCACAGAACAAAAAATATAAAAGGAATCCAGACTGGAATATAAGTAAAACTCTCATTGTTTGCAGATGACATGATCCTCTACAGAGAAAACCAGAAAGATACCACCAAAAAATTACTAGAGCTAACCAGCAAATATAGTAAAGTTGCATATTATAAAATTAACACACAGAAATCCCTTGCATTCCTATACACTAAAAATGAAAAATTAGAAAGAGAAATTAAGGAAACAATCCCATTCACTACTGCAACACAAATGATGAAATACTTAGGATATATTTGCCTAAATAAACCAAACACCTACATATAGAAAACTACCTAACACTGATAAAAGAAATCAAAGATGACACAAGCATTTGGAGGAATATACCATGTTCATAAATCAGAAGTATCAATATAGTGAAAATGAGTATACTACCCAAAGCAATTTACACATTCAACACAATCCCTATCAAGCCACTAATCATATTTTTCACAGAACTAGAACAAATGATTTCACAATTTTTATGGAAACACACACACACACAAACTGGAATAGACAAAGAAATCTTGAGAAAGAAGAATGGAACTGGAGGAATCAACCTGCCTGACTCTAGACTACACTACACAGCAGCAACAGTCATCAAGACGTTATGTTCCAAAGAAAAATATAGACCAGTGGAACAAAGCAGAAAGCCCAGAGATAAAGCCACACACCTATGGACACATTATCTTTGACAAAGGAGGCAAAAATATACAGTGGAGAAAAGACCGTCTCTTCCACAAGTGGTGCTGGGAAACTGGCCAGCCATATGTAAAACAAGTGAAACCAGAAGACTTTGTAATACCATACACAAAAATAAAATCAAAATGGATAAAACATGTAAATTTGAGACAAGAATTTAAAACTCTTAGAAGAAAACATAGGCAGAACACTCTCTGACATACATCACAGCAAGATCCTCTATGACCCACCTCTGAGAGTAATGGAAATAGAAACAAAAGTAGACAAATGGGGCCTAATTAAACTTAAAAGCTTTTGCACAATAAAGGAAATCACAAGCAAGATTAAAAGGCAGCTTCAGAAAGGGACAAACTATTTGCAAATGAAACAATTGACAATGGATTAATCTCCAAAATATATAAGCAGGTAATGCAGCTCAATATTAGAAAAATAAATGACCCAGTCAAAAGTGGACCAAAGAACTAAACAGACATTTCCCCAAAGAAGACATAAAGAGGTCTAATACACACATGAAAATATGCTCAACATCACACATTAATAGAGAAATGCAAATTAAAACCTCAATGAGGTATGCTGATTCACATGCCTGTCAGAAAGGCCACCATCAAAAAGTCTACAAAAATAAAGACTGGAGAAGGTTTAAAGAAAAAGAACCATAATACGCTGTTAGTGGGAATGCAAACTGGCAAAGCCACTATGGGAAACAGTATGGAGACTCCTTCAAAAAGCTGGAAACAGAATTGCCATACAACCCAGTAATCCCACTGCTGGACATAGACACCGAGGAAAACAGAATTGAAAGAGATACATGTACTCAATGTTCACTGCAACATGGAAGCAACCTAGATGTCCCCTGGCAGACGAATGGATAAGAAAGTTGTGGCACATATAAACAACAGAATACTCAGTTCAGTTCAGCCACTCAGTCGTGTCCGACTCTTTGTGATCCCATGAATTGCAGCATGCCAGGCCTCCCTGTCCATCACCAAATCCTGGAGTTCACCCAAACTCATGTCCATCGAGTTGGTAACGCCATCCAGCCATCTCACCCTCTGTTGACCCCTTCTCCTCCTGCCCCCAATCCCTTCCAGCATCAGAGTCTGTACCAATGAGTCAACTGCTCACATGAGTGGCCATAGTATTGGAGTTTCAGCTTGAACATCATTCCTTCCAAAGAAATCCCAGGGTTGATCTCCTTTAGAATGGACTGGGTGGATGTCCTTGAAGTCCAAGGGAGTCTCAAGAGTCGTCTCTAACACCACAGTTCAAAAGAATAAATTATTCGGTGCTCAGCTTTCTTCACAGTCCAACTCTAACATCCACACATGACCGCTGGAAAAACTATAGCTTTGACTAGACGGAACTTGGTTGGTAAAGCAATGTCTCTGCTTTTGAATATGCTCTCTAGGTTGGTCATAACTTTCCTTCCAAAGTGTAAGCATCTTTTAATTCCATGGCTGCAATCACCATTTGCAGTGATTACTCAGTTATAAAAAAGAATGCATTGAGTCAATTCTAATGAGGTGGTGAAACTGGAGTCTATTATACAGAGTGAAGTATGTCAGAAAGAGAAACACCACACAGTAACTAATGCACACAGATGTGTCTCTTTTGCTGCCTTGCATATAAAGCCATCGTTACAATCTTTCTAACATATAATGACACATATATGCAATAATATATTTTATGGTGCTTATCTTTCTGACATACTTCACTCTATATAATAGGCTCCAGTTTCATCCACCTCATTAGAATTGATTCAATGTGAATAGCACTGAAACATGTGTATTACCATATGTAAACGAAATGACTACTGCAAGTTCAATACATGAAGCAGGGCACTCAAACCTGGTGCTCTGGGACAACCCAGAGGGATGGTGGGGTGGGTGGGACACATGTCATCTGATTCCTGTAGCTGACTCCTGTCAATGTATGAGAAAACCACCTCAATATTGTAAAGTAATTATCCTATTAAATATTTTTTAAGTATTATGTTTGGATATTTAAATCCAGATAGTATAATGGACACCAATCTGACAAGCATTCTCCTAAACCATTGTTAGCACCTATGTGAATTGGCTATGGGAAGATGTTGAATGATCACAATTATTAAATCTATTTTTACTACAAAAATAAGAGAAAATACAACGTACAAAAATATGGTAAAAAATACAGCAGGTCGTATATCTCATGTGGGGTTTTTAATCAGGACAAATAAGGAACTCCTCAACTCAACAAAAAAGGAATACTCTAATTGTAAAGCAGCCAAAGAATTTGAATAAACATTTTTCCAAAACTCTATAAATGGCCAGTGAGCACATTTTTCATTAGTTAGTACAAAGCAAACATAAGCTATAAGATACCACATCAATTAGAAAAACAAAAGAATGTTTGTGAGGATCTAGACAAGTGGAAATGTAGCAAATTACCAACAAGTTTTTAATTTAAAATGTTTGTTGAACTTGGTCATTATCATTCCTTGAGCTTACCTGCCTGCCAGAACATCTAAATAAGCTAGCTTTGCGTCTCATCCATGATGGTTCTACCTGAGTAAGTATTCAAAGTGAGGACAGCATGATAGGAGTGAAGCAGGCAAAAAAATCTGCAAGTTCAGTTCAGTTCAGCCACTCAGTCGTGTCCGACTTTTTGCGACCCGATGAATTGCAGCACGCCAGGCCTCCCTGTCCATCACCAACTTCCGGAGTTCACGAAGAGTCGCATCCATCGAGTAAGTGATGCCATCCAGCCATCTCATCCTCTGTCGCCCCCTTCTCCTCCTGCACCCAATCCCTCCCAGCATTAGAGTTTTCTTCAATGAGTCAGCTCTTCGCATGAGGTGACCAAAGTACTGGAGTTTTAGCTTTAGCATCATTACTTCCAAAGAAATCCCAGGGTTGATCTCCTTCCGAATGGACTGGTTGGATATCCTTGCAGTCCAAGGGACTCTCAAGAGTCTTCTCCAACACCACAGTTCCGATGCATTAATTCTTCGGTGCTCAGCCTTCTTCACAGTCCAACTCTCATATCCATACATGACCACAGGAAAACCCATAGCCTTGACCAGACGGACCTTTGTCGGCAAACTAATGTCTCTGCTTTTGAATATACTATCTAGGTTGGCCATAACTTTTCTTCCAAGGAGTAAGTGCCTTTTAATTTCATGGCTGCAGTCATACCTGCAGTCATTTTGGAGCCCCATAAAATAAAGTCTGACACTGTTTCCAGTGTTTATCAATCTATTTCTCATGAAGTGATGGTATAAGATGCCATGATATTCATTTTCCTAATGTTGATCTTTAAGCCAACTTTTTCACTCGTCCCTTTTATTTTTCATCAAGAGGCTTTTTAGTTCCTCTACACTTTCTGCCATAAGGGTGGTGTCATCTGCATATCTGAGGTGATTGATATTTCTCCCAGCAATCTTGATTCTAGCTTCTGTTTCTTCCAGTCCAGCGTTTCTCATGATGTACTCTGCATATAAGTTAAATAAGCAGGGTGACAATATACAGCCTTAACACACTCCTTTTCCTATTTGGAACCAGTCGGTTGTTCCATGTCCAGTTCTAAATGTTGCTTCCTGGCCTGCATATAGATTTCTCAAGAGGCAGGTTAGGTGATCTGGTATCCCCATCTCTTTCAGAATTTTCCACAGTTTATTGTGATCCACACAGTCATACATTACCACCGGAAGGAAAAAAAAAAAAAAAAAACAACAAAACATAGCCTTGACTAGACGGATGTTTGTTGACAAAGTAATATCTCTGCTTTTGAATATGCTATCTAGTTGGTCATATCTTTCCTTCCAAGGTGTAAGCATATTTTAATTTCCTGGCTGCAGTCACCATCTGCAGTGATTTTAAAGTCCCCCAACATAAAGTCTGACACTGCTTCCACTGTTTCCCCATCTATTTTGCATGAAGTGATGGGACCAGATGCCATGATCTTCATTTTCTGAATGTTGAGCTTTAAGCCAACTTTTTCACTCTCCTCTTTCGTATTCATCAAGAGGCTTTTTAGTTCATCTTCACTTTCTGCCATAAAGGTGGTGTCATCTGCATATTGAGGTTATTGATATTTTTTCCCAGAAAACTTGATTCCAGTTTGTGCTTCTTCTCAGTAATCATTCTCAGCTGCCTCATGAAGAGGCCTAGGAAGAGATGTACATTGGAATTAATGTATGTGCAGATACTTATTTTTGAAGCAATTTAACAAGAAAGTATGCAATTTCAAACGATTCTACACCAGATAGTGAAAGTGAGGAATGACAACTGAGCCAAGATGAAATAATAAATTATTCCTAGTTCTATACAAGTGATTTACAGGATGGATTAATGAAAATTTTCAGAAATAGTTCTCAAATGAAAATCTATTTTAGCCCAAGGCTTCACTGAAGACAATGATGGGAATATTTTCAAAGAATTTAACCACTGACAATACTGTTTAAAGATGAGTTCAGAAGGAAAAAAGAAATGCAACAATATGGAAATCCAATGCAAGTATCAGTTGTTGCAAAAACTAATCCATTGTTAGAAGAACCAGGATACAATGCCGAGGGAGAGGTAGAAATTTATCCTGGAACCTGGACCCTAGGAATTTAAGAGATTAATTATTCAAATTCTGCTTCAGAAACTCAGTAAGTGATAGGAAGAAAAGAAACAGGACCCAAAGTCAGCCCAGAATCAGAGTCATTAGGGTGAGTTTCCATTTAAATTCAGAGTCTTCAGATCCTTTTCCACAGGGGATAAAATACGACCTGCTTTCCAACCCGAATGAATACTATTTTGAAATGATAAAACTCCATACACATTTCAGCTTTGCTATCAGAACAGTACTAGTATATTGCCTCTTGATACCATCTCATGCACCTAAGCACAGGCTTAGACCACATGCCAATAAATTGTGATCATGTTGGGCATGGGACCAACTCTGAAGATGGGGTTTCTGACAGCAAGGCGTACACAAAGCCATCACAGGTCTGTACTCGTTACTGTTTGAACTTGTAACTCATATGTATTTTGATTGCAGTGATTCAAAATTTAATATCACTATTTATTCATATAAAGCTTGGGACTATTTCAAGACTAACCTAGAGCGGCATCACACAACTGGCCAATATTTCTTTTCTTGGCTCAATTAGCCGGTTAAGGAGAAGAAATAACCACAAAATTAGGAAGAAGGAGTACTGCAACTGGCCAATAAATGTCCAAGTGCTAGCCCCCAAATAAAGGCTGTAGTGAGAACTTGGAATTACTGACAGAACACACACAAAGCCAACCAAGTCTGATAGATTAGGGAGTTGCTTCTGCTGGACACAAAGGAAAGCCATGCAAATTCAGGAGGAAAAAGTGGCCAAAATAATGTCCCATCATCCTGTATCATTTTTATTGGTTTAGAATACAAAAATACCCTAATTACTGATTTTTGGAACAAAAAGTACGGAAAGACCAAAAGATAATGGGGAAAAAAAGATATTTAAAAACAATAAACAACAGCATTATAGAATGAGACAATGAAATAAGTTCAAGTCTATCACTGCAATATACCAAACTAGGCTGAACATGCCTTCATGTGAACATACACGAATTTATCAACTAGAAATATAATCAATGTTACGAAGGTATTTTTTTTTAAATAGAATCCTTATTTTTAACTCCTGGTTAGATAACAATTTTCAAATATTTTCACCCATTCTTTTTACACTTGTTGATGTATCTTTTGAGAAGCAGATGTAGTACGACTTATGCATTTTCCTTTTATTGATTATGCTTTTAATGTCATATCCAAAAAAACAGTACTGAGTCAAATGTCATAAAGTTTTATTCCTAAGTTTTCATCTTAAACCTGGGTCTCCTCCATTGCAGGCAGATTCTTTACATACGAACACCAGGGAAGCCTATTTGGTCTTATAAAATTAAATGCTAATTTAATCTTTATATACAATGTAAGGTACAAATACACCTTCATTCTTTTGCATACAGATTAGCAAGTATCCTATCCTGAAGAAATGTCTATAGCATAAATGACCTGGGCACACTTATAAGGGTCATCTGATGATGTATGCAAAGTTTCATTTCTCTATTTATTCCATAAAATATGGGCAATATATTTTTATTTATGCTAGTCACATGCTGCTTTCCTTACTATGCCTTTATACTAAATTCTGAAATCAGGAGAAATGTGCTTCATTGGGATTTCATATAAGTTTTAGGATGGATTTTTCTGTCTCTTCAATAAATATTGGTGGTGCTATCATAAGACTACATTAGAATTACAGACCTAAGTAACATCAACAAGACAGAGGAATCAGAACCTTAGGCCATAACTTCCCCTACCTAGAAATACTGACTTCACAATATACAGTCCTTATGACAACATCAGAGGTCAGTTAATAGATGTATTCTTTGGATGCTGTATTAATCTGTTCAGGCTCTTTAAATGAATAATGTGAAATGTGTGCTTTAAATAAGAGAAAATTGAACTTCTGGAAGTCAGCAAGTACAACATTAAGGTTCTGGTTGATTTATTTCTGGTGAAGACTATTTCTGATTTGCAGGTTGCTTCCTTCTCATTTGGGCATGAATTTAAGCACACTCCTGGAGATACTGAAGGACAGGGAAGCCTGGCGTGCTGCACTGCATAGGGTCTCAAAGAGTCAGACATGACTGAGTGAATAAACAACAAATTTTTCCCTGGTTTCTCATTAATCTCTTTCAATCTCTCAAAACACTCCTCTATTAATAAGCCCATCTCTCAAAAGGCTATTCTTAAGCTCACAGGCCTAGTGTATTAGATCCCTTCTCTTCCTTTTATTCACCTATTGTTTTTTAGTACTTGATTACCATCACAATTAGTATTTACAACTTCAAGTTGTACCGTATCAAAAATGGATGAACTGAGCTAATTTTTTAAATATCAAAAAATTGAGAAATCTTTAATCAAATAAAATAAAAATGAGAAAATATTACAACTCATGCTACAGACACAAAAAATAAAAAGAAACAATTTTCTCTACAATTATTTAATATAAACATCCACAAATAGAATAGCCCAGAAAAAAGACAAACTCCTAGAAACATCCAATAGGAAATTTGAACAATAAATAATGAATAATCAAAAGTTTCCAAAGAAATAAAACCCCACAATCATTTGAATTCACTGGAAAATATCAAACATTTAACACCATACTCTTAAACTACTTCCAGAAAACAATGGAAAAGCGGGGTCTGTTCCAAACTCCATGGCCCAGCTCTGCATAATCAGGAAAACACAAGCAAACTTAAGAGTTCTTCCATGATACAAAGGTATATCTTATTCATTCAAGGTATAAAAAGGCCTCAGAATCTATAGCAGGATAGATTACAATTTTCCAATGGTTTCCAACATGAAAACCACAACACAAATTTCCAAGCAACATGAAATCTCAATGATCTCACCAAACTTCTAAGTAACCAACCTGAAGACCAAAAAAAAAAAAAAAAATCTACTATGAATTAAAGAATTCAGATAAGCTAGTTAAGGAAACTCAGTAAACTGTAAGAAAATACAGAAACCAATTAAATGAAGTAAAAATAAAACACAAAAATTTGAAATATATGACACAAATCATAAAAAGAATCACAGTTGTGCATCTCAAAAATTCAATAAATGGAATGAAAAAATGCAATACAAACCATCAAACTCAAAACAGACCAAAGAAAACAGAGAGTCAGTCAGAAGGACTCAAAGAAAGGGAAAGAGAAAAAAGAAAAAAAAAAAGTGAGAAGCAGTAACATGATCAAAGGGCCACCATAAAACCAACAACAATATTCAAATCACTGGAAAACTAGAAAGCTTAATATTGAATCACTATGCTGTACATCTGAGACTAATAGTATTTATCAACTATGATTCGAAGAATAAATGAAAGGCCAAACATATCCCAAAGGTTAGATTGGGGGAAATTTGAAATTCAAAATTATGAAGACAAACATCACCCCATTATTTCAGTCTAAGTCATCTTATCTGAGAAACATTCTAGTAAAGAGTGAAAAGTCTATTAGTAAGAAGGCATATATATATATATATTATATATATATATATAATATATATGTATATATATATGATAAGATCATTCTGTCGCTTTTGAGACCACCCAAGTACTGCACTTCACATACACTTTTGTTAACCATGATGGCTACTACATTTGTTCTACGAGATGCTTGCCCACAATGGCAGATATAATGATCATCTGAATTAAATTCACCTGTTCTGGTCCATTTTAGTTCACTACTTCCTAAAATATCCATGTCTTGCCTATCCATGTCTTGCCATCTCCTATTTGATCACTTCAAATTTGCCTTGAATCACGGACCTAATATTCCAGGTTCCAAAGTCTTATTGTTCTTTTTTTAATTAATTAATTTATTTTAATCATAGGCTAATTATTTTAAACATTGTAGTGGCTTTCACCATATATTAACATGAATCAGCCAGGGGTATACACGTACCCGTTTTGAACCGCCCCACCCCCCCCACCCCATCCCTTAGTGCACACCAGCCCTGACCCTGTCTCATGCATTGAACCTGTACTGGCAATTAATTTCACATTACTTTACAGCATCAGACTTTACTTTCACCAAACTGTGCATCCAAAACCATACTCAATAATGCAAATATAAAAGTTGCCTCTAAGATCTGAACAAGAAAAGGGTACCCTCCTCACTACTTCTATTCCATATAGTATTCTAAGTCACATTCAGAACAATTAGGCTAGAAAAATAGATAAATTGGAATGGAAGAAGTAACATAGTCTCTGTAGATGACATGAGAACCTGTATAGAAAACCATTAAAACTTGTTCAAAAACACAGTTTGGCCTTTAGAATCCAACACATGTATCCTACAGTTCAGTTCAGTTCAGTCATGCAGTCATGTCTTACTCTTTGCGGCATGACTCTCATGCTAGGCCTCCCCATCCATCACTAACTCCCAGAGTTTACTCAAATAATGTCCATTGAGTCAATGATGCCATCCAACCACCTCATTCTGTCATCCCCTTGTCCTCCTGCCTTCCATCTTTCAAACTTTTTTCATTTTCCTTTCATTAAAGAGGCTTTTCAGTTCTTCTTCACTTTCTGCCATATAGGTGGTGCCATCTGCACATCGGAGGTTACGGATATTTCTCCCCTCAAACTTCATTCCAGCTTGTGCTTCATGCAGCCTAGAGTCTCTCATGATGAGTCTCTCTGCATATAAGTTTAATGGGCAGGGTGACCATATATAGCCTTGACATACTTCTTTCCCTAATTGGAAACAGTCTATTGTTCCATGTGCAGTTCTAACTGTTCCTTTACTAGCATGTGAAATGACAACATTTGTGTGGTAGTTTGAGCATTCTGTGGCACTCCCTTTTTTTGTGATTGCAATTAAAACTGATGTTTTCCGGTCCTGTGGCCTCTGCTGAATTTTCCAATTTGCTGGCATATTGAGTGTAAAACTTTCACAGCATCATCTTGTAGGGTTTGAAATAGCTCAACTGGAATTCCATCACCTCCACTAGCTTCATTCATAGTGATAGTTCCTAAGGCCCACTTGACTTCACTTTTCAGAATGTCTGGCTCTAGGTGAACGATCACAATGCCATCACCTCAGGTGATTATCTGGGTTGTGAAGATCCCCCTTGTATAGTTCTTCTGTGTATTCTTGTCACCTCTTCTTAATATCTTCTGCTTCTGTTAGGTCCATACCATTTCTGTCCTTTACTATTCCCATCTTTGTAAGAAAATTTCCCTTGCTATCTCTAATTTTTTTGAAAAGATATCTAGTCTTTCCCATTCTAAGGATTGCCCCTCCATTTTCTTGCATTGATCTCTGAGGAAGGCTTTCTTATCTCTCCTTGCTATTGTTTGGAACTCTCCATTCAGATAGGTATATCTTTCTTTTTCTCCTTTGCCTTTTGCTTCTCTTATTTTCATAGCCTTTTATAAGGCCTCCTCAGACAACCGTTTTGCCTTTTTTCATTTCTTTTTCTTAGGGATGGTCTTGACCGTTGCCTCCTGTACAATGTCGCAAACCTCCATCCATAGTTCTTCAGGCAATCTGTCTATCACAGCTAATCCCTTGATTCTGTTTGTCATTTTCACTTCATAGGTGTAAAGGATTTGGCTTAGCTCATACCTGAATGATCTAGTGGTTTTCCCTACTTTCTTCAATTTAAGTCTGAATTTTGCAATAAGGAGCTCATGATCTGAGCCACAGTCAGCTCCCAGTCTTGTCTTTGCTGACTGTATAGAGCTCCTCTGTCTTTGGCATGCAAGGAATATAGTCAAGCTGATTTCATTATTGACCATCTGCTGATATCCATGTTAAAATCTCTTTTTATGTTTTTGGAAAAGGATGTTTGCTATGACCAGTGTGTTCTCTTGGCAAAACTCTATTAGCTTTTTCTCTGCTTCATTCTGTACTCCAGGGTCAAATATACTCATTACTCCATGTATTTCTTGAATTCCTACTTTTGCATTCCAGTCCCCTGTAGTGAAAATGACATCTTTTCTGGGTGTTAGTTCTAGAAGGTCTTGTAAGCCTTCATAGAACCATTTAACTTCAGCTTCTTCAGCATTAGTGGTTGAGGCTCAGACTTGGAGTGCTTTGATTTTGGGGAGATCATATTTAAGTGTCCTTGGAAATGATCAGAGATCATTCTGTCATTCTTAAGATTGCTCCCACGTACTGCATTTCTGGCTCATTTTTGGCTATGAGGGCTATGCCGTTTCTTCTAAGGAATTCTTGCCCACAGTAGTAGATATAATGGTCATCTGAGTTAAACTCACCCATATCAGTCCATTTTTGTGTGTTAATTCCTGAAATGTCTATGTTCACTCTTGCCACATCCTGTTTGACCACATTTAATTCGCCTTTATTCATGGACCCAACATTCCAGATTCCTATGCAATATTGCTCTTTGAAGCACTGGACTTTGCTTCTATCACCAGTCACATTAACAGCTGGGTGTTGTTTTTGTTGGTTCCATCTCTTCATTCTGGAGTCATTTCTTCACTGATCTCCAACAGAATATTGTGCACCTACCAGCACATGGGGAGGTCATCTTTCACTGTCTTATCTTTTTGTCTTTTCATGCTGCTTATTTGGTGAACTATCTAGGAGCATAATTGGTTTATCATACGATATGACAATGCTTAGCTATGTATGAAACTGCTTCCACGTTGTCTGTATCATTTTGCATTCCATGTGAACAAGAATAACAATGAATAAGAATTCCTGTTGTTCCTCGTTGTTGTAGTAATTGGTATTGTCAGATTTTTGTTTTTAGCCATTCCAGTGAGTGTTTAGTGGTATCTCACTGATTTTGCCAATCTATTCTAGAAAATCTTATTTCCATATTTCCATTGTAGTATTCCATTGCATTTTATATAAAACCCTCAGGTGTTTTATTTTCATTCTGGGGTTTAAATAGATCTCCTGCTGCTGCTGTTAATAACATCACTTAGTACTTTGATAAATTACCTATTATCTTTTTTTCATGAAGGACTCATAGCTTCAGATCACATACATTGGAAATTCTCCATTTTTAATTTAACAATACTGACCACATTTTCTTTTCCTGATAGCTGCTTTGGCAACTAGTGTTTAGTGCCTCCACAGAAAAGTTTCAATTCAACATTAATGTCTCCTTTGTGTGTGTTTTTTTTTTTTTTTGCTTTGATTCTCTTAAATTTTCTCTGTTTTAATCAAACCTCTATTGTTACCATTTCCAGCTGTACATTTACTCTGAAAAATAATAGTTACTTTATCAGAATAAAATAACTAGTTTATTTAAGTGTTGGTTTTATTATGTGTCTCCTTTAAATGATATTGAAAAGCAAATGCTCATTTTTTCAAGCATTTTTTATAGGCTGTGACTCTTCTCTACTGAGACTAAAATGAATCCAGTTATACAATATTAGAAAGAGGGAACGATCATAAGATATGTTGCTATAGTTACTGAAGGAAATATTTTTAAAAGAGTAGTAAAGGAACTAATTGCTAGTTGCTAGAAAAACAATAACATTTCTTAGTGTCTTTTGTAATTATGAAAGTCCAAATGCTCTTGAATATAGTCTTAAAACACAGATCAATTAAAAAGACTCTCAATCGAACATAAATTGATAGATAATGTTCAGTTGTAACTAGTTTAACACAAAATCTATTTCTAGTTCAGTTAAGAGCATCCTTTTTTCTCTGTTAAAGAAAATGTATAGTTCTCTGGGAGGGAACATTACTTTAATATTTTCCAATGATTTTTATTTTCAAGATAAAATAGATACTTGCTTATCTAGTGTCTAGTACTGTGCCTAATGAATATTTTGTATTTAATATGTTGTCATTATTAAAACGTACATTCTGCTTTCTTCCAACACTGATTTAAAGTGGCTTATGTGCCCCCCAAAAATAAAATCTGTCACTGTTTCCATTGTTTCTGCAGCTATTTGCCATGAAGTGATGGGACTGGATGCCATGTCCAGTCATTTCACAAATGTTGACTTTTAAGCCAGTTTTTTCATTCTTCTCTTTCACTTTCATCAAGAGGATCCTTAGTTCCTCTTTGCTTTATGCCATTAGGGTGGAGTCGTCTGCACATCTTACTTACTGAAACCAGCAATCTTGACTCCAGCTTATGATACATCCAGTCCAGAATTTTACATGATGTACTTTGCATGTGAGTTAAATAAGCAGGGTGACCATACAAAGCCTTGACATATTCCTTTTCCAGTCTGTTTCTTTTCATCTCTGATTCCAACTGCTGCATACAGTTTTCTCATAGGTGAGATGGTCTGGTATTCCCATCTCTGTAAGAATTTTCCAGTTGTGATCCCGTCGAAGGCCTTAGCATAGTCAGTGAAGCAGAAGTAGATGGTTTTCTGGAATTTCTTTGCTTTGCCTATGATCCAAAGGATGTTGACAATTTGATCTCTTGTTCCTCTGCCTTTTCCAAACCCAGCTTGAACATCTGGAAGTTCTCGGTTCATGTCCTGTTGAATCCTAGCTTTGAGGAGTTTTAGCATTACTTTGGAGAAGGCAATGGTAACCCACTCCAGTACTCTTGCCTGGGAAATCCCATGGGTGGAGGAGCCTGGTAGGCTATAGTCCATGGGGTGGCGAAGAGTTGGGCAAGACTGAGCAACTTCACTTTCACTTTTCACTTTCATGCACTGGAGAAGAAAATGCAACCCACTCCAGTATTATTGCCTGCAGAATCCCAGGGACGGGAGCCTGGTGGGCTGCCATCTATGGGGTCGCACAGTCAGACACAACTGACGTGTCTTAGCAACTTAACAGCATCATTACTTTGCCAGCAAGAAAAAGACTGCAACTCTGCAGTTGCTTAAACATTCTTTGGCATTCCTTTCTTTTGGATTGGAATGAAAGCTGACATTTTCCAGTCCTGTGGCCACTGTTACATTTCAGTTTTGCTGGCATATTGTTCAAGTAATGCTTCCTAAGGCCCACTTGACTTTGCACTCCAGAATGTCTGGCTCTAGGTGAGTGATCACACCAGAGTGGTTATCTGAGTCATAAGGATTTTTTTTTTTTTTTGTACTGTTATTCTGTGTATTCTTGCCACCTCTTCTTAATAACTTCTGCTTCTGTTAAGTCCATACTGTTTTGTCCTTTATTGTATCCACTGTTGCACGAAATGCTCCTTTGGTATCTCTTATTTCCTTGAGCCTCTAATTTCTCTAAATTTCAAATTTTATCTAGTCTTACCCATTCTATAGTTTCCCCATACTTCTTCCCTTCACTTAGGAAGGCTTTCGTACTTCTCTTTCCTTTTGGGACTCTGCATTTAGATGAGTGTATCTTTCCTTCTATTCTTTGCTTGCCACTTTCCTTCTTAGCTACCTCAGACAACCATTTTGCCTTTTTGCACTTCTTCTTCTATAGGAGGGTTTGACCATTGCCTCCTGTACAATGTTATGACCCTCCGTCCATGCTTTCTTAGGCCTATCCGATTTAATTACTTAAATCTATTTGTCACTTAAGCTGTATAATCCTAAGAGATTTGATTTAGTTTATACCCTAATGGTCTAATGTATTTCCCTACTTTCTTCAATTTAAGTCTGAATTTGGCAATAAGGAGTTCATGATCTGAGCCACAATCACCTGCAAGTATTTTTTTTTTTTTTTCCCCTGACTGTATAGAGCTTCTCCATCTTTGGCTGCAAAGAATATAATCAATCTGATTTTGGAATTGACCACCTAGTGATGTCCAGGTATAGAGTATTCTCTTGTGTTTTGGAAGAGGGTGTTTGCTAAGACCCATGTGTTCTCTTGGCAGAAATCTGTTAGCCTTTGCCCTGCTGCATTCTTTACTCTAAGGCCAAACTAGCCTGTTACTCCAGGTATCTGTTAAGTTCCTACTTCTGCATTCGAGTCCCATATAATGAAAAAAGCAGGGCCTTTTTGGTATTAGTTGTAGAAGGTCTTGTAGGTCCACATAGAACCATCCAACTTCAGCTACTTAAGCATTCTTTGTTCTGGCACAGACTTGGACTGCTGTGATACTGAATGGTGTGCCTTGGAAACAAAATAAGATCATTCTGTCGCTTTTGAGACCACCCAAGTACTGCGCTTCACAGACACTTCTGTTGACCATGATGGCTACTACATTTCTTCTAAGAGATGCTTGCCCACAATGGCAGATATTATGATCATCCGAATTAAATTCACTCATTCTGGCCCATTTTAGATGACTACTTCCTAAAATGTCTATGTCTTTCCATCTCCTATTTGGTCACTTCCAATTTACCTTGAATCATGGATCTAACATTCCAGGTACCAAAGTCATATTCGTCTTCTTCTTTTTTAATTAATTAATTTATTTTAATTGGAGGCTAATTATTTTAAACATTGTAGTGGCTTTCACCATATATCAACATGAATCAGCCAGGGGTACACACGTACCCATTTTGAACCACACTCCCCCCAAACCCCCACATCCCATCCCTCAGTGCACACTAGCCCTGACCCTGTCTCATGCATTGAACCTGGACTGGCAATTAACTTCACATTTCTTTACAGCATCAGACTTTACTTTCACCAGCAGACACGGGCACTGTTTCCACTTTGGCTCAATCTCTTCATTCCTTGTGGTGCTATTTCTCCACTCATCTCCAGTAGCATATTGGGCACCTGCCAACCTGTGGAGTTCAACTTTCAGGGATATATCTTTTTTTTTTTTTTGCCTATTCATAGTGCTCATAGGATTCTCAAGGCAAGATTGCTGAAATAGTTTCCCATTCCTTTCGTCTGTTGACCACATTGTCAGAGCTCTCCATCATGACAAATCCATGTTTAGTGTTCCTACATGCGACGGCTCGTGGGTTCAATGAGGCAGACATGGTAAACCACTTAGCAATATTTAAAAAGTTAAAGATATTTTAAAAATACCTAAAGCTGATACAATTTTTAGTTCAGTTCACGTCACTTCAGTCGCTCAGTCGTTTCCACTCTGTGGCCACTTGAGCCACAGCAGACCAGGCTTCCCTGTCTGTCACCTACTCCTGCAGTCCACCGAAACTCATGTCCATTGAGTCGGTGATGGCATCCAATGATCTCATCCTCTGTCTTCTCCTTCTCCTCCTGCCCACAATCTGTCCCAGCATCAGGATCTTTTCCAATGATCTTTTCCAATGATCTTTTCCACTCTTCATATCAGGTGGCCAAAGTATTAGAGTTTCAGCATCAGCATCAGTCCTTCCAATGAACACCAAGGACTGATCTCCTTTAGGACAGACTGTTTGGATCTCCTTGCAGTCCAGGAGACTCTCAAGAGTCCTCTCCAACACCACAGCTCAAAAGCATCAATTCTTCTGTGCTCAGCTTTTTTAATACTCCAACTCTCACATCCATACATGACTATGCAGAAAAAAAAAAAAAATAGCCTTGACCGGATGGACCTTTGCTGATAAAGTAATGTCTCCGCTTTTTAATATGCTGTCTAGACTGGTCAAACATTTCCTTCCAAGGAGTAAGTGTCTTTTAATTTCATGGCTGCAATCACCATCTACAGTGATTCCAAAGCCCCCCAGAATAAATTCAGCCACTATTTCCCCATTTATTTTGCAATGAAGTGATGGAACTGGATGGTGTGGTCTTAGTTTCATGAATGTTGAAATTTAAGCCAACTTTTTCACTCTCCTCTTTCACTTTCTTCAAGAGGCTCTTTAGTTTTTCTTCACTTTCTTCCATAAGGGTATCATCTGCATATCTGAGTTTATTGATATTTATCCCAGCAATCATGACTCCAGCTTGTTCCTCATCCATCCCAGCACTTCTCATGATGTACTCCACATATAAGTTAAATAGACAGGGTGATAATACACAGCCTTGACGAATTCCTTTTCTTTTTGGAGCCAGTCTGTTGCTCCACGTCCACTTCTAACTGTTGCTTCCTGACCTGCAAGCAGGTTTCTCAAGAGGAAGGTCAGGTGTTCCAGTATTCCTATCCCTTTAAGAATTTTCCACAGTTTATTGTATCCCACACAGTCAGAGACTTTGGCATAGTCAATAAAGCAGAAAGATATGTTTTTTCTGCAACTCTTGCATTTTGAAGATCCACAGAATGTTGGTAATTTGATCTCTGGCTCCTCTGCCTTTTCTAAAGCCAGGTGAACATCTGGAAGTTCATGGATCATGTATTGCTGAAGTCTGGCTTGAAGAAATTTGAACATCACTAGCGTTGTGAGATGAGTGATATTGTTCGGTAGTTTGAGCATTCTTGGCATTGTCTTTTTTGGGGAATGCCATAAAAACTGACCATGTCCAGTCCACTGTTAAGCTTTCCAAATTTGCTGACATACTGAGTGCAGCACTTTCACAGCAACATCTTTTAGGATTTGAAATAGCTCCACTGGAATTCCATCACCTACACTAGCTTTGTTTGTACTGATGCTTCCTAAGGTCCCCTTGACTTCACATTCCACGATGTCTGGCTCCAGGTGAGTGATCACACCATCATGATTATCTGGGTCATGGAGATCTTTTTTGTATAGTTTTTCTTTGTATTATTGCGACCTCTTCTTATTAGCTTCTGCTTCTCTTGAGTCCATACCATTTCAGTCCTTTATTGAGATCATATTTGCATGAAATGTTTTCTTCATATCTCTAATTTTCTTGAAGAGACCTCCAGACTTCCCCATTCCATTGTTTTCCTCTATTTCTTTGCACTGATTTCTGAGGAAGGCTTTCTTATCTCTCCTTGCTATTCTTTTGAACTTTGCATTCAAATAGGTATATCTTTTCTTTTCTCCTTTGGTTTTCATGTCTCTTCTTTTCACAGCTATGCGTTAAGGCCTTCCCAGACAGCCTTTTTGCATTTCTTTTTCTTGGCTCTCGTCTTGATCCCTGTCTCCTCTACAATGTCACGAACCTCTGTCCACAGTTCATCAGGCACGCTAGTCCCTTAAATCCGTTTCTCATTTCCACTGTATAATCATAAAGGATTGGACTTAGGTCATACTGGAATGACCTAGTGGTTGTTGTTGTTGTTGGTGGTTTTTCTTCCAATTTCAGTCTGCATTTGTTAATAAGGAGTTCATGATCTGCAATAGAATCAGCCCCTGGTCTTGTTTTTGCTGACTGTACAGTGCTTCTCCAACTTTGGCTGCAAAGAATTTAATCGATCTGGTTTTCATGTTGACCATCTGGTGATGTCCATGTGTAGAGTCTTCCCTTGTGTTGTTGGAAAAGGGGATTTGCCATGACCAGTGTGTTTCCTTGTCAAAGCTCTATTAGCCTTGCCTTGTTTCATTCTATACTCCATAGCCTAATTTGCCTGTTACTCCAGGTGTTTCTTGACTTCTTACTTTTGCATTCCAGTCACCTGTAATGAAAAGGACATCTTTTTTGGTAGTTAGTTCTAAAAGGTCTTGTAGGTCTTTATAGAACCTTTCACCTTCAGCTTCTTCAGCATTACTGGTCGGGGCATAGGCTTGGATTACCGTGATGTTGAATGGTTTGCCTCAAAATGAACAGAGGTCACTCTGTTGTTTTTGAGATTGCATCCAAGTACTGCATTTCAGATTTTTTGGTGACTATGATGGCTACTCCTTTTCTTCTAAGAGATTCCTGCCCACAGTAGTAGATATAGTGATCATCTGAGTTAAAATCACCCACTTCAGTCTATCTTAGTTCATTGACCCTTACAATGTAGAAATTTACTCTTACCATCTCCTTTTTGACTATTTAAGTTGCCTTGATTTATGGACCTAACATTCCAGGTTTCTATGCAATATTGCTCTTTACAGCATCGGGCCTTGCTTATAGTTTTTTTTTAAAGAACATATAATACAGGGGTGTGGTCCTAAGGTGGTGGAGGAATAAGACAGGGAGAGCATTTTCTCCCCTACAAATTAATTGAAAGATCATTTGAATGCTGATCAAATATCACAAAGGAACTTCTGAACACTGGGAGAGGACACCAGGCACCAAAAATGGCAGCCCATTCTGTTTAAAAGGAGATAGGCCAAAAATAAAAGATAAAAAGAGAGATGAACAGAGACCCATACCAGGGAGGGAGTCGTGAAAGAGGAGAAGTTTCCAAACAGCAGGAAACCCTCTCACTGGTGGGTCTGTTGGGAGTTTTGGAATCTCAGAGGGCAACATGTCTGGGAGGAAAAAAAATTAATAAAGAAAACCCACACATTGTGAGCCTAACTGCAACTTGGAGTGGAGAAGCAGCCCAGATGCTCGCGTATGCCACCAGCAAGCCAGGACTGAACAGGAAGGCATGGGCTGCATTACTTAGGGTAAGGACTGGGCCTGAATACCCTGAGGGCAACCTGAGGACACTAACATGAGATAGCAACCCAAATCGTGGGATAGCCAGAGAGGGAAAAGAAAAAAAAAAGGGGGAGAGAGAGAGAGAGAGAGAGAGAGAACATTCCTGTGAAAAGCTCTAACCTAAGGCTCTGCTGGGCCCACTCACAGAACAAAGGACTGAATGAATAACACCAGAGGAGACCTAGCCAGCTGCAGACTGGCTCAGCCCCCGCTGGAGGCAGAGAGGCAGTCAGGCGACAACCAGGGTCAGAAGGCAAGGAACTAACTCGACCCCAGAGGCAGCATCCCCTACCAAACTGTGAGCAGGCCCCCAGTTGCTAACCCAGTCTTCCTGGGTTCTTGGATAGTTGATAGCCACCAGGAGGGTTGCAGACAGAGATCAGCTTCCCAGAGGAGACACATGGCACATCTGAGTCAGTGCTCCCGCTGGGTGCCCAGGAAACTGAGCGACTGGGATGGGGGAGGCGATAAGATGCAATGCACCTGGGGAGTGAGTGCTCTCCAAGCACCTGGTCGCCTGAGCTGCTCGGACCTGGGAAGGGCACAAAATCCAGGCCCACCTGAGTCTGTGCCTTTGTGGAGTACCTGAGAGATGAACCTGAGCTGTGAAGACCTGGGAAGTGCATGTAACCCAGGACCCCACTTAAGACAGTTCCCTGGAAGAGCAACCTGGAGCCTGAGCAGTGTAGACCGGGAAAGCACACATACCATGAATGGGTGCAAACCCAGTCCCAGTTGTGGCCCAGACACTGCAAGCACTCCCCACACACACCAGTGGTATTTGTTTGCAGTGTTCCTCCCTTCCTGCAGCACAGTTGAACAAGCAAGTCTAAATAAATGAACACCATCGTCCCCTTGTGTCAGGGCAGAAGTTAGATACTGAAGAGATTTGCAGACCGAGGAAGCAAAAATAAACAAAGAAGAGGGAAAAGCTTTGGAAGTAACAGGTGCAACAGATGAAAGCTCTGTAGTTAGCACTGACTACTTTGGAAGGGACTTGTAGTCCTTGAGAAGAAGTATAAGCTGGAACAAGGAACTGTCTGAAACTGAACTGACCCCACACTGCCCTCAACATCTCCAGTGAAATTCCTAGATATATGTTACTATTATCATTTTTTAGATATTAGATATTTATTTTAAAGTTCTTTATGACTCCTTTAATTTTCATTTTTAAAACCTACTGTTACCTTGAAAAAAAGACCCTATTTTTAAAGCAAATTTCATATTTTTTATACCTTTGTGATTTTGTTTTGTATTTTTAATACTGTATTTTGAGAACCTAACCCCTACCCAAGACTTCCAATCTTAATTTTTGGTATTTGCTATCAATTTGGTACCTTGAAGAAGAATCCGATCTTCGGAAGCCATTTTTACTTAGAAGTGTGATTACTGGCTTGATTGCTCTCTCCTCCTTTGACTCTCCTTTTTCTCCCCTGTCAGGAAGCACTTAACAGGACGCTCCCTGTGTGTTGTTTTGGATCTATCATGAATCCTCTGTTCCTTACAGAGTGGCAAACCGCTCCTGGGACCGAGGAATGCATGCATTTCCTTCGCTGGTTTTTCCATACGGTGATAAGTAAATATTTACGAACCTCTTTCTTTTTATGACCTATATGGTAAAAAGTGATAATTGCAATCCTCTCTCTTCCATATGGATTGCCTTATGTTTCCTTAATAATTTGTAAGTCTGGACATTTGATCTTTATCTTTGCTGAAAGTAGCTATCTTGTAAGACAATATACATACCCACACTATGTTGAATAAAACACCTTTGCTCCATCAGAGCTTGGGTCCCCATGTCTTTCGTTATCTCTTGCTGGCTACTTCTCTGGAGTATAGAAACCCGTTGTGCTCAACCTCCAACCCAGGCTTCGAAGACAGTCTCGAGAAGGTGCACTGTGCCTTCACCCCTTTGAGAGGGTGCCCGGGACCTTCGTGAGAAACAAAAACCCTGTATCAAGGACTTTATTGGCTTTCTGCGTAAACCAGCGAATATCAGCCTCTCTCTCTCTCTCTTTTACTTTCTTATCATCAACTCTGGACCACCAGGTTCCGATCCGTTAAACAACCTCAAGTGGTGCCAGAACAGGGGCCTGGTACACGTGGCAGATTTGGACGGAGTGACTCCAAGGAACTACTGAGGTCAGTAAGTACTAACACATCGGTCAAATGGCTGGAAAGCCCGATCACTTTTCAAGTTTACTCCATCACTTTCAGTTTCATGACAGCGAATAGAGGATTGCCCTCAGAGAGTGGTTGAATGTAACGTTTCGTTCCCTGCTGAAGTTAGTTTTGATTTAGAAATTTGGCATCAGGTCAAAGATATTGTTGAATGAGCTGCCAGGCAGGGAAAATGTATTCTGATAGATTTCTGGCCCCTAAAGGCAAAATGATAGAATACTGAAAGAGGTACTTCCCAGGTCAGTAGGTGCCCAATATGCTACTGGAGGTCAGTGGAGAAATAACTCCAGAAAGAATGAAGGGTTAGAGCCAGAGCAAAAACAATATCCAGCTGTGGATATGTTGGTCATATAAGCAAGGTCTGATGCTGGAACCAGCAATATTTCATAGGAACCTGGAATGTCAGGTCGATGAATCAAGGCAAATTGGAAGTGGTCAAAAAGGAGATGACAAGAGTGAACATCAACATTCTAGGAATCAGTTAACTAAAATGGATTGGAATGGGTGAATTTAACTCAGGTGACCATTATATCTACCACAGCTTGCAAGAAACCCTCTGAAGAAATGGAGCAGCCATCATGGTCAACTTCAGAAGAGCCCGAAATGCAGTACTTGGATGCAATCTCAAAAACGACAGAATGATTCCGAATATTGATAGTGAAAATGATCCAAAATCTTGAAATCAAAATGGAAACACAGATAAATAGCCTAGAGACAAGGATTGAGAAGATGCAAGAAAGGTTTAACAAGGACCTAGAAGAAATAAAAAAGAGTCAAAATATAATGAATAACGCAATAAATGAGATCAGAAACACTCTGGAGGCAACAAATAGTAGAATAACTGAGGCAGAGGATAGGATTAGTGAAATAGAAGATAGAATGGTAGAAATAAATGAATCAGAAAGGAAACAAGAAAAACGAATTAAAAGAAATGAGGACAATCTCAGAGACCTCCAGAACAATATGAAACGCTCCAACATTCGAATTATAGGAGTCCCAGAAGAAGAAGACAGAAAGAAAGATCATGAGAAAATCCTTGAGGAGATAATAGTTGAAAACTTCCCTAAAATGGGGAAGGAAATAATCACCCAAGTCCAAGAAACACAGAGAGTTCCAAATAGGATAAACCCAAGGTGAAACACCCCAAGACACATATTAATCAAATTAACAAAGATCAAACACAAAGAACAAATATTAAAAGCAGCAAGAGAAAAATAACAAATAACACACAAGGGGATTCCCATAAGGATAACAGCTGATCTTTCAATAGAAACTCTTCAGGCCAGGAGGGAATGGCAAGACATACTTAAAGTGATGAAAGACAATAACCTACAGCCCAGATTACTGTACCCAGCAAGGATCTCATTCAAATACAAAGGAGAAATCAAAAGCTTTACCGACAAGCAAAAGCTGAGAGAATTCAGCACCACCAAACCAGCTCTCCAACAAATTCTAAAGGATATCCTCTAGACAGGAAATACGAAAAGGGTGTATAAACCCGAACCCAAAACAATAAAGTAAATGGTAACGGGATCATACTTATCAATAATTACCTTAAACGTAAATGGGTTGAACGCCCCAACCAAAAGACAAAGACTGGCCGAATGGATACAAAAACAAGACCCCTCTATATGCTGCTTCCAAGAGACCCACCTCAAAACAAGGGACACATACAGACTGAAAGTGAAGGGCTGGAAAAAGATATACCACGCAAATAGAGACCAAAAGAAAGCAGGAGTGGCAATACTCATATCCGATAAAATAGACTTTAAAACAAAGGCTGTGAAAAGAGACAAAGAAGGCCACTACATAATGATCAAAGGAACAATCCAAGAAGAAGATATAACAATTATAAATATATATGCACCCAACATAGGAGCACCACAATATGTAAGACAAATGCTAACAAGTATGAAAGGGGAAATCAACAATAACACAATAATAGTGGGAGACTTTAATACCCCACTCACACCTATGGACAGATCAACTAAACAGAAAATTAACAAAGAAACGCAAACTTTAAATGATACATTAGATCAGTTAGACCTAATTGATATCTATAGGACATTTCAACCCAAAACAATGAATTTCACCTTTTTTTCAAGTGCTCATGGAACCTTCTCCAGAATAGATCACATCCTGGGCCATAAATCTAAACTTGATAAATTCAAAAAAAATCGAAATCATTCCAAGCATCTTTTCTGACTATAATGCATTAAGATTAGATCTCAATTACAGGAGAAAAACTATTAAAAATTCCAACATATGGAGGATGAACAACACACTTCTGAATAACCAACAAATCACAGAAGAAATCAAAAATGAAATCAAAATATGCATAGAAACGAATGAAAATGAAAACACAACAACCCAAAACCTGTGGGACACTATAAAAGCAGTGTTAAGAGGAAAGTTCATAGCAATACAGGCATACCTCAAGAAACAAGAAAAAAGTCAAATAAATAACCTAACTCTACAATTAAAGCAACTAGAAAAGGAAGAGTTGGAGAACCCCAGAGTTAGTAGAAGGAAAGAAATCTTAAAAATTAGGGCAGAAATAAATGCAAAAGAAACAAAAGAGACCATAGCAAAAATCAACAAAGCCAAAAGCTGGTTCTTTGAAAGGATAAATAAAATTGACAAACCATTAGCCAGACTCATCAAGAAGCAAAGAGAGAAAAATCAAATCAATAAAATTAGAAATGAAAATGGAGAGATCACAACAGACAACACAGTAATACAAAGGATCATAAGAGACTACTATCAGCAGTTGTATGCCAATAAAATGGACAACGTGGAAGAAATGGACAAATTTTTAGAAAAGTACAATTTTCCAAAACTGAACCAGGAAGAAATAGAAAATCTTAACAGACCCATCACAAGCACGGAAATTGAAACTGTAATCAGAAACCTTCCAGCAAACAAAAGCCCAGGTCCAGACGGCTTCACAGCTGAATTCTAACAAAAATTTCGAGAAGCGCTAACACCTATCCTCCTCAAACTCTTCCAGAAAATTGCAGAGGAAGGTAAGCTTCCAAACTCATTCTATGAGGCCACCATCACCCTAATACCAAAACCTGACAAAGATGTCACAAAAAAAGAAAACTACAGGCCAATATCACTGATGAACATAGATGCAAAAATCCTCAACAAAATTCTAGCAATCAGAATCCAACAACACATTAAAAAGATCATACACCATGACCAAGTGGGCTTTATCCCAGGGATGCAAGGATTCTTCAATATCCGCAAATCAATCAATGTAATTCACCACATTAACAAATTGAAAAATAAAAACCATATGATTATTTCAATAGATGCAGAGAAGGTCTTTGACAAAATTCAACATCCATTTATGATAAAAACTCTCCAGAAAGCAGGAATAGAAGGAACATACCTCAACATAATAAAAGCTATCTATGACAAACCCACAGCAAACATTATCCTCAATGGTGAAAAATTGAAAGCATTTCCCCTAAAGTCAGGAACAAGACAAGGGTGTCCACTTTCACCACTACTATTCAACATAGTTCTGGAAGTTTTGGCCACAGCAATCAGAGCAGAAAAAGAAATAAAAGGAATCCAAATTGGAAAAGAAGAAGAAAAACTCTCACTGTTTGCAGATGACATGATCCTCTACATTGAAAACCCTAAAGACTCCACCAGAAAATTATTAGAGCTCATCAATGAATATAGTAAACTTGCAGGATATAAAATCAACACACAGAAATCCCTTGCATTCCTATACACGAATAATGAAAAAGTAGAAAAAGAAATTAAGGAAAGAATTCCATTCACCATTGCAACGAAAAGAATAAAATACTTAGGAATATATCTACCTAAAGAAACTAAAGGCTTATATATAGAAAACTATAAAACACAGATGAAAGAAATCAAAGAGGACACTAATAGATGGAGAAATATACCATGTTCATGGATCGGAAGAATCAATATAGTGAAAATGAGTATACTACCCAAAGCAATTTACAAATACAATGCAATCCCTATCAAGCTATCAGCCACATTTTTCACAGAACTAGAACAAATAATTTCAATATTTGTATGGAAATACAAAAGAACTCGATTAGCCAAAGCAATCTTGAGAAAGAAGAATGGAACTGGAGGAATCAACTTGCCTGACTTCAGGCTCTACTACAAAGCCACAATCATCAAGACAGTATGGTACTGGCACAAAGACAGACATATAGATCAATGGAACAAAATAGAAAGCCCAGAGATAAATCCACACACATATGGACACCTTATCTTTGACAAAGGAGGCAAGAATATACAATGGAGTAAAGACAATCTCCTTAACAAGTGGTGCTGGGAAAACTGGTCAACCACTTGTAAAAGAATGAAACTAGATCACTTCCTAACACCGCACACAAAAATTAACTCAAAATGGATTAAAGATCTAAATGTAAGATCAGAAACTATAAAACTCCTAGAGGAGAACATAGGCAAAACACTCTCCGACATAAATCACAGCAGGATCCTCTATGATCCACCTCCCAGAATTCTGGAAATAAAAGCAAAAATAAACAAATGGGATCTAATTAAAATTAAAAGCTTCTGCACAACAAAGGAAAATATAAGCAAGGTGAAAAGACAGCCTTCTGAATGGGAGAAAATAATAGCAAATGAAGCAACTGACAAACAACTAATCTCAAAAATATACAAGCAACTTATGCAGCTTAATTCCAGAAAAATAAACGACCCAATCAAAAAATGGGCCAAGGAACTAAATAGACATTTCTGCAAAGAAGACATGGATGGCTAACAAACACATGAAAAGATGCTCAACATCACTCATTATTAGAGAAATGCAAATCAAAGCCACCATAGGTACCACTTCACACCAGTCAGAATGGCTGTGATCCAAAAATCTGCAAGCAATAAATGCTGGAGAGGGTGTGAAGAAAAGGGAACCCTCCTACACTGTTGGTGGGAATGCAAACTAGCACAACCACTATGGAGAACAGTGTGGAGATTCCTTAAAAAATGGCAAATAGAACTACCTTATGACCCAGCAATCCCACTTCTGGGCATACACACCAAGGAAACCAGAATTGAAAGAGACACATGTACCCCAATGTTCATCGCAGCACTGTTTATAATAGCCAGGACATGGAAACAACCTAGATGTCCATCAGCAGATGAATGGATAAGAAAGCCGTGGTACATATACACAATGGAGTATTACTCAGCCATTAAAAAGAATTCATTTGAATCAGTTCTGATGAGATGGATGAAACTGCAGCCGATTATACAGAGTGAAGTAAGCCAGAAAGAAAAACACCAATACAGTATACTAACACATATATATATGGAATTTAGGAAGATGGCAACGACGACCCTGTATGCAAGACAGGGAAAGAGACACAGATGTGTATAACGGACTTTTGGACTCAGAGGGAGAGGGAGATTGTGGGATGATTTGGGAGAATGACAGTCTAACATGTATACTATCATGTAAGAATTGAATCGCCAGTCTATGTCTGACGCAGGATGCAGCAAGCTTGGGGCTGGTGCATGGGGATGACCCAGAGAGATGTTATGGGGAGGGAGGTGGGAGGGGGGTTCATGTTTGGGAACACATGTAAGAATTAAAGATTTTAAAATTTAAAAAATAAAAAACTAAAAAAAAAAAAAAGAAATACACCAAATAAATAAATAAATAAATAAATAAATAAATATAGTCACCCCTAGTTACCCATGAAAAAAAATAAAAAATAAAAATAAACGACAGAATGATCTCTGTTCGTTTCCAAGGCAAACTATTCAATATCACAGTAATCCAAGTCTATGCCCCAACCAGTAACGCTGAAGCAGCTGAGGTTAAATGATTCTGTGAAGACCTACATGACCTTTTAGGACTAACACCCCAGAAGATGTCCTTTTCATTATAGGGGACTGGAATGCAAAAGTAGGAAGTCAAGAAACACCTGGAGTAACAGGCAAATTTGGCCTTGGAATACAGAATGAAGCAGAGAAAAGACTAATAGAGTTTTGTCAAGAAAATGCACTGGTCATAGCAAACACCCTCTTCCAACAACACAAGAGAAGACTCTACACATGGACATTACCGGATGGTCAACACCGAAATCAGATTGATTATATTCTCTGCAGCCAAAGATGGAGAAGCTCTATATGGTCAACAAAAACAAGACCAGGAGCTGACTGTGGCTCAGATCATGAACTCCTTATTACCACATTCAGACTGAAATTGAAGAAAACAGGGAAAACCGCTAGACCATTCAGGTATGACCTCAATCAAATCCCTTATGATTATACAGTGGAAGTAAGAAATAGATTTAAGGTCCTAGATCTGATAGAGTGCCTGATGAACTATGGAATGAGGTTTGTGACATTGTACAGGAGACAGGAATCAAGTCCATTCCCATGGAAAAGAAATACAAAAAAGGAAAATGGCTGTCTGGGGAAGCCTTACACATAGCTGTGAAAAGAAGAGAAGTGAAAAGCCAAGGAGAAAAGGAAAGGTATAAGCATTTGAACGCAGAGTTCCAAAGAATAGCAAGAAGAGATAAGAGAGCCTTCTTCAGCGATCAATGCGAAGAAATAGAGGAGATGAACAGAATGGGAAAGACTAGAGATCTCTTCAAGAATATTAGAGATACCAAGGGAACATTTCATGCAAAGAAAAGATCGATAAAGGACAGAAATGTATGGATGTAACAGAAGCAGAAGGTATTAAGAAGAGATGGCAAGAATACACAGATGAACTGTACAAAAAGTATCTTCACGACCCGGATAATCACAATGGTGTGATCACTCATCTAGAGCCAGACATCCTGGAATGTGAAGTCAAGTGGGCCTTAGAAAGCATCACTACGAACAATGCTAGTGGAGGTGATAGAATTCCAGTAGAGCTGTTTCAAATCCTGAAAGATGATGCAGTGAAAGTGCTGGACTCCAGATGCCAACAAATTTGGAAAACTCAGCAGTGGCCACAGGACTGGAAAAGGTCAGTTTTCATTCCAATCCCAAAGAACAGCAATGCCAAAGAATGCTCAAACTACTGCACTATTGCACTCATCTCACACGCTAGTAGAGTAATGCTCAAATTTCTCCAAGCCAGGCTTCAGCAATCCAGGAACTGTGAACTTCTTGATGTTCAAGCTGGTTTTAGAAAGGGCAGAGGAACCAGAGATCAAATTGGAAATATCCGCTGGATCATGGAAAAAGCAAGAGAGTTCCAGAAGCATATATATTTCTGCTTTATTGACTATGCCAAAGCCTTTGACTGTGTGGATCACAAAACACTGTGGAAAATTCTGGGAGAGATGGAAATACAGGCCACCTGACCTGCCTCTTGAGAAATCTGTATGCAGGTCAGGAAGCAACAGTTAGAACTGGACATGGAACAATAGACTGGTTCCAAATAGGAAAAGCAGTCCGTCAAGGCTGTATATTGTCACCCTGCTTATCTGACTTATATGCAGAGTACATCATGAGTAACGCTGGACTGGAAGAAGCACGAGCTGGAATCAAGATGGCCGGGAGAAGTATCAATCACCTCAGATATGCAGATGACACCACCCTTATGGCAGAAAGTGAAGAGGATCTAAAAAGCCTCTTGATGAAAGTGAAAGAGGAGATTGAACAAGTTGACTTAAAGTCAACATTCAGATGATGAAGATCATGGCATCTGGTCCCACCCCTTCATGGGAAAAAGATGGGGAAACAGTGGATACAGTGTCAGATTTTACTTTTGGGAGCTCCAAAATCACTGCAGATGGCGACTGCAGCCATGAAATCCAAAGATGCTTACTCCTTGGAAGAAAATTTATGAGCAACCTAGATAGCGTATTCAAAAGCAGAGGCATTACTTTGCCGGCTAGTCAAGGCTGTGGTTTTTCAAGTAGTCATGTATGGATGTGAGAGTTGGACTGTGATGAAGGCTGAGTGCCGAAGGTTTGATGCTTTCGAAGTGTGGTATTGGAGAAGATTCTTGAGAGTCCCTTGGATTGCAAGGAGATCCAACCAGTCCATTCCGAAGGAGATTAGCCCTGGGATTTTTTTGTAAGGAATGATGCTAAAGCTGAAACTCCAGTACTTTGGCCACCTCGTGCGAAGACTTGACTCATTGGAAAAGACTGATGCTGGGAGGGATTGGGGCAGGAGAAGCAGGGGACGACAGAGGATGAGATGGCTGGATGGCATCACTGACTCGATGGACGTGAATCTCGGTGAACTCTTGGAGTTGGTGATGGACAGGGAGGCCTGGCATGCTGCTATTCATGGGGTCACAAAGAGTCGGACACGACTGAGAGACTGAACTGAACTGATGCTTAAGAAACTCTGGATTAATCATTGCCCCTGAAAAAATTCAAACCTCTACACCTTACTATTACTTGGGGTTTGTTGTTAGTAGACAACGTATTACTCCCCAACTAACTCAGATCCATACTGACAATTTATCAACCTTAAATGATTTTCAAAAGCTCTTAGGTGATATGAATGTGGTTAGACCTTCCTTAGGCATTACTAATTATCAACTAAATTACCTATTTAATATTTTAAGGGAGATCCCGATTTAAATAGCCCTCGTTCACTTTCTCAAGAGCCATGAGAGGAATTCTATTTAGTGCAAAATAAATTACAAAAACAATTTCTTACTCACATCAAACTAGATTTACCTCTTGAATTATTTATACTCCCACCTCTCTTCATTCTCCCACAGGATTTCTTGACACGAATACCCAGTAGAATGGATCTATACCCATTTTACTGGAGTAAAGTCACTTACACCTACCTTGATTTAACTGTTCTAATCATTATCAGTGGAAGAAATAGGACTAAAATTCTAACTGGTTCTGATCCTCATAAAATTGCAATAAAATTATCAATAAATCACAATTTTGAGAATGCATTACAAACTTCTACCAGCTACTAAATAGCTTTTCTGGAATATTTTGGAGAAATTTCTTTTCATTATCCTTCTGGAAAGCTGTGAAATTTCTTCAAAAATACTGAATTTATTATTTCTCGCATTATCAGCTCACAGCCTATACCACAAGTTGAGGATTGTTTGTTTGTTTGTTTGTTTGTTTAATATGGCTGGGACTAAAAAGCTCCATTCTAGTTTCTTAAGGAAAATAAAGTATTTTATGCTAAATTTTATTCTGCTCAACAAAATGAATTATATGCTCTTATTCAAGTTATTTGCCTACATCCTTACCCCATTAATATAGTCCCTGACTCTTTACATTCAGTTTTTGAATTAAAAAGCATATCAACCTCTACCATAAAATCCAATCAACCTATTATTCAACAACTCTTTCTCAAAATACATCTGTTGTTTGAAACTGCAATTCTCCCACTTACACTACACCTATTGGAGCACATTCTTGCCTTCCCAGCACCATGACTCATGGTAATGAGCGGGCTGATAAACTGGCTTCCTTTGCTACTCCAGAGGAACAGCATGTTCCGTTGCATAACAAGGCTGGCTCCCTACACCAGCTGCGGAGAATCCCATACCACCAGGCTAAAGAAATTTTTAGTAATTGCTCTACTTGTAGACGCCTACGTCTTCGACCGATTGCACAAGGTACTAGTCCTCGCAGTTTGCAACCTAATGAACTATGGCAAATGGATGTAACTCATTCCCCTGAACTTTCTCCATTTTATTTCTTGTCTATCTGTATTGACACTAATTCTTTTATCTGGGCCATGCCTCTTCATGGTGAGGCTACACAACATGTTATAACTCACTTATTAGCTTGTTTTACTGTAATGTAACCTCCCAGTTCTATAAATACAGACAATGGCTCTGCCTATATTTCTAGACACTGTAAACAATTTTTGCAATCTTTTTCTATTAAACATATTACAGGTATTCCTTATAATCCACAGGCACACGGCATAGGCATAGTCGAATGAGCACATCACACACTAAAGTTGCAAATTAAAAAAAAAAATTTAAAGGAAGAATACACAGGAACACTACTGTCTTCCTTATCTAAAGCAGACTAGACTCCAACATAAGATATTTTATAAATCTATAACTATTGTTAATACAGCTTTATTTCTTTGTTTTAAATTTTTTACACTTACCACAGGAAGATATCTTAACAAGAGCATAAAAGCATTTCGAGGAATTGAAGGACACTTCTCTTCCTCTGCCCATTTAGTACTAAGACGGGTTAATGAAACAAAGGGAATCTGGGGAAATAATCTTACAGGGAAAGGGGTAAGCTTGTATTTCCCCAAATGGATCCAATGAACTCACATGGCTTCCTCTTCAGAAGATTCAACCCAAGGGGGCCCCTGGCCTTCAAATGGAGACAGGACAACAAGGACCCCAGGAGGAAGAAATTCCAATATGGCCCATGGCGGCTCTGAAAATCTCTGGCAAGTGTCGCCCTCGGCAACATCAACCCTATGATCTCCCCACTTGGGGACAAATGGAAACTCTTATTGATCGAGCTGAAAATTTGGTCTCTCAACAGGGAATTTCTTGGAGTCCTGAATACATTCTCCTGGCAATGCTCAGTCTCTTGGCCTGTGCCTCCCCTGTTCGAGCTGTAACTAATCATACTTGCTGGGCTTACATACCCAATCCCACTCTACTACAGGTGGTTGAATGAATGGAGAGAGGACCAAACATTTCAACTAATGACTCTATACATACACCTTCTTCCTGGAGCATTATAGGGCCCTCACACCCTGAAGAAGAAGGAAAACTAATTAATATTTCTCTGGGTTATGAAGTCCTTCCTTTGTGCATGGGCCCAGCAGAATTATGCATAAACATTAGCAGACAAGCTTGGGGTTTTGCCCTGCATCCCAAAAAGGATTTGGGGATAATAATTGCTTAGATTATTTACTGCCCTTTCTTTGTCTGTGAACCATGTTTGTACTACTGAGACTTTAGGGAAGGAGTTAGGGAAAGAACAAAGAACATTATGCAAACGGTTTACTTGAAAGAACTTTACATATACCCCTTTCGTTGGGACAAATGTCAAGCCAAATCAGGAAAATTAATGGTTGTGGCTAATCATACAATTTTTGATTGGAGACCCCATGGTATGTGGTTATTTAACTGCTCAGAAGATGTTAACAGCACTGTGTGTGACTATGCTACTCAAGTGGCATGGGAAATTAATGACACTATGATGGAGCATTACCATGACAAAAGACTTCTTGGGTGGCTTGACAGTGGATTAGCCCCACATCGTCCTAGGATCGTCCTCGTTACACAGAGTGGGCCTGGACAAAGGGATAGTTGGAAACTTGCTGCAAGCACTGAAGAACTTGGAACTTGGACCGGACATTTCACAGGGACCAGTCGTAGTCACAATAACTATTTTGTTCACTATAATCAATCATATTTTAAAACAGGCCTGTGTCACACTTCCTTTTGTTATAGATATTAAAAAATACAATTTAATAAGACTTTACGTTCTGTAACTTGTATTAATGGCCCACTATACACTTGTCTTAACTCCTCTATTTCTTTAAGAAATGATTCCCTTTTGATTAGTTGATCTCAATGTAATTTGTGGTTACCAATAAATCTCCAATGACCCTGGGAAGGAGGCCCCATGGCTGGACTTGCTTTCAGATTATTTACCAAATTGCTCCAAAGATCTAAACAATTCGTTGGATTGCTTGAATCTTGGCATTTTGGGGTTAATTGCTATTTGCACCACTGCTTCTGTCACTGGTGCTGCTTTACATATCTTGATTCAATCACATAATTTTATCCACAATTGGACTGAAGATGCTCATAATAAGCGGGTTACTCCAGATCAGGTAGATGAGGATATACAAGAGGAAATACAGGAACTAAAAACAGCCATCAAATGGGTCAGAGATCAACTAATAGATTTGCAAAAACAAGTGATACTAAAATGTGATTGGAATTCTACTCAATTTTGTGTTACTCCTCTTCATTTCAAACATAGTGCCTACAATTGGGAACAAAGCAAAATTTCAGTTACAAAACATACATGATAATGCCTCCCTGAATGTACAATTACAGCAAAAGGAAATCTTTGAAACCTTTTCTAAATGTCTGCCCTCTTTCACTAATTTGGAAACTTTAGCTGAACAACTAGCTGGTCAATTTTCTGGGCTAGATCCACGAGGGTGGTTTCAAAGTATTACCCACAGCATCGGGTCTGGGAACTGTAACTCTGGTAATTGTCCTGGTAATTGTATTTGTTGTTTATCGTTGCCTTTCTATAAGGTTGGTTAATACTAGACAAACTCAATTGGTCAGGACGTTTTTTACAAATATAATGAAATAGGGGGAATTGTCAGAAAGCGTTTAACAGGAAGCTTCCTGTGTGCTCTTTTGGATCTATCATGAATTCTCTGTTCCTTACAGAGTGGTAAATCGCTCCTGGGACTGAGGAATGCATGCATTTGCTTCGTTAGTTTTTCCACACAGTGATAAGTAACTATTTACAATCCACTTCCTTTTTGTGAACCATACGGTGAAAGTGATTATTTACAACCCACTCTCTTTTTGATATGGATTGCCTTGGGTTTCCTTGATAATTTGTAAGTCTGGACTTTTGATCTTTATCTCTGCTGAAAATAGCTACCTTGTAAGACAGTATACACACCCACACTACATTGAATAAAACATCTTTGCTCCATCAGAGCTTGGGTTCCTGTGTCTTTCTTTTGTACTTTATTTCATTCTTTCTTTCTCTGTCTCTCTCTGTCTCTCTCTCTGTCTATTTCTCTGTCTTTAATGTCTGTCTGTCTGTCTGTCTGTCTGCCTGTCTGTCTCTCTCTCTCACCGGCAAATTCACTGGAGCATAGAAACCCATCGTGCTCACTCTCTGGCCTGGTCTTCTAAAACCCTCTCGAGAAGGGTCCCTTCCTTGTGCCTTCATCCCCTTGAGAGGGTGCCCAGTGCCTACGTCAGTGTCACAAGCCCTGTGTCAAGGACTTTTTTGGTTTTCTTGGTAAATCAGGGAATATCAGCCTCTCTCTTTTACTTTCTAGCCGTTGACTCCAGACCACCAGGTTCTTGTCCATTAAAGAACCTCAACACTCCCCCAGGTCACCTCCATCTCCTCCCTCTGCATTCTCTTCTCTACTTAACCCTGTAAAACTCTCTCGGTGTTCCGGGCTGTGGTGAACACTGAGGGAACTGCTCACAATCTAGACAGGTCCCTCTCCTGTGACTACCCCTCCTCTCCTCCTGGTCACCTCTATTTCCTTCCTCCCACTTCGCTTCTCTATCAGTTCAGTTCAATCACTCAGTCGTGTCCGGCTCTTTGCAACTTCATGATTTGCAGCACGCCAGGCGTCCCTGTCCATCACCAACTCCCGGACTTCACTGAGACTCACGTCCATTGAGTCCGTGATGCCATCCAGCCATCTCATCCTCGGTCTTCCCCTTCTCCTCCTGCCCGCAATCACTCCCTGGATCAGAGTCTTTACCAATGAGCCAACTCTTTGCATGAGGTGTCCAAAGTACTGGAGCTTCGGCTTTAGCATCATTCCTTCCAAAGAAATCCCTGGGTTGATCTCCTTCAGAATGGACTGTTTGGGTCTCCTTGCAGTCCAAGGGACTCTCAAGAGTCTTCTCCAACACCGCAGTTCAAAAGCATCAATCCTTCAGTGCTCAGCCTTCTTCACAGTCCAACTCTCACATCCATACATGACCACAGGAAAAAACATAGCCTTGACTAGACAGACCTTAGTTGGCAAAGTAATGTCTCTGCTTTTGAGTATGCTGTCTAGGTTGTTCATAACTTTCCTTCCAAGGAGTAAGCGTCTTTTAATTTCATGGCTGCAGTCATCATCTGCAGTGATTTTGGAGCCCCCCCCCAAAATTAAGTCTGACACTGTATCCACTGTTTCCCCATCTATTTCCCATGAAGTGATGGGACCAGATGCCATGATCTTTGTTTTCTGAATGTTGAGCTTTAAGCCAACTTTTTCACTCTCCTCTTTCACTTTCATCATGAGGCTTTTTAACTCTGCTTCACTCTCTTCCATAAGGGTGGTATCATCTGCATATCTGAGGTTATTGATATTTCTCCCGGCAATCTTGATTCCAGCTTGTGTTTCTTCCAGTCCAGCGTTTCTCATGATGTACTCTGCATATAAGTTTAATAAGCAGGGTGACAATATACAGCCTTGACGCCTCCTTTTCCTATTTGGAACCAGTCTGTTTTTGCATGTCCCGTTCTAACCATCTAGTCAAATCTATGGTTTTTCCAGTGGTCATGTATGGAAGTGAGAGTTGGACTATAAAGATAGCTGCACACAGAAAATTGATATTTTGAAACATGCTGCTGGAGAGGACTCTTCAGATTTCCTTGGACTGCAAGGAGATCCAGTCACTCCATCCTAATGGAGATCAGTCCTGAAATCTTCACTGGAAGGACTCATGTTGAAGCTAAAATGCCAATGTGTTTCTTCCGCCACCTGATGCGAAGAGCTGACTCATTGGAAAAGACCCTGATGCTGGGAAAGATTGAGGGCAGGAGGAGAAGGGGATGACAGAGGATGAGATTGTTGGATCGCATAACAGACTCAATGGACATGGGTTTGGGTGGACTCCAGGAGTTGGTGACAGACTTGGAGGCCTGGCATGCTGCAATTTATTGGGGTTACAGAGGGTTGGACATGACTGAGTGACTAATCTGAACTGAAAAATCTTAAATGGAAAACAATCGTGTGTGTGTGTGTGTGTGTGTGTGTGTGTGTGTTTCAATACCTGTGATGTATAAACTAACACAGCATAGTAAATCACTTATATTTCAATTAAAATCTGGAAAAAAAAATGTCTACTTTGCCAAATGTCTACTTTGTCTACTTTGACTCATTCGAGAAGATTTTGCTATTAATATGGATACTCATTGTTCATGAAGCACTTTCCACTTATCTGAGGGCCACTGCTAGTACCCAAGCAAGACAAGCCACTAAGCTTGTGGGCACTACAGTGACATTAGCACCATATATAAGAAGGTGTTGAGTAATTTGGAACCATCTACTTGCACAAGCTTCATGGAAGGCACAGTAACCTGCATTATCTTGAAAATGCACATCATAAATCTTGTTTTCCAGGCAGTACAAGACCAATCACTGTATAGAGAAGAAAGGATGTGATCAGATCACACATAGTGAAATTCAAAGATATCTATACTCAGGGCTAAATTGCACTGTAACATAAGTAAGCAAGATCCACGTTGGTGAAAGGACAAGAGCATATATGAAAGTCTTGATGATGGCAAAAGTGTTGTATTGATAAATACGAAACCATGCCCATTTGGTGGGTGTACTCAACAGGTGGTTGGGGGATATGACAATACAAGTTTAGATAAAAATATGAAAAAACAATAAATAAGAATAGGTTAAACGAGCTAAAGAATAACCCAAAACTTAAGGAGGGAAGGACATACACAGGAGCCAGGTCATCAATCTCATGAAAGATCAGAGTGCAGGAAGAAAACACTTCTGTTTTTTATATAAATGACGTGTGACCCTATATTCTCCACACAACATTTCAAATAATATCAGCGTCTAATTGCTTCAGGCTCCATCCCAGTTCAGGTTTAATCCATGTAATAGTTTTTATTTATTAACATTAATGATACATCAAGTAACATTGATGATATTAACAATAGTGAATATTTCAAGTCTGTATTTTGTCACCTTGTTTATTTAGCATATTTGCAGGGTACATGATGTGAAATGCCAGGCTGGATGAAGCAGAAGCTGGAAACATGACCGCCGGAAGAAATAACTTCACGTATACAGCTGATGCCACCCTAACTGCAGAAAGTGAAGAGGAACCAAAAAGCCTCGTGATGAAAGTGAAGAAGGAAATTAAAAAGTTGGCTTAAAACTCAACATTAAAACAATTAAGGTCATGGCATCGGATTCTGTCACTTCGTGGCAAATAGTTGGGGTAACAATGGAAACCGTGATAGACTGTATTTTCTTGGGCTCCAAAATCACTGCAGATGGTGATTGCAGCCATGAAATTAACAGATTCTTGCTCCTTGGATGAAAAGCTATGGCCAATTTAGCAGTATTTAAAAGCAGAGACCCTAGTTTGCCAACAAAGGTATGGGTAGTCAAAGCTATGGTTTTTCCAGTAGTCACGTTTGGATGTGAGAATTGGACCATAAAGAGCGCTGAGTGCCGAAGAATTCATGCGTTTGATCTGTGGTGCTGCAGAAGACTCTGGAGAGTCTTTTGCACTGCAAGGAGATCAAGCCAATCAATCCTAAAGAAAATCAGTCCTGAATATTCACTGGAAGCACTGACTCTGAACCTGAAGCTCCAATACTTTAGCCACCTGAAATGAAGAACTAATTTCTTAGAAAAGACCCTGATGCTGGGGAGGTTGAAAGCAGGAGAAGGGGACGACAGAGAATGAGATGGTTGGATGCATCTCTGACTGACTCAATGGATCTGAGTTTGAGCAAACCATAGGAGTTGGTAATGGATAGGGAAGCCTTGAGTCTTGTGTGTGGCAGTCCACGGGGTGTCAGAGTCAAACCTGACTGAGCAGCTGAACTGAACATTAATGATAGGGCTCAACATATACATTTCATGTATGAAATAAAAACGTGTGCCCCTACTTTTTCTGTTCTCTGTAAACTGTTTCCATTAAATCTCTGTTATCAATTTTATTTCTTTGGTATGTTAAAATATCAGCCAGTAGTTAATTAAAACAGGAGGTTGTAAAAAGTTGAGTGACATTTAATGTTAACTATGAACTTTAGTTACTAATAACATAATATTCGTATATCAGTTATAGCAAACATTCATAATAGAAATTTTAGGAGGAAAAGATTGTATGGGAACTCTGTATTTATCCTCAATTCAATAAAATTAAAACTCCTAAAGGTATAAATGGCTTATTAAAAATATAAATATATTTACACACATTCTTCCAGGACACAGGGCAGCAACTTCTTCAATGTTTTATTACCTTGGTTAAAGTTTCAAATAGAACAACATCTGCCATCAGAAAACAAGGCAGTGTTTCCCTTCAAGTCAAACTGAGCAGAGATCTGTCTGTCAGGTTCTGAAAATGGTGATGTAAACAACATAGACAGAGGGTACAGGGAACCCAACACTTTTGGTAAGGTGGAGCTGTAAGGGGTCACAGGAAGACACTCTATGACAACCGGTAAATAACTCACTTATAACATGTGAAACAGGGGGTCACTCTAGGCATTCACAGTTGGGAGGTATGTTGTGAGCAGCTTTTTTTTCGCCCTTTCAAAAGACACATCAACTAAAAAGGACCCCTCAGCTGGTAGGCAACAAGAATCTTCCATTTGTTCAATCTGTGAATCCAATGTGACATGCTGGTAAACCTGGCTACTCGCATACGGTTACCTTGGGCGACTGTGCAGCTCCTTTCCAAAAAAAGAGGAGGAAGTATGGTGGCAACTCCAGTGTGACCAAGTCCTTGGAAAGATGGGGGATGGCTATGGAACCATACTGGTAAAATGGGCAAGAAATTTGATGCAAACTGTTAGTCCTTGTCTCATCTGACCTTGGTTATTCCTGCACTCGTTGAAACAGAGGTCTGGCCACCAACATTTCCACAACCCTGCTGCCTTACTGCCTACCTGGCAGACATGATGCACATCTCACCCCAATATCTATGTATTCACAAGCAAGCCAACAACAGGGTTAATAACTTATCTCCCCTTGCTAATGAGAATTCAGAAGGGTTCATTTCCACAAACCCTGGGTTAGGTCAACTTTTGCAGCAGAGATATGTGGAAAAGATTAGAGGATGTCAAAGCAATTCACCTAGTTAAACAAAGTGAATTTTCATGACAAGGCTTTCTTTTCATCCTTAAAAAAGTCACCAACAGAATCACAGCACAAGCGCAGTTATTACTGATACAAACATTGTGGTAGGATACCTAGCTCAGTTTGTAATATGAGGAGGCTTTGTTTCGTATTTCATCTCCTCCCCCATCCTCGTCCAGCCAGGCACTCTCCCACCTCATGTCAAGTAGCAGCTGCAAGTAATTTCCAAATTGAAATGCCAACAAGTACACCCACCTCATAGCCAAGTTAGCAGCCTGCTGCAGCAGGGTCTCTCCAGCATTCTTATTAGCACTAAGTCTCCGTGCTTCTGGAGGTAGAGGGCAAGACTGCGTCATCTGTGGAAGTAAACCTGAACACAGTGGCTGCAAGGACTGGTCCTGCTTGGCTGGTGACTGATCGTACTTAGAAGTGAGCCTGGGCTGATTTCTGAATCTCTGGATGGTTACCTGTCATGAAACCAGGCAGTGCAAACATTTAAGGCCATCTTCCAACACTTGCATTTTTCCCCTCTCTCTGACATATAAAACTAACATAAGGTAATTTTCCTTTTCACTTGTTTGGATGTGGGACAGATGTCAAGGGGGTGTAAGGGGAAGAGATTTGTCTAACGAGTTTGAAATTTCATCACCACTTAGGAGACATGGTCCTTTGAATGCAGGACTGAACTTGGAAAAGGAGGTCAGAAAAAGAAAAGCTTTTTTTTTTTTTTTTTCCTGAGAAGCAATAACAGGTGGGCAAACACTGATCTGTGGAATGCCTACACAACCATCATTTAGTAGAGGATATCAAAAGGTACCTTGTCATCTGCATTGTCCCTTGTCATTGAAGTGCACTGTCTGGGCCCCTAAGGAATTAGGTGTTTGATTTTGCACAGTCTCTTCCCAGATGGTTTCTCAATGTCATCTGTGTTTTCCTGGCAATCCTCTTGTTCATTTGTGAGCAGTACATCTGGCTTTTGGCTTTCTTTAATTCTCCGCTGTTTGGTATGCTTTTTAAGCCTGATGTAAAGTTTGTCTGGGTTTGAATTTGATTGCCTGCAATAATGGATAAAAAGATTCTTTATGGGTAGGGAGTCAAGAGAATACAGGAAAGCCTAAAAGGGGGTGAAGGAGTGTCTTTAGGGAAAGGAGAAAAATGGATTTCAAGTTTTAGCTGGTACAGAAAATAAGCCTTCTGTAAACACTGATCACTTCAGTTTACAAAGACAATAGTAATTTAACTTCAAAACCTTAATATTTTAATTAGTTGACGTTCAAACAGCAAACAAGTTAATCCACAGAATGCCAAATGTCAACACTATTTAAAGGGCTGGAGCAGGAGTCAGCTATGCACACTTTTCCAATCCCACTTTGTGGGCTCAGATGCAAGACAGTCCCAAACAAGGTCAATCAGTCTATGTTATCAGGAAGCAGGAAACTAATTCGGTAAGAAGGTGAAATGAAGGTGCTGTCAAGCTACAGGGCTCAATAAGACATCTTCCTCAGCAGCGATAGTCTGGGTAAAGAAAGGCCCAAGAAATAAAGCTCCCTCCTTTCAAACGAGCTTCTCAGTAAACATTCCAGAGGGAAGTATGGAGGCTAGTAGGATCTCATGGGAAAAACTACTCACCTAACCACATGCTACTCAATCAACTTCAGTGTCATTCAGGTTCCTCCAACTCCCTCCATCACAGACGGTAGGTGACCAACCCACCCTCCAGGAGTGGCCCCCACACACCTTGTTCATCGTCTTTGGATTTGACAGAATTTTCCAACCAACTTTCGTTACATCTGGCCTCTGCCCTCTTTCTGCTGGGTGTCTCCTTAGATATTTTACTGCCCTGAGGCTTAAAGACCTGGGTTACTTTCTTCCTGCCTTGCTGGCCATAGTTGCTCTCTGCTGCCAATGTCTGCTGCTCTCCAAGGTGCACGTGGTGTTGCTTTGGGTGATAGGGCCCTGTTAATTTAATGCTCAGCTTCTGGTTAGTCAGCTCACTGTACTGTGAGTTTTCTAAGTGGTTAGAGGAAATGCTTGTCATTTCCCTCTAAGGTCAGTCGTTCTTTGGAGAAATAACTGCAAAGTAATCAAAAAGTACCCTAGCAGTAAGGGTCAGACTGTCATACATCTGTACGGGAGCCCCTGGTAGCTTAGACAGGAAAGAATCTGCCTGCAGTGCGAAAGACCCAGGTTGGATCCCTGGGTCAGGAAGAGCCTCTAGAGAAGGAAGTGGCAACCCACTCCAGTATTCTTGCCTGGAGAATCCTATGGACGGAGGAGCCTGGCAGGCAACAGTCCAAGGCGTCACAAAGAGTCAGACACAACTGAGTGACTTCACTTTCACCGTATATCTGTAATGGCAGTACAGTAAAGGAGGGAGGTCTCGTCACTATCTTTGCTGCAGGTTGCAAAGACTTGGGACAATTTGAGTATTTTCTTTGGCTGTCTTTCAGCCTGAGCATCTGATGAGGTGTAAAAGGAGGTATGAGCAGGATACCTGGAGCCTGTGGGTTCTATGTAATCGTATACAATATTGCCCTGGAGTTGGTAAGAGAACAGAGCCATTCACTTCTCTACCCCAAGACTTCGCCTGGACATTGAGAGGCTAGAGTAAGCACCATGTCTTCTTTCAGTTCCTTTTCGGCTTCCTGCAACTAAGCTTTTGGGACTCGTTTCTGCTTGGCTTTTGGCAAAGGGTCTTCTGGAAGCTCTTCCACAGTGTCACCTGAGACACTGTGCTTCTGTCCAGCATGTGAGTGAGGTTATGAGGCATCTTCAAGTCCATCTGTTTGGATGGTGTCTCATTTTCAGGCTCCCTGTCCATCAGGTCCTTCTCCACAGGAAGATCTCTGTCCTGAGGGACCTTGAAGAGATCCTGTTTTTGTTTTTGTTTCTACTGCTACACTCACCTGGAGAAGGGAGACAATAATACAAAATTGAAGGCCCAAAAGTCACCAGGAGAATGGAAGATCTGGGGAGCAGGTGAAAGATCCCATATTAAATGGCAATGCCTTATCTCCTATACTGACCAGATCTGTAACTATCATTTTTATAGCTGGGGGCGTGAAAACAAGAAAAGAACATGAAGCATCCATTGTATTTGTTCCTTTCCTTTCACAGCAAAATCCTACAAAGACAATACTGATCTTAAAATCTGTATGAAGACATGCTGAACTTCACATTTTGTAATGAGTGAAGGCTGATGTAATAAAGAGGCCAAATATTTACCAAATATGAGCTACAGTGCTGGGGTCCAGCCCTGGTGGATCCAGGGAATTCGAAGGTGGGGACGGAGTCGGCATCCTTGGAAAAATACATATTTAATTACAGACATATAGAAAGATTAGAAACGGATAGTGTAGAAGGAAAATTAGTGGAGAAAAATAGGCTGAATAACTTGGTTTATGTGGAATAGCATCCATGCTCCAGATAGGAATTCAGCCAGAAAAACGGGGAGCAAGAAAGAAATGACATGGGGGAATCAGTTTTTTGCGGAAAGTGATCCAATTTCTCTGTTTTGGGGTTTGCCTATATACCTTTTGTTACACATAGGGATGAATACAGAGTCACGTGGGGGTCAGCAGTCCTGACCTTTATCAAAATCAGGTGCTTCATGTAAAAAGGTCGTAGGGATTCTACATCATCTTCTGGCCATGAGTGAGACCTGCTGACATTTTATGATCGTTTCCTTCTGATAACCAAAAAACTTATTTCTTCCAAGGGTGTTTTTTCTTAAACTAGGCACCACCCTCCAAATAAAGTTACATTCCTATAGGGTGAGGGGGTAGTGAGTTACAATATAGAAAGGAATTTATTTAATCCAAGGCTAACATGATTAATCTTAAAGGTTAATGCTTATTTCTCCTATATGCTTAAAGGTTAATACTTATTTCTCCGATATGCTAGTTATATTCATTATAACGGCAGGGGACATGGAGATTTAGCAGCAAACATCAACGCAACAAATGAAAATCCTTTCACCACTGCTCCCCTTAAGATCTATTTAGTCTTAAAATAGTGATAAAGTTACATTTTTACATAGCAAGGACACAGTGGTTTATAACAAAGTACGGTGATCTATTACAAAAGAGAAAATGCATTAACTCAAAAAGTCTAGTCTTGCTAAACTTAAAAACTACTATATTTCCTTTTCTATATTCCAAATACGTTGATTCATATATTCCCAGGTGCCTAAGCATATGGAGGCCTGGTGGCAATCAATGACTCAACAATGAGAAAAGCCCTATGCTAATTAAGACTCTCAAAATACTCCAAAACTCTCTGTGCTGTTTACGGTTAGAAGGTAGTAAACAATCATGTGGCAGGAGTATGGGTAATCCCGTCACACAAGCTAGTCTGTCAACAGAGAGGCTTGACCTGAGACACCCTTGTCCCACCCAGGGCAGGGAATTAGCAGCAATTAATGGCACAACAAATGAAAAACCCTTCTCCAATGTAATTCCTAACCAACCCGCTATACTAATAATTTCCAACTTCCCAAAAGAATTTGCCTTTAGTAAATCTAAAACATCTCATGTCGCTCAGATTGGGAGGCTGTAAACAATCACATGTGGCTGGATGAACCTATACAGGGGGGCTAGATAACCTTCAGAGGAGTCCATCAGCTGAAACACTCTTGTCACGCCCAGGAATTTTTATTGACTTGGAGCTGCAAGTTAACTCCTTCTCTGAGAGAAATGGTAATGCGGGAGAGCCCGCTGTAAAGTCAGAGGTGTAGGTGACAGCATAAAACAGACTCTGGTTTTGGGGTAGATGCTCGGGAACAGGGGGTGTCCTGAGGCTTTATCATGCCTTTGTGTATGCCAAGCCTCCTTCCTCATGACCTTCGCCATGGGTGGAGTTCCTCACGCTGGCCCCCGACACTATAGAAAGAAAACTGGTAATGTACTTGGTTCAACAGGGCAAATTATGAAGAAAAAATAAATCATGGATGGAACTCTTTAGCAAAGTTTCTAATTGTATCTACAAAATTCACAGGCAACGTCACAGCAGTCAATCTGATTACAGTGAAATTCTCTGTCCGCTTTTCTCTCAAACTTTTAGGGGAAATTTTTATTACTGAAACCATGTAACTCCTCTCGTTTCCTGTGCAAGAGGAATTTTCTTCATACCTATACATGCAACACTATGCCTGACATTCTTTCCGCATTCCTGCACATGCAACTACTTAAACGTATCCCAAAGACAAATTCCCATCCTTTTGTTGTCACATATGCCCTCTGACTCAATGCAGCTTCAGATTCCAAGTGAACATTTTACATTTCAACTTCAAGTGTCGTGTAGTTACCTATCATATAGTTGCTGCTATCTCTGTTAGCAGTTTCAACTGTGTATAAATAGACATTATTCTCAAAGAGGAGGTTTTCTCCTTAAGGTTTCACTTTCATTCAAACTTAGTAAAACTGAAATTAGTTTATATTTCACCTGCCTGACTTTTTCACTAGCGTCTTCTACCCACAGAAAATATCCAGGGGGTTTGTGAGCACTTATTTCATACATGTTGGCAAACAGATTCACTGGGGTGGGGTCAGGGGAGGGGACCTTCATCTTCCTGTTCCTCCTTAGACAAGAGCACTTATAAAAAGTGAGCCATCTCCCTGTCTTCTTCAGGCTTCCCATCTGGTAAAAACTGAAGGAATGAAGATGGCGCTTCATCACCCTCTAGGTCTAGGAGCATGCAGCACATGTGTCACCATTCCCACTCAGCCAGATCACCTCCTGCCTTATTCTCAAGGACAGAAAGGATGAAATCCGTGCTTCCTCGTTCTGAACTATGATCAGAAAACCTGTACTGCTAAAGTCATGGTCCACTGAAACAACAAAGCCATACCCATAATTTGTGCTCTGTCCTTGGAGAAGGCGATGGCACCCCACTGCAATACTCTTACCTGGAAAATCCCATGGACAGAGGAGCCTGGTAGGCTGCAGCCCATGGGGTCTCAAAGAGCCAGACACGACTGAATGACTTCACTTTCACCTTTCACTTTCACTTTACACTTTCCTGCATTGGAGAAGGAAATGGCAACCCACTCCAGTGTTCTTGCTTGGAGAATCTCAAAAGAAGGGGGAGCAACCAGGCTGCTGGTGGGCTGCTATCTTTGGGCTTGAACTGTAGCCCACTAGGCTCCTCTGTCCATGGGGATCCTCCAGGCAAGAATGCTGGAATGGGTTGCCCTGCCTTCCTCCAGGGGATCGTCCCAAGCCAGGGATCAACCCCATGTCTGCCTCACTGCAGGTAGATTCTTTACTGTCTGAGCCACCTGGGAAGCCCACCCATAGTTAGTTGTTTTCTTTGTTTCACAAGAGGCTCTTTTCCCAAACTAGATCCATCCACACTTTCACCCAAAGCAATGCAGTATGAGAAACAAATATAAAATAACTGACACCTTTTCAGTACTGCCTTCTTAGATCGAAGATTCCGATTCTCTTAAATGAAGCCTCCCGAGGTATTTCTCATTATCCTCCTAAAGAACACATCTGACTATCAAGTTAACAGGCTATCTGAGCTGCTTGGAAGAGAAGCTGCACAGCAAATTTCTGCAGATCTCAATTTGGACTTTTGTAAATGAGGTCATTTCAACCACTATCCAAATGACTCCAGTTGAGGACAAAGAGATACACAAAGAGATATGCAGGAGTACTGACCATGACAATCTGTCACTGTTGCTACTTTTCTAAGTATAGAGAATCACATCTCCTTTGCCTTACAGTCTAGGCTGAGGTGATCATGTCTATGTTTTAACACTTGCTTTCCGCAGCACAGTCATATGACTCAGAGCTCATATGTCCCATAATTCATCATGTTGTACCATACAGTTACCTCACAAAAGGATCACCATGATGACATTTATAATTCATCGTAGAAACAAACCAGCACAGCAACCTCTCTATTATTGAGCCACGCCCCGTTAGATGGAAGCAAAATGGAAAAGTACTGATTAAGACTACCCAACGGTTTAAAATCCCAGCAATGCAGGTAATTTTAGAGACCCCAGCAAATCCTAACTTTGTTAAAAAATTTATATCCTTTACGAAAGAAGTACCAGCACTCTCTGTTCAAAGCTCTAATGTAAAAAACATACACATGGTCTTATGGAAGAGAGGTTTCCTGACCACGAAGCTTCATGAAGCTCTTTGATTTAGTCTTTTTTTCCAGTTCCTGCCCAGGCACTTCTATTGAGCAGGTCCTAGGTTTGCTCAAGCAAAAGAGTTGGCATAGGAGACCATAACTGCATTTTTCGAAAAGAAGGTATGAATCTACTTTGGCAGTTCAGCTAATGATTCCTATTTGTGCATTTACTAGTTTAGTTAACATAATTAACCTACTGACTTCTAAAGTGAAATTTTTATTCAACTGCCAGCATGCAGGAAGCTCAGGCTTCCCTGGTGACTTGAATGCTGAAGAATTTGCCTGCAGTGAAGGTGAACTCGATTTTATTCCCGAGTTGGGAAAATCCCTTGTAGAAAGGCATGGCAATCCACTCCAGTATTCTAGTCTGAAGAATCCCCATGGACGGAGAAGGCCAGCAGGTTACCATCCAAGGGGTCGCAAAGAGTCAAACACAACTGTGGGACTAAGCACACCTATACACTCGCTCGCAGATTAAATTAAAATCTTCAGCACTGTATTTTCAAATATAGGTTTTATTTTTTTTTTCTTTAGGCACCTGTCACAGAGATGTACCTGGAGATTTTTTTTTGTAACTTCAGAGTCAGTGCTTCTCTTAAAAACGATGTGTCTCAAGAACCTCTTTTGGGGGCACAATAAATTTCAGAGACCATCAGTTCTTCATTCTACTACCTGAAAGAGCAAGGTATTTTTCCTTGCAGGCACTAAACTGAAACTGAACTTGTTTCTCTCACTTCTCTCAATTCTGAGAATAGAGTCAAACCTGTTCTCATAGATGCGGTATCACAAAGTACTTATATCTCTCTGTGTCATTCCGGTCAGCAATGCCCTCCAGGGCTACCAACTTCAGCTTTTTATCCGGATTTTCTTTCACTCTTTACCAGGTAACAGGGCTGAACTTACTAATTTCAGAATCTCTTGCTTCAGGCTGGCTTCACTTTCTATCATCTCCAGCTGTGGGGACTGCATCATTGAATGCTCGAAAGAAAATAAATTCAGACTCCCCCTCCTCCCCCCCACCCCCCCACACACAAAAAAAACATATCAAAACTATTTTAGGTGCCTTATCTTTAGAGTTGGCGAAGGAAATGGCAATCTACTCCAGCACTCTTGCCTGGAAAATCCCATGGACGGAGGAGCCTGATAGGCTATATAGTCCATGGGGTTGCAAAGAGTCGGATACGACTGAGCGACTTCATTTTCACTTTCACTATCTTTAGGATAGTATCTTCCAAAAAAAAGAAAAAAAATATATATATATATGCCTGAAACCAACAATGATTTATGAAATAAAGCTGTTCTATCATATACTCATAAATTTTGGTATGAAGGTATATATTCTATGTGAATGTACATTCAGAGAATATACTTGCAAAAACAATATTCTTTTTCTCAGATAAATAGAAAAGAACAATCAAATATAAAAGAGAGTAGCAAGAAGTGATGTCCAAGGAACAAAGGTGAGCATAGGTATAAAATTCCCTTCAAATATTTGGCAGTAAAATTTAACTCTAAAGGTTTATGTAATATCATAATAAAAGTAATTTGTAAGAATAAATTTGGAAAACTATCTGATGATAAGCAGCAGGTAGGCATAAATACTGTCCTTCTGTAATCCTTATGTAATTAAGGATCAGGTATATAATTCTCAAATTTCATAAACATGAGCTAATATTTTTTCATGACATTACAAAAATAATTTGGTTTTATTCATTTTTCAGATAATGATAAAAGTCTTGGTAAATTCCTGTATGAATCATAATTCACTACTATGCGAGAGGTGTGTTCTTACATAGATATGTGAATCCTGTATAACTACCAGACTTGTGGCTGCTACACATTTTCTCCAAATATCACATAACACATTCTGAACATCAATGTAAACAAATGCTAACAGCATAGAAAGTAAAATAACTGATAAACATCATGAAACCTTTAAATATCCTCTGCAATTATTAAAACTTCTGGTATTAGCATTCAAGTGAAGTTTTTTTTTAACCTGAAGCATCTAAATTCTACTATGTAGTTTCCCTTATTGGACACACTTCATAATAATTTTAAGCATTTAAATTATTATAAGCTTCATTAACCAAATCTCCCTGTTGCCCTACCATACAATAACCTCCCCCCCCCCTCCCCATTCCTCTTCATGCATTTAAAAAACTAGCACCTGGTCAATTTGCTGCAATTCAGGTGGAGGGCCCAGCTGCAATGCCTGCTGCTCCGGGCTGGACTGGAATAAGCATCCAGCCTTGTAGTGATACACTTGAACCAGTCATCCAGATAACCAGCAGAGTTAGCAATTCTCTTTGCCAGCCTAGACAGCTTTGGTTTCAGAACTTTGCTACTGGTTGATTTTGCCTCGTGAGCTCAATCTTTGGTATTGGTGGAGGTGATATCCACACTTGGTGGGGCACCAGCCATGCAAAAGGGTTTGGGTACCTTTTTTTTTTTTTTTTACCAGAAGTTACAGCAAGGCAATCATTTCCCAGAATTGGCTGCAGGAACAGAGTCAAGACTGGCATTTCTCAGTTCTCCCTGTTGTGTCCCACTGGAACATTCCCTTTGCTAAAGCTAAAGACTGAGGGGTCTGGAGTGTGTTTGAAAGCATAGGCTTCATCACTGATGCACCCCAACTCCTCCCTCAGAGTAATTAAATCCTGGTAAGGCTGAAGCACCGGGTCAGTCAGGGGTTTGGTGCCCTCGGCACTCTGGAGAAGACTCAGTTTTAAAGCTGGCTATATGTATGCATTACATTTTTCATCTGGCTCTTCCTGCAGAAGAGCTACATATAGAAGGCTGTCATTTATGATGACAGTTTTCCCTTGATTCTACAAAACGCTTCCATTTAGGTTCTTGTCGCTCAAGATCTCCGAATGTAACATCGTTCTGTTAGCTCCAAACGTCTCAGAAAATTTATTTTGAAGGCTTGGGTCCTCAAAAGAGGATCTGTCGTCAGAGCAGGATAACTTCTTTGATTCTTTAGTGGTCTCTACAGGAGTCCAACCAATGTGCCTTCATTTGTCACAGATTCTGGCAGGCCCATGGGTACCTTGGCTTTGGAGCAAGATGGCTGGGAAAGGGAGTACTATTTAGCAAGAAAACTTGATGAGGGTGTGCAGGTTTCTTGATATGATATGAGAGAGGATTTAGAGGTATGGTTTCATGTGCTAAGTAGGGAAGGTAACTCCAATGGTAGGAAATTTGTGGGGACGTGAACACCTCCACTGGAGACAGAAAAGCCAAATTAAGCGGAAGATCACCCTCACTGCTTTGAAATTAGGTTCTGGGTTCCTGGCTTTGATGCCCTTGCTGCCAGTGTCATTGCTTTGTTTGACAGATGTGATCAACACCTGACCCATATGTTGATTAAGAGATGCCACTGAACCCATGGAACTCCTACTAGTTTTGGTGACATCCACACTACCATTTGGGATTGACAACACAAAGGCTAGGTGGCCCACACTCAGCTTTGACCCCAACACATCAGTGACCATGGCAACTGTGTTTCTCATTCAGGAACAAAATGAACTGCACTGCTGGGGGATGGCCCAGTCCAAACTCTCGCTCTTCAGAAGCAAGCCTCTACCACTGTTCTCTTCATTGGAATTTAGCCCATGCACCAACGAGAATGAGGGGGTTCTGCTAATGATGTCAGATCTATAGACAGCACAATCATTTCCTGGAGGGAACAGAGTTTCTTCTGGAATCTCACTTCTGGAGAACACTAAGCCACTTCCAGCTCGGCTGTGAGCCAAGACTTCAGGAGCCATCTTCTTCATGTGGTCAGTTTTGGAAGCAATGACACCCGCCATCTCAGAAGACAAGTCTAGTGGCTTACTGGTGACACCTTTGGTAAACATCTGCTTCTCCAATGGAGGAGATGAGCTGCCATCCTTTCTGTCATGACCCATTTTTTTCCCCAAGTGTCCACAGGAATCGGCTGCGTGCTTTCAGCTCCCTCTGGATACTTGCTGCTGCAGGGTCTGGCCATGAGGCACTTGCTGCTGATCTTCATGTATGGCTTCAACATGGTGATGGAAGGTAAGGCAGAAATCCTGGCATAATGCTTATTGATTTCAGAGCAGATGTTTGCAGTGGGCGGAGAAGGAAAGAGGAGTCTTGGTAAAGGCCAGGGTGACAGTGGTAGAAGACCTGTGTCCCCCAGCAGGCCAGTGGTTACTGCCTTGGCAGAAGGTCCCTAGGCTGCTCATTATTCCAACAGTGGGAATTAACGAGGTTCCCATGACTGACACCAATCTTCCAGTACAGGCTTTTGTCTGCACAGAGCACATGTGGGGTGCCTGGGGATGATGAAGGTATTAAGAGCCTCACAGGAGAAGCAAGAGATGATACCATGTGAGGATTCACAGACTGAGGTGGTGGCAGGCAGAGAAAATGCTCCTCATTTGTGCAGACTGGAGACTACATTGGCTGAGCTATTCTGTAGGACTGAGGTGGCAGTGCCTTTGTATATGTCCACTGATACTTATTTGGAAAGTTGCAGGAAGGGGAGACGTCTGGCACGGTTCCCTCCAGGGCAACTGGAAGTAATGAAGACCACTATGTTGAGATGGCTACATTTGTCACTGGCAGACCTATCTGAACCCAATGCTGCTGCTGTAGGGACAGCACTTTTTTCTGTGTTCTAAGTGGTGTTTTGTACACACCACTGAAGTTATCAGGCAGCTTTCCAGACAAGTGGAAGCCTCCACTGTTTTGGGTGTCTTCAGTTTGAACTCCACCTCTGGATTCCTTTCTGAAGAAGACTTAGCTCCACCTAAAGAGCTCATGCCACTCTCCTGACCTTTCTCTGAGGCCAGTACACACCAGACAGAAGAGACAATACCTTCAAGGACACAGATGTCCCTCTGGAAGAGGCCAGTGCAGTCCGTGCTCAGCTCTGCAATGCCATCAATCCAGTGGACAGCAGCCACATCCACCTTTACAGAAAAAGAACATGACTTGTGTGTTATTTTTCATGCTTTCAAAGCAGAAGTATCCATCTCAAAGAAAGTCCGTAGATTAATTTTCCATGACAGCAGCCTAACATTAGAGCAAACATGGTTAAAGATGAAATTAAACTAAAATATCCATGGGTCTCCATTATTCTATTTCCCTTCTCCACTCATATATTTTCACTTCTATCTCATAGCACTTAAATGGGCTTCCTGCATTTCTTCACCACTCAATCAGCCATCATTCTGAAAGCATGTAAAATTTTATATCCTTTTAGAGTTAATATTTATTAGTTAAATTATTAAATGAATGAGAAGAGACAATGATTTGACTTATAAATAATAAAGATATTATTTTCTTTTAATTAAATTTCTAAAATAACTAATAATTAAAATAATTAAATTATTACTGTATTAAATAATAAAAACAATAATAAAGACAACAATTTACATTAACCCTCCCCAGACGTGTCAGGGTTGTATGTGGATCCTTTCCTGGGCACAGAAAAGGAAGACTTATTATAACCAAAAACAATCTTACATGAACAACTGGGAATAGAACTTCATTCCTAAACTAACAGAGCATCTAAGGGTCAAAATGCTGTTGCATCTTTCTCCTCTTCTCCCCGGTATCTGATGACAGAACTGTGTTTCATATTCACTGGTAAAATATATATCAAAAGGGTCTACAAAAGGCTGAAAATTTATTCAGGTGCCACCACTGACAAAAAACAAAGCTGGAAACAGGAAAGCAGTGAGAGAAAACTGACTCACATGTATATGCAGATTTATTTAAAATTGCTAAGATTTTTTAGCAGAAATATTCCAGGAAACAAAGCAGTAGATAATAAATTAAAAGTGTGAGAGAAAACAACTGTTAACCAAGATTACTACATCTGAAAAACTGTATTTCAAAACTGGAAGATAAATTAAGAGTTACCCCAGATTAAGAAACACTAAGGAAATTCATTATCACCAGAAATTCATTTCTTCCTTAGAAGAAATCCTAACTGGGGTCAAATTAAAACAAACAAACAAAAAATATTCCATAGAAACACAGAATCATATGGATCACAATACTTTCCCATAAAGTCTGTCACAGTTTCCATTGTTTCCCCATCTATTTTCCATGGAGTGATGGGATTGGATGTCATGATCTTGGCTATTTTAATGTTTATTTTTAAGCCAGCTTTTTCACTCTCCTCTTTACCGGGGTCCAGCCCGGTTGGATCCAGGGATATCCTCAGGGTGACGGCATCGGTTGGGGGTTGGGGGTGGGATGGGGGGAAGACTAAAAGAAAGAATGAATGTTGCAGTTAAGAAAATAGAGGAGAGAGAGAGGTTGACATTCCTTGGTTTACACAGAAAGCCAATAAATCCCCAGAACAGGACTTGCACTGTTCACGTAGGCCACAGGTGCCCTCTGGAACCACTGAAGGTGCTTCACCTTGGGCATCTTCTCGAGTGAGTCTTAGAAGCCTGGGCAGGAATGTGAACTCAGAGGGCCCCAGCACTCCAAGGAGTCAAACTGAAAAAGAAAGAAGACAAGAACAACACGGAGAGACTAAGCTTCAGTGAGCAAGGCGTGCAACTTTATTTTCACAGGGAACTTTTATACCTTAAGTTGTACATAGAGAATAATGGAAGATGCAGAGTCATGCACGGTCAGCAGCCCTGACCCTTATCAGAACCAGGCGTTCTTTCTGTATACCTATTTGTATACACAGGTCTTAGGTGACTTACATCATCTTCTGGCCCGGAGTCCTGCTAACATTTTATGACCTTTCTTCTGATAAAGGTTAGTTAACCAGAAAGCTTATTTTCTCTAAAAGTGTTTTTTTCTAAAGTCAGGCACCATTCTCCGAAAGCACTAGATAAAGTTGCATTCCTATAGGGCAAAGGTGCAGTGGGCTATAACAGGGAAATAATTTATTAACTCAAGGCTCAGTGTTGTTAATATCAAGGCCACTACTTATATTTCTATATATCAACTATGTTAATTAATGCTCACAATATGAAAACTTGGCAGCAAACATTGGCTCAACAATGAGACCCTTCACCAGTACAGTTGTAATAATTTTAACTCCTCAAAAGGCTTTATTAAAGCTTCCCATGCCTCTCGCAGTTGGGAGGCTGTAAACAGCCACAGGTGTAGTTGTAAAAGTCCAGCTAAACCTGTCAGGCAAGTTAGAGAGCCATCAGAGGGGTTTGAATGCATTAAGCTCAGGTGGCTGGAACCAGCACACTATGTGCGGCCAAGAGGAACTACCCCACATCCCAAGTCAGAGGCAGAAGCTGGGAAAACCCCATGTCCAAAGGGCGGGGGCCAATAGGAGTTACCCCACGTCTGAGGTTGGAACAGTGGCCGAGAGTGCCAGGTTGTGACGGCACAGGAATGGCCTTGAGGAACCACATCCGAGGCCAGGAGCGGCTGCCGGGAGGACCAACCCCACATCCAAGGAGCAGTGGCTGCGTGGGCGCAGGAGGGTCTAGAGGAGCTATCCCACGTGGAAGGTCAGGAAGGGTGGCGGTAAGGAGATACCCCTCATCCAAGGTAAGGAGCAGCGGCTGCACTTTGCTGGAGCAGATACCCCTTGAAGAGATACCCCATGAAGAGATATCCCATGCCCAAAGTAAGAGAAACCCAAGTAAGTTCGTGGGGGTTGCAAGAGGGCATCAGAGGGCAGGCCCACTGAAACCATACTCAAAGAAAACTAGTCAGTCTAATCACACTAGGACCACAGCCTTGTTTAACTCAATGAAACAAAGCCATGCCCATGGGGGTAACCCAAGACAGGTGGGTCATAGTGAAGGGGTCTGACAGAATGTGGTCCACTGGAGAAGGGAATGGCAAACCACTTCAATATTCTTGCCTTGAGAATCCCATGAACAGTATGAAAAGGCAGAATGAGAGGATACTGAATGAGGAACTCCCCAGGTCAGTAGGTGTCCAATAAGCTACTGGAGATCAGTGGAGAGATAACTTCAGAAAAAATGAAGGGATGAAGCCAAAGCAAAAACAGTACCCAGCTGTCGATGTGACTGGTGATAGAAGCAAAGTCCGATGCTGTAAAGAGCAATATTGCATAGGAACCTGGAATGTCAGGTCCATGAATCAAGGCAGATTGGACATGGTCAAACAAGAGATGGCAAGGGAAACGTCGACATTCTAGGAATCCGTAAACTAAAGTGGACTGGAATGGGTGAATTTAACTCAGATGACCATTATATCTACTACTGCGGGCAGGAATCCCTCAGAAGAAATGGAGTAGCCATCATTGCCAGGGTCCAGCCCTGGTTGATCCAGGGAATTCGAAGAGGGAATGGCATTGGCGAGGAAAAATTTATTTATTTAATTAGAAATACAAAGAGATTAAGAAGACATAGTATAATAGGAAATTTTAGTGGAGAAAAGAGAATGAATAACTTGGTTTACGTGGAGAACCAGTAAAGTTCCATACAAGGAACTTGCACCAGCTACGTTAGGCCGCTGGCGTCCTCTTGAATAGCGGGGGTGCCCCATCTTGGGCTCCCTCTCTCGCGGATCTTAGAAGCAAGGGGCAAGTAAGTGGACATGGCGAGCCTCCACGCCCCAGATGGGAATTCAGCCAGAAAATAGAGTAAGAAAAGAGTAACACGGGGTAAAACAGTATTTCCAATGACTGGTGTGGCCTCTATTGTCTAGAAACGCCTTTTATACCCTTTTGATTGTACATGGAGATCAATGGGTAATACAAAATTATGCAGCATTAGCAGCCCAGACTCATCAAAACCAGGCTTTTCTCTTTGCATACCTAGTTGTATACACAAGTCTTAGGTGATTTACATCATATTCTGGCCAAAAGGGGCAATTAACATTTTACAGCCTTTTTTCTGATAAGGGTTTGTCAACCAGAAGACTTACTTGTTTTGATCTTCCCGAAGTGAGTGCCACTCACAGAAAACACTAAATAAAGTTACATTCTTGCATAGCAAGTATACAGCAATTTATAACAAGTAAAAGGAGTATAGTGATTTATAACAAAAGAAAAGTAATTAACTCAGAAGTCTAGAATTGCTAACATCAAAACTATTATATATCCTTTCCCATATCCCATTTACATTGATTAACATCCTCCCAGGTGCCTAAAAGATAAAGAATATGGCGGTCTAGCAGCAATCATAGAGTCAACAGTGAAACCCTGTCACCAATATGATTTTTAGCTCTTTAGAATAGGCTCTGTATCTTTAAGATGATTTTAAGCTTTGTGCCTCTTGTGGTTGTGGGGCTGCAAGCAGTTCACAAGCAGTAAGAGGTCTGGGGGAAACTATTAGGCAAGTTAGAGAGCTATCAGAGGGTGTTTTAAGCAGAGACATTCTTTTGCAGGAGACTGAAGCCCTGAATTAACTTTTTCCAGAGAGTGTCAGAAGGGTGGGAAAGTACAATACAATAAGGCAGGCAGATTCTTATTTTGGGGGTACATGGTCAGGAAATACCAGGGGGAAACCCTGAGGCCTGACTTGCCTTGCCCATCAGGCCTCTGCCACATGACCTTGTCATGGGTGAAATTCCTCACGTTGGCTCCTGGCACATCATGGTCAAGAAAAGAATCAGAAATTCAGTACTTGGATACAATCTCAAAAAGGACAGAATGATCTCTGTTTGTTTCCAAGGCAAACTATTCAATATCACAGTAATCCAACTCTATGCCCCAACCAATAGCACTGAAGAAGCTGAAGTTGAATGGTTCTATGAAGACCTACAAGACGTTTTATAGCTAATACACAAAAAAGATGTCCTTCAGGATAGGGGACTGAAATGAAAAAGCTGGAAGTCAGGAAACACCTGGAGTAACACTGGAGTAAATTTGGCCTTGGAATGTGGAATGAAGCACGGCAAAAACTAATAGATTTTTGCTAAGAAAATGCACTGGTCATTGCAAACACCTTCTTTGAAAACACAAGAGAAGACTCTACACATGGACATCACCAGATGGTCAACACAGATATCAGATTGATTATATTCTTTCCAGCCAAAATGGAGAAGCTCTATACAGTCAACAAAAACAAGACCAGGAGGTCATATGTGACACAGATCATGAACTCCTTATTACCAAATTCAGATTTAAATTAAAGAAAGTAGGGAAAACTGCTAGACCATTCAGGTATGACCTGAATCAAATCCCTTTGGATTATGCAGTGGAAGTGAGAAATAGTTTTAAGGGCCTAGATCTGATACATAGAGTGCCTGATGAACTATGGAATGAGATTCGTGACATTGTACAGGAGACAGGGATCAAGACCATCCCCATGGAAAAGTAATGCAAAAAAAGCAAAATGGCTGTCTGTCTGAGGAGGCCTTACAAATAGCTGTGAAAAGAAGAGAAGTGAAAAGCAAAGGAGAATAGGAAAGGTATAAGCATTTGAATGCAGAGTTCCAAAGAATAGCAAGAAGAGATAAGAGAGCCTTCTTCAGTGATCAATGCAAAGAAATAGAGGAAAACAATAGAATGGGAAAGACTATAGATCTCTTCAAGAAAATTAGAGATACCAAGGGAACACTTCATGCAAAGATGGGCTCGATAAAGGACAGAAATGGTATGGGCCTTACAGAAGCAGAAGGTATTGAGAAGAGGTGGAAAGAAACCACAGAACAACTGTACAAAAAAATCTTCATGACGCGGATAATCACAATAGTGTGATCACTCATCTAGAGCCAGATATCCTGGAATGTGAAGTCAAGTCGGCCTTAGAAACATCACTACGAACAAAGCTAGTAGAGGTGATGGCATTTCAGTGGAGCTATTTCAAATCCTGAAAGATGATGCTGTGAAAGTGCTGCACTCAATATGTCAACAAACTTGGAAAACCCAGCAGTGATTACAGCACTGGAAAACGTCAATTTTCATTCCAACCCCAAAAAGAGGCAATGCCAAAGAATACTCAAACTACCGCACAGTTGCACTCATCTCTCATGCTAGTAAAGTAATGCTCAATATTCTCCAAGCCAGGCTTCAGTAATAAGTCAACCGTGAACTTCTTGAATTTCAAGCTGGTTTTAGAAAAGCCATAGGAAACAGATCAAATTGCCAACATCTGCTGGATCATCGAAAAAGCAAGAGAATTCAAGAAAAAAAACATGTGTTTCTGCTTTATTGACCATGCCAAGCCCTTTGACTGTGTGGATCACAATAACCTGGAAAATTCTGAGAGAGATGGGAATACCAGACCACCTGATCTGCCTCTTGAGAAATCTGTGTGCAGGTCAGGAAGCAACAGTTAGAAGTGTACATGGAACAACAGATTGGTTCCTAATAGGAAAAGGAGTACGTCAAGGCCGTATATTGTCACCCTGCTTATTTAACTTATATGCAGAGTACATCATGAGAAATGCTGGACTGGAAGACAGAAACTGGAATCAAGATTGCCGGGAGAAATATCAGTCACCTCAGATATGCAGATGACACCACCCTTATGGCAGAAAGTGAAGAGAAACTTAAAAGCCTCTTGATGAAAGTGAAAGTGAAGAGTGAAAAAATTGGCTTAAAGCTCAATATTCAGAAAAGGAAGATCATGGCATCCGGTCCCATCACTTCATGGGAAATAGATGGGGAAACAGTGAAAACAGTGTAAGACTTTATTATTTTGGGCTCCAAAATCACTGCAGATGGTGACTCCACCTATGAAATTCAAAGACGCTTACTCCTTGGAAGAAATGTTATGACCAACGTTGATAGCATATTCAAAAGCAGAGATATTACTTTGCTGGCTAAGGTCCATCTAGTCAAGGCTATGGTTTTTCCAGTAGTCATGTATGGATGTGAGAGTTGGACTGTGAAGAAGGCTGAGCACCTAAGAATTTATGCTTTTGAACTGTGGTGTTGGTGTTGAAGAAGACTCTTGAGAGTCCCTTGGACTGCAAGGAGATCCATGCAGTCCATTCTGAAGGAGATCAACCATGGGATTTCTTTGGAAGGAATGATGCTTAAGCTGAAACTCCAGTACTTTGGACACTTCATGCGAAGAATTGACTCACTGGAAAAGACTGTGATATTGGGAGGCTTTGGGGACAGGAGGAGAAGGGGATGACAGAGGATGGGATGGCTAGATATCATCACTGACTTGATGGACGTGAGTCTGTGCCAACTCTGGTAGTCGGTGATGGACAGGGAGGCCTAATGTGCTGCGATTACAGGATCGCAAAGAGCTAGACACTACTGAGTGACTGAACTGAACTGAACTGAACTGAACTGACCGAACTCCTATTATGCCAAAGAGACTTATTAACTAGAGCCCTAAGTTCATTTTCTTCAGAGAAACGTGGTCGGGGATAGCCCCCCATTCGTATCAGAGGAGTTGGTGGAAGGCATAAATGGTAAGACAGACAGACTCTGGTTTGGGGATAGTGCTTGAGCAGGTCCAAGGCATCCCTTGAGTCCTGATACGCCTTTCCCGTCAGGTCTCTTCCACCTGACCTTTGTCATGGGTGGGATTTCTCGTGCTGGCTCCTGGAACCTCTTTCACTTTCATTAAAAGGATCTTTAGTTCCCCTTCATGTTCTGCCAGAAGGGTGGTGTCATCTGAGGTGGTGTCAGCCTTAACCAATTTCTGAAGTTATTGATGTTTCTTCCAGCAGTCTTGATTCCAGTTAGTGCTTCATCCAGCACAAGATTTCACAGGTACTCTTATATGTACTCTGCATATAAATTAAATAAACACGGTGACAATATACAGGCTTGATGAACTCCTTCCCCAATTTGGCCCCAGTCTGTTGCTCTAACCATTCTGTTCCTAACCACTGCTTCTTGACCTGCATACAAATTTCCCAGGAAGCAGGTAAGGTGGTCTGGTATTCCTTCGACTTGAAGGATTTTCCAGTTTGTCATGATCCACACAATCAAAGGCTTTGGCATAGTCAGTAAAGCAGAAGTAGCTGCTTTTCTGGTAATCTCTTGCCTTTTCTATGATCCACAGAAGTTTGGTAATTGATCTCTGGTTCATCTGCTTTTTGTCAATCCAACTTGAAGATATAGAAATTCCTTGTTCACATACTGTTGAAGCCTCCCTTCCAGGTATAACCTAAATCAAATCCCTTATGATTATACAGTGGAGATTTTTTAAAAAAATGATTCAAGGCATTACATAGCATAGAGTGAAGAACTATGGATGGAGGTTCATAATATTGTACAGGGTTGGTGATCAAAACCATCCCAAAGAACAAGAAATGCAAGAAAATAAAATGGTTGTCTAAGCAGGGCTTACAAGTAGCTGAGAAAATAAGAGAAGCAAAAGACAAAGGAGAAAAGGAAAGATATACCCTTCTGAATGCAGAGTTCCAGAATAGCAAGGCGAGATAAAGCCTGTTAGGTGAACAATGCACACAAACAGAGAAAAACAAGATTAGGGATCTCTTCAAGAAAATTGGAGACACCAAGGTAACATTTCATGCAAAAATGGGCACAATAAATAACAAAAATGGCAAAACTATGAGAAGCAGGAAAGATAAAGAAGAGATAGCAAAAACACACAGAAGAATTTGAAGGAAAAAAAAAAAGTACTAATGATTCAGATAATCACAATGGTCCCTAGAGCCAGATATCCTGGAGTGTAAAGTCAAGTGGGCCTTAGGAAGCATCACTACAAAGCTAGTGAAGGTAATGGACTTTCAGCTCAGGTATTTCAATCTCTAAAAGATGATCCTCTGAAAGTGCTGCACTCAATATGCCAGCAAATTTGGAAAACTCAGCAGTGACCACAGAACAAGAAAATGTTAGTGTTCACTACAATCCCAAAGATGCAGAATGCGAAAAAAAATGTTCAAACTACCACACAGTTGCACTGATTTCACACACTACCAAAGAAATGCTCCAAATCCTTCCAGCTAGGCTTAACAGTATGTGAACTGAGAACTTCCAGATGTACAGCTGGATTTGGAAATGGAGAGGAACCAGAGATCAAATTGAAAACATCCACTGGATCACATAAAAGGCACAGGGGTTCCAGGAAAATTATCTGCTTATGCTTCACTTACTATGATAAAGCCTTTGTGTGAGAGTGAAGTCTCTCAGTCGTATCCGACTCTTTGTGACCCCATGAACTGTAGCCTACCCGGCTCCTCTGTCTATGCGATTTTCCAGGCAATAGTACTGGAGTGGATTGACATTTCCTTCTCCAGAGGATCTTCCTGATGCAGAGATCAAACCCAGATCTCCCGCTTTACCATCTGAGCCACCAGGGAAGCCTTTGTGTGGACTATAGAAAATTCTTAGAGATATAAATATGAGACAACTTTATCTGTTTTCTGAGAAGGCTGTATACATGAAAGAAGCAACAGTTAGTACTTGACATGGACTGTTCAAAACTGGCAAAAAGAGTACCTCAAGGCTGTATACTGTACTCTGTTTATTTAACTTCCATGCAGAGATCAGTTCAGTTCAGTTCAGTCACAGAGTCCTGCCCGACTCTTTTGACCCCACGAACCACAGCATGCTAGGCATCAATGTCCATCACCAACTCCCACAGACCACACAAACCCATGTCCATTGAGTAGGTATATCATCCAACTGTCTCATCCTCTCTCATCCCCTTCTCCTCCTGCCCTCAAGCTTTCCCAGCATTGGGGTCCTTTCCAAAGAGTCACTCTTCACATCGGGTGGCCAAAGTATTGGAATTTCGTCTTCAACACAAGTCCTTCCAGTGAACACCCAGGACTGACTTCCTTTAGGATGGACTGCTTGGATCTCCTTGCAGTCCAAGAGACTCTCAAGAGGCTTCTCCAACACCACAGTTCAAAAGCAGCAGTTCTCAGCTTTCTTTATAGTCCATCTCTCACATCCACACATGACTATTAGAACAACCACCAGCCTTGACTAGACGGACCTTTGTTGACAAAATAATGTATCTGCTTTTTAATATGCTGTCTAGGTTGGTCACAACTTTCCTTGCAAGGAGTAAGCGCCTTTTAATTTCATGGCTGCAATCACCATCTGCAGTGATTTTGGAGCCCCCCAAAATAAAGTCAGCCACTGTTTTCACTGTTTCCCCATCTATTTAGCATGAAGTGATGGGACTGGATGCCATGATCCTAGTTTACTGAATGTTGAGCTTTAAGACAATTTGTCATTCTGCTCTTTCACTTTCATCAAGAGGCTCTTTCGTTCTTCTTCCCTTTCTGCCATAAGGATGGTGTCATCTGCATATCTGAGGTTATTGACTTCTCTCAGCAATCAGGATTTCAGCTTGTGCTTTCTCCAACCCAGCAATTCTCATGATATACTACTCTGCATATATGCTAAATAAGCAGGGTGTCAATAGATGGCCCTGGTGTACTCCTTTTCCTGTTTGGAACCAGTCTGTTGTTCCATGTTCAGTTCTAATTGCTGCTTCTTCACCTGCATACAGGTTTCTCAAGAGGCAGGTCAGGTGGTCTGGTATTCCCATCTCTCTCAGAATTTTCCGGTTTATTGTGATCCACACAGTCAAAGGGTTTGGCATGGTCAATAAAGCAGAAACACATGTTTTTTTCTGGAACTTTCTTGCTTTTGGAAGTGGTCAAACAGGAGAAGACAAGAGTGAACTGCGACATTCTATGAATCAGTGAACTAAGATGGACTGGAATGAGTGAATTTAACTCAGATAACCAGTATATCTACTACTGTGGGCAAGAATCCCTTAGAACAAATGAAGTAGTCATTATAGTCTACAAAAGAGCCCAAAATTCAGTACTCGGATGCAAAAATCTCAAAAACGACAGAGTGATCTCTGTTCGTTTCAAAGGCAAACCATTCAATATCAGGTAATCCAAGTCTATGCCCCAACCAATAACGTTCAAGATGCTGAAATTGAACGATTCTGTGAAGTCCTACAAAACCTTCTAGGACTAACAATCAAAAAAGATGTCCTTTTCATTTTAGTGGACTGGACTACAAAAGTAGGAAGTCAAGAGTCACCTACGGTAACAGGCAAGTTTGGCTTTGGAGTATAGAATGAAGCACAACAAAGGCTAACAGAGTTTTGCCAAGAGAATGTACTGGTCATAGCAAACACTCTCTTCCAACACAAGAGAAGATGCTACACATGGACATGACCAGATGGTCAACACCAAAGTCAGATCGATTATATTCTTTAGAGCCAAAGATTGAGAAGCTCTATACTGTCAGCCAAAACAAGACCAGGAGCTGACTGTGGCTCACATCATGAACTCCTTATCGCTAACTTCAGAGTGAAATTGAAGAAAGAGGAGAAAACCACTAGACCATTCAGGTTTGACCTAAATCAAATCCCTTATGACTATATAGTGGGCATGAGAAATAAATTTAAGAGACTAGATCTGACAGAGGGCCTGATTGAAAAAATGAAAATAAAAAAAAAAAAAATACTTAGGAAGAAACTTAAAGAGGCCAATGATTTGTACACTGAAACTACAAATCGTTCAAGAAAAGAATTACATAAGATAAAAAATACGGAAAGATACTCAATGTTCATGCATTGGAAGACCTAAAAATTTTTTTTTTGCATACTGTCCAAAGCAATCCACACACCAAAGCAATCTCTCTAAAGATTCCAATAGCACTTTTGCAAAATAATTTAAAAATCCTAAAATTAAATAATTTCTCAAAAAATTTCAGAAAGCCAAAATAAATGTAAAAACGAGGAAGAAAGTTAGAGAAGTCACACCTTGTGGAATCAAAACATATTGCACTGCTGGGGTGATCAAATGAATGTGGCACAAGAACACAGAGATACAGACCAACCGACAGAGGAGATAGCAAGCCCAGAAACAAACCCTCATATTTGTAAGGTCCGCTGACATTCAACAACAGTGTCAAAAACACATGAGGAAGCAGATGCTCTGCTCAGTCAATACATAAAAAGAGATAAAATTCAACAAACTAAACAGAGTCAAGAAATAAATCCTCACATTTTTATGGTGGACTATTTTCAACAGTATCAAAATCACCCTGGGAACAAGACAGTGTCCTCAACAAATGATGTTGAGGAACTAGACTTCACACGCAAAATAATACAACTAGACCCTTATACCTTTTTTTAAAAATTAGAATATTATGTTGATATATGGCATAAACCAACCCAGTTATAAAACATTTATCCTTCAATTTAAAAGGAAATTTTAAAAAACTGAAAAAAAAAAGATGAAAATAATTCTGTAAGTGAATGGTGGTAATGGTTGCACAACATTGCGGATACACTTGATACCATTAAGCCGTACATTTAACAATAGAAAAAAAAAAAATCAAATGGATTGGACTTCCCTGGTGGCAATAATTCTCCTGTCAGTGCAGAAGACCTAGGTTCATTCCCTGATCCAAGAGAATCCCACATGCCATGGAGCAACTAAGCCCATGCACCACAGTTACTGAGACTGTACACTAGAGCCTGGGAGCCACAACTATTGCGCACTTTAGAGTCTGTGCTCCACAAAAAGAGGAGCCACTGCAATCTGAAGCCTGCATACCGAAACAATGCAGTAGCCTCTGCTCACTTCAACTAGAGAAAAGCCTGCAGGGCAACAAATAGCCAGCATGGCTAAAAATAAATAATAAATAAACAAATACATTTAAAATCAAATGAATTAAAGACTTAAGTGTAAAACCCAAAACCATAATACTCCTAGAAGAAAATATCGGAAGGCTTCCTGAGAGTTAATGATGGTCTCCTACATCTGCAACAAAACAGGTAAATGTAACCAAAAGAAAAACATTTTTGGGTCAAAGGACATAGCCAACACAGAGAAAAGGAAACCAATCAAATGGGACAACATATTTGAAAAGTATATATCTGAGAAAGGGTTAATATCCAAAATGTAAAATGAACTTCTATAAGTTAATAGTACAACAAAGAGCCCAAGAGTTAAGATACAGAACACAACTATTTCTCCAGAGTAATACACAAATACCTCAATGCCACAATGAGCTATCATTACACATCCATTAGGAGGGTCATTAAACACACACAACAACAACAACAACAACACAGTAAATAACAAATATTGGTGAGGATCTGGAATAAACTGGAACCCTCCTACACTATTCACTAGAAAGTAAATAAGGCAACTTCTATGGAAAATATGTGATGGACCTGGTAACCCACTCAGTATCCTAGCCTAGAGAAACACCATGGATAGAGAAGCCTGGCAGGTCCCTGGGGTCACATGAGTTGGACAGGACTAAGTGACTAAAACACCATCACCACCGTGATAAATATGCAGGTTCTACAAAATGTTAAAATTAAACTTCTAGATAATCTAGCAATCCTATATCTGAACACAGAGCTGAAAGAACAAAAAGAAGTAAGCCAGAAAGAAAAACACCAATACAGTATACTAACACATATATATGGAATTTAGAAAGATGGTAATGATAACTCTGTATGTGAGACAGAAAAAGAGACACAGATGTATAGAACAGACTTTTGGACTCTGTGGGAGAGGGAGAGGGTGGGATGATTTAGGAGAATGGCACTGAAACAGGTATACTATCATGTAAGAAACAAATCGCCAGTCTAGGTTCGATACAGGATACAGGTTGCTGGGGGCTAGTGCACTGGGATGACCCAGAGAGATGATATGGGGAGAGAGGTGGGGGTGGGGGTGGCGGTTCAGGATTGGGAACTCATGTACACTCATGGTGGATTCATGTTAATGTATGGCAAAACCAATACAGTATTGTAAAGTAAAATAAATAAATAAATATTAATTAAAAAGTAATAAAAAATGTGCACAACTATTGTCATTAGAGCATAATTCACAATAGCCAAAATGAAGAAACCATCCACTTACTAGCAGATGAACAGATAGTCTGCAAAATGTATTATATACATATATGAAGTTATGCACATACCTGAAGCCTCAAAAAACAAAAGCCTATCATGTTACAAAATGGATGAGCTAAGTGTACTAAGAAATAATTCAGACATAAAAGACAAAATACTACATCATTCCACTTGTATGAGGTTTTTATAAAGTGTCAAACTCATGGAAACAGAAAACAGAATCAAGGCCACCAAAATTTTAAGGATGGAGAAATGGGGAGTTGTGTTTGATGGGTACAAATTTTCAGTTTTGGAAGATTTGTTAAATTCTGGAATACATTAATAATAACTGTATTGTATCCTAATACAGTTGTGACCATATTCTGCTGTGCAGCATTTCCACAATAAAATCTATTTTTAAAAAATAAATAAAAATAAATTTAAAAGCTGAGAAATAAATAAAGTGATCAGAATTTGTAAAGACGTGTACTAAAGTGAAGATGGGCCATGAAATTTGCACACACAGGAAAAGGAGTTTCCAAATTTAAAGATGACCCACTAGGTTTCTGGCCATATGCTAAGCTGTGTATGTAAAGAGCAAGAATCTTGAAGATGGGCAAAGAAAATTTTCCAGGAGAGTTACTGAAGAAGAGTGAAGACGAAGGTGAAAAATATGGTGTTCCTGACTGGCCAGAGCGGAATAACTTTTTGGGCTTCCCAGAACAAATGTAAGCCATGTATACAGTACAATGCAATCTATTAAGTGTGAAATATGAATGTTAAAAAAATAAAGTTTTTACCTTAATTAAAATATTTTATTGCTAAAAAGTGCTAACCTTTTGAGCTGACTAACATATAGGCTTCCAGTGAGTTATAATCTTTTTGCTATTGGAAGTTTTCAAACTATTGTGAGAATTACCAAATGGGACACAACATGAGGAAATGATGTTGGAAAAAATGGTACTTAAGGACACTACAGGGTAGTCACAAACTTTCAATTTGTAGAAAAAAAAAATATCTGTAAAGCATAATAAAGAAGCAGAAGTTTTAAAAACTATATTTTACATTTGCACAAAATATTTCCAATTCAAGTAACTTCAGAGGGACTGACGTCAGAATACACAAATGAACTCTTAAAATTCAACAACAACACAACAACATGATTTAAAAACAGGCAAAAGTTTAAGATGTTAACCTAAACACACCATGTTTACAAATGCATAAAATACATGGATGTTTCATTTGAGCTATAAACCACACATTACAGTAAATATAAAAAGGTAAAGGACAAAAAAAAATGATAAAAGAAAAGGACAAAGCCATACAGGTGGCCAACAGTCACATGAAAAGATGCTCAATACTGCTAATTATTAGGGATATGCAAATCAAAACTATTATCAGATGCCGGAAGCCAGTGTGAGGAATCCCACCAGTGACAAGGTCATGAGGAAGGAAGGTGACATATGCAAGGCATACTCAGACTTCAGGGACCCCTCTGGAAATTCCTAAGCATGTACCCCAACAAAAATCTGCCGGTTTTTGTGCTCTGCTTTTCCACTCTTCTGACATTCTCTGGAAAAAGTCAATTCAGGGCTTTAGTCTTCTGCATTTGAAAGAGTGTTTCAATCCAAAACCCCTCTGATGGCTTTCTAGCCTGCCTGCAGGACTCCTACAGCTGCGCGTGTGATTATTTGAGGCCTCCTGACCACAGGAGGCACAGGAAGCTTAAAACATCCTAGGAATGTAGGGGCTTCCGAGGAGTCAAAATCTTTAGAATAGGACTGATTAAGGGTTTCCTTTGTTGAGCCAATACTTGGTGCCAAATTTTCATATCCTTTATTTTTAGATATAGTTGGTATATAGAAAAACAAGTAGTAGACCATGTATTAACAACATTAGATATTTGAGTTAAGTACTTTCTTTGTTATAACCCACTACACCTTTGTTCTATAGAGATGTAACTTTAGTGCTTTAAGGAGATGTAGATTAAAGAAAAACACTTCAGGGGAAACAAAATTAACATTCATTAAGGAAGAAAGACAAAAAGTGTTAACACGCCTCTTGACCAGAAGATAATGGAAAATCACCTGAGACCTTTTGTATACAAAATGATATACAGAAAGAATCTGGGTTGCGAACGCTACATAATTTTGTGTTACCCATTGATCTCCATGTTTTATAAAAAGTATAAAAGGCCTTCTGAACAATGAAGAATGGAACTAGCTTCTCAGACCAGTTTCTCGGACAAGTCTCTCGGCCTTGTGTCTTGGGAATCTGGCTCCCACGTTTCTCTCTCTTTCTCTCTTCTTCTCTCTCTTTCCCTCCCTCTGCTCTTTACTTTAATTTCAGGCTGAATCTCCACCTGGGGTGCGGTGGCCTGCCAAGTCTACTTACTTGCCCTGGCTGTTAAAACCCACGCAAAAGGGAGCCTAAGGTGAGGCACCCTTAGATATTCAAGCGAGCGCCGGTGGCCCAACGCAGATGGTGCAAATTCCTTGTCTGGAATTTTATTGGTCTTCCGCGTAAACCAAGCTATTCAGCCCTCTTCCTCCACTTAATCTTCTTACTACACTATAGTTTCTTAATCTAATCTTATATCAGTCAATAAACAAGTCTTTCCAGGCCAACGCCATCCACCCTTTGAATTCCCTGGATCCACCGGGGCTGGACCCCAGCAATCAGGTAAGAGATATGGCAACTTTCTAGTGATCATAATTAGAAAGTTCACAATTGATAAATGCTGGAGAGGGTGTGGAGAGAAGGGAACCCTGTAACACTACTCACGGGAATGTAAACCGATACAGCCATTTGGAGAACAGTGTGGAGAAAACCTAGGAGTAATAAGCTAGTATACAACCAGCAATCCCACTAGTAGGCATATACTCCAAGGAAACCATGACTGAAGGGAACACACGTACCCCAATATTCACTGAAGCACTATTTACGATAGTTAAGACATGGAAGCAACATAGATGTCTAACAGAAGATGAATAGAAGGAAGCTGGGGTTCATGTGTACAATGAAATTTTATTCAGTCATTAAAAAGAATGAAACAACGTCATTTGAAGCAATATGGATGCACATAGAGAGTGTCATACTGAGTGAAGTAAGTCAGAGGAGAAGAAATATGTTATGACATGTTATCCAAAATATCCATATCCATTATAGGAAGAATCTAAAAGGAAATGACATATCTTGCTACAAAATAAGAAGAGACTCACAGACATACAGAAAGTGAGGAAAGGGACCAAAGGAAGGGATAGTTATTGAGTTTATAATGTTCAGATAGTGTCAAAAAAATGGGGGAAAAAAATCATACGGCCACTCAGTCAGTTCAGGTCAGTTCAGTCGCTTAGCCGTGTCTGTTGCTTTGTGACCCCATGAACTGCACCCCAGCAGGCCTCCCGTCCAACACCAACTCCTGGAGTACACTCAGACTCACATCCATTGAGTCAGTGATGCCATCCAGCCATCTCATCCTCTGTCATCCCCTTCTCCTCCTGGCCCCAATCCCTACCAGTATCAGAGTCTTTTCCAATGAGTCAACTGTTTGCATGAGGTGGCCAAAGTACTGGAGTTTCAGCTGTAGCATCATTCCTTCCAAAGTTATCCCAGGCTGATCTCCTTCAGCATGGGCTGGTTGGATCTCCTTGCAGTCCAAGGGACTCTCAAGAGTCTTCTCCAACACGAACACCGCAGTTCAGACGCATCAATTCTTCAGCGCTCAGCCTTCTTCACGGTCCAACTCTCACATCCATATGCGACCACTGGAAAAACCATAGCCTTGACTAAAAGGATCTTAATCAGCAAAGTAATGTCTCTACTTTCTAATATGCTATCTAGTTTGGTCATAACTTTTCTTCCAAGGAGTAAGAATCTTTTAATTTCATGGCTGCAATCACCATCTGCAGTGATTTTGGAGCCCCCCCCCCAAAAAAAAAAAAAAAAAAAGTCTGACACTGTTTCCACTGTTTCCCCATCCATTTCCCATGAAGTGATGGGGGATGCCGTGATCATCGTTTTCTGAATGTTGAGCGTTAAGCCAACTTTTTCAATCTCCTCTTTCACTCTCATCATGAGGCTTTTTAGTTCCTCTTCACTTTCTGCCGTAAGGGTGGTGTCATCTGCATATCTGAGGGGATTTATATTTCTCACAGCAATCTTGAGTCCAGCTTGTGTTTCTTCCCGTCCAGGGTTTCTCATGATGTACTCTGCATATAAGTTAAATAAGCAGGGTGACAATATACAGCCTTGAAGCACACCTTTTCCTATTTGGAACCAGCCTGTTGTTCCATCTCAATTCGAACTGTTGCTTCCTGGCCTGCATTCAGATTTCTGAAGAAGCAGGTCAGGTGGTCTGGCATTCCCATCTCTCAGAATTTTCCACAGTTTCTTGTGATCCACAGAGTCAAAGGCTTTGGCACAGTCAACAAAGCAGAAATAGATGTTTTTCTGGAACTCTCTTGCTTTTTTTGATGATCCAGCAGATGTTGGCAATTTGATATCTGGTTTCTCTGCCTTTTCTAAAACCAGCTTGAACATCAGGAAGTTCACGGTTCACATATTGTTGAAGCCTGTCTTGGAGAATTTTGAGCATTACATTACTAGCATGTGAGATGAGTGCAATTGTGTGGTAGTTTGAGCATTCTTTGGCATTGCCTTTCTTTGGGATTGGAATGAAAACTGAACTTTTCCAGTGCTGTGGCCACTGCTGAGATTTCCAAATTTGTTGGCACATTGAGTGCAGCACTTTCACAGCATCATCTTTCAGGATTTGAAACAGCTCCACTGGAATTCCAGGATGTCTGGCTCTAGATGAGTGATCACACCATCGTGATTATCCGGGTCGTGAAGATCTTTTTTGTACAGTTGTTCCGTATATTCTTGCCACCTCTTCTTAATATCTTCTGCTTCTGTTAGGTCCATACCATTTCTGTCCTTTATCAAGCTCATCTTTGCATGAAATGTTCCCTTGGTATCTCTAATTTTATTGAAGAGATCTCTAGTCTTTCCCATTCTGTTGTTTTCCTCTATTTCTTTGCATTGATCGCTGAAGAAGCCTTTCTTATCTCTTCTTGCTATTCTTTGTAACTGTGAATTCAGATGCTTATATCTTTCCTATTCTCCTTTGCTTTTCACTTCTCTTCTTTCCACAGCTATTTGTAAGGCATCCCCAGACAGCCATTTTGCTTTCTTGAATTTCTTTTCCATGGGGATGGTGTTGATTCCTGTCTCCTGTACAATGTCATGAACCTTATTCCATAATTCATCAGGCACTCTATCTATCAGATCTCAGTATCATACAAATGAAAGTCATTAAATTCTCTGCACAAGCCTCTGCTTGACTCTTCATAGAGTGACAGAGTATCAGAAGGAAAACCACTCAAATATGGACCATTCTTCATAATTGCAAAGTGCATCTTATAGAAGGCTGCAAGGTTGTCTGTCAGATGCCAAGACACAGGAATGTCACTAAAGAAAACTGCCAAGAAGTGTCTCTACATAGCTTGCCAATAACACCAATGAATGAGTTCCTACCCCAAGTTTTGCACTGTAATTGACTGAAAAATAGAAGACATGGCCAGTAAAAAGACAAGAGGACAGTTGTCCTGCTCTTTCTGCCACTGTCCTTTTCCTCTTCCCCTAACCAGGCCCACTTTCCCCTACACCTCACACATCCCATCTTGCTTCTGATCAAACTCAGGTCTGGAATGCAGAAAAGACCCAACTGTTACTTTAATGTTTTCATTTGAAATTGCTATCATGTCCTTTTAAAACAAGTCTGGAAGACCTCCCTAGTCATATTACCTAAATGCAAGGTTAAAGGATACACTGAAAGACTGTTAACTCTGTCTTTCCAGGTAGGTCATAGATTAAAAACAAACAAAAAAAAAAATCCTGCATTGCAGGGGACCCACGTTTGATCGTTGGGTTGAGAAGTTCATCCAGAGATGCAAACAGCAACATACCCCAGTATTTCTGACTGAAGAATTCCATGGACGGAGAATCCTGGTGGGCTGCAGTTCGTGGGTTACAAAGAGTGAGTCACACCTGCGTGACTAAACAACAACAAAGGTCATGATGTAATCTTCTTGGTGTTAAAGAACTGAGAACTCAGTGTTACAGAACTTGTTAGTCCACAAGAAGTCTTAAATGTACTTTCTTCTATATCCAGTAAACTTTTGGTCCCTTTTAAAGCTTTCCACAATTTTCCCTTCCATGATAAAGTGTTCTTACGGTGAAATACCTAGGAGTGAATGCAATGGTCCTAATAAAACTCCTGTTTCCCCTACAAGAATAACACAGATTAGATATGGGGGAGGCGAGGCAGCTACTTTCAGATCTCCCGCTCCTAAACATGCCTGCTTTGCCACCCAAGTTTTGGCACATAAAAGAATAAATTATATACATACAGCAGTAAAACTATTTACAAGAGATTCCATACCTGCCTAAGACTCAAAACCAGGGAAGAAGGTAAGAAATGTGTAGATAATTAAGCAGTAATGATTTGAACCATGTTTGGAACTGCTGGATCTCGTGTGTCCACATAAAAAGTCAAACCGTGAAAGAAGGTGTAGTATCCTTTCTTTTCTCCAACCTTGCTTTCCCAGGCAGCAGATGTCAGTGCCCAACCTCCTCTCCCCATGCTATCCCTAATTTCCTAGATTTTTGTGATACTTTGGAAAGTACCCACACCCAATGCTGTGTACTCCATAACCCAGAGCTGTCTCAAACTGGGCTCTTGAAGTACCAGTAGAGATACTTCTCGGCATCTATTGCTCCTCAGGATGCCAAGGTTAGAGATGTGAGAAATGGCTCCATGGCACTATCAGGCCTGAAAGGGAATCCTTGGTATCAATTTAAGTAAAACCAAGGCAGAAGGTGAAGACAGTACACCTGAGCACTCTCCCAAAGCCAGATGGCCTCTGACATCAGTGTTTCTTTTAAAATTTGCATATTTGTCCATTCAAGGGCACCTTCTAGCTTCCTATACCCGTCCTATCACTCCTTGAAGGCCCTTTTAGTCTTGGGAGTGGTGATTCGCTGCCCCAGCACCACACATCAGCAATCCCCACTCTGAATCTTATGTGGGTGAGCTGGAGCCAATGGCTTCCTAAATCTGTCTCCATCCAGCCTAGCCTAGGAGAGCTGCTTCTGGGGAAGAACTCTCCCAGCCAGGATAGGTTCAAGCCTTCTTCGACCCTGTGTACACTTAGCATAGTGTGCCCTCTATAGATCTCTAGTAAGGGAGGGAAGTGGGTGGTGAAACAGGAAGGGGAAGCAATAGCTTTTTAAAAATTTAAGTCTTCGGATCCAGATTGTTGGTCTCCTTGCCATACTATGAACAGAACAACAGAAATTAGGTTGGGCAAGGGGACTGTCAGAAATGATGTAGGAGGAGGTATCCTGGGAGAGGTTCTTGAAATGTCCATCTGTTCTACTGTCAGCATCTTCACCTGAATCATCCACTCCTGTATGTCTGCACCTAGACAATTTTATTATAGCTTACAGTGTTTAATTTTACAAGGGCTTCTGCATGTAAATGAATATGACTTCTCCCTCAATTCCAAATCTGTGTAAATTGATCACCTCTGCCTCTTGTATTTTAGTTCACAAACTATATTTTTGTCTTGTTGGAACTTCTTCAAGCCAACTTCCCCAAGTCTGATCGCCAAGTGTGAAACACAGAAGAGCTGAATGACACTGTAACTTTGAGAAACACAGTTCTTAAAAACTAAAGGAAGGACATTTCTACTTTCTAGAAGCCTCAGTGGATTCTTACTCAACAAAAATATCAGGTATCTTTTCCAAAGACAAACCTTGGAGAGAACCATCAAGTCACATCTGACTTTAGACAAATAACTTGGGCCACAGGGCAAACTGAGCAGTCCATCCATCCCAGCCCCAGCTGCTTCTCATTCCAGTGGCTGCCACCCAGGAGTCAGTAAGGTAGCCAGTTGCAAAAGAGACAGAATCACACAGGCCATAAATACTGGCAAAGAAACTAGGGTCACTCACGTAAGCATCTGACTCTCTTCCAGACCCTAACAGTGTGGGGGAGTGGCTAGGACCCTAAAGCACTTGTATCACTGCCCAAAGCACTTCTCTCCTTCCCCTTTGAAGGTCCCAGAGCACCACTCTAACCATGAGGCCTAAAATACAAAGGGCCTCTTAGCTTCTCTCCTGCTTAGGCCAGTGGGAAAAGTGTGAGCCCACTGTCCTCCATGAAACAATGTTATGGCTGCTGGGTGCACACGAAGACCATCATGGCAATGCTGGAGTTGAGGAAGCACCACATCCCACCCCTCCCTGCCCCCACCTGATTCCACACAATCCCAGAATCCTCCCAGCAAAAAGCTGAATGCTGGGATTGTCTCAGAGGAAAATAGACTTTGGAGGCAAAGCAAATCTAATGTGAAACTTAAGGTATGTTTAAGGCAGGTCTGAGCCTCTTGGATCATGAAGCATCTGATAAGCCACCATACTCCCTTGACCTCCCCCAGCAAAAAAAAAATCTTGAAGCATATCAAAATGATAAGGCAATAATTACCATTTGTCCCTCCTAGGGACAGCTCTTCTTTCAGTTCCATTCTCGTCCACTAGGCCATATTCCACCTGAGCAACAGGACAACAGCAATATCTATTCTGCACTACAACATGAAAAGCTATTCCTCTTTTTTCACCACTAGTTATCTACTCAAGGTCAATAACTCGAAATCTCTTACCAATGTTACCTCACATTCAACACACACTCCATTCCCAGCTTGAGAGGAAAAAAAAAAAAATTTTCTAGCAATTGAAGGCCATCCATACTTAGCTAGGTCACTTTGTGGTTAGTTGCCTTCTGGTCAAAGATGCATTACTTCACTATGAGTCCATGAATGAATATCTGGGCCGAAGCTTCCCTGCCTCTGGTGCTTTTACTAGACAAAAAGTTTTCATCAAGCACTGAGGAGTTTCATCGTTCAGATTGTGTATCTAAGTATGAATATTCATATATGAATTATTTTGTGTTTCCAAGTGACCCTTTTCACTTGTCTCTGGAATCATCTAACAAAAATTCTGTCCAATTTCCAATTCAACAAAATCCTATATTTTCTCTTAAAAGATAGCTACATCTTATACTCTCTGTATTTACACACCAATGTTTGCTTCTAAGTTCGCCAGTCACTTCCACTTTTGTGCATCTGAGTCCACTTGTTGGGATTTTTCTCAGAACATGTCAAGCCAGGGAATTTCTGAAGACATATATTTCTAACACATACAGCCTCTTAGGTCTTTCTGACATTTTTGCTCTCCCAATTGTCTAAAATATTAAACATTCCCATGTAGAGCAACATGGGTTTGCAACAGAAGAGGGGAGAGTGGATTCAGGAATTAGCCATAATTATTTCTAGGGTGCAGAATGTGTGATCTGTACCCCACATACTAACATCAAGTTTCCGGAAAAAAGGAAAAAAAAAAAAAAAAAAAACTAATGTCTGCATCAGTATATTAACTTTTTAAACCAAGTTAATATTGACTCCAAAGCATCCACATATTTATCTCCAGTTCCTGTTTAGAGACTGTCTGACTGCAAATTTCTCACTATCTATAACCCAGAAGTTTATGGTTCAAGGTGTGCATATTTATATACACAATTCAGGGTCCCCTCTGCTCTCTCCAAAGGCCACCTGTAGACACTGGTCTGGTATCTTAGGCCTATATCATCCTTCTGCTTCAGTGTTGGAAATGAACTGGATGCAACCACAGAGTTCTAAGCAAACTTTCCTGTATTTGAACATCAGCATGAATCCTTTCTAGGAGCACTGGGCTAGTCTGCCAAGTTCAGGTCATTAAGGGAGCATGACTGCTGTATACATCTCCAGTTCATTCACTAAGATTGACCTACTAGAACTAGACACTCTATCACCTGCTTTGGGTTAAAAACAAACAAACAAACAACAACAACAAACCCTTCCACAATATCAAAAGAAAAGAAAGACGTAGGCCTAGACAGTCATGTTTTCCCCCATGGAGGATACTCTTTCTCTAGGTATACTCAGTAGGCTTTGTTCCCTCATGGTGTGCATTGTATATATATATATATAAATTTTCCAATACCTCTACTGAATCAAAAGAAGAAACTCTAGAATCCTCTTTCCACTTCGTTCCATGAGACATGAAAGGCTATACTGCATAGTCCCTGCTAGTGGGTATTGGACAAGGCCTCACCATATTCTATCCTTCTTTCAGATATCACACTTCCTCTTCTCCTCCTTCTTCAGCAAGAAAGGAGTCTCCATCTCTGTTTGAACTAGTCTTTTAGGAGATATTTACACCAACAATATCCCCAAGGGCGCACGGCTGTTCATTTCAGATAGAACTCAGCAAGCATGAGGACACCTGAATCGTGCCAGGTGAGTACACATACATGCACTTGCAGCCACTAGGGGATAGGTGTTCCTTCCCAGGCCACCCTGACTGCCTGTGCAAACACTGTGACATGTTCTCGTGTACACATACACACAAACATATGTATTCTGTATATAAAGTTTGCCTAATCCATGATTACAGCCGTGAAATGAAAAGACACTCCTTGGGAACAATGTTATGACCAACCTAGATAGTGTATTTAAAAGCAGCGGCATTACGTTGACAACAAAGGTCTGTCTAGTAAAATCTATGGTTTTTCCAGCGGTCATGTGTGGATGTGAGAGTTGGTCTGTGAAGAAGGCTCAACACTGAAGAATTGGTGCGTTCCAACTGTGGTGTTGAAGAAGACTCTTGAGAGTCCCTTGGACTGCAAGGAGATACAACCAGCCCATTCTGAAGGAGATCAGCCCTGGGATTTCATTGGAAGCAATGATGCTAAAGCTGAAACTCCAGTTCTTTGACCACCTCATGCAAAGAGTTGACTCATTGGAAAAGACTCTGATGCTGGGAGGGATTGGGAGCAGGAGGAGAAGGGGACGACAGAGGATGAGATGGCTGGATGGAATCACTGACTGGATGGATGTGAGCTTGAGTGAACTCCGGGAGTTGGTGATGGACAGGGAAGCCTGGTGTGCTGCGATTCATGGGGGCACAAAGACTGGGACACGACTGATCGACCGGACTGAACTGAACTGAACAAGCAAAAGGAGTTCATTTTTTAAAGGCATTTGTGCAAATGTCACACGTTGTTGTACTGAATGCAAGTGAGTTACCAAGACAGAAAAAGCCATTGTATGTAATTTATGTATATTTATATGCAATCGTCTCCTTTTATTCAGAAGAAGTCTAAAATAATCAGATAAGCCAGTTGGAAATTTCTGAAGAATCCCTTTGAAGGTGTCTCCAGCTTAGGAGGTCCTCTGTGAGATCCAGGGGAGTGCAGACCTGGGTGAGCAAAGATTTTGACAGCCTCTTTGTAATACATTATTCTGCAGGGTTTTTACTGAGTCACCAGGGAAGCCTAGCTTCCTCAACTCCTCCTCAATAAAGATTTTTCCCGAAAGTACAAGTCACAGGAAGAAGCAATAACTGACCAAGAGCTAAAGCCTGCTGCTCCTGTGAGTCCGGGGGCTTCTTGGTTGGGGCTGACAAAGGGGCCTGTGTGTTTAACATTCAGAGCCCTGGAGTTAAAAAGTGAATAGGAGGGGAGAATTATAAAGGGCACAGTGCTTTGAGGAGGGCTGACTATAGGGAAAAAATTGTTGCCAAAGACAAGCCACAAAATTAACCTTTGAGATAATTGACTCTTTAAGCCATCCTGCTTTTTAAAAGTAATCTTGGGCAGTCCTAAGATGGTGGAGGAATAGGACGGGAAGACCACTTCCTCCCTCACAAATTCCTCAAAAGAACATTTCAATGCTGAGCAAACTCCATAAAACAACTTTTGAATGCTGGTAGAGGACATCAGGCAACCAGAAAAGCAGACCATTGTCTTCGAAAACAGGTAGGAAAAAAATTTTAAAAAGATGAAAAGAGAGGCAAAGGAGGTGGGAGGGAGCTCCGTCCCAGGAAGGGAAGATTGTCCCTGGAATGGAATTTTAAGAAGAGAGGTTTCCAAACACCAGGAAACACTCTCCCTGCCGAGTCTGTGGCGATCCTTGGAAACACAGGGGGCAACGTAACAGGAAGGAAAAATAAATAAATAATTAAAACCAACAGATTACAAGCCCAACAGTAACTCCACTAGTGGAAAAGCAGCACAGACGCCTGCATCCGCCACTAGCAAGTGGGGGCAGGGCAGGGAAGTGTGGGATGCACTGGCTGCAGAGATTTGTAAGAATCCGGTAGGAACAGCCCACACATAACCAGAATGATCTAAATTGGGCTAGCAAACCAGACTGTGGGATAGCTACCACGCAAAGAGCTTGAACATAAGACACCGCCAGGACCACGCACAGAACAAAGGATGGAACGGAAATAGCCGGCTGCAGACCATCCCCCACCGGGGACAGGCAGCCAGAGCTGTAAGGGCTGGAAAGGGGCAATTGCAGCCCCGGAGAGATTCTACCTACCAAACTGCAAGCAGGCTTCTTTGCTAAGACTTCTAGGAGTGCTGGACAGTCACCATCTGCCTCACAAGGGGAGCCAGCAGTACAGTCAGAAATCTGAGCATCAGAGACAGAAAAGGCGACAAGTTGCAGTGACCACGCTCGCCAAACTCCTGATCTACTTGGACCTGGAAAGCGCACAAAACGTAGTCCCAACCGAATCTGAGCCTCTGAGGGCTACCTGAGCGCTGAACCTGAGCAGCTTAGACCATGGAGGTACACACAGCTTAGGGCCAGCCTCAGAGGGTTCCCGGCTGAGCATCTTAGAACCAGAGCGGTTTGTGCACCGCGAGAAGGGACAGGTCCAGTGGGGCTGAGACACTGTGTGCACACAACAGTGCTACTTGTTTGTAGCATTCGCCCCCTCCCCACAGCGCGACTCAACTTGTGAACTTAAAATACCAGCAAACAGAAGAAGTTAAACAGAGGGAACTGCCTTGGAAGTGACCCCACTCTGCCCACAACATCAGAGAAGGGCCAGATGTATCTTTACTATTTTTACAATCATTCCTTTTTTTTTTGTCCCTCTTTTTTTTTCCTTGCTTTTATTTTTCCTAACTTTTTTTTAATTGTTAAGTCTTCTATTTCTCCTCTAAATTTTATTTCTATAACCTACTGTTACTTTTCAAAAAAAAAGACTATATTTTTAAGGCAAACACCATATATAGTCTTTATTTGGTTGTTGTTGGAGTATTTTAATAATTCTTGTGGCTTTTATTTTTCTGTTTTCTTTTTTTTTTTCCTTCTGCTTCTTTTCTTTAATATTGTATTTTTGAAAATCCAACCTCTACTCTAGATTTTTTATCTTTGCTTTTTGTTTTTTGTTGTCAATTTTGTACATTTAACAACCCAAACTCTGCTACGCAATTTTACCAGAGAGCGAGATTACTCGCTTGACCACTCTCTCCTCCTTTGGACTCTCCTTTTTCTCCACCAGGTGGCCTCTGTCTCTTTCCTCCCCCGTCTCTTCTCTACCCAACTCTATGAATCTCTATGTGTTCCAGATGGTGGAGAACACCTAAGGAACTGGTTACTGGCAGGATTTGTCTCTCTCCTTTTCATTCCTCTATCTTATCCTCCTGGCCACCTCTGTCTACTTCCTCCCTCTCCTCTTCCCTATATAACTCCATAAATACCTCTGAGGTGTCCAGACTATGGAGCACACATAAGGAAGTGACTACTGGCTAGCTTGCTATCTCCTCTTTTGATCTCACCACATCTCATTCCAGTAACCTCTAAATACCCCCTCCCTCTTCTCTTCTCCATGTAACTCAGTGAACCTCTCTGGATGTCCCTAAATGTGGAGAAACTTTTCATCTTTAACCTAGATGTTTTATCATCAGTGCTGTATAGATGGAGAAATCTAGAGGCTACTATAAAAATAAAACTGAAAACCAGAAGCAGGAGGCTTAAGTCCAAAGCCTGAGAACATCAGAGAACTCCTGAATTCAGGGAACATTAAGCAATAGAAGCTCATCAAACGCCTCCATACCTACACTGAAAGCAAGCTCCACCCAAGGGCCAAGAAGTTCCAGAGCAAGACATACCACGCAAATTCTCCAGGAACACACCCCTGAGCATCAATATACAGGCAGCTCAAAGCTAGTCCAAAACTTTGATGTCTCATAACTCATTACTGGTCACCCCACTGCACTCCAGAGAGAAGAAACCAAGCTCCGCCCACCAGAACTCCAACACAAGCCTCCCTAACCAGGAAACTTTGACAAGCCACTGATACAACCCCACCCACAGTGAGGAAGCTCCATAATAAAGAGAACTCCACAAATTACCAGAATATTAAAAGGCCAACCCAAACGCAGCAATATAACCAAGATGAAGAGACAGAGGAATACTCAGCAGGTTAAGGCACAGGAGAAATGCTCACCAAACCAAACAAAAGAGGAAGAGATGGGGAATCTACCTGAGAAAGAATTCCGAATATTGATAGGGGAAATGATTCAAAATCTTGAAATCAAAATGGAATCACAGATAAATAGCCTAGAGACAAGGACTGAGAAGATGCAAGTAAGGTTTAACAAGGACCTAGAAGAAATGAAAAAGAGTCAATATGTAATGAATAATGCAACAAACACTCTGGAGGCAATAAATAGCAGAATATCGGAGGCAGAAGATAGGATTAGTGAAATAGAAGATAGAATGGTAAAAATAAATGAATCAGAAATGAATCAAAACCTGAACAAGATACAACAACAACAACAAAAAATACAGTCCAATATCACTGATGAACATAGATGCAAAAATCCTCAACAAAATTCTAGCAATCAGAATCCAACAACACATTAAAAAGATCATACACCATGATCAAGTGGGCTTTATCCCAGGGATATAAGGGTTCTTCAATATCCAGAAATCAATCAATGTAATTCACCACATTAACAAATTGAAAAATAAAAGCCATATGATTATCTCAATAGATGCAGAGAAGGCCTTTGACAAAATTCAACACCCGTTTATGATAAAAACTCTCCAGAAAGCAGGAATAGAAAGAACTTACCTCAACATAATAAAAGCTATATATGGCAAACCCACAGCAAACCTTATCCTCAATGGTGAAATATTGAAAGCATTTCCCCTAAAGTCAGGAACAAGACAAGGGTGCCCAGTTTCAGCACTACTATTCAACATAGTTCTGGAAGTTTTGGCCACAGCAATCACAGCAGAAAAAGAAATAAAAGGAATCCAAACTGGAAAAGAAGAAGTAAAACTCTCACTGTTTGTAGATGACATGATCCTGTACATAGAAAACCCTAAAGATTCCACCAGAAAATTACTAGAGCTAATCAATGAATATGGTAAAGTTGCAGGATATAAAATCAACACAGAGAAATCCCTTGCATTCCTATACACTAATAATGAGAAAGTAGAAAAAGAAATTAAGGAAAAAATTCCATTCACCATTGCAACGAAAAGAATAAAATATTTAGGAATATATCTACCTAAAGAAACTATAGACCTATATATAGAAAACTATAAAACACTGATGAAAGAAATCAAAGAGGACACTAATAGATGGAGAAATATACCATGTTCATGGATCAGAAGAATCAATATAGTGAAAATGAGTACACTACCTAAAGCAATTTACAAATTCAATGCAATTCCTATCAAGCTACCAGGAACATTTTTCACAGAACAAATAATTTCAAGATTTGGATGGAAATACAAAAGAACTCGATTAGCCAAAGCAATCTTGAGAAAGAAGAATGGAACTGGAGGAATCAACTTGCCTGACTTCAGGCTCTACTACAAAGCCACAGTCATCAAGACAGTATGGTAATGGCACAAAGACAGAAAGATTGATCAATGGAACAAAATAGAAAGCCCAGCGATGAATCCACACACATATGGACAGCTTATCTTTGACAAAGGAGGCAAGAATATACAATGGAGTAAAGACAATCTCTTTAACAAGTGGTGCTAGAAAAACTGGTCAACCAATTGTAAAAGGATGAAACTAGATCACTTTCTAACACCACACACAAAAATAAACTCAAAATGGATTAAAGGTCTAAATGTAAGACCAGAAACTATAAAACTCCTAGAGGAGAACATAGGCAAAACACTCTTTGACATAAATCACAGCAGGATCCTCTATGATCCGCCTCCCAGAATTCTGGAAACAAAAGCAAAAATAAACAAATGGGATCTAATTAAAATTAAAAGCTTCTGCTTTTAATAGAAAGAAAATATAAGCAAGGTGAAAAGACAGCCTTCGGAATGGGAGAAAATAATAGCAATTGAAACAACTGACAAACAACTAATCTGAAAAATACACAAGCAACTTACACAACTCAATTCCAGAAAAATAAATGACCCAATCAAAAAATGGGCCAAAGAACTAAATACGGATTTCTCCAAAGAAGACATACGGATGGCTAACAAACACATGAGAAGATGCTCAACATCATTCATTATTAGAGAAATGCAAATCAAAACCACAATGAGGTACCACTTCACACTAGTCAGAATGTCTGTGATCCCAAATCTGCAAGCAATAAATGCTGGAGAGGGTGTGGAGAAAAGGAAACCCTCCTACACTGTTCGTGGGAATGCAAACTAGCACAACCACTATGGAAAACAGTGTGGAGATTCCTTAAAAATTTGCAAATAGAACTGCCATATGACCCAGCAATCCCACTGCTGGGCATACACACCAAGAAAACCAAAATTGAAAGAGACACATGTACCCCAACGTTCAACGCAGCACTGTTTATAACAGCCAGGACATGGAAACAACCTAGATGTCCATCAGCAGATGAATGGAGAAGAAAGCTGTGGTACATATACACAATGGAGTATTACTCAGCTGTTAAAAAGAATACATTTGAATCAGTTCTGATGAGATGGATGAAACTGGAGCCGATTATACAGAGTGAAGTAAGCCAGAAAGAACAATACCAATACAGTATACTAACACATATATATGGAATTTAGAAAGATGGCAATGATGACCCTGTATGCAAGACAGCAAAAAAGACACAGATATGTATAGCAGACTTTTGGACTCAGTGGGAGAGGGAGAGTGTGGGATGATTTGGGAGAATGGCATTGAAACATGTATACTATCATGTAAGAATCAAATCACCAGTCTATGTCTGATGCAGAATACAGCATGCTTGGGGCTGGTGCACCGGGATGACCCAGAGGGATGTTGTGGGGAGGGAGGTGGGATGGGGGTTCATTTTTGAGATCACATGTACACCCGTGGTGGATTCATGTCAATGTATGGCAAAACCAACACAGTATTGTAAAGTAAAATAAAGTGTATATATATATATATATATATATATATATATATATATGTTCTACTCATACATTGTTCTCCTAATCTATGTTAATGGAACTATTTTGTATGGAAATCTGCCTTTCTTCAAGGTTCATGTCAATCGTTTTATGGCCCAGGATGACTCACCTGGTGCCATTCTGTAGAATTTTAATATGTTTCCTTTCTTTAATTAGCCGACTTCTAGTAGCTATATAACGTCTGGCTAAAGACTAACATGGGGGGACTCTTTCTGCCCACTTCTGATGTCTACATCAGAAGTTTTCTTTATCTCTTTTATACTTTAATAAAATTTTATTACACAAAAGCTCTGGGGGATCAAGCCCCAGTTTGAATTCTCCTTCAGAGGCCTAGAAATCTAGTGTCTGTGATTCAGCAACAACCTTTCATCTTGAAGGTTCATCTGCGATTCTTCAGGACAAGGTAAGGATTCTTGCAGCTCTAGTTCTTTGTTCTCTTAAGAAAATGCATTTTCTGCTGTACTTTACTAACTCTACAGTGTGCTTGTGTGAATGAATGACACATCCTGCATGACGCAAATGAGGAGCCATGCTCTGAGGTTCCATCTTGACCTCATACAGCTTATGGCAGAAACCACTCAGGGGTTATATGGATCTGCCAGTGCCAAGAGGCACCCAATATCTCCATGAGAGATGACCATACATGGGCAAAACATGTGGACTGAACTCCCCTTTCTCTGTCAAACATTCCAGTCTCTTTGACCATTTCATTACCTCTTAGGAGTTAGAACTACTAAATAATCTGTTAGATCATAGACTCTCAAGGAACTTGTTATTTATGTTGTTACTGTGTACTGTTACTTAGGTCCCAAAATTGGATTGGTAGGTAGGAAGTGCCTAGCCTCCCGAGAAGTTGAAAGTTCCGAGCTAGATGGAGATTTAGATCTAAGAGCATCACTCAGGTGAAAGGTTACTCAGGAAATAGAGCAGAATTCTTCCTTTGGCAATTCTAGCTCTTAGTGGACCAGAGGAGGCTCTCCAGTGGCTTTTATCCTGACTCCTTAGATATGATTTCTATGGAATCTATGGGAATGAATTGGAAGGACTGGCCCTAATAATTTGAGGACAAAATCACTTTTTCCTCACTGGCCAGCCCTTCACAATCTCCTTGTCTATTGCTTATGCTGTTGTGGTGACGCTTGGAAGGAATATCTCAGTTTTATGTTTGCGCCAGTCTTATTGCTGTCAGGAAAATACTCAGGGTTGTGCACAGGCACTCAGGTGGTGAATGTTTCCCCCAGCGATCTTAGCTTGGGAGGCATTCCCAAAGGTTACTCTGAATCCACCCCAGGTGGCATAGAGTCAAGAAAGGTTTTAATGGTGAAAGATAAGACATCAGTCTGGGGAGCCATCAGATCTACCTCTGGTGCATCTCCAACCCACCTCAGTGATTGAACTAGGAGGGGTGAGTAGTGTCTGCATCAGTAAGGGACAGATGAAGTCAAACCAGGGAAGAAAAGCTTCAGTGTAAAATGTGTCTACACCCCCTTCTAAGGAGTGAAGGGAAGCCTCTGGTAGAAAGATGGAGTGGGGAAAAAAAAAAAAAGATGGCAATAAAAAACTAGTCGGGTTTTTCTCTCTTACAAAGGGAGCTAACATTTCCAGCTTCACTCCTTTGAACTGTGTCCTGGAAAACTGGAATATATTTGATCCACAGAGCCTAAAGAAGACATGCCTGATTTTCCTATGTGATATTGTATGGCCATGGTAACAACTGGAGGAAAGCAAACCATGGTCGGTTAGAGGGTCTCCTAATTATAACAGTTTTGCAATTAGGTCAGTTCTGAAGAAAACAAGGGAAATGGGTATTCAGTTCACTTCAGTTCAGTAACTCAGGAGTGTCCAATTCTTTGCAACCCCATGAATCACAGCTCGCCAGGCCTCCCTGAACTTCACCAACTCCCAGAGTTCACTCAGACTCAAGTCCATCAAGTCGGTGATGCCATCCAGCCATCTCATCCTCTGTCGTCCCCTTCTCCTCCTGCACGCAATCCCTCCCAGCACCAGAGACTTTTCCAATGAGTCAACTCTTCTCATGAGGTGGACAAAGTACTGGAGTTTCTGCTTGAGCATCATTCCTTCCAAAGAAATCCCAAGGCTGATATCCTTCAGAATGGACTGATTGGGTCTCCTTGCAGTCCAAGGGACTCTCAAGAGTCTTCTCCAACACCGCAGTTCAAAAGCATCAATTCTTTGGCTCTCTAGCTTCTTCACAGTCCAACTTTCACATCCGTACATGACCACATGAAAAAACATAGCCTTAACCAGATGGACCATAGTCGGCAAAGTAATGTCTCTGCTTTTGAATATGCTAACTAGGTTGGTCATAATTTTCTTCTAAGGAGTAAGCATATTTTAATTTCATGGCTGCAATCACCATCTGCAGTGATTTTGAAGCCCCCGAAAATAAAGTCTGACACAGTTTCCATTGTTTCCCCATCTATTTCCCATGAAGTAATGGGACCAGATGCCATGATCTTCCTTTTCTGAATGTTGAGTTTTAAGCCAAATTTTTCACTTTCCTCTTTCGCTTTCATCAGGAGGCTTTTTAGTTCCTCTTCATTTTCTAATAAACTAATGCTCAAGATTCTCCAAGCCAGCCCTCAGCAATATGTGAACCGTGAAATTCATGATGTTCAAGCTGGTTTTAGAAAAGGCAGAGGAAACAGAGATCAAATTGTCAACATCCGCTGTATCATCCAAAAAAAGAAAAAAAAAAAGGCAAAAAAAAAAAGAAAAAAAAAACAGAAACAGAGAGTTCCAGAAAAAACATCTATTTCTGCTTTATTGACTATGCCAAAGCCTTTGACTGTGTGGATCACAATAAACTGTGTTAAATTCTGAGAGATGGGAATACCAGACCATCTGACCTGCCTCTTGAGAAATCTGTATGCAGCTCAGGAAACAACAGTTAGAACTGGACCTGGAACAACAGACTGGTTCCAAATAGGAAAAGGAGTCCATCAAAGCTGTATATTGTCACCCTGCTTATTTAACTAATATACAGAGTACATCATGAGAAATGCTGGGCTGGAAGAAACACAAGGTGAAAGTGGGTAGAAAGAGCATATTTGTTGCCCTTATTTTCTCTATGATATATGCCATATTTGCACCCTAAGGGTAAAGATGGGGGTGTGAAAGTTTCAGTGGCAATAGTCATATCCGATAAAATAGACTTTAAAACAAAGTCTGTGAAAAGAGATAAAGAGGGGCACTACATAATGATCAAAGGATCAATCCAAGAGGAAGATATAACACTTTTAAATATATATGCACCCAATATAGGTGCACCACAATATGTAAGACAAATGCTAACAAGTATGGAAGGGGAAATTAACAATAACACAATAATAGAGGGAGACTTTAATACCCCACTCACACCTATGGACTTATCAAGTAAACAGAAAATTAACAAAGAAACGCAAACTTTAAATGATACATTAGACCACTTAGACCTAATTGATATCTATAGGACATTTCAACCCAAAACAATGAATTTCACCTTTTTCTCAAGTGCTCACAGAACCTTCTCCAGGATAGATCACATCCTGGGCTGTAAACCAAAACTTGATAAATTTAAAAAAAAAAAAATCGAAATCATTCCAACCATCTTTTCTGACCATAATGCATTAAGATTAGATCTCAAATTCCAACATATGTAGTTTGAACAACACACTTCTGAATAACCAACAAATCACAGAAGAAATCAAAAAAGAAATGAAATTATGCATAGAAACTAATGAACATGAAAACACAACAACCCAAAACCTGTGGGACACTATAAAAGCAGTGCTAAGAGGAAAGTTCATAGCACTACAGGCATACCTCAAGAAACAAGAAAAAAGTCAAATAAATAACTTAACTCCACACCTAAAGCAACTAGAAAAGGAAGAATTGGAGAACCCCAGAGTTAGTAGAAGGAAAGAAATCTTAAAAATTAGGGCAGAAATAAATGCAAAAGAAACAAAAGAGACCATAGCAAAAATCAACAAATCCAAAAGCTGGTTCTTTGAAAGGATAAATAAAATTCAGAAACCATTAGCCAGACTCATCAAGAAGCAAAGAGAGAAAAATCAAATCAATAAAATTAGAAATGAAAATGGAGAGATCACAACAGACAACACAGAAATACAAAGGATCATAAGAGACTACTATCAGCAATTATATGCCAATAAAATGGACAACACGGAAGAAATGGACAAATTCTTAGAAAAGCACAATATTCCAAAACTGAACCGGGAAGAAATAGAAAATCTTAACAGACACATCACAAGCACAGAAATTGAAACTGTAAACAGAAATCTCCCAGCAAAAAAAAAAAAAAAAAGCCCAGGTCCAGACGGCTTCACAGCTGAATTCTCCCAAAAATACAGAGAAGAGCTAACACCTATTCACTCAAACTCTTCCAGAAGATTGCAGAGGAAGGCAAACTTTCAAACTCATTCTATGAGGCCACCATCACCCTAATACCAAAACCTGACAAACATACTGCAAAAAGAGAAAACTACAGGCCAATATCACTGACAAACATAGATGCAAAAATCCTCAACAAAATTCTAGCAATCAGAATTCAACAACACATTAAAAAGATCATACACCATGACCAAGTGGGCTTTATCCCAGGGATGCAAGGATTCTTCAGTATCCAGAAATAAATCAATGTAATTCACCACATTAACACATTGAAAAATAAAAGCCATATGATTATCTCAATAGATGCAGAGAAGGCCTTTGGCAAAATTCAACACCCGTTTATGATAAAAACTCTCCAGAAAGCAGGAATAGAGGGAACTTACCTCAACATAATAAAAGATATATATGGCAAACCCACAGCAAACCTTATCCTCAATGGTGAAAAATAGAAAGCATTTCCTCTAAAGTCAGGAACAAGACAAGGGTACCCACTTTCACCACTACTATTCAACATAGTTCTGGAAGTTTTGGCCACAGCAATCACAGCAGAAAAAGAAATAAAAGGAATCCAAACTGGAAAAGAAGAAGTAAAACTCTCACTGTTTGCAGATGACATGATAACCCTAAAGATTCCACCAGAAAATTAATAGAGCTAGTCAATGAATATAGTAAAGTTGTAGGATATAAAATCAACACACAGAAATCCCTTGCATTCCTATACACTAATAATGAGAAAGTAGAAAAAGAAATTAAGGAAAAAATTCCATTCACCATTGCAATGAAAAGAATAAAACATTTAGGAATATATCTACCTAAAGAAACTAAAGACCTATATATAGAAAACTATAAAACACTGATGAAAGAAATCAAAGAGGACACTAATAGATAGAGAAATATACCATGTTCATGGATCAGAAGAATCAATATAGTGAAAATGAGTATGCTACCCAAAGCAATTTACAAATTCAATGAAATTCCTATCAAGCTACCAGCCATATTTTTCATAGAACTAGAACAAATAATTTCAAGATTTGGATGGAAATTTAAAAAAAAAAAAAAAAACAAAAAAAAACAAAAAAAACACCTCGACTAGCCAAAGCAATCTTGAGAAGGGAGAATGGAACTGGAGGAATTAACTTGCCTGCTTCAGGCTCTGCTACAAAGCCACAGCCATCAAGAAAGTATGGTACTGGCACAAAGACAGAAAGATAGGTCAATGGAACAAAACAGAAAGCCCAGAGATAAATTCACACATATATGGACACCTTACCTTTGACAAAAGGAGGCAAGAATATACAATGGAGTAAAGACAATCTCTTTAACAAGTGGTGATGGGAAAACTAGTCAACCACTTGTAAAAGGATGAAACTAGATCACTTTCTAACACCACACACAAAAATAAACTCAAAATGGATTAAAGATCTAAATGTAAGATCAGAAACTATAAAACTCTTAGAGGAGAACATAGGCAAAACACTTTCCTACATAAATCACAGCAGGATCCTCTATGATCTACCTCCCAGAATTCTGGAAATAGAAGCAAAAATAAACAAATGGGATCTAATTAAAATTAAAAGCTTCTGCACAACAAAAGAAAATATAAGCAAGGTGAAAAGACAGCCTTCGGAATGAGAGAAAATAATAGCAATTGAAACAATTGGCAAACAACTAACCTGAAAAATATACAAGCAACTTACGTAACTCAATTCCAGAAAAATAAACGACGCAATCAAAATATGGGCCAAAGAACTAAATTGACATTTCTCCAAAGAAGACATGCGGATGGCTAACAAACACATGAAAATATGCTCAACATCACTCATTATTAGAGAAATGCAACTTCAACGATAGGATTTTGGGTTTCAGATGTTCTTCATAGGGGTGGCGGTGGGGATGCTGGAATAAGACTGTTGTTTACTTAGGCTGAATGAAACCAGGGATGTACCTGAGGAGGATTTATCCTCCAGCCAATGGAAAATAGCAGTTTTCTTTCTCTTAAAAGTTGGTATTTTTGTTTTACCTTCAGACTATGTTTTGGAACTAATAAATATGTTCATATTAGATGTTTTATACCATAGTAATTAGAAATTCCTGGCTTTTATAGGCCCCTGTCAATACAGAAAAAGACATCACACCCTATTCCAGGGGACCCCAACTCAAAAGTGTTATGTTCCTCCAAACAAGAGAAATTCCAACAGAGAGTGCTGAGAGACCTTGTATTTACTGAAGAAGATTTTGGTATTCAGCTTTAGGCTTACAAGGTAGCCTATAAATTTCTGCTAGCCTAGCTAAGAGTCAGACACGACTGAGTGACTTCACTTTTCACTTTCATGCATTGGAGAAGGAAATGGCAACCCACTCCTGTTGGAGATTGCGAGTGAAATGACACAAAGACAAGACACACACACAAGAGACAGACACCCTCTGGGTAGAGGAAAAGGAACTGTGCATCAAGGAAGCTAGCAGTTTACTTTTATATAGCCCCCCGGGCAGAATTCCAGAATGTATGACTAAGCCTTCTCAGTATAGTGCACGTGCATAAATATCATACAGCAAGAGAGTGAAATTCTGGCTTACTGCAGAGTCTGTCCAGAGCCGTTTTTTCCTCCTTATCACAGGAAGGGAATATTCCCTCGTTTTCAAGGGACCATTAAACTCAAGGCTGTGTACAGACTCCTTGGCAGAACACTACATTTGCAAGCACGTTCAGCCCAAGCAGAGAACCCCGTTTGCAGGCACATCTCCACTTTCCCTATTGTGGCTGCATTAACCCTTCATCTCCCCCTTTTTTATTTGCTTTAATAAATTGCAGCATGGTCTGGACCTTCTCTGCTTTGCGCTTTAGTTGTTTCCTTTTTCGCCATCGCTGGAAGACTGGAAACGCAACACAACATAAAAGTAATATAAACATAGTGTTCCCAAAGGTAGTCCCGATTAGAGTGGATACATGCCCTAATGGATTTAAGTTATTCAATCCTTTTTGAAGACTTTTCAACAAATCAGACCCCACAATGTCAGGTAAAGTCCTGCTAAAAGTAGACAAAATTTGTCATTTCAGATCTGTAATGTCCGTAGAGAGATTTTAATGTCCAGTCAAAGATCATTTTACTCTTTCCCATCCCTCACTCGTGTTAAATGGTACAGGTGTTATACAAAACTGAGAAGAATTCCAATTGCATTTCAATACATTTCGTGTAGATAAAACAGCTAACTGATCTCCAAGCCAGGAAACAGTGTGTTGAAGATTGAGCACATCGGTAGCAAGTTGTGCATCAAAATCTCGCTGTTGTTGCCATAACAAATGAGCCTTTATGCCAATCCCAAACAAAATCAGCTGTTTTAATTCCTTGGTGTAATCCGAGGCCTGCCACCATGGCTGTTGAAGTTACTGACACAACTGCTAGAATCAAAGCATTACCACACCAAGCATACGTCGAGATCGATGCAGCAAAGTCTGTAAAGCGGTTACTAGATGAGAACCAGTAAAAGAATCTGACTATGGTCTAGTCAGATTTATAGGCAACCATATTTCTGTCCTAGCTTTTACAATTACTAATGAAAAATTTGAGTCACAGGCTTGTTTTTCAAATTCTTCCCACCAAGACTAATTTACACATTGAGTTAGACTTCAATAATCACATGACACAGACCCCACAGTATCATTCCAGGTCCAATTCCCATATAACAGTGCAAAAGGATATCTTACACATGCCATTGTGGAATAAGATTTATTAATGTGTAAATTAACATGAAATGGACCTGAAGAGTCACCACTATCCAAAGTATAGTTTCCTGACCAGATAGTGGGATTACCAGAAACTGCCCATAGTTTCCAAATATTCCCTTGAATGTGTGGATATCCCTGCAATTGTAATTGAGGAGGGACAAGTGCATATTGCTGTCATTTCACTGTTTCATTACCATTGCCCATCAAAGTGCTATTTGCACTATGCCATCTAAGAAATTTATTTGACCATTTTTTTTAAGAATCGCCCATGATCTGGACTCCAATCTACAATGATAGAGTCAGAATAATTCATGACTTTAAAGGGTCAATGACCTTGGTAACATTCCCATTCCAAAGATTCTAGAGAAGGAGCAAAAAAGTAAACATTTTTGAAGAAAGGAATCAGCCATTGTTGGTTTTGATCAATCTCGCTGGGGTCCAAAACCTGTAATTATTAACAGAAATGAAAGCATACCCTCGTCCAAGATATATTAATGATGCTGGGGTCCTTTCTCTTTATCTTTATACCAAATAGGCGTATTCAAGTTCTTCTTGTCTTTTTTTTTTCCCTTGAAAATGCAACTCTCCTGACGATAGATTTCCCTTGCTCCAAATATTCAAAAAATTTAGGGTAAGTAAGGTTTTATACAAAATGTCTTTAGGTTTCATAAATCTCTTCTTTTTTTTTTTTAAGATACTATGTAAGGTATGATTAGCTCTCTCAATGATAGCTTGTCTTTGACTATTATAAGGAATATTAAAAGTATGAGTTATATGATATTGGGATAAAAAGTGAGCTAATTTTGTGGATTGGTAGGCAGGTGTATTGTTAGTTTTTAATTTAATTGTAATCTCATAACTGCAAAACTAGATAATAAATGAGTAATAATAACGTCAGCCTTTTTAGAATGTAATGTAGTGGCCCATTGAAAACGTGTGTATGTATTTATTGTATGATGTACACATTTTTGTTGTCTGAGAGAAGAAATATAAATTGCATCTATTTGCCATATTTGATTTGTTTGTTGTCTTTTTACGTTGACACCTGGTGAGGTAAATGGTAAAGCAAAGGGTGCACATATGGAACAAGAATGAACAATATTTTGAGTTTGTTTTTGAGTAATAGCATGAGATTTTTGTAACCCTTTGGAGTTGGTATGTTGTAAGAGATGTTTTTGTTTTGTTGCTTTTATAGGATAAAGTAAGGCATCAATTGTAGCATTTTTGAATGATAAGGGTCTAGGAAGGGCGGAATGTGTGTGAATGTGAGTATAGAAAATTAATTTTGAACACTGTAAGAGTAATTGTATTTGGTAAAACAATTTATCAATAGCTATTTTAAGGGTCAGTGGAAGGGAGACATGGGGAAACTGTAAGCAAGAAAGAATAGCATATCGAGAATCTGAAACAATGTTAATAGGAAGTTGGGGAATATCTTGCAAAACTAAATAGATAGCCCACAATTTAACGGGCTGTATAGAAGAAAATGAGTGGGGAAGAACCTTGGAACTTTTGGGAGTTTAATATCTAGCAGTATTTTTATTTGTATCTGTAAAAATAGTGGATCTCTTAATTGGAACATCTGAAATTGGGGATTGAGATATCATAGAGTTAGTTTGAAGAAAATTAATCAATTTAGATGATGGATAGTGATTAGAAAATGAACCAGGAAATAATGCAAGAGAAATCTATCAGTTTTTATTAAATTGTAAACATCGAGATATTTGAACAGTTGTTAATTGAGTAACAATCTGGTATGATTTATATGTTGACAATTGTAAAATATGATGGCGACCTTTTTGTATAAGGAAGGCTGATTTATCTATATATGTAGTTAATTTTTTGGAAAAGCTATTAGGTAAGAAAACCCATTTTATTAATCTTTTTAAAAAATCTTTTAGCAATTATACAAGATGAAGAATAAGGGGTACGAAATATTATAAATGAAATATGTTGAGACGCATGTAAGTAAGTCAAAAAAACCGTCATTTAGTCGTTGTTTAACAAATTGAAGTTTTTGTAAAGCCAATGGGGTTAAGATCTGGGGGCTGTCTAGAGTTGTATCTCTTTTTAAAGTAAAAAACAAATGTCGTAATGGATAAGTAGGAATCTCAAGTACTGGGCATAGCCAATTGGTATCTCTCAATAACTTTTGAAAATTATTTAAGGTTTTGAGGTGGTCTCTTTTGATTTGCAATTTTTGGGGTCTTATTTTATGTTGTTTTAATATTGTCTCTAAATATGAAATAGGAAAGTCTTTTCGAAATTTTTTCGGGGCTATTTGTAAATTGTATAGTCTTAAAGCCTCTTGCATTTTTAGAAAGAATTTATCACGTTTGACAATATTAGGAGCTGTTAATAGGAGATTATCTATATAATGATATAGAATGTAATTAGGGTATTTTTGACGGAGGGATTATAAAGAGCAAGCAATTAATTTTTGACATAAAGTAGGACTATCTGTCATTTTTTTTTTTTGTGGTAAGATTGTCTATTGGTAATGCTTAACAGGTTGAGCATGATTAAGAACAGGAATTGTAAAAGCAAATTTATCTCTATCTTGTAATTGTAGGAGAATGGCAAATAATAATAATAATAATAATCAGTCTTTAAGATTTAGCACCATTAAGGACCAATTTTGAGGAATAAGAGCTGGAGAGGGGATTCTTAATTGTAATGTTCCCATAGGTTTAATATATTTATTAATTTTCTGTAAATTGGTTAAAATTTTTTTTATTTTTTAGATTTTTTAAAATAGCAAAAACAGGAGAATTTTAGGTGGAGGTAGAGGGCTCTATATGACCAAGTTGGAGTTGTTTTTGTATTAATTGTTTTAACGCCTCAAGCTTTATTTGTGGTAATTGCCAGCGTTCAATCCATTTTGGAATATTAGTTAACCATTTGAATGGGAATGTTTGAGGAATTTGAGCAGTGGCTACCAATTTTTTTGGTGGAATGGTGACAAAAGCCCCCAAAGGAGAGAGAATATCTTTTTCCCCAAATATTAATAGGTATGTTTATAATATAAAAAGTAACAGACACTGATTTTTCATAATGGAATTGGCATTGTAACGGATGGGTAGGTTTTTAGACATCTGTAATAGAGCCCAGTCCCGTCAGAATTAGAGGGCTTTTCTTTCTTTTTTAATCTTGGGGCCATTGTTGAGAAGAAATAATTGAAACCTCTGTTCCCGTGTCTACTAGTCTCTCAATATTGTTTTGTTGTTGTTGTTGTTTTTGTTTGTTTTTATATAATTAAGGAGAGAACAGGGTGAGAATCTTTGATAAGCATTTTTTAAAATATATGTAGCCTAGTATTTTTAAACCTTCCTGTTTGTTTATTAGGAAGAGCCAAAAGGGATGATAAGGTAGGAGAAGTATTTGAGCAATATGTTTTTTAGCTAATAATGAAAGCGTGGTAGAAGTAGAAACCATAATCAAAAATTTTTCCAACATAGTCGGAGTCTATTACCCCAGGAATTATGGTTAGACCTCTCAAAGCCGCACTGCTATGGTCTAATATTAAGCCAAAGGTGACTTTAGGCAGTGGTCTGAATATATTTGTTTTTAATTTGTAAATGTCTCTTCTTGGTGACAAAAGAACATTATCAGCTAGTGGCAAATCAGCAGCAGCACTCCCTGAAGTAGTAGACCGTAAGTCTGAAATCATCATTTGATGCCTTTTTAATGAGGCATTGATTGGTAACTGTTGTTGGGAGGGAACAGGGTTGAGGCAGGTGGGATGGAAGGAGGGCAAGGAGGAAAAGTCACTGGTATTGTTTTCGGGCCCCAAGGATTTAGGCCCGCAAGACAGTTTTTGGTATTGGGTTGCCCATTTTGTCTGTTTTAGATTTGCACTCATTAGTCTAATGAAGCCCCTTTTCGCATCTATGGCGAGGTCTAGGAGGAGTCTTATTTTTTCTAGCAAAAGATCTGTCTTTAGGAATTGCACCTTGATCAGCTTTTAATTTTTGACTTTTTTTTTTTTTTTTATGACCAGGTTTTTTACAATGGAAGCAGTTACCTCTCTTTTGTGGTCTCATAGCTTTGGCCAAGGCTGTAGCATCGCCTGATGCTTTGGGTTTTGTTTGTTTGTTTGTTTGTTTGTTTTTTAAGCAGGCTCTGATATATTTAGCTATAGATGTACCCTGTCCCTTTAATGGTACCAGTATAGGTTTGCATTTAGTATTAGCATTTTTATTTTTATTTTTTTTTTTTGACAACAACTGTTTATGAATAAGTGATACAATGACGTAGTCCAGAATTAAACAGCAATAAATGGTTATATACAGTGAAAACGCTTCCCTCCCACCACCCAGTCCATCCTTCTCTCCAGAGGCAACTGTTACTGTCAAGTCCTTGTGACTAGCTGAGATTTTATATGCATACATATATGTGTGTCTCAACAAGTGTCTATTTTCTATCCCTGGCAGCCTCCTGGTAGAATACCATGTACATAGTCTTACACTATTTTCACTTGATTTATCTCGGACAGGTTTGCTTTCATATTAGTACATTAAAAGCTTTGTTGTTGTTTGACAGTTATGTGATTTTCCGCTGTATGTATCTGTCATATTTATCTAACCAGTCACCTATTGATGGATATTTAGATGGTTTCTTTTCTTTTGATATTACTATATTGTATAGAATGACCTGGTACAGTATAATTCCCAAGTGTGAAAATATTTACAAGGATTAATTCTGAGAAAAGAAAATCCTAAGTCAAAAAGTACGAATAGTCATGATTTTTATCAGTTCAGTTCAGTTCAGTCGCTCAGTCATGTCTGACTCTTTGTGACCCCATGAATCGCAGCACGCCAGGCCTCCCTGTCCATCACCATCTCCTGGAGTTCACTCAGACTCACGTCCATCGAGTCGGTGATGCCATCCAGCCATCTCATCCTCTGTCATCCCCTTTGCTTCCTGCCCCCAATCCCAGCATCAAAGTCTTTTCCAGTGAGTCAACTCTTCGCATGAGGTGGCCAAAGTACTGGAGTTTCAGCTTTAGCATCATTCCTTCCAAAGAAATCCTAGGGCTGATCTCCTTCAGAATGGACTGGTTGGATCTCCTTGCAGTCCCAGGGACTCTCAAGAGTCTTCTCCAGCACCACAGTTCAAAAACATCAATTCTTCGGTGCTCAGCCTTCTTCACAGTCCAACTCTCACATCCATACATAACTCCTGGAAAAACCATAGCCTTGACTAGACGGACCTTAGTTGGCACACTAATGTCTCTGCTTTTGAATATGCTGTCCAGGTTGGTCATAACTTTCCTTCCAAGGAATAAGCGTCTTTTTATTTCTTGGCTGCAGTCACCATCTGCAGTGATTTGGAGCCCAGAAAAATAAAGTCTGACACTGTTTCCACTGTTTCCATCAACACACAGAAATCCCTTGCATTCCTATACACGAATAATGAGAAAGTAGAAAAAGAAATTAAGGAAACAATTCCATTCACCATTGCAACGAAAAGAATAAAATACTTAGGAATATATCTACCTAAAGAAACTAAAGACCTATATATAGAAAACTATAAAACACTGATGAAAGAAATCAAAGAGGACACTAATAGATGGAGAAATATACCATGTTCATGGATTGGAAGAATCAATATAGTGAAAATGAGTATACTACCCAAAGCAATTTACAAATTCAATGCAATCCCTATCAAGCTACCAGCCACATTTTTCACAGAACTAGAACAAATAATTTCAAGCTTTGTATGGAAATACAAAAAACCTCGAATAGCCAAAGCAATCTTGAGAAAGAAGAATGGAGCTGGAGGAATCAACTTGCCTGACTTCAGGCTCTACTACAAAGCCACAGTCATCAAGACAGTATGGTACTGGCACAAAGACAGACATATAGATCAATGGAACAAAATAGAAAGCCCAGAGATAAATCCACACACATATGGACACCTTATCTTTGACAAAGGAGGCAAGAATATACAATGGAGTAAAGACAATCTCTTTAACAAGTGGTGCTGGGAAAACTGGTCAACCACTTGTAAAAGAATGAAACTAGATCACTTTCTAACACCGCACACAAAAATAAACTCAAAATGGATTAAAGATCTAAATGTAAGATCAGAAACTATAAAACTCCTAGAGGAGAACATAGGCAAAACACTCTCAGACATAAATCACAGCAGGATCCTCTATGATCCACCTCCCAGAATTCTGGAAATAAAAGCAAAAATAAACAAATGGGATCTAATTAAAATTAAAAGCTTCTGCACAACAAAGGAAAATATAAGCAAGGTGAAAAGACAGCCATCTGAATGGGAGAAAATAATAGCAAATGAAGCAACTGACAAACAACTAATCTCAAAAATATACAAGCAACTTCTGCAGCTCAACTCCAGAAAAATAAACGACCCAATCAAAAAATGGGCCAAAGAACTAAATAGACATTTCTCCAAAGAAGACATACGGATGGCTAACAAACACATGAAAAGATGCTCAACATCACTCATTATTAGAGAAATGCAAATCAAAACCACAATGAGGTACCACTTCACACCAGTCAGAATGGCTGCGATCCAAAAATCTGCAAGCAATAAATGCTGGAGAGGGTGTGGAGAAAAGGGAACCCTCCTACACTGTTGGTGGGAATGCAAACTAGTACAGCCACTATGGAGAACAGTGTGGAGATTCCTTAAAAAATTGCAAATAGAACTGCCTTATGACCCAGTAATCCCACTGCTGGGCATACACACTGAGGAAACCAGAATTGAAAGAGACACATGTACCCCAATGTTCATCGCAGCACTGTTTATAATAGCCAGGACATGGAAACAACCTAGATGTCCATCAGCAGATGAATGGATAAGAAAGCTGTGGTACATATACACAATGGAGTATTACTCAGCCGTTAAAAAGAATTCATTTGAATCAGTTCTGATGAGATGGATGAAACTGGAGCCAATTATACAGAGTGAAGTAAGCCAGAAAGAAAAACACCAATACAGTATACTAACACATATATATGGAATTTAGGAAGATGGCAATGATGACCCTGTATGCAAGACAGGGAAAGAGACACAGATGTGTATAATGGACTTTTGGACTCAGAGGGAGAGGGAGAGGGTGGGATGATTTGGGAGAATGACATTCTAACATGTATACTATCATGTGAATTGAATCGCCAGTCTATGTCTGACGCAGGATGCAACATGCTTGGGGCTGGTGCATGGGGATGACCCAGAAAGATGTTCTGGGGAGGGAGGTGGGAGGGGGGTTCATGTTTGGGAATGCATGTAAGAATTAAAGATTTTAAAATTTAAAAAATAAAAAACTAAAAATTAAAAAAAAAAAAAAAAAAAAAGGCAGAGTAACCAGAGATCAAATTGCCAGCATCTGCTGGATCATGGAAAAAGCAAGAGAGTTCCAGAAAAACATCTATTTCTGCTTTATTGACTATGCCAAAGCCTTTGACTGTGTGGATCACAGCAAACTGTGGAAAATTCTGAAAGAGATGGGAATACCAGACCACCTGACCTGCCTCTTGAGAAATCTGTATGCAGGTCAGGAAGCAACTGTTAGAACTGGACATGGAACAACAGACTGGTTTCAAATAGGAAAAGGAGTACATCAAGGCTGTATATTGTCACCCTGGTTATTTAGTTTATATGCAGAGTACATCATGAGAAATGCTGGACTGGAAGAAACACAAGCTGGAATCAAGATTGCCAGGAGAAATATCAATAACCTCAGATATGCAGATGACACCACCGTTATGGCAGAAAGTGAAGAGGAGCTAAAAAGCCTCTTGATGAAAGTGAAAGAGGAGAGTGAAAAAGTTGGCTTAAAGCTCAACATTCAGAAAACAAAGATCATGGCATCCAGTCCCATCACTTCATGGGAAATAGATGGGGAAACAGTGGAAATAGTATTAGCATTTTTAAATGCTAAAGTTTGTAATAATATATCTTAAATTTTATCCCTCTGTACAGCTTGTTTTATAGCTACCCTCAATCTGACTAGAAAATCAGTATATGGCTCACTGGGGCTTTGCACTATTTTAACAAAGGAGGACTGGGGGTGGCCAGTAGGCACCACACGACACCATGCTCGTCAAAAGACCTGGTGGACTTGTTGTATGTCTTGATCAGAGTATTGAGCCTGTTTTTTTAAAGCCCGATAATGGCCCTCTCTCATTAACTTATCTTCGAGAGGACCAGGGGAATTTTGTCTTTCATTAATCTGAGCCTGATTTTTAGGTTTTTTTTTTTTTTCACCAGCTATGAAGTTGCAACCATTGAGAAACCTCTAAGACAGCTTGGGCGATAGATTTCTAATCTAACGGAATGATTAATTTGCCTATTTTAAATGATTTCAGCATAGCCAAAACAAAGGGAGATTGAGGACCATATTGTTCTACTGTAGCTTTAAGATCTTTAAAAATTTTATATTTCAAAGGAGTGTATTGAATATTTATCACATTGTCATCTTGCTGTCTTTGGATGGGAAATAATTGTGGAAGATCGATAAAACCACTAGAGGGAGCAGGCAAGTTATCATCATGAAGCATAGATGAAGGAAAGGAGAACTGACAATGTTTTCTGCCCACATCGGGCCAGGACAACCAACCGCAGTGGGGAAAAGAGTAGCATAAGGAGGAGCAGAAGGTGCAGATTTTTTTTTTTCTTTTCTATGGGATTTTTACCATTTTTGGAATAGATGGGTCATTTTTTAAATCTCTTTACCCTCCTCTGATGAAACCAAAGAAACCTCTGAATCTGATTTTGAACTATCAGATGTTTTACCATTTACAGGAGGAAGCTCACCTGTATCCTTGCCTTCAAGCAACGTAGAAGCCCCCTCATAAAATGCCTCTTCCTTTATTGAAGCATTAGATTCAGTCTCATTATCAGTAGATAGCAAAGTCAAAGCCTGTGTTATAGCATTACATAAAGTCCATAACTTTAAACGGATCACATTACCCTTTTGATGTTGTTTTTTCAAAATTTTTTGAATTATTTTTCATTCAAATTTCCTTCAAATTTAACTGTAACTTAGTTTGATATTGAAACCTATGACAATATTTTCCCACCAAGTGAAAGAGCTCACTCAATCGACGAGTTGAGGCCTTAACGCCTATGGAGTGGAGAAGTCCTTTGACTAATTCCATGTACTGTGTCCATAATGATGATGAGGAATTCCCCGTGATTTTTCTGAAAGTTCCCCTGCTATGGATTTAAAATCCCCCCTGGGGTTATTAACCCTTTCGGTTTCACTCGAGCCCCACGTTGGCCGCCAGATGTTGGCGATTGCAAGTGAAATGACACAAACACAAGACACACACAAGAGACAGACACCACTCTGGCCAGAGGAAAAAGAACTGTGCAAGCAAGTAAGCTTGCGGTTTACCTTTATATAGCCCCCCTGGGCAAAATTCTAGACAGTATGACTAAGCCTTCTCAGTATAGCACATGTGTGTAAATGTTATCATACAACAAAAGAGAGTGAAATTCCAGCTTACTGCAGAGTCTGTCCAGAGCCATTTCTTCCTCCTTATCACAGGATGAAAATGTTCCCTCGTTTGCAAGGGACCATTAAACTCAAGGCTGTGTCCAGACTCCTTGGCAAAACACCTCGTTTGCAAGCACATTCAGCCCGAGCAGAGAGCCCCGTTCGCAGGCACATCTCCACGTTCCCTATTTTGGCTACATTAACCCTTCACACTCTAGTGTCCTTGCCTGGAGAATCACAGGGATGGGGAGAGCCTGGTGGGCTGCTGTCTCTGGGGTCACACAGAGTCGGACATGACTGAAGTGACTGAGTAGCAGCAGCAGCTTGCCCAAGATGATGAACATCAAGACTGGCTCCCAGTAGCAATGCAGCAGTAATAAGGAGAGCACACCAGGACAGATGCAGCATGATCTTCAGCTCACATTTCCCCTACACTGCTGAGGACTTGTCTGAGACCACCCTACAGCTCCTCCATCTTGAATATATATATATATTCCTTAATCTGCTAATCAGGAGATCTAGGTGCTGCCAATCAGTTCTGTTCCCACATGCCCCAAGAGATGTGCAGTGTGTGCAGCCAAGAGAGGACTCTATTTGCAGTAACCCCAAGAGATTCCAGGCCTCTAAACTCTCTTAAGAAAACTACAAGCTGTCTTGCCACCAGGAGCTGGCCCTTAGTTGGCCATACAGCACCTTCTTCTTGGCCTCAGGTGAGAGCCCAATTCCCATTAAACCCTCAAAGCTGGGAGAATTCCCTCTGCTAGTGGGCCAGACATCTTCTATATCTTAATCCCTCCCTCCACACTCCAACATACACCCTGTCCACTACACTCCATGTCCAGGAAGTGAGTGTTTCAGAGCTGCTGCTTTTACATCCTAGAACATTAGCTCCTAAGCAATGCCTATGGTGACATCGAGCCTGGAGAAACTGCACAGATGAGGGGGAAAAAAATTGATCTCTGAAGCTCTCATTGAAGGGCTGGACAACCCACCTAAGCCTCTGAAGTCAGCATGTGGCTGCTGCTCCTAAGTCGCTTCAGTCATGTCCGACTCTGTGCGACCCCATAGACGGCAGCCCCCCAGGCTCCTCCATCCCTGGGATTCTCCAAGCAAGAATACTGGAGCAGGTTGCCATTTCCTTTTCCAGTGCATGAATACATGCTAAGATGCTTCAATCGTGTCCAACTCTGTGCAACCCTATAGGCAGCAGCCCACCTGGCTCCTCCATCCATGGGACTCTCCAGGCAAGAATACTGTAATGGGTTGCCATTTCCTTCTCCAGAAGTCAGCATGAAAGCTGACTATTTCTGGGCAGGTGGGATGCTGCCAGATAACAGTGGCAACTTCCAGCTACCAGTCTAACTGAGCTTTTCAATTTCAACTCTGTGCTTTGCACTTTTCCACAGCTTTGCACAATTATTTTCATCACTGTTTCATATGCTGCACACAACATTGGCATTTGTCATGATCTCAGCTAAAACCTAAGTTTGCTTGGGGAAACTAATGGAAACCATTAACCGGTCCTCCTACTTGCTATCTACTTTCAATTCCCCTTTCAATCAACCTACCCTCACTTCCTCTCTCCTCTTCTCTCTTCCTTAGAAGTCTTAGTGGCCCACTAAAATAATTCTGAGGAAGTGTGACTGGATCCTCTGTCACTCAGCATCCTGTTTTGGGCACTGAGTGTCTTCAGTGTTTGCAGCTGGTACCCACCAATTTTTGCCAAACATTTTCTCTGTGTTTCTTCTAACTCTTTTTTCTTAAAAGGATAATAAAATACACTGTCTAAAGCATTTGTGCAATCAGAGCAAATTGGAAACACTAGAGGGAGAAAACTCAGAATTTGTCCTGGAATCATGCCCTAAAATCTCAACTCTTTTATGTGCATACATAGACATGTGGTTTATACAAATATTTATTTATCCATAAATGACTTGTGGAAAAATACACATAACATTTAAAATCAACAGTTAAGAAGTGTAAAATATATTCATGATGAGCTACCATGCCACTGTGCAAATCCAGAACTCTTCCATCTTTCAAAATAGAAACTCCATACCCACTAAATCATAACTCCTCATTTTCTCTATTTTTCGCCCTCTGATAGTGGCTTATTGAAAGTTTTAATATAATAACTAAATTTAAGCAGTTTCAAGAGGAATAATAGAGTTGTGTATGTGTGTGATGGAGATGTTTCACTTAGCATAATGTCCTCAGTGCTCTGGACAATGTCCATGTTGCAGCTTATTGCAGAATTTTCTTCCATTTTTTAGGATGAATAATACTGCCGTGTATGTTTGTATAACACACACTTTGTTTATCCATTCTTTGTTCAATGGATGCCAGGTTGCTTCCATATTTTGGCCATTATGAACAATAGTGCAATGGACATGACTGTTCAAATATCTTCCTGAAACTTGCTTTCAATTATTTTTAGATATGCACATAGAAGTGGAATCGCTATACCATATGATAATGCTACTTTTTATTTATTTATTTATCTCTCTATTTATTTATTTGTGAACTACCATATTGTTTTCTACTTAGTTCCTGAACAGGGGATTAAATCCAGGCCTCCTGGCATAGAAGCCCAGAGTCCTAACCCCTAGGCCACCAGGGAATTTCTCATACTGTTTTCTGTAACACCTGCAGCAATTTACATACTCACCAACAGTGTACAGGAGTTCCAGTTTCTCTAACCTCACCAACACTGTTTTTTGATTAGCCATCCTAATCTGAGGTGATATCTCATTATATTTTTGACTTGCATTTCACTTACCTTTTCATATATAGACTCTTTACATATTATTTGGGAAATATGCCTGTTGACATATTTATAATTCTTTGTTGTGATGGTTGTTTATTGTGGTTGAACAATAGAGCTTCTTGTATATTCTGGACATTAACCAATTACCAGATACATGATTTCCATGTACATATATTTTTGCCTATATCATGAATCGCCTTTTCATATGTTTATTGTCTGGTTTTAATGCACAAAAGTTTTTAAGTGTACTATAGTACCATTTGTCTACTTGCTTTAACAATGTTTTTGGTGTCGTATATCAAAATCCTTGCAAACTAGTATTATAAAGGTTTTTACCTGCTTTTTCCTAGGATTTTTTATGGTTTCATCTTATACATTTAGGTCTTTGATACCACTTGAATTAATTTTTCACATAGTATAAGGTAAAGGTCCAGTGAAATTCTTTTTCACATAGATATCTAGTTTCTGCAGCACACTTTCTTGAATGGACTCTCTTCTTCACAGAGTGGGTTTTACTACCCCTAACCACATTTGTGAAAGTTTAATTCTAGATTTCATATTCTGATAATTTAGTGTCTGTCTTTATTTCAGGAAATCTCTTGGTTACTGTATGTTTACAGAATCTGTGTAAATCAGTAAGTGTGAAAGTAAGAGTGAAACCTCCAGCTTTGTTATTTTTGAAGATATGTTGACTATTCAGGGAAGCTGGCCCCTCTAGGTTTGTATTTGCCAGCGAAGGAATAGTTACAAGTAGCTGATTTTCAGGCTTTGTTATCATTCCTTATCCCCAACTGTCCATGCCTTCTTTGCAGTAGCCAGAGAGGGTAAAGAGGACTTAAGGCAGTAAGAAGCTGAAGGTCTGTTTTCAGGGCTGGATTACATTCGTCAGATGCTGGTGGGGTGAGGTGACTCTGCAAAGTGGGGAAAATGACAGCAAGGCTCCCCATCTAAGAAATGTAAAACTCCTATATACCGGAAGTATATACTTCAGGATTACATGAAGACTCCTCTGGTGGTGGTCTTCTCTGACATACATTATGCTATTCAAAAAGTGTCTTTTCCTCTGCTAATATGAATCCTGGCCATGGCATACGGTCTTGGTACTCCAGTTTTAAGTCACTTAACTTCACTGCCTCCTCTGCGGGCAGCAAGAGGCACACCATCTTGACTGTGTTGATGGGGAGATACCGTGCCACAGCCCTGCTGCTGCTGCTAAGTCGCTTCAGTTGTGTCAGACTCTGTGCGACCCCGGAGACGGCAGCCCACCAGGCTCCCCTGTCTCTGGGATTCTCCAGGCAAGAGTACTGGAGTGGGTTGCCATTTCCTTCTCCAATGCATGAAAGTGAAAAGTCAAAGAGAAGTCACTTAGTCGTGTCCAACTCTTCGCAACCCCATGGACTGCAGCCTACCAGGCTCCTCCTTCCATGGGATTTTCTAGGCAAGAGTGCTGGAGTGGGGCACCATTGCCTTCTCCCTGTTGCCGCTGCTGCCAAGTCACTTCAGTCGTGTTCGAATCTGTGTGACCCCAGAGACGGCAGCCCACCAGGCTTCCCCGTCCCTGGGATTCTCCAGGCAAGAACACTCCAGGCAAGAACACATTTCCTTCTCCAATGCATGAAAGTGAAAAGTGAAAGTGAAGCCGCTGAGTCGTGTCCGACTGTTACTGACCCCATGGGCTACAGCCTACCAGGCTCCTCTGTCAGTGGGATTTTCCAGGCAAGACTACTGAAGTGGGGTGCCATTGCATTCTCCCTAATCAGTGCCAACTGTTTTTTCTTGTGCTGCACCGGAGGCAAAGAGGGTCTCTGAGTGTGGGTTTCCTTACCTACCCCATCATTTAGAGCTGGGGCATAAGTTTGTCTAAGTCCCTTCATCTGTCTTCCCCACCTGTGAGATCTTTTTGGTCACATCATCTACTTAGAAATAAAACAAGTGTTTAGCGCATTTCAAAGAGAACCCCTTACTGATGCCTCCTGTTTAGAGCTTGAGGACGTTGGCAAAAGTTCAGTGTTTTACTGCTTTAGCAAGAAATGAGAGAAGTGCCGCTATCTCAGCACATCTCCCCACATCTGCTACAGGGAACTGGAAATGTCCTCCACAGGGAACAAGGGTCCATCAGCATGTTCATTGCAATTCATAAATCCTAAAACTCATAAATAGCCTAATTGCCAGCTGCCAACACTGTGCTGCTTCACAGGACTCCCTTTTCCTGGTCTGGGTCTCCCACATATTCATGCCCACAGTTAGCAACAGGCAAGCACATTTTGATCTGTATCATTGGTTCCTTGCGCAAGCAGCCCAGTGCCCTCCTGGCCTTTTTGTGGCTGGCCAGCAACTCCATTGCTTAGAGAAATAGCTACGATGGCACTGGCCACTTGGAACTGATAAATCAATTATTAATCCCAGGCAAGATCTTCACAAGGGAGCTGCAGTCAAAGCCAAGTCATCGGAGCCAGACTAATGCCCGCAACTCTAGGTTGGAGCCGCACCCATAAACAGGGCCTTGTAAGGGAAAGTACTAGTTGACAGGTGCATCAGGTCCTCTGCAGGAACAATTATGCTTCACTGGTTTTTTCAAGTATGTTCCTTGCTTTGCTTGGCCAGTCAGTCACTGTGATAACTCAGGCTGCTTGAACATGCTTGGTAAGTCAGTTACTACAATGCCTCAGGGCTACTAGAATATTAACTAACTGCTGCTGCATTTTCAGTCTACTGTCCCAGGAGAGATGACTACTTTACTTACTCTGCTTCTAAATTAAAGTTTTTCTAAGATTTTCCCATAACTTTATTCAAGGGAGATTTTTTGTGCATAAAATCAGAAACAACAATCATGTCCAGTAATGACTTTGATGATATACATATACAGTGGGGTATTGCCTAGTTCTTTCTTCTCTGATTAAATACATTTTCCCAGTGGCCCAGTGGTAAAGAATCTTCTTGTCAATTCAGAAGAGGCAGGAGACAGAGGTTCCACCCCTGGATAGAGAAGATCCCCTGGAGAACAAACTGGCAATCCACTCCAGTGTTCTTGCCCAGAGAATGGACTGCAACTCATCAGGCTCCTCTGTCCCTGGGGTTGCGAAGAGTCAGACACATCTTAGTGACTAAACAACAACATTTTCTTGCTCTTCTTTAAAGTGACTCCAGGACAATGATCCCAAGGACTCTTATTAAGGGACAAAAGGTTAGAGCAGAATAGTCTGTATAAGATTTCAATTAAACATTTCATCGGGATAGCAAGAAATTTGGTTTGAAAGGTCCTGCAGCTTGAATAGGAGGCAGGTTTGATTTCTCAGCAGTTTCCCTGTAGCTTTCTCTCAATTATCAGTTTACATACAAGCCTGAAGGCATGTCTGGGCCCCTATTTTCATAAATTACACATGTTTCATAAATGACACTACTGCTGTTTTATACTTTCTTTGTGAAATTTGTGGAGATATCTTATAGCATATCTTAGCCAATGATACAAGAATTTTGTAGTGATACACGTACATCAACATCAACTAACTCTTCCAACTTTCTAATCTATCCAGAAGAAGGTACTCAGGATTCTAAAAAATGGTAGGCATTTGCCTTTACCTTTATTTAGCCTTTTAGGAACACTTAGCATGCATGACTACTACTTGTATAAAATATGTGATTCTCCTAGCTTCAGCAGACATAGCCCTAGCCTGATAGAGAAGCATATATAGTCTTAATGGTGAGATGACTGCCCAAGAAGGAACTCTCAGAACCTATTAAGGAACTGACCCATACTGACCTATCTCATAACCTATTAAGGAACTCTTAGAACCTATTAAGGAACTGGCTTGGGTGGTTGTTCCTCAAAGAGTGAGGTCAATAGCTGAAAGCAGTGAAGTGGCATGGACTGTAAGCTCTGCTAAAGATTTTGTATTTTGCTTCTAATGCAGTGGGAACGAGTGGAACAGTGACATTTGACAAACTTTCTAGTTTCCTGGTGGAGTATGGCCTGGAAGTGGGTGAAGTAGACAATAACTGGAATAATAATCCTAGATAATAAATGTAGACATGAGACAAGAGAAGTAAGCTAATTACAAAATTTGGAAGTATGAATAAATGTTCTATTCCCTTTCTGAACCTTTTCCAGTCTCTTTCTTGCTCTTCTCTGAACTCTAGCCATTCACATGGGCCTCAGGCCTCCCACTCTCTCCACCACCATTGCATCCAAGCCCACGGTTTTAAATATTATCTACAGCTGATGAATAGATAGAGAAGGAACTGCATTTCAGATAATAACTTAGTTGCAGTTATGTTGTATAGGGAAAGGGGAGTGCCTGAACTTTTAGATACAAGATTTGTAGTTTTGGTGAGGACTCAAATAGAGAGGAAAAAAAAAAAAAAACAGAGGCAGAAAGTTTGAGGCTGGGAGAACTTTACCCATTGGGGAATGCCTAGGGGACACCCAGGGGGACATAAGATGCCTTGTGAACCCTATCTTGACTAAGAGATGAGAGAAGGAAACCCTAGCCAAGAGCAAGATGAAGCCAAATATAAAAGCCTTTTTGCCTGATGCCTAGCAGGTGGTGCTTACTTGAGAGCAGAAGACTGCAACTGTCCTTTGCTTCTGACTTTAGGAGACCAGAAGAGTGGTGATCACTGTTGACCTTAGCGTATTGAGAAGGCTTCTAATTTATGCCATTGTACCTCTAACAGTAACAGTATAGTTCATTTGATAGAAAAAAACATGTCTTAATTATCACGAGGGCTTCACTGTTACAAGTCATATTATTTTTAGGAATTATATTGTTATCTCATTTAATCCCCAAAGTAACCCAGTTAGAAATATATTTTTATTGACATTTTATAATAATAATAACAATAAAACCTGAGGTCTTTGTGTCACCACCCCCACCCCCCAAACATATAGAGCTCCTGCAGTATGCTACTTGATTCCAAGTCTAGGATGTCTCCAGTAGAGTGCACTGTTTATCCCAGTGTACCTCTACTTTCCCCCCAAAATTAAACTCTTTGGGGGATTAGACATTATGTAATTTCTCCAACTACATACTTTCATATTATGCTAGCAACTTACTAATTTTAGTAATTACCACAAAAAATTCCAGTTCTTTCTGAGATCAGCAGGTGTCAGATGCTCTCTTCTGTTTGCCATAGTATGTAAGAATATACAGAATCTGTTATATAAGTAAAGAGTTTCTTTCCCCAGAGGATTCTGGGAATTGCAGAAGACAAAAGCCAGAAATCTCCCCACATAGACAACTAGAGAACTGGCAGAAGGTCTGTTAAAACTATTTTGGAACTCTAAACTGGATTGAGGAAGCTGGTAGGCTGCAGTCCATGGGGTCGCTAAGAGTTGGACACGACTGAGTGACTTCACTTTCACTTGTCACTTTCATGCACTGGAGAAGGAAATGGCAGCCCACTCCAGTGTTCTTGCCTGAAGAATCCCAGGGATGGGAGAACCTGGTAAGCTGTCATCTATGGGTCGCTCAGAGTCGGACACGACTGAAACGACTTAGCAGCAGCAGCAGCAGCAAACTGAACTGATGTTTTTAATTTCCAGAAAACTAATGTGATAAAGTGCAGTTACATTTCGTCAGTTTCTGTTCTTAGAATAGCAGCAACCCCCAGTCCATACCTTGGTGGAAGGTTCCTGTGTTGCATACAACTTGAAGAAGCAGGATAAGCAAAAAGGACCTTGTCTCTAAATAATAGGTATCTGTGTTCTGGTTGATGTCAATTAGTTCTTCTAATCCCAAAGGTACAAGGAAGCTGGCAGCCATTGTTTTTTCTCTTGTTCCCATTGGTAATAAGAAACAAATCACCAGTTCAGGTTCAATACAGGATGCTTGGGGCTGGTGCACTGGGATGACCCACAGGACGGTCACTTTGTACCTAAAATGACTTTTAGGAGACTCTAAAAGCCCGTGTCTTTTTATCTCCTTTTCATCCTATTTTCCACTATTGGGAGCCAGACTTAAAAGACTATAGCATGAAAAAGAAACTGCCTAAATTAGAAAATTAGAAAGTAACATACAGGCCCAGGGAAAGATTCAGAAAAGACCCTAAAATTATACCTTAAGTTGATCCCTGGGAACAGAAATATACATACTACAACAAACAAAATAAGGAATAAATAAGAATTTTGCCTAAAAAGCAATAAGCAGAAATGCTTAAAAAGCAGTAAGAAAATATGGTTCACCCTTGAATAATCAGGTATTAGAAGTACCAACTTGTATACAGGTATTAGAAACTTCACAGTCAGCCTCCATATCTGCTTCCACAGATTCGACCAAGCGCAGAGTATGTAGTAGAGTAGTACATGTTTGTTTAAAAATCTGTATGTATATTTCTGTATATAAATCTATGTATAAGCAGACCCGTGCAGGTCATACTATTTTTTTTTAAGCATTGTTCAAGAGTTGACTAAAGAACAGGACTTGCTAAGGAAAGAATATAATTTCAAAAGTTAGCAGTTAGATATAACTGTCCAGTTTTTAAAATTAAAAAGAAAAGCAAATTACAAGGTATACAAAGAAGAATGAAATATGACCCATTCTAAGGGGGAAAAAAATCAAATCTACTCTTGAAAGTTATCTAGTAGCAAATAATAAAGACTGAAAAGCAACAATCTTAAAGAGTTCAATGAACTCTAAAGAAAACTGTGCACAAAATCACAAAAATACGTATGAACAAAGTAGCAAATAAACAAATAGAGAGAAACCTAAAAGGAAGGAAATAAAACAGTTCTGAAACTGAAAAGCATAATAACTAAAATGAAAAAAAAAATCACTAAAGGGATTCACAGACAAGTCTGAGAAGCTAGAAGAAAGAATAAATGAATTTGAATATAGAATAATTGACCTTTTAAACAACAGGAAGACAATTGGAGTGTTAAAATTTTCAGGTGTTCAATATAATCTCCATAGTAACCAGAAAGAAAACAGTACATCCTACATAAAAGGGGGAAAATGAATTAAAGCATTTAAGCATAAAATAACAATAAAACTTTTGAAAATTACAGTGTAGTTGTTTTATAATGTGTGTTAATCCCTGCTATAAAAAAATATGAATCAGCTATATGTATACAGATATCCCTTCCCTCTTAAGTATTCCTCCAGTCTCTCATCCCCCTCCTTTAGATCAGAGCTTCAAGCTGAGCTCCCTGTGCTATACAGCAGCTTTTCACTAGCTATCTATTTTACACATGGTGGTGTCAGGACTGGAACAGATGAGTTTTCATTCCAATACCAAAGAAGAAAAATTCTAAAGAATGTTCAAACTAGCACTACCACACAGTTGCACTCATTTCAGGGGCTAGCAAGGTAATGTTCAAAATCCTTCAAGCTACACTTCAATAACATGTGAACTCCAAACTTCCAGATGTACAAGCTGGATTTGGAAATGGCCTTCTTGCCACTTCTTATACAATGTAGGTGATGAATAGATTCAAGGGATTAAGTCTGCTAAACAGAGTGCCTGAGGAACGATGGGCAGAGGTTCATAATATTGTACAGGAGGTGATAACACAAACCATCCCAAAGAGGAATAAATGCAAGAGGGTGAAATGATGATCTGAGGCTTTACAAATAGCTGAGGAATGAAGAGAAGTGGAAAACAAAGAATAAGTGGAAACATATACCAAATTGGATGCAGAGTTACAGGGAGTAACCAGGAGAGGCCAGAAGGTCTTCTTCAACGAATAACATGAAGAAATAGAAGAAAATAATAGAATGGAAAACACTAGAGATTTCTTCAAGGAAACTGGAAATGACAAGGGAACACCTCATGCACTGATGGACACAATAAAGGATAGAATTGGTGATGACCTAGTAGAAGCAGAAGAGATCAAGAAGAGATGGCTAGATTACACAGAATAGCTATGCAGAAAATATCTTAATGGCCTGGATAATCACAATGGTATGATCACACACCTGAAACCAGACATCCTGGAGTGTGAAGTCAAGTGGTTCTTAGAAAGTACTTCTACAAACAAAGCTAATGGAAGTGATGGTATTCCAGCTGAGCCATTTCAAATCCTAAAATATGATGCTGTGAAAGTGCTGGACTCAATTTAACAGAAATTTTGAAAAAAAAAAAAAATCAGTGGCCACAGAACTTGAAAAGGTCAATCCTCATCCCAGTTCCCAAAATAGTATTACTAAAGAAATGTTCAAACTACCACCGAATTGTCCTCACTTACCCTTCTGTTAAGGTTATGCCAAAATCCTTCAAGATAGGCTTCAGCAGTACTTGAACTGAGAACTTTCAAATGTATAAGCTGGGTTTAGAAATGGCAGAGGAAACAGATCAAATTGACAACATTCACTGGATCACAGAGAAAGCAAGAGACTTCCAGAAAAGCAGCTGCTTTTCATTGACTACAATAAAGCCTTTGACTGTGGGGATCATAGCAAACTGGAAAACTCCTAAAGAGGTGGGAACACCAGAACACCTTACCTGTCTCCTTAGGAACCTGTACACAGATCAAGAAGCAACATTTAGAACCAGACATGGAACAATGGACTGGTTGAAAACTGAGAAAGAAGAATGTCAAGGCTGTATATTGTCTTGCTGCTTATTTAACTTACATGTGGAGTACATCATGCAAAATCCCAGGCTTGATGGGTTCTAAGCTGGAATCAAGATTGCCAGGAGAAATTTCAACAACCTCATAAATGTAGATGATGCCACTTTAAAGTCAGAAATTTAAGAGGAGCTGAAGAGCTTCTTGATGAGGCACGAAAGAAGACAGTGAAAAAACTGGCTTAAAACTCAAAGAAACTACGGTCATGGCAACTGGTCCCCTGATTTCATGGCAAAGAAGGGAAAATATGGAAGTAGTGACAGATTTCCTCTTCCTGGGCTCTAAAAATCACTGCAGGTAGTGACTGCAGCCATGAAATTAGGAGACAATGGCTCCTTGGAAGGAAAGATATGACAAACCTAAACAGTATATGAAAAAACAAAAACATCTCTTTGCCGACAAACACCTGTGTAGTCAAAGCTATAGTAGTCATGTATGGATCTGAGAGCTGGACAACAAAGGACGCTGAACACCAAAGAACTGATGCTTTTGAACTGTGGTGCTGGAGAAGACTCTTAAGCATCCCTCGTACTCCCCAAAATCAAAAGAGTCAATCTTAAACGAAATCAGTCCTGAATATCATTGGAAGGACTGATGCTGAAGCTGATGAAAACACCTTGGTCAGCATTTTGGCCACCTGATGCAAAGAGCCAACTCATTGAAAGACCCTAATGCTGGGAAAGATTGACTGCAGAAGGAAAAGAGGGTGACAGAGGATGAGATTTTTGGATGGCATCATCAAGTCAATGAACATGAACTTGGGCAAATTCTGGGAGATGGTGAGGGACAAGGAAGCCTGGCATGCTGCAGTCCATTGTGTCAGAAAGAGTCGGACATGACTTGGTGACTCAACAACAACACATAACTATCAAATGATGACTGAACCAGTAATCAAAAATCGCTTAACAGAGATAAACCCTGGTCCTGATTATGGTGAATTTCATTAGCATTTTTAAAGAGACTAATCTCAACCCTCTCAAATTTTTCTAACTGAAGAGGGGAAAACATGCCCTAATTGATTCAATGAGAGCTGATACCAAAGCCAGATGAAGACACTACCACAGATGGAAACAAAGATCAAGACATTTATAAATCTTGATGAAAATGTCTTCAACAAAATTCTAGTAAACCAAATTCAGCAGTATAAGAAAAATGCTTATATGGCCTGATCAAAAAGGTTTATTCTTAGATTGCATGAATTGTTCTGCATAAGGGAATCAATCAATATAATATACCATATTATCAGAATTAGGAAACAAACACACATAGTCAACAGATGCAGAGAAGTATTTCACAAAATAAATGCTGTTTAGTTTAGGAAAAAAATCAAGAAACTAGGAATAAAAGAAAACTATAACATACAGTAAAAGCCATTCACAGTGAATATAATATTCATAGTGAAATACTGAAAGCTTTTCTCTATCAGGAAAGGGCAAAGATGCCTATAGTCACCAGTTCAGTTCAGTCCAGTAGAGTATTGGAAATTATATGCAGAACAATTAAACACACAAAAAAAGATATAAAAACAGAGATGAAAAGGACAGAACTGCTTGGACTTCCCTGTGGCCCAGTGATTAAGACTACTTGTTTCTACTGCAGGGCTGCAATCCCTAATCATGGAACTGAGAGTGTGCATACCATGTACTAAGTGTGTGTGTGTGTGTGGGGGGGTGTGTGTGTGGAAGAGAAGACAGAATTGAGACAATAGAAGTAATCCCACACATCTTTGGCCAATTAATTTATAACCAAGGAGCTAAAAATATAAATAGGGAAAATCTCTTCAGTAAATGGTGTTGAGAAAATTGGAAAGGCACATGCAAAACAATGAAACTGTATGTGATTTTTACCATTTACAAAATCCAACTGAAAATTATTGAAAGAGGTAAAACTATATGACTACTGAAGGAAACATAGTTGGTAGTCTATTTGACATTGGTCTTAACGATGACTTTTTTTCAGAATTGACATCAAAAGCAAAGATAGTAAAAGCAAAAATGAACAGTGGGATCACAAACAAAAAGGCCATGAAGAAGATTAAAAGAAAACCTGTGAATTGAGAGAAAATAGTTTGAAACTATCACACTTGATAAGAAGTTAATGTTTAAAAAGTATACATTAAGAATTCATACAAATTAATAGCAAAATAAGAAATAATCTGATTTAAATTAGTCAGAGGAATTGACAGAGTAACACTGAAACATGTATTACCAGGTATAAAATAAAGAGCCAGTGGGGATTTGCTGTGTGATGTAGGAAGTTCAACCTGGTGCTCTGTGACAACCTAGAGGGGGTAGCATGTGAGGGATGAGAGAGAGGTTCAAGAGGGATGGGACATATATATACCTGTGGCTGAACCATGCTGATGTATGACGGAAGCCAGTACAATATTATAAAAGAATTATCCTCCTATTTAAAAAAATGTAAAACACATTAAACAGTTCTTAGAACTCAAAAAAAAAAAAAAAGCAGAGAATCTGAGTACTGATTTTCCTAAAGAAGTCATGCTTATGACCAAAAGACACATGTAAAGGTATTCAACATCAATAAGTATGTACATATTGAGTAGCTTCAGTCATTTCCAACTATTCACACTCCATGTACTGTAGGCCACCAGGCTCCTCTGTCCATGGAATTCTCCAGGCAAGATTAATAGAGAGGGTTGCCATGCCCTCATCCAGAGAATCTTCCTGACCCAGGGAATAAACCCAGGTCTCCGGCATTGGCAGGCAGTTTCTTTACTGCTGAGCCACTGAGGAAGCCCCTTTAATATCATTGATCATCAGGAAAATGCAAATCAAAAGAGTAATATAATATCGCCATATACCTGTTAGACAAAAGTCGAGTTTTGACAAGGATGTGGAGAAAAGGGACTACTTGTTCACTGTTAATGAGAATTGGCGCAACCACTTTGGAGAGCAGTAGAGAGATCTCTGAAAACAAAAATCACAAACTTGAACATGGCCATGCTAATTACAGTGTCATTTACAATAACTCAGACATGAAAACAACCTGCGTGCCCACTGATGGATGAATCAGTAAAGAAAAATGTGATATTTATCTGTTATATAGAGGAATATTTAGCCATTGAAAAAAAGTGCAACATGGATTCTGACAACATAAATGGATCTTTAGGGCATTAGGTAAAACAAATCATAGGGACAAATACTGGATGATATCTCTTAAACATGGAACCAAAAAAGAAAGCAAGCAAGCACTAAGGAGAAAGAAAGACAGCCCCATCCAACTATATATATATGAAAACAGATTGGTGGTTACCAGAGCTGGGGGTGCAGAATGACTGAAATGGGTGAAGATGATATAAAGGTACCAAACTTTCACTATAAAATAAATAAATCCTAGAATGAAAAATATAGACTCTGAACATACTATTTTGTTGTTTTTGTTCAGTTGTTTAGTTGTGTCCAACTCTTTGCAACCCCATGGACTGCAGCACACCAGGCTTCCCTGTCCTTTCCTATCTCCTGCAGTTTGCTCAAATTCATGTGCACTGAGTCAGTGATGCCATTCAACTATCTTGTCTGTTGTCCCCTTCTCTTGCCTTCAATATTTCCTAGGATCAGGGTCTTTTCCAGTGGGTTAGTTCTTTTTATCAGGTAGTCAAAGTATTGACCCTTCAGTCTAAGCATCAGTCCTTCCAGTGAATTTTCAGGATTGATTTCCTCTAGGGCTGACTGGTTTGATCTCCTGTAGTCCAAGGGACTCTCAAGAGTCTTCTCCAACACCACAGTTTGAAAGCATCAACTGTTTGGCACTCAGCTTTCTTTATGACCCAACCCTGACATCCATACATGACTACTGGAAAAACCACAGCTTTGAGGGAAAACCACAGCTTTGACTGTACAGGTATTTGTAAGCAAAGTGATGTCTCTGCTTTTTAATATACTGTCTAGGTTTGTCATAGTTTTCTTTCCAAGGAGCAAGTATCTTTCAATTTTATGGCTGCAGTCACCACCTGCAGTGATTTTGGAGTCCAAGACAATAAAGTCTGTCACTGTTAGTATAGCACAACTATACTATATTTGAAAGTTTCTGAGAGAGTACATCTTAAAAATTCTTATCAAAAAAAATTTATAGTTAGACAGTAATGCTTGTTAGCTAGACTTTTTGCGATCATCCACAATATATGTATGAAACTGAGAGGGTTATAGTCAGAAAGGCTAGGGATCCCCCAGCAGAGGAAACAGACTGCAAGTGTCAGGTGTTTTCTTCCCCTTCTCTGTACAAAATTAAAAGGTGGTTTCTTTTAAAATTCTGTGTTGTCACAATACCTGTTTCCACGTGAATTTAACTTTCCTCAAACCTTGAGCTAACCAATGCATTTTTCTTAAGGAAATATTTTCTTAAGCTGTGTTAATGAACTATGTATATACCTTAAATTCTGTCTTTCTTCAAGTCAGTTCCACCTAAGACTCAGAACAGGTAATGGCTCAACAAACCAGTATGTTTTACTCATGGAAATATCTTTTAAGCTATGGTAATGAAACAATGTATTTGCTTGGAAACCTGCCTTTCCTCAAGATTCATGTCAATTGTTTGATGACCCAGGAAGACTCACTTGAACAAACTCTATCTCAAAATGCAAGTTGCAGGTGAGGCGCCTGGTGCAACTCTCTCAGTTTTGAAGCATTTCCTTTCTCTAATTTGCATCTTGCTAATAGATATATTATATAACCTATATTATACTAGTATATAAGTTCTTGCTATTAAACTAGAAAGGGGGCACTCTTCTGTCCCCTTCTGATGTCTATGTCAAGCTTTCTCTGCCTCTTTTATACTTAAATAAAACTTTATTGCACCAAACTTCTGCATGATCAAGCCTTGCCACTGGCCCCAATCTAATTCCTCTCCTTCAGAGGCCAAGAATCCCAGAGTCATTCATGGTTTAAAGCCACAACCTTTCAAAACCAGTATGATGTACACCTGAAATTAATAAGTTGTATGTCAATTATATCTCCATAAAAAGAAATATCGTTCATCCAAATTGGAAAGAAAAAAGTAAAGTTCTCTCTGATCATGTATATCTGATCTTATATACAGAAAGATAAGGGTTCCACAATAAAACACTATTAGGACTAATAAAAGAAACTCAGTAAAGTAGTAATATACAAAATCAAAGAAATGTAAAAACCAATTGGATTTCTATACATGAACAATATGGGAAAAAAACTGCTATATCATCATATTTATAGTAGTATCTTAAAAATAAAGTACCTCAAAATAAATGTAACCAAGGATGTGTAAACTTTTAGAGAGAAAAGTACAAAATATTACTAAGATAAATTTAAGAAAAAAATAGTAAATAAAAACACACCCTGTGTTCTGAGTTGAAAGATTTGATACTGTTAAAATTTTCATTTATGTTGAAAGCAAAGTGATAAAGCCCAGTGAGGATTTCTCCAATGCCTCAGCACTAAAGAATCCATCTACAATGCAGTAGATGTAGGAGACATGAATTTGATCACTGGGTTGGGAAGATCCCCTGGAGGTGGGTAAAATCGCAGTCCACGCCAGTATTCTTGCCTGGAGAGTCCCTTGGACAGAAGATCAACAGGATACAGACCATGATGTTACAAAGTGTTGTCCACAACTGCAGCAACTGAACATGCATACCCAAAGAAAATTTTAAATTCGATTCACTCCTTTCTAAAATCCTCATGATGTTTTTTTCAGAAACAGGGAACTCATTTTAACATTCATATGAAATCTCTAATGATTGCAAAGAGCCAAAACAATATTGAAAAACAATAACAAAACCTGAAGACTCGTGCTTTCAATTTAAAAGCTTTCTGCAAAACTGCAGTATTTAGACAGTATGTTACTGGCATAAAAACAGACATATAAACAAACTTAGTAAAATAAGTCTCAACTGTATGCCAATAAAACAGAAAACCTAAAAGAAATGGGGACATTCTTAGAACTATATAATTTCACAAGACTGAACCAAGAAGAAATAGATAATATGATGCTGTTGCTGCTGCTAAGTCGCTTCAGTCATGTCTGACTCTGTCCACCCCATAGACAGCAGCCCACTGCGCTCCTCTGTCCATGGGATTTTCCAGGCAAGAATACTGGAGTGGGTTGCTGTTTCCTTCTCCAATGCATGCATGCATGCTAAGTTGCTTCAGTTGTGTCTGGCTCTGCGTGACCCTATGGACAACAGCCCATCTGACTTCTCTGTCCATGGGATTTTTCAGGCAAGAATAACAGAGTGGGTTGTCATTTCCTTCTCCAAGATAATATGACTAGGAATGAAATTGAATCAATGATCTAAAACAACAACAACAACAACAACAAATAGTTACTGTAGATGGTGACTGCAGCTATGAAATCAAAGACACTTGCTCCCTGTAAGAAAAGCTATGACAAACCCAGACAGGATGTTAAAAAGCAGAGGCATCACTTTGCCTTAGTCAAAGCTCTGGTTTTTCCAGTAGTCATGTATGGATATGAGAGTTGGGCCATAAAGAAAGCTGAGTGCCAAAGAATTGATACTTTTGAACTGTGGTGTTGGAGAGGACTTTTGAGAGTCCCTTGGATTGCAAGGAGATACAACCAGTCAATACTAAAGGAAATCAGTCCTGAATCTTCACTGGAAGGGCTGATTCTGAAGCTGAAGCTCCAGTACTTTGACCAACTCATGCAAAGAACTGACTTCTTAGAAAAGACCCTGATGCTGGGGAAAATTGAAGGCAGGAGTAGAAGGGGAGACCAGACGATAAGATGGTTGGATTGCATCACCAACTCAAATGACATATATCAGAAGGATAATACACCATATTCAATTGATCATAATTGGTTTATTCCATGGATACAAGGATTCTTCAATATATGAAAATAAGTCAATGTGATATACCATATTAACAGAAAGATAAAAACCATATGATAATCTCAGTAGATGCATAAAAAATAACTTTTGACAGTATTCACACCCATTTATGATAAACCTTTCCAGAAAATGGGCTTATAGAGAACCTACCTCAACATAGTACAGACCATATATGAAAAGCCCACAGCAAATATGAACATCATAGGTGAAAAATTGAAAGCATCTCCTCTAGGCTATGGAAAAAGACAAGGGTGCTCAGTCTCACCAGTACTATGCAACATAGTTTTAGGAAGTTTAACCACAGCAATCAGAGTGTGGCCAGCTTTTCAAATAAAAATATCAACAGAGCTATAAAGCTAATTTGGCCTACTTGCTAAGTATATGGTAATTTAAAGCTCCTTCTCTTCACATTTTCTTTTGTTTCTTATTCAGAAGTTAAGTATTTAGTCTTCAAAATAAAGTGTCATGATTTGTGAGTCTCAGCTGGATCTAATAAGAGATAATGCAAGTCACTGGAAAGTTTACAGAGCAGAGTTGCCAAGGTTCAGTCTCCAAGCACTGAGACCACAAAATGGCACACCTAAAATGCAGCCGGAACATACACTTTAGCTGCTCCCCCAAAAAGCACACCTGAAAGGTTAGGAGTGCAGTTCCTCCAGAGGTTTATGCAGAGTCTGGATCATCGTGACCTAGGATTGGGCTGCTCAAAATTTCAGGGAGGATCCATTGTCTAATACGGCAGTGTCACATCTGTCCTGTTCAGCATAGCCTTACACTTGAGTTTGGCACAATTCATAGTTATCATTAACTGGAGTTTGGAGTCCTACCCTAGCTCTCCCTGTGTTCTTGCGGCCTTCTCTGTTGTACCCTTTAAAAGCTACTTTCAGATTCAGCCAGGGTTTAGGAATCCCTTTCTCTTGAAAGATTAACTGTAATAGGACATCACACTCTGGATCTCCCAGGGAGCTGTGTGGCATGTGGAGAGTCCTTTAGGTTTTGTCAGTACTGTTTTTCAGTACTTGTCTGCAGCAGAATCATTCTCACCCAACCCCTGTCACCCTTCTCAGGTCCTTCATGCCTAGCCAGTGACAGATAGCGTCATCAGTGGTTGAAACTCAACTGCACCCTTCGCAGCTTCCGCAGGCAGACACGCTGATCAATCATGTTCCCTGTCTTTGCGTGAAGTTTACTTTAAAGAGTTGGACCATGATTCTGTCATGAAAGCTGACTGTGCACCCAACAGGAGAGGACAGAACAACTGGCAGGTTGCAAAGGGTCTTTTCGCAAACCCAGTGGTCCAGCCGGTGTTTCCAGGGCTCAGACTGGCCTCTACCCAGAATTTAAGAGGCTAGAGAATCTCCCCCACCCCTGATATTTTATCCACATGTGAGCCTAACCACATGCACCTCCACCACGCCTACCCAGCTCAGTGGTGGTACCAGATACCAGAATTCTCTTTAGAGAGACGCCATCATGAATTTACCTGGCAGGAAGTCGGTGCTGAACAGAAGCCACACATGCTGTTAACAGTAAGCGAGGGTAAAATGGAAGATACAGTAGTAGAACCAAAACACTGCAGGTCGACATCAGACTCTGGTAAAGCAGGCCAGGGCCTGACAACAGTACAAGTTCAAAGGAGAGAACCAGGCCAAGTTAAGCTAGGAGCAGGAAATGGAAAAAGCAGCAGCCCTGAAAGCTCCACGGCTGCAGAGACTGACTAGCTTGCTCCATTTACTGTGCAGTAGGGTCAGGACACGAACTCCCCATCAAACTGCTATGAAAATGGTGGTTACTGATCTGTCCAGCTGTTACTCTTTCCGGTCCCTGAGCCTAGGATAAACCATAGTGCTATTTTAGGCTTGAGCTTCTTGCAAAGTGTTAGAGTTAAAATCTTGCCTCACCTCCCCACCTGTCACACCTTCCTCATTAGATCTGATATTCAACTTACCTAACTCTGCAAGACATCTACCCTCCAATTTATGTTTGTGGGAAAAAGACCTGTACTGCACTGGTCTGCTCAAGCATGAGCCATATAAATAAATGGCTGAAAAAATCCTCCAATCTCAAGTTGCCAGTGACTTTCCCCAGATGGGCACAATCAGCCCCTCATAAATATACCTTCTCAGAGTCTGTGCAGCCTGAGATGGAACATGAAGCTTTCCCTTTTGAGTTCCAAACATCCACGGCTAACATATACACACATTATTCTGACACACACACACAAAATCTCTCTTCCAAGATATTTGGAAACCACACACTCTTTCCTAGGGCATGCTGGTAGCTGAAAATAACACAAGGCAAAGAAGAAACTCTACTGGTTAGGCACTCCCACCATAAGAAAATCCATGAGAAAAAAGCTAGTTTGCAGAGAACAGATTATAATTGCACTTGCAGACAACTACAGATAAATACAAATTACTTTCTTCATATTAAAACCATAAAAATCTGCTTTTGTTTCCTCTTAAACAGAAGCAAGTTTCTCACATACTCATGAACAACAACCAGATGAGACTAAACACATGTCATACACTAACATGTTGCTGTTATTGCTGAAAACAAAGACAAACTGAGGATTCCAGATGTTAAAAATAAAGTATTATGTGATTGACTTTATACCTCCATTTTTTAAATCATAGATTAAAAACAGTATAGGTTGACTTGGAAATTTTACCCCAATATAACAGACTGAGAAATCACCTCAGAAACACAGGGTAATAATGTGAGAAAAGATAAATGTTAGGTAAAAGGGAAGAAGTATTGGAAAATAACATTTGACACACCTGTGACTTTTTGTTGAGCAGCTGTCAGAAAACTATCAAAGAGAAAGAACATGTTCGTTTTCTCTGAACACAAAAAAGTAAAGTAAATGCTCCCAGACTGAACCAGATACCTTTCTGACTTATTCTTACACCTAGAAGCTTGTAAGTGTTAGGCATTTTAAGTCTGGGGTTTACATACTTTTGTTTTCTGGTACCCACCGTAACCTCTGAAGATAATTATATTACAGATATTGCTCAACTGTAACTGTTCTTTCATTACCAGTAGTCTTGAGCAGGTGTCACTGCTAAGCTCTGAGACTTCCTACAGATGCTTTCCTTCTCCATATCCCATATTTACAATGAAAGCAAAGTAAGCAAAATGTTACATTCTATAATGTACCCCAAAATGTTGATTTGTTGCAGATAGTTTTAAACCATGAAAGAAAAATTTTGAAAGCAAATTTTGTTTGAGAAGCTAGGAAATGTTCAGAGATTTTTATCCCAGCAAAGTCTGTAAAGTTTGATGGGCTCATTTCCTTGAGTTTTGTTCAAACTCAACAATGATGAAAAGGTTATCAGATCAGAAGGGATACACAACCAACACTGTTAAATTTGAATAGGGAAATGTTATAATATTAGTGGTTCATAACTTGTATACTTTACACGATGTTCCAACAGATTTGTTCATGTTTTTTGCCTAATATTAGACAAAACAGTTCAATATTAGCAGTCATATTCAGTTATCTTTAGAACTCTCAGTGTTAACTTGATCATAACTCTTCTTCTTTAATTGACTACATCATGCTTTAAGCCAGTGGTTTTCAACAGGGATGCATGTTAGATCCACCTATTAAATTTTATTTATTTACAGTCTACTCCTGCGAGCAGGAATCCCTCAGAAGAAATGGAGTAGCCATTATGGTCAACAGAATCTGAAATGCAGTACTTGGATGCAGTTTCAAAAATGACAGAAAGATCTCTGTTCGTCTCCAATGCAAATCATTCAATATCACGGTAATCCAAATTTATGCCCCAACAAGTAACGCTGAAGAAGCTGAAGTTGAACGGTTTTATGAAGACCTACAAGATCTTTTAGAACTAACACCAAAACAAGATGTCCTTTTCAGAATAGGGGACTGGAATGCAAAAATAGGAAGTAAGAAAACATCTGGAGTAACAGGCAAATTTGGCCTTGGAACGCGAAGTGAAGCAGGGCAAAGACTATTAATGTTTTGCCAAGAAAATGCACTGGTCATAGCAAGCACCCTCTTCCAACAACACAAGAGTAGACTCTACACATGGACATCATGAAATGGTCAACACTGAAATCAGATTGATTATATTCTCTGCAGCCAAAGATGGAGAAGCTCTATACAGTCAACAAAAACAAGACCAGAACCTGACAGTGGCTCAGATCATGAACTCCTTATTACCAAATTCAGACTTAAATTGAAGAAAGTAGGGAAAACCGCTAGACCATTCAGGTTTGACCTAAATCAAATCCCTTATGATTATACAGTGGAAGTAAGAAATAGATTTAAGGGCCTAGATCTGATAGTTAGAGTGCCTGATGAACTATGGAATGAGGTTTGTGACATTGTATAGGAGACAGGAATCAAGTCCATTCCCATGGAAAAGAAATGCAAAAAAAGCAAAATGGCTGTCTGTGGAGGCCTTACAAGCAGCTGTGAAATGAAGAGAAGCAAAAAGCAAAGGAGAAAAGGGAAAATATAATCATCTGAATGCACAGTTCCAAAGAATAGCAAGAAGAGATAAGAAAGCCTTCTTCAGTGATCAATGCAAAGAAATAGAGGGAAAGAACAGAATGGGAAAGACTAGAGATCTCTTCAAGAAAATTAGAGATGCCAAGGGGACATTTCATGCAAAGATGGTCTCGATAAAGGACAGAAATGGTATGGACCTAACAGAAGCAGAAGATATTATGAAGAGATGGCAAGACTACGGAGAACAACTGTACAAAAAGATCTTCACGATCCAGATAATCATGATGGTGTGATCACACATCTAGAGCCAGACATCCTAGAATGTGAAGTCAAGTGGGCCTTAGAAAGCATCACTACGAACAAAGCTAGTAGAGGTGATGGCATTCCAGTAGAGCTATTTCAAATCCTGAAAGATGATGCTGTGAAAGTACTGCACTCAAATGCCAGCAAATTTGGAAAACTCAGCAGTGGCCAAAGGACTGGAAAAGGTCAGTTTTCATTCCAATCCCAGAGAAAGACAATGCCAAAGAATGCTCAAACTACCACACAATTGCACTCATTTCACATGCTAGTAAAGTAACACTCAAAATTCTGCAAGCCAGGCTTCAGCAATATGTGAACCATGAACTTCCTCATGTTCAAGCTGGTTTTAGAAAAGGCAGAGGAACCAGAGATCAAATTGCCAACATCTGCTGAATCATCAAAACAGCTAGAACATTCCAGAAAAACATCTACTTCTGCTTTATTGACTATGCCAAAGCCTCTGACTGTGTGGATCACAATAAACTGTTGAGAATTTTGAGAAAGATGGGACTATCATACCACCTGACCTGCCTCTTGAGAAGTCTGTATGCAGGTCAGGAAGCAACAGTTAGAACTGGAGATGAAACAACAGACTGGTACGAAATAGGAAAAGGAGTATGTCATGGCTATCTATTGTCACCCTGCTTAGTTAACTTCTATGCAGAGTACATCATGAGAAACACTGGGCTGGAGGAAGCACAAGCTGGAATCAAGGTTGTCGGGAGAAATATCAATAACCTTAGATATGCAGATGACACCACCCTTATGGCAGAAAATGAAGAATTAAGGAGCCTCTTGATAAAAGTGAAAGAAGGGAGTGGAAAAATTGGTTTAAAGATTGACACTCAGAAAAGTAAGATCATGGCATCTGGTCTCATCACTTCATGGCACATAGACAGGGAAATAGTGGAAATGGTGACTGACGATTCTTTTGGGTTCCAAAATCACTGCAGATGGTGACTGCAGCCATGAAATTAAAAGATGCTTACTCCTTGGAGAAAAAGCTATGACCAACCTAGAAAGCATATTAAAAAGCAGAGTCATACCTTTGTCAACAAAGGTCCATCTCGTAAAGGCTATGGTTTATCCATTAGTCATGTATGGATGTGAGAGTTGGACTGTAAAGAGAGCTGAGCGCCAAGAAATTGATGTTTTTGAACTGTGGTGTTGGAGAAGACTCTTGAGAGTCCCTTGGACTGCAAAGAGATCCATCCAGTCCATCCTAAAGGACATCAGTCCTGGGTGTCCATTGGAAGGACTGATGCTGAAGCCAAAACTCCAATATTTTGGCTACCTGATGGGAAGACTGACCCATTTGAAAATACCCCGATGCTGGGAAAAAGTGAAGGGGAGGAGAAGCGGAGGATAGAGGATAAGATGGTTGGACAGTATCACGGACTGGATGGACATGAATTTGAGAAAACTCCGGGAGTTGGTGATGGACAGGGAGGACTGGAGTGCTGTGGTCCATGGGGTCACAAAGAGACAGACCCTCCTGAGCGACTGAACTGAACTGCACAGTTAGATTAAACAACAATGAATGAAGTACCCCCTACTCCCAGTTGAAAGCCATTTCTAACTTAAGGATCAACGCTTCAAGAATATAAACCAACTTTGTCCCTCCAAGCCCATTTACTTCCTCATAATACTTAAGGACCTGTAGAGATAGTCATCTGTTCTCAAGCTAACAATGAAGTAAGATTGTGTTTCTTCAAAGGGTGTTTAGTCTGCATTTTCTAAGGGACAACATTTAATTATTTTGAACCTTCAGGAGTGGAGGACCGTGGAGTAAGCAAGGGTCCGAGGTGCTTACTCATGCTGCAAGGCAGGCGGGTGGTGGGGAGCGGGCGGATAGTCTAAGATTTGAGAATTGTTTGGTCTCTTTTGGGGATTAGGAGTGAATCAAGTTAGTTCCCATGGAGGGTGGCACTCAGCCTTTCCAAGAGAACCAGTCACCTTTACCGCAGCTAGTAGGAATCAGCCAGTAGGGGTCTGGCGAAAGCAGACATGGAGCCATGCTCTCCAGTTCCCGGTCTTCCGCTGAAGGGCATCCCTCAGGTTCCCTAATGAAAGGGTGCGCACCCAACCTCTGTGACACCCTGCACAAGGCGCTCCTGTCCACCTCTGAAGCTGAGAACTAGTCCGAGGTTTGCCCCGTTTCTCTTGTGTCTCCAAGTTGTTGTAAAGCTCCCTCCTCCCTCTGAAAACCCCAAAGAGAGAATTCAGGGTGCTGGAGTGTTAAATGAAGGATTTCAGAAGGAGGCAGCCTGAAGAGTGCCTGGTATGATGAGGCGAAATCCCTTTACCAGCTGCTCAAAACTCCAGAATCCCAAGCAAAAAGCTGCTAAGACACTATACTAACTTGGTAAGGGTCGTAGGGAGTAATCGTGGTGGAGGAACACATTCTCCGGTAGGAGGTGGTAGGGCACACAGCCCTGGGTCCCTGAGCTGCAGCCAGAGGACCCAAGTGCACATATTACTCTCCCAGACTTTCAGGGAGTGGAGTGAGAGGGGTTCCTCGGCTGTGCGTCTGAAAATCCGAGGCTCCGGTTATTTCTCTGAATAGAAACATGTCAACAGGCCCTGTAAAACTGAAATGTTAGTTATAATTTACCCTTTACCAAAAGTCTTCCTTTTACTATGTCAAATCAATCCCTACTGCCACTGATTCGTTAACCCACTCTCAGGTTTTCCACCTGTCAGAGGCAAAGAGCTTCATGTTTCACTCGGAAACCACTTCCAGGAACAGAAGAGGAAAAGAGGCCGCAACGACAAAAGTGGAAGGAAAGCAGAAATGTACTGTTGGTCCATTTCAATTTTATACTCTGCGTACAGTTCTAAAGAGCTCACTGGCAATAAAGTGCAGCGTAACTCTGAAGCTTGCTACACAAGACAACGCTAATTTCATGTAATGTCCTCCAAAGGACTTCTAGTGGTGGACACATCTTCTTCAAACACAAGAGGCTCAACTCCTGCCTTTGATTGTTGATTTGTGAATAGTTATAATCATCCTTTGCTTTATACATAGTTATCATCTGCTTGTCCAAACCTTTCTGAAAGTCACATTTACATCATCCTTTAAAAGTAAAGTTTTCAAAACTATTTTAGAGGTTTCCTGGATATTGTGCAAAGACTTTATACTTGACAGAGAAGATAAACTCAATTGCATCATAGATGGATATTTCAACCCCACACACACCTTTTATTAGCTCCCAGAGGTACATTTTAGCCTGTAAGAAGACGTTGATTCTGTGTGCCCTTAGTTTATTTTTCCCTTTTGGATTTTATTATATTTCATTTATAGATAATGAAAGTATTTCTCCCTGCAGTAGTAATGACTGGAAATTTAATTGTATCCTCTGATCAAAGGCTAGTCTCTGTGAAATGTTTATCAGTTTATGGACATTTGGTCATAAGAAAAAAAAAATCCAGTTTGTTAATCTCTCTGTGTCTACTTTAGTTCAAACAACTAAGATTTTTTCATCCTGTGAACTAAGAAAACAGATATTTGATATTTGGAATAATGAGGGTTTTGCCTATTATTTCCTATGTTTATCTTTTTTTTTTTAACTTGGAATAGTTTAGTTGTAGATGCAAAATTTTTTAAACTTTAGTTTTTCCAGTGCTTCTCTGTAATTCTAAAGGTACTCTCATTTTCTGTTTGTAACTTTTTAGATCACAAAAGAATCTGAATTAAGTATTTCTAAATATCCAGAAAATAAAATCACGTTCCTTAAGTTTTAACTGTTCATGGAAAAAAACCTTATTCTCGCAGGATATAACTCAGAAATTTTTTTTAAAAAATCAACTTTAGGCATTTAGGTGTTTGTTTGTTTGTTTCAAATGAGGCTAGCCATTTTGATTTAATAAGACAATTTTATCTTCTCCGATTAATCGTTGTGAAGTAAAACACAAGGGCTTCCCTGGTGGCTCAGAGGTTAAAGCGTCTGCCTCCAATGTGGGAGACCCGGGTTCGATCCCTGGGTCGGGAAGATCCCCTGGAGAAGGAAATGGAAACCCAGTCCAGTGTTCTTGCCTGGAGAATCCCATGGACTGAGGAGCCTGGTGGGCTGCAGTCCACAGGGTCACAAAGAGTCGGACACGACTGAGTGACTTTACTTACTTACTTACTTAAGAAAAAGACAAGCATGCATACATTTTATCGTTCTTAGGTATGTTTTTTTTCCAGGTTTACTGATAAATAAGCTAATGTTATTTCCACTTAATGTTTATGATTACAGAGAACATAAACCTACTTCAATTTTAACTTAATTGAAACACTATTCTGACAAACTGATTTTCCACAGTAATTATATTTTGTAATTTGTAAGTTGGATTATTACTTTCCAAGATATTTAAGTATCTTAAACAATTGAATTGATAGCAAATTGAGTAGATTATTATTTTTTGAACTAATAGATTAATCTAAGTAAAATAGAATATTGATACACAAATTACTTAGCATGATTTTAATAGTATACACTTTCACTTCTAATTTTTATAAATTCTATGCTACTTAGAGTTAATATATATGGTCTGTTATTGATTATTTTCATGGCATTTTGAGAAGCTGTAAAACAGATATGTGTAGCTACAGAAAACTGTGTTCTCTGTTTTAATGGCCTCTGAAAAAATCCTGGTATGTGATAGTTGACAATTATGCATTCCTCTGAAAAAGAAGATTTATTAATCTAAAGTTATAATTAATATGAATGGTTGGGATTATATATTCAGAGCAATAGTGACAGGGAAATAAATTGTATATGTTTCTGCTTTTCAAGTCAAAACAGTTGTTCCATTGTTACAAAAAGTAACTCAGATTTTCAAAAGTTTATCATTGTTATTATTTTGTTGTTAGTGGTGTCCAGACCTCATTACACTCTGAAGTTTGACTGAAGACACAAAAATGTTTTCCTTTATGTGAAGTAAAACTATGAATAAAAAATAGAATTTTATTGCTGGCTCAGTTTTGAAATTATTGTTATTATTATTGTAGCCACACCATTTTACCATTTTTTTGGCTCCACTCCATGGGGCATGAGAAATCTTAGTTCCCTAACCAGGGCTCCAATCCCTGTACCCCTGCCCCTTCCTTTTTTAACTACTGGCCGTTGAGAGAAGTTCCTTCTGACTCATTTTAAAAACAGATTGTGTGGCGCTATATATATATATATATATATATATATATATATATATATATATATATATATATATATATAATACAATGTGTACATATATAATGTATATAATGTATAATATATACATTATATATATGATATATATATGATGTGTATATATATAATATATATAATCTAAATAACATCTTGAAACAAATTATTTTGAACTCCAATATCAATTTGTGGTTCAACACTAAAGAATCTGCCTGCTGCTACAGGAGACACAGGCTATGTGGGTTCTATGTTGGGTCTAGAAGATTCTTTGGAGGAGGAGTGGCAACCCACTTCAGTATTTTTGCCTGAAAAATCCCATGGATGGAAGAGTCTGGTGGGCTACAGTACATAGGGTCATAAAGAGTTGGACACAACTGATGTGACTTAGCATACACACTTAGTGACAGGGAAAAAAACAAAAACAAACAAACAAACACAAAACTCCATGTTCAAGAAACATTTTTGGGAAATCTCCATTTTTGCAAGGATACAAAAAAAGGTATACTTCCAAACAATTTGGAAACTGAATTTTCCCTGCATTGGGTTATATTACCTGAATGGGGAAAGAAGTGTTAACTTTTAGGGGCAATATTTGCTATGTCCTCATGGGGTTCCTTTTCTTGTCTTACTGATTAATGTCTTTGCCTACAATATGAAGGAATTTTCTTAACTTCCTGTATTATTTACCTACATTGCAAAGATTTGCAACTTAACAGAATAATCATTGCGCTTTAAGTTGATTTACTTATTTTTTATTATTTAGGAAAAACAGATACAGAGAAAAAATTTTCATCATTTATAAAACAGCTTGTTTTATTTACAGTGATATTATTTATATGTTTATTTTTTTAAATATTTAATACCAATTTAATTACATAGGCAAAAAGCATTTATTATCAGATATCAATAATTTTGGAAAGATTACTTCTCAGATAACTTTTCTGACTTTTGCCTTCTAAAGACATCCTAACTATAGAAAGAAATTGAGAACATCATTTAACAGCTAAAACTCTCTTTGAAATACTGAATGTCCCTTCCATATTATAAAGAGAGGTGCTAGAAATATATGTTTATTTTATAAGTTGTATTATAGAATTGCACATGAAAATTTTCAAGTCATATGAGACAGTTTTCAATAGCTAAAATTAATTTCTATAAGTTCAATTATTTTAGTTTTTGTGAAGAAAATTTTATACATTTTTTATTTCAGAAATTGTATACTTCATCCAATTATATGAACTACTTTTAGAGTTTTGCCAGTGTCATCACTTTTTATAGTTTTAAATTCAAAATGAACCCTGGTTAAATTGACTTTGAATTAATTTCTGTTGCATTTGTCTCTGTCCTATGGTGCTTTGCTAGATGATATTTTGTGTGTGTTCAGTTCTGTCTGACTCTTTATAATCCCATAAACTGTAGTACACCAGGCTCTTCTGTCCATGGGATTCTCCAGACAAGAACAGAGGTAGGTTGTCATTCACCTCATAGCAAATAGATGGGGAAAATGTGGAAACAGTGTCAGATTTCATTTTCTTGGGCTCTAAAATCAATGTGGATGGTGACTACAGCCAGTAAATTAAAAGACTCTTGTTCCTTGGAAGAATAGCTATGACAAATCTAGACAGTGTATTAAAAAGCGGACACATCACTTTGCTGATAAAGGTCTGTATAGTCAGAGCTATGGTTTTTCCTGTAGTCATGTATAGATCTAAGAGTTGGATCATAAAGAAGGCTGAACACCAAAGTATTAATGCTTTCAGACTGTGGTGTTGAAGAAGATGTTTGAGAACAGTTTGGACATCAAGGAGGTCAAACCAGTCAGCCGTTAGTGGAAATCAACAATGAAGATTCATGGGAAGGACTGATGCTAAAGCTGAAGTCCCAATACTTTGGCCACCTGGTGAAAGAGCTGAATCATTGGGAAAGACCGTGATGCTAGGAAAACTTGAAGAAAAGAGGAGAAAGGGGTGACAGAGGATGAGGTTGGATGTTATCACTGACTCTATGGATGTGAGTTTAAGCAAACTCAGAGAGATAGTGAAGGAAAAGGAAGCCTGCCGGCATGCTGAATTTCAGAGAGTCACAAAGAGTTGGATATGATTTAGTGACTAAACAAAAACATAATAGTAATAGCAGGGAATTAAGACTCCATTTACATACCTAAGGAAACACAGGACTTTAATGACATTAAGTGACATGTTAGACAAGATGGATATTTAGAGAACATTCTTTCCAAAATCAGGAAAGTACGGATTCTTAAGGACACTTAGAATATCCACAAGGATACTTGATATGTTCTTTTTTTTTTAATAAGTCCAGTTTATGATGATGCAAATAAGGTTAAGCATCTTTTTCAGCCATTGTGATCTGAAACTAGAAATCAGTTGTAATAGGAAAGCAAAAGTCTCAAATGTGTGGCAATTAACCAACGATGCTACTAAAGAAAATCTAGCCAAAGAGGAATTCAAAAGTGAAAAGAAAAAAAATTTCATGAGGCAAGTGAAAATTAAAATGCAACATACTATAACTGAGAGATATAGAAAAGTGACTCAAATATGTTCATTCATAATAATAAATCTCTACATGAAGAAACAGGAATAATCTCAAATAAACAGCCTAATTTTCACTCTAAGCACTCTATTTTCACTCTAATACTCTATTTTCAGTCTAAAAAATTTTTAAAAAAGAGCCCCAAATTAATAGAAGAAAAGCGATAAAAATATCTAAGTAGAAAAGAGTGAAATAGAGGCTAAAAAGGTAAACTATAATGATCAATAAAGTTGTGTGTTGTTTTCTTAAAAGACAAAGAAAAGAGACAAAACTTTAATCAGATCTATCATGGAAAATAAAAGACTCATAAAAATAAAAACATAACTGAAAGAGGAAGCATTAAATCTTAAACCATAGAATATAAAAAAAATTTAACATATTACTATGGACAATAACACACCTAAAAAATGGACAACCTGGAATAAAATAATAAATTTCTAGAGCTGTGCAACCTTGCAAGACTGAATCACGTGGAACTAGAAAATTGAAGGTGACTGAATCCATAATGAAAAATCTTTCAACAAACAAATATTCAATGATAGATGCCTTAATTGGTGAATTCTACCAAACAGTCAAAGAGAAATCAGTACCAATTCTTCTCAAGCTCATGAAAATAACAGAAGAGGAGAGAGCACCACTCAATTCATTGTCCAAAGCCAGCATTATTCTGGTATCATAACCACATGGGGACAACACAAGAAAAGATTTCAGGCCAATGTGTTTGACAAACATAAATGCAGAAATTCTCAACAAAATATTAACAAATTGACTTAACAATACGTGGGAAGGATTATGCACCATGATGAAGGGGGATTTAGTCCAAGGATGATGATAAAGGGGGATTCCATCCAAGGATGAAAGAATGAATCAACATCTGCTTCTAATCACTGTGATATGCCACATTAAGAAAATGGAGAATAAGATTTCTATAATAATCTGAAACATAGAGATGGAAACTGAGTATGGTAGGAACATATCTCAACATATAGACAAGTTCATAGCTAATGTGATATTCAATAGTGAAAAACATTATTTCAAGGACAGGAGAAATACAATGAAGCCCACTCGCACCACTGTTTAACAGAGTACTGGAAGTCCTATCCAGAGGAAATAAGCAAGAAAAGGTAATAAAAGACACCGATATCTCAAGTATACAACATAATTTAAAACTTTAAAGAACTCGAGAAATGACAAACTAAACCCAGCAGAGAAAAGAGTAAATATAATATGAAGAAAGGAGAATTATAAGACAATTAATATATCTGAATTTGTTCTGTGGAAAAATAAAGACAAACTTTTAGTTAGATTGACTAAGAAAACAGCAGTTCAGTTCAGTCAATCAGTTGTGTCTAAACTTTGTGACTCCATGGACTGCAGCATGCCAGGCCTCCCTGCACGTCATCTACTCCCAGTTTCCCAAACTTCTGTCTGTTGAATCGGTGATTCCATCCAACCATCTCATCCTCTATTGCCCCCTTCTTCTCCTGCCCTCAATCTTTCCCATCATCAGGATCTTTTCCCAGCATCAGGGTCTGTATTACTATTTCTATTCAACATAGTGTTAGAAGTCTTGGCCAGAGCAATTAGGCAAGAAAAAGAAGTAGAAGTCATCCAAATTGAAAAGGGAAAAGTAAAATTATCTCTATAAACAGGGAGTATGTTTTTAAAAAAATTAGAAAGAATCCACAAAAAAATTATTAAACTATGAAATGATTTCAGCAAATTGGAGGATATAAAGCCATATAAAAATTAATGGCATTTCTACATGCTAGTAATGAACAATTAGAAAATAAAGCTAATAAAACCTAGCACATTTATATAGTTACAAAGCTATCACCGATTATCATCTGTGCAACATTTTAACATCCCAAACTGAAACTCTGAATACATTAAAGCGTAACCTCTAATTGCATACTTCACATAGCACCAGGCTATAACTCTTTAAATTTTTCCTTTCAAGAGTTTAATTATTGTAGGAACCTCTTATAAGTGATGTCCTAAAATATTTGTCTTTTGTGTCTGGCTTCATTGTTAAGAGTAGTGTTTTCAAGGTTCATCTATGTTAAAAGATATATGAAACTGTTATAAGTTGTTTTGTGACTATGTCCACATATGTTTTATGACATTTTGGTTACTTATTCAACCATTGATAAACTTTTGAACTGTTTCTACATTTTGCTAATGTGAAGATGCTGCTCTGATCATGAGAATGCAAATACTTCTTTGAATCCCTACTGTCAGTTCAATCCAGGAAGTGAAATTACCGGATCATATTGCTGTTGGATACATAGATATTTGAGAAAATAACTTACAATATATTTTACCAAATGCTACTGAATGCACCATTTTTTAACTTTTCTTTTTAAATTTATTTATTTTATTTATTTTAATCAGAGGCTAATTACTTTACAATATTGTAGTGGTTTTGTCATTTATTGACATGAATCAGCCATGGGTGTATATGTGTTCCTCATCCTGAACCCCCCTCCCCCCTCCCTCCTCATCCCATCCCTCTGGGTCATCCCAGTGCACCAGCCCTGAACACCCTGTCTTATGCATCAAACCTGGACTTGCGATGTATTTCACATATAATAGCATACATGTTTAAATGCTATTCTGTCAAATCATCCCACCCTCACCTTCTTCCACAGAGTCCAAAACTCTGTTTTTTACATCCGTGCCTCTTTTGCTGAATGCACCGTTTTACATTGCCACCAACAATGTAGGATCTCCTCAATATTCTTGTTAATATTTGCTATTTTTTCATTATGATTTATTTGTGTGTAGGGGGTAGTTGATAATTATCATCATAGTGAGTGTTTCATTGAGGTTTTGATTGTATTTTCTTAATGACTAATCAAGTGGAGCATCTTTTATATGTACATCCTTTAAAGAAATAGCTATTCAAACACTTTGCCCATTTTCAAATCAGATTCTTTGCTTTGTTGTGGTTGAAGTGTAGGCATTTGTTTTTTAATGATTTTTTTTTTTAATTTGATTGCACCAGGCCTTAGTATTGCATGCAGGATCATTGATCTTCAGTATGGCATATGGTATCTTGAGTTGTAGTGTCTGAGTCTTTAATTGTGGCAGGCTAACTCTTAAGCTCTCAGCTTCACAGGGACACATGCTGACTTGTCAGCTCTGCTCACCGCAGCATCTGAATTCAACAAATGGAAATATAAAACTAGAAGTTGGACCCACACTTGCAGTTGAGTAATATGTACAGAAAGAGTATACTGGCAAGAAGATGCCAATCACTCCATGTCTCCTTTTAGATTGCCTGCTATAAGTGTCATCATTTCACTTTAAACCCAACTCCCTATTGACCCCCACAAGTCTGATTATCCTCTGCCCTGAAGTCATCACCATGGCCAGATAGGACCTGGCCAGATCGGAGCCCACTGTGACATTAGCAAGGGTGTAACACTGCTTGGGCCTCAGTCTCCAGGTGTCATGGTAGACAAACACAACAGGACCCATTTCTTCTCTGCTAAACCATTTGGTCTTTGAAATGGTTCTTTTTCTTACTTCTATGTGTCTCCTTTTTTATGATATCTGTTTTCTTGTCCAAAAGATGAAGTTAAAGAATACCCAGGGAAGATGCTCTATAGAACACACTTTCAAATTCATCAAAATCTTACTGGGGCTAATGTTTCCCTGGCTTTTTTCCCTTATTATGCTCTATCCAAGGGAGTTCCCTGGCAAAAATACTGGAGAGGGATGTCATTATCTTCCTCAGTCACATACTGAAGTTTCCAGGAAACACTAAAGAGGGTAAGGGGTGCATTTCTCTTGCTCTTCTGGGCTGTTTATTTGGCTCTGTGGGGAAGAAAAATAAAAATGCTTTCCCCATTTTTCTGCTACTGGACATCTAGGTTGTTTACATGTCCTAACTATTGTAAAAAGTGCTGCAATGAACATGAACAGACTTTTGGAGTATGTGGGAGAAGGCAAGAGAGGGACCATATGAGAAAATAGCATTGAAACATGTATATAGGAAAAAATAGATGACCGGGGAAAATTTGATTCATTAAGCACAGTACACAAAGGTGGTGCTAGGAGACAACCCAGAGGGATGGAATGGGGAAAGCAGTGGGTCGGGGCTTCTGGATGGTGGGACATATGTACATCCATGGCTGATTCATGTTGTGTATGGCAGAAAAACACCAAAATATTGTAATTAACCTCGAATTAAAATCAGTAAATAAATTGAAATTAAAAAAAAAAAATGTTTCCCCCAACAAAGACTCTACATTCGATACCTTAATTCAACTCAAGATAACCTTTTGAAATTTGGTTGAGGGCACTTTTCACTTTCATGCATTGGAGAAGGAAATGGTAACCCACTCCAGTGTTCTTGCCTGGAGAATCCCAGCGATGGGGGAGCCTGGTGGGGTCATACAAAGTAGGACACGACTGAAGCGACTTAGTAGCAGCAGCAGCATCAGAAGCTCACCAAGGCAACCAGAGGTAAACTCAACCTTACCAATTTTGAGGTGCCTGCAGACAGACAAAATAATATTACAATATATGAGTAGTAGATTGATGAAGTCTCTGATTCAGTGGATTTGTGTGTCAAAATAGGAGACAAATCAGTGGCATGCTTACAAACTGTATTCAAAATAAAACTATTCTGAAGAAATAGAAAAAAAAATCTGAACATTTTATTGACACAACAGTTTTATCTTTCCCAGCATATTATATAATTGGCATCATGCAGTGTCTAGCCATTTCCAGACTATCTTATTCTACTTAATAATATTCATTCACATTTCATCCATTTCTTTTTGTGGTTTGACAGTTTATTTCTTTTTATTCTGGAATAATATTTTGTTATACTGATGTGCCATGGCTTGTACATCCATTCAGGTATAAAAGGATATTTTGGTGGGTTCCAATTTGTGTGTGAATGCGTCTTTGTGTGTGAGAGAGAGGGTAGGAATTAAACTGTTATTTAATAAATTGCCATGTTTTTGTGTAGGCATTAGTCTGCAAATGACTTGGTGAACTATGTGAGACATAATTGTTAGATCATACGGTATAAAAATATTTAGCTATGTAAGAAATTACTTTCAAATTGATTGTATCTTTTTGCATCCACCCATAACAACAATTGAGAGTTGTATTTCCCTATCTTCTCCAGTAACTGGTATTGTAAAATTTTTGTATTTGCCATTCCAAGAAGTGTGGAGTGGTGTCTCATTTATTTAACATGTCTAATTTAAAAAGTGATCTTATTTCAATATTTCCATTGTAGTCCTGCCATGATGTTTTACTACCATAAATAACTCAGGTATTTGATCTTTAATCTCTGAACCTACTCAGGCAAACCTTTTACAAACATGTCCCCCTTACCCATCTTGGATTTTGATATTCTATACTGGGATACCCCATGAGCAGATATTCTCCTTGTTTTACTGAGCATCTAATTGCCCACACAGGGTTGCCCCCATCTCCATGCATGGATGCCTTCCTCCCCTTGATGGGTTTCTGATTTTCTACACAAAACTGCAACCTCCTTTTGGATTTCCTCTTCTCCGGACTTAGGCTTTAATTCTGCACGTGAAGCCAACCTTGTATTTAATATTCTCCAGGTTAAAGGGACTTCTTCTGCTCTTCTCTGTGAATGTCTCTTAATCCCACTTGCCACTAACTGCCCATGACAAATGATACCAAGAATGACCTGTTTTCGCTGCTCAAATTATGAATCTCATGCAACACATCTCTCTCCTTTGCTCTTATGGATCTTATCACTTCACCCTATCTGAGTTCTGACTCCCTCTACTAGGCTACTCTAACTGCATGGATATCTTCTTCACCCCTTACTTCAGGTGAGTTCAGGTGGTCAGTCAGTGTCAACTATTTGTAACTTCATGGACTTCAGAATGCCAGGCTTCCCTGGAGTTGATGATGGCCAGGGAATCTTGGGATGCTATAGTCCACTGAGTTGCAAATACTTGGATACTACTGAGAGACTGAGCTGAACTGACATTTTTTTTATCATATTCTTAAGGTGTATGCATATGTTTACATCTTGGTCCATTTGAACCTGCATAGCAAAATACTTGGAGAAAGAAATGGCCAGCCCACTCCTGCATTTTTGTCTAGAGAATTACATGGACAGGAGAGCCTGGTGGGCTGGAGTCCATGTAGTAACGAAGAATCAAACACAACTTAAGTGTCTTAGCAGCATCATCAGCAAAATATCATGTTCATAGGGGCTTATGAACAAAATGAATTTCTCAACGTTATGGAAGCTAGAGGCAGAAGGTCAGCCAGTGTACCAGTATGGCCATACAAGGGCTCTTTTCTTAGTAGCAGACTTTTCTCATATATAAAGTCTCCTGAATATGAACAAGTTCCATTCTGAGACTGCGTTTTAAGGCTAAGATTAGCCTCTTTACCCGACTGATAGATTTGAATAAATATAGCTGCTTTTACACAAGATTTCAGATGTATTGGGCTTGAAATAAAAGTACTGTACTAGAATACTTTATACAGTACTATGCGGGAAATACGCAAAAGAATAGCCACTTGTAGAGAATCACAAATGTGACAAGTTCCACAAGATATATTAAAAAAAAAAAAAAAAAAAGCTTTAAGGAATTTTAAAACAATTGTAGATTTACAGAAAAGCAAAGGTCGTTCAATATTATCAGAGAATTCTCACAAATCACACATACAGTTATGAACTAGAGTGTCTGCTTCATTTATAAGATTTCTCCTACTCAATTCGGTTCAGTTCAGTCACTCACTTGTGTTTGACTCTTTGTGATCCCATGGACCACAGCATGCTAGGCCTCTCTATCCATCACCAACACTTGGAGTCCACCCAAACCCATTTCCATTGAGTCGATTATGCCATCCAGACATCTCAGCCTCTGCCGTCCCCTTCTTCTCCTGCCCTCAATCTTTCCCAGCATCAGGGGCTTTTTCCAATGAGTCAGCTCTTTGCATCAGTTGGCCAAATTATTGGAGTTTCAGCTTCAACATCAGTCCTTCCAATGGACACCCAGGACTGATTCATTATATGGACTGGTTGGATATCCTTGCAATCCCAGGGACTCGCAAGAGTCTTCTCCAATACGACAGTTAGAAAACATCAATTCTTTGGCCCTCAGTTTTCTTCACAGTCCAACTCTCACATCTAAACATGACTACTGGAAAAACAATAGCCTTAACTAGAAGTACCTTTGTTAACAAAGTAATGTGTCTTTTTAATATGCCATCTAGGTTGGTCATAAATTTCCTTTCAAGGAGTAAGCAACTTTTAATTTCATGGCTGTAATCAACATCTGTAGTAATTTTGGAGCCCCCCCTCCCCGCAAAAGAGAAAGTTTGAAACTGTTTCCACCGTTTCCCCATCTATTTGCCATGAAGTGATGGGACCAGATGTGTTGATCTTAGTTTTCTGAATGTGGAGCTTTAAGGTAACTTTTTCACTCTCCTCTTTCACTTTCATCAAGAGGCTCTTTAGTTCTGTTTCACTTTCTGCCTTAAGGGTGGCGTCATCTGCATAGATATGAGGTTATTGATATTTCTCCTAGCAATCTTGATTCAAGCTTGTGCTTCTTCCAGCCCAGTATTTCTCATGATGTACTCTGCATATAAGTTAAGTAAGCAGGGTGGTGATATACAGCCTTGAAGTTAACTGCTAAGATTTTCTTAATTTTAGCTAATGTAATTTTTCTGTTCCAGGGACTCATTCCGGATCCCACACTACTTTTAGAAGCCATGTCTCTTCAGCGTCCTTTTGGATGTAATAGTTTCTCATAATTCTCTTATTTTTATGACCTTGATAACTTTGGGGAGTTCTAGTCAGGTATTTTATAAAATGTTCCTCAAATTGGATTTCTCAGATGTTTTTCCTATTGGCCTGGGACTATGGATTTGGGGGCAGGAAGATTATAGAAGTGGAATGTCCTTTTAATCATGTGCTACTATCAACAATGTTGACCTTGAACACCTGGCTGAAATAGTGTTTCTCAGGATATTCCACTAAAAAAAAATTCTATTTTATTACATTTATATATTTCCACATTGTTTTTTTTTTTTTTTTTTTTAAGTGGTCTCTATGTGTGACTCACTCTTAAGGAATACAGAGTTCATCTCCATGAGAGTGAAATTGCCTATGCCATTTATCTCAGATTATTTTAGACCTTTTCAGCCAACAGATCAAATAAATACAGGTATGCACATTCATGCTCCAACATTTAATTTTTTAATTCAAGTATACTTGTATAACAGTATCAGGATTGTTATCCTGTAACCCTACAAGAAAGAGCACCATCAGTTAGATTGCAGTGCTCTTCTCTTCCTTTAACTCCTGCAAAGGCATTCATTTCCAAAGCTACATTAGTCAGGAGATCTTAGAGAGGTGCTTTTTATTCATTTGTGATATAGATTAGTCAAATTCTACATTCCATTCTTGATATCAACATGTATTTTTTAACATGTGTACAGTAGTTTTTTGTGCTGTCCATTCTACGGGTTTTGACAAATATGTAGAGTTATGCATTCACCATAACATCATACACCATACTTTCACTGCCCTAAAAGTCCTCTATACCTGGAGAAGGAAATTACATCCTTCACCAGTATTCTTGCCTGGGATATTCCATGGACAGAGGATCATGGCGGGCTACAATCCATGGTTGTTAGAGTCAGACAGGATTTAAGACTGAGCACAATCATTTTTAGGAGCACTGTAAACCACACAAAGCACAATAGTTTCTCCATTTGTGGCTTCTGGGTTAATATCATTCTTTCCCTCTTGGCTCTGTGCTCCGAAGGTCTTTCCTGCTCACCACAGCAACCAGATTCAACAAAAGTGCCAGGGTCCAGGCCCGGTGGATTCAGGGTACTTCGAAATGGGGTCAGAGTCAGCGATTAAGAAATAATTATTTAATTAGAGTTATAAAGAGAGATTAAGGAAGAATAGTGTAGTGAGAGAAAGGAGAGAACATAGAAGATAAAAAGAGGCTATATTCCTTGGTTCACATAGAAAGTCAATAAAGCCCTGAAACGAGGGACTTGCACCATCTATGGAGGCCAGAGGTACCCGCTTGAATAGTGGAGGGTGCCCCACCTTGGGCTCCCTCTGTCGTGGGTCTTAGAATCCCAGTTAAATAAGTAGACATGGAGAGCCCCTTTGCTCCAGACAGGAATTCAGCCTGAAAAGGAGAATAAGAAAAGAAGACACAGGGGGAGCCAGATTTCTGAGAAACTGGTCCCTCTGTTTATTTTCCAGGAAAGTGTTTTTTTTTTTTTTTTTCAGGAAAATTTTAATACTTTAAGTTGTACATAGAGATCAATCGATACTACAAAGCCATGCAGGGTCAGTAGCCTTGACCCTCATCAAGACCAGGCTTTCTCTCTGCATGCCTAGCTGTATACATAGGTCTTAGGTGATTTACATCATCTTCTGGCCAGGAGGCCTATAAGCATTTTATGGCCCTTTTCTGATAAGGGTCCATCAACCAGTAAACTTATTTGCCCTAAAAGTGTTGTTCTTTCTAAAGTCTGGTGCCACTCTAATTAAGGATACATTCTTACATAGCAAGGACACAACAATTTATAACAAGGAAATAGGAGTTAGTGATTTATAACAAAGAGAAAATTCATTAACTCAAAAGTGTAGTATTGCTAACATCAAAACTACTATATTATTTTTTCTATATCCCAATTACATTGATTAATGTCCTCCAGGTGCCTATAAGATAAAGGATATGGAGGGCTGGTGGCAGTTGTTAACTCAACAATGACAATCTTCACCAATATAATTATTAGCTCTTTTAAGAAAGCTCTATATCTTTCTGATATTTTAAGCTTCCCGTGCCTCTCGGGGTTGGGGGGCTGTAAACAATCACATGCGTAGTTGTAAAAATCCGGGTAAACCTGTTAAGTAAGTTAGAGAGCCATCAGAGGGGTTTGAAGTGAGACACTCCTTTTATATACAGGAGACTCTTAACTGGAACTCTAAATTAACTTTTTCCAGAGAAAGGTGGTCGTGAATAGCCCCCTGTTAATGTCATAGGAGTTGGTGAAAGTCATAAAATAATAAGACAGACAGATTCTGATTTTGGGGTAGATGCTCAAGAAGTTCCCAGGGGGCACCATGAGGCCTGATCCCACCTTTGCATGTCAGGCCCTTCCCTGATGACTTTGCCACGGGCGGGATTCCCCATGCTGACTCCCAGCACAAAAGGAATCATAAAACTAAAAGATGGGCCCTTTGTCCCATTAGAGCACCAGGTTCAGAAATAATACACTGGCAATTTGATGGCATTCTGTCACTCTACACCTCCTTTTGATTAGCTACTGGAAATCTCTTCACTTCCCTTTAAATCCTACTCCCAGTTGACCCCTCAGGCTTCCTTATCCTCTGGTCTGAAGTTAACAAAATGACCAGATGGGTTCTGGCCATGGTGTAGCCCTCTGTAACATCACAAATGTCCCAACCATGCTTGGTCCCCAAACTCCAGGTCCCAGGAAAGACCAACACACCTTAAGCCACTACCTCTCTGCTCATCATTTGATCCCTGAAGCAGTTATTTTTCTATCCTATGTGTGCTTGCTCTTTTTCTGCCTTTCTGTTTTCTTTTCTTAGAGACGAAACTCAAGGCCCCCTGGGGTAGCTTCCTAGGAAGAGCACTTTTGAATTTGGCCAAATGGGAGCAGGCCACACTGGACTTTCCTTCTAACTGTGCTCTTTATGATACTGACATTTCCAAGAAAGAGTGATGAGAGTAAGGTGAGATTCAAAGGCTGATCATTTGGCACTCTAGGACAGGAAAATAAAAATACTTCTCCCAACAAAAACACTATGTTTGATACATTAAACTGGCTCAAGATTGACTTTGTGAAATTTACATCCAGGGTGCAGAAATGGAAACCCACCACATAACCAGCTGTGATCTCAAACTTCTCAATTTTGAAATGCCAGCAGATGCACGAATAACATTATGATATATGAATGATTGGGTGATGGAAACTCCAATTGGGTACATTTGTGTGTCAAAAGAGAGGAAAATTTGAGTGTTGACAAACTGTGTTCAAACAAATAAAAACATTCTGAAGTAAAAGAGAAAACCCTCTGATATTTCTTATTGACTCTACAGCTGTACCTTTTCCAGAATGTCATATATTTGGCATCATGAAGTTTATAACCTTTTCCAGACTAGTTTATTTTTATTGACAGCATTCATTCAGGTTTCATCAATTTATTTTTGTGGTTTGATAGCTCATTTCTTTTCATTCTTGAATAATATTGTTATATCGATGCACTGAATTTTGTTTACTCACTCAAATTTTAAAGGATATTTTTGTAACTTCCAATGTGTGTATGTCTGAGAGAGAGAGAGAAAGAGAGTAGAAACTAAGCTGGTATATAATGCATGTGCATGTTTTTGTGTGGGCCTTAGCTTTCAAATCATTTGGTTAACTATCTAGGAATATAACTACAAGATCACAGGTTTGAGAATGTTTACATATGTAAGAAATTGTTTCCACAGTGACTATCTCATTTTTCATTCCCAGTAACAATGAATGAGAGTTCCTGTTGTTCCTTGTCTTTGCCAGTAACTGGTACTGTCAGAATTTTGCAGTTTTCCATTACAATAAGTGTGTAGTGGTTTTCATTAATTTCATCACTCTACGTAAAAAGTCACCTTCTTTCTTTATTTATATTGTAGCATTTCCATTGTGTTGTGTTTTTTTTCTTTTTTTTTTTAGTTTTTTTATTTTTTAAATTTTAAAATCTTTAATTCTTACATGCATTCCCAAACATGAACCCCCTTCCCACCTCCCTCCCCATAACATCTCTCTGGGTCATCCCCATGCACCAGCCCCAAGAATGCTGCATCCTGCGTCAGACATAGACTGGCGATTCAATTCTTACATGAGAGTATACATGTTAGAATGTCATTCTCCCAAATCATCCCACCCTCTCCCTCTCCCTCTGAGTCCAAAAGTCCGTTATACACATCTGTGTCTCTTTCCCTGTCTTGCATACAGGGTCGTCATTGCCATCTTCCTAAATTCCATATATATGTGTTAGTATACTGTATTGGTGTTTGTCTTTCTGGCTTACTTCACTCTGTATAATCGGCTCCAGTTTCATCCATCTCATCAGAACTGATTCAAATGAATTCTTTTTTATGGCTGAGTAATACTCCATTGTGTATATGTACCACAGCTTTCTTATCCATTCATCTGCTGATGGACATCTAGGTTGTTTCCATGTCCTGGCTATTATAAACAGTGCTGCGATGAACATTGGGGTACATGTGTCTCTTTCAATTCTGGTTTCCTCAGTGTGTATGCCCAGAAGTGGGATTGCTGGGTCATAAGGTAGTTTTATTTGCAATTTTTTAAGGAATCTCCACACTGTTCTCCATAGTGGCTGTACTAGTTTGCATTCCCACCAACAGTGTAGGAGGGTTCCCTTTTCTCCACACCCTCTCCAGTATTTATTGCTTGCAGATTTTTGGATCGCAGACATTCTGACTGGTGTGAAGTGGTACCTCATTGTGGTTTTGATTTGCATTTCTCTAATAATGAGTGATGTTGAGCATATTTTCATGTGTTTGTTAGCCATCCATATGTCTTCTTTGGAGAAATGTCTTTTTAGTTCTTTGGCCCATTTTTTGATTGGGTCGTTTATTTTTCTGGAATTGAGCTGCATAAGTTGCTTGTATGTTTTTGAGATTAGTTGTTTGTCAGTTCCTTCATTTGCTATTATTTTCTCCCACTCAGAAGGCTGTCTTTTCACCTTGCTTATATTTTCCTTTGTTGTGCAGAAGCTTTTAAGTTTAATTAGATCCCATTTGTTTATTTTCGCTTTTATTTCCAGAATTCTGGGAGGTGGATCATAGAGGATCCTGCTGTGATTTATGTCTGAGAGTGTTTTGCCTATGTTCTCCTCTAGGAGTTTTATAGTTTCTGATCTTACATTTAGATCTTTAATCCATTTTGAGTTTATTTTTGTGTGCGGTGTTAGAAAGTGATCTAGTTTCATTCTTTTACAAGTGGTTGACCAGTTTTCCCAGCACCACTTGTCAAAGAGATTGTCTTTACTCCATTGTATATTCTTGCCTCCTTTGTCAAAGATAAGGTGTCCATATGTGTGTGGATTTATCTCTGGGCTTTCTATTTTGTTCCATTGATCTATATGTCTGTCTTTGTGCCAGTACCATACTGTCTTGATGACTGTGGCTTTGTAGTAGAGCCTGAAGTCAGGCAAGTTGATTCCTCCAGTTCCATTCTTCTTTCTCAAGATTGCTTTGGCTATTCAAGGTTTTTTTGTATTTCCATACAAATCTTGAAATTATTTGTTCTAGTTCTGTGAAAAATGTGGCTGGTAGCTTGATAGGGATTGCATTGAATTTGTAAATTGCTTTGGGTAGTATACTTATTTTCACTATATTGATTCTTCCGATCCATGAACATGGTATATTTCTCCATCTATTAGTGTCCTCTTTGATTTCTTTCATCAGTGTTTTATAGTTTTCTATATATAGGTCTTTAGTTTCTTTAGGTAGATATATTCCTAAGCACTTTATTCTTTTTGTTGCAATGGTGAATGGAATTGTTTCCTTCATTTCTTTTTCTACTTTCTCATTATTCGTGTATAGGAATGCAAGGGATTTCTGTGTGTTGATTTTATATCCTGCAACTTTACTATATTCATTGATGAGCTCTAGTAATTTTCTGGTGGAGTCTTTAGGGTTTTCCATGTAGAGGATCATGTCATCTGCAAACAGTGAGAGTTTTACTTCTTCTTTTCCAATTTGGATTCCTTTTATTTCTTTTTCTGCTCTGATTGCTGTGGCCAAAACTTCCAGAACTATGTTGAATAGTAGCGGTGAAAGTGGACACCCTTGTCTTGTTCCTGACTTTAGGGGAAATGCTTTCAATTTTTCACCATTGAGGATAATGTTTGCTGTGGGTTTGTCATATATAGCTTTTATTATGTTGAGGTATGTTCCTTCTATTCCTGCTTTCTGGAGAGTTTTTATCATAAATGGATGTTGAATTTTTTTCAAAGGCCTTCTCTGCATCTATTGAGATAATCATATGGTTTTCATTTTTAAATTTGTTAATGTGGTGAATTTCCATTGTGTTTTATTACCATAAATTCCTCAGGTGTTTTATCTTTAATCTGAGGTTTGAATGGATCTGCTCAGCAAAACTTTCATTGCTGTTTATACCATTAATTAATACTTTGCTAAATTATTTCTGTTAGAATTTTTTTTTTTTATGAAGGACCCATAAATCTAGATCATGCATATTGGTAAATATTCACTTTTAATTGAACAACACTTAAATTGAACATTGTAATTAAACATCTTTAATTGAACATTTTAATTAAACAACACTTTAATTGAACATTTTCTTTTTCTGAGTACTGCTTTGTTCAGTTATACTTAGTGCCTCCACACAAATTTGTCCACTTATGTTTAGTGTCTCCACACAGAAGTTCAGTATGAGCATTTCAGTTTTGTTGTTTGTTTTGAATTTTTTATATGCTTACTAGGTGTTAATCAAATCTGTACTAGTACCAGTATGCAGTTATAAATTTACTCTAAAGTTTCACTTAGAAGCATACAGTTATGCCATCAGAATCTTGACTTTATTATCTCCTTTATATGATTTTGAAAATTAAATTATCATTATTCAAGTATTTTATACTCTGTGCTTTTTCTCTACTGGGATTCAAGTGAATCCACTTATACAATGTTCTTAAGAGGGAACAATTGTAAAATATGTTGATATAGTCACTGAATAACATATATTTTTAAAAGTAACTATCATTTGCTAGAATTAATTATCTTTCACTGTATTGTGTAATGATGATAGTCCAAATGTTCTCACAAATGTGAAACACTGGTTTAATCAATATTTTCCAATGCTTTTGATTTTCAAGAGGAAAGAAATCTTACACTAGTCACTTGTTTTAGACTATTTTTCTAAATGTGTATTATCATTTTTCTAATTAATATGTTCAGTTCACATCAGTTCAGTTCAGTCGCTCAGTCGTGTCTGACTCTTTGAGACCCCATGAATTGCAGCACGCCAGGCCTCCCTGTCCATCACCAACTACCGGAGTACACTAAAATTCACGTCCATTGAATCAGTGGCGCCATCCAGCCATCCCATCCTCTGTCGCCCCATTTTCCTCCTGCCCCTAATCCCTCCTAGCATCAGAGTCTTTTCCAAAGAATCAGCTCTTCGCATGAGGTGGCCCAAGTATTGGAGTTTCAGCTTCAGCATAATTCCTCCCAAAGTACACCCAGGACTGATCTCCTTTAAAATGGACTGGTTGGATCTCCTTGAAATCCAAGGGACTCTCGAGTCTTCTCCAACACCACAGTTCAAAATCATCACCTCTTCGGCACTCAGCTTTCTTCACAGTCCAATTCTCACATCCATACATGACTACTGGAAAAATCATAGCCTTTACTAGACGAACCTTTGTTGGCAAAGTAATGTCTCTGGTTTGAATATGCTATACAGGTTGGTCATAACTTTCCTTCCAAAGAGTAAGTATCTTTTAATTTCATGGCTCAATCACAATCTGCAGTGATTTTGGAGCACAGAAAAATAAATTCTGACATAATTTCCACTGTATGTTATCATTAATAAAATATACATTCTGATTACTTTCAATATTGATTTATTTTTTTTAAAGTGTTTGTAGATGACGTACTTTTATTTATTTATTTATTTTTGGAATTTTTTTTTCTTTAATTGTTACATGCGTTCCCAAACATGAACCCCCCTCCCACCTCCCTCCCCATAACATCTCTCTGGGTCATCCCCATGCACCAGCCCCAAGAATGCTGCATCCTGCGTCAGACATAGACTGGCGATTCAATTCTTACATGAGAGTATACATGTTAGAATGTCATTCTCCCAAATCATCCCACCCTCTCCCTCTCCCTCTGAGTCCAAAAGTCCGTTATACACATCTGTGTCTCTTTCCCTGTCTTGCATACAGGGTCGTCATTGCCATCTTCCTAAATTCCATATATATGTGTTAGTATACTGTATTGGTGTTTGTCTTTCTGGCTTACTTCACTCTGTATAATCGGCTCCAGTTTCATCCATCTCATCAGAACTGATTCAAATGAATTCTTTTTTATGGCTGAGTAATACTCCATTGTGTATATGTACCACAGCTTTCTTATCCATTCATCTGCTGATGGACATCTAGGTAGTTTCCATGTCCTGGCTATTATAAACAGTGCTGCGATGAACATTGGGGTACATGTGTCTCTTTCAATTCTGGTTTCCTCAGTGTGTATGCCCAGAAGTGGGATTGCTGGGTCATAAGGTAGTTCTATTTGCAATTTTTTAAGGAATCTCCACACTGTTCTCCATAGTGGCTGTACTAGTTTGCATTCCCACCAACAGTGTAGGAGGGTTCCCTTTTCTCCACACCCTCTCCAGCATTTATTGCTTGCAGATTTTGGGATCACAGCCGTTCTGACTGGTGTGAAGTGGTACCTCATTGTGGTTTTGATTTGCATTTCTCTAATAATGAGTGATGTTGAGCATCTTCACTGCTACTATTCAACATAGTTCTGGAAGTTTTGGCCACAGCAACCAGAGCAGAAAAAGAAATAAAAGGAATCCAAGTTGGAAAAGAAGAAGTAAAACTCTCACTGTTTTCAGATGACATGATCCTCTACATGGAAAACCCTAAAGACTCCACCAGAAAATTACTAGAGCTAATCAATGAATATAGTAAAGTTGCAGGATATAAAATTAACACACAGAAATCCCTTGCATTCCTATTCACGAATAATGAGAAAGTAGAAAAAGAAATGAAGGAAACAATTCCATTCACCATTGCCCCAGTGGCTCCAGGGAATTCAAAGGGTGGACGGTGTTGGCGTAAGAAAAACTTATTTATTGATTGATATAAGATTAGGTTAAGAAACAATAGTGTAGTAGGAAAATTAAGTGGAGGAAGAAGGCTGAATAACTTGGATTACACAGAAGACCAATAAAATTCCAGACAAGGAATTTGCACCATCTACGTTGGGCCACTGGCGCTCGCTTGAATATCTAAGGGTGCCTCACCTTATGCTCCCTTTTGTGTGGGTCTTAATAGCCAGGGCATGTAAGTAAACTTGGTGAGCCTTCATGCCCCAGATGGGAACTCAGCCTGAAATTAGAGTGAAGAGGAGAGGAAAGAGAGAGAGACACGGGGGAAACCAGTCCAGCAACTAGCTCCATCCTCTATTGTTCAGAAGGCCTTTTATAATTTTGGCAAAACATGGGGATCAATGGGTAACACAAAGTTGTGCAGCGTTAGCAGTCCAGACTCTTATCAAAACCAGGCTTCTCGCTCTGCATACCTAATTGTACACACAACTCTTAGGTGATTTACATCATCTTCTGACTAAGAAGGGCCAATTAGCATTTTACAGCCTTTTTTTGGATAAGGGTTTGTCAACCAGAAGACTTATTTGTGTTGATCTTCCCAAGGTCTAGTGCCACTCTCCGAAAGCACTATATAAAGTTACATTCTTACACAGCAAAGATACAGCAACTTATAACAAGTAGAGGGAGTACAGTGATTTACAGCAAAAGAGAGGCAATTAACTCAAAAGCTAGTGTTGCTAACATAAAAACTACTATGTATCTTTTTCTACATCCTGCTTACATTGAGTAACATCCTTCCAGGTACCTAAAAGATAAAGAATATGGAGGTCCAGCAGCAATCCTTGAGTCAACAGTGAAAACCCTCTACCAATATAATTTTTAACTCTTTAGAAAAGGCTCTGTATCTTTAAGGTGCTTTTAAACTTTGTGCCTCCGCCGTTGGGGGGCTGTAAGCAATTCACAAGCTGTAAGAGGTCCCGTCCCGGGAACATGTTAGGCAACCTAGAGAGTAATCAGAAGGGGTTAACTGAAACATCCCTTTCAAATGCAGAAGACTAAAGCCCTGAGTTGACTTTTTCCAGAGAATATTAGAAAAGCGGAAAAGCAGAGCAGATTCTTATTTTTATGTGGGGGGGGGGGGGTGGATGCTCAGGAAATTCCAAGGGGAAAATCTGAGGTCTGATTAGCCTTTCCATCAGAGCTCTTGCCGCATAACCTTGTCACGGGTGGAATTCCTCATGCTGGCTCCCGGCAGACATGATGTGCCTTTAGGCACATAACAAAAATGTACATTATTTAATATTATTTTATGTATTTTAAATACAATCTTCTTTCATAAATTGAATCTTTTTTAAAGTTAAAGTTCATGGGGTTGGAAGATTCAGATATGACTGAGTGACTAAGAACAGGGCATATTTGATCTACAGCTTGGATTTTGGTTATTTTTAAAAATTTTTTTTCTTACACAATCTTAACTGTGTTACTTAAGACAGATTTCCTTTGCACTAATAGCTATCACTTTGTAGTATCTTAATAAGTTTGCTTAGAAACAAATACTTTCCTGAGATGCATGTGGTTTTAGGTCTTATGTATATTTCTTACTGCATATTTCCAGTTATAAAAAAATAGGGCATTATTATTATTTTTAATGACAATATATTTTATTCATGCATAAGTCTGGAAATTCACAAAAAGAGCCCATTTTTCCACTGTTAATTTTGCATGCCCCCAAACTCATATCATTAGTCTCTTCTCTGGATTTTATCATTCTAATTCTTAAATGAAATTAGCTTCTGAATTTGATAAGTTTATAGTATAAAAACAGTTCCTGTTGGAAAAGACACCAAGAAAATGAGTTCCAGGATTACCTTTAACTATTCTACTCAGGATATACCATTAAAACACTTTGAGAGTGTTTTGCCTATGTTCTCCTCTAGGAGTTTTATAGTTTCTGATCTTACATTTAGATCTTTAATCCATTTTGAGTTTATTTTTGTGTGCGGTGTTAGGAAGTGATCTAGTTTCATTCTTTTACAAGTGGTTGACCAGTTTTCCCAGCACCACTTGTTAAAGAGATTGTCTTTACTCCATTGTATATTCTTGCCTCCTTTGTCAAAGATAAGGTGTCCATATGTGTGTGGATTTATCTCTGGGCTTTCTATTTTGTTCCATTGATCTATATGTCTGTCTTTGTGCCAGTACCATACTGTCTTGATGACTGTGGCTTTGTAGTAGAGCCTGAAGTCAGGCAAGTTGATTCCTCCAGTTCCATTCTTCTTTCTCAAGATTGCTTTGGCTATTCAAGGTTTTTTTGTATTTCCATACAAATCTTGAAATTATTTGTTCTAGTTCTGTGAAAAATGTTCCTGGTAGCTTGATAGGGATTGCATTGAATTTGTAAATTGCTTTGGGTAGTATACTCATGTTCACCATATTGATTCTTCCAATCCATGAACATGGAATATTTCTCCATCTATTAGTGTCCTCTTTGATTTCTTTCATCAGTGTTTTATAGTTTTCTATATATAGGTCTTTAGTTTCTTTAGGTAGATATATTCCTAAGTATTTTATTCTTTTCGTTGCAATGGTGAATGGAATTGTTTCCTTCATTTCTTTTTCTACTTTCTCATTATTCGTGTATAGGAATGCAAGGGATTTCTGTGTGTTGATTTTATATCCTGCAACTTTACTATATTCATTGATGAGCTCTAGTAATTTTCTGGTGGAGTCTTTAGGGTTTTCCATGTAGAGGATCATGTCATCTGCAAACAGTGAGAGTTTTACTTCTTTTTTTCCAATTTGGATTCCTTTTATTTCTTTTTCTGCTCTGATTGCTGTGGCCAAAACTTCCAGAACTATGTTGAATAGTAGCGGTGAAAGTGGACACCCTTGTCTTGTTCCTGACTTTAGGGGAAATGCTTTCAATTTTTCACCATTGAGGATAATGTTTGCTGTGGGTTTGTCATAGATAGCTTTTATTATGTTGAGATATGTTCCTTCTATTCCTGCTTTCTGGAGAGTTTTTATCATAAATGGATGTTGAATTTTGTCAAAGGCCTTCTCTGCATCTATTGAGATAATCATATGGTTTTTATTTTTCAATTTGTTAATGTGGTGAATTACATTGATTGATTTGCGGATATTGAAGAATCCTTGCATCCCTGGGATAAAGCCCACTTGGTCAGAAACTATAAAACTCCTAGAGGAGAACATAGGCAAAACACTCTCAGACATAAATCACAGCAGGATCCTCTATGATCCACCTCCCAGAATGCTGGAAATAAAAGCAACAATAAACAAATGGGATCTAATTAAAATTAAAAGCTTCTGCACAACAAAGGAAAATATAAGCAAGGTGAAAAGACAGCCTTCTGAATGGGAGAAAATAATAGCAAATGAAGCAACTGACAAACAACTAATCTCAAAAATATACAAGCAACTTCTGCAGCTCAACTCCAGAAAAATAAACGACCCAATCAAAAAATGGGCCAAAGAACTAAATAGACATTTCTCCAAAGAAGACATACGGATGGCTAACAAACACATGAAAAGATGCTCAACATCACTCATTATTAGAGAAATGCAAATCAAAACCACAATGAGGTACCACTTCACACCAGTCAGAATGGCGGCGATCCAAAAATCTGCAAGCAATAAATGCTGGAGAGGGTGTGGAGAAAAGGGAACCCTCCTACACTGTTGGTGGGAATGCAAACTAGTACAGCCACTATGGAGAACAGTGTGGAGATTCCTTAAAAAATTGCAAATAGAACTACCTTATGACCCAGCAATCCCACTTCTGGGCATACACACTGAGGAAACCAGAATTGAAAGAGACACATGTACCCCAATGTTCATCGCAGCACTGTTTATAATAGCCAGGACATGGAAACTACCTAGATGTCCATCAGCAGATGAATGGATAAGAAAGCTGTGGTACATATACACAATGGAGTATTACTCAGCCATAAAAAAGAATTCATTTGAATCAGTTCTGATGAGATGGATGAAACTGGAGCCGATTATACAGAGTGAAGTAAGCCAGAAAGACAAACACCAATACAGTATACTAACACATATATATGGAATTTAGGAAGATGGCAATGACGACCCTGTATGCAAGACAGGGAAAGAGACACAGATGTGTATAACGGACTTTTGGACTCAGAGGGAGAGGGAGAGGGTGGGATGATTTGGGAGAATGACATTCTAACATGTATACTATCATGTGAATTGAATCGCCAGTCTATGTCTGACGCAGGATGCAGCATGCTTGGGGCTGGTGCATGGGGATGACCCAGAAAGATGTTATGGGGAGGGAGGTGGGAGGGGGGTTCATGTTTGGGAATGCATGTAAGAATTAAAGATTTTAAAATTAAAAAAAAAAAAAAACACTTTGAATATCACCCCTCGTTTTTAATATTGGAAAATAAATTATTAGAACCTTAGAAATCCCTCACCACCCATGCATCCTGTCATCTACTCAACCATCCATACATTTCACTGAGAAAGGCTTTCTTATTTCTTCTTGGGTGTATCATTCCTTTTTTTTTTTTTTTTTTTTTTTGCCTTTAAATTCTCTGTCTCAGCTAATTGCAAGACCTCCTCAGACAACCTTTTTGCCTCCCTTTATCTTGGCTTTGGTTGTGAACACTGCATCTTAACCCCTGTTCTCAGTCACTCAGTTGTGTCCAAATCTTTATAATCCCATGGACTGGGAGAGGAGGCAGGCTCCTCTATCCATGGGATTCTCCAGGCAAAAGTAATGGAATGGATTGTCATTTCCCTCTGGCCCACTCTGCCTCCCTCCCGCTCTGTCAAGGAAGCCTGTCTTGATCAGTCTCACCTAATTTCCTTTTAATGAGTTGCTTAGAGAAGGGGAAAGGAGGGTCTTGAATTAAATTTTGAAGCATAAGTGGGAATCACCAAGCAAATATAGAAAAACTGCATTTCAGGCAGAGAACTTATACATGAATTATGGGGTAGAGAAAATAATTCTTCAAGTTTATGGTTTTTTTTTTTTCCAGAAGGTTACTAAGTAGATGCATCACAATTTGTTGAACAAACTTTCTTTTCAGGATAAAATGACAATTTCTACCTTTATCACATACTTATTATGCATGTGGTTGAAAATAATCAACCACATATAAATGGCTGATATATATCTTAGTCCATTTGGGCTGGTATAAGAAAATACCATACACAGAGGTGTTTTGCACAACAAAAATTTATTTCTCCCAGTTCTGGAGGATAGAGATACAATATCAGGGTGGCAGAATCGCCAGATAAGGTCTCTTTTCTGAATTCCAGACCATCTCATATAAGAAGTCTCCTGCACATATAGGAAGACTATATGAGTGTGACTGTCTCATATCGGAAGTCTCCCGCAGATAGGAGTCCCATTGTGAGAGTGTCCTTATAAGTCCAATTTCTTCATAAATCCAACAAAGTTAAGTTTAGAACTCAAATAACATATTTGTCTATATTCTGCTGCTATTGTACATGCTTCCATATATCCTGGGATTGAAATGAACGTATTGAACTAATATACTCTATACATTCAGTCACTCAGTAGTGTCTGACTCTTTGCAACCCCATGAATTACAGCACGCCAGCCCTCTCTGTCCATCACAACTCCCGAAGTCCACTCAAACTCATGTCCATTGAATCAGTGATGCCATCCAGCGATCTTATCCTCTGTCATCCCCTTTTCCTCCTGCCCCCAAACCCTCCCAACATCAGGGTCTTTTCTAATGAGTCAACACTTCACATGAGTGGCCAAAATATTGGAGTTTCAGCTTTAGCATCAGTCCTTCAAAAGAATACCCAGGATTGATCTCCTTTAGAATGGACTGCTTGGATTTCCTTGCAGTCCAAGGGACTCTCAAGAGTCTTCTCCAACACCACAGTTTAAAAGTACCAATTCTCTGATGCTTGGCTTTCTTCACAGCCCATTTCTTACATCCATACATGACCACTGAAAAAAACTGTAGCCTTGACTAAACAGATCTTTACTGGCAAATCAATATCTCTGCTTTTTACTATGCTATCAAGGTTAGTAATAACTTTTCTTCCAAGAAGTTAGTGTCATTTAATTTCATGGCTGCAATCACCATCTACAGTGATTTTGTAGCCCAAAAAATAAATCTTGACACTGTTTCCACTGTTTCACCATCTATTTGCCATGAAGTGATGGGTCCAGATGTCATAATCTAAGTTTTCTGAATGTTTAGCTGTAAGCCAACTTTTTGACTTTCTTCTTTCACTTTAATCCAGAGGCTTTTTAGTTCTTCACTTTCTGCCATAAGGGTGGTGTCATCTGCATATCTGAGGTTGTTGATATTTCTTTCAGTAGGCTTGATTCCAGCTTGTGCTTTTTCTAGCCCAGCGTTTCTCATTAAGTACTCTGCATACAAGTTAAATAAGCAGGGTGACAATATACAGCCCTGATGTACTCATTTTCCTATTTCGACCCAGTCTGTTTTTCCATGTCCAGTTCTAACTGCTTCCTGACCTGCATAGAGCAACACGCAGTAAAGTACACAAAAGCACAATCACATGTAGTGCAGTCATGCATGTAACAGTGTTCACCAGACACATTTTAAAAATTCTTAAAAAAAAAAAATCTTAAAAATTTTAGATTTACAAAAAAGCAATGATAATTCCCTTAAAGTAAATTTTCCCTCACATCGCACATAGAGTTATTAACTAGAGTACACAATTCATTTCAAATATTTTTCCTACTAAAACATTTCTTCAGTCAGTTCAGTACAGTTCAGTCGTTCAGTCAAGTCCGGTTGTTTGTGACCCCATAAACTGCAGCACGCCAGGCCTCCCGGTCCATCATCAACTCATAGAGTTCACCAAAACTCATGTCCATTGAGTCGGTGATGCCATTCATTTTTACCTAATGTCCTGTTTCTGTTCCTGGAGCTCATCTAAGATCCCACCGTGCATTTAGTAACCATACCTCTAAGCTCTTATTGGAAGTTACATTTTCTCTGACTTCCTTTTTTTTTATGATCTTGATAAACTAGAGTTTTAGTTGTATTATAAACATCTTTAGCTGCCCTATATAACAACTAAATCCCTACATTTTCTCACTCTTCTACTCACCACTTCTCTTTAAACCCTACTACCAGTTGACTCTGCAAGCTTCTTTATTCCTTGCCCTTAAGTCATCACAATGGCCATGGCGGGTCCCTGTGCATCATCACCAAGTACCCAACTCTACCTGGTCCTAGTCTCCAGGTGTCAGGGCAGATCAACCATCAGGAGACATTTCTTATCAATGTGATACATCATATTAAATAATCAAAGTATAAAAAACATATTATTATCTCAATGCTGCTAAGTCACTTCAGTTGTGTTTGACTCAGTGCGACCCCATAGATGGCTGCCCACCAGGCTCCGCCATCCCCGGGATTCTCCAGGCAAGAACACTGGAGTGGGTTGCCATTTCCTTCTCCAGTTCATGAAAGTGAAAAGCGAAAGTGAAGTCATTCAGCCATGTCTGACTCTTAGAGACTCCATGGACTGTAGCCTACTAGGCACCTCTGTCCATGGGATTTCCCAGGCAAGATTACTGGAGTGGGGTGTCATTGCCTTCTCTGATTATCTCAATAGATGAAGAAAAAAAGCCTTGAACAGAATTTAGCACTCACTTATGATTAAAATCCTTCAAAAAATGGACATAGAAGGAACCTACCTCCACATAGTAAAGGTCATATATGATAACCACGCAGCAGATATTATTCTTCATGGCGAAACACTGAACGCGTTCCCACTAAGACTGGGAATAAGATAAGGGTGTTCACTTTCACCAATATTATTCAACATAGTTTTGGAAGTCCTAGCTATGGCAATCAGAGAAGAAAAAAAGTCAGTGATAAATCGGAAAATAAAAAGTTCTCACTGTTTGTGAATGACCTGATTCTTTACGTAGAAAGTCCTAAAGATATTTTCAGAGAATTACTGCAGCTAATCAGTGAATTTAACAAAGTCACAGGATACAAAATCAACACAAGAAATCACTTGCATTCTTCTATACTAACAATTAATAATCAGAAAGAGAAATTAAGTAATCAATCCCATTAATCAATGCCAGGATAAATATCTTGGAAAAACTCACTCAAGGAGGGAAAATAACTATATACAGAAAACCATAAGACACCAATGAAAGAAACTCCAATAAACAGATGGAGAGATATTCTATGACCCTGAGTAGAATGAATAAATATTGTGAAAATGACAATACTACCAAATGCAATGTGTCAGTTTATCAATGACATGTTTCACAGAGCTAGAGAATAAAATTCACAATCCATATGGAAACTCAAAAAAGTTGGATAGCCAAAAGAGTCCTGAGAAAGAAGAACGGAGCTGGAGGAAGCAAACGTCCTAACTTCAGATTATATTACAATGCTACAGTCATCAAGAAATTGTGGTACTGGCACAAAAACCAAAATATAGACCAACACAACAAGATAGAAACCCCTGAAATAAACTCAGGCACATATAGATATCTTATTTTTATAAAGGAGGCAAGAATAAACAATGGCGCAAAGACAGACTCTTCAATAAGTGGTGCCTGGAAAACTGAACAGCTATATGTAAAAGAAGGAAATTAGAATACTTTCCAACATCATACACAAAGATAAACTCAAAATGGATTGAATACCTAAATATAAGACAAAAACTCTGAAACTCTTAGAGGAAAACATAGGCAAAACAGTCTATGGCATAAATCAAATCAAGATCCCCTATGACTCACCTCCTAGAGTAATGAAAATAAAAACAAAAGTAAACAAATGGGACTTGATTAAAGCTAAAACCTGTTTCAAAACAAAGGAAACTATAAGCAAGATGAAAAGACACCACTATGAATGGAGGAAAATAATAGCAAGTGAAACCACTGACAAAGGATTAATTTCCAAAATATGCAAGCAGCTCAACTAAGTACCAGAAAAAGAAACAACCCAGTTAAAAAGAGGAAAAATAAAAAAAGTAGGAAGAATACATAAACAGACATTTCTCCAAAGAAGACATATAGATGGCTAATAAACACACGAAAATATGCTCGATATCACACATTATTCAGTTCAGTTCAGTCACTCAGTCGTGTCCAACTCTTTGTGATCCCATGTATCACAGCACACCAGGCCTCCCTGCCCATCACCAACTCCTGGATATCACTCAAACTCACATCCATTGAGTCAGTGATGTCATCGAGCCATCTCATCCTCTGTTGTCCCCTTCTCCTCCTGCTTCCTATCCCTCTCAGCATCAAAGTCTTTTCTAAAAGTACTGGAGTTTCAGTTTTAGCATCATTCCTTCCAAAGAAATCCCAGGTCTGATCTCCTTCAGAATGGACTGGTTGGACATCCTTGCAGTCCAAGGGACTCTCTAAAGTCTTCTTCAACTCCACAGTTCAAAAGCATCAATTCTTCGGCACTCAGCCTTCTTCACAGTCTAACTCTCACATCCATACATGACCACTGGAAAAAACATAGCCTTGACTAGACGGACCTTAGTTGGCAAAGTAATGTCTCTGCTTTTGAATATACTATCTAGATTGCTTATAACTTTTCTTCCAAAGAGTAAGCATCTTTTAATTTCATGGCTACAGTCACCATTTGCAGTAATTTTGGAGCCCCCAAAAATAAAGTCTGACATGGTTTCCACTGTTTCCTCATCTATTTCTCATGAAGTGATGGGACCAGATGCCACAATCTTCATTTTCTGAATGTTGAGCTTTAAGCCAACTTTTTCACTCTTCTCTTTCACTCATTATTAGCTAAGTGCATATCAAAACGGCAAGGAGATATCATGTCACACCATTAAGAATCATCATCATCAAGAAATCTACAAATAAATTCCAGAGAGGGTGTGAGGGAAAGGGAACTCTCTTGCATTGTTGGTGGCAATATAAATTGATACAGCCACTATTGGAAACGTTATGGAGATTCATTTAAACAAACAAACAAACAAACAAAAAAGCTAGGAATAAAACCACCATATGACCCAGCAATCCCACTCCTAGGCATATACCCTGAGGAAACCAAAATTGAAACTGACACGTGTATATGATTTTTCACTGCAGCACACTTTACAATAGCTAGAACTTGAAAGCAAGCTAGACGTCCATTGACAGATGAATGGATAAAGAAGTTGTAGTTTATATACACAGTATTATAGTAAGGTCAGTGGCTCAGTAGTGTCTGTCTCTGCAATCCCATGGACTGCCGCCTATCAGACTACCCTGTCCCTGGCCGTAACCAACTTCTGGAGCTTGTTATAACTGATTTCCATGAGTTGGTGATGCCAACCAACCTTCTCATTCTCTGTTGTCCCATTTCTTCAATCTTTCCCAGCATCTTCATAGTCTTTACCAGTGTGTCAGTTCTTAACATCATGTTCCCAAAGTGTTGGGAGTTTTTTGGCATCAGGCTTTTCAACATGTATTCAGGACTGGTTTCTTTAGGATTGACTTGTAAGATCTCCTTGCAGATCAAGGGGCTCTCCAACACCACAGTTCAAAAGCATCAATTATTTTGGCTCCCAGGTTTTGTTATAGTCGAACTGTCACATACATAATTCATAGCTGGAGAAAATATACCTTTGACTACACTAGCATTTGCTAGCAATGCAATTTGTCTGCTTTTTAATATGCTGTCTAGATTGGTCATAACTTTTCTTCTAAGGAAAAAGTGCTTTTTAATTGCATGGCTGCAGTCACCATCTACATTAATTTTGGAGCATCCCAAAATAAAATGTCACTGTTTCCGTTGTTTCCCCATCTGATGGCCATGAAGTGGTGGGATCAGATGCTATGATCTGAGTTTTAAAACTATTGAGTTTTAAGTCAGATTTTCACCCTCTTTCACTTTCATCAAGAGGCTCTTTAGTTCCCCTTCACGTTTTTCCATAAGGGTGGTGAACTATGAGTATTATAGGCTAATGATATTTCTCCTGCCAATCATGACTTCAGCTTATGCTTCATCCAGCCAGGTATTCCATACATGGTAATCTGCCTATAAGGTAAATAAGCAGAGTGACAATATACAACCTTGGTGTACTCCTTTTCCAAATTGGAACAAGACTGTTCCTCCATGTCTGGTTATAACAGCTGCTTATTGATGTTTATACAGATTTCTCAGAAGGAAGGTTAGGTGGCCTGGTATTCCCATCTCTTGAAGAACTTTCTGCAATCTAGAGTGATCTGCATGGAACTGGTGGAATCAATGCAGCAAAAGTAGATTTATCCCTGGGATTCCCTTGCTTTTTCTATGATCTAATGGATATTAGAAATTAAATGTCTGGTTCCTCTGCCTTTTCAAAATTCAGCTTTAACTTCTGGAATTTCCTGGTTTATGTACTGTTGAAGGTTCACTTGGAGAATTTTGAACGTTACTTTGCTAGCATGTGAGATGAATACAGTTGTACAGTAGTTTGAACATTCTTTGTTTTTGCACTTTTGGGGACTGGAATAAAAACTCACCACAGGACTGGAAATGATTAGTTTTCAATGGACTATTACTCATAAAAAGGAACACATTTGAGTCAGTTCTAATGAGGTAGATAAATCTAGAGCCTTTTGTGCACAGTAAAGTAAGTCAGAAAGAAAGTTATATATTGTTTACTAATACATATATGCAGAATCTAGAAGGATGGTTCCAAAGAGGTTATATGCAGGGATGCAACCTAGAAAAAGACATTAATAAACAGAATAATGGTCATGGGAAGATGGAGGAGAGGGTGAGATGTATGGAGATGTAACATGGAAAATACATTGGAATATGAAAGAGAGCCAGCAGGAATGTCCTGTATGTCTCAGGAAACTGAAACAGGAGCTCTGTATCAACCTAGAGGAGTTGGATGGACAGGGAGATGAGAAGCAGACACAACACAGAGGAGGATATATGTATGTTTTTGGCTGATTCATATTGAGGTTTGAGAAAAAAAAATCTGTAAAGGTATGATCTTAAACTTTTATTTAAATTCTGTTTAAAAGCCATTAAATTAAAAAATTTAAATTATTAAATTAAAAATATAGCTTTAAAAGAAACAAATTTTAATTTTTTTTTAAAAAAAGTTGAAATGACTAAAACCATCAACTGGTAATAAAATAAATAAAGCATGCAATGCAAAGCTATTCGGCCATCAAATGAATGGAGTTCTGATACATGCTAGAGTATAGAGCTAGAGCTCTGCAATGTTTATGTTAATTAAAAGAAGCCAAGCACAAAGACTGCATTCTGTTCATATGATTGAATATGTCCCAGATTAGTTAATTCTCTAAAGATAGAAAATAGAGAACTGGATATCAGGGCCTATGAATAGGAAAATGGAAAATATCTGACAACTGGACAGTATTTGCCTTTAGACTGATGAAAATATTCCAGAATGAGGCAGTGGTTATGGTTTCCAACCTATAAAGAATTTACAAACAATGAATTATACAGTCTAACTAGTAAATTCGTGGTACATGAACAACATGCCAATAAATAAAAATATGTCTTAAAAAATATTGAACTTAGCTTCTATTTCTAGGAAAATCATCCTTCAAAAGTAAAGAAGTAAATATTCTCATATGAACAAAAAATTAGGAATTTATCATCAGCAGATATCTGGTTTGTAAGAACAGTTAAAGCTGGTTATTTACTCAGAATAAGATGATATAAAGAGAACCTATGAGTTCAGAAAATAAAATAAAATAAATGAAGGCAAAATAAAATGAAGTTTCTTTCTTTCTTATTAATTGATAAAAGATAAATTCTTGTTTCAGCTTCTCCAGCTTTACTTTTCACTGATTATGAATCTCCATAATTAGAGTGGAGTTCTTGTACACCACATATATTTTGGCTTAGTGGTAAACTATCCACCTGCAATGCAAGAGCTGTAGAGGAAGTGAATTTAATCACTGTGTCAGGAAGATCCCCTGGAGGAAAGCTTCAAAACCCACTCCATTATTCTTGCCTGGAGCGTCCCCATGGACAGAGGGGCCTGGTGGACTTACAGTATATGGGTTGGAAAAAAGTGGGACACAACTGAGCAACTAAAAAACAGGTATAGATTCCTAACAGAAAATCTTAAGATCCTAGATATAGATGAGAAAAACCTCAGCCTAAGCAAATTGACACAAAAGCCTAGATAGCAGAGCTGAATTATAAAAATCCTAGACACTAGAGCTAAACTATAAAAGGTTTAAGGCAAAAAAGTCTTCCAACAGTATTGTAAACAGTGTGCTCCACACAATAGAGAAGATAAAATTTTAATATACATTCAGTAGAACAGCTTTCTAGTAATATTCGTAAATTAAAGGAAATAATTATGACTATAAAAGTAGAAGAAAAAATTCAAAAGATATAGTTTAAGCAGATCCAGTTAACGTAATTTTATTTACTTTGGTCAATACTTTAAAAATAACTGAAAATTAACATATTTTATGTTTCAGTATGAAGATTTTGAACTTCTTCAGCAGAAAATGTTTGTAACTTGCTATGAATACGTTGTTTCACTAATTTAAATAAAAGCATATTTCGTGTCTCTGCCTTGACAAACAGCTGTACTCAAAAATCCATAAAGAAAACCCCAAATATGACACAAACATATGGAGATATATGCCACATTCTTGGATGGGATGAATTAATATTGTGAAAATTAATATAGTATCTAAAGCAATCCACAGATCCAGTACAATCATTATCAAAATACGACTAGCATTTTTCACAGAATTACAACAAGCATATTTTACAATTTGCATAGAAACACAAAAGGCCACAATTAGTCAAAGCAATCTTGAGGAAAAACAACAACAACAACAACAACAGAGCTGGAGGAATCAGGCCCCTGATGTGAGACTATATACTACAAAGCTATATAATTAATACTGTATAGTATTGGCACAAAAACACAAATATAGATCAATGGCACATGAAGAAAAGCCCAGGGAAAAGTCTGTGTACCTATGAGGAAAAAGTGGAAACAGTGGCAGACTTTATTTTGGGAGGCTCAAAAATCACTGCTTATAGTGACTACAGCCATGAAATTAAAAGACGTTTACTTCTTGGAAGGAAAGTTATGACCAACCCAGACAGCATATTAAAAGGCAGAAACATTACTTTCCAACAAAGGCCCATCTACTCAAGCCTATGATTTTTCCATTGGTCATGTATGGATGTGACAGCTGGACTATAAAGAAAGCTGAGTGTAGAAGAATTGATGCTTTTGAATTGTGGAGTTGGAGAAGAATATTGAGAGCCACTTAGAGTGCAAGGAGATCCAACCAGTTCATTGTAAAGGAGATCAGTCCTGAGCGTTCATTGGAAGGACTGATGCTCAAGGTGAAACTCTAATTATCTGGCCATGTGATGTGAAGAACAGACTCACTGAAAAACACCCTGATGCTGGGAAAGATTTCAGGGAAGAGAAGGGAATGACAGAGGATGAGTTGGTTGAATGGCTTCACAGACTCAATGGACATGAGTTTGGGTGAACTCCAGGTTTTGGTGATTGACGGGGAGGCCTGGCATGTTGCAGTCCAAGGGGTCACAAAGAGTTGAACATGACTGAGTGACTGAGCTGAACCAATAGTCATCTAATCTATAACAAAAGAGTCATCTAATCTATAACGAAAGAGGTTAGAACATACAACAGAAAAAAGACATTCTATTCAATATATGGTGCCAGGAAAACTGGACAGCTGCATGCCAAAGGATGAAATTAGAACACTACCTGACATCATACACAAAATAAACTCAAAAGGAATCAAAGATCTAATGTAAGACCAGATACTATAAAACTCTTAGAGTAAAAAAGGAAAAACACTCTTTGATATAATTAGATATTTTATGTGCCATCTCAAAGAATAGACTAGAAACAAATGGGACATAGTTAAAATTCAAAGATTTTACACAAAAGGGGAAACAGGAACCAATGTTAACGCTCAGAATGAGAGAAATTATTTGCAAACAAATAACACAGGTTTCATCTTCAAAATACAAAAGAGCTCATTCAGCTAAATATAAAAAACAAAAACAAAACCAGAAAAAAAACAATCAAAAATGGGCAAGGACACCTCCAGTGGTCCATTGGTTAAGAATCCCACTGCCAATGCATGGGACATGGGTTTGATCCCTGCTCTGGAAAGATTCCACATGCCAAGGGAAAACAACTCCCATGAACAACAACGAATGAGCCCCCACACTGCAACAACTGAAACCTGCAGGCCCTAGAGCCCTTGCTCTGCAACAAGAGAAATCACAGTGAAAACTCCTCATACTGCAACTAGAGAGCAGCCCCCACTCACCACAACTAGAGAGAAGCCCATGCACAGGAAGAAAGACAAAAAATAAATAAAATTTAAAACTATACAGGGACAGAAGACCTACAAAGACATTCATCTAAAGAGGACATACAGATGGTCAAGAGGTACATAAAAAGATTCTTGATATCCATCACTGTTAGAGAGATGCAAAGCAAAACTACAATGAGATATCATGTCACATCAGATATAATGGTCACCATAAAAATGTATACAAATAACAAATGCTGGAGAGAATGTGGATAAAAGGGAACCCTCCCACACTGTTGGTAGAAATGTAAGTCGGTGCCGTCACTATGGAAAACATTATGGAAGCTCCTTAGAAATATAAGGCTAGAGTTATCATATGATCCAGAAATCCAACTACTCATCATAAACCCAGACAAAACTGTAATCTCAAAAGATACGAGCACTCTGATGTTCACAGCAGCACTATTCACAATAGCCAAAACATAAAAACATCCTAAATATCCGCTGGCACATGAATGGGTAAAGAAGAAATGGTACATATATAAAATGGAAGAGTTCTTAACCAGAAACACGGAAATGATGGCACTCAGCAACATGGATGGACTGAGAGATTATCATACAAAGTGAAATAATTCTGACAGAGAAAGACAAATATCAAATGATACCACTTTATAGGAATCTAAGTATGGCATAAAACAGGAACAGACTCAAGGAAACAGAGAACAGACCTATGGTTTCCAAGACATCAGGGACTGGGGGAGGGAGGAATAGCAGAGTGGGGTTAGCAGATGTAACCTCTAACATATGGAATGTCTGAATGACAAGGTCCTACTGTAGAGCACAGAGAACTATATTCAGCACCCTATGATAAACCATATTGAAAAATAATATGTACGGGACTTCCCTGGTGGTCCAGTGGTTAAGACTCCACAATTCCATTACTGAGAGCGTGGGTTTAATCCCTAGTCAGGGAACTAATCCCACATATCCTGCAACATAGACAATAAAAAGATTTTAAAATGTATGTATATACACATATTCATGTGTACAACTGAATCACTTTGCTATAAGCAGTAATTAAAACAATATTATATACGTTGATTAAAAAAATAACATGACTGGGGTAAAAAAAAGGATTGGCATATTTCAATGTATATGAAGTTTGTATACAAAGAAAAATGCTGTGAACAAATATGTCTCACCAGTCCATGGCAGGTTTGCTGAAATACTCATGGAGATACATAATGATGTCTGCAATTTATCACAAATTCATTTCAGTTCAGTTCAATCTCTCAGTTGTGCCCAGCTCTGCGACTCCAGGAATCATAGCATGCCAGGCCTCTCTGTCCATCACCAACTCCCAGAGTCCACCCAAACCCATGTCCATTGAGTCAGTGATGCCATCCAACCATTAATTGCACCAAAGAATCAAATGGATTGATGGATGTGTAGTGGATGGACAAATGAATAGATGTATAAGAATAGGAGTACTGAAAAATAGTTAAACAGTAGAATCTAGGAGGAATGTCTTTGCGTATTAGTTAGAAAACAAGTTCAATCTTGTTGAATGTTTAGAATTTATTTATAATAAAGTGTTTTGGAAAGTAGACAGCAAAGAAAAATGAAGACCAAATGGAATGATCCAGAGAGATGATATGGGGTGGGTGGTGATATGGTCATCTGAGTTAAATTCACCCATTCCAATCCATTTTAGTTCGCTGATTCTTAGAATGTCAATGTTCACCCTTGCCATCTCTTGTTCGACCATGTCCAATTTGCCTTGATTCATGGACCTGACATTCCAGGGTCCTATGCAATATTGCTCTTTATGGCATCAGACCTTGCTTCTATCACCAACCAAGTCCACAGATGTGTATTGTTTTTACTTTGGCTCCATCCCTTCATTCTTTCTAGAGTTATTTCTCCATTGATCTCCAGTAGCATATTAGGTGCCTACTGACCTGGGGAGTTCCTCTTTCAGTATCTTATCATTTGGCCTTGTCACACTGTTCATGGGGTTCTCAAGGCAAGAATACTGAAGTGGTTTGCCATTCTCTTCTCCAGTGGACCACATTCTGTCAGACCTGTCCACCATGACCTGCCCATCTATGGTTGCCCCTCAGGCATGGTTTAGTTTCATTGAGTTAGACAAGGGTGTGGTCCTAGTGTGATTGGATTGAGGAGCTTTCTGTGAGTATGGTTTCAGTGCGTCTGCGCTCTGATGCCCTCTTGCTACATCTACCATCTTACTTGGGTTTATCTTACCTTGGGCTTCGGGTATCATCTTTAGATGTGTGCACAATTTCTGCTTGTAAATGAAAGTAGAGTGAGATAGAGGAAGCCCCCCACCCCACCCCCTGCACCCCCCGAAAGCTTGTGTCTCATTCCTTCTTGGTTTTATTGTAGTTCATGTCTTTTGTTTGATTATGTTGAGGTACAGAGTTGTCTTTGTTGTGGTTAAACCAATTCTTGTTCCCTTAGACCAATACATAGAGGCTTTCAGCATTGTTTATTTCCTCTGATCTGAGTTCAGAAAGGGTGTAGAACATCACTCTTGCTATGTCAGTCCCTGTGGATTATATATTTCAGTGGTATTTGTGGGAATCCGTGAATTTCAGCCTTCCAGTGTAAGCTTGCCTCTCATCAATCCCCATTGCTAAGCATCAGTGAATTCTCAGTACTGGGTGTCCTATTCACCACGGTCGGGGAACTCATTGCCAGCAATATTGTCTGTCCCATTTGAATGGTAAATCATATGACCTGTCTCTAATCTACCCATCTTTACTGACTCTAATTATCACCACAGTTATCTACCTCTGGCAATGGCATTATTTCCTTGCTTCAATGCCTGAATCATATTCCACTGTGAACCCATATCACACTCCGTGATCCATTCATTTTTCCTTCCCTGTATTCTTTCTTTAATTTCATCTCTGGGTATTGGGAATTCTGCCACAGATCATGCTCTGGGGTGTGTGATTTTCAAACTCTGTGTATTTCTGAAGTGTTATATATATATATGAAGGCACTTGGATAGTGATTCTTATACTGGCTCTTCCCACTGATATGCCCCCATTTCTATAAAAGGATCCCCCTGACTAATGGTAATCTACCATTTCTTGTGCAGATCATTTTCTTTGGTGGCCTCTTCCAGTGCTCAGACTTGATGTCTCATGGAAGTTTAGATTTCATGTCTCTTATTCTGTGGCACTGAGATACTAGATGTATTCAGTTGTGCTTTTTTTCACCTACATGTTAGTAGAACATGTTTCATCTACCACTCTTGCTGAAGTAGTTTTATGTGGATTCTGTATTTTATATGTTTGTGTGGGGAGAAATTAATGCCAAGCTCCAGCTGCATCACTTCCATTCACCAGGTTCCTTTGCTACCCATAAGTTTGTTGCTAGGTTGGATGTCTTTGTCACATTTGTGTGGGTACTCACCACTGTGCATTTTGTATCCAACCTCTCTGTTTCATGCCATGATGTTTGCGAATTGCCCCTCTTTCACTCAGTGTGATGATCTCTGGATTTATCTTTAATCAAAGTGAAATGGACACACAGTGCTGGGAATACACTGTTGCTTAGCAAAGGAAATGGGCTACAGGAAGGCTTATATTAGAAGCCTGGAATTCACAGATTTCCACAAATGCCTGTCAAACACATAATCCACAGGGACAGACTTAGAAAGAGTGATATACTATACCTTTTCTGAGAGAGGTGGGGGAAAATAAGCACTGTTGAATGCCTCTGTGTATCCAGGTAAGGGAGCAAGAATCAGCAAGGCTACAACAAAGGCAACTCTGTACATCAGCTTTGTCAAACAAGGAATATGAACTACAATAAACCCGACAAGAACAGAGACACAAGCTTCCAGAGAGCTTCCTCTCACACTGACAACTCACAAGAGAGCCAGGCTCTAATGACACCTAACTTACCAAATGGCCAGCGTTTGCACATGGAAGCAGAAACAGGAACAAACCACACAGTCAGGAGGGAAACTTCCAGAGGTAAATGCTATTCAGTGTAGGAAGGTGCCTCAGGAAATATGCCTTATTTGCTCTATTATCAGTGACAAGAGAAGTTAAACTGGAATGCAATATCACAAATGAGAAATCAAAAAAGGCCACTAGTAATATCTTCTGCTTCTGTTAGGTCCATACCATTTCTGTCCTTTTTTGTGCCTATCATTGCATGAAATGTTCCCCTGGTAGCTGCCATTTTCTTGAAGGCATCTCTAGTCTTTCCCATTCTATTGTTTTCTTCTATTTCTTTGCATTGATCACTAATGAAGGCTTTTTCTCTCCTTTTTATTCTTTAGAACTCTGTATTCAAATATGTATATCTTTCCTTTCCTTCTTTGTCTTTCACTTCACTTCTTTTCACACCTATTTATAAGGCCTCCTCAGATATTTTATTTTATTTTATTTTATTATTTGGTTGGTGGGGAATTTCTTGATCCCTGCTTCCTGTACAATGTCATGAAACTCTGTCCATAGTTCTTCAGGCACTCTGTCCATCAAATATAATCCCTTTAATCTATTTCTCACTCCCCCTGTTATAATCATAAGGGATTTAATTTTGGTCAGATCAGAATGGTCTAATGATTTTTCCCACCTTCTTCAAATCAAGTCAGAATTTGTCAATAATGAGTTCATGATCTGAGCCACAGTTAACTCCCAGTCTTGTTTTTGCTCATTGTATAGAATAGCAAGAAAAGGCAAAAAGATAGGAAACTGAAAGATGAAATCCCCAGGTCGGTATGTGCCAAATATGCTACTGGAGATGAGTGGAGAAATAACTCCAAAAGAACGAAAGGATGGACCCAAAGCAAAAAGCAATACCCAGTTGTGGATGGGACTGGTGATACAAGCACAGTTCGATGCTGTAAAGAGAAATGTTGCATAGGAATCTGGAATGTTAGGTCCATGATTCAAGGCGGAGTGGAAGTGGTCAAACAAGAGATGGCATGAATTAACATCCACATTCTTTGAATCAGCAAACTAAGATGGACTGGAATGGGTGAATTTAACTCAGGTGACCACTATATCTATTACTGCGGGCATGGATCCCTTAGAAGAAATTGAGTACCCATCATAGTCAACAAAAGAGTCTGAAATGCAGTTCTTGGATGCAATCTCAAAAACGACAGCATGATTTCTGCTCATTTACAAGATAAACCAGTCAAGGTCATGGTAATCCAAGTCTATGCCCCAACCAGAAATGCTGAAGAAGCTGAAGTTGAACAGTTCTATGAAGACTGACAAGACCTTCTAAAACTAACTCCCAGAAAAGATGTCATTTTCAATATAGGGGATTGGAATGTAAAAGTAGCAAGCCAAGAGAAACCTGGAATAACAGGTAAATTTAGCATAGGATTACAGAATGAAGCAGGGCAAGGCTAATAGTCTTTTGCTGGGAGAACTCACTGGTCATAACAATAACCCTCTTCTAACAACACAAGAGAAGACTACATATATGGATGTCACCAGATGGCCAAATCAAAATCAGTTTGATTATGTCCTATGCAGCCAAAGAAGGAGAAGCTCTACATAGTCAGCAGAAACAAGACTGGGAGCCGAGTGTGACTCAGATCATGAACTCCATATTGCCAAATTTAGACTGAAATTGAAGAAAGTGGGGGAAACCACTTGACCATTAAGGTATGACCTAACTCAAATCCCTTATGACTATACACTGGAGCTAAGAAATAGATATAAGAGACTAGATCTGATAGACAGAGTGCCTGATGAACTATGGACGGAGGTTCATGACATTATACAGGATACAGGGATCAAGATAATCCCCAAGAAAAAGAAATGCAGAAGAGCAAAATGGCTCCCTGAGAAGGCTTTACGAATAGCTCTGAAAAGAAGAGAAGTGAAAAGCAAAGGAGGAAAGGAAAGATATGCCCATTTGAATGCAGAGTTCCAAAGAATAGCAAGAAGAGATAAGAAAGCCTTCCTCAGCGATCAATGCAAGAAATAGAGGATAGCAATAAAATGGGAAAGAATAGAAATATCTTAAAGGAAATTAAAAGTTACCATGGGAATATTTCATGTAAAGATGGGCTCAATAAAGGAGAGAAATGCTATGGACCTAACAGAAGCAGAAGAGCTTACGAAGAAGTGGCAAGAATATGAAGAGAAACTGTAAAATAAATACATAAATAAATAAAAAGGTCTTCATGACCCAGATAATCATCATGGTGTGATCATTCACACTCGGCTAGAGCCAGACATCCTGGAATGTGAAGTCAGGTGGGCCTTAGGAAGCAACACTATGTACAAACTAGGAGAGGTGATAGAATTCCAGTGCGGCTAATTCAAATCCTGAAAGATGATCCTTTGAAAGTGCTGCACTCAATATGCCAGCAAATTTGGAAAACTCAGCAGTGGTCATGGGCCTGGGAAAGGTCAGTTTTCATTCCAATCCCAAAGAAAGGCAATGCCAAAGAATGATCAAACTATGACATAATTGCAGTCATCTCACATGCTAGTAGAGAAATGCTCAAAATTCTCCAAGCCAGGCTTCAGCAATATGTGAACCATGAAATTCCAGACATCCAAGTTTGTTTTAGAAAAGGCAGCAGAACCATAGATTAAGTTGTCAACATCCACTGGCTCATCTAAAAAGCAAGAGAGTTTCAGAAAAACTTCAAATTCTCCATTATTGACTATGCCAAAGACTTTGACTGTGTGGATCACGATAAAGTGTGGAAAATTCTGAAAAAGAAGGGAATACCATCAAGGTAATACCTGACCTGCCTCTTGAGGAACTGGTATGCAGGTCACGAAGCAACAGTTAGAACTGGACAAGGAACAACAGACTGATTTCAAATAGAAAAAGGAATACATCAATGCTGTATACTGTCACCTTGCTTATTTAACTTATATGCAGAGTAGATCATGAGAAATGCTAATCTGAATAAAGCACAACCTGGAATCAAAATTGCCAGGGGAAATATCAATAACCTCAGATATGCAGATGGCACCACCCTTATGACAGAAAGTGAAGAACTAAAGAGCCTTCTGATGAAATTGAAAGTGGAGAGTGAAAAAGTTGGGTTAAAGCTAAAAATTCAGAAAACTAAGATCATGGCATCCAGTCCCATGACACCATGGCAAATAGACCGGGAAACAGTGGAAACTGGCTGACTTTATATATTTATTAATTTATTTAGTCTCCAAAATCACTGCAGATGGTGACTGCAGCCATGAAATGAAAAGACATTTACTGCTTGGAAGGAAAGTTATGACCAACCTAGAGAGCATATTAAGAAGCAGCGACCTTATTTTGTCAATAAAGGTTCATCTAGTCAAGGCTCTTGTTTTGCTAATGGTCATATATGGATGTGAGAGTTGGACTGTAATGAGGGCTGTGTGCTGAAGAATCGATGCTCTGGAACTGTGGTGTTGGAGAAGAGAGTGTTCAGCTGTGGTGTTGAGAATCCCTAGACTGCAACAAGATCCAACCAGCCCATCCTAAAGGAGATCAGACCTGGGTGTTCATTGGAAGGACTGATGTTGAAGTTGAAACTCCAATACTTTGGCCACCTTATAAAAAGAGCTGTCTCACTTGAAAAGAACCTGATGGAAAGATTGGAAAAGATTCCAACCTGATTGGAAAGATTGATGGCAGGAGGAGATGACACAGGATGAGATGGTTCGATGGCATCATAGACTCAATAGACATGGGTTTGGGTGGACTCTGGCAGTTGGTGATGGACAGGGTGGGGCGGCATGCTGGAGTTCTTGTGGTTGCAAATATTCGGACATGACTGAGTTACTGAACTGAACTCAACTGGTAAAGCTTATCCATCTTTTGCTGCAATTAATATAATCAATCTCATTTCAGTATTGACCACTTGGTAGACTCTTCCCTTGTGTTGTTGGAAAAGGGTATTTGCTATGACTCATTCATTCACTTGGAAAAATTCTATTAGCTTTTGCCCTTCTTCATTCTGTACTCCGAGGCCAAATGAGCCTGTTACTCCAGGTATTTCTTAACTTCCTGCTTTTGAATTTCAGTTGCCTATAATGGAAGGGACTACTTATTTGGATGTTACTTCTAAAAGGTCTTACAGGTCTTCATAAAACTGTACAGCTTCAGCTTCTTCAGTATTGCTGGTTGGGGCATACAGTTCAGTCGTGTCTGCCTCTTTGTGACCCCATGAATCACAGCATGTCAGGCCTCCCTGTCCATCACCAACTCCCAGAGTTTACCGAAACTCATGTCCATCGAGTCGATAATGCCAGTCACCCATCTCATCCTCTGTCGTACCCCTAATCTCTCCGAGCATCAGGGTCATTTCCAATGAGTCAACTCTTTACATGAGATGGACAAAGTATTGGAGTTTCAGCTTTCACATTAGTCCTTCCAATGAACACCCAAGACTGATCTGCTTTAGGTTGGGGCATAGACTTGGACTAAATGTGATATTGAGTGGTTTGCCTTGGAAACAAATAGCGATCTTTTTCTTTTTCTTTTCATTTTTGAGATTGCATCCAAGTGCTGCATTTAAGACTCTTTTGTTGAGGATGATGGCTACTCTATTTCTTCTAAAGGATTCTAGCCCACAGTAGTAGATACAATGGACATCTGAGTTAAATTCACCCATTCCAGTCCATTTTAGTTTGCTGATTCCTAAAATGCCATTATGCATTCTTGGTATCTCCTGTTTGATAACTTCCAATTTGCCATGGACCTAGCATCCCAGTATCCTATGCAGTATTTCTCTTTGAAGCATCAATCTTTACTTCCATCACCTGTTACATCCACAACTTGACATTGTTGTCCCTTTGGCTCTGCTTCTTCATTCATTATGGAGTTTGTTCTTGACTGATCTCCAGAAGCATATCACGAACCTACTGACTGAGAGACTTCATCTTTCAGTGTCCCATCTGTTTGCATTTTCATACTGTTCATGGGGATCTCAAGGCAAGAATACTGAAGTGTTTTGCCCCACTTATGTAGTGAATCTTGGTTTGTCAAAACCCTTTACCATGACCCATCCATCTTAGGTGGCCCTGCATGTCATGGCTCATAGTTTTACTGAGTTAGACAAAGCTGTGGTTCATGTGATCAGATTGGTTAGTTTTCTGTGATTGTGGTTGTCATTTTTTCTGCCTTCTGATGGAGAAGAATAAGAGGATTATGGAAGCTTCCTAGTGAGAGAGAGAGACTAAGGGGGAAATTTTATCTTTTTCTGATAAGGGGGCCATGCTCAGTAAATCTTCTTTAATCCAATTTTCTGTTTCTGGGTGGGGCTGCGTTCCTTTCTTGTTATTTGACCTGAGACAAAACTATTGTGGAGGTAATGAAGATAAATGGTGACCTCATTCAAAGGTTCCAGGCACATACTGGGTATACTCAGATCCCCCAACCCTGCAGCTGGCCACTGCTGACCCACGCCTCTGCCCAAAACTCCTTGTCTCTCATGTCTAAGTCTGGGTCAGTCTCTTGGGGTGAACTACCCCTTTCTCCTGAATCCTGGTACCCTCAAGGTTCTGTTTGTGCTTTTTAAGCATGTGTTTCCCAGTCCTATGTAAGTTCTGATGGCTCTATGTTGCGATTGATGGCAACCACCTCCAAGACAGCTTATGCCATAGCCAGATCTGCTGCACCCAGAACCCTTGACTCTGCAGCAGTCCACTGCTGACTTGAACCTCAGCAGTAGACACTCACACAGTTGAGTCTCAGTCTCAGTTGGGTCTCTGGGTCCTGATGCATAAGAGTTTGTTTGATCCCTCTAAGTGTCTCTGGCAGTTATGGAGTCTGATTCTAAATGTGATTTCTCCCCTGCTACCATCTTACTGGATCTTCTCTACCTTTGGACATGGGCTATCCAGGAATATTCAGTACTGATTTCCTTTAATATTTACTGGTTTTATTTCCTTGCAATCCAAGAGACTCTCCAGAGTATATGTGGTTTCAAATAAATATATTCATATATATTGTCTTTATCTTTATACATCCTATATTGTCAAATATATCTATATCTATATCATCTATATCTATATCTATCTATATCTATATAGTCTTTATTCTGCACTTTCATGGAGAAGTAGATGAATGCTTATGAATGTAATTTATAAATCCAAGTGTATTCTTTCATATGTATGTGGCTGTATGAATACATATTTACTGTTCATTTGCTGTCCTCTCACGGAGAATGAAAATGATGTTGTGAATGCAATTTATAAAAATCCAGATGTATTCTTTACATGTTGAAATATATACTGTATAACTTTATTAAAGATTAATACATACTCAGAACAGAAAGTGTAAATTTCCCAAAAAATTACAAAGAAAGAAAGAAAGAAAAAAAAAAGCCACTCATTATTTCACTTTACTTTTGGCACAGAATTCTGAATTTCTGGGATGGGGAGATAAAAATGAGGGTGTGCTAATTCTTTAATATAAAATCATCTTTTCTGTAATTAGAATGCTAATATAGAACTCGGTTTTGATACTTGATTCTTGCTTTGTTTACTTATCTTTCAGATCAGTTCAGTCATTCAGTCGTGTCCGACTCTTTGCAACCCCATGCACTGCAGTTCTCCAGGCCTCCCTATTCATCACCAACTCCTGGAATTTACTCAAACTCGTGTCCATCGAGTTGGTGATGCCATCCAGCCATCTCATCTTCTGTCGTCCCCTTCTCCTCCTGCCCTCAATCTCTCCCATCATCAGAGTATTTTCCAATGAGTCAGCTCTCCGCATGAAGTGGCCAAAGTATTGGAGTTTCAGCTTTTGCATCAGTCCTTCCAATGAACACCCCGGACTGATCTCCTTTAGAATGGACTGGTTAGCTCTCCTTGTAGTCCAACTAACTCTCCAGAGTCTTCTCCAACACCACAGTTCAAAAGCATCAATTATTTGGCACTCAGCCTTCTTCACAGTCCAACTCTCACATCCACACATGACCACAGGAAAAACTATAACTTGACTAAATGGATCTTTGTTGGCAAAGTAATGTCTATGCTTTTTAATATGCTATCTAGGTTAGTCAAAACTTTCCTTCCAAGGAGGAAGCATCTTCTAATTTCATGGCTGCAGTCACCGTCTACAGTGATTTTGGAGCCCCCCTGCAAAAAATAAAGTCTGACTCTGTTTCCACTGTTGCTCCATCTATTTCCCATTAAGTGATGGGACCAGAGGCCATAATCTTCATTCTCTGAATGTTGAACTTTAAGGCAACTTTTCCACTCTCCACTTTCACTTTCATCAAGAGGCTTTTTAGTTCCTCTTCACTTTCTGCCATAAGGATGGTGTCATCTGCATAGCTGAGATTATTGATATTTCTCCCAGCAATCTTGATTCCAGCTTGTGCTTCTTCCAGCCCAGCGTTTCTCATGATGTACTCTGCATGTAAGTTAAATAAGCCGGGTGACAATATACAGCCTTGATGTACTCCTTTTCCTATTTGTAACCAGTCTGTTGTTCCATGTCCGGTTCTAACTGTTGCTTCCTGAGCTTCATATAGGTTTCTCAAGAGGCAGGTCATAGCCTTTGCTTTTAATAATACCCAGTAATTTGACCCCCTGATTAGAGACTGTTTGCCTCAAGATTTTGGTTTTGTGATTTTTTTTTCCTTTTCCTTTTTCGGTATGTTTAAAAAATGTTGCATGTCTGGCTATGGCAAATAGTACTGTAATGAACATCAGGGTGCATGTATCATTTGGAATTAAGGTCTTCTCCTGGAATAGGCCCAAGTGTGGGATTGCTGGGTCATATGGTACTTCTATCCTTAGTTTTGTAAGAAGGTGCCATACTATTCACCATAATGGTGGTGCCAGATTACATACCCACAAACAATGCAAGAGGGTTCCTTTTCCTCTCCACAGCCTCTCCAGGAATTATTGTTTAAAGAATTTTTACTGATGGCTATTTGGACTGGTGTGAAGTGAAACCTCATTGTAATTTTGCTTTGCATTTCTCTAATAATTAGTGATATTGAACTTCTTTTCATTTGTTCCTTTAGTCATCTGCATGCCTTCTTTGGTAGAGAAGGAATGACCCACTCTAGTGTTCTTGCCTATAGAATCCCATGGATGGAGGGCGCTGGTGGGCTCGGACATGACTAAGCAACTGTCACCCATTTTTTTTGGCCAAATGTCTATTTAGATCTGCCTATTTTATTATTATTATTGTTATTTTTTGATACTGAGGTACATGAGTTGCTTGTTTGTTTTGCAGAATAATGCCTTTTTAACTAACGAGAATCAACTGTGTAGCATTGGTAACTGTCCTCATTGCTCTGTGGAGACCTAAATGTGAAGGAAATTCAAAAAGAAGAATAAGTATATATAACCACACATACCCACAGATGATTTACTTTGTGTACAGCAGAAAATAACATAACATTGTAAAGAAACTATGTGTACATACTGTAGGCTCCATTTATAGGTGGTAAATACAATCAAAATATTTCTTTAAAGTGCATGAAATTCGCTCATTATAGGGAATTACTGTGATTTGAACTCTTTTCTATTCAACTCTTAGTTAGCCCAGAATAGGTACACCACCAGGCTCCTCTGTACATGGAATTTTCCAGGCAAGAATTCTGAAGTGTGTTGCCATTTCCTCCTCCAGGGAGTCTTCCCAACTCACATCTCCTTTGGCTTCTTCCTCTGCAGGTGTACTCTACCATTGTGCCACCTGAGAGGCCCAGTGTATTATTAGAGATATAAAAACTATCCTAACGAGGTATCACCTCTGAGTAGTGAAAAAGTATTAAATATTGTACAGAGAAGACATGGTAGAATAATGTTTCTAAAGGGGACTCTTTATGGTACTAGTGGGTTATATTGGATAGGTGACATTATAAATATCACTACAAAGTGCCTTGTAAAGATAGCAAGAGACTGATCATATGATCTGGCATCTCCACTCCTAGAGTGTGTAAAAGAGAGAGAGAGAGTAAACACACACAAACACACACACACACACACACACACACACACACGTAAGCCAACCATGCACTGCAGGAAGATTAACAACATCTTATACATGAAAGTCAAGAAACTGATGCTGCCACCACTGAAAACAGTAAGCCGTTCTTTTTAAGTTAATCTTAATTTTCTTTATTGAAGCAAAATTGCTTTATAGAATTTTGTTTTCTGTCAAACCTCAACACGAATCAGCCATATACATACATACATACATATATCTTTTTCATTTTGAACCTCCTGTCCATCTCCCTCCCTGGTATGGAGCTAAAAAAAGAAAAAAGAAACAAAACAAAACAAAAAACCTAAAAATACAGTTACCATACGATCCAGCAATCTCACTACTCGCCATATATCCAGTAAAAATGAAAACTCTCATCAGAAAAGAGACCATGCACAGCAGTGTTTACAGAAGCAGTCTACGGTCCCAAAACCTGGAAACAAGCTTAAGTGTCCATAGAAAAGTGAATGGATAAAGACATTATTATTATTATATTATTATTATGCATACAATGAAATATTAGCCTTAAGAAAGAATGAAACAATGCTACTTTTTCAACATGGATGGACCAAAAGATGATAATACTAAGTCAAACAAAGACAGACATGAGGAGATTAAGTGGGTTCTGCACACCTTGACGCTTCCTTTGGACATCAGTTATCAGGAGGTCTTCGTTTTTTCCTCTTGGGTTTATGAAGTCAGCTCTTCCATAAGTACTGTAGAGCCTTGTGGCTTCCCAGACACCTTCATCATTTTGAAGACACTAAGCGGTCTGACCCAGAACCCCGGGGACCTCTATGTATACCCCTCCTCAGGGGGTGCACCCTTATGCTCTATGAGGTCTGCAAGTCACTTCCCCAGCCAATGGTGTCTCTGGGTGAGCCTAGACATCACAAAGCCCCATCTTGACCCCTCTAGGGGAGGATAAGCAGCAACTCAGATGATTTCGTGGGAGAAATGAGGTTTTTTTTTAATACCACTAAAAAGCCTTTCAAACTCATCTGCCATCCTCATCTAAGTCAATTCAGATGGGTCACACAGCAGGGACAGTGTTTCTTCTCCAAACCCTGCTCAAGTCACGTTATTTGGCATTTCATTCTATTCTCTCTCATGTTTCACTATTATGTAGTTTTTAATATCTTGCCTAAAGTCCCTCCTTGATAATTAGGCTGTACTGAAGTGCCTGTTGAAATGATAATCATTTCACTATTTTTTTTTTCCTAAAATGTGGTCTTAAAGCCCCTTAAAGACCATTTAATTCTGGGCCACCTCCTTTTCTCAGTGTTCACATAGTTCTCAGATTTCTAGTTACCAGTCTGAACCATCTGTTTTCATGCTGTGAGAATGCACTGAATACATTTGCCCTTGTTCCACTTGGAGCTGTCTTGATTGAAATCTAGGACTCATGGGCAGTTCACTATGTGTACTACCCAAGCTTGAGTTTTAACAGGGTGTTGGGGATCAGGTAGGTAAATGTATGCATCTGGTTGTGCTGGATGATTGCAAGACGGAAATGATGATCTGAGAATGATTAATATTTCCATGAAGAAGTGAAGTTCCCGTGGTGTGTGAGCCTTGTGTGCAAAGGTCTTCGCAACATGTTCCCTCACAAATCTATTTTCTCACCTTGCTTTCCTGCTGGCATCTCCATCAGAGCTTACCTCACTGTCAAGACCATGGTGGAATTCATTTCCATGAATAGCTACCACAAGCTTCCAGTTTCTTGGAGCACACACTAAGTAATCATGCCCTGACCATCTAGTTCTCAATCTTTCTCATTGAGTTGGTATTTTCTGGAGGAAAGGTGAATGAATTTGGGGCTTCACCATAGTTCTTGTGTTCCTAATTGAGAATCAGGGTCAGCTAACTTTGAGGTGTGTCCCTGGGGTCACAGTGTTTGTTTGTTTGTTTGTTTGTTTGTTTGTTTTTTGACATATTGGTACGTCCTGTCCTACCTGTGAAGTGCTCACTCTCTGGTGTCTACTGGTTGCTTATTCACCCACGATGTATTACACTGCTTAAAATTTTAAGAGATAGAACAAATTACACCATAAATAAGATGAAAAGGTATCTCAAAATTTTTAGAATAACCTAAAACATGATAGAAAAATGTGAAAAAGACATGAAGTAACAATTTATAAGAAATACAAGCCATTCACTTTATTAAGAGATGTTTTAAAAACATGAACAGCCAACTGAAAAGAAAGCTATGAACTAGACTCTAATCACATTAAAAAGATATTTAATCTCGCTAAGGTAAGAAAATCATGTAAGAAAATTCTCTTGAGAAATCAAACTGACCCAGAAGTGGCATAGCTTTTATAAACTGCAGAGACATTTAATTACTTGGAAAAACTGTGTTTTGTATGTTACAAAATTAAGTAAAGACGTGGAAATCATAAAATAGACCCAATTTCATCTTATAGGTTGAAAACTATCTTGTCAGATGACAAACAGAGTGGATAGAATAAATGAAAGATTAGGCAGGGTGGCAGGAGAATATTGTGCACTTGAAAAGTGTCTAGAAGGAGTCGCAGACTACACCAATGTATGCAAAGTATGACACAGCATAATCTATTCATTTTTGTCCCCCTAACAATTCAGCATTGGTTAAAAAGTTGAAGATAAATCCCTGCAATTTAACTTAATAAAAACTAAAAGTGAAACAAAGTAGGGTCATTTCAATAAATGCTGAAAAATAATTTGATACAATCTAATATCTATTCCTCGCTTGGAAAGAACCCCTGTATCCTTGGGCTTCCCTTGTGGCTGAACTAGTAGAAAATTGGCCTAGCATGTCAGAGACCTGGGTTCCATCCTTGGGTTGGGAAGATCCCCTAGAGGGAGAGATATGGCAACCTACTGCAGTATTCTTGCCTGAAGAATGATCAAGGCCAGAGGAGTCTTTTTGGATTACACTCCATTGGGTTGCAAGGAGCTGAACACAACTGAGCGACTGAGCACATTCTGTATATACATCTTGGGAAACTAGAAGTAGAAAATTTCCTCAACCTGATGAAGGTAATAAACTAACACTTTATGGTAGAACACTGAGTGTTGTTTACTTTCCTTTCTGTTCTTTTCTCCCTTGCAGTTAATCTTTAATGTATATAAATGGTCTTTACCTACCTCTACTCAACTTTGCATATATATTATTTTCTTTCTTTCCTTTCCTCTCAACGTATCTGTTAGTTTTATTTTCATTGATTTATTCCCCAATTGGCTCCTTGCTCTAGTTTTGTTTAGCAGTTTGTGCTTCAGTTAGTTTTCTTCCGGTAGATTGAATTTTTGGTTTTCTTTGTTCACCAGATCAATCGGTTGCACTGTATATTTGATGGACTGTTTTGATTTTTTATATGGGTATATATGTATATGTGTGTATCCAGTCACAAATTTTATTGTTGTTATAAATCTCTGCCTCTACGTTGAGCTTTTGCAGTTCTGTGGTTTTCTTTTCCCCTTTTTCTTTCTTTTTCCAATATTATTATTGTATTTTCTTTTGTAGAGTTCTAATTTTTACTTGTTAAAAATCTATTATACTTTTTCCTACATTTATTTCATTGTTTGCCTTTCTGCTGATCTTTTCCTCTGGCAGATGATCTTTCAATTCGGTTCAGTTACACAGCCATGACCGACTCTTTGCAACCCCATGAACCTCAGGATTCCAGGCATCCCTGTCCATCATCAACTCCCGGAATTTGCCCAGACTCATGTCCATTGAGTCGCTGATGCCATCTAACCATCTCATCATCTGCCTTCCCCTTCTCCTGCCTTCAATATTTTGCAACATCAGGGTCTTTTCATATCAGTCTGCTCTCCGCATCAAGTGGCCAAAGTATTGGAGTTTCAGCTTCAACATCAGTTCTTCCAATGAACACCCAGGACAGATTTCCCTTAGGATGGACTGGTTATATCTCTTTGCACTCCAAGGGGCTCTCAAGAGTCTTCTCCAACACCATAGTTCACAGACATCAATTCTTCAGCACTCAGCCCTCTTTGCAGTCCAACTCTCACATTCATACATGACCACTGGAAAAACAATAGCCTTGACTAGATGGACCTTTGTTGGCAAAGTAATGTCTCTGCCCTTTAATATGCTGTGTCAGTTGGTCATAACTTTCCTTCCAAGGAGTAAGTCACCATCTGTAGTGATTTGGGAGCTCAGAAAAATAAAGTCAGCCATTGTTTCCACAGTTTCCCCATCTCTTTGACACGAAGTAATGGGACTAGATGCCATGATCTTAGTTTTCTGAATGTTGAGCTTTAAGCCAACTTTTTCATGCTCCTCTTTCACTTTCATAAGAGGCTCTTTAGTTCTTCCTCACTTTCTGTCATAAGGATGGTGTCATTTGCATATCTAAGGTTATTGGTATTTCTCCTGGCAATCTTATTACAGCTTGTGCTTCATCCAGCCCAGTGAGGGAAGTTAATCTTTAATGTACACAAATCTTCTTTGTCTACCTCTATTTAAATCTGTATAACTATCCTTGATTTATTTTCTTGCTTTCCTTTCCTCTCCACATTGTATCAGTTTTATTTTTGCTCCCTTAATCCTCACTTGGCACTTTGCTTTAGTTTTGTTTTCCAGTTTGTGCTTTAGTTAGCTATGTTCTTAACTGGTAGATAAAATTTTTGCTTTCCTTTGTTCACAGGGTAAATCTATTGTACTTCAATTTTGTTGGACTGTTTTTATTTTGCTTATGGGTATATATGTGTATGTTCTTATTATGGGAATATATGTATACATTCCATTATTCTAAATATCATTTGCCTGACAGTGTAACTGCCATTTGTCTGAGGTTTGTCTTTGGTTTCTCTTTTCTTAATATATTTTTAAAATCTAACAATGCCATAAAAAAAGCACCTGTGTATTCCTGTTCCTGGCCACAGGTCCAGCCCTGAGCATTTGGAACTGCCACAAAGACCCTAGGCAAACAAGAAAACTCCTACTCCTAGGCAGTATCAAATAATGAGAACTCAAAAAAGGGAAACCATTTGGATACAAAACTCCACATCATCCAACCACAAGTTGCAAACACCTCATCCAAAAAACAAACAAAACAAAAATACAAACCCAATTGTCAGTACACATGATTTCCACCTCAGTCAGCCCTGCACATCAGGAAAAATATAAATAAATAAATAAAAACTCACCACAAATCTTACCCAATGTAAAGTTTACACAAACAACTCTACCAACCTTAGCAGAGCAGAAACCAAAAGGAAGAACTCGACATTGAAGCTTGGGAAAAGGAGACTTCAAACACAATAAGTTTAAAGAAAATAATCAAAAGTCAGAGAAAAGGATCTGATAGGGTCATAAGTCTTGCTTTGGAGACCGTCCGAGTGCCTGCACATTTGGCACTGCCAGGGTTCCCATAAGCCAAACAGCTGCCCTACCTTCGTGTAGCTTGACTCTCACACTGGCATAGCTGCCACAAGTAAAAAGCTTCTTGTGTCTATGTGCACATGGTCACTTCAGTAATGTCTGATTTTTTCTACCCTGTAGACTGTGGCCTGCCAGGATTCTCTGATAGGGAGAGGGGTTCTCTAGGCAAGAATACTGGAGTGTATTGGTCTATACTTGTTATACCCTCATAGGGCAGTATATTTACATCTGCCATAGTTACCAAACACTTGAGTATCTGGTGCTACCAGAACCCTTATGACCGAATTAGCTGCACCACTTCCACTACTGGCTCTTATGGAGGCAAACTGAAGTCCTCCAGGACAGCCTCAGGAGGAAACCTTCATGGACAAACCAGATGCAGAGATCAAAGTAAATCCACAGTTGAAACCCTGGTGCAGTGTGGCTAAGAAAGAAAACCCAAATCTTCCTACCAGCTCTACAAGTTGCAGATTAAATCCACATGATCAACTATGCAGACTCTGTGTCTCTGGAATATATAAAAACTCTAAAACAAAAAGGCAAACCCAGTCATCGGCAGACAGGATTCAAACCTCATGCAGCCCTGAAAATCAGAAGAAAAAGAAAAAAAAAAACGAACTCATCACAAATCTCACCCAATGCAAAGCTTACACAAACAACTGGACCAACCTTAGGAGGGCGGAAACCAAAAGGAAGAACTCAATCTTTCAGGTCGAGCTTGGTTTTGACCCAAAAGAAGCCAATTGAGAGCTCCCTCAAAAGAAAACACACTAGTTCTGATGGCTGTGGACATTGGAGGCAAGAACTCATTGGATTAGGACCAGATTACAATGTGAGTTTCCCCCACAGCAGGTCCAGAGATCAGCACAATGATGAAAGATATCCTAAGGAGGTGAGGTGGACTGTGATTCGAAGCAAGGGAAAGGACTCTGACAGCAGAGATTCAAGATAAACGTGTATTATTCTTATCATTTGACTTGTTTTGTAGATTGTTTTGAATTGTTTTTCCTTTTGTTCCCTTCACCCCCCACTACAATGGGTGAACTACAATTTAGTTGCCAATTTTATTTGCACTATGAAATTCTAAGCTTCTAATATTGTTTTTCATTTCCTCAGTCCAGTTTTTATTCTTGTTATAAACCTCTGCTTCTATGTTGGGCTTTCGAAGTTCTATGGAGTCTTCTTTTCTTTTTTAATTTTTTTTCTATTTTTAACTTTTAATTTTTAAATCTATTAATATTTTCCTACTTTTATTCTTGTTTGCTTTCCCTACTGTTATTTTCCCTTTGCAGTTAGTATTTAATGTATATAAATATTCTTTATCTACCTCTGTTTAACTTTGCATATTTGTTCTTTCATTCCTTTCCATTCAAAATATTTGTTTCCTTTGTTTTAATTGCTTTATTCCCCAATTAGAACCTTGCTGTAATTTTGTTTTCCAGTTTGTGCTTTGGTTAGTACTATTCTGGTAGATATAGTTTTGGTTTCCTTTGTTCACTAGGCCAGCTTAATATACTTCATTTTTCTGGGACTTTTTGATTTGCCATAAGGGTGTATCTGTATATGTGTATATTTAGTCACACTTTTTATTGTAAACCTCCGCCTCAACGTTGGTCTTTTGCTGTTCTATGGAGTATTTGCTTTTTATTTTTATTGTTTTACTTTCTTCTTCCATTTCTCTTTTTTTTTCATATTTTTAAGCCATATTATATTTGTTCTATGTGTTTTCCTTTGTTTGCATTTCCTACTCTTCTTTTCACCTTGTGGTTAATCTTTAATGTATATAAATCTTCTTCATCTACCTATTTTACTTTTGCATATCTGTTCATTATGTCTTTCCTTTCTGCTCAACCTGTTGGTTTTATTTTCATAGCTTTATTTCCAAATGGCACCTTGCTCCAGTTTCTCTTTCTGGTTTGTGCTTCAGTTAGTTTTCTTCTGGTATATATAATTTTCAGTTAGCTATTTTTGACAGATTGATCTATTGTATCATATTTTTCTTCAACTGTTTAAATTTTGCTTATGGGTGGACATGTGTATGTTATATCCAGTCACACTTTTTACTGTTGCCATAAACCTCAGCCTCTTTGTTGGTCCCTTGCAGTTCTGTGGAATTTTCCTTTCTTTCTTTTCAGTCTTTATTTTTGACTTCCATTATTTTTTCTCTTGTTTATAATTTGAATTAAAATTTTTGAACCTGTTATATTTTTCTACATTTATCCCTTTGTTTGTTTTTCCTACTCTTCTTTTCCCCTTAAAGTTTATCTTTGATGTATATAAGTCTTCTTCATCTACCTCTATCTATTCTTTCTTTTCTTCCTTTTGGTTCCTCTCCACACATTTGTAATTTTGTTTTCATTCCTTTATTTCCCAGTTGGTACATTACTTTAGTTTTGTTTTCTAGTTTGTGCTATAGTTAGTTTTGTACTTCACTGGTAAAAGTGATTTTTTATTTACATTCTTCGCTGACTCAGTCTACTGCATTTTATTTTTGTTGGACTGTTTTCACTTTGCTTATGGGTGTATAGTATATGTATATATTCCATTATTTTCATTATTATTAGCCTGATCTGCAACTGCCATTTGTCTGGAGTTTGTCTTTGGTTTCTCATGTTTGGATATTTCCTATCATGTCGATTTATACTATAACAAACCAGTCATGAAATCTTCATTTCTAACCAGAGATGAAGCCCTGAGTTTTTGGAGTGAGAGCAATGACTCCAAGATCCTAGACTACCAGAGAACTGCCAGGGTCCAGCCCCAGTGGATCCAGGGAATTCAAAGCGGGAATGGAGTTGGCGTCTTAGGAAAGAATTTTTTAATTAGAGATACAAAGAAAGATTAGGGAAGAATAATGTAGTAGGAAAATTAGTGGAGAAAAGAGGCTGATATTCCTTGGTTTACACAAAAAGAAAATAAAGTCTCAAGACAAGAAACTTGCACAGTATACTTTAGGTCACAGGTGCCCACTTGAGTAGTGGAGTGTGCCCCACCTTGGGCTCCCTGTTGCATGGATCTTAGAAGCCAGGGCAAATAAGTAGACATGGAGAGCCTCTGCATTCCAAGGGATCAGCCTGAAAAAGAGAGGTTCGAAGAGGGAGAAAGAGAGAGAGAGAGCTGACATGGGGGGGGGAGCCAGATTTCCAAGAAACTAGTTTGAGAAACTGGTCTGAGAAACTGGTCCACCCTTTATTTTCCAGGAAAGCTTTTTCTACCTTTGGTTGTACATAGAGATCAATAGATAATACAAAGTTATGCAGGGTCAGCAGCCCTGACCCTTATCAAAACCAGGCTTTCTTTCTGCAAATCTTTCCATACACAAAGGGTCTTATGTCATTTACATTATCTTCTGGCCAAAAGGCCTGTTAACATTTTATGGCTCTCTTCCTTAATGAATGTTAACTTCATTTTCCCTGTAGTGTTTTTCTTCAATCTGCATCACTTTCAAAGTACTAAATAAAGTGACATTAAAATATATGAAAACTTGGCAGCGAGTATTGGCTCAGAAATGAAACCCTTAATCAGTTTTCTGCATCACTTTCAAAGTACTAAATAAAGTTACATTAAAAGATATGAAAACTTGGCAGCGAGTATTGGCTCAAAAATGAAACCCTTAATCAGTTTTATTCTAATGATTTCCCCTAGAATTTCTTTAGCTTTCAGTGCCTCTGTCGGTTGGGAATCTATAAACAATTCACATGCACAGTTGTAAAAATCCGGATAGACTGGTCAGGTAAGTTAGAAAGCTATCAGAGGGTTTTAAGCTGAGACATTTTTTTTTACACCCAGGAGACTTACTAACTGGAGCTCTAAGTTAATTCCTTTTAGAGGGAGGTAGTGGGGGACAGCCCCTGTTAACGTCAAAAGCGTAAGCAAAAAGCATAATGCAATAAGGCATGTAGACTCTGGTTTGGGGGCAGATGCATAAGCAGATCCAGCAATCTTTATTGAAGGTTCAAGGGCTTTTGGTTTCATATCAACTAACAAGAGCTTGTCTCCAAACAGTGGTTGAATATAATCCCTGGTTCACTGATGAAGACAGTTTTGATTTAAAAATTTGGAACAGATTTTAAAATTAATAATATATTAAAAGAGCCACAAGACGGGGAAAAATCATTCCAATAGATTTCTGGCCCTTGTGGACCCTCATTAATGCTATAATCTTGTCATTTGTAGACAATTTTAGCCCCCTTGATATTCGTCAAAAAGCAGAACACTCATTATACAAACATAAATTAAATGATGAGACTTTACAAAGAGCCCAATTAAAACAGCATAAAATGTTTCAAAACTTTCCCACCATACCTGCTCCAGCTATCCAAAGTGCACCTCCTTCTCTTGTAACAGTCACAAAACTGAAGGTATCCTTAATTCGAAGACAAGATAAATCTGATGACATTTCTTCTGGTGCTCTCTTTGACACTAAAGTCAACCATACTTTTTTAAAATTATTTTTAATATATGACAGTGATAAGCCCCTAACACACACTCATATTTTTAATATGGATGATACATTCATTCTCTTTCACGACAAAACTCTCTGATTTACTGGCTTTGCAATCTGAAGTCTCTGCGGCCAATGATCTTTTTTGTCTTTCCTATGTTAAAGAATGTTAATTCTCAAAGACAACTAATAGCTCAATATGGAGACATTGATTTTTTTCTCACGGTAAACAAGAAAGGTTATAACTATGTATGGCCCTCATTCACCTTTCACTAAAGAACTTCTAAACACTAGGATATCGTCTATTAAACATTTATTCCTTATGACTGACAAATTTTGATAAAAGTTCTTCTAAAGTCAAGATAATATTTTCAATAGATAGTATGGTTCATGATATGGCCTGAGATCATGCCAATTCTAATATTCGAGGTGGCACTCCCCCAAACCAAATTACTTTTATTTTCTATTTATTTTTACTTCATTCTACTTTACAATACTGTGTTGATTTTGCCATACATTGACATGAATCCACCACGGGTTCATCCACCAAAAGCTCCCAATCCTGAATCCCCCTCCCACCTCCCACCCCATATAATCTCTCTGGTTCATCCCCGTGCACCAGCCCCAAGCATTTTTAAAATGTTAACCGATACGGGACAATTTAATTCAATGGAAGCTCAGATACAATGCCCTCCTTTATTACAATGTTATTTGAAAGAAATTCCCCTTGAAGCATGGGATCAAATTACTCCTCAAAAAAACCTAAAGATAGGTTCACAAATACATTACAAGGGCCTAATGAAATCTATACTGATTTTTCAGTGAGCCTGAGAGTTGCTATCTCCCATAATGTTGTCGGAGAGGAAGTCAGAATATAATTAGAAGAACTGGGGAAAATAATAGCATATGCAGCAACTGAAAACAACTAGTGTCAAAAATATACAAGCAATGCCTGCAGCTCAATTCCAGAAAAATAAACGACCCAATCATAAAATGGGCCAAACAACTAAAAAGCCATTTCTCCAAAGAAGACACACAGATTGCTCTACAAACACATGGAAAGATGCTCAACATCACTCAATATCAGAGAAATGCAAATCAAAACCACAATGAGGTGCCATTTCAAGCCAGTCAGAAGGACTGAGGTCTAAAAGTCTACAAGCAATAAATGCTGGAGAGGGTGTTGGTGGGAATGCAAAGCAGTACAGCCACTATGGAGAACAGTGTGGAGATTCCTTATGAAACTGGAAATAGAACTGCCTTATGACCCAGCAATCCCACTGCTTGGCATATGCACTAAGGAAATCAGAATTGAAAGAAACACATGTACCCCAGTGCTAATCGCAGCACTGTTTATAATAGCCAGGACATAGAAGCAACCTACATGTCCGTCAGCAGACGAACGGATAAGTAAGCTGTGGTACGTATACATGATGGAGTATTACTCAGCCAGTAAAAAGAATACATTTGAATCAGTTCTAATCAGGTGGATGAAACTGGAACCTATTATACAGAGTGAAGTAAGCCAGAAAGGAAAACACCAATACAGTATACTAACGCATATGTATGGAATTTAGAAAGATGATAATGATAACCCTGTATGTGATACAACAAAAGAGACACAGATGTATAGAACAGTCTTTTGGACACTGTGGGAGAGGGAGAGCATGGGATTATTGGGGAGAATGGCATTGAAACATATACAATATCACATTAGAAATGAATCACCTGTCCAGATTTGATGCAGGATACAGGATGCTTGGGGCTGGTGCACTAGGATGAACCAGAGGGATGGTACGGGGAAGGAGGGTTCAGGATGGGGAACACCCGTGGCAGATTCATGTTGATGTATGGCAAAATCAATATAATATTTTAAAGTAGTTAGTCTCCAATTAAAATAAATAAATTTAAATTTTAAAAAAAAAGGAAAAGTGCTTACATATGAAAATGTGAATCAAGAATGTCAGAGAGCCATCGTTTCAATGCATGAGACAGGAAATATTATTGATTATTTAAAGGTTTGTCACAGCTTAGGATCAAACACTCAGAAAAATGCAAATGTTAGCTGAAGCAGTGGCTACTACCTTTAGAAAGAAAAATGAAAGATATTTTGTTTATAGCGGTAAGAGCTATTTTTTAAAAAAATTGCCCAATTACTTCTTTTACCTTATATTTCTATTAACTCCTCTAATTATAGATGGATTTTGTAATGTTAATCAAAAACAATCCTTATGGACATCAATAGTATTTAAATATGCACTACCAAATATAAACATAAAAATTAATGACAACATATTTTTTGGTCTTCTTAATACTGGATCCAATATTACTATTATTTCCAAATATTTGTGGCCCAAATCTTGGCCTATACATAGACTTTCTCAGCAAACTGCAGGAGTTTCTCAAACCAAAGTACAAGGGGTTTATGAAAATCTCGAAATATACTCATGTGAGGGATCAGAAGGCCAGCCTGAAACATTACAACTTTGTGTGATAGATGCACCCTTTAATTTATTAGGAAAAGATTTACTTATGTAATGACAAACTCAAACATATATTCCACATTTTCCCTAGGGGTCACTGCTCATTTAACAAACAATACAATTATTAAAATAACTTGGAAAAATGACAAGCCTGTTTGGCAAAAGCAGTGGCCTCTTCCAAAAGAGAAATTAGAGGGTACTAAAGAACTTACAGATACACAATTGAAATTAAAACATATTGAGGAATGTTATTCCCCTGGAAATTCTCCCATTTTTGTTAAAAAAAAAAAGAAGAAGAAGAAGAAGAAAGAAAAGAAAATAAGAGAAAGAAAGAAATCTTCCAAATGGTGTCTTTTAACAGATCTTTAAAAAGTTAGTACATCTATGGAAGCTATGGGTACATTGCAACCAGAAATTTCATCACCTACCGCTATTCCTCAAAACTGACATATTATTATTGGAGATTTACAAAATTGCTTGTTTACTATATGTTTACACCCTCTTGACTGAGAGATTTTCTTTCTCTCTTCCTTATTCTAATCATGTTGGGACTTATAAAAGGTATTAATGGACTGTGTTGCCTCAAAAAATGATGAATTATCCCACCATATGTCAACTACACTTCTCCCATTTATATTACCCATATTCGAGCACATTCTTGTCTTCCTGGACCTATGGCCCATGGCATTGGCAAAGAACAAGCTGAGAGTCTTGTCTCTTCTGCTACTCCTAAAGAACATGCTCTGTTATACAATAATGCTGGATCATTGTATCAAATTAAAAAAAAAAATTCTATATCGACATGCTAAAAAAACCCAAATCATTAATAATTGCCCTCTTTTAGGCCCCTACATCTTCAACCCATTACAGATGATATCAATCCTCAAAGATTACCACCCCACAATGAACTCTGGGAGACGGATGTAACTCAATTCACTGAACTTTCCTCCTCTTCCTTCTTACACATCTCGATTGATACAAATTTTTGTTTTCTATGGGCCATACCTCTCTGAGGTGAAGCTACACGACATGTTATAACCCATCTGTTAGCTTGCTTTGCAATAATGGGAACACCTAATTCAATAAAAACAAACAATGGTCCTGCCTATATTTCTAGGCAATCCCAATAATTTTTGCATTCATTCTCTATTAAACAGATGACAGACATTCCTTATAATCCACAAACACAAGACATAGTTAAACAAGCACATCACATACTGAAACTACATAAATAAATAAATAAATAAATAAATAAATAAATAAATAAATAAATAAAAAGGGGATACACAGGAACACTTCTATCTTCCTTATCCATAACAAACTTTACTAGATTCCAATGTAATATATACTTTAAGCCTATAAATATTTTTAATATAGCTTAATTGGTTTCAAAATTTTTAAACTTACTGCAAGGAGATATTTTGCCAAAAGCAGAAAAACATTTAAAAGCATTGAAGGTCACCACTCTTCCTCTGCCCATTTCATATCAAGATGGGTTGACTAAAGAATGGAAATCTGGAAAATTAATATTACAGGGAAAAGGGTATGCTTGTATTTCTCCAGATGGATCCAACAAAATCAGTTGGCTCCCTGTTTGGAAGATATGCTCCAGGGGAGTCACCGACATTCAAGATAGAGAAGAAACGGTTAAATCCCCAGGAGGAGGAGTTTCCAGTACAAGCCATGGCAGCTTTAAAAATTTCCAAGAAATGCCACACTGCGTATCATTAACCTTATGATCTCCCTACTTGGTTACAGATAAAAACCTTTACTAATGCAGTGGAAAATCTGGTTTCTCAACAGGGAATGCCTCAGAATCCTGAGAATATTTCTGTCACTATGTTTGCTTTGCTTGCTATTGCTTCCCCCTTTCAGGGTGACTTGATTAATCACACTTGTTAAACTTATGTACCTAACCCCCCCCCCTTTATTGTAGATTGTAGAATGGACAGATATAGGACCAGTCGTATCCACTAATGACTCATCACATATGCCTCCTGCTTGGAACTTAGAGGGGACCCCTCATCCCAAGGAAGAAGGAAGACTAATTAACATTTCTCTAGGCTAAGAAATCCTTCTTTTATGCCTGGGGCCAGCAGAACTATGTACTAATGTTAGTTGACGAAAGTGGGCTTTTAACCTGCCTCCAAAAAAGAACTTCCACACATTCCTTGGTCTTTTTACCACCCATCCTTTTATGAAAAACATGTCAATACTACCAAAACTCTAGGAAAAGGACAAAAGTTGGAATGTAAGGGGTTTACTCAAAGGACTTTAAATATACTCTTGTTTATTGGGATAGATGTCAAGGTAAATCAGAGAAATTAATGTTTATGGCTAATTATAACATTGCTGATTGGGGAATTCATGGTATATGGTTATTTAACTGCTCAGATGATATTAATAATACTATATGTAATTATGTTACTCAAGTAGCATAGAAAATTACCAAGATTTCCATGAAACACTTCCATGACAAAGGATTCCTTGGCTGGCTTGAAGGAGAAATGACACCTTCTCACCCTGAACTCATCGTCAATAAACGAATTGGGCTTGAACAATGGGACGTCTGAAAACTTACAGCAAGTACTGAAAAACTTGGAACTTGGGCTAGATATTTCAGAGAGACCAGTCGTAATCATAGTAATTATTCCTTCCATTATAAATATATATTTTATAGAAGCTTGTGTCCTAATTCTTGCTATAGTCATAAGAAACTTACAGCTTAGTAGATTTTATGTTCTGTGACCTGTATAGATGGCATATTGTATACTTGTTTTAATTCCTCTCTTTCTCTAAAAATCGAATACCTTTTTATCCTTCAATCTCAATGAAATCTCTGGTTACCAGTAGATCTACAACAACCCTGGGAAGATGGTCCCATGGCAGGACTTGCCGCCAAAATTACTTATTAAATTACTCAGATGATCTAAGCAATTCATTTAATGGTTAATTCTTGGCATTTTGGGGTTAATAGCCATTTGCATCACTGCTACTGTCACAGGCACTGCTTTACAAATTTCAATTCAAACACAAACCTTTATTCAAAATTGGACTAAAGATGTTCATACTATGTGGGCTATTCAACCTCAGATAGATGAAAAAGTTCTGGATAAAATTCAGAAATTAAAAACAGCCATCGAATGGGTTGGAGTTCAATTAATAGATTTACAGAAATGATTATTAATAAATTGTGATCAGAACTCTATTCAATTTTGTACCATTTCTGTTCAGTTCAACCATAGTGATTACAATTGGGGACATATCAAATTTCACCTGCAAGATATATATAATCAGTTCAGTTCAGTCACTCAGTCGTGTCCGACCCTTTGAGAACCCATGAATCCAAGCTCGCCAGGACTCCTTGTCCATCACCGATTCCCTAGGTTCACTCAAACTTATGTCCATTGTGTCGGTGATGCCATCCAGCCATCTCATCCTCTGTTGTCCCCTTTTCCTCCTGCCCCCAATCCCTCGCAGCATCAAAGTCTTTTCCAATATGTCAATTCTTCACATGAGGTGGCCTAAGTACTGGAGTTTCAGCTTCAGCATCATTCCTTCCAAAGAAACCCCAGGGCTGATCTCCTTCAGAATGGACTGGTTGAATCTCCTTGCAGTCCAAGGGACTCTCAAGAGTCTTCTCCAACAACCACAGTTCAACAACATCAATCCTTCAGCACTCAGCTTTCTTCACAGTCCAACTCTCACATCCATACATGACCACTGGGAAAACCATAGCCTTGACTAGACAGACCTTTTGTTGGCAAAGTAATGTCTCTGCTTTTAGATATGCTGTCTAGGTTGGTCATAATTTTCCTAACAAGGAGTAAGTGTCTTTTAATTTCATGGCTGCAGTCACCATCTGCAGTGATTTTGGAGCCCCCCAAAATAAAGTCTAACACTGTTTCCACTGTTTCCCCATCTATTTCCCATGAAGTGGGGGGAACAGATGCCATGATTCCGGTTTTCTGAATGTTGAGTTTTAAGCCAACTTTTTTCATCCTTTTCTTTCACTTTCATCAAGAGGCTTTTATTTCCTCTTCACTTTCTGCCATTAAGGGTGGTGTCATCTTCATATCTGAGGTGATTAATATTTCTCCCAGCAGTCTTGATTCAAGCTTATGCTTCTTCCAGCCCAGAGTTTCTCATGATGTACTCTACATATAAGTTAAATAAGCAGGGTGACAATATACAGCCTTGATGTACTCCTTTTTCTATTTGGAACCAGCCTGTTGTCCCATGTCCAGTTCTAACTGTTGCTGCCTGACCTGCATACAGATTTCTCAAGAGGCAGCTCAGGTGATCTGGTATTCCCATCTCTCAGAATTTTCCACAGTTTATTGTGATCCACAGTCAAAGTCTTTGGCATAGTCAATAAAGCAGAAATATATGTTTTTTCTGGAACTCTCTTGCTTTTTCCATGATCCAGCAGATGTTGGCAATTTGATCTCTGGTTCCTCTGCTTTTTCTAAAACCAGCTTGAACATCTGGAATTTCACAATTCACATATTGCTGGACGCTTCCTTACATGTACAACTGTTGCAAAAGGAAATTTTTAAAAACTTCTGTAAGAGTTTACCCTCTTCCAAATATTTGGAAACCTTAGCTGAACAGCTAACTGATGAGTTATCTGGCCTGGACCCTCAAGGATGTTTTCAAAAACATAATATTGTGTCTGAAACTATATTGCTGATAATTGTCCTGGTGATTATATTTTTAGTATACCTATGCCTTTCAACTAAAGTTGTTCAACCTTAAACAAACTCAATTGGTTAGGGTTTTCTTCATAAAAGTATCTACAGTCACCCCCAATTGTGAAAAAATAAAAAGGGGGAAATCGTCAGGGGCATTCAGATTTAAGGGGTCCAATATGTTATTCTTTTTTTGTATGCACACTTTCTCAAGGATTTTCTATTCCTTATCAGTTCCTGGAAAATAGGAATGAGCAGGACTTCACTCAGTTCTCAGGACTGAGATCATGAGGAGCGGCACCTGCTTGGATTCCTTTCAATGACCTTACTTAAATGTAATATATTCAGTTATGCCCCTCTTACTCAGGATATGGAATGCTTCCTGGCCCTCTGAAGATTGTTATTTTCTTGGCTTTGGTTTGCTGAGTTGTGGTTTGTCTTTTTTTTAACTGCCTAAAGCTGCCTCGTATGAAGATATATAAACATGTGTTTCTGCAGATAAATCACCCTTGTTTCAATCGAGACTTGGGTCCTCTGTGTACCTCTTCTCGTTGACTCCAGTCCCCATACCCTGGTCTACGAAGACTGTGACAGAAACACATGTCTTAAATGATACATTAGATGAGATGCATCTCATTGATACCTTCAGGACATTCCATCCAAATGCAGAAGAATACACCTTCTTCTCAAGTGAACAAGGAACATTCTCCAGGATAGACCACACCTTAGCCACAAATCAAATCTCAGTAAATTTAAGAACATTGAAATTGTATCAAACATTTTCTCAGACCACAATACTGTGAAACTTGATATCAATAACAAGAAAAACTTTGTAAGGAACACAAAAACATGGAGAAAAAAAAAATTCTAATTGGCCAATATGTTACTGAAGACATCAAAAGGGAAATTTAAAAGTTCCTTGAAACAAAAGCAAAAGAAAACACTGCAATTCAAAACATATGGGATGCATGTAAAGCACTTTTAAGAGGAAAATTTACAGCAATAAAACCTACTTCAAGAAACAAGAAGCACATCAAAAAGACCACCTAACTTGACACCTAAAACAACTAGGAAAAGAACAACAACACAAGAGAAAAACCTAAATTATTAGAAGGAAAGAAATCATAAAGATTTGGGAGGAAATAAAAGAAAAAATATATAAAAGAAACGATTGTAAAGATGAATATAACCAAAAGTTGGTTTTTTAAGAAGATAAACATGATAAACCTTTAGCTAGAGTCACCAAGATCAAAAGAGAGAAGAATAAAATCAGCAAAATTATAAATTAAAAAGGAGAAGTTACAACTGAGAATGCAGAAATACAAAAGATTAAGAGACTACTATGAACAACACTATGGCAATAAAATGGATAACCTGAAATAAATGGACAGCTTGTTAGAACAGCTCAATCTTCTGATTGAAACAGGGAGAAATAGAAATTAGGAAGAATGAATTCAGTTCAGTTAAGTTTACTACCTCAGTTGTTTCTCACTCTTTGTGATCCCATGAATCGCAGCATACCAGGCCTGCCTGTCCATCACCAACTCCCGGAGAGCACTCAAACTCATGTCCATCGAGTTTATGATGCCATCCAGCCATCTCATCCTGTGTCATCCCCTTCTTCTCCTGTTCCCAATCCCTCCGAGCATCAGCGTCTTTTCCAATGAGTCAACTCTTCCCATGAGGTGACCAAAGTATTGGAGTTTCAGCTTCAGCATCAGTCCTTTCAGTGAACACCCAGGACTGATCTCATTTAGGATGGACTAGTTGAATTTCCTTGCAGTCCCAGGGAATTTCAAGAGTCTTTTCCAACATCACGATTCAAAAGAATAAATTCTTCGGCACTCAGCTTTCTTCACAGTCCAACTCTCACATCCATACATGACCCTGGAAAAACCATAGCCTTGAGTAGACAGGCCTTTGTTGGCAAAATAATGTCTCTGCTTTTTAATATGCTATCTAGGTTGGTCATAACTTTCCGTCCAAGGAGTAAACGTCTTTTAATTTCATGGCTGCAGTCACCATCTACAGTGATTTTGGAGCCCCAAAAAATAAAGTCTGACACTGTTTCCACTCTTTCCCTATCTATTTCCCATGAAGTGAAGGGACCATATGCCATGATCCCAGTTTTCTGGATGTTGAGCTTTGAGCCAACATTTTCACTCTCCTCTTTCACTTTCATCAAGAGGCTTTTTAGTTCCTCTTCACTTTCTGCCATTAAGGGTGGTGTCATTTGCATTCAGCTTAGTTCAGTTCAGTTCAGTTGCTAAATTGTTTCTCACTCTTTGTGACCTCATGAATCACAGCATGCCAGACCTCCCTGTCCATCACCAACTCCCGGAGTTCACTTAAACACATGTCCATCGAGTCTATGATGCCATACAGCCATTTCATCCTCTGTTGGCCCCTTATCCTCCTGTTTGTAATCCCTCTGAGCATCACGGTATTTTCCAGTGAGTCAACTCTTCGCATGAGGTGACCAAAGTATTGGAGTTTCAGCTTCAGTCCTTCCCCTGAGCACCAAGACTGATCTCTATTAGGATGGACTGGTTGGATCTCCTTGCAGTCCACTGGACTCTCAAGAGTCTTCTCAAGCACCACAGTTCAAAACCATCAATTCTTCAGCACTCAGCCTTCTTCACAGTCCAACTCTCACATCCATACATGACCACTGGAAAGAAGCTCTACATGACAGCTATGATGAAAAATCTCCCCAAAGTCAAAAGTCCAGGAGCAGATGACTTCACAAGTGAATTCTCTCAAACATTTAAAGATGATATAATGCTAATCCACCTGAAAATTTTTCAAGAAATTGCAGAGGAAAGAACACTTTCAATTTAATTATCCAGGGCCATCATCACTCTGATGCCAAAATCTGACAAGACAACACCAAAAAAGAAAGCTACAGGCCAATATCACTGATGAACATAGATGCAAAAAAATCCTCAACAAAATTTTAGCAAACATAACAACACATCAGAAACATATACACCATGATCATGCTGGGTTTATTCCAGAGGTGCTAGCTTCTTCAATATATACAAATCAATCACTATGACAGACCATAATTACAAAATGAAAGATAAAAATCGTAGGATTACCGAAATAGATGCAGAAAAAGACCTTAAATATAAAAATGTAAAATTATCATATTAAAAATGAAGGAAGTTTAAAAGGAAATAAACAAAAATGGAAAAAAGTTGAAATGACTCAAACGTTCATCAACAAGTAATCCAACAAATAAATCATGCAATGAAATATATCCAATCATCAAATGAATGGAGTTCTTATACATATTATAAAATGCTATAGTTCTGAAGTGATTATGCTACTTAAAAGAAGCTAGGAACAAAATCCTGCATACTGCAAAATTCTGTTCACGTGAATGAATATGTTCCAGATTCAGTAGTTCTCTAAAGACAGAAAATAGAGGAGCAGATGCCAGGGCACAGATGCAGTGAAAAATGTTTGCAAATTGGGCAGTGTTTCCCACTGGAATGATGAAAATATTCCACAATGAGGCAGTGGTTATGGTTATGCAATCTATGAAGAATTTACAAATAAATTAATCATATAGTTTAACTGGAAAAATTCGAGGTACATGAACACCATGTCAATAAATTCAATTTTTTAATTTATTTTTATCAATTTTTTTAAACTTTATTTTACTTTACAATACTGTATTGGTTTTGCCACACATTGACATGGACACACCACGGGTGTACAGGCATTCCCAAACATGAACCCCCATCCCACCTCCCTACCGATAACATCTCTCTGGGTCATCCCCGTGCACCAGCCCCAAGCATGCTGTATCCTGCAGACATAGACTGGCGATTCATTTCTTAAATGATAGCATACATGTTTCAATGCCATTCACCCAAATCATCCCAGCCTCTCCTTCTCCCTTTGAGTCCGAAAGTCCACTCTACACATCTGTGTCTTTTTTGCTGTCTTGCATACAGGGTCATCATTGCCATCTTTCTAAATTCCATATATATGTGTTAGTATACTGTATTGGTGTTTTTCTTTCTGGCTTACTTCACTCTGTATAATCAGCTCCACTTTCATCCATCTCCTTAGAACTGATTCAAATGAATTCTTTTTAATGGCTGCGTAATACTCCATTGTGTATATGTACCACAGCTTTCTTATCCATTCATCTGCTGATGGACATCTAGATTGTTTCCATGTCCTGGCTATTATAAACAGTGCTGCAATGAACATTGGGGCACATGTGTCTCTTTCAATTCTGATTTCCTCAGTGTGTATGCCCAGGAGTGGATTCCTGGGTCATAAGGCAGTTCTATTTGCAATTTTTTAAGGAATCTCAACAATGTTCTCCATAGTGGCTGTACTAGTTTGCATTCCCACCAAGAGTGTAGGGGGGTTCCCTTTTCTCCACACCCGCTCCAGCATTTATTGCTTGCAGACTTTTGGATCACAGACATTCACTGGTGTGAAGTCGTACCTCATTGTGGTTTTGATTTGCATTTCTCTAATAATGAGTTATGTTGAGCATCTTATCATGTGTTTGTTAGCCATCCGTATGTCTTCTTTGGAGAAATGTCTGTTTAGTTCTTTGGCCCTTTTTTTGATTGGGTCGTTTATTTTTCTGGAATTGAGCTGCATAAGTTGCTTGTATATTTCTGAGATTAGTTGTTTGTCATGTTCATGGATTGGAAGAATTAATATAGTGAAAATGAGTATACTACCCAAAGCAATCTACAAATTCAATGCAATCCCTATCAAGCTACCAGCCACATTTTCCATAGAACTAGAACAAATAATTTCAAGATTTGTATGAAAATACAAAAAAAAAAAAAAAACTCAAATAGCCAAAGCAATCTTGAGAAAGAAGAATGGAATTGGAGGAATCAACTTGCCTGACTTCAGGCTCTACTACAAAGCCACAGTCATCAAGACAGTATGGTACTGGCACAAAGACAGAAATGTAGATCAATGGAACAAAATTGAAAACCCAGAGATAAATCCACACACATAAGGACACCTTATCTTTGACAAAGGAGGCAAGAATATACAATGGAGTAAAGACAATCTCTTTAACAAGTGGTGATGGGAAAACTGGTCAACCACTTGTAAACGAATGAAACTAGATCACTTTCTAACATCACATACAAAAATAAACTCAAAATGGATTAAAGATCTAAATGTAAGATCAGAAACTATAAAACTCCTAGGGGAGAACATAGGCAAAACACTCTTCGACATAACCACAGGAGGATCCTCTATGATCCACCCCCAGAATTCTGGAAATAAAAGTAAAAATAAACAAATGGGATCTAATTAAAATTAAAAGCTTCTGCACAACAAAGGAAAATATAAGCAAGGTGAAAAGACAGCCTTCTGAATGGGAGAAAATAATAGCAAATGAAGCAACTGACAAACAACTAATCTCAATTTTTTTTTTAACTACTGAAATTGACCTCTATGCCCAAGAATTTTATCCTTCAGTAATAGAGTAGATATTCTCATATGAACGAAAATTAAGGAATTTATTTTGAGCAGATATTTTTTTGTGTTAGAAAGGTTAAAATGAGTTATTTACATCTGATAAGATGATATTGAAGAGAAACTGTGAGTTAAGAAAGAGTGTAGTGTTGAAATTTGCCACGAAACAACAAAAATCTGGAAAGCAATTATCCTTCAATAAAAAAATAAAAAATAAACAAAGGCAAATTGAAATGCAGGATTTTTAATATTATTAGTTGGTAAAATATAAATGTTTGTTTGTTCTTCTCCATTTTTAGTTTTCACTGATTATGAATCTTCATAAGTAAACAGTTTTTCATGTATAAAAGTTATATTTTGGCGCAGTGGTAAAGAATCTGCTTGCAATACAGGAGCCGTAGCAGATAAAAACTCTATCTTTGGGGTAGGAAGATCCCCAGCAGGAAAGCATAGCAAGCCACTTCAGTATTATTGACTGCAGAATTCCCAAGACCAGTGAAGACTGGTGTGCATACAGTCCATGGAGTGGCAAAGATTTGGACATGATGGAGTAACTAAACAACAACAGATACATTCCTGACAAAAATCCTGAAGAGACTAGAAATACATGAGAAATTTCTCAGCCTAAACAAAGCAAAACAAAAAACCTGGACAGTAGAGCTGAATTATATTAAAAAAAAAAAAAAAAAAGGAGACACTAGGGCTGAATTATAAAACATTTTAGGCAATAAAATGTCTGCCAACAGTAGTGTAAACAGTGTGTTCCACACAGGGAGAGGAGTAATTTTTAATACTCAATAGAAAATCTTTCTTGTTACATTCATAAACTAATGAAATAAAAATATTCAGAAAATAAACAGAGTATAAAATGTATTGATTATTTTATACCTAAGTAAGAATGTAAAACTGTAGGAAAATTTTAAGAAAAAGCATCTGCAAAAGATACAGTTTAAGCAGCCCCAGTAAATGCAATTTTATTTTATTTTTCCCCATAGTCTGAAAGTAACTGACCATTAAGAATGAATTTCAGTTAAAAACATATTTTTCAAATACAACAGAATATTTAATGTTTCAATATAAGAATATTTTGTACTTTTCAAGCTCAAAAATTTTTACCCAGCATTGAATACTTTGTTTCACTAATTCAGAGGTAAATAAAAGCACATTGTGTGTGTTTATCTTGCCAATATTTGTGGTATCACTGTGTATTTGGAATCAAGGGTTTGAACATGGAGTGGGTAGTTGTACATTCCCTCAGGGACGGCAGGCATGCAGACAGTGGTCTCAAGGCTTTTCAAACCATTAAGGATGTTCTGTAGAATGAAGCAGTAGTAATCATGGCAGCTTGTGCTGGCGACAACAGTTTAACAGGGTCTTCTCTTAATTGATTCCCTCAAAGAAGGAGGGAGAAAGAAGAAAAATGAAATTTTAAACATAAGTACTAAAACTGTTCACATATAAACACATATGTGTGTATGTGTATACGTTTATACATATATATATGTGTGTGTGTTCATTGTGAATAATAAAGTATTAAAATCTGACATAAATGACAAACTTTTAAAACTTAAGCCAACAAAATTTTAATTTGCAGAGGAAACATTTAATTACTGACTATTTTTAGAAATTGGAGTATAGAGTTGCTAATAAAAACAGAACCAGATTTTACTTGGTTTTATTTTAATAAAATACTGGGCAATGCCTCCCCCCCCCCCCACCCCACGCCGCCAAGATTTTCTGTACTGGATGTGAGCTGCTCCCCCTGACCCATATGTGGAAGGCCACTGCTCCATTCTAAAGTCCTTAGCTAAAAAGGGCCTATTCAAATTTGCCTTTGTGACCTCCAAAAACCGCTATTATTTTCCTTCCTTTCTTCCCTCCTACCCTCTTTTTCTTTCCTTTTATTTCTTATTATACAATTGATAAAATTTCCTTTCCATTTATAGTTATTACAAAATGTTGTAAAATACATCCTTGAAATCATTTTACACCTAACTTTGTGCCTTTCACTCCACCGCCTCTGTATCTCCCCTTCCCCTCCCCGCTATTCACTGGTAACCAGGTGATGTTCTATATATCTGTGAGCCTCTATTTTTGTTATATTCTCTACTTTGTGATATTTTAAGATTCTGTAAATGATACCATACTGTATTTGTCTTTCTTATTCTAATTAGTATCATAGCTTTCATGTTGCTGCAAATGGCATTAATTTCATTCTTTTTATGGTTGAGTAATATTCCATAGGTCTTCCTTTGTGGCACAATGGGAAAGAATCTCCCTGTCAAGAAGGAGATGTGAATTCAAAACTTAGGTAATGAAGATCTCTTGGAAAAAGAAATGGTAACCCACTGGTACGTTCTTGTCTGGAAAATTCCATGCACAGAGGAGCCTGGATGGGATAGAGTTCATTGGGTTCCCAAGAGTGGGAAATGACTTAGTGACTGAAGAAAAATAAATGTACCTTTGTGCACATATGAACAACAGACTGGTTCCAAATATAAAAAAAAAAAAGAGTACATCAAGGCTGTATATTTTCACCTTGCTTATTTAACTTATATGCAGAATATATCATGAGAAATGCTGGGCTGGAAGAAGCACACACTGGAATCAACATTGCTGGAAGAAAGAGCAATAACCTCAGATATGCCGATGGCACCACCCTTATGGCAGAAAGTGAAGAGGAACTAAAAAGCCTCTTGATGAAAGTGAAAGAGGAGAGCAAAAATTTGGCTTAAAACTCAACATTTAGAAAACTAAGATTATGGCATCTGGTCCCATCAGTTCCTGGGAAATAGATGGGGAAACAGTGGGAAAATTGTCAGACTGTTTTTCTGGGCTCCAAAATCACTACAGATGATGATTGCAGCCATGAAATTAAAAGACTCTTACTCCTTGGAAGGAAAGTTATGACCAACCTTGATAGCATATTGAAAAGCAGAGACATTACTTTGCCAACAAAGGTCCATATAGTCAAGGCTATGCATTTTCCAGTGGTCATGTATGGATGTGAGAGTTGGACTGTAAAGAAAGCTGAGAGCTGAAGAATTGATGCTTTTGAACTATCGGGTTGGAGAAGACTCTTGAGAGTCCCTTGGACTGCAAGGAGATCCAACCAGTCCATTCTGACGGAGATCAGCCCTGGGCGTTCTTTGGAAGGAATGATGCTGAAGCTGAAACTCCAGTACTTTGACCACCTCATGCAAACAGTTGATTCACTGGGAAAGACTCTGATCCTGGGAGGGGTTGGGGGCAGGAAGAAAAGGGGACAACAGAGGATAAGATGGCTGGATGGCATCACTGACTCAATGGACGTGGGTTTGAGTAAACTCTAGGAGTTGCTGATTGACAGGGAGACCTGGCGTGATGCAATTCATGGGGACGCAAAGAGTCGGACATGACTGAGTGACTGAACTGACCACATCTTTATCCATTCGTCTATCATCTAATGGACATTTAAGTTCTTTCCATATCTTGGTGAACGGTGTGCTTCAGCGGACATTGGAATCCATGTGCCTTTTTAATTAAAGTTTTGGGTGCGTTTTTAAATGAATATCCAATAATGAAACTGTTAGATCATGTGTTGTCTGTCTTAGCTTTCTGAGAAATCTCTATACTAAAACCCACCATTATTTCATTCCTATGGGCTATGTTTTAGTAAGGAAGTTTGATTTTTTGAGACCGTTAGCTGCTGACATCATATCTTGAGGTGCAATAAACACTACTATGAAGTAGATGCCCTAGGGGCAACTACTGCTGCTGCCACTAAGTCCCTTCAGTCGTGTCCAACTCTCTGTGACCCCATAGACGACACACCATGGGGCTCCCCCATCCCTGGGATTCTCCATGCAAGAACATCCCAGTGGGTTGCCATTTCCTTCTCCAAGGCATGAAAGTGAAAGTTGAAAGTGAAGTTGCTCAGTACTGTCCAACTCTTAGCGACCCCATGGTCTGCAGCCTACCAGACTCTTCCATCCATGGGATTTTCGAGACAAGAGTACTGGAGTGGGGTGCCATTGCTCAGAGACACACATAATTTCATATCAGGTTGATTTTATTTAAGTTTCATTATTAACGCATGCTGTTGGTAGGAGATTCAATGTCTAATGTTGGGCATTTCTTACAGGCAAGACCCCCAAAGAAATCTGACTTCTCTATCCAAGTTCTGAAGTCACTGGCCACCCTTTTGTCCAGCTGGAATGGCAGGGGTCTCCATGATCTCTGGGGCTTCTTCCCATTTGTTTTGATTCAGTTCTTCATTCACCTTGGAACAATGCTTACAGAGTTTTGAGCCTCTGATTTTCTTAAGATTCTGAGGTGGGAGCTTTTTGAGAAGCTTTCTTGGTCAGCTTTGCTTGAATGTGCTTATTCACCCTCAAGGTTACCATGGTGACCGGAGAAAATAAGAGAGGGAGCAAAGAATTGCATTGGTTTGGGGGAAAGGGTATTGATTGTTGGTATGATGGCTTCAGAAGGAGTGTAACCAAGAGGGGGCATATGCAAGACAAGGAAAGGGGAGGATGTCTTATGTGGCGGTGTCAATGGGCAAAGTTGTGTTCACTCACACTTGGATGAATTCAGCTTGGGAGGGTTCACTCATCTTGAAACTTATTTTGGACCTCAGTTGATAGAAGGTCTTCATCTTTTTGTCCTGGATAAGAAGTCGGCTGTTCCCGAACTATGCTAGAGCCTTTTGGCTTCCTGATCACCTTAGCCATTTTGAAGACTGCCAGTGATCTGCTCCAGAGCCCCTGAGCACTCCTATATATAGGGGGCCACACCCTTATGATTATGAGGTCAGTAAGTAACTTTCCTAGACAATGGCGGCCCTCCACGAGCACTGACATCAAAAAGCCTCATCCTGTCACCTCTAATGGTGGATGGGGAACAACTCAGATGATTGGTGGGGAGACATTAGGCATTTTTAATGCTCCTAAAGAGTACGCCCAGAGAAGGCAATGGCACGCTACTCCAGTAGTCTTGCTTGGAAAAGCCCATGGATGGAGGAGTCTGGTAGGCTGCAGTCCATGGGGTCCCTGAGGGTCAGACACAACTGAATGACTTCACTTTCACTTTTCACTTTCATGCATTCGAGAAGGAAATGGCAACCCACTGGGGTGTTCTTGCCTGGAGAATTCCAGGGACGGGGGAGCCTGGTGGGCTGCTGTCTCTGGGGTCGCACAGAGTTGGACACGACTGAAGTGACTTAGCAGCAGCAAAAAAAGCCCGCCAATCTCACCTGCCATCCTCATCTCTCTAAATCAACACAGATGGGTTACACGGCAGGGAGAGTGTGTCTCCTCCAAAACTTGCTTCACAGACAGTTTTCAGCCTTCATTCTATTCTCTCTCATGTTACATCATTATCTACAGTTTATTATCTTGCCTCAAATCCTTCCTTGATAATTAGGCTATGGAAATGATTTTTCATTTTCCTCCTACAAGTCTTCTTAATGAATCTTGAAGACCATTAAACTCAGGGTCATTTATGAAAAATCTTTTCCATCCCACCTCCTTTTCTCAGTATTCATGTAGCTCTCCTCAGATTTCTAGTTTCCAGTCTGAAACCCCTGTCTTCATGTTATGAGAATGCACTGAATATACTTATGCTTGCTTCAGTTGGTACTGTCTTGTTTCAAAATCTAGGACTAATGGTCACTTCCCTAGGTGTAATACCCAGGCTTCGGTTTTACCATGGTGATGAGGATGAGGCAGATAAATGCATCCTTCAGGTTGTGCTGGATGACCCCAAGAAGGAAATGACCACCTGCGACTGATTCGTATTCCCATGAAAGGGCGGAGCTTTCCCAGGGATGTGTGAGCCTCGTTTGAAAAGGTCTTCCTAACATGTGCCCTCACAAATTTCGTCTCATCCTGTTTTCCTACCAGAACCTCCTTTGGATGTTACCTCACAGTCAAGATCATGGTAGAATTCATTTCCTAGAATACCTACCACAAGCTTCCAGCTTCTTTCAGGAAACACTGAGTAATTATGCCTACCCATCTAGTTCCCAAGGTCTCTCATTGAGTTTGTTGGTTCTGGAAGATAGGGGAATGGATTGTGTGCTTCACCATAGTCCTTGTGTTCCTAACTGACTAGCAGGGTCAGTCAGCCTGAGATGTACCTCTGGAGGACATTTTTTGTTGACTTAGTGGGATTTCCTGTGGTTTCCTTGAAGTGCTCTCTTCCTGGTGTCCACTGGTTTTTTATTCACCTAAGACACACATAACTGTTCATAGCAGTCTTATTTCTAATAGTCAAAAAGTTGAGAAGAACAAGAAGGTGGAGATGGAGTTGGACAGGGTGAACATCTCTCTCCAAGGATACATCAGGAATACACCTTCAGACACAAGTGCTTGCACAACATCAGCTGAGAGCAGACAAGACTGCCTGAACAGAAGAAAATAATATATGGAAACACACACACAAAGACACCCACACACACACACAATCAGTAAGATGAAGAAACGAGGGGAAAAAACATGAGTGTTAGTAGGACTGGACCTGCCCTTGGCGGGTGGGAGATCTGAAGTAGGTGTCCGATCTCCACATGGGAGCAACTGTCTGAATCAAGAAAGAAACATTTAAGGCTGAGAGTATAACAGCTGATCTGTGGCATCCTAAATGGAAAGAGAATCAGACAGTCCTTTCCACAGACATACACACCCCAGAGAGGTCCCCATAGAAGGTTTAGGGTGCAGCAGCAAATGGTTCATAGAGATTGTGGAGAAATCCTTGGCTGTGGTCTGCTGTCTACTGGTTTGAGACAAATTGATGGAATGTGCAAATGAGGAAATTGTGTGAGATGCCTGTGTAGGTATGCCAGGCAGCCATGGAAGGAGGGTGACACTGCTGAGTCACATATAGGGGGTGGAGCCATCACCATAGCCTCTCTCTCTCCACACGCTTGCATCACAGCTGAACAATAGAGATGCTTGCCATTCAAGCAATTGAATCACTGAAATACAGGGTAAGACTCCACCCAAGGTGCTCCTTTCAGTGCCTGATACTCTGAACTGCAGAGTAGGACCTCAGCCTGGGAGGCCCCTCTATGTGTCTGACATGCTGAACAACAGTGAAGGACCCCAAATAAGGGAGACCTCGAAATGCCTGAATGCATGGAACTATGGAGAAAGACCAAAGAGGTCTTCAGATTGCCAGCTACAAAAGGATCAAAGAAAGATTCTGATAGGGCCATAACTTCTTCTGTGAAGGCAGTGCAAGAACATGCACACTTGGCACTGCCAGGGTTCTCACAAGCCAAGCAGCTGTGTCATCTTCATGCTTTACTCTCACTTGGACAGAAATGCCAAAGGTAAAAAGACTCTCATTTCTTTGTTCTCAGGGTCGCTGCGGTACTGTCAGACTCTTTTCTACCCTATAGACAGTGGCCTGCCAGGATTCTCTATCATGGAGGCTGTTCTCCATGCAAGAATACTGGATAATGATTGCTATACCCTTCTAGAGCACTATATTACCTGCTGCCCTAATCGTCAAATCCCTGAGTACCTGGTGCTGCCAGAACCCCTGTGAGCCAAGCAGCTGCACCACTTCCACAGCTGGCCCTCATAGGGGCAAACCCAAGGCCTCCAGGGCAACCTCCGATGCAAACCCCAGTGGACAAACTACATGCAGAGATGGAAATAAAACCACAATATAAACCCAGGGGCAGTGTAGCAAAGGAAGAAGACCCAGAACCTTCCTACCTGCTGTACAAGCTGCAGATTAAACCCATAATATCAACTAGGCACATTCTGTGTCTATGGAATATAGAAAAGGTCAATGAGAGCTCCCACAAACAAACAAAACCACACTAGTTCTGTTAGCTGTGGACATTGGAGGCTAGAAAGCATAGGAGTGGGACCAGATTAGAATGTGAGCTGCCCCCGCAGCAGGTCCAGAAATCGGCACAACCATGGAGGGTATCCTAGGGAGATGAAGTAGACTCTGATTCCAAGTGAGGGAAAGGACTCTTATAGCAGTGACTCAATATAAACATATATTGTTCTTCTGTTTTGACCTGCTCTGTAGATTCTTTTGGATTTTTCCTTTCTTTCTTCCCGCCTGCCACCATTCCCACCCACGTTGTAGTTGTCTATTTTATTGGCACTGTGAAAATAAATGAGGCTTTTGAGGTTTTTGTTTTGTTTTGTTGTTGTTGTTTTTAATTTCCTCAGTCACATATTCCTTTTATAAACCTCTACTTGTACATTGGCCTTTTGCAGATCTGTAGAATTTTCCTTTTGTTTTTATTTTTAATCTTTTTCTATTTTTAATATTTAAAGCCTTTATTTTTTTTCTACATTTATTCCTTTGTTTGCTTTTTCTACTGTTCTTTTTCCCCTTGTAGTTAATCTTAAATGTATAGAAATCATCTTTATCTACCTCTAAGTTTGCCTATCTATTCTTTCTTTCCTTTCTTTACCCTCAACATATTTGTTAGTTTTATTTTAATTGCTTTATTCCCCAACTAGAACCTTTCTCTAGTTTTGTTTTCCAGTTTGTACTTTAGTTAGTTTTGTTCTTGTAGAGTAACTTTTAGTTTCCTTTGTTCGCTGGGTCAGTTTAATGTATTTTATTTTTCTTGTACTGTTTAGATCTTCCTTATGGGTGTATATGTATATTTGTATATTCAGTCACACTCTTTATTTTTATCTGCCTCTATGTTGGTCTTTTGCTGCTCTGTGGAGTTTTGTTTTGTTTTGTTTTGTTTATTTTTCCTTTGTATTTTCTTCTTCCATTTCCAGCCCTTTTTATACCTTTTTTTTTTAAGCCTATTATATTTTGTCTACATTTATTCCTTTCTCTACCTTTCCTACTCTTCTTTTCCCCTTTTGATTAATCTTTAATGAATATACATCTTCATCTACCTCTTTTACTTTTGCATAGCTCGTCTTTGTTTTCTTTATTTCCTTTCCTATCAATGTTTTGTTAGGTTTACTTTCATTGCTTTATTCCTCAGTTGGCATCATGCTGTAGGGTTTGTTTGTTTGTTTGTTTTTCTTCCTGTTTGTGTTTTAGTCACTATTCTTATGGTAGATATACTTTTTGGCTTTCTGCGTTTGACCTAGTGTACCCTATTTTTATTGGACACTTTAGACATTCCTGGTGGGTGTATATGCATATGTGTGTATTCAGTCACACTTTTTATTGTTGCTATAAATCTCTGCCTCTACGCTGTGCAGTTCTGTGGATTTTTTTTCCCCACTTTTTATCTTTTTTATAATGTTAAAATTTTCAACCTATTATATATTTCTACATTTCTTCCTTTGATTGCCTTTCTTACTATTCTTTACCCCTAGGTGTTAATTTCTAACATGTAGACGTCTTCTTCAATTCCTCCTATTTAATTCCGCATATCTATACTTTCTTTATCTTCTTTCCTTTCCTATCAACCTATTTGTTAGTTTTGTTTACATTGTTTTAATCTCCATTTGAGACCATGCTTTGGTTTTGTTTTCCATAGTTTTGTTCTTAACAGGTAAATATAATTTTGGATTTGCTTTATTTGTCTGCTGGATTATTGTATGTTATTTTTGCTGGACTCCTTTCACTTTGCTCACGGATGTATATGTGTATCTATATATTCCATTATCTTCATTATTACTAGTCTGATTTTGTAACAGCAATTTGTCTGGAGTTCATCTTTGGTTTCTTGTTTTTTGAATATTTCTCATGATCTCACGTAATGCCACAACAAACCTCATGTGGAATTTTCATTCCTGACCAGAGATCAAGCCCTAAGCACTCAAGATCCAAGACTACCAGAGAACTAACTCTAGGGAGTATCAAATAGTGTGAAGACACACAAAGGGAACAACTTGAATAGAAGACCAAGCATCACCAAACCAGGAGTGGTACACTGTGCAGTACAACTGATTCAAAAAGCAAACAAAATGAAAATAAAACCCTAATCATCAACAGACAGGATTGCCACCATACTCAGCCTTGTCCATCAGAGGAAAAACAAACAAACAAAAACTCACCACAAATCTCAGCTATACGCACCACACAAAAAACACTGGACTGACCTTAGCAGGGCAGAAACAAAAGGAAGAAAGAATTAAACCTTGAAGCCTGGGTAAACGGGACATGAAACAAAATAAGTTTAAAAAGGAGTAAAATAAGTTAGAAAAAAAAAAAAAATCCCTCCCAAGATCAGAGTCTTTTCCAATGAGTCAATTCCCTGCCTGAGGTGGCCAAAGTATTGGACTTTCAGCTTCAGCATTATTCCCTCCAAAGAAATCCCAGGGCTGATCTTCAGAATGGACTGGTTGGGTCTCCTGGTTAAAAAAAGCCATACTGCTAGCTGCTGCTAAGTCGCTTCAGTCGTGTCTGACTCTGTGCGACCGCATAAACGGCAGCCCACCAGGCTACCCCATCCCTGGGATTCTCCAGGCAAGAATACTGGAGTGTGTTGTCATTTCCTTCTCCAATGCATGAAAATGAAAAGTGAAAGTGAAGTCGCTCAGTTGTATCCGACTCTTACCAACCCCATGGATTTCAGCCTACCAGGCTCCTCCATCCCCATGGGATTTTCCAGGCAAGAGTAATGGAATGGGGTGTCATTGCCTTTTCGAGAAAATTCATACAAATACATGCAAATACTACATAAATTCATACAAATACTACACAAATGAAGGAACAAGCTTGAAACAAAGGAGTCCAAAGAAATGAAAAGGAAATAGGCAAACTAACTGAAGAAGAATTCAGCAAAATGATAGTAAAGATGATCAACAACTTTGAAAACAAAACACAGAAAGGGCAAGACTCAACGAAGAAACCCCTGGATGAGTTGAAGAATAAACTTACAGACAAACAACACAATTACTGAAATCAAGAACACTGTAAAATGAATCAATAGCAGAATATCTGCAGTAGAAGAATGAGTCAGTGAGCTGGAATTTAAAATTGTGGAAAAAACTGCTAAAGAGCAGAATAAACTGAAAAAAATGAAAAGAACAGAAGATATTCTCAAAGAGATCTGGTAATATTTTAAATGCATCAATATTTGAATTATAGGGGTCCCAGAAGTAGGTGAGAGGAAGAAAGGTTATGGAAATTTTTTTTGAAGAGACCAGAGCTGAAATTTTCCCCAGTGAGAAAAGGAAATAGTAAAACAAGCCCAAGAGGCATAATGAGCCCCATACAAGATAAACCTAGAGAAATATGGCAGTTCAGTTCAGTTCATTCACTCGGTCATGTCCAACTCTTTGCAATCCCATGAATCGCAGCACATCAGGCCTCCCTGACCATCACCAACTCCCGGAGTTCACTCAGACTCACGTCCATAGAGTCACTGATGCTATCCAGCCATCTGATCCTCTGTCATCCCCTTCTCATCCTGCCTCCCAATCCCTCCCAGCATCACAGTCTTTATCAATGAGTCAACTCTTCACATCAGATGGCAAAAGTACTGGAGTTTCAGCTTCAGAATCATTCCTTCCAAAGAATTCCCAGGGCTGATCTCCTTCAGAATGGACTGCTTGGATCTCCTTGACATCCAAGGGACTCTCAAGAGTCTTCTCCAACACCACAATTCAAAAGCATCAATTCTTCGGCACTCAGCCTTCTTCACAGTCCAACTCTCACATCCATACATGACTACTGGCAAAAACATAGCCTTGACTAGATGGGCATTTTTTGACAAAGTATGCTATCTAAGTTGGTCATAACTTTTCTTCCAAGGAGTAAGCATCTTTTAATTTCATGGCTGCAGTCACCATCTGAAGTGATTTTGGAACCCCCAAAAATAAAGTCTGACACTGTTTCCACTGTTTCCCAATCTATTTTCCATGAAGTGAAATATGGCAAGACACACACTAATAAAAAAAGCAAATGTTAAACACAAAGAAAGAATACTAAAAGCAATAAGGGGGAAGCAACATGGCATATACAAGGGAAACTCCATACCCTTAAGAGCTGTTCTTTCAGTAGAAACTCTGAATAACAGAGGGAATGGCAAAATATATTTAAATGACTGAAAGTGAAAAATGTACCATTAAGGTTACTGTACCTAAGTGTCTCTTTCAAAATTGATGATGAAATCAGAAGCTGTTCAGACAGGCAAAAATTTAAGACAATTCAGTACCACAAAAGCAGCTTTAGAACAAATGTTAAAGGGACTTATATAGTCAAGAAATACAAAACAAGAAAAAAGACCTACACAACCAACAACAATCATATAATAAAATGACAAGTCAGTTCACTTTAGTCAGCTCGAGGATCACAGCTCAGTCACTCAGTCATGTCAGACTCTGTTCGACCACATGAACCACAGCACGAGAGGTCTCCCTGTCCATCACCAACTCCTGGAATTTACCCAAACTCATGTCCGTTGAGTCAGTAATGCCATCCAACCATATCATCCTCTATTGTTCCCTTCTCCTCCCGCCTTCAATCTTTCCCAGCTCTGGGGACTTTTCTGATGAGTATGCTCTTCACATCATGTGGCCAAACTATTAGACTTCCAGCTTCAACATCAATCCTTCCAATGAACAACCAGGACTCATCTACTTTAGGATGGACTGGTTGGATCTCTTTGCAGTCCAAGGGACTCACAAGAGTCTTTTTCAACACCACAGTTCAAAAGCATCAATGCTTCAGTGCTCAGCTTTCATTACACTTTAACTATCAGATGCATAAATGACTACTGGAAAAATCATAGCCTTGACCTTTGTTGCCAAAATAATGTTCTCTGCTTTTTAATATCCTGTCAAGTTTGGTCATAACTTTCCTTCCAAGGAGTAAACATCTTTTAATTTCATGGCTGCAGTCACCATCTGCAATTATTTTGGAACCCAAAAAATAAAGTCAGCTTCTGTTTCCACTGTTTCTTCACTTATTTGCCATGAACGGACTGGACCAGATGACATGATCTTAGTTTTCTGAATGTTGAGCTTTAAGCCAAATTTTTCACTCTCCTCTTTCACTCTCATTAAGAGGCTCTTTAGTTCTTCTTCACTTTCTGCCATAGCATAATGTCATGTACATATCTGAGGTTATTGATAGTTCTAGCAATCTTGATTCCAGCTTGTGCTTCATCCAGCCTACATTTCTTATGATGTTCACTACATACAAGTTAAATAACCAGGGTAAAAATATACGGTCCTATGCACTCCTTTTCCTATTTGGAACCAATCTGTTGTTCCATGTCCAGTTCTAACTGGCCTTCTGACCTGCATTCAGATTTCTCAAGAGGCAGGTTAGATAGCCTGGTATTTCCATCTCTTTCAGAATTTTTCAAAGCTTATGTGACCCACACTGTCAAAGACTCTGTGGGAGAGGGAGAGGGTAGGATGATTTGGGAGCATGGCTTTGAAACATGCATAGTATCATCTATAAAATGAGTCACCAGGCCAGGTTCAATGCATGATAATGGATGCTTGGGGCTGGTTTACTGGGATGACCCAGAGGGATACTATGGGGAGGGAGGAAGGAGGGGGGTTCAGGATGGGAACACTTGTATACCTGTGGTGGATACATGTTGATGTATGGTAAAATCAATACAATATTGTAATTAACCTCCAATTAAAATAAATTTATATTAAAAAAAAAAGGTTTTGACATAGTCAATAAAGCAGAAATAGATTTTTTTTTTCCTAGAACCCTCTTGCCTTTTTGATATTCCAGTGATGTTGGCAATTTGATCTCTGGTTCTTCTGACTTTTCTAAAACCAGCTTGAACATCTGGAAGTTCACAGTTTATGTACTATTGAAACCTGACTTGGAGAATTTTGAGCATTACTTTGCTAGCGTTTGAGATATATACAACTATGTGGTAGTTTAAGCTTTGTTTGGCATTGCCTTTCTCTGCAATTGGAACGAAAACTGACCTTTTCCATTCTTGCGGCCAAGGCTGTTTCTATAATTTTCTGGACTAATTAGTGCAGCATTTTCACAGCATCATCTTTTAGAATTTGAAATAGCTTAACTGGAATTCCATCACCTCCATTAGCTTTGTTCATAGTGATACTTCCTAAAGCTCACTTGACTTTACATTCCAGGATGTCTGTCTCTAGATGAGTGATCACACCATCATGACTATCTGGGTTGTGAAGATCTGTTTTGTGCAGTTCTTCTGTGTACTCTTGACACTTCTTCTTTATACCTTCTGTTTCTTTTAGGTCCATACGATGTGTGTCCTTTGTTGTGCCCATCTTTGCATGACATATTCCCTGGCATCACTAATTTTCTTGAAGAGATCTCTAGTCTTTCCCATTCTATTGTGTTCCTATTTCTTTTCATTGTTCGCTGAGGAAGGCTTTCTTATCTCTCCTTCCTAGTCTTTGAAACTCTGCATTCAAATGGGCATATCTTTCCTTTTCTCCTTTCCTGTTCACTTCTCTTCTTTTTAGAGCTATTTGTAAGGACTTCTCAGATAGCTATTTTGATTTTTTCTATTTATTTTTCTTTGAGATGGTCTTACTCCATGTCTCTTGTAAAATGTCATGAACCTCCGTCCATAGTTATCTGGCACTCTGTCTATCAGATCTAGTCCCTTAAATCTATTTCTCACTTCTACTGGATAATCATAAGGGGTTTTATTAGGTTATACCTGAATGGTCTAGTGGTTTTCTCATTTTCTTAACTTCCAGTCTGAATTTGGCAATAAGGAATTCATGATCTGAGCCACAGTCAGCTCCTGGTCTTGCTTTTCCTTACTGTATAGAGCATCTCCATCTTTGGCTGTAAAGGACATAATCAATCTGATTTTGGTGTTGGCCATCTGGTGATGTCCATGTGTAGAGTCTTCCCTTGTGTTGTTGGAAAAGGGTGTTTGCTATGACCAGTGTGTTCTCTTGGCAAAATTTTATTAGCCTTTGCCCTCCTTCATTCTCTATTCCTAGGCCAAATTTGCCTGATACTCCAGGTGTATCTTGACTTCCTACTTTTTCATTCCAGTTCCCTATAATGAAGAGGGTATCTTCCTTGGGTATTAGTTCTAGAAGTTCTTGTAGGTTTTCATAGAACCTTTCAATCAGCTTCTTCAGCATTTCTGGTTTAGGCACAGACTTGGGTTATCGTGATATTGAATGGCTTGCCTTGGTGTCCCCTGCACATCTTTTTCCTGGATTGTACCTTCCGCTCACCTGACAAGGGTGTTCAGAAAATGCCCCCTGAGCGTTGCACTCCAGACAGCATATCCTCAACAGGTTGCCCTGTGTTCTTCAGGGTGCTGTGCTGTCCCTGAGGATCAGGACTCTGCAAAGCTCTGTAGCCCTGGATATTCACCGTTCCTGGAGAGCAGACACGTACTTTGGGCTTTGTCTTCCACTGGGGATTCTGTGGGCTCTGGACTGAGAATTGAACAGTCCTGTCATGTTCCCTGTCAAGTCTTGCTTGGCCTCTGAATTGCTAGCACTGATCTCCTGATCCAAATGTTCTTCCCTTTGCATTTCAAAAAAAAAAAAAAGAAAAGAAAAAGAAAACTGCAGTATTTTATTTATGTATTTGATGCTTTTGAACTGTGTTATTGAAGAAGACTGTTAAGAATCCTTTGGACTATAAGGAGGTAAAACAAGTCCATCTTAAAGGGAATCAACCCTGAATGTTCATTGGAAGGACTGAAATTCCAATACTTTGGCTACGTGATGGGAAGAGCTGATTGATTGGAAAAGACCCCGATGCTGATAAAGATTGAAAGCAGAAGGAGAAGAGGGTGACAGGGGATGAGATTGTTGTATACCATCACCGAAGTAGTGGATATGAGTGTGAGCAAAGTCCAGGAGTTGGTGAAGGACAGGGAGCATGTTGTGCTGTAGTCCATGGGGCTGCAAAGAGTTGGACACGACTCAGTGACTGAAAAGCAATTAACATATTTGTTTTGGGTTGTGCTGGGTCTTCCTTGTTGGACAAGGGGTTTCTCTAGTCACAGAGAGTACAGGCTACCTAGCAGTTGTGATAGGCTTCCCTGGTAGCTCAAACAGTAAAGAATCTGCCTGCAACTTAGGAGACTCGATTCCATCCCTGAGTTGGGAAGATCCCCTAGAGGAGGTTATGGCAATCCATTCCAGTATTCTTGTCTGGAGAATCCCACGGTCAGAGGAGCTCGGCAAGCTATAATCCATGGGGTCACAAAGAGTCAGTCATGACTGAGTGACTAACACTGTTACTTTCCAGTTGTGGTGCACAGGGTTCTCATTGTTGTAGCTTTTGTTGTTGCAGAGCATGGGCTCCAGGGTATTAAGGCTTCCATACTTTCAGCGCATAGGCTCAGTGGTTGTGGCTCCCAGGCTCTAGGCCACAGGAGCAATAGTTGTGGCTCATGAGACCAATTACTCTGTAGCATGTGAGATCCTCCCAGATCAGGGCTTGAACCTGTCTCCCATGCATTGGCAAACAATTTCTATCCATTGGACTACCAGGGAAGACAACAAATTCTGTTTCTTAAAAGATCTCCTTAAACAGTTTCTTTCCTGTTTCTCTGTGGATTTCTGGTTGCTAACTGCAGCCTCTGGTACCTAAAGGTGTTTCAGACATCTCATTGCTCTGCTCTGTTCATCAGCCTGGCTCTGTTCCCTTGTCCAGGCCACTTCTGCCTTTCTTGGTCTTGGAACCACATATGATGTTGTCCTCACCTTGATGATGAGTAGAGGAGGGTGTTAGAGACTTCAGAGCACACCCTCATGTTCTTATGTGCAGGACTAAATACTTACTTGCGCATCTGAATCAGAAATGTATGAGGTGGATTTGGGGGTTTCTTCTTTGTTTTTTGTTTGTTTGTTTGTTTGTTTTTGCTTTTTTTTAACATGTGGAGGTGGTTACCACATTTCTTGTTTCTCAAGATACAATTTGTCAAGCACAAGGAAAGTACATTTCCTCTCTAGTTGAAGTTTTATTGGCTGCTTTGAGGATTTGTACACAGCTGAGTTTGTTCAACCTTCTTAATATATGTACTAAAGATCTAAAACAAAAACCACATAGTGATATTTCAGTGACTTTTACAGACTAAAATATGGAAACTACTTTTCCTTAAGGGGATACCAAATATTGATAGGCTGTGCCATCATAGGTCCCATTAACTCATTGTTTGCTATCATAAGTACTGCACGTTTGATTTTCACTTTTTCATGGAATGTTCAAGGCACATTATGGGAAAATGGAATGTCATGATGAGAGACAAAAAAGAGCCAAGATAAAAGAGTGCTTTTCTTTGGAAAGTGATTCTAATAAAAGACCAGGGAGTTGAGGAGATTTTAACTGTTCAAGACAAATGTCATGCACAGTTGTGACTCAAATTGCCATTGAGTATGTTTTGTATTGTTTGGTTAAAAAATGAAACCCCACTCCTCACCCCCCACCCCTGCTACAAAATGGTCAGCTGACACTCAGGACATGTGTGCTGTGCTAAAGTTGCTTCAGTCGTGTATGACTCTGTGTGAACCTCTGGACCATAGCCCACTAGGCTCTTCTGTCCATGGGATTGTCCAGTCAAAAATACTGAAATGGGGTACTGTGCCCTCCTCCAAGGCATCTTCCCAATTCAGGGATCAAACCCATGTCTCTATATCTCCTACACTGGCAGGCAGGTTCCTTACCACTAGTGTCCACCTGGGAAGCCCAGGTCAGCCATATCAAATTCATTACACTTTTCTTTCCTGGTTGTACTGAAAAATAATCAGTGAACAGTTCCATCTCTTTAAGAAAATAAAAAAAAAAAGAGTACACTTCAAAATTGGCATATCATGGGACTTCCTTCTTAAAAAATATTTCTAGAGCTACTGGTCCTTGAAAGAAAAGCTATGACAAACCTAGACAGTGTACTAAAAAGCAGAGATGTTACTTTGCCCACAAAGGTATATCTATAAAAGCTATGGTTTTTCCTGTAGTCATGTGGATGTGAGAGTTGGACCATGAAGAAGACTGAGCCCCTAAGAAGTCCGTAAGCTGAAACACTCTTGTCACGCCCAGGAATTTTTTTTTTTTTTTTTATTGCCTTGGAGCTGCACGTTTACTCCTTCTCTGAAAGAAACAGTGATGGGGGAGATCCCCCCGTAAAGTCTGAGGTATAGGTGAGAGCATAAAACAGACTCTGGTTTGGGGGTAGATGCTTGGGAACAGGGGGTTTCCTGAAGCTTGATCACACCTTTGCATATGCCAAGCCTCCTTCCTCATGACCGTTGCCATGGGCAGAGTTCCTCACGCTGGCCCCCGACACCAGTGCTGAAGCTGAAACTCAAATACTTTGGCCTCATGATGTGAATAACTGACTCACTGGAAAAGACCTGGATGTTGGAAAAGATTGAAGCCATGAAGAGAAAGGGTGACAGAGGATGACACTGTTGGATGGCATCACTGACTCAATAGGCATGAGTTTGAGCAATCTCCAGGAATTGGTGATGGACAGAGAGGCCTGGCGTGCTGCAAGTCCATGGGGTTGCAAAGAGTTGGACATAACTGACTGAGTGAACTGAGAACTCCTGGAAAGCTTGAATTCCACAGATCAGGGATAAGATACTCCCTGGGATTGTACAAGGAGACAGGCCAATGATGAGAGTACATGCAAGTCTGGACACATTTTGTGGAGGTTTTTTATTTTGATTTTTCAACAGGCTTTTCTGTTACCAGAGGTGTGCTATCTAACTGCTTTGCAATTGCATACTTTTCCTGGATGACTCACCTCTCTCTTCAGAGACAAGGGAACTCAGAAGTGCGACTGGGGAGGTGACATCAATGAACGTCCTGGCTTGCAGAAACCAGTGCTATCTTATGCTCTACTCTGGATGGCTTCCTAGTCATAGCTGACAAGTCATGAGTGTGACTCGTGGCCTTTGAAATCATATTCTGCACATAAATATTCCTCCTCCTTCTGTTCTGATCTCTGGTGGTTGCAATTTTCCACATCATTCAAAGCTCCACATCTGACCTCTACTGCACACCCGTTTCCTGTGGTGACCCTTTGATATCCACTGAGCATGTCCCTTGACCTGCATTCTCAGCTGACTGAGTCCTTGCTTATGTTCGTATTCCCTGCCTTGTGTTGGTTTGAGCCACTGCCGATCTGTGGTCTGTTCTGGGTGAGAGAGATGCTTTTTCCTGTCTATCTAAAGGATGTTCTCCTGGGTTCCCTTACCCTGCCACCCGGGTGCCCTTTCCCAATAAAATATCTTGCTTTACCAGCACATGTGTCTCCTCAGACAATTCATTTCTGAGTGTTAGACAAGAGCCAAGTTTCAGGCTCTGGAAGGGGTCCTCCTTCCTGCAACAAGTGGCGGCTCTCATAGGACTCTTCTTCACTGCAACTGACATCCTGACCACTCGGGGTACTCAGAGGCCAGCTTGCCTGTCAATGGACCAGACCCAGCAGCTGCAACTGGGACCCTTTTGTCCCTGGTCTCCTCCTGGCATGGACAACTGGCTAGAGTGCTCCCAACTGATAAGGAACAAGAGACTTTATTGACATCTATCCCCTTCTCTCCCTCTTTCCTCTCCTTAACCCTTCCTATCCTTGCCGGTTTTTCTAATCCCCCTGTCCTGGATGCAGCAATCTGGTCAAAGGGTCCTCAGCCTGAGATGAGGATTGGAGACTGATCTCTTCTTGGCAAAGAACTTGAATTCTGGTTCTGGTCTGATCTGATTTCTGGTCAGGCTAAGTTCCAGTCTTCCCTTCTCTGGATGCCCAGGGAAAAGTCCCATAAGGCCTGGGTATCTGTAGGTGGCAGGAGACGTCTGTACCGCCACCTGTTTCATCCCCCGTCTCCCGCTTCCTCCCCATTCTTATTTCAACGTGGCTTCCTTTCCTCCCTTGATATCTTTGATGTTAGTACTTGGATCTGAAGTTCTATGTCTCTATAGTAGGTTTTCTGAGACACTGTATTCTTGTATTTAAGGGCTTCCCTGGTGGTGCAGAGGTTAAAGCGTCTGCCTGCAATGTGGGAGACTTGGGTTTGATTCCTGGGTTGGAAAGATCCCTTGGAGAAGGGAATGGCAACCCACTCCAGTATTATTGCCTGGAGAATCCTGTGGACAGAGGAGCTTGGTGGGCTACAGTCCACGGGTAGCAAAGAGTCAGACACAACTGAGAGCCTTCACTTTCACTTTCTTAAAGGATGAAGTTGCTAGATGCATTTGCTCACATGATACAGGGTCATTCCTCTGTTTCCATTTCGGGCCTTCTGAGAGACACCCACCCCCCACCTCACCGCTGCCTCCAGGATATCCCTCAGGCTTCTGAAACTCAAGGTCAAATTCCTAATATTCCTCTTTCTGGACTTATCCGTAACAGCTCCCCTGCCAGGGCGCTGCACTCACCAAGACTGACATTCTTCAGACAGGGCCTGGGTCTGCAACCCCTCCCATTGAATGTCCACCCCTATTTCTGCTGGTCCTCTCAAGTTGCGGTCCAGGGAAGGTCTTTCATCTCCAGTCCCAAGCCTTTCCCCTCTCATACCCCCTGCCCTGACCCAGTCAATTCCCAAGTAGGGCTTGACTACCACGAGAATTGAGAGTCCCCGGGCCTTCGTGGATGAACATCTTTCATCATCTGTAACATCCATTGAATGAAATACAAAAGCTTGCTTCCAAAAAAGACTTCAAATTTCTGTCTTTTTTTTTTTTTTGCCTCTTCCCTCCCTGTTGCTGTTTCAAGAATAAATCTTTCCATAAGGACAGCAAGAGAGTCTGCTCATTTTTGGACCTCAATGAGGACCTCAAGAGGAGTTTTGCAAGCAGAATTCCAGTGAATAATCCAAACCAAAATATTCAACTTGGCAAGTGAGCTTGGGGCTTTCCTTCTGACTGGTGCTCATGGACAGGCATTGTGGGTGGGTGTGGATTCCTTTATCCTTTCCTTGTCTTTTTGTACAGAATTATTATTATTACTTTTTTTTTTTTTCTGAACTAGAGCAAGGGATGCTGAGAACTTTGCCTGGGGTATATAGGACAGGATTGATCCATTTGTGGCTCTTGAAGACAGTACCTTCTGCAACTGGCAATGCCCAGCACTCTGTTGACTGTTAAACAGAGGATGGCTATGAAAGCACTGTATGTGTCTGAAATGCATGCTGCATTCAAGGCACAACTCATCACATGTAAGATATGATACACTATACACAGCTGGCAGGCAGAGCCATATTCCTGTGTGCCTATGTCCAGCCTCAGGTCTGTGCTTTACCAGGTTCAAGCCTAATGAACGCTTCTCCATGGGAGAATTTTGATGGGGTCAAGAATACAGACCAGAGGTCTTCCAAGCTGCCTCATTTGCAACTCTCTTCACCATGAATGAGAAAAATTTTGGATAAATATTTTGTTTTGGTGAGGAAGCCGAGGAGATAAAAGATCCCCAGCTACTCTGTCTCTCAAACCTGGAACCATTTTTGCTGGGAGTGTAGGTGGAGTATGGTTAGGGTGAGGCACATGGGCTGCCTTGAAATGCAGTCTTTGTGGCTGAAGAAGGAGCTGGGAAGTCTTTGCAGATGAAGGGAAACAACACAAAATGCTCTGGGCTTCAGGGTGAAGCCAGACCTTTGTTCAAATGTTTTTAATTTATTTGGCCAAGCAAGATCTTCATTGAAGATCTTCTGTCTTCATTGTAGCATTTAGAATATTTAGTTATGGCACATGGGATCTAGTTCCCTGACCAGGGATTGAACCCCTCACCCTGCATTAGGGAGCACAGAGTCTTCGCCACTGGACCACCAGGCAAGTCCCTTAGCCAAATATTAATGACAGCACTTTAAGGGAGTCTTTCATGCAAGGGTTTGTGGGGATAAGAAAGAAAATTCCACCAGTTCATGGCCAAGTCATTATAGGTGATGGGTTGCTGTAGGAAGTGGCGCCTTCAGAATCTGTCCTAAAATCCTGCAGTTCCTCCATCATCATAGTTTCACCTAAAGGCTTTCTTGTGATGTTCAGATTCAAAAGCCCTGTGCCTGTCTGGTTGTTGTCTCTTTTGGGACACACTCCTTTCTCCTCCGTGATGTTGAAGCTGAAACTCCAATATTTTGGCCACCTGATATGGAGAGCTGATTAATTTGAAAAGACTCTGATGCTGGGAAAGATTGAGGGCAGGAGGAGAAGGGGATGACAGAGGATGAAATGGTTGGATGGCATCACCAATGCAATGGACATGGATTTGGTTGGACTCTGGGAATTGGAGGTAGACAGTGAGGAATGGAGTGCTGCAATTCATGGGGTTGCAAAGAGTCAGACACGACTGAGAGACTAAACTGAACCTGCTCCTTCATCCTGTTTATCCAGGCAGCCCAAGTGTTATGTCCTCTGCTGTTCATGGGTCTGTTTTCTGTGTGGGCAGCCTTCATCACTGCCTCTCCAGTCTTTAAGTTACTTCCCCGGTTGCTCACTCCATTTTCCCCTCCTCCGTGACTCCCACCTCCCACCCACCTCAGCTAACTGATCAACAACTTTCCGATAGGAAACAGCCCCTGGGTCTCCCAGTTGGGGCATGACAAAATCTTAGCTCTCCACAATTTATCAATCATCTTGTTTTTTTCTGGGTGAGTGTGTAATCTTGGCCAGATGGAAGCTTATTATGTTGAGATCTGTCATTATGTTGGGATGAAAATTGTCTAGAATTTGAAACTGGTTGTTAGCTAAATGAATTGCTTCATAGTTCTGTGAGGAGTAGTCATTTTGTTTGTGGTATCAACTCACAATAAATAATTAGCTCTGTTACCCTAAGGAGTTGTTCTCAGGTCCAGGTGGAGAAACAAGTCCAAGTACTGTGTGGTTTCATCCATGAGCCTGTCAGTGGCTTCATTTCCAGCTCTGTGACTCCCAGAGGAGGAATGTTTCCTTGCTTTAGTGCTGGTAAGGTTTGGAATTGATTTTCAGGTCAGCCCTGGTATATAGCGGGAGCAAAACAAACATCCAAAACTGTACATAAGCATTCATCTTCTTTTGCTATTTTTCCTAGCAGTTTGTAAAAAGAATGCCTTTTTGGTGTAGAACAGGGTTAGCAATTTTTATTTATGTTTTAATTTTTTAAAATTTTTTTTTAGTACCAAGCCAAGTAGTTAATATTTTTGGCTTTATGGGCCCCAAACTGTTCCATTCTCTCCAGTAGCACTGTATACATAAATGGGTGTACTTGTATTCCAGTAAAATTTTAAATACCGCCCCCCTCCAAAAAAAAAAAAAGACAGGTGACTGGATTTTTTGCAGGGGAGGGTAGGATACACCATCTAGCATGTGGGATTTTCCTGACCAGGGATGGGAACCAGGCCTCCTACATTGGGAATATGGAGTTGTGTTTTTGTTTGTTTGTTTGTTTTATTTTGTTTTATTTTTAATTCCATTGTCTTCACGTAAAAAAAAAAAAAAGTAAGTTTATTTACTTTAACTGGAGGCTAATTACTTTACAACTTTGTATTGGTTTTGCCATACATCCACATGAATCCACCACGGGTCACTGGACCACCAGGAAGTCCTAGCTGGCCGGATTTGATTCATAGGTCATAGGGCTTTTCTGATAGTTTAGCTGGTAAAGAATCCACCTGCACTTCAGGAGACCCTTCTTCGATTCCTGGGTTGGGAAGATCTGCTGGAGAAGGGATTGCCTACCCACTCCAGTATTCTTGGGGTTCCCTAGTGGATCAGAGTGTAAAGAAACTGCCTTCAATTCAGGGGGCCTGGGTTCAATCCCTGAGTTTGGAAGATCCCCTGGAGGGAGAAAATGGCTACCCACTCCAGTATTTTTGCCTGGAGATCTCCATGGATAGAGGAGCCTGGCAGACTGCAGTCCATGGGGTCACAAAGAGTCAGAGATGACTGAAAAACTAAGCACATCAAACAGTTTTCAGGGCACTGGTACTGAAAGTAGGTTGGTTAATTGATGCTTACTAAATGCTTAGTTGGATTATTACTATATAGGAAAAGTTGGGTTTAGGACTTACAGATTGAAAATTCTCAGCATAAAAGTTGTAAAATCCTTTCCAGAAGTCAGTCAATACACTTGTATACATACTGTGTATAACTCTTGAGTAGGGAGTGCTTTACATACATCAGTTCAATCCCCTGGTCATTGAGATAGATCCCAATTCCCAGAGCTAAGACTCTATGCCATGAAGAAGACTATAGATGGCACGTGCTGCAACTGATATCCAGCACAGTGAAATATATATATATATATACATTTTTTTCTTTAAGAAAAGCAGTCTAACAGGTCCTGAAAATGTTTACTCTAGTTACCATATGACCCTGCCTTTCTATTCGTAGTTTTACACCCAAGGGAAATGAGGACGTATATTCACACACAAGCATGTGTATAAAAGTATTCATGGGTCCTGATAAATGTATGGATGTGAGAGTTGGACTCTAAAGAAAGCTGAGTACTGAAGATTGATGCTTTTGACCTGCAAATATTTTGTGTTGGAGAAGGCTCTTAAGAGTCCTTTGAACTGCAAGGAGATCTAATCAGTCCATCCTAAAGGAACTCAGTCCTGAATATTCATTGGAAAGACTAATATTGAAACAGAAACTCCAATACTTTGACCACCTGATGCAAAGAACTGACTCACTGGAAAAGAACCTGATGCTAAAAAAAGACTGAAGTTGGGAGGAGAAGGGGATACCACAGGATAAAGTGATTGGAAGTCATCACTGACTCAATGGACATGAGTTTGTGTAAGCTCTGGGCATTGATGTTGGACAAGTAGGCCTGGCGTGCTGCAGTCCATGGTGTTGCAAAGAGTCAGACATGACTGAGTGACCGAACTGAACTGGCTCAATAGCCAAACAGTAGAAACAATGTAAATATATCCATCACTGATAAACAGATAAATCAAATGTGGTCGATTGGTATAATGGAATATCATTCAGCCATAAGAAGGAATGGAGTCCCCAAACAGAGGTCAATAGGGATGCACCAGGAAAACACATCTTGAGTGAAAGAAGCCAGACACAAAAGGCTATCTGTTGTATGACTCTGTGTATATCAAGTATCCACAGTGGTACATCCAAGACACACACATGGTTTCCAGGGCCTGGGAGAGCTGGAGAGTGACTGCTGACAGGAATGAGGTTTCTTCTAGGCTTAGGAAGCCTGTTCTCAGCTGGGTGGGTGGTGAAAGTTGGACTGCTCTGAGTACAACTAACGGTCCATTCATTCATTTATATGTACATGGAGGGGATTGATGTTTATTTGAGTTATAGCTAAATAAAGCTGTTACATATATATTTTTTTAAATAAAGAAAACATTAAAAGAAAGCTGTTACAGAAAAAGTCCTAGGTGCAGGACTTAAAATATATATATTTGGCTCTTGTGGGTCTTTGCTGGTGTGTGTAGGCTTTCTCCAAGTGTAGCCAACAAGGGCCCCTGTCCACTTGAAGCATGTGGGCTTCTCATTGTGATGGTTTCTCTCATTGTGGAACATGGGCTTTAGAGCACACAGGCTTCAGTAGTGCAGTACATGGGCTCAGTAGTTGCAGCACCCGGACTCTGGAGCCCAGGCTTAGTGGTTGTCATGCACAAGCTTTCTTGCACTGTGGCTTGTGGGCTCTTCCCTGACCAGGGATCTAACCCATGTCTACTGTGTTGGCAGGCAGATTTTTAACCATGGGACCCCCAGGAAAGCTCTAGGTGCAGGACTGATGGGTGAGAAATAACTAGTCAATAATTTTAAAACAGTCGTATTTTTTTTCTTGTTTCTTTCTTTTTCCTTTTTTTTTTTTTTTTGTGGGAAGGAGATCCAGAAAGTGAAGGGGTCTGTCTGGATCCCCTGTTCTGGTATATTTTTGAGTGTTCATGTATTCTGCTGTCCCTTCTGTAAGTGTTAGGCCTTGCAGATACAGACCAGATGAGAGCTACAGACCAGAAGAGGGGTGCATCCCTGGTCTCCTACAGGGAATCATGGCCCAAGATGGATACCTTCACTTCTGGGTTATCCTGAAGCCAGTCTGAGAACCGGGAGGTGGCACAGAGCTGTCACCGACACGTCCTCCTGTCTGCATCCTGGGGACTGGTTTGCTGTTTGGGGGTGAGGGGAGGCTCATGCACCCTCTTTCTGAGTTGCAGGTCAAAGAAGGGAGCAAAGCTGCAGCCATGGACAAACTGCTGTCCAGATACACAATTATGGTCATCAATGACATTGGTCTGTCTGGGTTTAGAAAGAAAGCCATCTGCTTGGTGAAGGGGTCGCATAATATCCTGAAGCTAGTGGTGAAAAGATAAGACCTGAGTGTCAAGCCTTGTTTACAGACAGAGATGAGCAGGCCAGCAAAGCATGCAGACTGTTGGCTGCCCTGTGTCAACTGTGGCATTCCTAGTGTCAACATGCGTGTGTCTGGGCATATGTGTGTGACTGCGTACACTTAGGAATTACAAAAGTGATTCATCTCTTGGTTAAGGATGAATCCAACATCACAAATTTAAAAGATTACTTTTTATTACTAGTTTTATGTTGAAGTATAGTTAACTTAGTTAAAGCTCCAATCCTTTGGCCACCTGATGCAAACTGCTGACTCATTGGAAAATACCCGGATGCTGGGAAAGACTGAAGGTGGGAGGAGAAGGGGACAATAGTGGATGAGATGGTTGCATGGCATCACCAACTCAATGGACATGAGTTTGAGCAAACTCTGGTAGGTTATGAAGGACCAAGACGCCTGACATGCTGCAATCCATGGGACTGCAAAGAGTCAGACACAACTTATCAGCTGAACAATAACATAGTTAACTTAAAAGTTAATGTTGTGTTGGTTTCAGGTATACAGCAAAGTGATTCAGTTATGTATTTATATCCACTTTTTTTTTAATAATTCTTTTCCTGTGCTTGTTTGGTGGCTCAGAAAATAAAGTGTCTGCCTGCCATGCAGGAGACGTGGATTCAATCCCTGGATCATGAAGATTCCCTGGAGAAGGAAATGGCAACTCACCTCAGTATTCTTGCCTGGAAAATTCCATGGATGAAGGAGCCTGGTAGGCTTCAGGCCATGGGGTTGCACAGAGTTGGACATGACAGAGTGACTTCACTTTTTCCTGGCTTGTCACAGAATATTGAGTAGAGTTCCTGGTGCTGTAAGGTCAGTTTTGAAAATATTTCTTCTTTCATTGCTGCTGAGTGTTAATTTTTTATTTATGAAGTCATTTTAATTTCTTAAATCTTATCCCTGGCAATAGCTGATGCTCTGAATGAAGCAAAATATCATGGGCCATTTTTAACACGAGGTGTCAGGCTACCAGATTTTCAGGTCTGATGCTAATGTGGAATGATGTACACAGACATCCATGTCCAGGCTCTGGGGTGGGCAAGCATACTTGACTCAAAAGCTAATTGTGAATAGGATTTTGGGGTAATTTGAGGGGATCAGAGAGAGAAATTGGGGATGTGATGCCTTTACACACAAGAACTAGAATTGTCCTACTGGACAGCTTGAAGGTGTTGGTGATTGTTTTTGGCCATGCTGGCTACATAACTTGCTTGCTTCACTAGTTGCTCAGCTGAAAAAGAATCTGCCCGAGATACAGTGGACCCCTGTTTTATTCCTGGGTTGGGAAGATCTGCTGGAGAAGGGATAGGCTACCCACTCCAGTATTCTTGGGCTTCCATTGTGGCTTAGCTGGTGAAGAATCTGCCTGCAATGCAGGAGTGAAGTTAGGCTAAGTGAAGTCGCTCAGTCATGTCCAAATCTTTGTGACCCCATGGGCTGTAGCCTACTAGGTCCCTCTGTCCATGGGATTTTCCAGGCAAAAATACTGAAGTGGATTTCCATTTCCTTCTCCAGCAGATCTTCCCAACCCAGGGATTGAACCTGGGTCTCCTGCATTGTAGACAGACGCTTTACCTGCTGAGCCACAAGGGAAGTCCATGCAATGCAGGAGACCTGGATTCAATTCCTGGGTTGGGAAGATTCCCATGGAGATGAGATAGGCTACCCATTGCAGTATCTGTGGGCTTCCCTTGTGGCTCATCTGGGAAATAACCCCGCTGCAATGTGGGACATCCGGCTTTGATCCCTGGGTTGGGAAGATCCCCTAGAGAAGGGAGCCCACTTCAGTGTTCTTGCCTGGAGCATTCCATGGAATTCTTGGAAGATCTTGGTTCCCTGACCAGAGATCAAACTCAAGGCCCCAAAGTGATGCCGCCAGAGTCTTAAGTACCTCACAGCCAAGAAATGCCCATGACTGCTTTTATATACAGAAATTATCCTAGACTTGGTATTTCACAGGTGACTTATTCAGAGTGCAGTGTTGACCTGCTCTTTTTAACATAATTAGTCCAGTCTTTTCCAAGATTGGCTGTAAATTGTAATAAGTTGAGCCCATGTACTCCAGTGTTTAGTATGGACTTGAAGACATATCCCAAAATAGATCTGTCTATCCAACTATCTGTCTATCTATCTATCTATCTATTTATCTATCTATGAAAGTGAAAATTGAAAGCGAAGTCGCTCAGTTGTGTCTGATTCTTTGCGATCCCATGTAGCTTAACAGGCTCCTCCATCCATGGGATTTTCCAGGCGAGAGTACTGGAGTGGGTTGCCATTTGCTTTTCCAGAGGATCTTTCCGATCCAGGGATTGAACCCAGGTCTCCCACATTGTAGGCAGACGCTTTATCATCTGAGCCACTAGGGAAGTATATATATATATATATATATATACATATATATATATATATATATATGTATATATATATGTGTGTGTGTGTATATATATATGTGTGTATATATATATACTATATTTATATATAGTATATATATAGTGTATATATATATATATACTATATTTATATATAACTATATTTATATAGCATCCAAAATAGCATCCAAAAAGGAGGTTCAGAATGGGAAAAAGGAAAATGTTTCATTCTTTGCCACATTAATGGAGGAGTATCATTGCTCCATGAAATAGGTGATTGTTCTCGTAAATGAGAAAATTAATGACCCCACATGACCACTTCTGAGCCCTTTGGGGTCGAGGAAACCTGAGAGATACTGTCGTGGTGTATCATTTCTTTGTGGTCACCTTAACAATCTGTGCACTTTTAAAGAGGAGAAGCTCTTGGAGTTTTGTGTGTTATGTTCGCAGGAGTCAGCAGCAGGTTTGAAGCCCAAAGGGTTCTAAGCAGTGCCCCAAAGGGTTAGCTTACTGCACAGTGGTCAAAATAACCACTCTTAAGGAGTGGCTGCCTGAATGCCAGCTACAGTTTTCTCCAAATGTGACTTTTTATTCTCCATTTGTCAGTACTGAGAGCGACATGTGGACATGGGAAAACATTCACTTTTCTTGATGTTGTTAAGTATTTATAATTTTTTTTTATTTATTTGGGTGTACTGGGTCTGAGTTGCAGCCCCTGGGATCTAGTTCCCTAACCTGGGATACATCCCACGGTGCCCTGCATTCAGATCACAGATTCTTAGCCACTGAACTACCAGACAAGTCTCAATATTCATTTTCAAAAGGGAATTGCATGAAATCCATCAATCTTCCTCCCACCTTATCTGCATCCCCTCCCTTGGCTGTGTCAGTACTATGCTCTTTGGTTTCCTTCAGACAGGTGCTTGTGTGTTTAAACATGAAAATGCAGTTTCTTCCACGTTCAGCGCCCTAAGGTCTGACTCATGACTTGTCTTAGAGACCCCACAATGCTCTGTGGTCTGGATGGTCTACTGGGTGTATAATAGATCCTCTATACAGGGATGTTTTTATGGTGCTTCGAGAGTATTTGTGTAGCAGACAGTGCTGCACTGTGACACCTTTGTACCCAAGTTTGCATGTGTGTGCATGTGTGTGTGCGTGTGTGTGTGTGTGTGTGTGTGTGTGTGTGTGTAGCTCATCATAATCCATTACTTGCCCAGGAAGTTTCGAGGCAGAACGTAAGTGCCTCATGAAGTTTGTTTTTGCTCCTTTTGTGGATGGGATAGGTGACAGATGCTTTTGTTGTTTGAAATAGACATTTCTGTCTATGGGAGTGAGGTGGGACATCCTTCCATGTCTTCAGAGGCTTGTTCTGAATTAGAGGAACATATGTAAGCATCTGAAAACAAGAAGATCTGAGTTATGTTCAGAGCACAAGCCATGAGAACTACTGGTTGGAGAAGTGAGATGAGGCCCTAGGGCCTGCTTGCTGGTGGGGGAAAGCAGGTATCTGCTCAGATTTGGACACTGAAGGGTGGAGAGGAGCCCACAATGTAGACTCTCACTTTTACTCATACTTGGGTTCCTTTTTAGTGACAGGTCTGCAGAATGATTATCTAGTTTGGAAGGGCTTAGTGACCTAAGTAACATGGAGAAAGAAATGACAACCAACTCTAGTATTCCTGCCTGGAAAATCTCATGGACAGAGGAGCCTGGTGAGCTTTGGGGTCACAAAGATTCAGAGACAACTGAGTGACTGAGTTTAGGAATCTAAGTAATATTTATCACACATTAGAAAACCAAAACAAGTGGTTGGTTTAGATGCTTTAAACACACACATACACACACACACTTTGAATAACAAAAAAACTATTTTTTAAAATTTTAACTAGTTTTATATTAAATTTTAATGCTGTGTGTAGGTATTATTTGGGCTTCCCGGGAGGCTCAGTGGTAAAGAATCTGCCTGCCATTGCATAAGGTAGAGGTTTGATCTCTTAGTTCGGAAGATCCCCTGGAGGAGGAAACGGCAACCCACTCTAGTATTCTTGCTTGGAGAATCTCATGGGCAGAGGAGACCAGCAGGCTACAGAACACTGGGTCACAGAGAGTCTGACAGGAGTGAGTGACAGAGCATGCACACAGGGAGGTGTTATTTTGCCAATTAGAAATCTCTGAAATGATTTTTGCTTAGAAGGGTGTTGTGATTCCTGGGGTTGCCAAGAGTCATACACGACTGAGCGACAGAACTGAACTGATGATGGAATTTTATAAACTGGTGAATTTTACAAACTAGGGAAATAGTTAATATTAGGATCATTGCTGTCACCTGACACATGGTGAATTCCTGCTTTAAATCATGATGATTCACATAGAAAATACTTTTAAAACTCCATACTAAGTTATATTTTTAATTAAAAAAAATGTATTTGTTTGGCTGTGCCAGGTGTTAGTTTCAGCATGTGGGACCTAGTCCTCTGACCAGGGATTGAACCTGGGCTCCCTGCTTAGGGAGCATGGAGTCTTAGCCACTAGGACTCCTTAACCACTGGGAATGCCCAGGAAGTCCTGTGAGTGCTTTTAAAATCGTGTTCTTAAATTAATAATGTGTATCCTTCTCTGCTTGGTCACTCAGTCATGTCTGACTCTTTGCCACCCCATGTACTGTAGCCCACCAGGCTCCTCTGTCCATGGGATTCTCTAGGAAAGAATACTGCAGTGGGTTGCCATTCCTTTCTCCAGAGGATCTTCCCAACCCAAAGGTTGAGCCTGTGTGATTGAACCTGTGACCCAGAGGTCCTATGTCTCCTGTATTGGCAGGTGGGTTCCTTACCGCTGCACCACCTGCAAAGCTTACATTCTTCTCTGTTTAATTTCACCATTCTCATCTGTCTCCATCCCTCAGTTCAGTTCAGACACTGCGTCTTGTCTGACTCTTTGAGACACCATGAACCGCAGGATGCCAGGCCTCTCTGTAGACCAACTCCCTGAGTTTACCGGACTCATGTCCATTAAGTCGGTGATGCCATCTAACCATCTCATCTTCTGTCACCCCCTTCTTCTCTTGCCTTCAAATCTTTCCCAACATCAGGGTCTTTTCAAACGAGTCAGCTGTTCACAACAGGTGGCCAAATTATTGAAGGTTCAGCTTCAGCATCAGTCCTTCCAATGAACACTCAGGACTGATCATCTTTAGGATGGGCTAATTGGATCTCCTTGCAGTCCAAGGGACTCTCAAGACTCTTCTCCAACACCAGGGTTCAAAAGCTTCAATTCTTCTGTGCTCAGCTTTCTTTATAGTCCAATTCTCACATCCATAAGAGATGTTTTTCCATAGCCTTGACTAGACAGACCTTTGTTAACAAAGTAATATCTATGCTTTTTAATATAATATACTGCCTAGTTTGGTCATCATTTTCCTTCCAAGAATAAGGATAAAAACAATCTGAATTGTATCTCTGAAAAGAACAATTTTCTACTGTTTTTAGAACTCCACAACAGATCGAGTACTCTCTCCCTCTCTCCCTCTCTCCCTCTCTCCCTCTCTCCCTCTCTCCCTCTCTCCCTCTCTCCCTCTCTCCCTCTCTCCCTCTCTCTCTCTCTCTCTCTCTCTCTCAGTTATTAGCTTATAAAGGCCCTCTGCAGTTAATTAATTGACTGGGCCAACAACACAGAAGTAATGCAATGTTGGAGGTTGACCAGATGGTAGAGGTACTTCTTTTAATACTTAAGGACCTAACCACTGCAGGCACCCTAAGAAAAGGTGATTTTTCTGAATAAAACTAAAGAGCTTAGGGTCCTGATGGTTAGAGTGGCTAGTGCAGGTTGGGTTGTTCTGGGAAGTTCTGCAGAAAGGCATGTGTGAACCTCAAGGTGAAACAGGCTTTGTGAACAATGTGGGCATTTTTTTCTGGTTGGTTGATTTGGTCTTTTTGGTCTTTTGTTTCATTTAGAGGGAAGTAAGTAGTGCCAGGTCTTCATTGTTGCACAGGCTTGTCTCTAGTTGCTGTGAGCTGGTGGGATGTGGTTTGTTCTATTTGTGGTACATGGGCTTCTCATTGTAGTGGCTTCTCTTGTTTCTGAGCATGGGCTCAGTAGTGGTCACACATGGGCTTAGTTTCCAGGTGGATATTCCCAGACCAGGGATCGAAACCATGTCCCCTGGATTGGCAGGCAGATTCTTCATCACTGGACCACCAGGGCAGTCCCAAAGTGGGAATTGTAGTGGACATACTTCCCTCCCACTGGTGACATCCGCTGTGTTTGTCCTCCTCATCCTTGCCGAGAGCAGAGCGCCCAGGGGCCAGTGAGGATGGTCGTGGGCTGGCTTCACAAAGTGGGAGTTTCTGGTTTCTTGGGCCCCAGGCCCCATGTATCTTGTCATCATTTAGAACAGGGTGATGCCTTGGGGGCCAGGAATCCATCTCACTGTCTGTCCTCCAGTCAAGCTTTTTTCCCAGTTAGGTGAGAGCTGGCACTGCCTCTCAGGGTTGTCTTGTCTGGTAACAAAGAAAGGTCACAGGAGCCCTGGGGGTGCACTCACATCCTCCTCCGAGACACCCAGGCTTATCCTGGCACATTCTGGGGAGTCAGAGGACCCATGGAGCAGGGAGAGCCGCTGGACTTCCTTCTGGGTGCCTTGTTCTCTTATTTGTTGGCCAGGGAACTGCTGCATACAGGGAAGTTCAGGCGGATTTGGAAGCCTCTTCTCCAGTCTGTCTCTGGTAGACCTGTCACCTGTGCTATCTTCCCCACCCTGCACATTCTGATGGGCAGGTGTGGGAGGGATATGGGCACTGGTATTTCTCTGAGGGCCACCAGTATTTCCCTGAGGGCCACTGCAGTCATGCCATTAGCTTAAGCAAATGTGCTTGGAAAAGGTTAACACCCCAAGTTGGGTCACTTGCAGAGTTTTCCTGATTAACAAGGTTGTTTGTAAGCCTCTCTCTGTTGGAAATCCACTGAGGAAGGGGGAGTTCTTGCCAGTGCTGGGTTCAGGCTGTGTCTGCTGGGTGTTGTCAAACATGAACTAAAATCCCTGCCTGCATAGTGCCAGAACCTCATCCACCATCCTCAATTCCCTTTTAGGACTCCATGGAATTTCATTCACCGTTCAGAAAATGTCTTCTGAGTATCATGCCATAAACCATACTGTGAGGCTTGGAATAGCTCTTTTGATCCTTCTGCCACATTTATCTCGTAAATATGAGTTTTGTTTACAATGCACTTCACCTGCCACTTTATCCTTCCTCTCACTCTGAGCCATCCGCCCACTGCTGTGAGCCGTTTTTCCAGGACCACACTGTCCACAAGGCAGATTCTTTGTTATTCTCCCTCTTTGCTGGAAGTCTTAAGACTTTTATCCACTAAGCTCACATTCATGAGCAGATTAACACCCAGGGAGGCAGGTTTTGCTGGAGGCAGTGAGGGTTAGCCAGACATGGTGGCATGGTGACACTTTTAAAGCAGGCAGGTGTCTGCTCCAGTGACAGCATGCCCGCCAAAGCAGTTTCCCTGCCACATGTGCGTGTTTCTCCACAGCCCTGAGCTGCAGAGAGTCCCTGGCACCCACGGAGCCAGCAGCGTTTCCGGCCTCCCCTCTGCCACTGGCTCTTTGGAACTGTCCTAGAGTAGGCAGCTGTGTGTGTGGACCCAGCAGTGATGAAAGCAGATGCTCCTGAACCTGCAAGCAGAGAGGGGTGGCTAGGACTGGTAAGTTTTGTCTCCTCCTTGCTCCTTCTCCCCTCCCCCTCTCTCCTTTTCCCTTCCCTTCTGCCCCTCCCCTCCCTTCTTCCATGCCCCCTCGCCTCCTTGAAAGCTCTTCCTGGGAAAGAAACTCTGTACGTTCAAGGATGTCTGTCTTACTGGAGAAGCTTTACTCCTCCCCATCTTTCCCGTCTGCTCCCCTTCTGTTTCTCCCCCTCTTCTCCTCTCCGCCCACTTCTCTCTTCCCCTCGCATCTCCCCGCCTCTATCCCTCCTCTCTCTTCTTCCTGTCCCCTTCGCCCTCCTTCTCTCCATTCCTCTTTCTCCCCCACCCTCCTTCTCCCCTTTCCCTCCTCTTCTGCTTTCTCCCTTGCCCTTCTTCTCTCTCCCCTTCTCCCATTCCTCTCCCTCTCCTCTCCTTTCTAACCCACCTCTCCTTTCTTCCCCTCTCCCTTCTCCCCTCCCTCCCCTTCCTGCCTTTCCTCCTTCTCCTCTCCCATCCCCCTTCCTTCTCTTTCTCCCCCTCCCTTCTCTCTTCCCCCTTCTCCCTCTGGCCTCCCTTCTTCCCACCCCCCTCCACTCCTCCAGAATTCTTCCTGGGACACAAACTCTGTGTTCAAGGGGATGCATTTCCTTCTGGAGTTGCTTCTCTCTCCCCGCCACTCCCCGCCCACCCGCCCCCACGCCCACCCCCCCCACGCCCACGCCCACACACCCCCCCCCCCCCCGCCCCGCACCCTGCTTCTCCCTTCCCCTACTCTCTCTCCCTTGCCCATCTCTCTTTCCCTCTTCCATCTCCCCCCTTCTTCCTCCCCATTCCTGTTTCACCTTCCCTCTCCTTCCCCCTATCCCTCAACTTCTGGCTCCCTCCCTCCCATTCCCCACTTCTCCCCTCCTTCTCCCTTTCTCCTCTCTCCTCCCTTCTACTACTCCTTTCTTCTCACTTTCCCCTCCTGGAGAGCTCTTCCTCAGGAAGAAACTCAGCATGTTCCAGGGTGTCTGTCTTACTGGGGATGCTTCTGCAGAGTGGTCTGAGACCCTTCATTCACATTTCAGGGGAAATGTTGCTGTTTTGACCATTTGGGGGCTTATGGCTGCTGGCTACTATGCTTATTTTCTTATCAAAATAGAAACCACCATTTATATTGGACACATGCTGACTTGCTTGGGCTGTTTTCTGTCATTGTTTTTATTACATAAAACGGGAGAGGAAAAAGAAACACCACATAGATCAGACTTGTTTCTATTAAATAAAATCAGGAGGGGGAAAAACATACACACACATGGAACATAACTGCTTTATTTAGGGAAAGGGTGCTTCTTTTCAGATGTATATTTAGGATATGGTTTAAGCAAATGAATCAGGTGAATCATGTGAGATGTTTCCTATTCTTAGCCAAGAAGAGAATGGTAAACAGTTAAGATTTAGTTTCCATTGAAAGGCGTGCAGAATGATGTTGATGAAATGTGGTGTGAGAAAAGATGATGGTATATTAAGGCACTCAGAGAATGTTGCACATATTTTTGTTTGCACACCCTTAAGACTCACAGACTCTGTAGCTTATATTTAGTTATGTTATATTTAGTTTTGTTCATTTATATTTAGTTATGTTAATAGTTGCACCTTTTTTGTTTTTATTTTTAACATATTTAGTCATGTTAATGGTTGCTCCTTTGAATGTCTGTGGTATCTTTATCAAAATATTCATTATAGGGTTGAAATGTAACCAGAAAGTTTGGTTGGTACCTTTACAAAAACATCGAGTTGACTGAAACCACATGTTCAACAATTGGATATATGCACCAAGATTTCTGGTAGTTTGGACAAAGCATTTTTAGTGTTGCTGTGGCTGGGTTGGGCTTTGCTGGTGTCTCAGGGGGTAAAGAATCCACCTGCCAATCCAGGGTTCCATCCCTGAATCAGGGAAAATACCTTGGAGATAGAAGTGCAACCCACTCCAGTATTCTTGCTGGAGAGTCCCACAGACAGAGACTGGTGGGCTACAGTCACTGGGGTTGCAAAAGAGTTGGACATGACTAACCCACTAAACAGCAACAGCAACAGTGCTGGATGAGATAATTGCCCCCCACCCCCCACTTTCATAAGTTAACAGAAAAACAGCCCATTCTGTCCGGAGCTGCATTAGGCATTACTGACAAAATAGAAGCATGGCCTAAACCCCCTCCCTTTGTTCTGTAGGCACAGATCCAGAATTAAGGAGTTAGGCTTTGTGATTCTGACTTGTTTTTTTCCTTTCCTCAGCTGAGTTGACACAAGAGAGTATTAAGGTGCTTATTGTTTTTGAGAGGAGCATGAGAAGGCATAAAGCCTTCTGCAGCTGTGCTCAAAGAATAATTCATAAAGTTAATCACTGACATTTGTTCAAGGACTTTTACAAAAGAGTGTTCCAGGGTGAGCACAGAGGCCACAGCTTGAGACCATGGGAAGGATTCCTATCTGAAGCCTATTTGTGAGAAAAGTATTTACGGCAAAGGAGTTTGCTAAATTTAGGGCTTTGGAATAATTAAAATAGTTAGAAGCTAAAGATTTAAGGATTGCTGTAATGTTAGCATATTCTACTATAGCTTATAGAAATTAGACACTTTAGAGATATTATTAGCTAGAAGTCCTTTCAAAGAAACAGTGAGCTTAGGATACTAGGGGCAAACAGGACTTAGAAAGATAAGAATTAAAATGAGGAATGTGGTATGCAGTTCAGACATTAGCATGAGTTACAATGTATTCACAAGGACACATGAGAAAAAGTAGATAACAGAATCACTGAGGAAGGAACTCCTTTTGAGGGTCAACAATGATTTTTGAAAAAAAAAAAATCTGGGTCAATGGGAACTAAAAATATCAAACCTCTGACCCAATGCTTTTGTAAAAGAATACAAGAGAATCATAAGCTTGAAATAAACAGGCAGTCCAAAAAAACGGTTGCCTCAGCTTCTCGTTGACACTGCCCATCCATTCAGGTTGAATTCCTGGCTGCTGGAGCTGGACTCTGGCACCAGTCATTGGCTCTTCCCATGCTGCCTGTGTTCATTATGTGGCTTATCTATGTGGTCTTTCCTGTGAATACACCTGGGGAACAGGAGTGTCCAAGACAACTATGAGCTTGTCTTGGCTAGGGGACAGATAAGGGGTGCCAAAGCTTCATGGAGTGGAACCCTGAAGCTTTTATATCATGCAAATGCTGCTACTCAGCCATGGCATTTGCCTAAAATGCTTTGATGTCTGATGTCAGTTTCTGCCATTGAGGTCACTGGGGAATTTTTATCTGTGCCTCTTTCTCCTTGTGTATAAAGGCAGGAATTACTGGCCTCTTATACCTTTCACCAATAATGATGTGTTGTCAGATCACTGCATGCAGGGAGGGAGCCGAGAACACTCCACCACTAAACAGTATGTCGGAAGCACTCCAGCTAGGCGACCAACATCATACCATTGCTTCCTGCCCTTGGGGCGCTGGCAGCTGACGAGGTGATGGGCAGGGACAAGGAAAACTCTGAAAAGTGGTGGCCCTGATGTGAGGAGGGAGGGCTGGAAGTGAACGTCTGAACTGAGCTGACCTCTTAAGACTGAGCCGTCCTCTTAAGACTGAGCCAGGCTGGAGACACAGATGTGGACCTATGTCATTGATGCCAGGGTCTCCTAAAGAGGCTGGATGAGGAGATATTTGGGGTGGGGATAGGGGTTAGCCTGGAGCTAGAGCTGTGCATCTAGCCCAGATCCTGCCTTACCTCTGAATAGCCAGGAGGCCTTCTGCCATCACAGGCAGCCCACACAGGGAGTACACAACAGCGCCTCAGGGACCTGGGTGTCACTCCCTGGCTGCTGGGAACACCTAAGGGTTGCAGAGTGAGGGCCTGATTGCAGAGCTGAGTTGCAGGGACCTTGGAATGGTGGGAGGCAGAGACAGCTGTGGAGACAGAGAGGCTTGACCAGGACAGGAAGGCAGCTGCAGCTCAGGACAAGGCTTCATTCAGTATCTGTTATTCAATGGCAGTTTTTCCAACTACTGGTGACTCCATGGACTGTAGCACATCAGGCCTCCCTGCTCATCACTATCTCAGGGAGTTTGCTCATACTCATGTACATCGAGTTGCTGATGCCATCCAACTATCTCATCCTCTGTCACCCCCTTCTCCTCCCACCTTCAATCTCTCCCAGCATCTGGGTCTTTTCCAATTAGTCAGTTCCCATCAGGTGGCCAGAGTATTGGAGCTTCAGCTTCAGCATCAATTCTTCCGATTCAGGGTTGATATCCTTTAGGATGGGCTGGTTGGATCTCCTTGCAGTGCCAGCGACTCTCAAGACTCTTCTCCTAGTGTCTGTAGGGTGGTGCTTTTGCTGATTTCAAAAAACTTAATAAAAAGGGTATTGGCAGTTTTGCTCTCCTCCAGCCCAGGCACACTGTCCACATCACACAGACCTCGGTCACCCTGCTTCCCAAAGCTCTAGGGGCTCCCTGCCTGGAGCTCATCTCAGTAGTACCCAGTACTCAGACCTGTCTGTCTCCAGTACTATGTGGGAAGCATTTGCAGGACTTTCCAGGCTCTCCTTTTATCTGCAAGGCCCTCCCCACTGCCATCCACTCTGACTCTTGCTTTTAAGATGCCCTGAAGCATCACTGTCAATTTTATTTCCCAAGAACTCTTCCCATGGCCAGTGTCACCTGCAGAACACACACCCTGTAGTTCTCCTGTCATGGTGTCCAGCCAGGCCCTGCCTTCCTCACTGGCCTCCCAGCCTGCAGACCCAGTATTGTCAGGCCCACCATGCTTGTCAGGACCACATGAAGGCTGTGCTTAATTTCTGAGGCACTGGCTCTTTTGCTGCATTTGGAAAATAACCCAGCACTCACATTATTTTTATTTATTTTTGAGAGAAGAATTAAATGACATTGTGAACATTTCATTCAAGTGCTTACTTTAATAATTCCTTTCTAAAAAATGAATTTTCAATACCTAGATCCATTCTTAATTTTCAGTGGTATCCTAGCATTTTTAATATTTGTGATCTAAACCTCTTCCTTAAAAAAATACACTACCTTCCATGTAAAATTACTTTTAATAACAAATTATACTGGGATTCCCTTGTGGCTCAGAGGGCAGAGAGTCTACCCATAGTGTGGGAGACCTGAGATTGATCCCTGGGTTGGTGAGATCCCTGGAGAAGGAAATGCCAACCCACTCCAGTATTCTTGCCTGGAAATCCCATTGACAGTGGAGCCCAGTGGGCTACAGTTTCTTTTTCAAACTGAGATTAATTTTGGTGTGCACTCTGAGCTTCCCTGGTGGCTCAGATGGTAAAGCGTCTGCCTACAATGCGGGATACCTGGGTTCGATCCCTGGGTTGGAAAGGTCTCCTGGAGAAGGAAATGGCAACCCACTCCATTACTCTTGCCTGGAAAATCCCACAGACAGAGAAGCCTGACAGACTATAGTCTATGGAGTTGCAAAGAGTTGGACATGACTGAGCAACTTCACTTTCTTTCACTTTGTGGAAAAGGTTTCAGGGAACCCTCCTTCAGACAGATAATTTGATTTGGAAACTAGACAAGCTAGTGTTTTACTAGTCAACACCATAGCTTTTCAGCATTTACATGGAAGGAATACTAGGCCATATTAAAAGTGACACTTCAGGTACTTTCCTGGTGGTTCAGTGGTTAAGACTCTCTGCTTCCAATGCAGAAGGCCTAGGTTTGATCCCAGATCAGGAACTAGGATCATGTATGTCACACAGCCAAAAGACATTTTAGAAGAGTGACAGGGGCATGGAGAAATGCTCACCTAACCCAGAAGGCTGCAGAGAGAAAGACCCCACGAAATCTTGAACTATCTGAAACAGGGGGAAAAAGATGCAGAGAGATGTTACTCATGGTCATCTTTAGGTTATGGGTTACTATCCTTTGTTGTCTTACCTGACTTCTAGTTTTTAAATGTGCCATATTTTCTACAATACACATATTTTCTGTAAGATGTCGAAGCTGCAGTAAACATTGGAGTAGAAAGTATGTATCTTCTATTTCTTGGGGTGACCAGCCACACTGTTAGTCTCCCAGTGGGCATGGCTTAGACTCAGCCCCATTCTGTTTGCAGAGCTGCTGGATTCAGAGCTCCCCACACCAGGCGCATCAGCACCTCCCTGTAACAGCCAGATCTGTGCTCTTTTCTCCCAAGCATCACTGCCTGCCTGGCTTTGCATATCTCTGGGGTGACTTATCCCATCCTCCTCTCCCCCAGGAAGGGGCACACATCTTTGCTGGTCTTCTGCAGCCAAGTTGGCTTGTGTCTGGTTGTGGCCCACAGTGAGGGAGGGTGGCATTCCTTCAGTAGCACTCAGGTCCACTCCCGTCTAATGTCTTCTGGGGGCTCTTCCTCCCCAACGGCTCAAGGGCACTTTACTTAGGTGTCGGTCTTCCCTACCTATACATATGAGGCAGTTAACCCCGAACAGGTATCCCTTGTCCACTCATAGTGGGGTATCTTACTCACCTGATTTGGCACATCCTGTGGCCCATGGCTGGTTGCTCAACTGCAAAGCATCTCTGGGCAATGTGGGAGACCTGGGTTTGATCCCTGGGATCAGGAAGATCCCCTGGAGAAGGGAAATGGCAACCGACTCTTGCCTGGAGAAAACCCCATGAACGGAGGAGCATGGTAAGCTTACAGTCCACGGCATCACATAGAGCTGGACATGACTGAGTGACTTCACTAGTTCACTTGTGGCCTGTGCACCCTGCAGCCGTGTCTCAAAGGTCCCACGCTGGCAGTCTCCTGGTGGTTGAAAGCCACTCAAATATTTGCTGGAGAAGGAAACAGAAACCCACTCCAGTATTCTTGCCTAGAGAATCTCATGGACTGTAGCCTGCCTGCCAAGATCCTTTGTCCATGGATTCGCAACAGTCAGACACAACTTAGTGACTACACCACCACCACCACCGCCGCCGAGTGTTTATATTGTATAGAAGAATCACAAGTCTGAGATGAGTATCTTATATCGTCCCTCCTGTGTCTATTCCACCTGAGAACTCTAAAGTGGTGCCAGAAAGTTTGGTCCCCTGTGCTTTTCTGCCCAATCTGGTCCCAATAACTGTGATGTCAGAGACCAGCTCTCAGCCAAATGCCCTCCTATCTCTCATCCAGACAACTCCAGGGGCCACTTCCCCAGCTGTGCAGTGCTTGCAGTTGCCTTGCAACTCAGGAGATGCCCGTACAACCCCTGGTCATGGAAACAGGATCCCATATTTTGTGCAGCAAGAAAGCTTGAACACCACAATTAGATGCAAGGAAAGATGCCACCAGACGCAATAAAGATCCTGGCATGCCACAACTAAGATCCAATGCAGCCAAATAAATAAATATTTTTTAAAAATACATTATTTTTAAAAAGAAAAAGGGGAAAAAACAAAAACAAAAACAAAAACATACTGTTGTTTAGCCACCAGTGGGGCTGACAAACTACCTGAAAAGTAAAAGTCGCTGGGCAATGTCTGACTCTTTGTGGCCTAATGGACAGTCCAGGGAAAATTCTCCAATCCAGAATACTTGAATGGGTAGCCTTTCCCTTCTCCAGGACATCTTCCCAACCCAGGGATCAAAGCCAGGTCTCCTGAATTGCAGGCATATTCTTTACCAGATGAGCCACAAGAGAGGCTCAAGAATACTGGAGTGGATGGGTAGCTAATCCCTTCTCCAGGGAATCGTCTTGACCCAAAAATTTAACCAGGATCTCCTTCACTGCAGGTGGATTCTTTATCAGCTGTTCTATCAGGGAACCTCTCTTGATTCCCAAATATGTTTATTATATTTGAGGAAAGTCTGATGATCTGACAAGAGCACACACGTTTTAGGAAAATGTCACTGTCCCCAGTAGCCCCAGTTCCTCACTTAGAGCTTGTGGGTACAACAGTTTCCACTGTGCTTTCATTTGTTTTTAAAAGCCATAATTAGTACTGTGAACATTGGCTGTGTCTTCTCAAAGTAGAAACATGTATCTGTGTATAGACCTTGTTGTTCAGTCACTAAGTTGGGTTTGATTCTTTGTGATCCCATGCACCCCAAGCTTCTGTGTCCATGTGATTCCCAGGCAAGAATATGGGAGTGGGTTGCCATTTCCTTCTCCAAAGGATCTTCCCAACCTAATGATGGAAGCTGCATCTCCTGACTCTCCTTTCATTGGCAGGTTGCCTCTTGACCACTGAGCCATCTGTGAAACCCACGTGTAGACATTCTTGGCTGAATTGTGCTTCACAGATCCTGGTGTTTTGTTTTGTTTTTAACAGATTAAAAAATGTGGCAGCCCTCTCAAGCTGTTTGTGCTATTAGTTAGTCTGTTAGTGACATTCTTCCAACAGTACTTGCTCACTTTGTCTCTTCGTGTCTCAAGTTTTGGTAATTCTCACAGTATTTCTTTCTTTCTTTTTTTTTTTTTTTTTAGTATCACATTTGTTATGGTATCTGTGGTCAGTGATCCTTGGCTTTACTCAAATTACTACTAAGACTCAGAAGGCCCAGATGATGGTAAGCATTTTTTTAATTTAAATTAATATCTGTACATTGTTTTCTTAGACATATTATTGCACACTCAGTAGATTCAAATGTAGTGTAACACAATTTTATATACACTGGGAAACCAAAGCATTCCTATGTCTAGCTTTATTACAATATTTGCTTCATTGTGAGGGTCTGGAACCCAGAATAACTTAGAATAACTCTGTGGTCTGCCTATATTAACTTTTAAAATAGGATGAAAAACATTTACTCCTCTCGCTATGGAGATCCTCCCAGTAAACTAGCTGGTTTCCCACTCTTTCTAGTTACAGAGTTGCAGTGAGTTGCCACACAGTGTGAGGCCTTTGCTTTTCTGAGCCTCTCTTTCCTTTGCCTGCAGTCTGTCTAGTTTTCTCCCTTCACTGATTACCTGTGAAGGAAGATGAATGACATTCTGGATACTATAGCATAGAAAAAGCCTTCTGAAAATGAAATTCACATAGCCAGAAGCTTCCTTATGAGGATTTTGAGAAGCTTTATGAGGTACAATCTTGGTTTTACAATCACTTTACTCCTGAGGTGCAATAGATTCATCTATTCTCTGCTTCAATTCATGGACAGTCAAGTCAACACTTTCTGCATTTGTGGCACCCATAGGGTTTTTTGTTTGTTTGTTTTTTTCCTCATTAATTATCTGAGTAATTGGAAGGTTTGTGTTATAAATACTTTCTTGGTTTTCATTAATATTCATTATTGCATTAAGAATCTTTACCGTTCTTGCCTGTTGGAAGAATGACATGCATCAGGTACTTAGAGGCGCAGTTGTGCCCTTTAGCTCCAATTTGAAGTTGTCCATAGCAAAGTTAGACCTGTCCTAAATTGCAGGAGGAGGACAGGCATATATGCACCATCTCCTCACCCAGCAGCTTGCACTGGATTCTCTGTGACATTCATAATGACAGCTGCAAAGATTTGCAACATCTGGGCACATGTGGTCAAACCATAATAAGCCATCATGCATGGTGGTGAACATAGTGGGGGAAGGGAAAGCTCCTGCCAAATTAAAAAGTCCTGGTAGGAATGGACTGGAGCCTGCTGGCCTAGAGCATGATGATTCCCACCATGGGGGACCTTGGATGACTTAAGTCACTCTGACAGGCTCAGGGCAATATGTGTTCACTGGTCCCCATTAGGGCTTCCCTGGTGTCTCAGATGGCAAAGAATAAAGAATCTTCCTGCAATGCAACAGACCAGGGTTCAATCCTGGGTTGGGACGATCACCTGGAGAAGGGAATGAGAACCCAGTCCAGTATCCTTACCTGGAGAATCCCATGGACAGAGAGGAGCCTGGCTACAGTCAGGCTCCAGTCCAATGGGTTGTAAAGAGTGAGCTAAGAATAAGTGACTAACACACACAAATACCCACCCCAATCCCATGGAAAGAGGAGCCTGGGTTTGCGAAGATTTGGCTATGACTGAATGACAAACACACACACACACACACACACACACACACACACACACACACACACACAGAGTCCCCACTGAACTCTGACAGGCTCAGAGTAACACGTGTCCAGTGGTCCCAGTTAGCACTTCCTTGGTGGCTCAGATGATGAAGAATCTGACTGTAATGCAAGATAACTCTATTCGAGCCCTGAGTCAGAAATATCCCCCAGAGAAGGGAATGGCAACCCACTGCAGTATTCTTGCCTGGAGAATCCCATGGACAGATGAGCCTGGAGGGCTACAGTCCATGGGGTTGCAAAGAGTCAGATACAGCTGAGTGACTAACAGACACACACACACACACACACACACACACCAATCCCATGGACAGAAGACCCTGGCAGGCTACAGTCCATGGGTTTCCAATATCACTGAGTGACTAACACAGATACACACACACACACATATGACTGAGTGATGAGCACGCGCGCGCGCGCGCACACACACACACGCACGCACGCACACACGCATGCACGCACTCCCTGTTGACTCCAGGACAGCCATGTTCAAGATGTATGTATCTTCTTACCTAGAAGAAATTTGGCGGACTTCCCTGGCAGTCTAGTGGTTACAGCCCAGCTTCCAGTGCAAGGGCTGTGGGGTTTATCCCCAGTCAGGAAACCAGGATTCCGTATGCTGAAAAAAAATTAAAAACAATTTTAAAACATATTAAAAAAAATCATTTTGGCAGCCTCAGGGCTTGTTTGCCCCTGGGAGCTAGTGATTGTCATGCTGTGCTCAGGTCAGTTCTCCAGTAAGGAAGCTGTACCAGAAATGCTTGTGTCCAGATGTTAACAGGAAGCACCTGACAGTGATGCCATGAATCACACAAATGATTTCCACCTCTCAGTCCTTTTTTGGCAGGAAATGATCCTTGGTGTGAAGTTTCTGAGTCACCTGCATCTTTTTATTTTATTTTCCCCCCAGAAGGAAAGAGCTGAACTGGGAGCCACACTCCTGGCACACCACTAAGTTCTCTGATAGCCAGTCTGAGCCAGCTGCACCTGTTGGCCTGCCTAGGGACCTGCCCCTCTCTGCTGGGCCAGTATCAGTCTGGGTAGGTGCACCTTCTGCCTTCTTCCACCCCTGGGGGGGCCAGGGAGCTGCTTTCACTTTCTGCCACAATGCTGACAGCCCTGCCCTATCATTACCGTGTGTTTCTTTCTTTACCTTCATTTTGCAGTGTAGTTCATTTATGCTACTCTTCATTTCAGCTGTGCAGCACAGCAATTCCCAATTTTTCTAGATGCTACGCCCATTTAAAGGCCTTGAGGGTAGCTCAGCTGGGAAAGTATCTGTCTTGCAATGAAGGAGACCCTGGTTTGATTCCTGGGTCCAGAAGATCCCCTGGGGAAGGGACAGGCTACCCACTCCAGTGTTCTTGGACTGCAGGAGACCCCAGTTCGATTTCTGAATTGAGAAGATTCTCTGGGGAACGGACAGACTACCCACTCCAATGTTCTTGGTCTTCCCTGGTGGCTCAGCTGGTAAAGAATCCATCTGCAAGGTGGGAGTCCTGGGTTCAACCCCTGGCTTGGGAAGATCCCCTGGAAGAGGGCATGGCAACCCCCTCTCCTATTCTGGTCTGGAGAATCCCCATGGGAATCCTGGCAGGTACTGTCCATGCGGCTGCAGAGTGGGACACAACTTGAGTGACTAAGCACAGCACACACATACTCCATTTAAAGTTATCGTAAACTACTGGCTGTGTTCCCTGTGCCATATAATATATCCTTGTAGCATATATATTTTATCACTTGTGCTTTAGTGCCCTACCTCTATCCTGCCTCTCCCCTCTACCCTCCCCCAATCAGTAACCATTGCTTCTTTCTGTATTGTCAGGGGACTTTAAGGGATCGAATATGTTTCATTTCTTTGTGTGCCATTACTCAAGGACTCTATTCCTCATCAGTTCCTGGAAAACAGGAATGAGCAGAGCTGCAAACAGTTCTCAGGACTGAGATTATAGGAAAGAGCACCTGCTTGGATTCCCTTCAGTAACTCCCTCCAGTGATCTTTTACTTAAAGGATTATCAATTTTGCTGCAACTGCTGGAATTTCTTTCTTTTTAATGGCTGAGTAATCTGTGAAGAAAGCTGAGCACTGAAGAATTGGTTTTGAAACTGTGGTGCTGGAGAAGACTCTTGTGAGTCCCTTGGACTTCAAGGAGATCCAGCCTGTCCATCCTAAAGGAGACCAGTCCTGGGTGTTCATTGGAAGGACTGATGCTGAGGCTGAAACTCTAATACTTTGACCACTTTTTGCGAAGAGTTTATTCATTGGAAAAGACCCTGATGCTCAGAGAGATTGGGGGCAGGGGAAGGGGACGACTGAGTATGAGATGGCTGGATGGCATCACTGACTTGATGGACGTGAGTCTGAGTGAACTCCGGGAGATGGTGATGGACAGGGAGGCCTGGTGTACTGCGCTTCATGGGGTTGCAAAGAGTCAGACACGACTGAGTGACTGAACTAACTAACTAATGATTTATGAGATGTCAATGGGTTTGGAGTAACTTTGGGGCTGTGTTCCTGTGTTGCTCGAGAATTTTTGTGGTATGTCTTCCTCTGAAACTTGTTGGCCCTTGGGTGGTGCTTGGTTTCAGTTTAGATATGGAGGTGTTTGATGAGCTCCTGTCGATTAATGTTCCCTGGATTCAGTTATCTGGTGTTCTCAGGATTTGAACTTAAGCCTTCTGCTTCTGGTTTTCAGTCTTATTTTTACAGTAGTCTCAAGACTTCTCCTTCTATACAGCACCATTGATAAAACATCTAGGTTAAAGATGAAAGGTTTCTCCACAGTGAGGGACACCCAGAGAGTTTCACGGAGTTACATGAAGAACAGAAGAGGGAGGTGGGAGTTCGAGGTGACCTGAATGAGATGAGGTGGAATCAAAAGAGGAAAGAGCAAGCTAGCCTGTAATCACTTCCTTATGTGTGCTCCACAGTCTGGATAACTCAGAGATGTTTACGGAGTTATACAAAGAAGAGAAGAGGGAGGAAGGAGACAGAGGTGGCCAGGAGGATAAAGATTCCCCAGGGGGGGGAATCAAAAGGAGAGAGACAGATCCAGCCAGCAATCAGTTCCCTAAGTGTTCTGCACTGTCTGTAACACACAGATATTCAGAGTTGGGTAGAGAAGAGAAGGGGGAGGGATGAGATGGAGGTGATCTGATGGAGAAAAAGGAGAGTCCAAAGGGGGAGAGAGCAGTCAGCCAGTAATATCACTTCCAAATAAAAACGAGTACTGAAGACTGGGTTCTTAAAAGTAAAAATTGATAACAAATGCCAAAATGCAGAGATTGTTTACTCCTTTAATTTTCATTTTTATACCCTACTATTACTTTCAAAAAAATAAAAAGACTCTATTTTTTAAAGCAAACTTCATATATATTGTAGTTTTGAAAATCCAACCTGCAGTCTAGACTTTTGTTTCTGACATCTTCAAACAGGTCACTGTACTGGCCATCTTTTCATCTTCCTAATATCATCTTCATCTTCTTCTCAGGATCTAGATACCTCCCTCTATACCTCATGGAGACAATTTTACCAGCATCATGAACTTTTATCACTCTTATTATAGTATGAAACAGGTATATATGCTAAAATAGAAAATAAAGCTTCATTAATACCCATGCACTCTTTCAGAAAAGAGACATTCAACCTTCCTGTATATTCTGTAGAAAGGACAAGTAGCTTGCTGGGAATGACTACAAGAGATCCACATTCTTGCTATGGAAACAACTGTGAAAAACAATGGAATATTTAGCCTCTTTCACTGTGACAAAAATATGCACAACAGCATGACAAAGACAGGAAGCATAATCATATATCTTTTGGAGAGCAGCTTTTCCTTCTCTGATTTTACAACAGATCTCTTCAAGTCACAAATTAGCCTGCTTCTAGATAAGAAAGAAATATATGTGGATTTCAAGCTTGGAATTTCCTCTCAATTTCGGAGATTTCCACTGTGCTACTTAGTGCTTTCAGTTCAGTTCAGTTCAGTTCAGTTCAGTCGCTCAGTCGTGTCCGACGCTTTGCAACCCCATGAATCGCAGCACGCCAGGGCTCCCTGTCCATCATCAACTTCCGGACTTCACTCAGATTCACATCCATCGAGTCAGTGACGCCATCCAGCCATCTCATCCTCGGTCGTCCCCTTCTCCTGCCCCCAATCCCTTCCAGCATCAAAGTCTTTTTCAGTGAGTCAACTCTTTGCATGAGGTGGCCAAAGAACTGGAGTTTCAGCTTTAGTATCATTTCTTCCAAAGAAATCCCAGGGCTGATCTCCTTCAGAATGTCCTGCTTGGATCTCCTTGCAGTCCAAGGGACTCTCAATAGCCTTCTCCAACACCACAGGTCAAAACCATCAATTCTTTGGCACTCTGCCTTTTTCACAGTCTAAATCTCACATCCATACATGACTACTGGAAAAACCATAGCCTTGACTAGACGGATCTTTGTTGGCAAAGTAATGTTTCTACTTTTGAATATGCTACCTAGGTTGATCAAAGCTTTTCTTCCAAGGAGTAAGCATCTTTTAATTTCATGGCTGCAGTCACTACCTGTAGTGATTTTGGAGCCCAAGTGCTTTAGACAGGGAAAAGTTAAGTTATAGAATATTATTCTCAAATAGGAAAAGAAATGTCAGAATGGACCAAACTCCTTAAGACAAGATAAATTAAAATTCCTTATTTCAGAAGAAGAAAGAGTTTCCAAAACATGAGTGGGGAAAAAGAAAAAACATGCTCCACATTATACATATATATATACATATATACATACATATATATATATATATATATATATATATATGGAAAAGAAAGAGTCAATAGTCTATAAAAAAAGGTTCAGTAGTAATTTATAAAAAGGTTTAGCCCTTCAGTTAGAACCACATGAAATCCAATCATTAAAAACAAGAAAAAAAATAAAAAAGAATTGATGCTTTTGAAGTGTGGTGTTGGAGAAGATTCTTGAGAGTCCCCTGGACTGCAAGGAGATCCAACCAGTTCATTCTGAAGGAGATCAGTCTTGGGTGTTCTTTGGAAGGAATGATGCTAAAGCTGAAACTCCAGTACTTTGGCCACCTCATGCGAAGAGTTGACTCACCGAGAAAGATTGATGCTGGGAGGGATCGGTGGCCAGGAGGAGAAGGCGACAACAGAGGATGAGATGGCTGGATGGCAACATTGACTGGATGGATGTGAGTCTGAGTGAACGGTGGGAGTTGGTGATGGACAGGGATGCCTGGAATGCTGCAATTCATGGGGTTGCAAAGAGTCGGACATGACTGAGCAACTGAACTGTAGTGAACTTAACTATTGACAGATTTTCTGGTTTCCTTGTGCCCATTCACCTTGCAGAAAAAGCAAAACACAGTCAAGGACATCTTTGAAATAGTTTGCTATTAGGGCCACCCTAAAACAATTAAAGCTGATAATGCCCCTACTTATACATCCTCCCAATGATAATAGTTTTTACACTTATAGACTTATAGACATATATATGACCAAAATTCCTCATAACCCTATAGGTCAAGCTATTGTGAAATGAGCTAATAGTTTAATAAAATTATTCTTAAATAAACTAGAAAAAAGGAAGAAGAGGAAAAGAAAAAGAAGAGGAAGAGGAAGAAGAAGAAGAAAGAAGAAGAAGAAGGAGGAGGAGGAGGACGAGGACGAGGACGAGGAGGAGGAGGGGAGGAGGGGAGGAGGAGGAGGAGGAGGAGGAGGAGGAAGGAATTAGTTCCCTCAAGAGAAAGGCTGTATGTTTCCTTATTTACCACTAATCATTTAACACTTTCACAAAGCTTTTCACATTCTATGGCACATTGAAATTTTTTACCTCCAAATTTTGTGAGCAAGCTCTGGTTTTGTATAAGCAACACTTATCTCCTGTTTGGGTTTCCCTCCTATATCAGTCAGTAAAGAATTTGCCTGCAATGCAGGAGACCTGGATTTGGTTCCTGGCTTGGGAACATCCCTTGGAGATGGAAATGGCAATCCACTCCAGTATACTTGCCTGAAGAATACCATGGCAGAAGAGCCTAACAGGCTACAGTCCATGGGATCACAAGAGTCAGAATCAACTTAGTGACTAAACCATCACCTATCTGACAGGGTCCAGTGAAATTACTAACATGGGGAAGATGATATATCACTGTTTTATCTCCATCATGTCCTGTCTGGATACTTGCTCATCGTGTTAAACTTTACTAAGTGCTGGCTCTAGAGACTCAAGAAACCACTACCCAACTTTCAACTGACCACCGATCCAGTACTACCTCCAGGCATGTTTCCTCTAATAAGGCCTCAGATCTCCTCAACAGTCACTGATTTCACTTGAGGTAATATTAAATGCTTTATGTCAAGATTGAAAAGCTGTTGTTAATACTGGCACTAGCATTACACCTGAAAATATATTGCTTTCCCTTTTTACGACTCTAACTGCAAACTCTGCTGGTAAGGTAAAACTATGTAAGCCTTTCTTCTTTTTTCTCCTTTTCCTTCGTACCATCCAACCTTACAGTTTCAACCTTACTTATTGGGCTCATTTATTGAACCTTCCCTTATTTTCCATTATCACTTGGGAAGATCCTGAAATTACTATTTCCACTAATGATTCTGCCACCATGGAAGGTGAAATGCTCCCACCATGGAACGTGAAAGGATCCCACAACTTCTTGACATGCCTACACATTCTACAGGACCCTTGGGCAATTAATGGGACTCATCTGCCTTTCTGTATTACCAATCCCACAGGTGGAAAAATATGTCCTTATACAGGCCCACGATGGTATATGGACAACATAATATGGCCTCCAAAATCTGAACATCTACTTGTTACTATTAAACAGCAGAATTTGTTTTTATTGCTGGTTTTCTCAGTGATCTGACTCTGGTCATATCCTATCATAAACCTATTCTTTTATGTGCTTATTTTTGGGTGGACATGGGTGTGTTTGATGGTTTCAATTGGTATGTCTGTCATTCTAATAATTTCTCTACACCACTCTTTTTCTCCTACAACTATACTATAGAAAATTGGGGACCTCAAAGATTATTGATACAGGAAAGTAATAAGGCTTGGCAGGGAACAGATTCTATGCTTAATGATTCCATCTTACATTTACAAAACATACTTATTAAATGAATAAAGGCTCTCCAACAACATTCCTCTGATACCATGCTCAAACACTCTCTGAGACCTGGCTGAATCCTAAAAACTGGTTCTCTAAACTTAACTTGAAACCATGGTTTTCCCTATGCATATTGCTCATGATTATTTTTTGTATTTTATTTTTAATCTGAACATTAATCACTTTGTTTTCACACCTTACTCACACTGTAGCTATGCTTACACTGTTTCTCAAACAAGGACAGAGTCAACAAGCTCCATAATAAAACAAGAAGAGGGGAACTGTGGTAATATTCATGTTGTCAGTTTCTCAAGGTCCTGATTTCTAGAGAATGTTCTTACCCTTTCTTCATGTGCTCTTTCTCAGGAACTTAAGGCAGATACCTTGGCTGACACTTCAGCCTCAGCAGATACTGTCCTGCAGAGAAAAATTTTCCTTATCTTCAAAGTTTTACTATTGCTTTGCTGAGCCCTGTTACTGAATTCCAGATAAATTCTTAATAAATATCCACTTAGCATTTTCTCAAGGAGTTGCTCTTTCATGAGCTCTTTTAGTTCAGCATAACACCAGTGATACTGCCACATTCTCCAGCACCACAGTTCAAAAGCATCAATTCTTTAGCACTCAGCTTTTTTTATGGTCTACATCTCACACTTGCACATGACTACTGGAAAAAAGAGTTTAGATGGACCTTTGTCAGCAGTGATCTCTCTGCTTTCAATGGAAGATTACTGTTATTCAGTTGTTCAGTTATGACCAACTCTTTGCAACCCCATGGACTGCCACATGCCAGACTTCCCTGTCCTTCAAACTCATGTTTGTCATCCAACCATCTCATCCTCTGTTGCTCCCTTCTCTTCCTGCCTTCAATCTTTCCATGCATTAGGGTCTTTTCTAATAAGTTTGTTCTCCCCATCAGATGGCCAACATACTGGAACTTTAGCTTCACCATCAGTCCTTACAATGCATATTCAGGATTGATATCCTTTAGGATTGATTGGTTTGATTTCTTTGCAGAGCAAGGGACTCTCAAGAGCCTCCTTCAGCACCTCAGTTCAAAAGTATCAATTCTTCAGCATTCAGCTTTCTGAAACAAGAAGGCAAGTGCCAATTTGTAACTCTCTTCTGGAATCTTCTTCTTCACCCCACCATCTGCCCTGAGACCTCCCACCACCCATGGAAGCTGGATGAAGCCAGCAGAGCTTACCTTCCTATCATTAGCAGAATCCTGCCCCTGTTTAGGTGTGGCTGTGCCCATCCCAGACATCTCTGGCCTATGCCCTGCTGAACATGGGCCCACAGAAACTCTCTATCCTCTGGGGTAGGCTCCCACCTTACTTCATGGATTGAGGAGGTTTTGCTTCTGTCCCAGAGTTTGTTGATGTTCCTCTCACAGAGGCAGAAGGCCTTGCCAACCCAGGGTATAAAACTGCCTCATGCAAGGACTGAGAAAGGCCCCAACCTCATCCCCGAAACCAATACAATACTGTAAAGTAGTTAACCTCCAATTAAAATAAATAAATTTATATTTTAAAAAATCCATACAAGATGAGTGGCCCTCATTCATAGATCAAGAGTGAAAAGCCCATTTGTTCTCTGAGAAGATGTCTGTGTGTGATAAAGCAAACAGAAACTTGTTTTAATATTTGCCTTTCTCCAGAACTGACATGAGTTTCTCTGATGGCTCAAATGGTAAAGAATCTGCCTGCAACACAGGAGACACAGGTTTGATCCCTGTGTCAGGAATATCCCCTGATCTAGCCTTGGTCTAGTCAAGGCTAAGGTTTTTCCAGCGGTCATGTATGGATGTGAGAGTTGGACTATAAAGAAAGCTGAAAAAAAAAAAAAAAAAAAAAAAAAGCTGAGTGCTGAAGAATTGATGCTTTTGAACTGTGGTGTTTGAGAACTCTTGAGAGTCCCTTGGACTGTAAGGAGGTCCAACCAGTCCATCCTAAAGGAGATCAGTCCTGGGTGTTTATTGGAAGGACTGATGCTGTATCTGAAACTCCAGACTTTGGCTACCTCATGCAGAGAGTTGACTCATTGGAAAAGACTCTGATGTTGGGAGGGATTGGGGGCAGGAGGAGAAGTGGATGACAGAGGATGAGATGGCTGGATGACATCATGGACTCAATGGATATGAGTTTGAGTGAACTTCAGGAGTTGGTGATGGACAAAGAGGCCTGGTGTCCTGCTATTTATGGGGTCGCAAAGAGTCTGACTGAGTGATTGAACCGACTGAGACAAAAGACAAAGTTTGCAATTGTTATAAACAGAAAATAAAAACATATTTAAACAAGAGATATTTAGCAGGTAGCTCAGAAATTTAAAAAAAAAAATCTACCTGCAATCTAGGAGATGAGTATTTGACCCCCGTAGTCAAAGAGTCAGATAAGACTCAACTACCAGACAACAAAACTATATACTATTGACAGAGCTTCCCTGGTGGCTTAGGCAGTAAGGAATCCATCTGCAATGTGAGAGACTTGGGTTGAATTCCTGGTTTGGGAAGATCCCATGGAGGTGGGCATGGAGACCCACTCCAGTATTCCTGCCTAGAGAATTCCCATGGGCAGAAGAACCTAGAACCTACTGGGCAGAAGAACCTAGAACCTACTGGGCAAAGAGTTGGGCACGACTGAGCAACTAAACTACAATAAATTTATATTTATACTACTGAGAAGCAGGAAACTAATTCCTAAGAACTTGAAACTACCTCCTAAAAGAGAGCAAATGCAAATAAAAAATTTAAAGAGGGACAAAAAGATCTTAGTACCTACCACCACCCCACCCCCACCCCCGCCCCCACCCATCCAAAAGAAATTTTATACAAAAAACGAGGTGCATGTGAGCTGCCTGGATGATTTATCAATGTTAAAAGCTAAGTCACTTCAGTCGTGTCCGACTCTGTGCGACCCACAGATGGCAGCCCATCATGCTCCTCTGTCCCTGGGATTCTCCATGCAAAAACACTAGAGTGGGCTGCCATTTCCCTCTCCAATGCGTGAAAAGTGAAAAGTGAAAGTGAAGTCGCTCAGTAGTGTCTGACCCTCAGCGACCCCATGGACTGCAGCCAAGAGGCTCTTCCGTCCACGGGATTTTCCAGGCAAAAGTACCGGAGTGGGGTGCCATTGCCTTCTCCCAATGCTAAAAGGATAAGGTGAAATAAGGCAGTCCGGGGGCCAAAGGTCATGTAATTCCGACTCCATATAAAATATATTTATCGGTTATTTTTCCAATTACAGAAGTTGTTCAAGCTCACCCTAAAACGCCAGCTTGAAAGTAGTTGCACGCCTCCAGTTCTTTTGGTCGGTTGCCCGATATCCTCAGCCAGCGCCCACACTCCAGCTTCTGAGCTCCTTCCAGCCCACCCATGCGCCCCGGGAAACCCGGGTAAGAGAGAAGACAGGCACGCCGTGATGACGCCAGGCGTCGCCGTGACGCACGACACAGGCGACCGTTATTGGGTGCTCTTCCGGAGAGCGAGTTTAGCAGCTCCGGTGAGTTGAGCTGGCCTCTCCGGGTCAGGTTATCTGCTTCAGCAGGCCCCAGGCCCCCGAGTTCGCGCAGCTCCTGGGCCTGGGCACCACCTTACCCCTTACCGTAGGATTGTAAGGTCAGTGACCCCCGCCTGGCCTCTGCCTCCTCACCAGACCCCACGCCCGCAACCCCTGGCAGGTAGGTCGCCGCCTCTCTCCTGACCCCAGGATCACAGTCTCGAAAAACCACCTGCCCGGCCACTTCCTCCGTAAAGCCAGGCCGCACAACCCCAGCCAGGCCGGCGATCTCCTCCTCAAATCCCAAGCCTGCGACTCAGTGGGTAGCTTGCCTACTCCCTAGACCCAGGGACTCCATCGCCGGGACCCCGGTTCTTCCCTGGGCCCCGCGATCCCCACAGAACCTCTGCCTCTCCCCGAACCCCATGTCCACGACCCCGCCAGGGCGAGCAGCCTTCTTCCTTCACCCCGGTCTCTACCGTCCGGGACCCTCGCCTCTTCTTCCGGGCCGTGACCCTGGCCAGGTCTGTGCCTCCCCAGGCCCCAGGACCCAAGCGGCTGGTACTCTACAGGCCAGCTTCCCGCTTCTCCGGGGGCCCTTGATCCCTTTTGAATGGTTCCCTTAGGGGCTGGTCGCTGATTTAGTGTGGGATTCATTCAGGCCGGACTTGGGTTCTGACTGCAGGAGCTTGTGCCCGAGGAAGGAGGGATAAAGGTTGTAAGGCCAGAGAGGAGATAAAGCGAGCAAGCCCTGGCATTCAAGCAGAGAAAGATTTATTATATAGGAAGAAAGTGACTGGATTGAAGAGAGACCAGTGCTCGCCCTTTACAGCTAACTCTTCTTATACTGTATAGATGGGAAATTGTGCCCGAAAGGGTGGGGGCCTTAGTTTAACCTGCAGCAGGGGTCTTGTCCTCATTTAGTCGGAGTGGTCTCACAGTCCAGTGGTCTCATAGTCTTGAGAAGCTGGCACCAGCAGGGAAAAACAGGATATCTCCTAAAGGAAAAATTGGATCCCCACCTAGACATTGTGGCCACTGTGGCATCATCTCTTGTATGTCAGATCATCACAATGGGCGGTTTTCTATCTATATGGTATAAACCCTTGTGAACCCTAACATTCCAGCTTTTTTGATATAAAATAAAGGCCAAAGGTCTGTCTTCTATATCTGCTTTGCATTGGTTTGGGGCTTCATTGTGGGATAAGATAAGAAAAGGCTGGAATGTGGGTTAGGGGAAGTCTGTGTGGCCTCAAAGCTTTTGATACTTAGTGCGAGTTAGAAGTAGCTCATGATCAGGCTGACTGGTGAAGGCCCATAGGTGATCCTGGAGAAACTTTGAAAAAAGATGAATTAGAGGCTGAAAGTCAGAATAAGGGTTAATACGAAAAGGGGGCTAAGCAAAAGTAGGGCTCATGACCTCCAATCCAAATTGCTTAACCAGTTTTCCCATGAATTACTGAGATGTTGATGCCCTTGAGGCCCTATTTGTCAGATTCCTTTCTGCTTTCTTTACAACACCTGATTTATTGGCGCAGAAACAGCAGACTTCTAAAAAAGACATAGGCCTTTTTTTTTTTTTTTCTGCTGTAAGAAGTTCCGACCATCTTCCGTTTTGAAGGACCACAGCTGCCAAGGGCTCTAGTTGGCCCTGGAAAGTGATAAGGCCAGTGGCTACTTCTAGGCCCTCAGTAAGATCCTAGTGATGTTGATAGTAGTTTAAAGAGGTTGTGAGTTCTACACTCCCTGTTCCAATTCCCACAGCTATTCCTAATTGAATAATTGAATTTCTCTTTCAGTTATGGACTAATGCAATATGGAGGGTTTGACTGTTAGGAGCAATTGAGGTATTCCACGTAAGATAAGGATTATTTAAGGGACCTGAGGAGATATAGGATAAATGAATTGTCAAGTCTTCTAATGTGAATTGGAGGCTCAGAAGAATTAGGAATGAGGGTGGCAAGGGTGAGAGTAGAGCAGGGTACAGAAGAGAACTCGGGACATTCTAGGAGGGTGACATGAATTTGGGTTCAAGAAGGTGATAGAAGGGTTGTGACCTTGTGTGAGAAGGTCACACAAGGCCATGTGGTGAGTAAATGACCATGGGCTCCCCTTGCTTTCTTGAGTGAGAAATGTAGCTGTGGCCAGAGCACACATGCCGGCTGGCCATCCCCTGTATGGTGGTATCCAGTTGTTTTGACAGACAAGCAGTGGGAGCGAAGAAAGGGCCTTGCATCTGTCCTAAGACTCCTAGGGCAATTTTATGTCTTTCAGTAGTATAGAATATAAAAGGGTAAGAGAGATCAGGCAATGTTAAAATTGGGTCCAAGAAAATAGGTTGTTTTAGAGCATTAAAAGTTGAACAGATGCTGGACTCTGGTTCAAGAGGTTCCAAAAGATCCCCCCTGGGTAGCTTGGTATAGGGGTTATGGCAGAAGAGCAAAATTGGGGTTCCAGAAGCATAGATATACAGCCAATCCAGAAAGGACAGAATTTCCATTTTTGATGTAGTGAGTGGTAAGGCAGATATAAGGAGCTTTCTATCTATAGGTACATGTCTTTTTGTTGGTGCCCAGGAGAATGCCAAGATAGATGAACTCAGGAAGGGAAAGTTGGACCTTAATAGAGATACTTGATAGCCCTGATTGGCTAGGAAGTTAAATTGTATTGTATGTCACTAATAGGGTATGAGTTTGATGCTACAAAGGAGAAGATAATCTATGTATTGGAGGATAGAGCCTGGGGCAAAATTGAAGGAGGTTAAGTCTGAGGCCAGGACTTAGCCAAAGAAATGAGGGCTATCACAAAATCCTTTGGGAAGGACAGTGAATTATTGGATATAATGACTATCTGGATCTGTTCAGGTAAAAATGAAAAGATCTTGAGAGCCTGGGTATAACCAGGACAGTGAAATAGGTAGTCGAAGGAGAAATAAGGGCAAGAAAAGTATTAATAAGTCACAAGTCTTTAACCAGGCAGTAGGTACCATTTGGCCTTTTTTAAAAGGTAGGATAGGCATGTTATAAGAATAGTGAGTAGGGTGCAAGAGACCCTGACACAGCAGCTCAGAGGTAATGGGTTTTAACCTCTGTTGATGTATTTGGGAAATAGGGTATTGAGGTTCATAGGAAACTTTGTTGGGTCTTTTAGACAAATATAAACAGGACTATGGTGGGAGGTGAGGACATAGTAGGTTTGAAAAGCAGGCCAAGTCAGGAGAAGGGTTTGGAACAGTAAGGAAAGCCTTAAATTGCAGAGTCGATACCTTACAAAGATTGGAGTGAGGCATTTTAGGAGTATGAAGAAAGAATGAGAGAATGGAGTATTTTGAAATGTGCAAGGCAGAGGTTAGATAATCTGTGGTGTAGACACTAAATCATCAACCCCCACAACAGAGATCTGAGAGGCTTTGATTTTTCCAGTATAAGCATGCATGGCAGAATAAGTGGCCCCCTGTGTCGATAAGAAGAGATCAGTTTACCTGACACTGTGACAGTTACCCGGGGCTTTGTAAAGATGATGAGAGTTGGGGCCTGGGGCCCTGGACAACTTTAGTCTTCAGCAGGAAGTACGAGGAGTCTACCAAAGGTGAATCAAAGGATGCCTGCTCAGGACCAGGTGGAGGTGTCCATATCCCTGGAAGGGGAATAGGGCATGTCCATTTATGCCACAATTAGGACATGGGCCTGGAGGGGCTCTGGGCTTATGAGGAGGCCTAGCACCATTCTTTACCACACTTGGAACAGGCCCTAGATGATTTCTTTTATTTTTCAGAGGATTGAGGTTTGGAGCTTTGTAAGGTAATGGCCGGGAGATAATATTTAACTTGATTTCTCTGAGCCTTTTCTAGTTTTGCCTTTTCTTCCCAGAAATTTTTAAAGGTCAAATTTAAAAGATCTCCTTGAGAGGTTTGAGGGCCTTCTACCTTTTGTTTGTTTGTTTTTGTTTTTTGTTTTTCCAAATGTCTGGGGATAATTAGGAAATAAAACGGGTATTAAGAATAGTAGTACTTCCTATTGAAAGTTGGAACTATCAATTTTGTATATTTTTTTGTAGGGCTTCTGTTAATGTAACTAGAAATTGCACTGGGTTTTTGTGTAGTCTTTGAGTTATTTCTCTGAGTTTATCAAAATTAGTAGCTTTGTGTCCTGCTTTTTGGAAGCCTGCAATAAGTCAAGTTACCATATGGTTACAGGCTGTTTGTCCCCAGATGCCCAGCCTGGTAGTCCCGACTGGGTCCCTTGGAATGCCACTGAGCTTACAGGCTTAGTGTCATCAGTTTGATGTATTCCCCCAGCATGAGGCTGAGGGGATTGCCAGACTAGTTCTTTTTCTTCTGGAAGAAGAGTAGAAGACAGTATAATGTAAATATCATGCCAGATCAAGTAATAAGACAGAGTGAGGTATTTAAATTCTTTTAAATAAGTGTCAGGGTTAGAGGAAAAGGAGCCAAGATGCTTTTCAATTTGAGATAAATCAGAGGGAGAATGAGATGTGTACCTGAACAATGCCTTCTCTACCAGCCACCTCTCCTAAGGGATGGAAGGAGGGGTGGGATTCAGGGTCCTGTTTCTTTTTAGCTTTTAGTATGTGAGTATAAGGAGGGGATTTAGGCAGGTCAAGATAGAGACAAGAAACTTGTAGTGGAGTGGAGCTGAAGCCCAAAGTCATGGGAGTATAGTATTAGGGAAATGTGGCCCTGAATGGACTAAACATATTTGAGAAGAAGAACAGGGGAGAACAGAGAGAGAACAGAGAATAAAAGAACAAAGAAAGCCTGAACATAAGGGATCTCTGACCACTTGCCTTTGCTGCAGCAGAAGTTATTGGGGTCCCATAAAGTACTAAAATCAAGACTTCTACTTTCTGGCCACTGGGAACTATTATCCAGTCGATATTGTGGCCATACAGTGTTGGAGTAATAAGGGAGTCTCTTTGGCTTTATTTCTCCTTGCAAACCCCAGGGGCTTAGGTTTTAGAGGAGTCAGTCTAAAGGGGTAGATTTTGTAGATTGGGACTGAAAATTTCCCATTATAGTTGAATATGGAGGGAGGACAAAAATGGCGAGTGAAAATTGAGGAGGAAGGTCTGAGTGAAAAAGTGTCTCTGCTCTCACGGCCTTCTCAGCCAGCGACAAGGATCGACCTTGAAACAGGAGTCCCTTATTTCAAAGTTAGAATTGGACATGAAGCAAAGGGCCCAAGGGTCATGGGAATCCTCCACCTAGTGCTAGGGCTTCAAAAACTGGACAAGAGTAAGAGGATCTGAGAGAGCATGGATTCACTCACACCTGCAGCTGATGAAATTAGAGCTTGTGGATGTCCATCCAGCAAGGCAACTGGAGAATCCTGTTCTGGGCTCATCCCAGTTTCTTGGCGAGGTCCAAGGGAGGGAACCTCCAAAAGTGGGCTTGGGAGAGCAGCCTTCCTAGCTGCAGTGGGTCTTCCCTCCTGGAATTTGGGATTTTGCATCAGAAATATAAGGTGAGCTTAGAGAAAAACAGATTGAGCCAGGCATTCAGGCAGAGAAAGATTTAATATATGAAGAGAAAAAGGAAGTGACTGGCTTTAAAGAGAAACCAGTGCTTGCCCTTCATATTCAATCCTTCTTATACCCTATCAATGGGAAATTGTGCCTTGAAGGGAGGGGGGTCTTTAGTTTATCTTTAGTCTGCAGCAGGGGTCGTCTGATCATGTAGTCAGAGGGTTTTCATGGTTGGGTGGTCATGTAGTTTTGAGAAACTGGCATCAGTAAGGAAAAACCAGGTATTGCCTTATGGAAGAACAGAATGCCCACCAGGGCAATGTGGCCACTGTGATTCCATCCCTCGTTTGTCAGGTCACCACAATGGGCTGTTTTTTAACTATACGCTCTGAACCCCTTGTGAACCCTAACGGGTGTCCCTCGCGAAGGAGGGGCTGAGCCCTGGAAATGATGCTGGCAAGGTCATGTAGCCAGTCCTGAAGAAGAAGGTAGATGAGCTCTTTTGGTGCTAGCTCACCAAGTCCAGCATTTAGGCAATGCTCTGGGACTGCTTGAGAAGCATCCAGATAGAGAAGGGATTTTCTAGGCAAGAATTTTGGAGTGGGTTGCCATTTCCTTCTCTCAGGGGTCTTCCTAACCGAAGGATTAAACCCACTCCATTATTCTTGCCTGGAGTATTCCATGGACAGATGAGCCTGGCAGATTATAGTCCATGGGGTCACAAAGAGTCAGACACAACTGAAGCAGCTTAGCACACATCCACAGCCTGCATACCATCAACACCATCACGCATAGCAGGAGAATAGACTTTCACCATCACTTAGTTTGCTGGTTTCCCAGCCATGGTACCAGTCACAAAGCGGAGAGTGAGGGGTGGATATCAGTCCAGAGGGAAAATGTCTTGCTCCACATGATTGGTGGGTGTCTGACACATTCTCATGGATCCGCAAGAGACATTTTCCACAAACCGAACCTCCAAGAAGGGTGAGAGGTATACCCGGAGACAGGTAGGGGAACCATCCAGACACACTGAAGGAGGCTTACTTGGCCCTGATGGAACATGGGATACATCCCTGTGTCTGCCCCTCTGCATTATCCAACTGACCTGCAAAACTTCAGTGTGAGAACAATGGTCTGCAACCTTTCTGGCAGCAGGGACTGGTTTTGTATAGACAGTTTTTCCTCAGAAAGGTTTGAGGGATATGCAGTAGTTTTGACATGATTCAGATTCACAGGTGCGTGCTAATTCGATTCAGTCATGTCTGAATCTTTGGGACTCTATGGACCATACTCTATCAGACTTTTCTGTCCTTAGGATTTTCTAGGCAAGAATTTTGGAGTGGGTTGCCATTTCCTTCTCTCAGGGGTCTTCCTAACCCAAGGATTAAACCTGGGTCTCATGGTACCTGCATTGGCAGGCAGGATCTTTACCAGTCACGCCACCTGGAGAGTTTAAATGTACTAGAGGTGGTTGTAAACAGATATGAGACTTCTCTCATTCACCTCCTACTGTGTGACCCCATTACTAAGAGTCTGAAGACCAGTGCTAGTCACTGGCCTGGGGGTTGAGTACCCAGGCTCTCGAAATCCTATCTGAAACACCACTAAACTGAGAAGCTGGGTATGTGAAGAGGGCCAGAGCTAGGAGAGTCAAACCTAGTAATGACAGTCTCCCATGCACCCCCACAATTCCCCCTACCCCCACTCTCCAGTGCCCCTAGTCACTAGAGTCTCTCAGGTCTCTCATGCTGAACTGTTTACTTAGTCATTGAGTGTGTTTTGATGACACACCCAGATGGGCATGACTGGAAGATGTCCATGAGAATCCCTTGGATAGAGGAGCCTGATGGGCTATAGTTCCGGGGGTTGCAAAGAGTTGTACATGACTGAGAGAGTCAACAAAAATATTAGGGCTCTTTTTGTAGAATCTGCATACAGCTCCTTTGTGAGGTATATATTTTCACATATTTCTTCCAAGTCTTTGTCCCATTTTGAAATTTAACATGTCTTTTGAACACAAAGAGCTTTTTTTCTTCTTTTTATTCTTTCACTTTTATTCTTTAATGGTTCATATTTCTTGCATCCAGTCTGCAAAATATGTGCCTCTCCCAGTTTGTCAGGGTTTCTTCTATTTTCCTCCTAAAAGGGCCCTAATTTTCACTTTTGTGTGTTGAATTCTGATCCGCTTCTCATAAATTTCTTTTGAGTGGTGTAAGATATCCAGCTTTTTTTAAATCTCCTTTCCCACTGAGCTGCAGTGTGAATTACACTGTTGGAAATCAGTCAGTCTTGTGTGTGTGTGTATCCATTTCCTGACTTTATGACTTGTGTATGAAATCTCACTCTGTGGCACTTTGTGGATGAATATGTGTAAAGCATTTGTATTTGAAACAATACAATTGATTAAGACTATTAATTTTCTTCTTTCCACTTGGTGCTGCTCTGCATTAATCTATTTCCCAGTGTTCACCCCACTAACCAGTTCTCACAAACCCAGTAAGAAGCTGCATAAGAAAAATGGGTTGTTCTGGAGTAATACAGATGGAAACAAAATTCTAAAACTCTTAGCAATCTAGAAATACACTCTGCAAAGACATAAGAAAACAAAATAGCCCTATAATTGAATAAGTATCAAACTATAATGTAATGCATCTGATAAGCAAACTTGCATGGAATGTATGTATCCCTATGGTGATTCGTGTTGAGGTTTGACAGAAAACAACAAATTTCTGTAAAGCAATTATCCTTCAACTCAAAAATTCAAAAAAAAAAATCAGAGATCTAAACTATGGTTTATATATGCATCTAGCAATATATTGAGTGTGCTAGCAATCTACTGACTATGCTAAAGCCTTTGACCCTGTGGATTACAGCAACGTATGGCAATACTTTTTTTTTTTAGTTGGATGTTAATTTCTTTGCAATATTATTGTAATTTTTGTCATATATTGTCATGCATCAGCCATGGGTGTACCTGTTTCCCCCTATTCTGGAGTCCCCTCCCACTTCCTTCCCCACCACATCCCTCTGGGTTGTCCCAGACCACCAGCTTTGAGTGCCCTGCTTCATGCATCAAATTTGCACTGGCCGTCTATTTTACATATGGTAATATGCATGTTTTAATCCTATTCTCGCAAATCATCCCACCCTTGCTTTTTCTCTCATAATCCGAAAGTCTTCACATCTGTGTCTCTTTTCTTGTCTTCCATATAGGGTTGTTGTTAGTGTTTTTCTAAATTCTGTATGTGTGTGTTAGCATATTCATTAGAACTGACTCAAATGTGTCCTTTTTTATAGTTGGGTAGTAATATTCCATTATGTATATGCACCACTGCCGGGAACCAGTGTGAGGAATCCCGCCCGTGACAAGGTCATGAGGAAGGAAGCTGACATACGCAAGGTGTGCTCAGACTTCAGGGGACCCTCTGGAAATTCCTAAGCATGTACCCCAACAAAAATCTGCTGGGTTTTGTGCTCTGCTTCTCCACTCTTCTGACATTCTCTGGATAAAGTCAATTCAGGGCTTTAGTCTTCTGCATTTGAAAGAGTGTTTCAATCCAAAAACCCCTCTGCCTGAAGGACACAGCTGCCCAGGTGATTGTTTGAGGCCTCCTGACCACAGGAGGCACAGGAAGCTTAAAACATCCTAGGAATGTAGGGGCTTCCAAAGAGTCAAAATCTTTAGAATAGGGCTGATTAAAAGTTTCATTTGTCGAGTCAATACTTCCTGCCAAATTTTCATATCCTTTATTTTTAGATATAGTTGGTATATAGAAAAACAAGTAGTAGACCTGGTATTAGCAACATTAGATCTTTGAGTTAAGTACCTTCTTTGTTATAATCCATTGCACCTTTGTTCTATAGAGATATAAGTTTAGCGCTTTAAGGAGATGCAGATTAAAGAAAAACAGTTAGGGGAAAGAAGATTAACATTCATTAAGAAAGAGAGCCAAAAAAGTGTTAACAAGCCTCCTGGCCAGAAGATAATGTAAATCACCTGAGACCTTTTGTATACAAAAAATATACAGAGTCTGGGCTGTGGACGCTACATAATTTTGTATTACCCATTGATCTCTATGTATAATCAAAAGTATAAAAGGGCTTGAAGGACAATAGAAGGAAAGCCAGTCAGTGGACTGGTTTTCCCCGTGTCTCCTCTTTACTCTAATTTCAGGCTGAATTCCCATCTGGGGCATGGAGGCTCACTCTGTCTACTTACTTGCCCTGGCTTTTAAGATCTTTTAAGAGAGAGAGCCCAAGGTGGGGCACTCTTCGATATTCAAATGGGCGCCGGCGGCCTAACGTAGATGGTGCAAGCTCCTTGTCTGGAAGTTTTATTGGTTTTCCACGTAACCCAAGTTAATCAGCCTCTTCTCTCCACTTAATTTTCTTACTACACTACTTCTTCCTGATCTAATCTTATATTAATAAATAAATGTTTTCCTCGCCGACTCCGCCCACCCTTCAAATTCCCTGGATCCACCTGGGCTGGACCTCGGCACACCACTGCTTCCTTATCCAGTCTTCTGCCAGTGGACATCTAGGTTGCTTCCATGTCCTATCTATTGTAAACAGTGCTACAGTGAATGTTGGGAAATATGTATCTTTCAGTTCTGATTTCCTAGATGTGTATGCTCACCAATGGGATTGCTGGGTCATATTACAATTCTATATCCAGTTTCTGAAGGAATTTCCACACTGTTGTTCATAATGGCTCTACTAATTTGCATTCCCACCAACAGTATAAGTGGATTCCTTTTGATTCATGCCTTCTGCAGTGTTTATTGTTTGTAGACTTTGATGGGAGCCATTCTGACCAGTGTGACATGGTACCTCATTGAGATTTTGATTTGTATGTCTTTGATAGTGAGTGATGTTGAGCATCTTTTGTGTTTTTGTTTACCATTGGTATGTCTTCTTTGGAGATATGACTGTTTAGTTCTTTGACCCACTTTTTGATTGGGTCATTTATTTTTTCTGTTGTTGAGCTGCTTGAGCTGCTTATATATTTAGAAGATTCATTCTTTGTCACTGGTTTCATTTGCTGTTAAATTCTCCCATTTGGAACACTGCCTTTTCACTTTGTTAGTTTCCTTTGTTGTGCAAAAACTTTCAAGTTTAATTAGATCCCATTTGTTTATTTTTGTTTTTATATCCATTATTGTGGGGGGTAGGATATAGAGGATCTTGCTGTGATATGTCACAGTGTCCTGCCTATATCTTACTCTAACTGTATTAAAGTTTTGGTCTTAAACATTCAGATCTTTAATCCTTTTGGGTTTTTGTGTATGGTGTTACAAGTGTTATAGTTTCATTCTTTTACAGGGTTTTGACCAGTTTTCACAACACCACTTGTTAGAAATATTGTCTTTTCTCCACTGTATGTTTTTGCTTCCTTTGTGAGAGATAAGTTGTCCATAGGTACATGGTTTTATCTCTGGGATTCTATTTTGTCCCATTGACCTATATTTCTGTCTTCATGCCAGTGCCATAGTCTCTGGAAGACTGTAGCTTTTGATATAGTCTGAAGTCAGGCAGATTGATTCCTCCATTTCCAGTCTTCTTTCTCAAGTTTCTTTGGCTGTTCGAGGTGTGTGTGTGTGAGTGTTTCCATACAAACTGTGAAGTCATTTGTTCTAATTCTGTGGAAAATACCATTGTTAACTTGATAGTGATTGCATTGAATCTACAATTTGTTTTGCATAGTATATTTATTTTCACTATAGTGATACTGTCAATACACAAGTATGATATATTTTCCATCTATTTGTGTCTTCTCTGATATCTTTCATCAATGTTTTCTAGTTTTCTATGTACAGATCTTTAGGTAAACTTATTCATTGAGGTAAATTTATACTTAAGTATTTTCTTCTTTGTGTTGCAATGGTGAGGGGGGTTGTTTCATTAATTTCTCTTTAAGTTTTCCCAATGTTCGTGTATTGGAATGCAAGGGATTTCTGAGTATTAATTCTGTATTCTGCAACTTTACTATATTCATTGATTAGCTCTAGTAATTTTCTTCTGTTGTCTTTGGGTTTTCTATGTAGCGGATCATGACATTTGCAAACAGTGAGAGTTTTAATTCTTTACTAGTCTGAATTCCTTTTTTTTTTTTATTTTTCTTCTCTGATTGTTGTGGCTAGGACTTCCAGAAGTATGTTGAATAGTTGTGGTGAGAGTGGGCATCCTTGTCTTGTTCTTAATTTTAGAGGAAATGCTTTCAGTTTTTCACCTTTGAGGATATTGTTTGTTTGGGGTTTGTCATTTATGGCTTTTTTATGTTGAGGTATGCACCTTTTATGCCTGCTTTCTGGAGAGTTTTCCTTATAACAGGTGCTGGATTTTATTAAAGGCTTTCTCTGCATCAATTAAGATAATCTTTTTTTTTTTCATCTTTCAATTTGTTAATATGGTGTATTACACTGATGCTTTGCAAACACTGATGTGTCCTTGCATCCCTGAGATAAAATCCACTTGTATCCCTGAGATTAAGTCATTACATATGATCTTGTTAATATGTTCTTGGATTCTGTTTGCTAGAATTTTGTGAGGATTTTTATGTCTGTTCATCAACGATATGATGAAATGGGGAAGTTCAGGCTCTTGCAGATTGAATGTAGGCTCACATAGCATGTGACAGGCTGAGCCTGATGGCTTGGGGACGTCATGTGTCCATGTCTCATTTGAAGAGCTGTGGTTACAGCATGAGTGTCCTAGGTGATTCTGATAGAGCCTAGATAGATGCCTGTGTTCAGTGATATGGGAGATGGCTTCAGAAGGCACATTGCCCTGACTTTATGGGATACCTGTCCATTTCCTCCGCCAGCTCTTCAGTATTATCCCCAGCCAGCAAAGGTGAATCAATCACCATTTTCAGAATCATCCTTCCCTGGGTCCTATCACCTCCCAGGCCTCCTGCTGCTCTTTGAATTTGGAGATTGCATGGGCCCTTTACTCCCACCCCTCCTTCTGGGAAGACCTATAAATTCTAACGGGTTTCTGTCCCATGTCCCATTGTGCTTCTGTGCTGTCTATAGGGACTTCAGTAAATTTCCACATCTACCACTTGGTCTCTCACCGCCACTCCACAAAAAAAAAAAAAAAAAGGATAAGACTCAAGGCTAGCTGGTGATAATACTGAAGAGCTGGCAGAGGAAATGGACAGGTATCCCATAAAGTCAGTGCAATGTGCCTTCTGAAGCCATCTACCATATCGCTGGACACAAGCATCTTCAGCTACTGTAATACCAGTGTCCTTTGTTTCTCTTTGTGTCCCTTTGACTTGCACATGTGAATGTACAGAGGTGTGCTTGTGTCACCTGTGTTTATGTGTGTTTCTGTGGATGTGCCTGTGTCTAGCCCAGTATAGATACAAAGATGAACATGACGGAACATGAGACATGGAAAAACCAAAGAGGAGGTACCCAGCAGCCACATATTGGGGGAGACGATTGATGTATCCTTGTGGTGCCTCTGTGCAGGATAAGGATGAGGAAAAAAAGGCCAGAGACAACTCTAGACATGGGGTCCGCAAATCTGGACCACTGCTATTGGACCCTTCATTCTGTATGGCAGAGTTGCCCTGAGAAGATGGTGGACTTTGCTAGTGCAGGACCCAGGATTGTTAAAAGGTCAAAGTCCTTCGGAAAAGGGCAGAGACTGGAAGGAGGAGGCAGAGAAAGAGAGCCTGCTGCCCTTGAGACTTGTTCCAAAAATGTGAAAAGGAGACAAGGGAAGGTCATAAGGCCAGTGCTGCCTTGGATGAGCTGTCAGCCAGCACACTCCTTCCTGGAGTGGCACATGCACCATGTGAAACCAATCACATGCTAAGATAGTCTCTCAATATGAAACACCAGACATCCGAGGAGAGATGTGTGTGGCATCTGCCCGGTCACGTCCAGCCTGCTGGGCAATGCGGAAACGTGAGGAAAGTGCAGGTGTGCTGTGTATGTGGGACTTCCATCATAGTTCAGATGGTAAAGAGACCACCTGCAAAGCTGGAGACCTGGGTTCAGTGCCTGGGTTGGGAAGATATCCTGAAGGAGAGCAGGTCTACCACAGCCTAACAAGGCAGTAGAGAGACTTGTCATATATAAATCAGTGAGGTCTGGGATAGAATCGAGCCTACTTGGTGCATTTGGGAGAGAAATGCTGCTTTCTGCACAGGAAGGCATGGTTGTGGTACCTGGGTGGGGAGGTTTCCCAGGATGCCATCTGTGTCTTGATAGCAGTAAAGTGTAGAGCCAATGGGATGGGAGGTCACCTTAGCTTTCTGATCTCATATTCAGTGTCTTGTTTCACCAGAGACTCTTTGGACCCATGTCCATCTTCACGACGTTATCCGAAGGCCTTCTTCAAAACAGGCCCGCTTCAGACATTGTGTGAAGACCTTTTTCAGACACAGGCGTCTCATGTTGTCTTCAGGGTTTTGCAGAATCCAGCATCTATTTGGCCTTTTTCTGCTCCAGGAGATAACTCTTGGGGAAAAAAGGAAAATAGTTGCAAACAACAAGCTACAGAGTTAGAAAGAGCAGCAGCACCTGGCTAGGATATTCACAGGTCAGAGGAGGTGCTGGGCCAGCCACTGAGGCAGTAAAATTTACAAGGAATTATCTTGGGAGGTGCAGGCTGAGAAAGGGTTGAAACAAAGATACTGAAACAAAAGCAACTGGCCATTTCTGTGTGATGAAGAAAGCACACAGACTTGAAATTGTTCCAATGTGATTTGCATTGTGAACCTGTCCAAGGGGATGAAAGACCACAGAACACACATGCACATCATTTAGCTGTCCACGGCAATCACTTCATACCCTGACCACCTCTTTGTAGGTTAGTCCCATTCCTGAGGAAATCCCAAGGCTCTGTAATCTTCCAGGATAAGTCGTAGGGATAGAAGTGCATATTGACTTCATCAACAAAGGAGTAAAAGAAAATAACTGGGATTAAAAAAAAAAAAAAAAAGGGGGAGTACTTACCAAAATCTGTTATACTATACTTAAGAGTTCTGCAGATTTCTGTTCCGGGGTGTGTGTGTGTGTGTGTGTGTGTGTGTGTGTGTGTGCTCTCAGAATGTTCCTGTGTGTGTACTGTCAGAACCTTCCTGTGTGTGTGTGTGATGTGTGTGTGCTGTCAAAACGTTTCTGTCCCAGTGTGTGTGTATGTGTGTGTGCTGTCAGAACGTTCCTGTCCCAGTGATGGAAGAATGGACAATGAATATGGGGTGAAAATGATAGAAAGTTTAAAAACTTTATGTTATATAGGTTTTGAAACTCACCAGAAAATTTTAAGCGGTGGAGTGATAGATTCTGATGTCTCTTTTGTAAAGAGTTGAATAAACAGACTTTTGAGGGCACTAGCTGCTTTAGGCCCTTGGAATGCTATATATCCTCATTGCCTGGAATTAGTAGGACGAGTGGATGAGATTGATGTTCAGTGTATTTCCTACTTCAGGCATGCATTGATTCTAGCATCAGGGCAGCAAATTAGTGGTATTTTCTCTTATTGTATGAATAGGATTAAAGACAGAATAGGGGGTAGGACGATGTGAGGTAACATGTTACAGCCATCTTGGAAATATAGCATCAGCAGTCATGGTTCCACATTGTTCTAGGAGCATGCTACAAAATATATTTATTTTCTTTAGTTGTAGATAAGCTGAATTTAACACCAGTGAACACCTGCATGACTTACTCATGGACACTGAAGCTTCTTGATAAACACCCAGCCTCTAAATCCCATCAGCAATGGTACTTCCTTCTTTAAATGTAGGTACAAAGTCTACCACTGTGCCTAGTACTTCCTGATCTTGTTAGAAATCATGTCCAGGAGGGATAAGTGGTAACATGATGCTAATCTACAATTAGTCCAGCCTGAATATGTATTCTGTGTCCATTTGGGACTTTGCAGTACTGACCACCAGAATCTCTTAAACAGAACATAAATACTAGACCTATTGCCTTTTTCCTGGGGAAAATCAGTGCCCCAGTTTATGGGTCTCTTACTGCCAACACCAAGGCAACACAAATTGTGCAGTATCATTACAGATACTAGAAAGTTCTGGGAGATGAGATCTAGAAGGAAAAAAGTGAAAAGGTAGACAATTGAGTAGGTCTGACACAGAGATTTATGTTCCTCTTCACCCTAATTCCATCTTTCTACCTATTCTTCCTGTCCTATCAAATGTGTTTAAAGAATGGCTTTTCTGTTGTCATTCGGTTTAGAAACAAAATGGACATCACTGAATTTTGAGGAAGGCCAGATTTCTAGAGTTTAACCCAATCATTTCTATGCCTTGACCCAAGTCCACAGTATTACAAACATACCAAATTCACAAATGGAACTTTGCAATGTCTGACTCTCTGTAGGAAAGGGCTTATTCAGTTTGCTTCATCTTAAAAGAGATTCAAGAAAATGCATGAATAAATCTTCTCTTCAGCTCTACAAATCTAACTTACTGGAGTAGGAAAAGGCAATGCACACCAGTTTTCTTGCCTGGGAAATTCCATGGACAAAAGAGCCTGGTTGACTGAACTCCTTGGGGTTCGAAAGAGTTGGACGCTACTGACCACACAAACACACACACATACAACTTAGGATCAGATTGAAAAAATCCTTTCTCTTCTCATAGGACTTGATGTGGTTCACACTGAAGGGCTATAGCTTTTTCAAACTTAACCTCTGCGGCTTTGCTAAAGACTGCAAGGTCTTTCTTTTCCTTAAAAACAAACAAACAAAAAAAGCTTCTTCCTATGGGGAGAGTGTGCTTTCTTACTCCGTTAAAGTTTTGGAACTTCTTTCCTCTCATTTGAAATAGGGATTTCTATCTTATTTTAGGCTTAGGGAATTATTCTTTTGGTATGACTTTCTTTCTTCCTTTTTTTTTTTGGGGGGGGGGTGGCTAATATTGGGTCAGTATCAATCCAGGTCAATGCTGAAGTCAGATTGACTATATTATTTACAGCCAAAGATGGAGAAGCTCTATACAGTCAGCAAAAACAAGACAGGGGAATGACTGTGGCTCAGAACATGAGCTCCTTATTGCAAAATTCAGACTTAATATTGAAGAAAGCAGGGAAAACTACTAGACTATTCAGGTGTCACCTAAATCAAATCCCTATGTGTATACAGTGACAGTGACAGATTAAAGAAATTAGATCTGGTAAAGTACTTGAACTCTGGATGGAAGTTCATGACATTGTACAGGAGGCAGTGTTCAAGACCATCTGAAACAAAAAGGAATGCAAGAAGGCAAAATGCATGTCTCAGGAGGGCTTTTAATTTCATGGCTGCAGTCACCATCTGCAGTGATTTTGGAGCCCCCCAAAATAATGTCTGACACTGTTTCTACTGTTTCCCCATCTATTTCCCATGAAGTGGTGGGACCAGATGCCATGATCTTTGTTTTCTGAATGTTGAGCTTTAAGCCAACGTTTTCACTCTCCTCTTTCAGTTATGACCAACCTAGATAGTATATTCAAAAGCAGAGACATTACTTTACTGACTAAGGTCTGTCTAGTCAAAGCTATTGTTTTTCCTGTGGTCATGTATGGATGTGAGAGTTGGACTGTGAAGAAGGCTGAGAGCCGAAGAATTGATGCATTTGAACTGTGATGTAGAAGAAGACTTTTGAGGGTCCCTTGGACTGCAAGGAGGTTCAACCAGTCCATTCTGAAGGAGATCAATGCTGTGATTTCTTTGGAAGGAATGATGCTAAAGCTGAATCTCCAGTACTTTGGACACCTCATGCGAAGAACTGACTCATTGGAAAATACTCTGATGATGGGAGAGATTGGAGGCAAGAGAAGAGGACGACCCAGGATGAGATGGCTGGATGGCATCACCGACTCGATGGACGTGATTCTCAGTGAACTCCGGGAGATGATGATGGTGGACACGGAGGCCTGGCGGGCTGCGATTCATGGGGTCGCAAAGGGTCGAACATGACTGAGCAACTGAACTGAACTGAACTGAACTGAAGGAGGGCTTACAAATAGCTGAGGAAAGAAGAGACGCTAAAGGCAAAGGAGGAAAGGAAAGATAAAGGAAAATAAAGTTAAAAGGAAAGACCCAACTGAATGAAGAGTCTCAAAGAATAGCAAGAAGACAAGAAACCCCTCCTCAGTGATCAATGCAAAGAAATAGAGGGAAACAATATAAGGGGAAAGACTAGGGATCTCTTGAAGAAAAATAGAGATACCAAGGAGTTTTATACAAAGATGGGCACAATAAAGGACAGAAGTGGTATGGACCTAACAGAAGCAGTAGAAGATATTAAGAAGCAGTGGCAAGAATACACAGAACTATGAAAAAAAGATCTTCATGACCCAGATCACCACGATGGTGTGACCACTCAGCTAGAGCCAGATATCCTGAACTGTGAAGTCAAGTGGGCCTTAGGAAGCAACATTACCAACAAAAAGCTAGTGCAGGTGATGTAATGCCAGTTGAGCTATTTCAAATCCTAAAATAAGTTGCTATAAAAGTGCTGCATTCAATATCCCAGCAAATTTAGAAAATTCAGCAGTGACCACAAGACCAGAAAAAGTCACCGTTCATTCTACTCCCAAAGAAATATTCAAACTATCACACAACTGCATTCATCTCACATGCCAGCAAAGTAATGCTCAAAATTCCCCTAGCCAGGCTTTAACGGTATTTGAATAGTGAACTTCCAGAACTTCAAGCTGGATTTAGAAAAGGAAGGAGAATTAGATATCAGATTGTCAACATTCCAGGAAACTCTTGAAGATGGCGGAGGAATAGGATGGGGGAACCACTTTCTCTTCAACAAATCCGTCAAAAGAACATTTGAACACTGTATGAATTCCACAAAACAACTTCTGAATGTTTGCAGAGGACATCAGTCACCCAGAAAAGCAGCCCATTGTCTTTGAAAGGAGATAGGGAAAAATATAAAAGATAAAGAGAGACAGAGGTAGGGATGGAGATCCATCCTGGGAAGGGTATCTTATAAAAGAGAGAAGTTTCCAAACACCAGGAAACACTCTCACTGGATAGTCTGTGATGAGCCTTGGAATCTCAAAGGGCAACAAACTGGGAGGAAAAATAAACCCACAGATTATGTGCCCAGCGATAACTCCCAGTGGAGAAACACGCAGAAGCCCACATGTGCTACTAGCAATGAGGGCTGGGGAGGGAGGCACCAGGTGCATTGCTTAGAGTAACGACTGGGCCTGAATGCCCTGAAAGCAATCTGAGGGAAATGAGTTGAGATAGCATACCAGACTGTGGGATATCTATCCCGCGAGAAGCCCTAACCTAACACACCACCAGGCCTACTCACAGAACAAAGAACTGACTAGATCTAGCCAACTGTGGACCACCCCATGCCCCACTAGAGACAGGCAGGTGAGGGTAGCCAGAGCCAGAAGGGGACAATCACAGCCCCAGAGAGGCATCATCTACCAAGCTGCAAACAGGGTTCATTGTTAACCAAAACTTCCTGGGATTATAGACAGTTGACATCTACCTGGAGGGTCACAGTCAGAGATCAGCTCCCCAGAGGCACATGGCAAAACTGAGAAGGTGCGCTGGTTGTACACCCAGGAAACCAAGCAGCAGAGACAGGGAAGGCAATACGTCTCAGTGACTGAGCTCTCCAATACCTGGTCACCTGAGCTGCTCAGACATGGAAAGGGCATGCAACACAGGCCCAACCAAGTCTGTGTCTTTGTGGAGTTCCCAGATACCTGGACCTGAGTGGTGTAGACCTAAGAAGTGCATACAACCCAGGCCTAGCCTCAGACAATTCCTGGCAGAGCAACCTACAGCCTAAGCAGTGTAGGCAGGGAAAGGATACACGCAGTGAGGGGGCAGGCAAACCAGTGTGGCCACTGCAAGCACATGACAGTGTTATTTGTTTGCAGTGTTCCTCCCTCCAGACAGCATGACTGAACAAGTGAGCCAGAAAATGTGTCCATCAACACCCCCTTGTGTCAGGGCAGAAATTAGACACAGAAGAGACCAGCAAGCAGAAGAAGTTAAAACAAACAGAGGCAACTGCTTTGGAAGTGACAGGTGCAATAGATTAAAACCCTGTAGGTAGCACTGACTACATAGAAAAGGGCCTATAGATTTTGAGAAGTATAAGCCAGAAAATGACCTGACCCCACACTGTCCACAACAACACCAGAGAAAGTCCTAGATAAGTTTTACTATCATTATTCTTTAAATTAATATATATATATTCCTTTATTACTCCTTTAATTTTTATTTTTATAACCTACTACTTTGCAAAAAAAGACCCTATTTTTTAAAGCAAACTTTTATATATATATAGTGACTTTGTTTTTTTTTTTTTCTTTAATATTTTTTTTTTTTAAATGCAACCTCTATATTTTTAATTTTCGCTTTTTGGTATCTGTTATCAGTTTTGTGCTTTTAAGAACCCAATCCTCAGTACCCGTTTTTACTTGGGAGCAGGATTACTGGCTTGACTATTCTCTCCCTCTTGGACTCTCCTTTTTCTCCACCAAGTTGCCTCTATCGCCTCCCTGCCCTCTCTTGTCTACCTGAAAGGTTGTTGCTGAATCATGCAAAGACGCTGAGATTCTTGGCCCCTAGAGGAGAAGAATTTCATCTGGGGCCAGAGACCAGGCTTGATCGCTCAGAGCTTTTGTGTAATAAAGTGTTATTAAAGTATAAAGGAGATAGAGAAAGCTTCTGACAAAGGCATCAGAAGGGGGACAGAAAGAGTACCCCCCTGCTAGTCTTCAGCTGGATGTTACATAGTCACTAGCAGTCTGTTAATAAAAGAAAGGAATGTCTTAAAACTCAGAATGGCACCAGGCCCTTCAACCATAACATGCATTTTGGGATAATCTTGGCACCAAATGGTTCATCCTGGACCATAAAATGATTAACTTGAATCTTGAAGAAGGGCAGATCACCATACAAATAGTTTTGTTTACATAGATTAGGGGAACAATATGTGAATATAACATACTGGTTGGTCAAGTAGATTCTGAACCATTTGACAGAACTGACTTGAAGACAGAGTATATGGTAAATGCATAATACTTAAGCATAGCTTCAGACAAATATTTCCATAAGAAAAATGCATTGGTTATCTCAAGGTTTGATAATAGTTAACTTTAGTTGAAACCAGGTGTCATTATGTCAACACAGTATTTTAAGAGAAACCTCCTTTTAAATTTTTATAGAGAAGGAATATATACAGTTTGTTTCCTCCTGCTACTTAAGAGAGAGAAAAATATCTGACACTTGCAGGCTATTTCCTCCATTTGGAGACCCATGGCCTTCCTGCCTGTTACCATCTCATACCCAAGTCTGTGAATCTCTTTGTTTGTTCTGGACTGCGGAGAACATTTTGGGAATGGATTACTGGCTGGATCTGTCTCCTTCTTATTTCCCCCTTTATGCTCCTGGCCTCCTCTCTCCTTTCTTCCTCTTCCCTTCTGTCTATAAATCTGTGAACATCTCTGAGAGTTCCAGACTTTGGATAGCACATAAGGAACTGATTACTGAGTAACTTGCTCTCTCCTCTTATGATTCCCCCTCTTCTCCTCCTGGTCACCCCCATCTCTCTCCTCCATCTTCTCTTCTCCATGTAACTGTGAACAACTCTGGGTGTCCCTCACTGTGGAGAAACTTTTCATCTTGAACCTACATATTTTGTTATTAGTGCTCTACAGATGAAGAAATATTGAGGCTATGGTAAGAATAAGACAGAAAACCAGAGGGAGGAAGCTTAAGTCCAAATCCTGAAAACACCAGAGAACTCCTGACTCCAGGCAACATTAATCGATAGGAGCTCATCAAACACTTCCATACCTGCACTGAAACCAAGCACCACCCAAGGGCGAACAAGTTCCAGAGCAAGACATAACACAAATTATCCAGCAACACAGGAACATAATGCTGAGCTTAAATACACAGGCTGCCCAAAGTCATGCCAAACACACTGAAATCTCAACTCATTACTGGGCACTTCATTGCACTCCAGAGAGAAGAAATCCAGCTCCACCCACCTGAACGCCGACACAATATTCCCTAACCAGGAAACCTTGACAAGCCATCCGTCCACCCCACCCACAGCAAGGAACCTCTGCAATAAAGGCAACTCAATAAACTGCCAGAATACGGGAAGGCCACCCTAAACACAACCATATAAACAAGATGAAGAGGAACAGAGATACCCAGCAGGTAAAGGAACAGGATAAATGCCCACCACACCAAACAAAGGAAGACATAGGAAATCTAACTGATAAAGAATTCCAAATAATGATAGTGAAAATCATCCAAAAATCTGAAATCAAAATGGAATCACAGATAAATAGCCTGGAGACAAGGATTGAGAAGATGCAAGAAAGGTTTAACAAGGACCTAGAAGAAAAAAAAAAAAAATTTTTATATATATATATATATATATATATATATATATATATATATATATATAATGAATAATGCAATAAATGTTATAAAAAAACACTTTGGAGGGAATAATGGAGGCAGAAGATAGGATAAATGAGTCAGAAGAAACAAGGGTAGAAATAAGTGAAACAGGGAAAAGAAAAATGAGTTAAATGAGGACAATCTCAGGGACTTCTGGACAATGTTGAATGCCCCAACATTCGAATCATTGGAGTCCAAGAAGAAGAAGACAAAAAGAGAGACCATGAGAAAATACTTAAGGCAATAATAGTTGAAAATTTCCCTGAAACGGGGAAGGAGATAAACATACAACTACAAGAAACCCAGAGTCCCAAAATGGATAAACACAAGGCAGAACACCCCAAGACATATTAATCAGCTTAACAAAGATCAAAGACAAAGAACAAATATTAAAAGCACCGAGGGAAAAACAACAACACAGAAAGGGATTCCCACAGGATAACAGCTGATCTTTCAATAGAAACACTTCAGGCCAGGAGGGAATGGCAAGACATACTTAAAGTGATGAAAGAAAATAACTTATAACCCATATTACTGTACCCAGCGAGGATCTCTTTCAAATATGAAGGATAAATTGAAAGCTTCACAGGCAAGCAAAAGCTGAGAGAATTCAGCACCACCAAACCTTCTCTCTAACAAATGCTAAAGGATCTTCTCTAGACAGGAAACAAAGAAAGGGTGTATAAACTCAAACCCAAAACAATAAATGACAACAGGATCATGCTTATCAATAATTACTTTAAATGTAAAGTGGGTTGAATGCCCCAACCAAAAGGCAAAGACTGGCTGAATGGATCCAAAAAAAGGACCCCTGTAAATGTTGTCTACGCCGACCCACCTCAAAACAAGGGACACATATACCCTGAAAGTGAAGGGCTGGAAAAGATATTTCATGTAAATGGAGACTGAAAGAAAGCAGGAGTGCAATACTCATATCAGATTTTTTAAAAAGGCTGTGAAAAGAGACAAAGAAGGACAATACATAATGATCAAAGGATCAATACAAGAAGATGATATAACACATATAAATATATATGTGCCAAACGGGAGCACCACAATATGTAAGACAAATACAATTATGAAAGGGGAAATTAATAATAACACAATAATAGTGGGAAACTTTCACACCCAATTTACACCTATGGATAGATCAACTAAACAGAAAATAAGGAAAAGTGCAATAGCCCAGTTAGACCTAATGGATATCTAAATGACATTTCACCCCAAAACAATGAATTTCACCTTTTTTTTCAAGTGCACATGGAACCTTCTCCAAGATAGATAATATCCTGGGCCATAAATCTGGCCTTGGTAAATTCAAAATAGTTGAAATCATCCCAAGCATTTTTTTCTGACCACAATGCAGTAAGATTAGATCTCAACTACAGGAGAAAAATTGTTAAAAATTCCAACATAGGGAGGCTGAACACCACGCTGCTGAATAACCAACAAATCACAGGAGAAATTTTTAAAAAAAAATCAAAATATACATAGAAATGAATGACAATGAAAACATAGCATCCCCAAACCTATGGGACAGTGTAAAAGCAGTATATACGTATACACAGGCATATATACACATAAGTACACGGATATACAGAGGCATAAATACACATGCTCATATGTGCAGATATGTCGGTACATATACCCAAATACATACAAATAAATGCGGACTTGTCAACGCATACAGATGCTCACGAGTGTACAAGTGTGATGTATACACACAGTTGTGGGTACATGTATGTGTGTACGCATACGTACATGCTTACAAAGACGCATCTATCTGTGTGCATATATGCACACGTGTATGTACACATGTATACATACATATGTATGCATCCGTAGACATCTATGTATAGTGTATATATGTACACACAGACATATGAGTGTATATGTGTCTGTATACACACGTGTATATATAAGTAGACATGCATGCATGTACCTATGTACAGGTGAACGTGTGCATCTACAGTACCTATACACAGGCTGATGTGCATAGATGCACGTGTGTGCATATGCAAACACGTGTGTGTATAAATACATGTACATATAAGTCCGTGTACATGTGTACATAGATATCCATGTGTCTCTGTAGAAGTATACGTGTGTGCTTGTATCTATAGGTGTATATATGTACATATATATACACACAGACATACACGTACATACACAGATGGAAACACACATCCGTGTGTGTGTGTGTGTGTGTATCAAAGAGCCTCTTGATGAAAGTGAAAGTGGAGAGAGGAAAAAGTTGGCTTAAAGCTCAACATTCAGAAAACTAAGGTCATGGCATCCGGTCCCATCACTTAATGGGAAATAGACGGGGAGACAGTGTCAGACTTTATTTTTTTGTGCTACAGAATCACTGCAGATGCTGATTGCAGCCATAAAATTAAAGGACACTTACTCTTTGGAAGAAAAGTTATGACCAACCTTGACAGCATACTCAAAAGCAGAGACATCACATTGCCAACTAAGGTCTGTCTAGTCAAGGCTAATGTTTTTCCTGTGGTCCAACCAATCCATTTTGAAGATCAACCCTGGGTATTCTTTGGAAGGAATGATACTAAAGCTGAAATTCCAGTACTTTGGCCACCTCATGTGAAGAGTTGAGTCACTGGGAAAGACTGTGATGCTGGGAGGGATTGGGGGCAGGAGGATAAGGGGACGACAGAGGATGAGATGGCTGGATGGCACCACTTACTCGATGGACATGAGTCTGTATGAACTTCGGGAGTTGGTGATGGACAGGGAGGGCTGGCATGCTGTGATTCATGGGGTCGCAAAGAGTCGGACACGACTGAACGACTGAACTGAACACAGGGTATCTGGTCCCATCAGTTCTTGGTAAATAGATGTGGGAGACAGTGTCAGACTTTATTTGGTGGGGGAGGTGGGGGGGGGGGCTCCAAAATGACTGCAGATGATGATTGGAGCCATGAATTAAAAATAGCAATAATAATAAATACTCCTTGGGAGGAAAGTTATGACCAGCCTAGATAGTATATTGAAAAGCAGAGACATTGCTTTGCCAACAAACGTCCATCTAGTCAGGGCTATGGTTTTTCCTGTGGACATGTATGGTTGTGAGAGTTGGAATGTGCAGAATCCTGAGTGCTGAAGAATTAATGCTTTTGAACTGTGGCTTGGGAGAAGACTCTTGAGAGTCCCTTGGACAGCAAGGAGATCCAACCAATCCATTCTAAAGGAGATCAGTCCAGGGAGTTCTTTGGAAAGAATGATGGTGAATCTGAAAATCCAGTACTTTGGCCACCTTATACGAAGATTTGACTCATTGGAAAGACTGATGCTTGGACGGATTGGGGGCAGGAGGAGAAGGGGATGACAGAGGATGAGGTGGCTGGATGTCTTCACCAACTCGATTGACGTGAGTCTGAGTGAACTCCAGGAGATGGTGATGAACAGGGAGGCCTGACGTACTGCAATTCATGGGGTTGCAAAGAGTTGGACATGACTGAGCGACCGGACTGAAATGAACTGAACGGAACTGACATCTAAAGCAACTAGAAAAGGCAGAAATGAAGATCCCTAGGGTTAGTAGAAGGAAAGAAATCTTAAAAATTAGGGCGGAAATATATCAAGAGAAACAGAGACCATAGTAAAAATTAACAAGGGCAAACGCTGGTTCTTTGAGAAGATAAATAAAATTGACTAATCATTAGCCAGACTCATCAAGAAAGAAAGAGACAGAAATCAATAATATTAGAAATGAAAATGGAGAGATTACAACAAACAACACAGAAATAGAAGGGATCATAAGAGACTACTATGTGCAACGATATGGCAATCAAATGGACAACCTGGGAGAAATGGACAAATTTTTAGAAAAGTACAACTTTCCAAAACGGAACCAGGAAGAGATAGAAAATCTTAACAGACCCATCAGAAGCACAAAAATTGAAACTGTAATCAGAAGACTTCCAGCAAACAAAGACCAGGTCCAGATGACTTCACAGATGAATTCTACCAAAAATTTACGAAGAGCTAGCACCTATTCTCCTCAAAGTCTTGCAGAAAATTGCAGAGGAAGGTAAACTTCCAAACCCATTTTATGAAGCCAACCTCACCTTAAAACCAAAACCTGACAAAGATGCCAAAAAAAAAAAAAAAAAAAAAAAAAAAAAAAACAAAAACAAAAAACGACTACAGGCCAATATCACTGATGAACATATATGCAAAAATCCTTAACAAAATTCTAGCAGAGAATCCAACAACATAACAAATCAAAAAATAAAAACCATTATTATCTCAGAGAAAGCTTTAGGTAAAATTCAGCATCCATTTATGATAAAAACCCTCCAGAAAGCAAGAATAGAAGGAACACACCTCAACATAATAAAAGCTATATATGACAAACCCACAACAAACATTATCCTCAGTGGTGAAAAATTGAAACTACTTACCCTAAAGTCAGGAATAAGACAAGGGTCTTGCTCACCACTACTATTCAACATAGTTTTGGAAGTTTTGGCCACAGCAATCAGAGCAGAAAAAGAAAAGGAATGCAGATTGGAAAATAAGAAGTAAAACTCTCACTGTTTGCAGATGACATGATCCTCTACACAGAAAATCCTAAAGACTCCACCAGAAAATTACTAGAGCTGATCAATGAATATAGTATATTTGCAGGATATAAAATTAACACACAGAAACCCCTTGCATATCTATACACTAATAATGAGAAAATAGAGAAATTAAGCAAATAATTCCATTCAGCACTGCAACAAAAATAATAAAATACTTAGGAGTATATCTACTTAAAGAAACAAAAGACCTATATGTAGAAAAGCAAAAAACACTGGTGAACAAAATCAAAGAGGACACCAATAGATGGAGAAATATATTGTGTTCATGGATCAGAAGAATCAATATAGTGAAGACGAATATGCCAGCCAAAGCAATCTATAAATTCAATGCAATCCCTATCAAGCTACCAAAGGTATTTTTCACAGAGCTAAAACAAATAGTTTCACAATTTGTATGGAAATACAAAAAAAAAAAAAAATCTTGAATAGCCAAAGTGATCTTGAGAAACAAGAGTGAAATAGGAGGAATCAACCTGCCTGACTTCAGGTTCTACTACAAAGCTGCAGTCATCAAGACAGTAGGGTACAAAGATAGAAATATAGTGAAACAAAATAGAAAGCCCAGAACTTAATCCACACACCTATAAACATCTTATCTTTGACAAGGCAAGAATATACAATGGAGAAAAGACAGTCTCTTTAACAAGTGGTACTGGGAAAACTGGACAATCACTTGTAAAAGAATGGAACTAGAACACTTTCTAACATCATACACTAGTAAAAGAATGAAACTAGAATACATTCTAACACCATACACAAAAATAAACTGAAAATGGATTAAAGATCTAAACGTAAGAGCAGAAATTATCGAGCTCCTAGAGGAGAACATAGGCAGAACAGTCTCTGAGATAAATTACACCATGATCCTCTATGACTTACCTCCCAGAATATTGTAAATAAAAGCAGAAATAAACAAGTAGGAACTATTTAAAATTAAAAGCTTTTGCACTATCAACAAAACTATAAGCAAGGTGAAAAGACAGTCTTCAGAATGGGAGACAATAAGAGCAAATGAAGCAACTGATAATCTCAAAAATATACAAGCAACTCCTGCAGGTCAATACCAGAAAAATAAGCCATCCAATCAAAAAATGGGCCAAATAACTAACTAGACAGTTCTCCAAAGAGGACATACAGATGGATGACAAACACATGAAAAGATGCCCAACATCACTCATTATCAGAGAATGCAAATCAAAACCACATTTCACCCTAGTCAGAATGGCTGCTATCCAAAAGTCTACAAGCAATAAATGCTAGAGAGGTTGTGGAGAAAAGGGAACCCTCTTTCACTGTTGATGGAAATGCAAACTAGTACAGCCACTATGGAGAACACTGTGGTGACTCCTTATAATACTGGAACTAGAACTGACATACGACACAGCAACCCCACTTCTGGGCATATACACCGAGGAAACCAGAACTGAAAGATATATGTGTACTCCAGTGTTTATTGCAGCACTGTTTACAATAGCCAGGACATGGAAGCAATCTAGACGTCCATCAGCAAATGAATGAATAAGAAAGCTATGGTACATATACACAATAGGGTATTACTCAGCCGTTAAAAGGAATGCATTTGAATCAGTTCTGATGAGTTGGAAGAAACTGGAGCCTATTATGCAGAGTGAAGTAAGCCAGAAAGAAAAACACCAATACAGTATTCTAACGGATATATACGGAATTTAGGAAGAGGGTAAAACTAACTCTTTGCAAGACAGCAAAAGAGACACAAATGTATAGAACAGTCTGTTGGTCTCTGCAGGAGAGGGCGAGGGTGGGATGATTTGAGAGAATGGCATTGAAACATGTATGCTATCATATGTGAAACGACATGTCAGTCGAGATTAGATGCATGATACATGATGCTCGAGGCTGGTGCACTGGGATGACCCAGAGGGATGGGATGGAGAGGGAGGTAGGAGGGGGGAAATACCTGTACATCCATGGTGCCTTCATGTCAATGTATGGCAAAACCACTACAGTACTGTAAAAATAGTCTCCAATTAAATAAATTTATATTTTAAAAATTGTCAACATCCATTAGATCATCATAAAAGCAAGAAATTTCCAGAAAAGTATTTATTTCTGCTTTATTGACTATGGCAAATCCTCTAACTGTATAATCTCAGTAAACTGTGAAAAAGTTTAAACAGATGGGGAAACAAGGCAACTTACCTGTATGCCAAGTCTGCTTATTGTCACCCTGTTAACTTAAATTATATGCGTAGGAAATCATCCAAAATGCTGGGATGGACGAAACACAACCTGGAATCAAGATTGCTGGGAAAAATATCAGTAACCTCAGACACACAGACGGCACAAAGAATAACTAAAGAGCCTCTTGATGAAAGTGAAAGAGAGTTGAAAAAGTTGGCTTACAGCTCAACATTCAGAAAACTAAAATCATGGCATCTGGTCCTATCACTTCATGGAAATAAATGAGAAAACTAAATAGTTGAGAGAATCCCACGGGGGTGGCGGGTGGGTTTCAAAATCACTACAGATTGTGGCTGCAGCCTTGAAATTAAAAGATACTTGCTTCTTGGAAGAAAAACTATGACCAACTTAGAGAACATGCTGAAATTCAGAAACATTAGTTTGCAAGTAAAGGTCTGTCTAGTCTAAGCTCTGGTTTTTCTAGTAGTCGTGGATGGATGTGACAATTGGATTATGAAGCTGAGCACTGAAGAATTGATGTTTTTGAACTGTATTATGTTCAGTTCTCCAAACATGTTGGAGAAGACTCTTGAGATCCCCTTGGACTGCAAAGAGATCCAACCAGTCAGTCCTAAAGGACATCAGTCCTGGGGGTTATTTGGAATGACTGATGCTGAAGGTAAAACTCTAATACTTTGGACACCTAATACAAAGAACTGACACACTGGAAAAAGTCCTGATGCTGGGAAAGATTGAGGGGAGGGGAAGAAGGGGATGACAAAAAATGAAATGGTTGGAGAGCAACACTGACTTGATCAACATGATTGTAACTATGGCCGTTGGTGATGGACAGGAAAGCCTATTGTCCTGCAGTCCATGGGGTAACAAAGAGTTGGACATGAATGAGCAACTAGATGGAACCTCTAACTTAACATTTCCCTTGTTTAGAGCAGCAAGGAATGCTTTGGAAGTCTGTAGAACTGAGAGGAAATTACAAACTTGAAACCTATCAATATCCATTCCTTGTCTAGGAACAGGCTATTTACCCCTTGAACAAGACTGGCGTTGAATCACAGAACCACAAACTTCTCACCCAAGGGAACATGGCTCTTCTCCTGTCTTTACTATGCTGTCATGTCTGCTTTTATGCCACACTTGAAAGAAGTTAAATATTCCATTGTATTCCACAATTCTTTCCATAAAGAGGACCTGAATCTTGCTCATATTCAGTCCCATCAAGCTACAGGTCCTTTCCCCCAGATTATATTAAAAAGGATGAGTGTCCCATTTCTGAAGCAATTCTAGGATATTAGTGAAGTTTTCAGAGTCGTTTAAGGTATTTGCCTATTGCATATTTTCAAAAGATTCATAAGAGGTCATGTGGGTGGTCATAAGTATCTTCATGAGACACACATAAGTACTGATCTGGATGCCTACAGGGAAAGAGGTGGATAATGTAGAAAAATGCAAGCATGGCCTCCACAGTGGCATACTGAAGGTGTCAAAAGCAGTGGGCTGGACTGTTGATTGCTATAATAAAGCAAAAGGGGATAGCCAATGAAGTAATCAGTAATCCTTCCGTGACATAAAGGAAGAAGTTGAAATGTGTGCTATAGACTTGAGATCAAGCAGGGTCATCTGCTGTTGGCAGTTTATATAACGAGGGAAGAGAATGAGAACCTGCTGGGAGAAATAGGGCCTTATTGATACCTATGGAAAGTGAAATATTTACAAGGGTTTCTGATTTACCATCAGAACTTTCCTCACACTATCTTGTCAACCAGCCAACTCATAGTGTATTTTCCCATGGTGTTTATTTCAGACATTCCTCAGAAGCCTGGCTTCCCTATGCTTTTGCATTTTATATGACTTATTTTCTTGAGAGCCTCTAGTATGCAGGAGGAATTATTATGAAATGGGCCATTTAGTGACAGGAAGTCATTTACCAAAATTAGTATAGTTTAAAAAGTAAGAGAAGTGTCTGTCATAATAGTAAAATGTGTCTTCACAATATCCTCTATCGAATACAGTTACATGATCCTCAGTTGATCATATCTTTGTCCTGATGTGCTGCAGTACAGAGTCTGTCTTTTACATTTGACTAAGATGGCCTGGAAAATCCCATGGGTGGAGGAGCCTGGTAGGCTGCAGTCCATGGGGTCGCACAGAGTCGGACACAACTGAGCGACTTCACTTTCACTTTTCACTTTCATGCATTGGAGAAGGAAATGGCAACCCACTCCGGTGTTCTTGCCTGGAGAATCCCATGGACGGGGGAGCTTAACGGGCTGCCATCTATGGGATCGCACAGAGTCGGACACGACTGAAGCGATTTAGCAGCAGCAGCAGCAAGATGGAACATTGAGAGATCTTGTTGACATAATTTCTCGTGGTGGTAGATGACTTAAAGTCTGAAATTTTTACCAATACTTGTAACATGTCTATGGCATGGCTTTTGGTGTTAATGGTAAGGTTGCCTGGAGCTGTGGCTTTGCTGTTCATCACAGACCTTGCTAGATTGAGGACCATGTGCATTTCCATTTGTTGGACCCCCTTCAGTTTGGACTGGATTGTATTTTTTTTTTTTTAAGGCATGTAGTTTGCAAACTGGATTTGTAGGCTCTAGGGGTTCTCCGGAATCCAGAGGACTGGTGATAAGAATGGTGACCATAGGCTACAAATTCTGCTGTAGAGTAGGTACCACCAGCAGGCCTATTAAACTCTGGGGGAGAGGCCCACGTAGCTCCAGTGGTTTGGAAGATTTGTGATCCTCTAGGCTTCCCCATGGCTAGTGCAGGCTAGTGTCTTGGTTACAGGAAATTTAGAGGGGCATGGGTGCCGTGATATCACCACATTGTGACACCACTCAAGCAATAGGCAGCAATGCCTTGATCACTTGCCTCATAGGGATTTATAAAGATTTCTATGGTAATGATAAAAGGAGAGAATTGTATCTTTTTACAAAGTCAGGCTTTCTTCTTGATATGCTTATTTTATTCTACTGCTTCTGTAAATTAAGGTCATTTAATATTTTTTAGATCAATTTACCCATGAATTAGAAATATGTTCTCACGCATTGAGTCTCTAATAAACAGTGAAAACTCTTACGGAGCAATAGCAATCTGTAAGAATCAGTTTCCTTAAAAGAAGCTTAAAAGAAGACCTCATTAAAAATTTAAAGCCCCCTTTCAAGAGAAAGTGGGTGTATTGCTTTTCTAGGGTTGCCATAACAAGGTGTCCCTAGGTAGCTTATATTAATATTTTCTAAAACTTCTGGGCATCAAGTCAGTAATCAAAGTGTCAGCAGATATATTTTCTTATGGATTGTGACTGGCCATATTCTGATTTTGTTTTCACTAGTAATGGCTCTGTGGTGTCTAGGACTGATATCCTTTTCTTATAAAGAGCCAGTCAAATTAACCCAACCACCTATTTAGAGGTCCAATGTCCAAATAGGGTCAAAACGAAATGATATTTTGCTCTCATTTTGACTATATACAAAGTACATAGATTTAGGTCTTCAGCATACACATTTTGAGAGAATGCAATTCCTCATAGTATTGATTTTCTTCTTTCCACTTGTATATTCATCTTTCTCCTAGAGTTTACCCTACTAACCAGGTCTCCTGAACCCAGAAAGCAGATGCATAAGAAAAATAATTTCTTCTATAGTAAAGCAGATGAAATAAAATTCAAACGTTCTTAACCATCTAGAAAATCCTCTCCACAAAGACATAAGGGGAAGAAAGCATTTCTATTATTGAATAAATATTAACCCTTTATGTAATGTACATGTTAAGCAAACTACTAAAGCTTTACAAAGACAAAGTGAAAGGTGTTGCTGAGCCATGAAAGACGCTGGGATTCTTGGCCTCCTGAGAAGAGGAATTCAGTCCAGGGCCAGTGATGAGGCTTGATCACTCAGAGGTTTTGAGCAATAAAATTTTATTAAAGTGTAAGAGAGATAAAGAAAGCTTCTGACATAGACATCAGAAGGGGGCAGAAAGAGTGTTCCCCCTGCTAGCTTTCAACAGTATGTTATATACCCATCAACAGGCTGCTAATTAGAGAAAGGGAATGTCTCAAAACTCAAGTGGCACGAGGGCACTCACACACGTCATACATTTTGAGTTAACAATCTAAATATCTAAATATCAAGAAATATCAATAATCACGATGTAGATGGTACCACCCTTACGGCAGAAAGCTAAGAAGAGCTAAAGAGACTCAGGGTGAAAGTCAAAAAGTAAAGTGAAAAGATGTCTTAAAACTCACCATTCAGAAAACTAAGATCATGACATCTAGTCCTGTCACTTCATGGCAAATAGATAGGGAAACAATAGGAACAGTGAGAGACTTTATTTTCTTGGGCTCCAAAATCACTGCAGATGGTGACTGCAGCCATGACATTAAAAGATGCTTGCTCTTTGGAAGCAAAGCTATGATCAACCTAGAGTGCATATTAAAAACAGAGTCATTACTTTTTAACAAATATACATATTCAAAGTTATGGTTTTTCCAGTAGTCAAGTGTGGATGTGAGAGTTGGACTATAAAGAAAGCTGGGTACCAAAGGATTGATGCTTTTGAACTGTGGTGTTCGAGACAACTCGAGAGTCCCTTGGACTGCAAGGAGATCCAACAAGTCCATGCTAAAGGAAATCAGTCCTGAATATTCATTGGAAAGACTGACGCTGAAACTGAAACTCCAATACTTTTGCCACCTCATACAAAGAGTTGACTCAATGGAAAAAATCCTGATGCTGGGAAAGATTGTAGGTAGGAGAAGGGGACAAAATGATGAGATAGTTGCATTGCATCACCAGCTTCATGGACATGAGTTTTAGTAAACTCTGGGAGTTGGTGATGGACAGGGAACGCTGGCATGCTGTAGTCCATGGGGTTGTGAAGAGTTAGTTAACATAGATTAGGAGGACAACTGTATGAGTAAAACATACTGGTTTGTTGAGGCATTATTGTTTTTGAGTTTTAGGGGGGTACCAAAGTAAAGAAAGGCAGAGTCTAGTGTAAATACATAGTTCATTAACATAGATTCAAAAAAATTTTTCCATAGGAAAAATACATTGGCTAAGGTTTCAGAAAAGTTAAGTTCAGGTGGAACCTGGTGTCATCATGGCAACACAGAATTGTAGGAGAAACCTTCTTTTAATTGTGAATAGCGAAGAGAAAAAAAATCGAACACCAACAGTTTGTTTCCTCCTGCCTCTTAAGAGAGGTAAAAAATGTCTGAGACTTGAAGCCTATTTCTTCTTTTTCAGTTGATCTCAGTTCAGTCACTCGGTTATGTCCGACTCTTTGCGACCCTATGAATCGCAGCATGCCAGGCCTCCCTGTCCATCACCAACTCCAGGAGTTCACTCAGACTCACGTCTATTGCATCAGTGATGCCATCCAGGCATCTCATCCTCTGTTGTCCCCTTCTCCTGCCCTCAATTCCTCCAAGCATCATAGTCTTTTCCAGTGAGTCAACTCTTTGCATGAGGTGTCCAAAGTATTGGAGTTTCAGCTTTAGCATCATTCCTCCCAAAGAAATCCCAGGGCTAATCTCCTTTAGAATGGACTGGTTGGATCTCCTTATAGTCCAAGGGACTCTCAAGAGTCTTCTCCAACACCACAGCTCAAAAGCATCAGTTCTTCAGTGCTCAGCCTTCTTCATAATCCAAATCTCCTATTATACATGACTACTGGAAAAACCATAGCCTTGACTAGATGGACCTTTGTTGGCAAAGTAATGTCTCTGCTTTTCAACATCCTGTCTAGGTTGGTCACAACTTTTCTTCCAAGAAGTAAGCATCTTTTAATTGCATGGCTGCAGTCACCATCTGCAGTGATTTTGGAGCCCCCCCAAAATAAAGTCTGACACTGTTTCCACTGTTTCCTTGTCTATTTCCCATGAAGTGATGGGACTGGATGCCATGATCTTCCTTTGGAGACTCCTAAACTACCTTGAAATTAAAAGATGCTTACTCCTTGGAAGAAAAGTTATGACCAACCTAGATAGCATATTGAAAAGCAAAGACATTACTTTGCCAACAAAGGTCAGTGTAGTCAAGGCTATGGTTGTTCCAGTGATCATGTATGGATGCGAGATTTGGACTGTGAAGAAAGCTAAGCACCAAAGAATTGATGCTTTTGAACTGTGGTTTTGGAGAAGACTCTTGAGAATCCTTTGGACTGCAAGGAGATCTAACCAGTCCATTCTAAAGGAGATCAGCCCTGGGTGTTCTTTGGAAGGAATGATGCTAAAGCTGAAACTCCAGTACTTTGACCACCTCATGCGAAGAGTTCACTCATTGGAAAAGACTCTGATGCTGGGAGGGATTGGGAGCAGGAGGAAAAGGAGACGACAGAGGATGAGATGGCTGGATGGCATCACGAACTGGATGGATGTGAGTTTGAGTGAACTCCTGGAATTGGTGATGGACAGGGAGGCCTGGTGTGCTGCGATTCGTGGGGTCGCAAAGAGTCGGACATGCGTGAGTGACTGAACTGAACTGAAACTTCCTCCTATTGTCCCTTCAAAGGTATATATTTTAAATATGTATCCTAACTGTTGACTAATCTAAAGCCTCTGACTCTGTGGATCACAATAAACTGTGGAAAATTCTTCAAAGATGGAAATACCAGAATGCCTGACCCATATCTTGAGAAATCTATATGCAAATTTAGAAGCAACAGTTCATAACAGACATGGAACAACAGACTGGTTCTAAATTGGGAAAGTAATAACTCAAGGCTAAATAGGGTCACCTTATTTACCTTACATGAAGAGGATATCATGTAAACAGCAGGGCTGGATGAAGCACAAGCTAGAATCAAGATTATAGGGAGAAGTATCAATAGCCTCAGGTATGCAGATGACACCAACCTTAGGGCAGAAAGTGAAGGGTAACTGGTTGAAAGAACATCTGGTTGAAAGTGAAAGAGGGGAGTTTCAAAAAAGTAAGACCATGGGTCCCATCATCTCATTACAAATGGATTAATAAACAGTGGAAACAGTGACAAACTTTATTTTCTTGGGACACAAAAATCACTGCAGATGTTGACTTCAGCCATGAAATTAAAATATGTCTGCTCTTTGAAGAAAAACTATGTCACACCAGGACAGCATATTAAAAGCAGATGAATTACCTTACTGAAAAAATGGCTGTTTAGACAAAGCTAAAATTTTGCAGTAGTCATGTATGGACCCCACAAACATTGGACCCTAACAGAAGATGAGAGTGGAAGTATTAATGATTTTGAACTGTGACGTCTCAGAAGACTCTTGAGAGTTCCTTGGATATCAGGGAGATCAAACCAGTCAATCTTAAATCAGTCTTGAATATACCTTGTGAGGACTGAGTACTTTGGCCATCTTATGTGTAGAGCCAACTCATTAGAAGAGTCTCTGATAGTGGGAAAGATCAAAGACAGGAAGAGAAGGAGACAATAGAGAATGAGATGGTTGGATGACCTTGCTGACTCAGTGGTAATGAATTTGAGCAAGCTTTAGGAGATGGAGTAGGACAGGGAAACCTGGCATAGAGTCAATGGGGTCACAAATATTCAAAAAGGACAGAGAGACTAAACTGAGCATCTAAAACCCAGTTAATTACAAAATTTTCAAAATAATATGTAATCCCCCAAGATAATAGTATAACGACATTTATCACAATTATTTTGTCTTAAATTCACCTGATAATTGGGGTAGCCGTCAGTGTCTGCTAACTTGTTTTTACAGAAGAATGATAAACTTCACATAATTTTAAGACTGAATGCCATTTTGAAATGAGACGTTCTCTCAGATAGTCTGTTACCATCCACAGAATTGGGAGAAAAATTGCTACTGTTATCAAGTTCCCGTGTGCCTGACATAGGCCAAGAAGTATCAGATCACTGGAGTTTAAAATAGAGTTTTATTGCAGGGACATGCAATGAGATGGGTGACTTATGCCTTTAAAAATCCTGAACTCCCCAAAATCTTTCAACAAATCCCACTTATATGAAAGATGAGGGAGGAGTGTGATTAGCTGTGGCAGACTTCTTCATGTAAGATCGTTTGTTCTTGAAGTAAGGTTACAGTGAGATAGCTGTGTTTGTGTGAAACTCTAGCTAAGCAAATACTCCCTATGCTGAAAGAAAAGTTTCTAAGCTTGAGAAGGTCATGGGTTAGTGCTGTCTAGTATCAGCCTGTCAGCCAGCACACTCCCACACCAATATTGACATCATGTGAGACAAATGGCATGCCAAGGTAAGCTTAATGAAATACAAGTCTTCCTAGGAGAGACATGATATAAGTGTGGAATCCACCTGGGTAGTTTCAGCCTTCCTGGCAGTGTGGAAAGTTGAGGAAAGAGCAGATGTGGTGAGCATGTGTGTACCATTCTGCTGGTGTCTGCATGTCAAGGAGGAAACAGAGATGAAGAAAGTGTGATGGGCTTTTTGCATGCAGAGGCCTGGGGACAGTGACAGACAGGAATGGCCCTGGGGGCATTTCAAGAGACTACAGATGGTCAGGCTCCAAAGTCTAGGGCATAGCCATACTTCCAAAGATGCCCTATTTCTTGTGCGAAAAGCCTTTCCTTTATGAATTTCTTCCTTTATCTGGGATCTTGTCCTAAGCTGTGGAAGGCTTAGGAGCAAAGATGTGGGTCTGCACCTGAGGGAGGGTCTGACCAATTTTCAGGAGCATACTCTGCTGTTGTTATGTCTGAAGGAGATTTGCAGCACACAGCTCTCACAGGGACACTGGATTCTAAGTAAGCATCTTAGATATCCCCATCCCAACTGTGAGCTGAGCTCTATGGACCATGAGTTGTAAAGAGTGACAGAAAGCCTGGGATGTAGGCAGATCTACCACAGCCTAGTGAGGGGAACAAAAAGAGAAACTTGCATTTAGCAAGTCAGTGATGCCTGAGTTGGAATTAAGCTCTCTTGATGCATTTGTGAGAGGAATAATGTTTTCTTCACAAGGGAGACATGATCTGTGTCCCCAGATCAGGCTGGCTCCCCAGGGTGCCAGCATTCTTGAGGTCCTGTGTCTGTGGGTAGTAGTAAACTCTAGAAGCAACAGGATGGAGGCCACCTTACTGTGTCATCTTCGTATTCAAGGCCTTGTTTTGGCAGAGACCCTAGGTATCCATGTGCATGTTCTTCATGACATTGTATTAGACACAGACCTGTCGTGTTCTCTTTGGTCTTTTAGAGGACATGGTGTCTATTTTGGCCTTTTCTTGTTACAGGAAAATAACCCTTTGAGGGATAGGAGAACAGTTACAGCATAAAGCTAAACAGTTACAAACATAAAGCTACCCAGAAAAAGCAGGGGCACCTCATTCAGGAGGTCGCAGGCCTGAGGATGTGCTGGACCTATAAGGAGGGTGTGACATTGACAAGGAATGATCTTGGGCAGTACATGCTGAGAAATTAATGTTCCACTTCAGCTGAGACAAAGCCTCTCACAATTTCTGTGTTATTCCTGGAAAGATAGCTCAGTGAATGGAATCATCGCAATGTGCTCGGCACTTTGAACCTGTCCAAGACGATGGGAAAATACAGAACACGTGCACATTACTCATCTGCCCAGGGCAAGCACTTCAAACCCTGCCCATCTCTTGAGCAATTCAGTCATCTTCATTAGCAAATCCTAAGAGTTTTTAACCTTTCAGGGTAAGTCACAGAGGTAGAAGTGTGGGTTGACTTGATGAACGAGAGAATGAAATAAAATAATGGGACTATAAGAATGGTGCTTACCAAAATCCATTATCCTGGACAAATAAACCTATCATTCTGCAACTTCCCTTTCATGGGTGTGTGTGTATGTATATATATACACCATCACAAGTGAGTGTGTGAGCCCTCAGAACTTTTCTGGCCAGGGAAGGAAGAATGGACAGCAAATGTGTGGTGGGAATGATGGAAAATATTAAAAACACCATGTCATATAGGTAGATATGGAGAAACATGCAACTAGAAAATCAGCTCCCATCAAGAATAAAAACTTTCTGCCTTCTGCCTCTGTTATCTTCCTTAGGCAGGATTTGCTCACCACTCACCACCTCCACCTCTGTAACTTTGATTGGCCATTGTATCGGCTGAAACCTAAGCTGCCCGAGGAGGTGGCATCTGAGCTGCTTAAGTGAAAAAAGTCCTGAAGACACCAAAATCTGAGCTGTATGAAAGATACCAAGAAAAATTCCCTGTCACTCAGTCTCTTGAAGTGACTCCACTGAGCTTGCACAGGTGCTGAATAAACCCTGTGGTTCTGTATGTCTAAGTTCCACTTGTCTCTTTCTGCCACTACATTTTCTATACCATATTCTGGTGCACTGGATGGGAAGCTGACAAACGTGTGCACCACCATTGTCAGGGAACCAGAGAAAGTTGCAGCAACTGGCCTGGTGACAGATAAGTGTCTCCCAGCTGTTTGCTGAAACCAAACAGTTGCTTGAGCTGTGCCAGACCATTCCACTTCCTGAATGGACTCATAAGGATAGCAGAACTTGGTTCCAGGACAGAGTGTCAGACAGCTGATTGCCTATGGCACATCCCCCTGAGTCAGGACCCACCACATAGTGCAAGGAGAGCCTTATCACATCCCAGTGGCCAGAGAATCATGCAGAAAAGGTTTTGTTCCCTTGCGTGGTCTGACAATTCTGATGTGTGTGAGAGTGACTGAGGTAAATGAGAGTCCGTGCACCACTGTCTTCAGGCTACAGAGCCTGAGTGAGTTCCAACCTGTGATTCCATAGTGACTGACATCATCCTGCTTAGGCTGGCAGCAGTCTCTGGGGAGTCTAATCTCTCCCTTTGAGTCTGGTCAAGGCCAGGGCTTTATACTGACCTGTCAAGGTTAGGAGGTGCCTAAATCTCTGCAAGGGGAGTGGCTAGGATTATGAAAATCAGTGTTTCCATTTGTTGTGTGGGATCACCTCAGGGAGGGAACTCTTTCATAATGGGGAATTTGACTTCAAAGCCCACTATCTTAGAGTGTAAGGTTAAGAATTTTAAGAAAGGATTAACTGGGGTTTGTGGTGTAAAATTGAGTGCTGGAAAGCTGTTCACTCTTTGCACATTAGAGTGTCCCTCCTTTGTGGTTATTGGGCACCCAGATAGGGCCATAAGTGTGCCCATTGCCCCAGCAGTACATAGAGTTGTTACTGGAGACCCTGGCCACCCTGACCAATTTCCATGTATTGAAAAATGGCTAAAAATTGCCCACCTAAGGCCTCCCTGGATTTGGATGTGCATGACCTTTCAGGAGCAATGGAATTTTCTTGTGACTTAATCAGGGAAATAATAATAATAATTAATAAATTTTCATGTCAGTAAAGGGAACCACCTATCCTCCAAGGTGAGCCTGGACACTTGCCTCTGATGGCCCCATCTTGCATCCCTTTGGCTTCCTCATCAGAAGCAGCAGGTCTGCATTTACCAGACAGTCCACCACCTCCATCTTGCTTCCTCCTTCTGATGCTCCTGAAGCTGTTGTGCCCACACAGCCAGCCACACAAGAGCCTTGAGCCGACATCTCTGGTTGGCTCAAGGGGCAGCTGTACACGCACATAAAATGCATCTAAAATGCATCAGACAGTAGTGTATCAGACAGTAGTGTATAGCCCCCAATGGGACTCTCCAAGAGAGGGGAACTGTTCTCTCCTACCAATGCTTTTCCATGACTGATCAACTCAACTGGAAGCATGATGCCCTGTCAAGCTCTGCAAAGCCTCAAGTGCTGATTGATCTCCTAGAATCCATTATCCAGAGTCACCACCCTATTTTGGGGGACTGTCAACAGTTTCTCTTTACCCTGTTCAACACCAAGGAGCACCAACAAATTGTAACAAAGGCTCAGAAATGGTTCGAGGCCAATAGACGTGGAGGACTAAGTACAGGAGGCCTTAATGAAAGAAAGCCCCATTGAGACCCCAACATTCATGGAGTGATAAACCATGTGGAGAGATATAAAACACGTTATAGGCCTTGTCTACGCCTTTTCCATCTCACTGCTCACCACCCACACTCTGCTATTCTGTTCCCCAGTGGTTTATGAATTATCTACAAAATAATGCTTGTCAGGGGCCCTAGTGGCCTGGCAGGGGCACAGTTCAGGGGCCCATGCTCATTTGAAGATATGAAATTAGATTTTATTAAAATCACTACAAGCTGAGGATTCAGGTACATTTGAGGTTTCCTCTGTACCTTTTCATGGGGAGAAAGCAAGGGTACCCTACTCCAGCACTCTTGCTTGCAAAATCCCATGGATAGAGGAGCCTGGTGGGCTACAGTCCATGGGGTCGCTAAAAGTCGGACACAACTATGAATTCGCTTTCACTTTTCACTTTCATGCATTGGAGAAGGAAATGGCAATGCATTCTAGTGTTCTTGGCTGGAGAATGCCAGGGTTGGGGGAACCTGGTGGGCTGCTGTCTAAGGGGTTGCACAGAGTCAGACACGACTGAAGTGACTTAGCAGCAGCAGCAGAGAACTTTCCAACGCAAACAAGCAAGAGAAGGTACTCCTGAGAGACATCATCCCCAAGTATGGAATATCTCTGATCATAGGGTCAGACAATGGACTGGCAATTGTAGCTGAGACAGCCCAACAGGTGGCAAGGGCTTTAATGACCTGATGGAAATTGCATACTGCCTTCTGCCTCCAGACTTCTGAGCAAGCAGAATGTATGAACAGAAGCTTCACACAAACCCTGGCAAAACTAGGTCATGAGACCAGCTTACAATGGGTAGACATATTACCCATGGTCCTCTTGAAGGTGAGATGTTCACCTAGGGCAGGGATAGGGTTGCCCCCATTTGAAATCCTATATGAATGCCTGCCCCTGTTGGTCACCTTAAGAGGGGACACCAACAACTGGGGGACTTGAATTTACATAAATAGCTGCAAGAAATTTGACGCACCATCTCTCAAACACACAAATGGGTCATGGATATGGTGCCTATATCGTTAGGCATGACAGTACACCAACACAAACATGAGAACCAAGTATGTGTACAAGACTGGAAGAAGGAGCCCTTGAAATCAATGTGGATATGATCCTATTCTGTAATTTTAACCACTCCACCTGCTCTCAAAGTAACAGGAAAAGTGCTTGGATTCGTCACTTCAGAGTCAGTCTTGATGGTCCAACCCATAGCTCAGGAAAGTGGGAAGCAGCCCTCAATCTGGAGGTACACCCCTGAACTCCAGATGACCTTTTGAAGATGGAAACGATGATCCCAAAGTCCTGTTCTGGCCCACACCAGAAGCTGGACCATTAGTGTATGGCTGAAGCTTAAGAAACCATCAGGACCAGTGAACTATGGATGTATTGACTGTTAATTGGACTGGGATTCCCTCTATTTATCTTAGTAAATATAGGACTGTACTTTATGTCTCCCCCGGAGAGTATTATCATCTAAAGCTTACTCTGCTTTATTTCCTCATGCTTCTTACTTTTTTGAGGTATCCTCTGACTATAAACAGATTAGATATGAAGAAAAGAAAAATTTTTTTTTTCCTTGTAGCTCTGTTCAGATGTAAAATGTCCACTCAATCTAGGGATCAGGGCACTGTTCTGATTATATAACTTTGCAATGTATAACATTGTATAATATTGCATAAGTCATGCCCCACATTCACCTACTATGCACACCAGTCACTTGCATGTTATTAATCTGTTTCTAAATGTTCCTGGTTGGGGAAAAACATTTTTGGTATTGTTATCATATGGCCAGATTACAATATGAAGATGACTTGTGGTATTCTGGCACCATGGGATGGATCTGGGACTGAGACTCAACAAATTCTTGAGGCTGGCCTGATGAGACCTACTCCTGGTTAACTCCCTTGGTAAATACAGTTGACACTCTGACCCCTAAAACTAAATCCAAAGGATTGGAATCCGAGCCAGGACACATGGGACTATATGACTAACTCCAAGCTTTTCTAAAAGACAAACAAGAAATGCTTGCTCTTAAAAATAATATTTTATTCACCAAGCTAAGGAAGTAGCCAAGAAAATAGCTATCACTAATTGCTGGAACTGCGGAGGATCCCTGATGAGCAAGACATCACCTTGGAGAGGCGCTGGACTAGATGCCCTCTAGATATTTCAATGGATGAGTGAGACATCACCTTGGAGAGGCTCTGGACTAGATGCCCTCCAGAAAATTCAGTGGAATCAAACCACCCACAGGCAGTCAGGGGGATCTATGTGGAGTTAGATTCTGCTCACCATGATGCTAGGTGAGGAAAGTTTAAGTTGAAAGATCACACTAGGTTTTGGGAAACAAAGTGTAAAAATGTCCTTGTTTATGATATTGCCAACAGTATCATTCATGGTGGCCAGAACACCTGACATGGTATTTGGACCTTTCAAAAGGTAAAAGGAAAAAACCTTGACTGCTCTGCCTCTCAGTTTCTCCTGTAATGTAATTGTGCTGGAGCCCAGCCCGATCTTGATCCATTCTTAGAAGTACCAGGTGTTGGCCCATACTGGGAACATGTTAATTCTTCCAACCCATACCTAGGGAAGGTCCCAGATGGGTTCTTTTGGATTTGTTGGGAAAAGGACCAATTACCAAATCCCAATTACCAATGCCAAAGAATTTTCAAACTATTGCACAATTGCACTCATCTCACAGACTAGTAAAGTAATGCTCAAAATTCTTCAAGCCAGGCTTCAACAATATGTGCACCATGAAGTTTCAGATGTTCAAGCTGGATTTAGAGAAGTCAGAGGAACCAGAGATCAAATTGACATCTGCTGGATCATCAAAAAAGCAAGAGAGTTCCAGAATATATATATATACATATGTATATATATATATATATATGTATATATATATATATATATATATATATGGAGACTATGCCAAAGCCTTTAACTCTGTGTATCTCAATTACTGTGGAAAATTCTGAAAGAGGTGGGAATACCAGACCACCTGACCTGCCTCTTGAGAAACCTGTATGCAGGTCAGGAAGCAACTTAGAAGTGGACATGGAACAACAGACTGGATCCAAATAGGAAAAGGATTATGTCAAATCTGTATATTGTCACCCTGCTTATATAACGTATATGCAGAGTACATCATGAATAATGCTGGGCTGAAAGAAGCACAAGCTGGAATCAAGATGGCCAGGATGCAGATGACACCACCTTTATGGCAGGAAGTGAAGAAGAGCTGAAGAGACTCTTGATGAAAGTGAAAGAGGAGAGTGAAAACGTTGGCTTAAAGCTCAATATTCAGAAAACGAAGATCATGGCATCCGGTCCCATCACTTCATGGGAAATAGATGGAGAAACAGTGAAAACAATGTCAGACTTTATTTTTGAGAGCTCCAAAGTCACTGCAGATGGTGACTGCAACCATGCAATTAAAAGACGGGTACTCCATGGAACTAGAGTTATGACCAAACTAGGCAGCATATTAAAAAAGAGACATTACTTTGTCAACAAGTGTCTGTCTAGTCAACGCTTTGGTTTTTCCAGTAGTCACGTATGAATGCAAGAACAGAAGAACTGATGCTTTTGAACTGTGATGTTGGAGAAGACTCTTGAGAGTCCCTTGGACTGCAAGGAGATCCAAACAGTCCATCCTCAAGGGGATCAGTCCTGGGTGTTAATTGAAAGGACTGGTGTTGAAGCTGAAAGTACAACACTTTGGCCTCCTGATGCGAAGAGCTGACTCATTTGAAAATACCCTAATGCTGGGAAAGATGGAATGTGTGAGGAGAAGGGGATGACAGGGGATGAGATATTTGGATGGCATCACCGACTCAATGGACATGAGTTTGGGTAATCCCCAGGAGTTGATGATAGATAGGGAGGCCTGACATGCTGTGGTTTATGGGTGACAGAATCAGACACGACTGAGCAACTGAATTGACTGACTAGAAATAAAATGGGCCTAATGGAATTGTGAGTAAGGACAAATTTCTAGTTTTTTATTTGTTTTGCACTTCTATGCCTTGGCTTATCCTAGTCCGTTATATTATAAACATGCCTTATTCAAAAGTGCAGGTTTGGAATTATATGCACAGGGAAACCAAAGCATTCCTATGTCTAGCTTTATTACAATAGTTGCTTCATCGTGAGGGTCTGAAACACAACTTAGAATATCTCTGTGGTCTGCCTATATTAACTTTTAAAATAGGATGAGAAACATTTACTCTTCTCACTATGGAGACTCCCCCAGTAAACCAGCTGGTTTTCCACTCTTTCTAATTACAGAATTGCAATAAGTTGCCACACAGTGTGAAGACTGCTTTTCTGAGCCTCTCTTTCCTTTGCCTACAGTCTCTCTAGTTTTCTCCCTTCATCGGTTACCCCTGAAGGAAGATGAAAGACATTCTGGATATTATACCACAGAAAACCTTCTGAAAATGAAGTTCACATGGCCAGAAGCTTCCTTATGAGGATTTTGAGAAACTCTATAAGGTACAGTCTTGGTTTTACAATCACTTTACACCCGAGGTGCAATGGATTCATCCATTCTCTGCTTCAATTCATGGGCAGTCAAGTCAACACTTTCTGCATTTGTGGCACACACTGTTATTTGTTTTATGTTCTTTTTTTTGTTTGTTTGTTTGTTTGTTTTCCCTCGCTAATGATCTGAGTAATTAGAAAGCTTGTGTTATAAATACATTCTTGGTTTTCATTAATATTCATTATTGCATAAGAATCTTTACTCTTCTTGCCTGTTGGAAGAATGTTTAACATGCATCAGGCACTTAGAGGCACAATTGAGCCTCTAAGTTATGCTTTAGTCTCAGTTGTGCCCTTTAGCTCCGATTTGAATTTGTCCATGGCAAGGCTGGACCTGTCCTAAATTACAGAAGGATGAGAGGCATATGTGCACCGTCTCCTCACCCTGCAGCTTGCACTGGGGTCTCTGTGAGATTAATAATGGCAGCTGCAAAGATTTGCAACACTTGGGAAGTGTGGTCAAACCATAATAAGTCGTCAAAGATGGTGATGAACATGGTGGGGGAAGGGAAGGCTCCTGCCAAATTCAAAAGCCCTGGTATGAATGGACTCAAGCCTGCTTGTCTAGAGCATGATGATGCCCACCATGGGGACCCTTGGATGACTAAAGACACTCTGACAGGCTCAGGGCAATACGTGTTCACTTGTCCTCATTAGGGCTTCGCTGGTGGCTCAGATGGCAAAGAATCTTCCTGCAATGCAAGAGGCCAGGGTTCAATCCTGGGTTGGGAAGATCTCCTGGAGAAGGGAATGAGAACCCAGTCCAGTATCCTTCCCTTGAGAATCCCATGGACAGAAGGAGCATGCTGGGCTACAGTCAAGGGGTTGTAAAGAGTGAGCTGAGACTGAGTGAAAAACACTCAGACACAGACACACACACAGACATCCCAATCTCATGGACAGAGGACCCTGTGTTTGCAAAGATTTGGATATGACTGAAGGACACACACGCACACACACATACACACACATACACAGAATCCTCACAGAACACTGACAGGCTCAGAGCACATATTACCACATATTTACTAAAATGCTGTGTTTCTCAAAACTTTGAGCAAAACTTAAAAACATCTAGTTAAATTTCAATGACCATATACCTCTTATCACTCAACTATTCCAAAGCATTAAACACAGTAATTCTTGCCGCAAGTTATTCATCTCTCATCTTTCCATTCCTCTGAGTCCTTTGCCAGACTTCTCTACTCAGCATCTAATAAGCGGGGTGACATTATACAGCCTTTCCCAATTTATAACAAGTTTGTTGTTCCATGTCCATTTCTAGCTGTTGCTTCCTGAACTGCATATAGGTTTCTCAAGAAGTAGGTCAGGTGGTCTGTTATTCCCATCTCTTTCAGAATTTTCCACAGTGTATTGTGATCCACACAGTCAAAGGCTTTGGCATAGTCAATAAGGCAGAAATAGACGTTTTTCTGGAACTTTCTTGCTTTTTCTATAATCCAGCGGATGTTGGCAATTTGGTACCTGGTTCCTCTGCTTTGTCTAAAACCAGCTTGAAGATCTGGAAGTTCACTGTTCACGTGTTACTGAAGCCTGGCTTGAAGAATTTTGAGCATTACTTCACTAGCGTGTGAGATGAGTGCAATTATGCAGTAATCTGAGCATTCTTTGGCATTGCCTTTCTTTGGAATGGGAATGAAAACTGACCTTTTCCAGTTCTGTGGCCACTGCTGAGTTTTCGAAATTTGCTGGCATATTGAGTGCAGTACTTTCACAGCATCATCTTTCAGAATTTGAAACAGCTCAACTGGAATTCCATCACCTCCACTAGCTTTGTTCGTAGTGATGCTTTCTAAGGCCCACTTGACTTCACATTCCAGGATGTCTGGCTCTAGATGAGTGATCACACCATCGTGATTATCCGGGTCGTGAAGATCCTTTTTGTACAGTTCTTCTGTGTATTCTTGCCACCTCTTCTTAATATTTTCTGCTTCTGTTAGGTCCATACCATTGCTGTCCTTTATCGAGCCCATCTTTACATGAAATGTTCCCTTGGTATCTCTAATTTTCTTGAAAAGATCTATAGTCTTTCCTATTCTATTGTTTTCCTCTATTTCTTTGCATTGATTACTGAAGAAGGCTTTCTTATCTCTTCTTGCTATTCTTTGGAATTCTGCATTCAGATGCTTATATCATTCCTTTTCTCCTTTGCTTTTCACTTCTCTTCTTTTCACAGCTATTTGTAAGGCCTCCCCAACAGCCATTTTGGGGTTTTTTTTTCGCATTTCTTTTCCATGGGGATAATCTTAATCCCTGTCTCCTGTATAATGTCACATACCTCCGTCCATAGTTCATCATGCACTCTATCAGATCTAGTCCCTTAAAACTATCTCTCACTTCCACTGTATAATCATAGGGGATTTGATTTAGGTCAAACTGAATGGCCTAGTGGTTTCCCCTACTTTCTTCAATTTAAGTCTGATTTTTGCAATAAGGAGTTCATAATCTGAGCCACAGTCAACTCTTGGTCTTGTTTACACTGACTGCATAGAGTTTCTCCATCTTTGGCTGCAAAGAATATAATCAATCTGATTTCAGTGTTGACCATCTGGTGATGTCCATGTGTAGAGTCTTCTCTTGTGTTGTTAGGAGATGGTATTTGCTATGACCAGTGCATTCTCTTGGCAAAACTCTATTAGGCTTTGTCCTGCTTCATTCCACATTCCAAGGCCAAATTTGCCTGTTACTTCAGGTGCTTCTTGACTTCCTACTTTTGCATTCCAGTCCCATAGAATGAAAAGGACATTTTTTGGTGTGTTAGTTCTGAAAGGTCTTGTAGATCTTCATAGAACCATTCAACTTCAGTTTCTTCAGTATTGCTGGTTGTGACATTGCTGGTTGGATTACTGTGATATTGAACGGTTTGCCTTGGAAATGAACAAAGATCATTCTGTCTTTTTTGAGATTGCATCCAAGTACTGCATTTTGGACTCTTGTTGCCCATGATCACCATTCCATTTCTTCTAAGGGATTCCTGTCCGCAGTAGTAGATATGATGGTCATCTGAATTAAATTCACCCATTCCAGTCCATTTTAGTTCGCTGATCCCTAGAATGTCGATGTTCACTCTGGCCATCTCCTGTTTGACCACTTCCAATTTCCATTGATTCATGGACCTGACATTCCAGGTTCCTATGCAATATTACTCTTTACAGTACATAGGGCCTGAGGAGCTATTCTATGTTCAAGATCAGGAGGGGCGTCAGTGAGGAGATACACCTCATCCAAGGTAAGGAACAGCGGCTGCATTTTGCTGCCTCAGGTGTGAAGAGATACCCCATGTCCATGGTAAGAGAAACCCAAGTAAGACTGTAGGTTTTGCAAGAGGGCCTCAGAGAGCAGAGACACTGAAACCATAATCACAGTAAACTAGTCAATCTAGTCACACTAGGACCACAGCCTTTTCTAACTCAATGAAACTAAGCCATGCCTGTGGGGCCACCCAAGATGGGCTGGTCATGGTGGAGAGGTGTGATGGAATGTGGTCCACTGGAGAAGGGAATGGCAAACCACTTCAGTATTCTTGCCTTGAGAAGCCCATGAACAGTATGAAAAGGCAAACTGATAGTATACTGAAAGAGGAACTCTCCAGGTGGTTAGTAGTTGCCCAATATGCTACTGGAAATAAGTGGAGAAATAACTTCACAAAAAATGAAGGGATGGAGCCAAAGCAAAAGCAATACCCAGTTGTTGATGTGACATGATAGAAACAAGGTCCAATGCTGTAAAAAGATAACTCACAAGGAGACCCCAATAAGTATAACAGTTGATCTTTCAATAGAAACTCTTCAGACCAGAAGGGAATGACAGGACATATTCAAAGTAATGAAGGAAAAAACCTACAACCCAGATTACTGTACTCAGCAAGGATCTCAATCAAATATAAAGGATAAATCAAAGGCTTTACAGACAAGCAAAAGCTGAGAGAATTCAGCACCACAAAACTAGCTCTCCAACACATGCTAAAGGATCTTCTCTAGACAGGAAACAGAAAGAGTCTATAAACTTGAAACTGAAACAATAAAGTAAATGGCAACAGGATCGTACTTAGAAATAATTACCTTAAATGTAAATGGGTTAAATGACCCAGCCAATCTGCTCCCATCACTTCATGGGAAAAAGTTTGGGAAACAGTGGAAATAGTGTCAGACTTTATTTTTAGGGCTCCAAAATCAATGCATATGGTGATTGCAGCCATGAAATTAAAAGATAATTACTCCATGGAAGGAAAGTTATGGTCAACATAGATAGAATATGCAAAAGCAGAGACATTACTTTGCCAACAAAGGTCTGTCTAGTCAAGGCTATGGTTTTTGCAGTGGTCATGCATGGATGTGAGAGTTGGACTGTGAAGAAAGCTGAGCACTGAAGAATTGATGCTTTGGAACTGCGGTGTTGGAGAAGACTCTTGAGAATCCCTTAGAGTGCAAGGAAATCCAATCAGTTCATTCTAAAGGAGATCAGTCCTGGATATTCTTTGGATGGACTGATGCTAAAGCTGAAACTCCAATTCTTTGGACAGCTCATGCTAAGAGTTGACTCATTGGAAAAGACTGATGCTGAGAGGGATTGGGGGCAGAAGGAGTAGGAGATGACAGAGTATGAGATGGCTTGATGGCATCATCCACTCGATGGATGTGAGTTTGATTGGACTCTGGAAGTTGTTGATGGACAGGGAGGTCTGGATTGCTGCAATTTATGGAGTCGCAAAAAGTTGGACACGACTGAGCTACTGAACTGAACTGAAAAGATAAACACTGGCTCAATGGATACAAAAACAAGACACTTATATATGCTGTCTACTAGAGACCCACTTCAACACAAGGGACAAGTACAGACTGAAAGTGAAGGAGTGGAAAAATATTTCATGCAAATGGAAACCAAAAGAAAACAGGAGAAGAAATACTCATATCAGATAAAATAGACTTTGAAATAAAGGCTGTGAAGAGCCAAAGATGGATACTACATAATGATCAAAGGTTCAATCCAATAAGAAGTTACAACAATTATATATGCACCCAGCATGGGAACACCTCAATATATACAGGAAATGCTAACATGTATGAATGGGGAGATTAAGAATAACACAATAATAACTGGAGACTTTAATACCCAACTCACACCTATGGATAAATAAACTAAACAGAATTAGCATGGAAACGCAAACTTTAACTGATACATTGTACCAGTTAGACCTATCTATTTGATATCTATAGGATCGTCACCCCAAATCAATGAATTTCACCTTTTTGTCAAGCACACACGAACCTTCTCCGAGATATCACATCCTGGGTCATAAATCTAGCCTTGGTAAATTAAAAAAAAAAAAAAATTGAAATCAGTCCTAGCATCTTTTCTGATCAGTATGCAGTAAGATTAGATATCAACTCGGGTGGGGGGGGGATATCTATTAAAAATACCAACATATGGAGGCTAAACAACACACTTCTGAATGACCAGAAAATCACAGAAGTAATTAAAACATGCATCAAAACGAATGAAATTGGAAACAAAACAATCCAAAACCTATGGTACTCAGTAAATGCAGTCTTAAGGGGAAGGCTCATAGCAATGCAAGCTTACCTCAAGAAACAAGAGAAAAATCAAATAACCTAACTACACCTAAATCAACCAGTAAAGAAAGAAATGAAGAACTTCGGGGTTAGTAGAAGGAAGATATCATAAAACATAGGGCAGAAATAAATGCAGAAGAAACAAAGGAGACCATAGCAAAAATCAACAAAACTAAAAGCTGATTCTTTGAGAAGATAAATAAAATAGACAAACAGTAGCCAGACACATCAATTAAAAAAAAAAAAAGGAAGAAGAATCAAATAAACAAAATTAGAAATGAAACTGGAGAAATCAGCACAGGCAACACAGAAATGCAAAAGATCATAAGAGACTACTATCAGAAACTATATGCCATCAAAACGGACAACTTGGAAGAAATGGACAAATTCTTAGAAAATATAGCCTTCCAAAACTGAACCTGGAAGAAATATATAATCTTAACATACACATCACAAGCACGGAAATCAAATCTGTCATCAAAAATCTTCCAGCAAACAAAAGCCTATGACCAGATGGCTACACAGCTGAATTCTACTAAAAATTTACAGACTAGCTAACACATCCTACTCAAACTCTTCCAGAAAGCAAAGTAAGCTTCCAAACTCATTCTATGAGACCACCATCACCCTAATACCAAAGCAAGACAAAGATGCCACACGCACACACACACACACACACACACACACACACACACAGAAAACAAAACAAAACAAAAAACCTACCAATTAATATCACTGATGAACATAGATGCAATAATCCTTAATAAAATTCTAGCAAACAGAATCAAATAATATATTAAAAACATCATGACCAAGTGGGCTTTATCCCAGGAATGTAAGGATTCTTTAATATCCACAAATCAATCAATGTGATACACTATATTAACAAATTAAAAGAAAAAAAAAAACGATTATCTCAATAGATGCAGAAAAAGTCCTTGGCAAAATTCAACATCCATTTATGATAAAAACTCCTTAGAAAGTAGGAATAGAAGGAACAAACCTCAACATAATAAAAATTACATATGACAAACCCACAGCAAACATGATCCTCAATGGTGAAAAATTGAAAGAATTTCCCCTAAAGTCAGGAACAAGGCAAGAATGCCCACCTTCACCACTACTATTCAACCTAGTTTTGGGAGTTTTGGCCACACAGGAATCAGAGCAGAAAAAAAAAGAACAGGAATCCAGATTGGAAAAGAAGAAGTAAAACTCACTGTTTGCAGATGATGTGATCCTCTACATAGAAAAACCTAAAGTCTCCACCAGAAAATTACTAGAGCTAATCAGTGACTATACTAAAGTTTCAGGATATAAAAGTAACATACATAAATCCTCTGTATGCCTATAGACTAACAGTGGGGGGAAAAAAAAAAAGCAGAAAGATTAAGGAAACAATTCCATTCACCATTGCAATGAAAAGAATAAAATACTTAGGAATATAGCTACCTAAAGAAACAAAAGACCTATATATAGAAAACTATAAAATACTAATGAAAGAAATCAAAGAGGACACAAATAGATGGAGAAATAAGCCATGTTCATGGTTTGGGAGAATCAATATAGTGGAAATGAGTATACTATCCAAAGCAATCTTTAGATTCAGTGCAATTCCTATCAAGCTACCAATGGTATTTTTTCACAGAATTGGAACAAATAATTTCACAATTTGTATAGAAATACAAAAAAAAAAAAAAGCTAGAATGGCGAAAGCACTCTTGAGAATGAAGAATGGAACAGGAGGAATCAACATACCTGACTTCAGGCTCTACTACAAAGCTACAGATATCAAGACAGTATGATACTGGCAGAAAAAAAGAAATGTAGATCAATGGAACAAAGTAGAGGGCACAGAGAGAAATCCATGCAACTATGTGTTATCGTTATCTTGACAGACCAGAATCTCGGGACAGGAGTTGATGAAAGAAGGCAAAGAAAAAAAGGGCACTGATGACCCAAGTCTCTAGTGGAACAGGGTGTTTTAATCATGATATAGTGTGCTATTGTATGGTTATACAAGGAAGCTTTAGGCAGAAAAATAAACGAGCAAAAACACCAAAACCAAATACATAACAGTAGCTAAAGAAATAACAATTGTCATAGGGCCATAACAACAGTAACTAGCGGAACAACAGTCATCACAGTGCCAGAACACAATCCATGTATTGGAAATAGGAACATGACTAAGTACCTTTACAGAAAAGTAAAAGGTTCAGTCAGTTCGGTTCAGTCGCTCAGTCGTGTCTGGCTCTTTGGGACCCCATGAATTGCAGTATGCCAGTTCTCCCTGTCCATCACCAACTCCCAAAGTTTACACAGACTTATATCCATCGAGTCAGTGATACCATCAAGCCATCTCATCCTCGGTCATCCCCTTCTCCTCTTGCCCCAATCCTTCCTAGCATGAGAGTTTATCCAATGAGTCAACTCTTTGCATAAGGTGACCAAAGTACTAGAGTTTCAGCTTTAGCATCATTCCTTCCAAAGAAATCCCAGGGCTGATCTCCGTCAGAATGGATTGCTTGGATCTCCTTGCAGTCCAAGGGACTCTCAAGAGTCTTCTCCAACATCGCAGTTCAAAAGCATCAATTTTTCGGCACTCAGCCTTCTATACAGTCCAACATTCACATCCATACATGTCCACAGGAAAAACCACAGCCTTGACTAGGTGGACCTTAGTGGGAAAAGCAATGTCTCCTCTTTTGAATATGCTACCTAGATTGGTCACAACTTTTCTTCCAAGGAGTAAGCGTCTTTTAATTTCATGGCTGCAGCATATCTGAGGTTATTGATATTTCTCCTGGAAATCTTGATTCCAGATTTTTCTTCTTCCAGCCCAGTATTTCTCATGATGTATTCTGCATATAAGTTAAATAATCAGGGTGACAATATATACCCTTGATGTACTCCTTTTCCTATTTGAAACCAGTCAGTTTTTCCATGTCCAATTCTAACTGTTGCTTCCTGAACTGCATACAGATTTCTCAAGAGTCTGGCCAGGTGGTCTGGTATTCCCATCTCTTTCAGAATTTTCCAGTTTTTTGTGATCCACACAGTCAAAGGCTTTGGCATAGTCAATAAAGCAGAAATATATATATATATATATTTATATTTATATTTCTGGAACTCTCTTGCTTTTTCCATGATCCAGCAGATGTTGGCAATTTGATCTCTGGTTCCTCTGCCTTTTCTAAAACCAGCTTGAACCTCTGGAAGTTCACGGTTCGCATATTGCTGAAGCCTGGCTTGAAGAATTTTGAGCATTACTTTACTAGCATGTGAGGTGAGTGCGATTGTGCTGCAGTTTGAGCATTGTTTGGAATTGCCTTTCTTTGGAATTGGAATGAAAACTGATATTTTCCATTCCTGTGGCCACTGCTGAGTTTTCCAAATTTGCTGGCATATTGAGTGCAGCACTTTCACAACCTCGTCTTTCAGGATTTGAAACTGGTCAAATGAAATTCCATCACCTCTACTAGGTTTGTTCATAATGATGTTTTCTAAGGTCCACTTGACTTCACATTCCAGGATGTCTGGCTCTAGACGAGTGGTCACACGGTGGTGATTATCTTGCTCATGAAGATCTTTTTTTCTACAGTTCTTCTGTGTATTCTTGCCACCTCTTCTTAATATTTTCTGCTTCCGTTAGATTCATACCGTTTCTGTCTTTTATTGAGCCCATCTTTGGAAGAAATGTTCCCTTGGTATCTGTAATTTTCTTGAAGAGATCTCTAGTCTTTTGCATTCTGTTCTTTTCCTCTATTTCTTTGCATTGATGAAGAAGGCTTTCTTATCTGTCTTTGCTATTCTTTGGAATTCTGCATTCAGATGCTTATATCATTCCCTTTCTCCTTTCTTTTTGCCTCTCTTCTTTTCACAGCTATTTATAAGCCCTCCCCAGACAACCATTTTGATGATTTGCATTTCTTTTCCATGGGGATGATCTTGATCCCTGTTTCCTCTACAATGTCATGAATTTCATTCCATAGTTCATCAGGCACTCTATCAAACAGATCTAGGCCCTAAAATCTACTTCTCACTTCCACTATATAATCATAAAGGATTTGATTTAGGTCATGGTTGAATGGTCTATCGGTTTTCCCTACTTTCTTCAATTTGAGTTTGAATTTGGTAATAAGGAATTAATGATTGGAGCCACAGTCAACTCCTGGTCTTGTTTCTGTTGACTGTATAGAGCTTCTTCATCTTTGGCTGCAAAGAATACAATCAATCTGATTTTGGTGTTGACCATACAGTGATGTCCATGGGTGGAGCCTTCTCTTGTTTTGTTGGAAGAGTATGTTTACTATGACCAGTGCATTTTCTTGACAAAACTCTGTTAGTATTTGTCCTGATTTATTCCACACTCCAAGGCCAAATACGCCTGTTACTCCAGGTATTTCTTGACTTCCTAATTTTGCATTTGAGTCCCCTATAATGATAAGGACATCTTTTTTGGATGTTAGTTCTAAAACGTCTTGTAGGTCTTCATAGAAATTTTACTGAAAGGGATTCATGAATGCATTCTGGATCATGATCTCAGTTCTGAGAACTGCGTCCAGCTCTGCTTATTCCTGCTTTTCAGAAACTGATGAAGAACAGAAGCTGCTTGAGAAATAGAAAACAACATATAGGATTCCACAAAATTAAATGTTTTGGGAATGCATGTAAGAATTAAAGATTTTAAAATTTAAAAAATAAAAAACTAAAACTAAAAAAAAAAAAAGAAAAAAAAAAAAAAAAGAAAGAAAAGCTTCTTCAGCTATCAATGAAAAAAAAAAAAACAGAGTAAAACAACAGAATGGAAAAGACTAGAGATTTCTTCAAGAAAATTAGAGATATCAAGGGAACATTTCATACAAAGATGGGGTCGATAAAGGACATAAATAGTATGGACCTAATGGAATCAGAAGATATTAAGAAGATGTGGCAAGAATACACAGAATTGTACAAATATATATATATAATATTATATAAAATATTATATTAAAATATATTATATAAAATATATAAATATATATTATATAATATATAAAAATATTATATATATATATATATTTTTCCAACCAAGATAATCACAATGGTGTAATCACTCACCTAGAGCGAGACATCCTGGAATGTGAAGTCAAGTGGGCCTTAGAAACCATCACTATGAATGAAGCTAGTGGAGGTGATGGAATTCCAGTTGAGGTATTCAAATCCTGGAAGACTATGCTGTGACAGTGCTGCACTCAATATGCCAGCAAATTTGAAAAACTCAGCAGTGGCCACAGGACTGGAAAAGGTCCATTTTCATCCGAATTCCAAAGAAAGGTAATGCCAAAGAATGTTCAAATTACAGCACAAGTGCACTCATCTCACACGCTTGTAAAGTGATGCTCAAAATTCTACAAGCCAGGCTTCAGCAATACGCATACCGTGAATTTCCAGAGTTTCAAGATGGTTTTAGAAAAGGCTGAAGAACCAGAGATCAAATTGCCAACATCCACTGGATCATGGAAAAAGCAAGAGCATTCCAGAGAAACATCTCTTTCTGCTTTAGTGAATATGCCAAAGCCTTTGACTCTGTAGATCATAATAAACTGTGGAAAATTCTGGAAGAGATGGGAATACCAGATCACCTGACCTACCTCTTGAGAAACCTATATGCAGGTCAAGCAGCAACAGTTAGAACTAGACATGAAACAACAGACTGGTTTCAAATAGGAGAAGAAGTACATGGAGGCTGTATATTGTCACCCTGCTTATTTAACATATATGCAGAGTAGATAGTGAGAAACACTGGGCTGGAAGAAGCACAACCTGGAATCAAGATTGCCAGAAGAAATATCAATCACCTCAGATATGCAGATGACACCACGCATATGGCAAAAATTGAAGAGGACCTAAAAAACCTCTTGATGAAAGTGAAGGAGGAGAGTCAAAAAATTGGTTTTTCTCCCATGCTAACATCAGCAGTCTCACCTGAGCTCCTGCTTTCTGCCTTGACTAACCTCCTCCAAGTGTTTCCTCTATTTGGTTCAGCACAACTGAACAGACACTGGGGTGTCTGTGGGAGATCTGGAGCATAAACAGTATGGAGTAATATCAGTGCCAGAAAAATGGATTAAAATTGGGATCTAGAAACTGCTCTGGTATATCATATTTTAGTCCAAAGCCTGAGAACTATTTGTTATTGTTGTTGTTCTTTCTCCCAGTCATGTTCAACTCTTTATGACCCCATGGACTTCTGCACACCAGACCTCTGTTTCTCACGATCTCCCAGAGTTTGCCTAAGTTCATGTCCATTGCATCAGCAATGCCATCCAGCCATCTGATCCTCTGAGAAGCAGATGTTTTGGGAAAACTGACACACCCTACCTATCACCAGGCATGGGACTCTGCTCAGTTTCCATTAACCTTTCTCAACAATCCATGTTCTATTCAAGATGACCAAAATACCACACCCAGTCCTGTTTTCTAAACCAGATGGACGCCTTTAACTCATTATTCTTTCATAGGTATCCACACCCCTGAGAACCTAGTCTCGTGGTAGGTTTGAAGTCACAGTCACTCAGTCCTGTCTGACTCTGTGATCTTATAGAGTGTAGTCCACCAGGCTCCTCTGTACACGGGATTCTCTAGGCATTGATACTGGAGTAGGTTGTCATTTCCTTCTCTAGGTGATCTTCCTGACTCAATAGTAGAACCTGAATACCTTGCATCTGCTGCATAGGCAAGTAGGTTCTTTACCACTGAGCCACCTGAAAATCTCCCCTATGGTGAGAACCCAAATATAACTCTCTCTAGCTCAAGGGTGGGTCCCAGGTTGCCCCTCAACACTTGAATCCCTTTCTGAATTCCCCTCACATATGCCAGCTTTGCATATGGGGTGACAATTCCCCCCAAGTTTCTAAAGAACTGCACTTGTCCTCTTATACTGTGCCCTAGATAGAAAGCAAACAGAAAACTTTTCCCACCTTTGCAAATTCATTTTGTTGCCCAGCCTGAACCCAACTATGGTGTCTACTTCATAAGTGGGAATAGGGCTTTCTTACATCTGCCCACTATTTGTCAGGACCCAGCTGTCTAGGCAATACCATGCCCTACATAGACCTGGCCTAGAGTAATGCCTTTTTTTTTTCTCTACAGTATATAACATGAGAAAATACATCATGTGGTAGTGATAAACTTCATTTTTGGCACTGGGATTGACCACTGGTTTGTCAGAAGCTGCCACTGGGGAACTTCTTTACATAAATTTAAGCAGCATTCTATCACAACTGATGTGACCATAGAAAAATACTGTGAGGACCATCAAATGTCTGCAACCCAAGCTAGACTCTCTAGCCATTCTACAAAATTATTGGGCCTTAAGCAAAATTGCGGTCTGGGGCGGCCTTACAAATAGCTGTGAAAAGAAAAGAAGTGAAAAGCAAAGGAGAAAAAGAAAGATATAAGCATCTGAATGCAAAGTTTCAAAGAACACCAAGAAAAGATAAGAAAGCCTTCTTCAGCAATCAATGCAAAGAAATAGAGGAAAACAACAGAATAGGAAAGACTAGAGATCACTTCAAGAAAATTAGAGATACCAAGGGAACATTTCATGCAAAGATGGGCTTGATAAAGGACAGAAAAGGTATGGACCTAACAGAAGCATAAGATATTAAGAAGAGGTGGCAAGAATACACAGAAAAAATGTACAAAAAAGATTTTCATGACCCGGATAATCATGACGGTGTGATCACTTATCTAGAGCCAGACATCATGGAATGTGAAGTCGAACGGGCATTAGAAAGCATCACTATGAACAAAGCTAGTCGAGGCGATGGAATTCCAGTTGAGCTATTTCAAATCCTGAAAGATGATTCTGTGTAAGTGCTGCACTCAGTATGCCAGCAAATTTGGAAAACTCAACAGTGACCACAGGGCTGGAAAAGGTCAGTTTTCATTCCATTCTCAAAGAAAGGCAATAGCAAAGAATGCTCAAACTACCGAACAATTACACTCATCTCACACGCTAGTAAAGTAATGCTCAAAATTCTCCAAGCCACGCTTCAACAATATGTGAACCGTGGAATTCCTGATGTTCAAGCTGGTTTTAGAAAAGGCAGAGAAACCAGAGATCAAATTTCAAACATCCGCTGGATCATGCAGAAAGCAAGAGAGTTCCAGAAAACATCTATTTCTGCTTTTTTGACTATGCAAAAGCCTTTGACTGTGTGGATCACAATAAACTGTGGAAAATTCTCCAAGAGATGGAAATACCAGACGACCTGACCTACCTCTTGAGAAATCTGTATGCAGGTCAGGAAGCAACAGAACTGGACATGAAACAACAGACTGGTTCCATATAGGAAAAGCAGTGTGTCAAGGGTGTACATTGTCACCCTGCTTATTTAACTTATATGCAGTGTTCATCATGAGAAACTCTGGACTGGAAGAAACGCAAACTGGAATCAAGATTTCTGGGAGAAATAACAATAACCTCAGATATGCAGATGACACCACCCTTATGGCAGAAAGTGAAGAGGAACCAAAAAGCTTCTTGATGAAAGTGAAAGAGGAGAGTGAAAAAGTTGGCTTCAAGCTCAACATTCAGTAAACTAAGATCATGGCATGCAGTCCCGTCACTTCATGAGAAATAGATGGGAAAACAGTGGAAACAGTATCAGACTTTATTTTCAGGGCTCCAAAATCACTACAGCTGGTGACTGCAGCCATGAAATTAAAAGACACTTACTCCTTGGAAGAAAAAATTATGACCAACCTAGATAGCATATTCAAAGGCAGAGACATTACTCTGCTGACTAAAGTCCGTGTAGTCAAGGTTATGGTTTTTCCTGTGGTCATGTATAGATGTGAGAGTTGGAGTGTGAAGAAGGCTGAGCACCGAAGAATTGATGCTTTTGAACTGTGGTGTTGGAGAAGAGTCTTGAGAGTCCCTTGGACTGCAAGGAGATCCAACCAATCCATTCTGAAGATCAGCCCTGGGATTTCTTTAGAAAGAATGATGCTGAAGCTGTAAGTCCAGTACTTTGGCCACCTCATGGGAAGCGTTGACTCACTGGAAAATACTCGGATACTGAGAGGGATTTGGGGCAAGAGGAGAAGGGGACGACAGAGGATGAGATGGCTGGATTGCATTACTGACTCAATGGACGTGAGTCTGAGTGAACTCTGGGTGTTGGTGATGGGCAAGGAGGCCTCACCTTCTGCAATTCACGGGGTTGCAAAGAGTCGGACAACGATTGAGAGACTGAACTGAACTGAACTGAACTGATTCTTACTGACTGCTGGGCAGGTGTCACTTGTCTTTACAAAAGAAAGAATGCTATTTTTATTATAAACAATCTGGACAGGTCCAAGAAGACATCAAAGACCCTTAGAAGAGGCCAGAAAGATCTGGTATTTGGGAACAAGAGATATGTGGAGTCCTCTTTCTTTCCCTTATTGTATCTTACCTTTTCTGGGTCCAATGATGACTGTTAGCCCTCCTGTTAGATCTGGCTTCTGTCTTTCAAGTCCTTACAAAGTTTTATCTCCAGCAGATATTAGGGAAATTAAATAGATAGTCTTGTTTACACTTCAGAAACAAAGCAGAGCAGTTTCTGACTTGCTTCTAACGTGCCTGGTGAATGCCCTGTTAGTGACTACCTGCTATGGGTGTCTGGTTGCCTCACCATTGACAAGATAGTGGAGAAATGTTGAAATTTTGAGCCCTTTTGTGGGATAGTGGTCTGGCCAAAAACAAGCCCCCAGCTTAAAAACGTTCTGAGTTTTACATTACAAAACAAAGAGCATTACATGAGCTACAGTTTGTTCACAGATTGATGATGATATCAGTGTGTGTCTTTGGATTATAAGCAGGAATCTCCAATTGCAATCTCATCCACAAAGCAGATATGCTGCCTGTAATCTTTTCCCAGTTGGGACTCCATATGTGTTGTGACATGGTACGTCCCAGTGCTGTTTAATACTAACATTACAAAAGATATATCTCTTAGGAGCTCTTTTAGAGTCCACACCTCTAACAGTGTCCCCCGCTGCCCTTATATTTTAGTTAATCAAGTCTCCACTTTCTAAATCAGCTTTGCCTTGAATCGGCCTACTGTTTAATAGTGTTCCCTGCTGCTCTTTCTCTCTCAGTTTCTTTGCCTCCTTGTGATCTTACACCCACCCAACCCCATCCTACCTACTCCCACCTGTCCACTCCTCCTCTAAGTCCCTCTATCTCTCTCTCCTTCAGCTAACCCCCTTCTGATTTCTCTCTCTCTCAAGGGGGAGGGGGAGTACAGCCTCCCCCATTACTGCCCCTACTGTAGCAAGTTTCGTTATCACTTCACGTTCTCTGATCAAACAAAGACCCCACCTCCCAGGGAGACAATACAAGATTTTTATCAGCACACATGATCCTCTTCAGTTCAGTTCAGTCGCTCAGTCATGTCTGACTCTTTGCGACCCCATGAATTGCAGCACGCCAGGCCTCCCTGTCTATAACCAATTCTTGGAGTTCACACAGACTCAAGCCCATTGAGTCAGTGATCCCATCTAGCCATCTCATCCTCTGTCGTCCCCTTCTCCTTTTGCCCCCAATCCCTCCCAGCATCAAAGGCTTTTCCAATGAGTCAACTCTTACCATGAGGTGGCCAAAGTACTGGAGTTTCAGCTCTAGCATCATTCCTTCCAAAGAAATCCCAGAGGTGATCTCCTTCAGAATAGATTGGTTGGATCTCCTTGCAGTCCAAGGGACTCTCAAGAGTCTTCTCCAACACCACAGTTCGAAAGCATAAATTCTTCGGTGCTCAGCTTTCTTCACAGTCCAACTCTCACATCCATACATGACCAGTGGGAAAACCATACCCTTGACTAGACAGACCTTTGTCAGCAAAGTAATATCTCTGCTTTTGAATATGCTATCCAGGTTGGTCCTAACTTTTATTCTGTCACACAAGTGTATGTTCCTTGGTTCTTTGTCTCATCACAACAGAGATTTGGAGTGATTGACATTAAAGCCCTTGGTGTGTCACAGCTCTCGGGTCTTGGAAAAACCGTGTTATAGCTCTTAGGAAAATCGGTGTTACACCTCTGTTTTATTGAGAAGATAGCAAGAGAATCCTCAAAGTGTGAGGGCATGCCAGCCCAAAGAAGAGAAGAGAATGGAGGAGAGAGAGAGAGGGAGAGAGAGAGAAAGAGTGCATGTACGTGGGTGAGAAAGAGAGAGGGAAAGTGCATTGGCTCCTCCTTTTATATTTTTTTTCCCCTCCATCTGGACCTGCCCTATGCAAATTGTTCTTAACCAGGAGTGCTGTTTGTCCTACCTGAAGTCTTCATTCTGGTCCTTGTACCTTTGTTTCATTTTCGTGGACTTTTCCCTTCCTAGTCTTGTAGCCACCACCATTTTGGACTCCTTTTCCCTATTCTAACTACCTGACATTCCCTCCTCAAGAGATGGGAGGCCCAATTCTTTGAGAATAGGGGCATCAAGGTCTTTCTGGCTACTTCCTGCTGAACTGGGGCGGTGAGGGGTATTGCCCCTCCCCCTCTTGCTAGAGTCCAAAATGGTGGTGGCTACAAGAAAAGGAAGTGAAAAACTCGCGAAAATGAAACAAATGAAGGTCCAAGGACCAGAGTGAAGACTTCAGGTAGAACAAAGAGCACTCCTGGCTAAGCCAAATTTGCATAGCGCAGGCCCAGGTGGAGGAAAAAAAACATATAAAAGGAGAAGCCAAAGTGCTTTCCCTCTCTCTTTCTCACCCACGCGTGTGTGCTCTTTCTCTCTCTCCCCCCTTTCTCTCCTCTACTCTCTTATTTTCAAGTCTTTGTGTTGGCATACCCTCACACTTTGAGGATGGATTCTCCTGCTATCTTCTAAATAAAATAGAACTGTAACACTGATTTGCCTAAGAGCTATAAGACAGTTTGCCCAAGACCTGAGAGCTGCTCAGGGATCTGCTACTTCCAGGGGTCCCAGGAGGTCATCACGCTTTGACCTGCCTACAGATCTGGTCCTCAAATTGTTGTCATGCCTCAACCTGCTCGGGGATCTGATAGTCCCAGGGGTCCCAGGAGGTCGTCATGCCTTGACGTGCCCAGGGACCCAATTCTCAGGAGGCCATCATGCCTTGGCCTGCCCAGGAATTCTATCTCTAGGAGGTTGCCACGCCCCAACCTGTCTGGGTATCTGCATCCTGAGCCAGGGACGCCTGGCTCTCAGGTTGCAACAGTACTAGGTAGGATTAGCTTACATCATGTCTATTCCTGTCCACGGTGGACAAACTAGCAATGAGTTATAAACCCGTTAATTCTACCCAGCACTGGTCACGTTGGAGACCTTGGGGACGCCCAAACTCCAGTCTGGGGGCCCCAGGAGGTTATCACACCTTAACCTGCCTAGGGATCTGGTTCTTGAAAGGCTGTCACTCCTCAACCTGCCCAGGAACCCAATTCTCGGGAGGCTGTCATGCCTTGGCCTGCCTGGGGATTTGACCTCTAGGAGGCTGTCATGCCTCAGCCTGCCTGGGGATCTGCACCCTGACCTGAGGACATCTGGCTCTCAGGTTGCAACAGTTCTGGATAGGATAAGCTTCAGAAAGACTCACCCCTAAGGAAGTCTACCTATGGAAACAGAAAGAAGCCTATGTCTTGTGGGACTGTGCCCAGTCTCAGCAATAACTCAGGAGCCCAATGAGAACCCCACTGCCTTTCTGGAAAGTCTAAAAGAGGCACTCCAAAAGTTTACCAATCTGGACTTAGACTCTTACAAGGGACAGGTGATTTTAAAGGACAAATTCCCGTCCCAATGTGCATCAGATATCAGAATTAAGTTACAACAGCTACAGCAGCAGGACCCTGCTGCCTCTTTAGATGAGATGGTCCAGACAGCCACCAATACCTCTTATAACAGAGAACAAGAGGAGGCTAAAGCCCAGGAGGAGAGAAAGAAAGAGACAAGGCATGCCCATATGCTGACTGCCCTCCAGAAAAGACCTATGGCAAACACCGAGTCCTTGAAGGACAAAGCACGAGACAAATGCCTGATCTGTAGACAGGCTGGGCATTGGGCCAAAGAGTGTCCAAACCGTGGCAAGTCTCCTAGAATCGCTAGCCACAAATACCATCAACTGGGACATTGGGCGGCACTCTACACTCAGGACCCAAGAACCTCCAGGTCAAGCATCAAGCCTACCCTCACGATGGTTCAAGAGGGCTGAAGCGGCCCACTCCAACCAGTCCAAGTGTCACAGATAACCATCATGGAGCTGGAGCCAAGGGTGCAACTGGATGTAGTAGGTAGGTCCGAAAATTTCTTGGTTGACACAGGGGTTACCTACTCTGTCTTGATCTCCTACTCCGGAGCCTTCTCCACCCAAACCTGTACCATTTTGGGTGCTATAGGAAAGGCAACTACTAAAAGATTCACCCGAGCACTTCTTTGTTGCTGGGGTGGGCAAATATTTTTCCACCAGCTTCTGGTGTTCGTTGAGTGTCCTACTCCCTTATTGGGAACAGATATACTCACTAAACTGGGGACCACCCTTGTGATGGGAAGTTTTTCAGCCCCTGGAGCTCTACAGCTCCTGGTTACTACTGAAGAACCCATTACACTTTCAATAGAGAGGGACCAAAAACTATGGGGAGACAAAATTGACCCACAGTTGTGGGACCAGGGGATTACTGGAAGAGCCCACCAAGCCGAACTGGTCATCATTGTCCTCTGAGATCCCACTCGGTTTCCAAACCAGAAACAATACCCTTTCAAAAGAGAGGCTCAGAAGGGACTACAGCCTTTAATAAATGAATTCCTTGCTTGTGGGCTATTGCTCCCCACCAGTTCACCATGTAACACCTCAGTCCTCTCAGTAAAGAAAAAAGACAGAACCTGGCAAATGGTTCAAGATCTTCAGATCATAAATGAAGCTGTAGACCCCCTCCATCTTACAGTACCCAATCCCTATGTAATCTTGGGAGAAATCCCACCCAGTGCCAAGTGGTTTACAGTCTTGGATCTCAAAGATGCTGTTTTTTTGTTTGTTTGTGTGTTTGTTTTTTGCATACCACTGGCTAAATAATCCCAATATCTTTTTGCTTTTGAGTGGGAGGCCCCAGAAAAAAACACCAACAGGTAACTTGGACAGTATTACCTCAGGGGTTCAGACACAGCCTCCACTTGGCCTTAGCCAGGACCTCCTAGATCTGGACCTGGGACCTAATAGAAAAATATTACAATATGTATGACCTACTAATCTGCTCTCCAGATGAGAAAAGTGCCCAACAACATGAAGTTCAGGTTCTAAACTTCTTGGCAGAAAGGGGATATAAAGTCTAACATGCTAAGGCACAGATGGTGGAGACAAAAGTCACTTACCTGGGAGTTCAAATTACACACGGATCCAGGAGGGTGTCCTCTGATCGGGTACAAGGAATCCTCCAGTTGCCCTCTCGCACTACTTGAAAACAATTGCGAGCTTTCCTGGGACTAACTGGATATTGTAGAATCTGGATACCTAACTATGGTCTAATTGCATCTTAAAGAGACGAGATGATTCAATCCCAATTATGTGGGGAACTCCTCAAGGCAGAGTTTACACTAAAACAGGCCTTAATTCAGGCAACTGTCTTGAGGTTGCCAGGCCCAGAAAGCATTCCAACTATATGTCCATGAAAGAGAGGGAGTAACTTTGGGCTTGTTAACTCAAAGGTTCATATCTGAACACCAGCCTGTAGCTTACTTATCCAAGAGGCTCAATCCAACTACCCGAGGTTGTCACCCTTGCCTTCGAAATCTTGCAGCTATTGCAATCATGATGGAAGATGCTTTAAAACTCTCCTTTGGGGGCCTAACTATTTTTATCAGCCACCAAGCAAAACAACTCCTAATGGGAGAGGCCATTTATGTAGCTCTAATCAAAGAATCCTTAGTTATCAAGTAATGCTGATGGAAAATCCAGGCCTCACTATATTCCTTTGTGAAGTTCTTAACCCAGCCACCCTCCTGCCTACCCCCAAGGGCTCTGTGCCCTTTCACTCTTGTCTAGAAACCTTGGACCACTGGAGAAAACCCTGATAGGGATTGCCAGAAGATCCTCTGACCAATCTTGAGGAAATCTGGTACACTGATGGAAGCAGCTTTTTCTTGGATGGAAAAAGAAGAGCTGGGTATGCAGTAGTCTCCAATCTTGAGACCATAGGGGTTAAGCCTCTACCACCAGGTACTTCAGCCCAATTAGCTGAGCTCATAGCCCTGACTCGAGCTTTAGAGATAGGAAAAGGGAAAAGAATAGCCATTTACACTGATTCCAAATATGGTTTTTTGGTGTTACATGCACATGCTTCTATTTGGAAAGAAAGGGGCCACTTGACCACCCGAGGGTCCCCAATCAAATATGGTGACCAGATTCTTCAACTCTTGGAGGCAGTCCATCTGCCCACCGAAGTTTCAGTCTCCCACTGTAAACAACACCAAAAAGGGAACACAGAAATGGCACGAGGGAACCAAGCAGCTGATCAGGCTGCTAGGAGACCAGCATTACAGAACCATGACTTAATAGGGATTACCACCTTAGTTCCACAGACTAATTTGCCAAAAACTCCTTCATATACTGAAGGGGAGACTCTTAAATCTAAGAGCGAGGGCTTTCAAGAGGATCATATGGGGTGGTTCCAAAAGGAGGAACTCCTTTTTCTGCCTGGGAACCTCCAATGGAAGTTGATTAACTCCTTACATGCCACTACTCATTTAGGAGAAAAGGCCCTCCAAAGATTACTAGAAAGGTCCTTCAGAGGAACAGGCTTCCAAACAACTATAAGACAGGTGGTCTCCTCTTGTTCCAGTTGCCAATTAAACAACCCCCAAGGAGGTCAAAGACTCCATCTGGCCCAGCCCATCCAACCACATGGGGCCTACCCAGCAGAGGACTGGCAGATGGACTTCACCCAGATGCCAGTTTTTCAAGGGTATAAATACCTATTAGTCATGACAGATACATTCACAGGATGGATTGAAGGCTTTCCCACCCAGACTGAGAAGGCTGAGGAGGTGGTAAAAAAACTGCTTCATGAAATCATTCAAAGATTGGGTCCGCCCAGGTCATTACAAAGTAACAGTGGGACATCACTTACTTCCATGGTCACCCAAGGGGTCTCAAAAGCATTGGGCATTACTTATTATTGTGCCTGGATGCCTCATCTTTGGGAAAAGTAGAAAGAGCCAATCAATTCTTAAAATTGGCTATAAAAATGATAACCCAGGAGACCTCCCTTGGATGGAAGGAGGCTTTACCAATAGCTCTCCTCCGCACCTTCATTGCCCCTAAGAAACAGCTTGGTCTTAGTCTTTATGAGATACTATATGAGAGACCTTTCGTTTATGTCAGTGACCTCTTCCTAGATCCAGAGGTTCAGAACATCCAGGATTATATCGTGGCCATTGGGCAATTCCAACAGGATATACGCTTGTGGGGTATGAATCAGGGACCCAAAAGATTCTAAGGAGTCACCGCTATATGCTCCAGGGACTCAAGTCCTAATTAAAGTCTGGAAAGATGGTTCCCTAAAGGCTCAACTCCAGCCCACATGGAAGGGCCCCTACCCTGTAATGCTTTCAGTCCCCCCCCCCCACACCCCCAGCAGTCAAGGTACCAGGACATGACACCTGGATTCACTACTCACGAGTCAAGCAGAAGAGGAGAAGAAAACAGAGGAGGACACCATACCTATTCAGGACTACCAATGAATGACATTCTAATGAACACCCGGAAAATCTAGTTTCTGGGGATAAGATTTCTCACTACAGCTCTAAATAACGAACACAGCTTGACGGAGATTGTACTCCAAAACAGACAGGAGATAGATCTTCTAATCCCTGAACAAGGAGTGACTTGAGCCATCCTGGCGATGTGAATTTAAAAAATTTACTAATGCCCCTACTAGTCCTTGTTATGCTATATTGATGATGCTTATGATTATTCCATGTACTGTCAATTGTCTAACCCGTTTTGTCTCTGCCCAGGTCAACAAGCTACAACATGCAGTGCCAGTTCAACAAAGATATAAAACTACAGCCAATCACGAAAAATGTCACACACCCTTAGATGAACACTGTTATAAAGACTCTGAGGATTGAGACTAGCAAGAGGGGGAAACCCAATACCCCTCACTGCCCCAGTTCAGGAGGAAGTAGCCAGACAGACCTCGACGCCCCTATTCCCAAAGAATCGGGCTCCCATCTCTTGAGGGGGGGATGTTAGGTAGTTAGAATAGCGAAAAGGAGTCCAAAATGGTGGTGGCTTAAAAATAAGGAAGGTCAAAGGAAGGTCTGAGGACCAGAGTGAGGTAGAACAAATAGCACTCCTGGCTAAGCCCAATTTGCACAGGGCAGGCCCAGGTGGAGGAAAAAAAAAAAGCATAAAAGGAGGAGCCAAAGCTCTCTCTCTTTCTCTCCCGTGTGTGTGTGTGTGTGGTCTTTCTCTCTCTCTCTCTCCCTTCCCCGCATGCTCCTCCACTCTCTTCAAGTCTTTGGGTTGGCATGCCCTCACACTTCAAGAATGGATTCTCCTGCTATCTTCTAAATAAAATAGAGCTATAACACTGACTTGCCTAAGAGCTATAACACAGTTTCCCCAAGACCCGAGAGCTGTGATGTGCCGAGGGCTTTAATGTCCGTTGCTCCAAATCTTTGTTGTGATGAGACAAAGAACCGAGGAATGTACACTCATGTGACACTTCCAAGGAGTAAGTGTCCTTTAATTTCATGTCTGCAATCACCAACAGCAGTGATTTTGGAGTCCAAAAAAATAAAGTTTGACACTGTTTCCACTGTTTCCTCATCTACTTCCCATGAAATGATAGGACCAGATGCCATGATCTTCATTTTCTGAATGTTGAGCTTTAAGCTAACTTTTTCACTCTCCCCTTTCACTGTCATCAAAAGACTTTTTAGTTCCTCTTCACTTTCTGCCATAAGGGTAGTGTCATCAGCATATCTGAGGTTATTGATATTTCTCCCGGAAATCTTGATTCCAGCTTGTGTTTCTTCCACCTCAGCATTTCTCATGATGTACTCTGCGTATAAGTTAAATAAGCAGAGTGACAATATACAGCCTTGACGTAGTCCTTTTCCTATTTTGAAACCAGTCTGTTTTATGTCCAATTCTACCTGCTACTTCCTGACCTGCATACAGATTTCTCTAGAGGCAGGTCAGGTGGTCTGATATTCCCATCTCTCTCAGAATTTTCCACAGTTTATTGTGATCCACACAGTCGAAGGCTTTGGCATAGTCAATAAAGCAGAAATAGATGTTTTTCTCTCTTGCTTTTTCCATGATCCAGTGGGTCATGTTTTTCGCTTCTCTTCTTTTCACAGCTATTTGTAAGTCCTCCCTAGACAGCCATTTTGCTCTTTTGCATTTCTTTTCCATGAGGATGGTCTTGATCCCTGTCTCCTGGACAGTGTCACAAACCTCATTCCATAGTTCATCAGGCACTCTATCAGATCTAGGCTCTTAAGTCTGTTTCTCACTTCCACTGTATAATCATAAAGGATTTAATTTAGGTCATATCTGAAGGTCCTGTGGCTTTCCCTACTTTCTTTGAGTCTGAATTTGGTAATAAGGAGTTCATGATCTGAGCCACAGTCAGCTCCTGGTCTTGTTTCTGTTGACTGTATAGAGCTTCTTCATCTTTGGCTGCAAATAACATAATCAATCTGATTTTGGTGTTGACCATACAGTGATGTCCATTGGTAGAGTCTTCTCTTGTGTTGATGGAAGAGGGTGTTTGCTATGACTAGTGCACTCTCTTGGCAAAACTCTATTAGTCTTTGCCCTCCTTTATTCCACATTCCAAGGCTAAATTTGCCTGTTACTCTGGGTGTTTCTTGACTTCCTACTTTTGCATTCGAGTCCCCTAGATTGAAAATGACTTCTTTTGGGGGTGTTAGTTCTAAAAGGCCTTATAGGTCTTCATAGAACTGTTCATCTTCAACTTCTTCAGTGTTACTGGTCGGGGCATAAACTTGATTACAGTGATATTGAATAGTTTGCCTTGAAAACGAACAGAGATCATCCTGTCATTTTTGAGACTGCATCCAAGTACTGCATTTCAAACTTTCTTCTGAGGGATTCCTGCCCGCAGTAGTAGATATAATGGTCGTCTGAGTTAAATTCACACATTCCATTCCATTTTAGTTCACTGATTCCTAGAATGTCGACCTTCACTCTTGCCATCTGTTGTTTGACCACTTCCAATTTCCCTGATTCATGAATCTGACATTCCAGGTTCCTATGCAATATTGCTCTTACAGCATCGGACCTTGCTTCTATCACCAGTCACATCCACAGCTGGGTATTGTTTTTGCTTTTGCTCCATCCCTTCATTCTTTCTAGAGTTATTTCTCCACTGACCTCCAGTGTAATAGGCACCTACTACCTGGGGAGTTCCTTTTTCAGTATCCTATCAGTTTGCCTTTTCATACTGTTCATGGGCTTCTCAAGGCAAGAATACTGAAGTGGTTTGCCATTCCCTTCTCCAGTGGACCACATTCTGTCAGAGCTCTGCAACATGATCCTCCCACTTTGTGTTGCCCTATAGGCATGGCTTAGTTTCATTGAGTTTGGCAATGCTGTCCTCCTAGAGTGATAAGACTGGCTAGTTTTCTATGAGCATGGTTTCAGTGTGTCTGCCCTCTGATGCTCTCTTGCAACACTTACCATCTTACGTGGGTTTCTCTTACCTTGGGCATGGGGTAAATCTTCAGGGCTGCTCCAACAAAGCACAGCTGCTGCTCCTTTCCTTAGACAAAGGGTATCTCCTCACTGACACCCTTTCTGACCTTCAGCATGGGATAGCTCCTCTAGGCCCTCCTGTGCCCACACAGCCACTGCTCTTTGGACATGGTGTGGCTCCTCCTTGCTGCAGCCCCTGGCCTTGAACATGGGGTGGGTCCTCCTGGCTGCCACCCCTGGCCTCGGATGCGTTGTGGCTCCTCCCAGCCATCGCCCCCAACCTTGAACTCTGTGTAGCTCCTACCAGCTGCCACCCCTGACCATGGAAATGGGGTAGCTCCTGTCGGCCATTCCTGCATGACTGCAGCCTGCCATTCTTGGCCCACTGCCCTAGTTCTTGGACGTGGGATAACTTCTCTTGGCTGCCACCCTTCGGACATGGGGTCCTCCCGGCTACTGCCCCTGCCTCGGTCTTGGGGTAGCTCTTCTCGGCTGCACTTATTGCACCAGTCGGTTGGGAACTATTTGAAGTATTACTATGATATTCCTAGACTCAGGAGAAAACTAGTTAAAGTTATTTTTTTTCCCCTCTTGGAAACTGCAAAACCTGTTCTTTTGGTGTATGCACTTAAAAACAACTATATTGGTTAAAAGGCATGCCTAGGAAAAAACCTGAAGTTAATCCTTGTCATGTCCTTACCTTGAAACTTCTGTCCACCTTGCTTTGAAACTTCAGCCTGGGGCTAACTATTAACACTAACCCAAGTGGGAGAAAACTTGGAAGGAAGGGCAAAAGACATTTTAAATCTGGGGCCAAACCTATGAGACCTCTATTTGGGTGTGCATATATATTTCTTAGTGTGTATTTTTGTCTTTGGATAATATCGTTAAGGTTAATATGTAATTTAGCCCCAATTCAGTTGATTAAAGTAAACAAGTGCTTACAAATCAAGCACTTACAAGATACATTAACCTGGATAAATATTTCAGATTCTCGAAAAAATTCATTTTGGAGTGTTGTATAAGAGCCCTCTTTCAGGCCCTAGAGGGGTCCTTCTGCAGCAAAGTTCTGGTTCTAAAATGCTGAATGAGGCTTTAAGTATTGGTCAAATTCAGACTCAATCTACAAGGACTGGGGAAGTTTTTATTTTTTAATCTCCTTTGCTATTTTTTTTTAGTGTTTTTTTTTTTTTCTTGCTACTGGCATTTAAGGAAACTCTGAAGCATTTGCTGATAAGTTAGCAAACAGAATACAGACATCAGTGATGACACTGCAAAAGGAATTCAGATTTTACAAAAAAAAAAAAAATAGTTTAAAAGGGTCACTAGGCAAGTAGCATTAACAACGTGCAATGAAGCTTAACAACAAGCCCTTTAAAGGTATTGAGGACTAATTGGAGAAAAAGATTTTCCAGTGTTACCACATTTCATAATATTTAAAATGTAGATTTATATGCAAAATATTGCAGAAGTATAACTATTGATAAACAAAAAGAAAAGAAGTGAATAAGGAAAGGAAACAAAACAATAATAATAGCATAGCCTCTATGAAGATGCTCTAACATAGTACTTACAGCAAAAAGAATTGAATCAATTCATATACACTTGCAGAACTAAGGGAAATCATAAGCAAAAGACAAAGAAATCAAAATAAAGATATTTTAAGAAAGAGAGAAGAAGGATGATATGGAAATCCTAAAGATAAATTAACAGTTAAGTTCTTCAGTTCAAAAGTACAAAAATTGAAATGAAAAATTCACTAGAGATGTTTAATAGAAGATTTAAGTAGGCAGAACAAAGAATCAAGGAAGCTTGGGATAAGTCAACTGACATTTAGAGTTTGAGGAAATGAAGAAAAAAAATGGAGAATAATATATGCAGCCTGATACACCTATATAAAATCATGTTTACCAATATATGCACATCATAAGACCCAGAAGGTGAAGAGAAAAGGAAAAAAAGTATCTTATGTATGACACAGAATACAAACACACAAAGCTTATCTTGTAAATCTCTGTTTCTGTGTAATGTATACGTGTGTTATTTGTGTCAGCCACAATATAAGTGGGGGAATAGAGGTTGAATTAGAGGTTGAATAGAATTAGAAGAGTATCGCTATAGTTTTAAATTAGTCAGTTCAGTTCAATCACTCAGTCTGTCTGACTCTTTGCTACCCCATGAATCACAGCATGCCAGGCCTCCCTGTCCATCACCAACTACCAGAGTTAACTCAAGCTCATGTCTATCGAGTTGTTGATGCCATCCAGCCATCTCATCCTCTGTTATATCCCCTTTCTCCTCCTGACCCCAATCCCTCACAGCATCACAGTCTTTTATAATGAGTCAACTCATCACATGAGGTGGCCTAAGTACTGGAGTTTCAGCTTTATCATCAGTCTTTCCAATGAACAACCAGAACTGATATCTCTTAGAATGGACTGGTTGAATCTACTTGTAGTCCAAGGGACTCTCAAGAGTCTTTTCCAAAACCACAGTCGAAAGCATCAATTCTTTGGTGTTCAGCTTTCTTCACAGTCCAACACTCACATCCATATATGACCACTGAAAAACCATAGCCTTGACTAGACAGACTTTGTTGGCAAAGCTTTGTCTCTGCTTTTGCATATGCTATCTAGGTTGGTCATAACTTTCCTTCCAAGGAGTAACAGTCCTTTAATTTCATGGCTATAGTCACCATCTGCAGTGATTTTGGAGTTCCCCCAAATTTAAAGTCTGGCACTGTTCCCACTGTTTCCCCATCAATTTCCCATGAAGTGATGGGACCGGATGCCATGATCTTAGTTTTCTGAATGTTGAAAACTTTAAGCCAACTTTTTCACACTTCTCTTTCACTTTCATCAAGAGGATTTTTAGTTCCTCTTCTCTTTCTGCCATAAGGATGGTGTCATCTGCATATCTGAAGTTATTGAATTTCTCCAGGCAATCTTGATTCCAGCTTGTGCTTCTTCCAGCCCAGGGTCTCTCATGATATACTCTACATATAAGTTAAATAAGCAGGGTGACAGTATACAGCCTTGATATACTTATTTTCCTATTTTCCAGTCTGTTGTTCCATTTCCAGTTCTAACTGTTGCTTCCTGGCCTGCATACAGATTTCTCAAGAGGTAGATCAGGTGGTCTGGTATACCCATCTCTTCCAGAATTTCCCACAGTTGATTGTGATCCACACAGTCAAAGGCTTTGGCATAGTCAATAAAGCAGAAATAGACATTTTTCTGGAACTCTTTTGCTTTTTCCATGATCCAGAAGATGTTGACAATTCTGGTTCCTCTTCTTTTCTAAATCCAGCTTGAACATCTGAAAGTTCACGGTTCACCTACTGTTAAAGTCTGGCTTGGAGAATTTTGGGCATCACTTTACTAGCATGTAAGATGAGTGCAATTGTAGAGTAGTTTGAACATTCTTTGGCATTGCCTGTCCTTGGGATTGGAATGAAAACTGACCTTTTCCAGTCCTGTGGCCACTGTTGTGTTTTCCAAATTTGCTGGCATATGTTGTGTAGATTGGTCAGAATTTTCCTTCCAGGAAGCAAGCATCTTTTAATTTCATGGCCACAGTCACCATCTGCAGTGATTTTTGGAGCCCCCCAAGAATAAATTCAACCACTGTTTCCACTGTTTCCCCATCCACTTCCCACGAAGTGATGGGACTGGATGCCATGATTTTATTTTTCTGAATGTTGACCTTTAAGTCAACATTTTCTCTCTCCTCTTTCACTTTCATCAAGAGGTTCTTTAGATCTGCTTCACTTTCTGCAATAAGGGTTGTGTTATCTGCATATCTGAGGTTATTGATATTTCTGCCAGCAATCATGAGTCCAGCTTGTGCTTCTTCCAGCCCACTGTTTCTCCTGGTGTACTCTACATATAGGGTAAATAAGCAGGATGACACTATGCAGACTTGATGTACTCTCTTTTTCCTGTTTGAAATCAGTCTATTTTTCCATGTCCAGTTCTAACTGTTACTTCCTGACGTGCATACGGATTTGCAAGAGGCGGTCAGGTGGTCTGGTATTCTCAACTCTTTCAGAATTTTCCACAGTTGATTGTGAACCACACAGTCAAAGGCTTTGGCATAATCAATAAAGCAGAAATAGATGTTTTTCTGGAACTGTCTTGCTTTTTCCATGATCCATTGGATGTTGGTAATTTGATCTCTGGTTCCTCTTTCTTTTCTAAATCCAGCTTGAACATCTGGAAATTCATCTTTCACGTCTTGCTGAAGCCTGACTTGGATAATTTTTAGCATTACTTTACTAGCTTGAGGTAAGAGCAATTTTGCTGTAGTTTGAGCCTACTTTGACATTGCCTTTCTTTGGGATTAGAATGAAAACTGTTCTTTCCAGTCCTCTGGCCACTGCTGTTTTCCAAATTCGCTAGTATTTTGAGTGAGTGTACCACTTTCACAGCATAATCTTTGAGTATTTCAAGTAAATAACTGAAATTCCATCACTTCCACTAGCTCTGTGTGTATTGATGCTTCCTAAGGCCTACTTGATTTCTCCTTCCAGGATGTATGGCTCTAGGTGTGTGATCACACCTTCATTATTATCTGTGTCAGATCATTTTTTGTACAGTTCTTTTGCATATTCTTGCCACCTGTTCTCAATATCTTCTGCTTTGTTAAACCCATGCCATTTATATCCTTTATTGAGCCCATCTTTGTATGAAATGTTCCCTTGATAGCTCTAATTTTCTTGACTAGACCTCTAGCCTTTTCGATTCTATTGTTTTCTTTGCACTGATCACTGAGGAAGGCTTTCTTATCTCTCCTTGCTAGTCTTTGGAACTCTGCATTGAAATGGATATATCTTTCCTTTTCTTCCTTTGCTTTTTGTTTTTGTTCTTTTCACAGCTGTTTGTAAGGCCTTCTCAGGCAGCCATTTTGCTTTTTTACATTTCTTTTTCTTGGAGATGGTCTGGATCCCTGTCTCCTATACAATGTCATGAACCTCTGTCCACAGTTTATCAGGCAGTCTGTCTATCAGATCTAGTCCCTTAAATCTATTTCTCACTTCCACTATAGTCATAAGACATTTGATTTTGTTTATACCTGAAGTGGTTTAGTGGTTTACCCTACTTTCTTCTATTTAAATCTGAATTTGGCAATAAGGAGTCATGATCTGTGCCATATTCAGCTTCCAGTCTTGCTTTAGCTAACTGTATAGATCTTCTCCATCTTTCCTGAAAACAATATAATCAGTGTGATTTCAGTATTGGCCATCTGATGATGTCTATATGTAGAATATTTTCTTATGTTTTTTGAAGAGGATGTTTGCTCTGACCAGTGCCTTCTCTTTGCAAAACACCATTACTATTGGCCATGCTTCAATCTGTACTGCAAGGCCAAATTTGCCTGTTACACCAGGTGTTCCTTGACTTCATACTTTTTCATTCCAGTCCTCTATAATGATATTTTGGGTGTTAATTCTATAATGTCTTGTAGGTCTTCATAGATCCGTCCTACTTCATCTTCAGAGAATGCTCAACATTGAATAATTGAAGTTTTCTAGTTGCGGTGCTGTGAAGACTCTTAAAGTCCCTTCGACTGAAAGGAGATCAAACCAATCAATCCAAATAGAAATTAACCATGAATACTCATTGAAAGAACTTTTGCTGAAGCTGAAGCTCCAATATTTTGGCCACCTGATGTAAAGAGCTGATTCATTGGAAATGACCCTCATATGAGAAAAGATAAGAAAGATTTTCCTCCAGAAGGCAGGAGGAGAAAGTCCTAATGAATAATGACGTAGTTGAATGGCATCACTGACTCAATGGACATAATCTGGGTAAACCCAGGGAGATAGTGAAAAACAGGGAAGCCTGGCATTGTGTAGTTCATGGGGTCACAAAGTGTAGGACATGACTTAGCAACTGAACAGTAACAACCTGAAGCTATGTCTGTCTCTCTTCTGTGAACTTCACCTCTGTTACTTTCCCGATAAATGAAGAAAGAAAATCAGAAGTACACCTAGCTGCTTTTAAGGAGAACCTTGTTTTGAAAATGGCAAGCTGTGCTCTGTTTTAACTTATATGCCCTGGATCTGAACTGAAGTTAGAGCTCTGGCTAAGAAATTTCAGCTAACTTGCCAAGATCTAGTGGGATTTGCTGATGAATATGAGCTATTTGAAATTCTAAGTTGAGATATTTTCAATTCCTCCTAAGACATCTGTATGCAGGTCAAGAAGCAACAGTTAGAACCAGACATGTATCAATGGACTGGTTCTGAACTGGGAAAGGAGTACATAAATGTTGTATGTTGTCACCCTGTTTATTTAACTTAAAATGCAGAGTACATAATGTGAAATGCCAGATGATGGATGAACAAGTTGGAATCAAATGGCTGTGAGAAGTATCAATAACCTCAGATATGCAGATGAAACCACCCTTATGGTAGAAACCAAAGAGGGACTGAAGAGCCTCTTGATGAACATGAATGAAGAGAGTGAAAAAAAAAAAAAAAAAAACTGGCTTGAAATTCAGCATTCAAACAATGGGGAATCTGGTCCCATAAATTTCATGGCTGATAGATAGGGAAACAGTGGAAACAGTGAAAGACTTTCTTTTCTTGGACTCCAAGAGCACTGCAGATAGTGACTGCAACCATGAAATTAAAAGACACTTGCTCTTTGGAAGGAAAGTTATAACCAACATAGACAGCATATTAAAAAGCAGACACATTATTTTCCTGACAAAAGATCAGTCTGGTAAAAGCCATGGTCTATCCAGTAGTCATGTATGGACAGGACCATAAAGAAAGCTGAGCACTGAAGAATTGATGCTTATTGACTGTAGAGTTGTAGAAGACTCTTGAGAGTCCCTTGAATTGCAAGGAGATCAAACCAGCCAATCTTAAATCAATTCAGTGCCCAATATTCATTGAAAAAACTGATGGTGAAGCTGAAACTCCAATACTTTGGGCCTGTTAATGCAAATAACTGACTCATTGGAAAAGACCCTGATCCTGGGAAAGATTGAAGGTGAGAGGAGAAGATGATAGAGGATGAGATGGTTGGATTGATTCACTGACTCAGTGGACATGAATTTGAGCAAACTCCAGGAGTTGGTGATGGACAGGGAAGCCTGGCATGCTGCAGTCCATGGGGTCACAAAGAGTCGGACATTACTGAGTGAATGAACTGATATTAATTAAATTATCTGTTAATATCTGAAAGTAAAAGAAAGTAATGAATAGACAAAGCAGATTTAGGGAAGTCAAATCTTGTAGGACCAAGATAAATGTAAGGCATTAGATTTTTCCCACAAGCAATAGATTGGTCAAAATTCACGAGTAAACAAAAGTAAAATGAATTAATTCCTTATTTGAGAAGTTCAAGATAGTTATTAAACAATATTCAGTCATTTCCCTTGAATTGTTCTCTAACCATCAAAATGTTATTTTATTCAGCTCTGTGCCAATCTCCAATCAGCACTTGACATTAGTACTTATTATCTACTTCTACAAGGTTTAAATTATGTGCTGCTACAGCTATTCACCTTAGACACCTCCTAAAAGAGTTCAGGATAGAAAGCATAGATGAGGTACTCTGTTCTCTTGTAAACTAGCAAGACAGGTCTTTAGATACTTAGATATTCTCAGGAGCTGATTTTATGAGTCCATTTTATATATCTCCTCATATCTAGAAAAGCACTAAACCCTTCATGATGATGATTGTTTCTTGTGACTAGGAGAAGACTCACAATACCAGCAGAAACTTTCTACAAAAAAAGAAGAAAAAAAAAAAAGTGTGATTGCATGTACTCTCCCTTTGCCAAAATCACATATAAACTGTCCTATCCCTCTACCTCTTTGGAACATTTTCTCAGTGCCATCAGAGTTCCTATCTCCCAGGCTGTACTATTTATATTGCCCCCAAATTTAAAAATAAAAATATATAATTCTCACCCTTTGCACTTTTCAGTTGATACCTGCCTTTCTGGAAGTTTTAGATGAGCAACTGGCTACTCTAAATAAATTACATAATTCAAGTTGATGTGTATTATATACAAATACCCTTGATAGGCTTGTGGACCAAAATTTCAAAACTGTTACAAAGAAATAAAAAGACACTTCTCTAAAAATTATAAACCTTCAATTGTGCCAGTAAAGTAAACACGTATTGCCAGTGGTTAAATAATCTTGGTTTGATCCAACAATGACAAAGAATGCTAGTATTTACTTTTACTGAAACTGTCCTAAAACAGGACTGCAGAAAATATAACAAAAAATTTGAGGGCAGACGAGATTCCAGACTGCAATTTCAAGTTAAGTAAAGAGCTGCTCTCAGAGGACATGGAGACTCTCCCCCCTTCTCCTAACAACTTTCACTATGTGGAAATGAATATTCAAAGAGAAGAAATTAAAACCATAATCAATACTGGAGCCATCTTTTCAGTATTAAACCTTATCAAAAATCAAAAACTCTCTCCATTGAGTAAAATTTCAGCGTAAATGGTATCGGTTTCCACTACACCCATTGAAACTTTTAAATCATTCCCTTTCACATTTTATATAGGAGAAATTAAACAAATATATTCTGCTTTCCCGGTAGAAAGTGCACCTATTTACCTAATAGAGACTTGTTAGAAACTTATGAAACCCAGATTTCTTTAGCTCCTAAGGAAGAAATGATTTTAGACTTGAAGGACAAATTAGATTTTTCTCGTTATAATATCCTGACCCATTGTAAAGATGATGTAGATGAATAAAAGAATTATGGGCTCATGGCTTTACTGACATTAAGAAAATACATTCTGCAATACCCAGTAAAATTATCATAGACCAAAATAAACCCCTGACCAATATTTGCCATATCCATTGAGCCATGAAGTTATAGAGGGACTAAAGCCATTGAACCAATTTTCATTAATAAAGGGCTTCTCATGCTGGATTAAAGTGAAAGAGGATAGTGAATATTTTGGCTTAAAGCTCAACATCCAGAAAACTAAGATCATGGCATCTGGTCCCATCACCTACAGCAAATAGATGGGAAAACAGTGGAAATGATGGCTGAATTTATTTTGGGGGGCTCCAAAATCAAGGCAGATGGTGATTGCACCATGACAATAAAAGATACTTACTCTTTGGAAGGAGATATGGCCAACCGAGATAGCATATTAAAAAGCAGAGACATTACTTTGCTGACAAAGGTCCATCTAGTCAAGACTATGGTTTTCCCAGTAGTCATGTATGAATGTGAGAATTGGGCTATAAAGAAGCTGAGCAACAAATAATTCATGCTTTTGAACTGTGGTGTTGGAGAAGGCTCTTGAGAGTCCCTTGGATTTCAAGGAGATCCACCCAATCCATCCTAAAGGAGATCAGTCCTGGGTGATCACTGAAAGGACTAATGTTGAAACTGAAACTCTAATACTTTGGTCACCTGATGTGTGAAGAGCTGAATCATTTGGGAAAAAAAAAAAAAAATCCCTGCTGTTGGTGAAGATTGAGGGAAGGAGGAGAAGGAGACAACAGAGGATGAGATGGTTGGATGGTATCACCGACACAATGAACATGAGCTTGGGTAAACTCTGGGAGTTGGTGATGGACAGGGAGGCCTGGCGTGCTGTGATTCATGAAGTCGCAAAGAGTCATACTCGACTGAGCCACTAAAGTGAACTGAGCATGCCTTGAATTGAACATACTTGTTCTTGTAACACTCCAATCCTGCCAGATGAAAAATCTAAAGGAAAGGGTTTGATATTCATACAATATATGAGATCTGTCAATGCTATTTTTTTCCCTTGTCACTCTGTGGTACCTAACCGCCACAGCATATTGCGTCATATTCCTAAAAATAGTGACTTCTTTTCTGTGGTAGTTTTCTGCAGTGCTTTCTTTATTATCCCTCCCTGTACATCCTGATGATCAGTCATTTTGCCTTCACTTAGAATGCACATCAATGCGATGCCACAGGCTCTACTGAAAGTTCCATTTACTTTTCTCAGATATAAAAAACAGGTGACACAATATCTAGATGACTTGTTACTGTGTTCAAGTCCTGGTAAATAGTCAGCAAGACACCCTGTACTTACCCCAGGAAGAAAGTGGCTATTGCTCTGTTCTGTCCAACTCTTTGCCACCCCGTGGACTATACAGTTCATGGAATTCTCCAGGCCAGAATACTAGAGTTGGGCATTTACTGAGTTCATTATAAGGAATAAATATCCATAATTTTAGATATTTTCTCAGTCCAGCTTCGATGCATGATACTTGATGCTTGGGGCTGGGGCACTGGGATGACCCAGAGGGATGGTATGGGGAAGGAGGTGGGAGGGGGATTCAGGATGGGGAACACTTGTATACCTGTGGCGGATTCATATTGATGTATGACAAAACCAATACAATATTGTAAAATAATTAACCTCCAATTAAAATAAGTGCATTTATACTAAAAATATAATTATCCCCCTCAAAAAAAAATAAATTTTAGATATTTTTCTCAGTATCCATAATACTAAGAAAGGAAAGAGAAACCTTTTCCTTTCCCAGGGGATCTTCCCAACCCAGGGATCAAATCAAGGTCTTCCACATTGCAGGCGGATTCTTTACCATCTGAGCCACAGTTCAGTTCATTTCTGTTGCTCAGTTGCACCTGACACTTTGAGATTCCCAGGGACTGCAGCAGGCCAGTTTTCCTTGTCTATCACCAACTCCCAGAGCTTGCTCAAACTCATGTCCATTGAGCCAGTGATGCTATCAACTATGTCATTTTCTGTTGTTCCCTTCTCCTCCTGCCTTCAATCTTTCTCAGCCTCAGGGGATTTTCTAATGATTCAGTTCACATCCAGTGTCCAAATTACTGGAGCTTCAGCCTCAGCATTAGTCTTCCAATGAATATTGAGGACTTATTTCCTTTAGGATGAACTGGTTTGATCTCCTTGCAGTGTAAAGGACTCTCAAGACTCTTCTCCAACACCACAGTTTATAAGTATCAATTCTTTGGTGCTCAGCTTTCTTTATAGTCCAACTCTCACATCCATACATGACTACTGGGAAAAAAAAAATCTTCGACTAGATGGATCTTTGTTAGCAAAGTAATATGTCCGTTTTTTAATAAGCTGTCTAGGTTGGTCATACTTTTACTTCCAAAGAGCAAGCCTCTTTTAATTTCATGACTGCAGTGATTTGGTGCCCAAGAAAAGAAAATCTGTCCCTGTTTTCATTGTTTCTCCATTTGTTTGCCATGGAGTGATGGGACTGGATGCCATGATCTTAGGTTTTTCAATGTTGAGTTTTAAGCCTGCTTTTTCATTCTTCCCTTTCACTTTCAACAAATAGCTCTTTAGTTTCTTTTCACGTTCTGCTATAAATGGCTTATATGGCAGAAAGTGAGCCACACGGCAATCTGAAGAATACTGGAAAGGGTAGCTTATCTCTTCTCCAGGGCATTTTCCTGACTCGGAAATCAAACCAGGGTCTCCTACATTGCAGGGGGATTCTTCACCAACTCAGCTTTCAGGGAAGCCGGCTACCCCAGAAAATAGCTTCAAAAGGGCATAAGGTGTCTAAAGAGGAATTACAATTCTGTGAACTAGTATAAAGTACTTAGGACATTTAACATCAAAGGATATTTGTCTTTCTTTCTATTTTTAAATTGTAAATGCTTTATTAATGATGTGCTTTTAATTGATCTAGAAATAGTGAAGGGATTTCCCTACTCTGAAAACAAAAAGATAACAAAGGATTTCTCAGCCTTGCAGGCTACTTCAGAAATTAGATCCCAATTTTTTCTTTAACAGTTCTACCATTATATCACTTACTTAAACATTACCCAAGCTGGATCCTTTTGCTGGTTAACAGAACGCCCTGGAGCTATGGAGACCCTTCAGGGCCTCCTAGCAAAGATCCCAGCCTTAGGGCATCCAAACTATGGGTATCCATCCAAACTATGGACATGCCCAGTGACATGCATCCCTTTTCCCTTTTTGCCCATGAAAACCAGGGAACTGAGCTAGGAGTATTAGCCCAACAGCTTGTTGATGATCGCCATCCAATAGGATATTAAGTCATTAGTTAAATGCACCATAGCCAAGGGGTATACTGTCACAGCAACACCTATAATGTGTTGAATCTCAGAAGAAACAGTTATGAGTCACTCTCTCATTGTCTTTGTTCCACACTCTGTTGAAGCCTTACCAAACTCTAAGCACACACATTATTCAGTAAGTCAAATAACTTCACACAAGATTGTCCTGCTCTCCCCATACATAACTCTCCCCAGATACGACAAACTTAAGCCAGCCTCCTTACTCCCAGAAAAATTGGATGATGGAAAAGATGATTGTACTGCCTAAACTGACAATCTTTTGTTCCTTAGGCTTGGCCTTCAAGAGAGTCCAATGAATAATCCTGATTTTATATTATTCACTGATGGTTCATATTCTTATTCAAATTCATAAGGACCTCATGGAATATATCAGGCTGTCTATACTGTTGTTTCACCAGTGTCTATCTTTGAAAATGGTCCCTTCCCTAATATCTCCTCTGCCAAGCAAGCTGAGTTAATAGCACTGGGTAAAGTCTGCTGGTTGGCCAAAGGAAAATATGCCAATATGTACACAGACAGCCACTATGGTTTTTGAGTGACACATGATTTTGGTATTCTTTGGAAACGAGAAGGTTTCTAACATCCTTAGGACAGCCCATCATAAATAGGAAACAAGTTATTAGGAATCAATCCTGCTGCCAGGCACACTTACCATTGTTAAGTTATGAGGCCATTCAAGGACTGACACTGCAGAGGCAAAAGGAAACTCTGGATGATCACACCATGAAAGCAGCAACCTCTCAAATTATCAACGATCAAGTAGCCTCTTCTTTTCCCTTTCAGCTTCCCAATAACCTCACTAACATGTTATTAAGGTTTCAGAGAACCTCACCAGACAAAGACAAAAACACCTGTATACAGAACAAAGAGTCAGCTCTAACAGAGAGTTATGGATAGGCCTAAATGGGAGGCCTATCCTTTTGTTTGAAGCTCAATATTCTGTTTTACAATACACTCATGAGTTAACTCATTGGGAACCAGATAACGTGGTGTTATGGCGTAAACAATATTTTTGTCAACTTTTCCTTAACATAGTTCAGCAGATCTATTCAGGATGCCACATGTATCTAAAATATAACACAGGAAACCCATTACAAAGTTCTCACGGAAGTTTTCCATTACTTGCAGACCCTTTTAAAATTTGGCAAATTGACTTTATACAGATGTCTCCCTCATAAGACTATCATTTGCTATTGTTTGTATGTTCTCACACTGGATTCAAACATTCCCATGCAGAAGGACTATGACACAATTGATAGAGGAGCTGCTTTTAGAAAGAGTGAGAAACCCCCTTTTGAGGAATCCCCTCTGAATTATGTAGTGACAGAAGGACCCATTTGACTGGACAGATTGTTATGGAAATTTGTAAAAATTTGTCCACTTTTGCAACATTTCAACAGGGCCTATCACACCAAGTCTTCTGGGTTAGTTGAAAGGACAAATGGAACAATTAAAACTCAGTTGGCTAAAATTATGAATATTTATTTCTTTGTTCCTTACAATGAACTAGCTTCCCTGGTGGCTAAAGTATATACCTGCAATGCGGGAGACCCGGGTTCGGTTCCTGGCCGGGAAGATCCCCTGGAGAAGGAAATGGGAATCCACTCCAGCACTGTTGCCTGGAAAATCCCATGAATGGAGGAGCCTGATAGGCTGCAGTACATGGGGTCGCAAAGAGTCGAACACTACTGAGAGACTTCACTCAGTCACAGTGAACTAAGACCCTTCCTTTGGTTCTCCTCAACCTCAACTCAACTCTTTTGGCAAACATCATTTATCTCTCTTTTCTGAAGCTTGTCACAGTTATCTATTCTTAAATGAAGACCGGATATCCCATCACTTACAACCAAAAGGTTTTGCACATTAGGAAAAAATAATAATAATTTAAAGAACCCCCTCCAATGTAAATGGAAGGACACTTGTTAGATTCTTTTGACTAACTCATGCACTTTACAGCTGAAAGGAATTCATATTTCCCACCTAAAAAGGGCTCCTGCACCAAGCTGGTCTATAGAAAGAGCTGCTAACATCCTGATAATAATGAAACACCAGTACCAGAGTGAGAAGAAGACAGAAGAAGGAGATAAGTGATCCAACATGCTTGACCTGACACTTTTGATTGTTCACAACATTTTATTGGCTTCTTGGACACTTGTACATGAATCAAATGTTTTCCTATCATAGTCACAATCTTATGCAACTCTTAGAAAGTAATCAACTTGCTGGATATGTGGTCAATTACTTTCATCTCTTGTTGTTATTCAGTCGCTCAGTTATGTCCAACTCTTTGGATCCAATGGACTGCAGTACACCAGGTTTCCCTCACAGGAGGCAGGTAAGATGGCTTGGTAGTGTCATCTCTTTAAGAGTTTTCCACAGATAGCTGTGATCCACACAGTCCAAGGATTTAGTACAGTCAATGAAGCAGAAATAGATTTCTTTTGGAAATTCTCTTGCTTTTTCTATGATCCAGTGGGTGCTAGCAAATTGATGTTTTGTTCCTCTAACTTTTCTAAATCTTCTTGGTTTATATGCTGTTAGTACTACTCATTTACCTTGGTCGAGTTTTCTCTAACTGGATGACTCTTAGAAATTTTATTTTAGAAGAAAGAAATTATGTTTCTATCTGGGCTACTACTGATATCACTAGGTGGGACTCTCCAAGAGTGTTCTCCAGAACCACAGTTTGAAAGCATCAATTATTTGGAACTCAATTTACTTAATGATTCAACTCTCACATTCATACATGACTACTGGAAAAGCCCAGCCTTTTCACTACCCTCTTTCACCTTCATAAAGAAGCTCTTTAGTTCTTTGCTTTCTGCCATGAGAGTTGTATTGTCTGCCTATATGAGGTTGTTGATATTTCTTTTGGTAGTCTTGATTCAGAAAGAAATCTTGAACTTGTTTCTCATTTAGCCCTGAATTTCTCATGATGTATTCTGCATATAAGCTAAAAATGAAAGTCAATAATATTCAGCCTTGATGTACTCCTTTCCCAATTTTGAGCCATTCCGTTTTTTCCACTTCTGGTTCTAACTGTTGCTTTTGACTTACTTACAGGTTATCAGCTGTAATTTCAGTGATTATCTTAAAATGTATATGCATTAGTTTCCCAGTCTTATTCAACTCTTTGCAACCCCAGGAACTGCCTATCGGGTTTCTTTTGTTCATGGGATTTTCCAGATAAGAATACACAAGTAGGTGGCCATTTGTACTCCTTCAGATCTCTCCAATCCAGAGATATTTCCAAATTTTTTTTCTTGTATCTCCTCCTTTGGCATGTGGTTTCTTTAGCACTGTACCATCTAGAAATGTAGTATGTCACCAAAATATTTATGTTTCTTATCAATTCATTGCAATCAGATTTTTAATCATGTCATTTAAGTCATTATTTATAGAAAATAATTGTTTCATTGATTCTTCTATAAAATAAGCATCTTCAGAAAGAGTCACAAAATGAATTATTTGGCAAATAGAAACTCCTGTTGACTTTTACATCATACTCCTGAACTGGGTAAGAAATTATAAAATTGTATCGGAAAAGTTAAAACTTCATCCAGATCAACAGGGATTAATTTCATGGGGCAATATTTTTCAGCTTGTAAGACACTGTAATCATTGTCTTTGAAACCAGACCAAAACCGGGATTCATGCTATATCCATTATTACCAAAGTACTATTCTGAGGATTTAAAGATGAAAAGGATAAATATAAATATACAGAGCATATGAAAAAAAGTATTAGTTAAATGTCAGCTAACGGATGATATCTTTTATGTATAAATCACTACAGGAGAAAGAAAAATCCTCATCAGAAAACTGAGAAATATTCATAAGAACTGACCCATTATTAGGGTACTAAAAGTATATAAAAAATAAGGAACTGAATGGAAAGAGTTTCTGATGTCAATAAAGTGAGAACAAATAATGTATACAAGGTACAGTAGAGCAAATCCATGGAACATTATCAATAAATTAACAACTTTCATCAAGTAGCTTTTGGGGAAACAGCTGCTTAGTTTGAGATAGGAGACAGTGGGCCTCTGGTCCAGACACCTGGCACTTTTCAAATGGAGTAAAATTGAGGCCTTTTTTTTTTTTTTTTAATCACCCAGTCACTGCAAGGACAAAACTTGTGGTAAAAGTCTGTCTAAAGCATAAAGATAAAGAACCCACTCCAGAGGTCAAGGAAGACTTTCCTATCTGGACATGCACAGGAAAGTTTTTTGGGAGTCATAAGGGAGAGGACTCCATGCCATAATAAACATGGATGGGCCTTTATGTTGGGATCCATCTGAGAAAAAAGTTGTGCATGCATCTTGTGGGGGCAGGGGATGGTCTATGGAGGTATAAAGAGTGAAAGTAAATAATTGGCCAAAGGTAAACAAAGACTCGGAAACATTGTCCTATGTAAGTGATTTATATCACATTCTTATTCCACTTCTTACTCAGCACTCACACACTCTGGTTGGGTATTTCTGTCTAACTTCTGAAGTTCTGTGCTCTTCCTCAACCTCTCTCTAGATGCGTGTCTCTGCCCTGTGTCTGACTTTGATAAAATATTTCCCTATATGTTCTCTCACTGGAAAAGTTATTACCAAACTAGACAGCATTTTGGAAAGCAGAGACATTAATTTGCCAACAAAGGTCCGTCTAGTCAAGGCTATGGTTTTTCCAGTGCTCATGTATGGATGTGAGTGTTGGACTGTGAAGAAAGATGAGGGGCAAATAATTGATGCTTTTGAACTGTGGTTTTGGAGAAGGCTCCTGAGAGTCCCTTGGACTAAAAGGAGCTCCTACCAGTCCATTCTAAAGGAGATCAGCCCTGGAATTTCTTTGGAAGGAATGATGCTAAAGCTGAAGCTCCAATACTTTGGCCAATTCATGCGAAGAGTCGCCTCATTGGAAAGACTCTGATACTGGGACGTATTGGAGGCAGGATGAAGAGGAAACAGAGGATAAGATGGCTGGATGGCATCACTGACTCGATGGATGTGAGTTTGAGTGAGCTCTGGGAATCAGTGATGGACAGGGAAGCCTGGCGTGCTGTGATTCATGGGGTCACAAACAGCAGGACATTACTGAGTGACTGAACTGAACTGAACTGATTTATTTGCATTGGTCACTTAGGAAGGCTTTTATCCCCCCATAATATTTGTTAGAACTCTGCATTAATGTGTGTATATTGGTCCTTTACTCCTTTGTTGTAATTACAGCATAAAAGTTAGTTCACAGAGAAGCAATATTTTTCAGCTTGTAAGACACTGTAATCATTGTCTTTGAAACCAGACCAAAACCGGGATTCATGCTATATCCATTATTACCAAAGTACTATTCTGAGGATTTAAAGATGAAAAGGATAAATATAAATATACAGAGCATATGAAAAAAAGTATTAGTTAAATGTCAGCTAACGGATGATATCTTTTATGTATAAATCACTACAGGAGAAAGAAAAATCCTCATCAGAAAACTGAGAAATATTCATAAGAACTGACCCATTATTAGGGTACTAAAAGTATATAAAAAATAAGGAACTGAATGGAAAGAGTTTCTGATGTCAATAAAGTGAGAACAAATAATGTATACAAGGTACAGTAGAGCAAATCCATGGAACATTATCAATAAATTAACAACTTTCATCAAGTAGCTTTTGGGGAAACAGCTGCTTAGTTTGAGATAGGAGACAGTGGGCCTCTGGTCCAGACACCTGGCACTTTTCAAATGGAGTAAAATTGAGGCCCTTTTTTTTTTTTTTTTTTTTTAATCACCCAGTCACTGCAAGGACAAAACTTGTGGTAAAAGTCTGTCTAAAGCATAAAGATAAAGAACCCACTCCAGAGGTCAAGGAAGACTTTCCTATCTGGACATGCACAGGAAAGTTTTTTGGGAGTCATAAGGGAGAGGACTCCATGCCATAATAAACATGGATGGGCCTTTATGTTGGGATCCATCTGAGAAAAAAGTTGTGCATGCATCTTGTGGGGGCAGGGGATGGTCTATGGAGGTATAAAGAGTGAAAGTAAATAATTGGCCAAAGGTAAACAAAGACTCGGAAACATTGTCCTATGTAAGTGATTTATATCACATTCTTATTCTACTTCTTACTCAGGACCCATACACTCTGGTTGGGTATTTCTGTCTAAATTCTGAAGTTCTGTGCTCTTCCTCAGAGAGGAAGACCATATCCTCTCTCTAGATGCGTGTCTCTGCCCTGTGTCTGACTTTGATAAAATATTTCCCTATATGTTCTCTCACTGGAAAAGTTATTACCAAACTAGACAGCATTTTGGAAAGCAGAGACATTAATTTGCCAACAAAGGTCCGTCTAGTCAAGGCTATGGTTTTTCCAGTGCTCATGTATGGATGTGAGTGTTGGACTGTGAAGAAAGATGAGGGGCAAATAATTGATGCTTTTGAACTGTGGTTTTGGAGAAGGCTCTTGAGAGTCCCTTGGACTACAAAGAGCTCCTACCAGTCCATTCTAAAGGAGATCAGCCCTGGGATTTCTTTGGAAGGAATGATGCTAAAGCTGAAGCTCCAATACTTTGGCCAATTCATGCGAAGAGTCGCCTCATTGGAAAAGACTCTGATACTGGGACGTATTGGAGCCAGGATGAAGAGGAAACAGAGGATAAGATGGCTGGATGGCATCACTGACTCGATGGATGTGAGTATGAGTGAGCTCTGGGAATCAGTGATGGACAGGGAAGCCTGGCGTGCTGTGATTCATGGGGTCACAAACAGCAGGACATTACTGAGTGACTGAACTGAACTGAACTGATTTATTTGCATTGGTCACTTAGGAAGGCTTTTATCCCCCCATAATATTTGTTAGAACTCTGCATTAATGTGTGTATATTGGTCCTTTACTCCTTTGTTGTAATTACAGCATAAAAATTAGTTCACAGGGAAACAATATTTTTCAGCTTGTAAGACACTGTAATCATTGTCTTTGAAACCAGACCAAAACCGGGATTCATGCTATATCCATTATTACCAAAGTACTATTCTGAGGATTTAAAGATGAAAAGGATAAATATAAATATACAGAGCATATGAAAAAAAGTATTAATTAAATGTCAGCTAACGGATGATATCTTCTATGTATAAATCACTACAGGAGAAAGAAAAATCCTCATCAGAAAACTGAGAAATATTCATAAGAACTGACCCATTATTAGGGTACTAAAAGTATATAAAAAATAAGGAACTGAAGGGAAAGAGTTTCTGATGTCAATAAAGTGAGAACAGATAATGTATACAATGTACAGTAGAGCAAATCCATGGAACATCATCAATAAATTAACAACTTTCATCAAGTAGCTTTTGGCCAAACAGCTGCCTAGTTTGAGATAGGAGACAGTGGGCCTCTGGTCCAGACACCTGGCACTTTTCAAATGGAGTAAATTGAGGCCTTTTTTTTTTTTTTAATCACCCAATCACTGCAAGGACAAAACTTGTGGTAAAAGTCTGTCTAAAGCGTAAAGATAAAGAACCCACTCCAGAGGTCAAGGAAGACTTTCCTATCTGGACATGCACAGGAAAGTTTTTTGGGAGTCATAAGGGAGAGGACTCCATGCCATAATAAACATGGATGGGCCTTTATGTTGGGATCCATCTGAGAAAAAAGTTGTGCATGCATCTTGTGGGGGCAGGGGATGGTCTATGGAGGTATAAAGAGTGAAAGTAAATAATTGGCCAAAGGTAAACAAAGACTCGGAAACATTGTCCTATGTAAGTGATTTATATCACATTCTTATTGCACTTCTTACACAGCACTCACACACTCTGGTTGGGTATTTCTGTCTAACTTCTGAAGTTCTGTGCTCTTCCTCATTAGAGAGGATTCCCATACCCTCTCTCTGGAAGCATGTCTCTGCCCTGTGTCTGACTTTGATAAAATGTTTCCCTATATGTTCTGTCATAAGGAAAGTTATTACCAACCTAAGGAGCGTATTGAAAAGCGGAGACATTAATTTGCCAACAAAGGTCCATCTAGTCAAGGCTATAATTTTTCGAGTGTTCATGTATGGATGTGAGTGTTGGACTGTGAAGAAAGATGAGGAGTAAATAATTGATGCTTTTGAACTGTGGTGTTGGGGAAAGCTCTTGAGAGTTCCTTGGAGTGCAAGGAGATCCCACCAGTCCATTCTAAAGGAGATCAGCCCTGGGTTTTCTTTGGAAGGAATGATGCTAAAGCTGAAGCTCCAGTACTCTGGCCACCTCATACAAAGAGTTGACTCATTGGAAAAGACTCTGATGCAGGGAGGGTTTGGAGGCAGGATAAAGAGGGGACAACAGAGGATAAGATGGTTGGATGGCATCACTGACTCGCTGAACATGAATTTCAGTGTACTCCAGGATTTGGTGATGGACAGGGAGGCCTGGCATGCTGAGATTCATGGGTTTGCAGAGAGTCAGACATGACTGAGCAACTGAACTGAACTGAACTGAAAAGGAAACTTTGTACCTATTCTTACAGTTTCTGTCTCCAGGGGCAAGAGCCAAGACCACTTTACTTTTAGCCTCTAGCCACTGATGATCTAGTGGCTAGCACACTTGGTTTTCACTCTAGTGGATGCAAGTTTAGTTCCTGACCAGTGAATTAAGATCTTTCTTCAGGACTGCTCACTGCTCTCCCTTCAAGATCAGGTTCATTTCAGAACAGAGACTATTACAATTGACTTTCATAGAAACAGGGGAGATTGTGAAACAGAGAAGAGATCAAAAGTGACTTCTTTTTAAAGAACAAGCTAAATCAATCAACATCTGAGCTGACTAGACAAATTAAAAATGGTAGCTTGTGCTTTGTGCATCAGAAATTAAATGGCAGGAGTGAGACCATTTTTAATGTATCAAGGTAGAAAGGAAGACTAGTTTGAAACGGGCTTTTTCCTCTTTATTTTAATATCAATAGTTACAAATAAGCTAGGAAAATACATCAAGCTATAGTAATTTTAAAGAAATTTCCTATGTTGGAAATGTCAAAATGGTAAAATTAAAAGGAAACATTAAAATGATGATAGAGAAATAAACAAGAAGTGTTACTTTTTATAGTTGTAAACCAGATAGGTATTTATATTTATACAGCATATATTTATTTGTAAGTTTCTTTCTTTTTCTTTTTTTTTTTCAGGTAGTTTCTGTTTCTTCCACCTCATACTAATTAAGATGCTCCTAGAAGGCGATAACAATTAAATCAATCATGATTATGGGGATCAGATTCTATATGACTTATTTAAGTCTTGGAACAATGAGATAATTGAGTTTTGATACATATCTAAACATCAAAAAGGTATATTATTTTAATTCATTAAGTCCAGGCCATGTTTAAAAATCCAGCAAGATTAAATTAAAAAAAAAAAAAAGTTATGTTTATCATTAAAAGTGAAAGTGAAAGTTGCTCAGTCATGTCTGACTCTTTGTGACCCCATGGACTATATAGTCCCATGCAGTTCTCTAGACTAGAATACTGGAGTGAGTAGCCATTCCCTTCTCTAGGGGATCTTCCCAACCCAGGGATCAAACCCAAGTCTCCGGCATTAAAGGGGGATCCTTTACCAGTTGAGCCACAAGGGAAGTGCAAGAATACTGGTATCGATGGCCTATTCCTTTTCTAGTGTATTTTCCCAAACAAGGAAATTAACTGGCACCTCCTGATTACAGGTGAATTCTTTACCAACTAAGCTAGCCATCAGGGAGCTCTATGTATCATTAGAGTTAAACAAACAAACAAAAAACAGCTCACAGACAAACTAGGAAAAAAATAGACACATAAATTGATATAGATTAGCAAAACACAAATAGGGCAAGATTTAATGTCTTATACTTTAACCACATACTTTCATATTTTGTTGGGAAATGTCCTGATAATGTTAGAGGACATTAATGCAGCAAAATCTGTGTAATTATAATTGTATCTATTCCTTCACTTGAAAATGTTCTGACTATTTTGTTGGGGGAGGTGAGCGGAAATGGTGAAGAGAAAAAATATGCAAATTATTATTGTAAAATTTTGTGAGGGTTTCGTGTAAACACTGTTGAACTATGGTCCATCAATTGTTTAGTTTAGCTCAGTTCAGTTCAGTCGCTCAGTCGTGTTTGATACTTTCTAACCCCATGAACCACAGTACACCAGGCATCCCTGTCCATCACTAACTCCTGGAGTTCACTCAGACTCATGTCCATCGAGTCAGTGATGCCATCCAGCCATCTCATCTCCTGTTGTTCCCTTCTCCTCCTGCCCCCAAGCCTTCCGAGCATCAGAATCTTTTCCAGTGAGTCAACTCTTCTGAGGAGGTGGCCAAAGTACTGGAGTTTCAGCTTCAGCATCATTCCCTCCAAAGAAATCCCAGGGTTGATCTCCTTCAGAATGGACTGGTTGGCTCTCCTTGCAGTCCAAGGAACTCTTAAGTGTCTTCTCCAACACCACAGTTCAAAAGCATCAATTCTTTGGCACTCAGCCTTCTTCACAGTCCAACTCTCACATCCACACATGACCACTGGAAAAACCATAGCCTTGACTAGACAGACCTTTGTTGGCAAAGTAACAGAAATGTCCATTGAGTTGGTGATGCCATGCAACCATTTCATTCTTTGTTTTTTCCTCTCCTCCTGCCTTCAATCTTTCCCAACATCAGGGTCTTTTCCAATGAGTCATTTCTTTGTATCAGGTGGCAAAAATATTGGAGCTTCAGCTTTTGCAACAGTCCTTCCAATCAATATTCATTATGGACTGATTTCCTTTATGATTGGCTAGTTTGATCCCCTTGAAATGCAAGGGACTCTCAAGAGTCTTCTCCACACTTCATAAGTATCAGTTCTCTGTCACTCAGCTTACTTTATGGTCTAATTCTCACATCCAGATATGACTATGGAAAAAAACCCTATCTTTGACTAGATAGACCTTTGTTGGCAAAGTAATGTCTCTGCTTTTTAATATACTGTCTATGTTGGTCATAGCTTTTCTTCCAAAATGCAACTGTCTTTTACTTTTATGGCTGCAGTCTTTATCTGCAGTAATTTTAGAGCCAAATAAGTAAAATCTGTCATTATTTCCATTGTTTCTCCATCTATTTGCCATAAAGTGATGGTATCAGATGCCATGATCCTCATTTTTTTAATGTTGAATTTCAAGCTAGCTTTTTCACTCTCCTCTTTCCCATTCATCAACAGGCTTTTTAGTTCCTCTTCTCTTTCAACTATACTGTGCTGTCATCTGCATATTTAAGGATAAAGTGTGTACTTATATCTTAAACCAAGATGAACACTGAAGAATGGATGGTTGAGAGTCCCTTGGACTTCAAGGAGATCCAACCCACCATCCTAAAGGAAATCAGTCCTGAATATTCATTGGAAGGACTGATGTCAAGACTGAAACTCCAATACCTGAAACTGCCACCTGATGAGAAGAACTGACTCATTGGAAAAGATCCTGATCCTGGGAAAAATTGAAGGCAGAAGGAGAAGGATGCGACAGAGGATAAATGGTTGAATTGCATCACCCACTCAAAGGACATGGGTTTGAATAAGCTCCAGGAGTTAGTGATGGACAGAGAAGCCTGGTGTGCTGCAGTCCATGTGGTCACAAAACGTCAGACATGACTGAGTGATTAAACTGAACTGATACCTTACATAGAGTTGATTCCATTTTAATAAGCTAGAATATAGTGTTCAATTCTTATTAATTTTTACTTCAATTTGAGAAGAAATAAGAATCTATAATATGAAAAATTATTTTAATCTAATATCTCGGGTGCATTTTCCTTTTCTAGAATGTTAATCCCACCAAAACAGAAAATGAATTTGATAGTTTGGCAGACATTGTTGTCAGTGAATCCTCTTTGGGTTTAACTTTTTAAGAACTATATCACTTCCTACTACTTTGCTTGTGGGGATGATTGAGGAAAAAATGAGACATAGTCAGTCATGAATAAGAAATATGATAGTTATTAACTCAATAGAGCCAAGAATGAATTTGGGGAATGGGTGTGGTATCCTAGTCACCCAAAAGTTCAGGGTAACATGCACTTTGTCTCTAGTATAAAGGTGCAATATTATAAGAATTGCTAAATATTGTATGTGAACATAGTGACTAAGTATATCAGGCTTCTGAGATAAAAATAAGCTGAAATATTAAAAATGCACTCAAAGAAACATTAGGTAACCTGCTGATATATTATTGAGATGGACTATACTGCCCTTTCTTCATCCTCTTTCCTCCATTCTTGCATGAAAAATCTTTACTTTAGAGAATCATGGAAGGTTTTGGCTTTTTATAAGAGGAATGCCAGGGTTTTTTTGTTTTTGTTTTTGTTGTTTGTTTGTTTGTTTGTTTGTTTCATAAGCTTGGAACCGTTTTTTACTCTGATTCTTGATTGAATTATATTGTAGAGATATTTCAAGAAAGTAATATATATGCCAGGCTGTATTCTTGGAGCTGGAAATCTAAAAGCAGTGAAATCCCTTTTTAAATTTAAAGGTTCTTATCTTCCCAATCCCTTCATATGATGACATTAATATCTGTGAAGTTCTCTTTTTCTATTTTCTGCTTTGAAGTGGCTCAGTATACATAACATTAATTTCAATCATTTTAAGGATAGAATTCAGTAGCTTAGGTACATTCAAATGTTGTATAATCAACAATTGCATGTAGCTCCAGAATATTTCACTGACCTAGAAAGAAAACCTGAACAGCTTAGCATTTACTTCCCATGCTCCCTCCCTCTTATTCATTTCTGGGCAGCCATCACTAACTTGGTTCTTGTCTCTGCATTTGCCTTCTCTGGGGACTTCACTTGAACATAATCTTTCAGTATGTGGCCTGTTGTCTACCACTCTTTTTTGCACAGGATGATGTTTTCAAGGTTCTTCCACATTGCTGAATGTATCACTTTTTGTCTTTTAATTTCAACTTTGAGAAGATATGTATTTTTCTCATATATTAAACAATTTCTAGGTTTATAAAATCTGCTTTGTGTATGAGTGTCATTTAAACATTTGCTTCCACAGTAAGATGCATGTTTTTAATTGCATCAAGTAATAATGTTTTCACATTTTGTTTGGATCTTTAATACTTAACTTTAATGAGTAAGATACAGCTTACAAGATTGACACATTTGAATGAATAAAGTTAGCCTTTGAAGTTTCTACTGTCATTGTATCATAAGACATTGCTTAAATCACATTTTTTATGAAGATCATATTTATGTAGCACAAGCATTATTCAAATTATATTTTCTTAGGAATTTTAGCATCATTTTTATGAAATCTTGGTGAGACATTTTTATTTTTCATGTTATGTGAAACAATTTCATACAATATACAGTTATTACTCCCATTTTTCAGATATGGTTTTAAAACTTGTATAGGGGAAGTCTCCTCATATTTTATTACACGAAAATACTCTATGTCAACTTTCAAGTTTGCCTCACAGATTTATTTGGAAGAGGGCTTCAGTTATTTTATTTTGTAAAGCCTTACTTTTCAATTTTCCCAAGTTTGAACTAGAATATAGAACAATTGATGGTTACAATTTACAAATTTATAGAGCATTGTTGTTTTAGTTTTGTTTAGTTTTAATCACCTGTTAGGTAAAAGTGCAGAAGAGAGTGATGGATCTTACTTCTGCACAGCTTACCCATCTAACATACCACACACCAACCCCCCTTTCACCTCCACACCCAATCTCCCGTCCAACCTCACACTTTCCCTACTCCCCCACCCTCAAAACAAACAAACAAAAACCCAGTCCCTTTGAAGTGTTATTTCAATACCAGGAAACTGCTTGGATGCCAAGATTAAGTGTTTTTTCTTTTAATGGAACAGTTTTTATGTCAAAGTTTTGTTGTATCTGAGATTGACCATTAAATATGTATTAGTATATATTAGCATTCTGAAAGTCGTCAGCATATATCCAGTTCAGTTATTAACTACTTGAATACCTACATAGATTTTTCAGCTGTTCTTTAAGCCTAAGTGGAGAAGCAGGGAGAGTGATTAGCATGGATTCGGTATCCTGTGTATTCAACTATATAACAGGATCGGGCTGTTTTTCATCTTTTTTTTAAATATAACATTCTCTTACATTCATAACCATAAACAATTTGTTAGTATGTCTGCTGCACCTTCATCCTTTAAATAAGTATATGAAAATAACTTCACAATGACACCGGTTGTATTTTTAAGCAGGTATTAGCGCCTTCACAAATTCTGATTAGATGTAAACAAAGAAGAAAGCAGAGCGTTAATATCCTGTTAAGCACCTTTGGTGGGTTTGGGCTGGCTGCCAGGAGGTATTGAGGGGAGGTATTGGGGGCGGAGAAATAAATATTTCACTGCAAATTTTGCACTAAGTCAGTCTCTGGTAAGAACAACTTATGAATAGAACGGTGCAATCGTATGCTTCTGCTATGTTCAGAGTATTGAAAGACGATGTTTACAGTCCAGCGGTGGTACAGCAACAAAATACTTTCGCCTTTGGGAAAACCTCTTCCTTGTGCACAGACAATCATAGCGCAAATGATCAGTGTGAAAGGGGGGAAAATGTTAGGGAGAGCAGCCAGAACCACGTCAAGCGACCCATGAACGCCTTCATTGTGTGGTCTCGTGAACGAAGACGAAAGGTGGCTCTAGAGAATCCCAAATTGCAAAACTCAGAGATCAGCAAGCAGCTGGGATACGAGTGGAAAAGGCTTACAGATGCTGAAAAGCGCCCATTCTTTGAGGAGGCACAGAGACTACTAGCTATACACCGAGACAAATACCCGGGCTATAAATATCGACCTCGTCGGAAAGCCAAGAGGCCACAGAAATCCCTTGCTGCAGACTCTTCAATACTATGCAACCAGATGGATGCAGAGACATTGCACCCCTTCACATACAGGGACGATTGTGCCAAGACCACACACTCACAAATGGAAAGCCAATTAAGCCGCTCACAGTCCGTGATTATAACGAATTCACTTCTGCAAAAGGAGCATCACAGCAGCTGGACAAACCTGGGCCACGATAGGGTAACATTGGCTTCACGAATTTCCGCGGACTTTCCCTTTTACCAAAGCTTAGAGCCTGGACTTTCTTGCGCTTATGTTCAATATTGACTTCCTTACTCTCGCTAACAAAGGCACTCTTTATCTCAATTTTACTACAATTTCACCTGCGACTTAATTTTAAAATAAGCCAAATAAGTACGCTTAACAAGTAAAGAATTTGGACTTTCCAAAATAACTGCTCCTCTGTTAATCACTTCTATCTGTAAGAGTACTTTTTTGTAAGAAATTATCTTAACAGCACCAAAACTGCTTGAGTTAGAAGATCATCTGTTTTTCCTAGTAATGGCACAATTTTTATATTTCTAATTTTAATTGTTCCAGAGATTGGCCATTAGTTAGATGGTAGCATATATTAATAACTTGGTAATAGCCACTATAGACAATATAACTTTTTATTTTAAATGCTGTAACTCCAAACTATAGTACTTTCAGAAACACTCACAAATTCATGGTACAGAGGAAAAAATCTCATACTTGGATGGAAAGCTCCCTACTTTCTAAAGCACTTTCTGGTACAAGCTCTGTTCTTTGGTCTTTCTAGCTACTTTCCACCTATTTGTAAATTGCAGGTAATTAGTGAATATATATGCATATTCTATGTTCTTTCACAGTTTATAGCCTTTTGTTCCCCACTGTGAAAAAGCCAGTTTTGCTGCCACTTGCTACTCAGTTCCTTTAGTCATACAAAATTGTAAGGTTTTACTTGTGTTTTGAGGGGATTATAACATCCATCCAGTATTTAATTCGCTCCCGTGAGAGCCAAGGTTTCATCTCTTTTCTGAAAAGTTTCTTTTAATCACTGGCAATACACTTGTTTCCATTTTCACTTAACTTTTGCATTCTTGGAGGGAGAAAACAAAAAAATAAAGTGATAGCATGTCAGGAATATAAACTATTCAGACTATGTGGCATGGGGGATGGGATAAGCAAGATCCTGTCTGGTTAATCTGATGAGGTGTCAGTGAAAATGTAAATCAAAGGTGTTTAAAAATGTGCAAACAGGCTAAAGTAGAAAAACTGGCAGCTTGCAAAGAAAGCCTCACTTTTTTGGAATGAAAATAAGTCCATGGCCAAACTTTATGATATGATATGATATGATATGCTATATATTGCATATCAAAGTCAACTTTCCAATATATATATGTACCAAACTCTTGAAAAACAGTACTTCAAATAATAAATCTGAAAACTCCAAAACAATATGTAGTGAAACGTGGAGTTTTTGAAAGAAAGTCCAAGAGAAAAAAGGAGGTAACTTCACAGACTGATTTGTTCCAGGAAAAATATTGTTTAATCAGATTTATGTGCTCCAAATGGTAATTATGTGCTATGATAACCTTTCAAACACATACCTAAAGTTGTACCTTAAAGTATTTTATATTTTTTCATTTATATGTATTGGTGTTTACTATTTAAAGCCTCTCTTTCCTCATGTTCATAAATAAACTGTACTCTAGCTTTTGTCAAAATATGTATGCTTTCCTCTTCTTGAACTTCAAATAAAAGAAAACACAAAATACCAGGTTTAGTTTCTTTTTCTTCAAATAGCATCAGTGACATTGAGTTTGTTTTGAAAATTACTATGTACAGTTCATCCTGTATATTATAGATGTGTGACTGTGTTGCAGAGAGGAAATCTATTTTGATTCCATGTTGGAAACTCTTTCTTTACTTGCTTTTATTTTATAATCATTCAAAATTGCTTGCCTGGAAGACCCTACCCCTTTGCTTGACTATAAACTAAAGTGCCTTTGTTCTGCTCCAAAAGAGATAGTTTGTGTCTGCTCACCTGTGAATAGAAGAGATTAACACACCCCTTCTGAGGGCTGGACATTTCTTTGAAGAGGTTTTACAAGACTGAAGACCCTTCTATTTTATTTCCCCCCCTAACTCTCTCTCTATTACAACTTTTGACTTTAGATCCCCATGCTTCTTTTTCTCTAATCTAAATAGAACCTGGCATCCAGACACCAATAAGATAATTATTTTGAGGCATTGGCCTGCCTCTTCTCAGTCGTTGGCCTGTCGTGAGGTGACCAGAGTGAGCTTGGATTTGGTAACAATTGGACACGTTCTGGTTTTAATTATTATGAGTAGTAATGTCCTTTGTACATTTGTATACCTGTCTGTGGTAGAACATTTACGTACATTTCCCCTGAATATATGTCTAGGAAAGAAATGAATGGTTTTGTATATGTTTAGCAGGCTCTTTCTTTCTTTCATTTTTGCAAATTTTGATGAGTATTCTTGTATTTTCTAATGAATATTTGCCATATTTTATTTTATTTTTTTTATTTTTTTACTTTTATTTATTTTTTAATTTTTACTTTTACTTTACTTTACAATACTGTATTGGTTTTGCCATACATTGACATGAATCCACCATGGGTGTACATGCATTCCCAAACTTGAACCCCCCTCCCACCTCCCTCCCCATAACATCTCTCTGGGTCATCACCATGCACCAGCCCCAAGCATGCTGTATCCTGTGTTGGACATAGACTGGTGATTTGATTCTTACATGATAGTATACCTGTTACAATGCCATTCTCCCAAAACCATATTTTAAAAATGGCCAACTTTAAAAAATATTCACTGGTATGAACTAGTAGTATTTAATTCCAGATATAATTGGATATGACTCCTTTCTCTGCCATTTATCAGGGTGGACATTGATGAATTTGTTTTGGCCCTCAATTTGTTTACGTTTAATCAGTAGTAATAATAATAATAATAAATTAAAATAAAAAACAACAAAGCAGAAAAATGAATCCTTAATGGGATGCTGGGAAGACTATATAAGTTTAAGGTTTATAATGAATCAATGAGCAAAAATATATAAAGCATTAAAATTAAAAATCAACATTAACTAATACCAACATTAATTAGTATGTTAACTAGCATTAACATACTGATACTAACTAGTATGGATGATAACAATGACAAAATAACAATGACAGAAGCTACCTACTAGGATACTGTGAAAACTAAATAAATGAAGGTACATATTCTGTGAGTGAAAGTATACATAATGCTTGGAATAGAGATAAGCATTGGTAATGAACAACTGTTGACTGAAAAATGATGTACAACTTGAGAATTGTGAATTAAGTTTTATTTGGGGCAAAGTGAGGACTGCAGCCCAGGAGGCAGCATCTCAGATAGCTCCAAGAGACAACTCCAAAGTGGCAGTGGGGGAAAGTCAATATATAAGGTTTTGGTGAAGTGGGAGTTCAAAACTATGAACTGCTCATTTTACAAAAGATTTTTTGTTAGTCATGAGAATCTGATGTCACCATGAGGGGATTTAGTGCTTACACTATATACGAGGGACTACAGCCTACCAGGGTCCTCCGATAACGGGATTTTCTAGGCAATAGTACTGGAGTGGGTTGCCATTGCCTTCTCCACTATATATGAGGAGATGCAAGGACTGATATCATACCATGTGATCCGAAAACATCCAACTATCTAAAGACCTGTCCCACCAGATTCTCTGGAGCAGAGAGTGCCTCACCCTGAACTCCCTCAGGGGTTGCTGAAAGTCAACAGATATAGCAGCATGGGGTTCAATCTCCATAGAGGCAGATGGCAAAGGCATTTGTTGTTCAGTTGTTGTCAATGCTCTTGGTAGATGCCAATTTGTAGTTGACACAACTAATTAACAGAGAAGGAAATGGCAACCCACTCCAGTGTTCTTGCCTGGAGAATCCCAGGGATGGTGGAGCCTGGTGGGGCTGCCATCTATGGGGTTACAAAGAGTCGGACACAACTGAAGGGACTTAGCAGCAACAGTAGCTAATTAAAATAATGATAACAAATAAAAGTGGCAACCTACTTCAATTGGATGCAGAAAGGACAAAATTACTTAAAGGTGTATAATTCAAAGATTTAAAGTATTTAAAGTACTTAGGATAGATGTAGGCACTGGTAAATAAATAAACAGTTAAAATAATTTAAAAAATAAAGAGAAAATTGGAAACAAAAAAACAGCTGTTCTACTTCATTGAGATGCTGTGAAGACTGAAGAAACTATGACGCATACAGATTTAATGACTATTTAATATACTCAGAGGTTAACATAATTAAAGTGCTAAATAGCAATAATGATAATGATGGTAACAATCATAATGATATTACAATAATAAAACCACCTCACTGGAATATTATGAGACTAAATAGGTAAAGGTATATAAGGTTCAAGGAATGAATATACAAAGTTCTTACAGTAAAAGATAACATTAGGAAAGAAGTAATTAATAATAATTATGAATATAATCATGATAATAAAATCTCCTACAGTGGGACTCTGTGAAGATTAAATATCAAAGTATTTAGTATTTGAAGAGTAAATTTATATAATGTACTAAAAATGGAGGTTTGTTTTATTGAAGTGCTAGCTAATAGTAATACTTGAAAGCAACAAGGACATCATCGATATGCTGTGAAGACTGAATAATCTCATGTGGGCAGAGTTCAAGGAGCACAATGTACCATGAATTGAGGTCAGTATTAATAGAGAAAAAATCAATAATAATAATAATGCCAATAGTCATAATAGTACAAATACAGCAAAGTAATTATAGTACAAATACAGCAATGATGGATATTCAACTAGGATACTATGAACACTAAGGAGACTAAAACTTATAGGATTTGATGAAAAAGTGTATCTAAGTACTAAGAGAAGTCAATATGAGTAAAATCTAAGTAGTAATAATAATAATTATGAGGATGATGATGATAAGTAGGAAAAAAAAACACTTCAGGAATGCTGTGAAGACTAAGTGAAGGTGTAGGATTCAAGAAATAAGTGTTTGAAATTCTTGGAACACAGGTAGGCATCACTAAAACACTAATAACACCACCAACAACATGTATAATAATAAATAATAAAAATGAAACATATCATTGTGATACTATGGCATTATTTTAACTAGTTGTGGTATATAGGGACTGAATGAGTAAATGTATAGAAAGTACTTAGAAAAGAGGATTGGAGACAAGATGGCAGAAAACTTGTCTGAACAGTGAAAGAACACTGAAGGAACACTGAAAGATAAATTCCCCAAGTTGGTAGGTGACCAATATGCTACTGCAGAAGAATGGAGAAAGAGCTCCAGGATGAATGAAGAGGTTGAGCCAAAGCAAAACAACTCCAATGGTGTAAAGAAAAATATTTCATAGGAATCTGTTGTTAGGTCCACCAATCAAGATGTTGGGGAGGCTGGGAGGAGGGAAATTGGGATGTGACCTTGAAGACTGTCAGTCATCTTAAGGCAGGATGAGAACTGGGCCTGAACCCTGTTAAATATCATCAAGGAAAAATCAGGAAACTCCATCCTCACAGATTGCAAAGTAAAGCTCAGATTGTGTTAATTAGACTAATGATAGCACCTGAACCTGCATGTTGTAGTTGGTAATTCTTCCACACCTCCATATTGTAAAACAAGTTATTAATGTGTAACCAGTTTGAGTGAACTCCGGGAGTCAGTGATCGACCGGGAGGCCTGGTGTGCTGTGATTCATGGGGTCGCAAAGAGTCGGACTCAACTTAGTGACTGAACTGAACTCAACTGAACTGAATGTGTAACCGGTAATGTAGTGGAAGGTATAAAACTGAGTCCTTCAAAATCATCAGGGTCCTTGTCAGGAACCGATTCCCCTTGGACCTGCTACTGTAATTAACTGAACTCCACTGTACTGAGTGTCCTCCAAGGATTGTTTTACAACTCTGGATTCTAAAAAAATGTCTGGTATGTTGGCTGTGAAACCCTCAGAGAGACAGGCACATTGAGCCTCCACCTGAGGCTTTTACTGGAATGAGAGCCTCTGAGAGGGTAAGGTGCCTCCTTTCTCGGGTCAGCTCCTGTTTTATTGACTCATCTTTCTAGGTGGACTTCACAAGACTGTGGATTACAGAGGGTAACAAACAGGTCGGTCCCACTGTGATAGTGGAAGAAGGGACCTGATCAACTCACTGGGGCTGGATGAACTTGTGGTGACTGTGTCCTTGTAGGCTCAGTGGGGAACTGTTTACTGAAATAAATAAAACAGTATTAACTGAATCTGTGCCAATTATCAATGTACTTACTAGTTTCCAGGGTGCAACACCCTCCCATTCTCCTTAGGCATTCAGGGACCTCCTGAATGTTGTTTAGGACCAGACTGGAAACTGAGGCTCTGGGTACACCTTTGTCTGCATTGATCCATGATAAGACAGACTGGGATCTTGCCAGCATCAGACTTATGCAAGGAGGAGTACATGAAAGCCTTAATATATTGGATTTGTATGTCTGCTGACAGAAAAACATGAGAAGTATTACCATGGAAAGACTTGGTAGGTAAGACCCTTTTCACTCTGGTTATGGCTGAGGTACAGTGGCAGTTGTACTTCTTCGAGTGGAGACTTCAGCCATGGCTGGAGTACAAGACCCTAGCGATGAGCGAGAGAATAGAAGTTGGGCTTGCTATAAGTGATAGAAGGAAAGTAAAGAAGTAGGAAGGGTAGCAAAAAATCCAAACCAATCTTTCCTGAATGGATGATTAAAAAATTAAAAAAAAAAAAAAAGGTTAAACCCAGGCAAGCTTAAAACATTTTATGAGCTAGACTGGCCATCTTTTTGGGTAGGATGACTCTCAGAAGGAACCCTAGGATTGGACAAAGTTTGTATTCTGTGTTAACTGAACAGCCAGGACACTCAAACCAGTTCCTGTACTCATGGCTACTAACTGCATAAATTCCACCTCCTTCAGCCCAAGTATGTTTTCTTGGAATAGGAGAGAGCAAATTTTGCTGGTGAACGCAAAATCCAATGAAGAAAAAATAAAGCAAAAATACTATGATCTGGAGGATGAGGAACTCCCACTATTCCCTTCATACTGGAAAACATGAAGGGGATCCCCAGAACAAGAAGAAGCGACATTCCTCCTCTGCCTCCCCCAGTGGAGATTTCTCTCCTCCCTATTGTACCACAAACTGTGACAAGAGCTACTGCACTAACATTATACCCAACCCTCTCCAGTTTAGAAGAGGAGAGAAAGGGAGAGTTAAGTGTTCAGAGCCAGCTGAGGTCTACAAAGGAACTGAGAGAGAGATAGGTTTTGCCAATACCTGTTAGGGAAGTCCAAGCAGTATCACAGGTGGGGCCAGATGGGTATATCCATCCTGGCCACTCTGCTGTTTTATATCAGCCATTCTTTACCACAGATCTATTGAACTGGCAAAGGCATACCCCTCCCTATTCTAAAAAGCCACAGGATGCAATTCATCTAACAGAGATTATTTTCAGGACCCATCCACCGGTGTGGGACGACATAGCCCAGCTTCTCCTCACCCTCTTCAGTGAGAAGAAAGACACCGGGTCCTCACAGAAGCATGTAAGTGGCTTCACTGCTAAAATTTCAGGTGGGAACATATTTTCCTCATGTCTGTGGTGATACCAATGGAAGATGAGTGGAAGCTCTAACAGTCATCTGGAGAGCTGCAGACTCTGGAATCCCTAGTAAAACTGTTTCCTGAAGTATAGGCTGAAGACTTGTGGAAAACCACCCTCTGGTGGTGATAGAGCTAAAGGTGGGAGCCTAGCCCTTAAGGAAAGAAACAATATCCTATACCGGTAGTTGCCAGGGAAGGAATCAAGCTTTGCATTGTTAGGCTGAAGGGCACAGGCATACTGGTGGAATGCCAGTCACCATGGAACACCCCTTTCCTCCCAGTGAAGAAGGACAGGAAATAAGATTGTTGGGCAGTTCAGTACTTGAGATCTCAGGATGAGTCGGAAGACCCAGCTGACTTGGACTCAGCTACCGCAAGGATTCAAAATTTCATTGCAATATTTGGGGAAACCCTGGCAACAGATCTCCTCTTCTTCGCATCAGATGCTACCAAGTGTCAGATCCCAAAATGTGTGGATGACCTACTCCTGATGACAGAGACTTGTTCTCAGTGTTGGAAAGTGTCAGGAACAGCCAAACAATGAACTGACCAGAGGGAGTAGAGCTGCAGAAAAACCAGACATCCTGAAATGCCAAGTAAAGTGGCTCTTAGGAAGCATCATAATGAACAAAGCTAGTGGAGGTGATGGAATTACAGGTGAGATATTTAAAATCCCAAATTATGTTGTTATGAAACTGTTATATTCACAATACCAGCAATTATGGAAAACTAAATGTAATGCCAAAAAATGTGTCCTTAGCATGGCTTAACATCTGTGAAGTGCACCTCTAGATGTTCAAATAGAACTGTCCTCCTTAATTGTATTCCAGAAGGTGCTGATCTGAGATTATAAAGAACAGATATCTCTAGAGCACAAATAAGGAAGTAGAAGTTAACAATAAAAGGCATGCAAGGGTTAGGATCTGGGCTTTTTCCTGTAATGACATTAGACCCCTGATCCTCACTTTATTTTTGAGTCATTTTATTTATGTTGTTGTCATGGATCAGCTTCTTCTAAATATTCTGAAGATTTTTTCCAGGAAGGGTGGAAGCTTATCCCATCAAGACTGAGAAAACAAGGAGTTTCAGCTTTCTCATCATTCCTTCCAAAGAAATCCCAGCGCTGATCACCTTCAGAATGGACTAGTTGGATCTCCTTGCAGTCCATGGGACTCTCAGGAGTCTTCTCCAACACCAGAGTTCAAAAGCATCAATTCGTCTGTGCTCAGTTTTATATTTTCGGATCTTACATTTAGATCTTTAGTCCATTTTGAGTTTATTTTTGTGTGCGGTGTTAGAAAGTGATCTAGTTTCATTCTTTTACAAGAGGTTGACCAATTTTCCCAGCACCACTTGTTAAAGAGATTGTCTTTACTCCATTGTATATTCTTGCCTCCTTTGTCAAAGATAAGGTGTCCATATGTGTGTGGATTTATCTCTGGGCTTTCTATTTTGTTCCATTGATCTATCTTTCTGTCTTTGTGCCAGTACCATACTGTCTTGATGGCTGTGGCTTAGTAGTAGAGCCTGAAGTCAGGCAAGTTGATTCCACCCGTTCCATTCTTCTTTCTCAAGATTGCTTTGGCTATTCCTGTTTTTTGTAATTCCATACAAATCTTGAAATTATTTGTTCTAGTTCTGTGAAAAATATCGCTCGTAGCTTGATAAGGGTTGCATTGAATTTGTAAATTGCTTTGGGTAGTATACTCATTTTCACTATATTGATTCTTCCAATTCATAAACATGGTATATTTCTCCATCTATTAGTGTCCTCTTTGATTTCTTTCATCAGTGTTTTATAGTTTTCTATATATAGGTCTTTAGTTTCTTTAGGTAGATATATTCTTAAGTATTTTATTCTTTTCATTCCAATGGTGGATGGAATTGTTTCCTTAAATTCTTTTTCTACTTTCTCATTATTAGTGTATAGAAATTTAAGGGATTTCTGTGTGTTGATTTTATATCCTGCAACTTTACTATATTCATTGATTAGAATTTGAAGTGGACTTCAAAAAACTAAATCAAATTAAAAATAGGATGAAAACTCAACAGTGGCCACAGGACTGGAAAAACTTAGTTTTCATTTCAATCTAAAATGAAACTAAAGAGCCTCTAAATGAAAGTTAAGGAGGAAAGTAAAAAAAAAAAAAAAAAAAGCTGGCTTAAATCTCAGAATTCAAAAAGATCATGGCATCTAGTTCCATCACCTCATTGCAAATAGATGGGGAAACTGTGACAGACTATTTTCTTGGGCTCCAAATCATCACAAATGGTGACTGCAGCCATGACATTAAAAGACACTTCTTTCTTGGAAACAAAGCTATGGAAAGCCTAGAGAGCATATTAAAATGAAAGGGCATTACTTTGCCAACAAAGGTCCATCTGATTAAAGCTATGGTTTTTGCAGAAGTCATATATGAATCTGAGAGTTGGACCTTAAGGAAAGCTGAATTTTGAAAAACTGATGCTTATGAACTGTGGTGTTGAAGAAGACTTTTGAGAGTTTTCTTGGACTTCTGGAGACTTCTAGGAGACCAAGTCAGTCAATCCTAGTGGAAATCAGTCCTGAATATCAATTGGAAGGACTGATGCTGATGCTTTTATGCTCCAAAACTTTGGCCACCTGATGTGAATCACTGACTCATTGGAAAAGCCCCCAGTGCTTGGAAAGATTAAAGGTAGGAGGAGAAGTGCATGGCATAGAATGAGATGGTTGTATGGTATCACTGACTCAATGGACATGAACTTGAGCAATTCCTGGGAGTTGGTGATGGACAGTGAAGTGTCTTGTGCTACATTCCGTGGGGTAGCAAACAGTCAGAAATGGCTGAGTGACTGAACAGAACTGAACTGAGAAAAGTGGATGGTATTAGGGGGAAAAAAGCTAAAAAATAATAACGAAAATTTTTAGTCATAAAGAATATAAAACATAAAAACCATGTCACTCACTCATTGAATGTGTTAAAGTGTGTAAGAATTTGGGTAACGATAACAAAGAACTAAGGAAATTAGGAAAAAATAGGTATTTACTAAATAATTAATGATAACACACAACAATAATAATATACTAAATAATTAATAATAACACACAACAATAATAATATAACAAGAAAATAAAATATAATCCTACCTATCTGGAATGCTGGGAAGACATTAGTCAAGATATTTGATGGGGTCATAAAGAGTAGGACTTTACTGAGCAACTGAACAACAATGATATGATTCAATTAGCCAAGGTGGATAGGATTCAATAGGTAAATGCATACAAAATGCTTAGAAAAGAGATGCGGATTAGTAAAGTACTAACTGGTAAAAAAAAAAAAGCTACAACAACAAAACCTACCTCACTGACATGCCATAAAAATGAAAGATTATAGAATTCAAGGGTAAATATATTAAAGTACTTAATGGCCAGCATTAGTTAAAGCAAAGTAATAACTACATTAATATGTATATAAGTTAATGTGCAGAGGTTTATTAAATATGGAACTGTCAATTTTGTAAACAAAAATAGTCATTAAGTTGTATGAATAAAATAACACAAAATTTATCTTATTGGTATACTGTAAAGGTTGAATAAAGTTTGTAGGATTTGAACAATGAAGGTGAAGTATAAAAGTAATAAAAATCAATTTATAAAGAATAATATGCCGTTAAAAAGGCATGCTTTATATTATGTGACTTTATCAATTAAAAAACATTAAAAAGAATAATAGTTACTATTATTATGTTGAAGCTGAAGCTCCAATACCTTGGTCACCTGATGTGACTCACTGGATAAGACCATGGTGCTGGGAAAGTTTGAGGGCAGAAAAACAGAGTGGAAGAGTCTGAGATGGTTAGATAGTAATGCTGACTCAATGGACTTGAATTTGAACAAATTCTGGGAGACAGTGAATGACAGTGCAGCCTAACTTGCTGGAATCCATGGAGTCACAAATAGATAGTCAAACATAATTTAGTCACTGAACAACAATACCAATAGCAATAACAATAAAACCTATCACATTCAAATCTGTGTGACTAAGTGGGATGTATAGGACTCAGTTAGAAAAAGCATATACAGTGCTTTCAATAGAGGTCAGCTCTAGTAAATAACCATCTGGGAATAATAAGACAAAAATAATGAAATAACAAGAGCAACAAATTATTTTACTGGGATGCTCTGAAGAATAAATAAGTTAAGGTATATAATGAGTAATCAAATGAGTTCAACCATATAATAAAGTATTTAGAAATAACTAGTAATAATTGCTCAGAATTAAGTAGTAGTAATTATAATAATAATTATAACTGAATTCAGAACTAACCTGTAATAATTGATACAATTATTAATAATAATATGAATAATAAAAAGACCTACCTAAAAGTAATCCATAAAAACTAAACATTTTATAATATATAGGAGTCTATGAAATGTATACTAGTAATTCAGAGAGGAGGGCATGACAACCCACTCCAGTGTTCTTAAATGGAGAATATCAAGGACAGAGATGCCTGGGAGGCTGCAGTCCTTGGGGTTGCACAGAGTCAGAGACACCTGAAGAAACTAAGCAGTAGGTATTTAGAACTGGAGTAGGGTATGCAAACAACTTCAGTATTCTTGCCTGGAGAATCCCATAGACAGAAGAGGCTGACAGACTATGGTTAATAGTGTTGCAGTTAGACATGACTGAAGTGACTTAACATGCATGCACATAGGTACTTAAAACAGAGATTGGCATTGGTAAAGGAATTCCTACTAACAACAATAATAAAGTAAAAATAAAAATTAAAAAATAAAATAAAATAAAATAGAAATTAAAAATAAATAAATAAATGAATAAAAATAAAACAAAATAATAATACAAATAAAATAAAAACAAAAGCCGTCTGCATAGGATATTTTGAAGTTTAAAAATTATATGTGTATAAGGGTTCACACTGAAACCATAATCACAGAAAACTATAGGCAATCTAATCACACTAGGACCACAGCCTTGTCTAAGTAAATGAAATTAAGCCATGTTTTGTGGGGCCACACAAGAAGGACGGATCTTGATGGAGAGGTCTGAAAGAATATCATCCACTGGAGAAGGGAATGGCAAACTGCTTCAACATTCTTGCCTTGAGAACCTCATGAACAGTATGATATGGCAAAATGATAGGATACTCAAGGAGGAGCTCCCCAGGTCAGTAGGTACCCAATATGCTACTGGAGATCATGCAGAAATAACTCCAGAAAGAATGAAGGGATGGAGTCAAAGCAACAACAATACCCAGTTGTGGATGTGACTGGTGAGAGAAGCACGGTCCGATGCTGTAAAGAGCAACATTGCATAGGGATCTGGAATGTCAGGTCCATGAATCAAGGCAAATTGGAAGTGGTCGAAGAGGAAATGGCAAGAGTGAAAGACATTCTAGGAACGGAGAACTAAAATGGACTGGAATGGGTGAATTTAAGTCAGAGACCATTTTATATACGTGGGCAGGAATTGCTTAGAAGAAATGGAGTAGCCATCATAGTCAAAAAAAGAGTCCCAAATGCAGTACTTGGATGCAGTCTCAAAAACTACAGAATGATCTCTGTTAATTTCCAAGGTAAACCATTCAATATCACAGTAACCCAAGTCTATGCCAAACCAGTAATGCTGAAGAAGCTGAAGTAGAATGGTTCCATGAAGATTTACAAGACCGTTCAGAGCTAACACCCCCAAAAGATGTCCTTTTCATTATAGGGGAATTGAATGTGAAAGTAGGAAGTCAAGAAAGACCTAAAGTAACAGGCAAATTTGGCCTTGGAATATGGAATGAAGTAGTGCAAAGGCTAATAAAGTTTTGACAAGAGAATGCACTGGTTATAACAAACACCCTCTTTGAACAACACAAGAGAAGAATGTACAGATAGACATCATCAGATGGTCAACACCAAAATCAGATTGATTATATTCTTTGTAGCCAAAGATGCTCTGTACAGTCAGTAAAAACAAGGCCAGGAGCTGACTGTAGCTCATATAATGAGCTCCTTAATGCCAAATACAGACTTAAATCAAAGAGAGTAGGGAAAACCATTAGTCCGTTCAGGTATGACCTAAATCAAATCTCTTATAATTATAGAGTAGAAGTGAAAAATAGATTTAAGGGACTAGACCTGATAGATAGAGTACCTGATGAACTATGGACGAAGGTTTGTGACATTGTACAGGAGACAGAGATCGAGACCATCCCCAAGGAAAAGAAAAAAGAAAAATAGCAAAATGGCTGTCTGGGGAGGCCCTACAAATAGCTGTGAAAAGCAAAGGAGAAAAGGAAAGATATAAGCACCTGAATGCAGAGTTCCAAGGAATAGCAAAAAGAGATTTTCAAAAAAAAAGCCTTCCTCAGTGATCAATGCAAAGAAATAGAGGAAAACAACAGAATAAGGAACTAGAGATCCCTTCAAGAAAATTAGAGATACCAAGGGAACATTTCATGCAAAGATGGGCTCAATAAAGGACAGAATTGTTATGGACCTAACAGAAGGAGAAGATATTAAGAAGAGGCGGCAGAATACACAGAAAAACTGTAAAGAAAAGGTCTTCATAACAAAGAAAATCAGGATGGTGTGATAACTCACCTAGAGGCAGACATCCGGGAATGTGAAGTCAAGTGAGCCTTAGAAAACATCACTACGAACAAAGCTAGTGGAGGTGATGGCATTCCAGTTGAGCTATTTCAAATCCTGAAAGATGATGCTGTGAAAGTTCTTAAATCAATATGCCAGCAAATTTGGAAAACTCAGCAGTGACCACAGGACTTAAAAATGTCAGGTTTTTTTTTTTTTTTAATTCCAATCCCAAAGAAGGACAATGTCAAAGATTGCTCAAACTACTGGACGATTGCACTCATCTCACACACTAGTAAAGTAATGCTCAAAATTCTCCAATCCAGGCTTCAGCAGTATGTGAATTGTGAAATTCCAAATGTACAAGATGGCTTTAGAAAAAGCAGAGGAACCAGAGGTCAAATTGCGAACATCTGTTGGATCATGGAAAAAGCAAGAGAGTTCCAGAAAAAACGTTTATTTCTGCTGTATTGCCTAAGTCAAAGCCTTTAACTGTGCTGACCACAAGAAACTGTCGAAAATTCTGAAAGAGATGGGAATATCAGACCACTTGACCTGCCCCTTGAGAAGCCTATATGCAGGTCAGGAAGCAACAGTTAGAACTGGACATGGAACAACAGACTGGTTCCAAGTAGGAAAAGGAGTACCTCAAGGCTGTATATTGTCACCCTGCTTATTTAACTTATATGCAGAGTACATCAGAAGAAACACTGTGCACAAGCTGGAATCAAGATTGCCAGGAGAAATATCAATAACCTCAGATATGCAGATGACACTGCCCTTATGGCAGAAAGTGAACAGGAATTAAGAAGCCTCTTGATGAAAGTGAAAGTGGAGAGTGAAAAAGTTGGCTTAAAGCTGAACATTCAGAAAACAAAGATCCTGGCATCTGGTCCCATGACTTCATGGGAAATAGATGGGGGAACAGTGGAAAAAGTGTCAGACTTTATTTTTGGGGGCTCCAAAATCACTGCAGATGGTGACTCAGTTCAGTTCAGTTCAGTTCAGTCGCTCAGTCGTGTCCGACCATTTATGACCCCTGTCCATCACTAGCTCCTGGAGTTCACTCAGATTCATGTTCACCAAGTGGTTAATGCCATCTAGCCATCTTTTCCTCTGTCGTCCACTTTTCTTCATGCCCCCAATTGCTCCTAGCATCAAAGTCTTTTCCAATGAGTCAACTCTTTGTATGAGGAGGTCAAAGTACTGGAGATTCAGATTTAGCATCATTCCTTCCAAAGAAATCCCAAGGCTGATCTCCTTCAGAACGGACTGGTTGGCAGATGGTGACTACCTCCATGAAATTAAAAGACGCTTGTTCCTTGGAAGAAAAGTTCTGATCAACCTAGACAGCATATTCAAAAGCAGAAACATTACTTTGCCAACAAAGGTCTGTCTAGTCAAGGCTATGGTTTTTCCAGTGGTCATGTATGGATGTGAGAGTTGGACTGTGAAGAAGGCTGAGCACTGAAGAATTGATGCTTTTGAACTATGGTGTTATAGAAGACCCCTGAGAGTCCCTTGGACTACAAGAAGATGCAACCAGTCCATTCTAAGGGACATCAGCCCTGGGTGTTCTTTGGAATAAATTATGCTGAAGCTGAAACTCCAGTACTTTGGCCACCTGATACAAAGAGATGAGTCATTGGAAAAGGCTCTCATGCTGTGAGGGATTGAGGGCAGGAGGAGAAGGGGATGACAGAGGATAAGATGGCTGGATGGCATCACTGACTCGATGAGTGTGAGTCTGAGTGAACTCTGGTGATGGACAGGGAGGCCTGGCGTGCTGCGATTCATGGGGTAGCAATGAATTGGACATGACTGAGCAACCGAACTGAACTGAACTGAACAGTTTGTTTGTAGTTTTCCCAGTGCCACTTCGTAAAAAGATTATATTTTCTTCATTGTATATTTTTACCTCCTTTATAAAAGATAACGTGTCCATAGGTGCATGGGTTTAACTCTGGGCTTTCTATTCTGTTCCATTGATCTATATTTCTGTCTTTGTGCCGGTACCATACTGTCCTGTTGAGTGTAATTTTGTAGTGTAGTCTGAAGTTGGGCAGGTTGGCTCCTCCAGTTCCATTCTTCTTTCACAGGATTGTTTTGGCTATTTGAAGTTTTTAGTTTTTTCATACAAATGGTGACATTTTTTTATTCTAGTTCTGTGAAAAATACCACTGGTAACTTGATAGGGATTGCATTGAATCTAGGATTGCTTTGGGTAGTACACTCATTTTTAGTCTATTGACTCTTTTAATCCACTAACATGACCTATTTCTTCATTTATTTGTGTAACATTTGGTTTCATTCATTAGTGCTTTATCGCTTTCTATATATAGTTCTTTAGTTTCTTTACATAAATTTATTCATAAGTATATATTTATTTTCATTGCAATTGTGAATGGAATTACTTCCTTAATTTCTTTTTCTCATTATTAGTGTATAGGATTGCAAGGGATCTCTGTGTGTTAATTTTATATCCTGCAACTTTACTATAGTCTTTGATTTGCTCCAGTAATTTTCTGGAGGTCTTTTTATGGTTTTCTATATAGAGCATCATGTCGTTTGCAAACAGTGGCATTTCTTTTTTATTCTCTTATTGCTTTGGTTAGGACATCCTAAATTATTTTGAATTGTAGTGGCATGAGTGGGCATCCCTGTCTCATTCCTGATTGCAGAGGAAATGCTTCTTGTTTTTCACCATTAAGGATAATATTTGCTGTGGATTTGTTGTATATGCATTTTATTAAAGTATGTTCCTTCTTTGCCTGCTTTCTGAAGAGTTTTTATCAAAAATCTGTGTTGATTTTAGTCAGAGGATTACTCTGCATCTATTGAGGTGATCATGTGAGTTTTACCCTTCAAATAGTTAGTGTGTTACACATTGATTGATTTGCAAATATTGCAGAAGCCTTTCATTCAAAGCCAACTTGGTCATGATGTATAATCTTTTTGGTATGTTGTTGGATTCTTTTTGCTAAAATTTTGTCAAGGATTTTTGCATGTATGTTCATCAGTGAAACTGGCCTGTAGTTTTCTTTTTCTTTGTGCCATATTTGTCTAGTTTCAGTTTTAGGGTGATGGTGGCCTTGTGGAATAAATTTGGAGATTTCGCCTTCTGCAGTTTTTCTCGAAGTGTTTGAGAATGATAGAATTTAGCTCTTCACTAATTTTTTGGTACAATTCCTTGTGAAGCCATCTGGTTCTTGTTTTGTTTGTTGGAATATTTTTTAATAAAAATTTATTTATTTTAATTGGAGGCTAATTACTATACAATATTGTAGTGGTTTTGCCATACATCAACATGAATCTGCCAAGGGTGTACATGTGTTCCCCATCCTGAAGCGCCTGCCCACTTCCCTCCCCAAACCATCCCTCTGTGTCATCCCAGAGCACCAGCCCTGAGTATCCTGTATCATGCATCGAAACTGGACTGGCGATTCATTTCACATATGATATTATATGTTTCAATACCATTATCCCAAATCATCCCACCCTCACTCTCTCCCAGAGTCCAAAAGACTGTTCTATGCATCTGTGTCCTTTTGATGTCTTACATACAAGGTGAAAGTTTATTAACTAATCCTTCAACTCCTTTGTTTGTGACAAGTCGGCTAAGATTTTCTGTTTCTTCCAAGTTCAGTTTTGGAAGGTTGTATTTTTCTAAAAATTTGTCCATTTCTTCCAAGTTGTTCATTTTATTGACATATAATTGCTCACAGTAGTCCCTTTTGTGTATCTGTGTTGTCGTTATTTCTCCATTTTTATTTCTAATATCATTGATTTCATTCTCCTCTCTTTTTTTCATAGTGACTCTGCTTTGTCTATTTTATTTATCTTCTTGAAGAACCAGCTTTTAGGTTTCTTTCTTTTGCTCTCTTTATTTATTTTTCATTTATTTCTACTCTGATTTTTACTATTTCCTTCTACTAAATTTGGGGTTCTTTTCCTCTTTTTTCTATTTGATTTAGCTGCAATGTTCGATTGTTTATTTTGAACCTCAAAATTGCAACTACTTTAACTGAATCCCATAGGTTTAAGGTTTCTCATTCATTTGTTTCTATACATATTTGACTTCCTTTTATTATTTCTTCCGTAATCTGTTGGTTTTTCAGAAGCGTGTTGTGTAGACTGCATATGTTTGTATTTTTAATTCCTCCCCCCCATATCTGACACCTAGTCTTACTGCACTGTGATCAGAGAAACTTGAAATGCTTTTTTTTTTTTTTTTTCAAATTAATGAGACTAAATTTAAGACCCAGGATTTAAACTATCCTGGAAGGGGGGAGGGAAAGATGGCTGAGGAATAGGACGGGAAGATCACTTTCTCCCTCACAAATTCCTCAAAAGAACATTTCAATGCTGAGAAACTCCACAAAACAACTTCTGTAGGCTGGCAGAGGACATCAGGCAACCAGAAAAGCAGACCATTGTCTTCAAAAACAGTTAGGAAAAAATATAAAAGACGAAAAAGGAGACAAAGGAGGTGGGGAGGGAGCTCCGTCCTGGAAGGGAAGCCTGTCCCAGGAAGGGAATTCTAAGAAGAGAGGTTTCCAAACACCAGGAAACACTCTCCCTGCCGAATCTGTGGCGAGCTTGGAAACACAGAGGGCAACATAACAGGAAGGAAAAATAGATAAATAATTAAAACCAAGAGATTACAAGCCCACCAGTAACTCCCCCAGCGGGAAAGGAGCACAGACGCCTGCATCCGCCATTGGGAAGTGAGGGCAGGGCAGGGACGCGCGGAAGGCGCGGGCTGTAGTGCTTTGTAAGAATCGGGCAGGAACGCCCCACGTGCAACCAGAAGTATCTAACTTGGGCTAGCAAACCAGACTGTGGGATAGCTACCACGCGAAAAGCTCGAACATAAGACACCGCCAGGACCGAGCACAAAACAAAGGACGGAATGGAAAAAGCCAGCTGCAGACCATTCCCCCCGGGGACAGGCAGCCAGAGCCGTAAGGACTGGAAAGGGGCAATTGCAGACCCGGAGAGACTGTACGTACCTAACTGCAAGCAGGCTCCTTTGCTAAGACTTCTGGGGGTGCTGGACAGTCACAGTCTGCCTCACGGGGTGCGCCAGCGGTCCACCCAGAGAGCTGAGCGGCAGCAGCGGAAAAGGTGACAAGCCACAGCGATTGCACTCGCCAAACTCCTGAGCTACTCAGACCTGGGAAGGGCACAAAGCACAGTCCCAGCCGCATTTGTGCCTCTGAGGGCTGCCTGAGCACCGAACCTGAGCGGCTTGGACCTGGGAAGTGCACGCAGCCTAGGGCCGGCCCCAGACGGTTTCCGGCTGAGCATCATAGAGCCGGAGCGGTTTGTGCACTGCGAGAAAGGACAGGTCAAGCGGGGCAGAGATACTGTGTACACACGACAGTGCTATTTGTTTGCAGCATCCCCCCTCCCCACAGCGTGACTGAACTAGTGAGCCTAAAAAACCAGCAAACAGAAGAAGTTAAACAGAGGGAACCACCTTGGAAGTGAGCCCACACGGTCCATAGCATCAGAGAAGAGTCAGATATATTTTTAATATTTTTAAAATCATTCCTCTTTTTTTTTTTTGCTTTTTGCTTTTTTTTTCTTTTTTTCCCCTAGCTTTTTTTAAATTGTTAAGTCTTCTATTTCTCCTCTAATTTTTATTTCTATAACCTAGTATTACTATTTAAAAAAAAAAAAAACTTTTTTTTTTTTTTAAAGGCAAACACCATATATACTCTTTGGATGGATGTTGTTTTGTTTGGTTGTTTTGTTTTGTTTGTTTTTTAATAATTCTTTTCTTTCTTTCTTCCTTTTTCCTTCTGCTTTTTTTTAATATTGTATCTTTGAAAATCCAACCTCTACTCCAGATTTTTAATCTTTGCTCTTAGGTTTTTGTTGTCAATTTTGTACATTTAAAAACCCAAACTTCACTACCCAAGTTTACCTGAGAGCGAGATTACTGGCTTGACCACTCTCTCCTCCTCTGGACTCTCCTTTTTCTCCACCAGTTGGCCTCTGGCTCTTTTCTCCCCCATCTCTTCTCTATCCAACTCTGTGAATCTCTGTGTGTTCCAGATGGTAGAGAACACCTAAGGAACTGGTTACTGGCAGGATTTGTCTCTCTCCTACTCATTCCTCTCTCTTATCCTCCTGGTCACCTCTGTCTACTTCCTCCCTCTCCTCTTCCCCGTATAACTCTGTAAATACCTCTGAGCGGTTCAGACTATAGAGCGCACATAAGGAAGTGACTACTGGCTAGCTTGCTCTCTCCTCTCTTGATCTCACCGCATCTCATTCCAGTTACCTCTAACTACACCCTCCATCTTCTCTTCTCCTTGTAAGTCAGTGAACCTCTCTGAGTGTCCCTCAATGTGGAGAAACTTTTCATCTTTAACCTAGATGTTTTATCATAGGTGCTATATAGATGGAGAAGTCTAGAGACTACTGTAAAAATAAAACTGAAAACCAGAAGCAGGAAGCTTAAATCCAAAGCCTGAAAACATTAGAGAACTCTTGAATTCAGGGAACATTAAGCATTAGGAGCTCATCAAATGCCTTCATACCTACACTGAAACCAAGCTCCACCCAAGGGCCAACAAGTTCCAAAACAAGACATACCATGCAAATTCTCCAGCAACACAGGAAGACTCCCCTGAGCCTCAATATACAGGCAGCTCAAAATTATCCCCAAACCTTTGATGTCTCATAACCCATTACGGGTCACTCCACTGCACTCCAGAGAGAAGAAACCCAGCTCCACCCACCAAAACTCCAACACAAGCCTCCCTAACCAGGAAACTTTGACAAGCCACTGATAGAACCCCACCCAAAGTGAGGAAGCTGCATAATAAAGAGAACTCCACAAATTATCAGAATATAAAAAGACCACACCAAATGCAGCAATATAACCAAGATGAAGAGACAGAGGAATACTCAGCAGGTAAAGGAACAGGAGAGTTGCCCACCAAACCAAACAAAACAGGAAGAAGTAGGGAATCTACCGGAGAAGAAATTCCGAATATTGATAGTGAAAATGATCCAAAATCTTGAAATCAAAATGGAAACACAGATAAATAGCCTAGAGACAAGGATTTAGAAGATGCAAGAAAGGTTTAACAAGGACCTAGAAGAAATAAAAAAGAGTCGAAATATGATGAATAACGCAATAAATGAGATCAGAAACACTCTGGAGGCAACAAATAGTAGAATAACGGAGGCAGAGGATAGGATTAGTGAAATAGAAGATAGAATGGTAGAAATAAATGAATCAGAGAAGAAACAAAAAAAACGAAATAAAGAAACGAGGACAATCTCAGAGACCTCCAGGACAATATGAAACGCTCCAACATTCGAATTATAGGAGTCCCAGAAAAAGAGGACAGAAAGAAAGATCATGAGAAAATCCTTGAGGAGGTAATAGTTGAAAACTTCCCTAAAATGGGGAAGGAAATAATCACCAAGTCCAAGAGACACAGAGAGTTCCAAATAGGATAAACCCACGGCAAAACACCCCAAGACACATATTAATCAAATTAACAAAGATCAAACACAAAGAACAAATATTAAAAGCAGCAAGAGAAAAACAACAAATAACACACAAGCGGATTCCCATAAGGATAACAGCTGATCTTTCAATAGAAACTTTTCAGGCCAAGAGAGAATGGCAAGACATACTTAAAGTGATGAAAGACAATAACCTACAGCCCAGATTACTGTACCCAGCAAGGATCTCATTCAAATACGAAGAAGAAATCAAAAGCTTTACAGACAAGCAAAAGCTGAGAGAATTCAGCACCACCAAACCAGCTCTCCAACAAATTCTAAAGGATATTCTCTAGACAGGAAACACGAAAAGGGTGTATAAACCCGAACCCAAAACAATAAAGTAAATGATAACGAGATCATACTTATCAATAATTACCTTAAACGTAAATGGGTTGAATGCCCCAACCAAAAGACAAAGACTGGCCGAATGGATACAAAAACAAGACCCCTCTATATGCTGCTTACAAGTGACCCACCTCAAAACAAGGGACACATACAGACTGAAAGAGAAGGGCTGGAAAAAGATATACCACGCAAATAGAGACCAAAAGAAAGCAGGAGTGGCAATACTCATGTCCGATAAAATAGACTTTAAAACAAAGGCTGTGAAAAGAGACAAAGAAGGCCACTACATAATGATCAAAGGAACAATCCAAGAAGATATAACAATTATAAATATATATGCACCCAATATAGGAGCACCACAATATGTAAGACAAATGCTAACAAGTATGAAAGGGGAAATCAACAATAACACAATAATAGTGGGAGACTTTAATACCCCACTCACACCTATGGACAGATCAACTAAACAGAAAATTAACAAAGAAACGCAAACTTTAAATGATACATTAGATCAGTTAGACCTAATTGATATCTATAGGACATTTCACCCCAAAACAATGAATTTCACCTTTTTTTCAAATGCTCATGGAACCTTCTTCAGCATAGATCACATCCTGGGCCATAAATCTAAACTTGATAAATTCAAAAAAAATCGAAATCATTCCAAGCATCTTTTCTGACCATAATGCATTAAGATTAGATCTCAATTACAGGAGAAAAACTATTAAAAATTCCAACAGATGGAGGTTGAACAACACACTTCTGAATAACCAACAAATCACAGAAGAAATCAAAAAAAGAAATCAAAATATGCATAGAAACTAATGAAAATGAAAACACAACAACCCCAAAACCTGTGGGACACTATAAAACCAGTGCTAAGAGGAAAGTTCATAGCAATACAGGCATACCTCAAGAAACAAGAAAAAAGTCAAATAAATAACCTAACTCTACAACTAAAGCAACTAGAAAAGGAAGAGTTGGAGAACCCCAGAGTGAGTAGAAGGAAAGAAATATTAAAAATTAGGGCAGAAATAAATGCAAAAGAAACAAAAGAGACCATAGCAAAAATCAACAAAGCCAAAAGCTGGCTCTTTGAAAGGATATATAAAATTGACAAACCATTAGTCAGACTCATCAAGAAGCAAAGAGAGAAAAATCAAATCAATAAAATTAGAAATGAAAATGGAGAGATCACAACAGACAACACAGAAATACAAAGGATCATAAGAGACTACTATCAGCAGTTGTATGCCAATAAAATGGACAACGTGGAAGAAATGGACAAATTCTTAGAAAAGTACAATTTTCCAAAACTGAACCAGGAAGAAATAGAAAATCTTAACAGACCCATCACAAGCACGGAAATTGAAACTGTAATCAGAAATCTTCCAGCAAACAAAAGCCCAGGTCCAGACGGCTTCACAGCTGAATTCTACCAAAAATTTCTAGAAGAGCTAACACCTATCCTCCTCAAACTCTTCCAGAAAATTGCATAGGAAGGTCAGCGTCCAAACTCATTCTATGAGGGCACCATCACCCTAATACCAAAACCTGACAAAGATGTCACAAAAAAAGAAAACTACAGGCCAATATCACTGATGAACATAGATGCAAAAATCCTCAACAAAATTCTAGCAATCAGAATCCAACAACACATTAAAAAGATCATACACCATGACCAAATGGGCTTTATCCCAGGGATGCAAGGATTCTTCAATATCTGCAAATCAATCAATGTAATTCACCACATTAACAAGTTGAAAAATAAAAACCATATGATTATCTCAAGAGATGCAGAGAAGGCCTTTGACAAAATTCAACATCCATTTATGATAAAAACTCTCCAGAAAGCAGGAATAGAAGGAACATACCTCAACATAATAAAAGCTACATATGACAAACCCACAGCAAACATTATCCTCAATGGTGAAAAATTGAAAGCATTTCCTCTAAAGTCAGGAACAAGACAAGGGTGTCCACTTTCACCGCTACTACTCAACAGAGTTCTGGAAGTTTTGGCCACAGCAATCAGAGCAGAAAAAGAAATAAAAGGAATCCAAATTGGAAAAGAAGAAGTAAAACTCTCACTGTTTGCAGATGACATGATCCTCTACATGGGAAACCCTAAAGACTCCACCAGAAAACTACTAGAGCTCATCAACGAATATAGTAAAGTTGCAGGATATAAAATCAACACACAGAAATCCCTTGCATTCCTATACATGAATAATGAGAAAGTAGAAAAAGAAATGAAGGAAACAATTCCATTCACTATTTCAACAAAAAGAATAAAATACTTAGGAATATATCTACCTAAAGAAACTAAAGACCTATATATAGAAAACTATAAAACACTGATGAAAGAAATCAAAGAGGACACTAATAGATGGAGAAATAAATATACCGTGTTCATGGATCGGAAGAATCAATATAGTGAAAATGAGTATACTACCCAAAGCAATTTACAAATTCAATGCAATCCCTATCAAGCTACCAGCCACACTTTTCACAGAACTAGAACAAATAATTTCAAGATTTGTATGGAAATGCAGAAAACCTCGAATAGCCAAAGCAATCTTGAGAAAGAAGAATGGAACTGGAGGAATCAACTTGCCTGACTTCAGGCTCTACTACAAAGCCACAGTCATCAAGACAGTATGGTACTGGCACAAAGACACACATATAGATCAATGGAACAAAATAGAAAGCCCAGAGATAAATCCACAAACATATGGACACCTTATCTTTGACAAAGGAGGCAAGAATATACAATGGAGTAAAGACAATCTCTTTAACAAGTGGTGCTGGGAAAACTGGTCAACCACTTGTAAAAGAATGAAACTAGATCACTTTCTAACACTGCACACAAAAATAAACTCAATATGGATTAAAGATCTAAATGTAAGATCAGAAACTATAAAACTCCTAGAGGAGAACATAGGCAAAACACTCTCAGACATAAATCACAGCAGGATCCTCTATGATCCACCTCCCAGAATTCTGGAAATAAAAGCAAAAATAAACAAATGGGATCTAATTAAAATTAAAAGCTTCTGCACAACAAAGGAAAATATAAGCAAGGTGAAAAGACAGCCTTCGGAATGGGAGAAAATAATAGCAAATGAAGCAACTGACAAACAATTAATCTAAAAAATATACGAGCAACTTATGCAGCTCAATTCCAGAAAAATGAACGACCCAATCAAAAAATGGGCCAAAGAACTAAATAGACATTTCTCCAAAGAAGATATACGAATGCCTAACAAACACATGAAAAGATGCTCAACATCACTCATTATTAGAGAAATGCAAATCAAAACCACAATGAGGTACCACTTTACACCAGTCAGAATGTCTGCTATCCAAAAATCTGCAATCAATAAATGCTGGAGAGGGTGTGGAGAAAAGGGAACCCTCCTACACTGTTGGTGGGAATGCAAACTAGTACAGCCACTATGGAGAACAGTGTGGAGATTCCTTAAAAAATGGCAAATAGAACTACCTTATGACCCAGCAATCCCACTTCTGGGCATACACACCGAGGAAACCAGAATTGAAAGAGACACATGTACCCCAATGTTCATCGCAGCACTGTTTATAATAGCCAGGACATGGAAACAACCTAGATGTCCATCAGCAGATGAATGGATAAGAAAGCTGTGGTACATATACACAATGGAGTATTACTCAGCCGTTAAAAAGAATTCATTTGAATCAGTTGAGATGAGATGGATGAAACTGGAGCCAATTATACAGAGTGAAGTAAGCCAGAAAGAAAAACACCAATACAGTATACTAACACATATATATGGAATTTAGGAAGATGGCAATGACGACCCTGTATGCAAGACAGGAAAAAAGACACAGATGTGTAGAGCGGACTTTTGGACTCAGAGGGAGACGGAGAGGGTGGGATGATTTGGAAGAATGGCATTCTAACATGTATACTATCATGTAAGAATTGAATCGACAGTCTATATCTGAAGCAGGATACAGCATGCTTGGGGCTGGTGCATGGGGATGACCCAGAGAGATGTTATGAGGAGGGAGGTGGGAGGGGGGTTCATGTTTGGGAATGCATGTAAGAATCAAAGATTTTAAAATTTAAAATAAATTTAAAAAATTAAAAATTAAAAAAAAAGAAAAGAAATGCTGTGATTAAAAAATAAATAAATAAATGTTGAAGTACATTTGGGAAAAAAAAACAAAACAAAAAACAGACAACTAATGAGAATCTGCTGGTCAGCACAGGAAACACCACATGATGCTCTGTGGTGACCTGGATGGGAAGGAATCAAAAAGAAGAGGAGATATGTGTAGACATTTAGCTGACTCACTTTGTTGTACAGTATAAATGAGCACATTTTAAGGAAACTATACTCTAATAAATATTAATTTAAAAAATAAAAATAATAATTATTGGTGTATATGTTCCTATTGCCATTTTGTAATCATATGGGGCCGAATTTGTAGATCTTATTTTCTTCTGTTGCATTTCTTGACTATTTAAATCCATTTCACATTTGTTGGAAAGCAAGTTTAGTGGTAATTAATTCTCTTAACTTTTGCTCTTCTGAAAGCCTTTTTATTTCTCCATCAATTTGGAATGAGATCCTTGATGGATACAGTAATCTCAGTTGTAGATTTTTCCCTTTCAGTACTTTAACTATATTCTTGCATTCCTTTCTGGCCTTCAGGGTTTCTGCTGAAAGATAAACTGTAAATGCATGGTATTACCCTTGTTTATTATTTGTTGCTACTCTCTTACTGCTTTTACTATTCTTTCTTTGTTTGGTTTTTGTTAGTTTGATTACTATGTGTCTTCCTTCGCATGTTTCTCCTTGGGTTCATGCTGTATTGGACTCTGCCTCTTGGGGTTGATTGACTATTTCCTTTTCCATGTTGGGAAAATTTTCATCTATAAGCACTTCAAAAAATTATCATACCCTTTCTTTTTCTCTTCTTCTCCTGGAACCCTAAAATTTGGATATTTGTGCATTTCATTTAGTCCCAAATATCTCTGACACTGTTCTCAGCTCTTTTCATTATTTTCACTTTATTCTGCTCTTCAGTAGTTATTTCCACCATTTTATCTTCCAGCTCACTGATTTGTCCTTCTGCTTCAGATGTTCTGCTACTAATTTCTTCTAGAATATTTTCAATTTCAGTAAATATGTTATCTCTGTATGCTTACTCTTTAATTCTTCTAGGTCTTTGATAATTAATTCTAAACTCTTCTTCATTTTATTATCAAGGGTTTTTGTTGTTGTTGTTGTTGTTGTTTGTTTGTTTTGTTTTGTTTACCATTATTCTGAATTCTTTTTCAGGTGTTATTCCTATTTCCTCTTCATTTGTTTGGACTCCTCTGTTTCTAGTTTGTTCCTTCATTTGTGCAGTATTTCTCTGCCAATAATTTCCTTTTTAAGTTAATGTGTTTAAGGACTCTTTTTCCCAGGCATCAAGGAAAGGTGAATTCGATCCTTGAATAAAGTTGACTTCGCTCTTATTTTGGTTTCTGTCCTCCTAAGTTTGGTCCGGTGGTTTTTGCAAGCTTCATACAGGGTGATATTTGGGCTGAGTTTTTGTTTGGTAGTTTGTTTTTCCTCTGATGGTTAAGGATGAGTGAGGTGGTACTTCTGTATGCTGATGACTGTGTTTGTATTCTTGTTTTGTTTGTTGTTTAGATGAGGCATCCTGCACAGGATGGTACTGGTGGTTGGGTGATGCTAAGTCTTGAGCCAAGTGGTTTCCTTTGTGTGAGTCCTCACTATGTCCTCAACTGAGCATTAGTTCTCTGGTAGTCTAGGGTCTTGGAGTCAGTGCTCCCACGTTGGTCTATGGTCAGAAACAAAGATTCCACATATGGTTTGTTATGACTTTAAGGGTGAGTAAAATAAATTTGCAAAATTGAGAAACCAAAGATAAGCCAAATACAAATGAGTTACAAAATTAGTCAAATAATTACCATAATGGAATATACACATACACATATACACCCAAGAGAAAAGTGAAAACATACCAACCAAAATAAAGTGCAGTAGATTGATCTAGTGAAAAAAAAATAAATGAAAAATCATATTTTTTAGTTTAAAACAAAACTAACTCAAGCACAAACTGGATAAGAAAACTAAAGCAAGTGGCCAAGCAGGTAATAAAGCAATGAAAAGAAAGTTAAAAAATGTGTTGAGAGGAAGGGAAAGAAAGAATATATATGCAAAGTTAAACAGAGGGAGATGAAAATTTATTGGCATTAAAGATTAACTGCTAGGGGAAAAGAACAGTAGGGAGGTAAACAGAGGAATAAATGTTCGAAAAATATAATAGGTTTAAAATTAAAATTATTTTAAAAAAAGAGAAAATAGAAAAACAATGGAAGAAGAAACAAACACACACAAAAAAACAGCTCAAAGCTTAATTAGATATCTCATTTCCAACTAAATCAACAACAACAACAGAGCCAGGGGAAAGGAAAAGAAGAAAAGAAATGAAAAGAAGAAAAAAATTCAAAAGAATCTACAGAACAAGTCAAGAAATAAGAATAATAAATGTATTTCTTGAATTCTGTCAGAGTCCTTTCCCTCCCTGAGAATCAAAGCCCCCTGCCCTCTCTAGGATGTCCTTAAACTGTGCTGTTCTCTGAACCTGCTATGGCAGCAACTCAGATGCTAATCTGGTCCTACTGCTGTGTGTTCTTACTCCAATGTCCATAACTCTCAGAACTAGTGCATTTTCTTTTGTGAGAGCTCTCAATGGCCTTTCATGTATTACATAGACAGAGAGTCTGCTTAGTTGATCATGTGGATATAATCTGCAGCTTTTATAGCTGGTGGGAAGTTTTGGGGTCTTCTTCCTTAGCCACACTGTCCGTGGGTTTTAAGTGTGGTTTTATTTCCACCTATACATGTGGGCCATCCACTGGGGTAGCTCCTGAGGCTGTCCTGGAGGGCTTGTTTTTGCCTCTGTGAGAGTCAGTTGTGGAACTGGTGCAGCTGCTTTGGTTGCAGGTGTCCTGGCAGCACCAGGTACTGAGGGCAGTTGTCAGTTAGGGCTTCAAGAAATACAATGCTCTAGAATGATATGGGGAGAAGGCAATGGCAACCCACTCCAGTATTCTTACCTGGAAAATCCCGTGGATGAAGGAGCCTGGTAGGCTGTAGTCCAAGGGGTCGCTAAGAGTTGGACACAACTTAGTGACTTCACTTTACATTTCACTTTCATGCATTGGAGAAGGAAATAACAACCCACTCCAGGGTTCTTGCCTGGAGAATCCCAGGGACGGCAGAATTTGATGGGCTGCCATCTATAAGGTCGCACAGGGTTGGACACGACTGAAGCGACTTAGCAGCAGCAGTATCAGAAGTATATGGCAACCAGTTTTTGGAAATACACTCCTTTATTCTTGCCTGGAGAACACCATCTCTGACAGAGAAGCCTAGTAGATCACAGTCTACAGGGTTGCAAAGTGTTGGACAGGGCCAAAGTGACCCTCTGCAAATAAACACAGGGCTTTTTCCTTTCCCTGTGGCAGTTGTGCCCCAGTGAGAATTGGGCATGTAGGTGGTGTAGCTTCTTGGCTTTCAGGGACCCAGGCAGCACCAAGTGTTCAAGGACACAAACTTCTTCCACATCTGAAGTAATGGCTCTAGCAGAGTCTGTGGAGAGAGAGAGGCTACGGTGATGGCTCCACCCCATATGCATGACTCAGCAACTCAGCAGTATCATCTTGCTTCCATAGCTGCCAGGCTTTCCTCCTCAGGCATTTCCTGCCAAGATCTCCTCCCTCATATCCCCTCGATCTGTCTTTCTGCAGTCAACAGCAGTCTTCACGCTGAGGTTGTCCCACAATACCTAAACTCCAGCTACCAGCCACTGACCTTCCAGGAGATCCATATTGCTGCCTGGAATATGGCTGTGGCAAGGACTGTCTGATGCTCATTCCATTTAGGCTGCCACAGATCAGTTGTTTCACCCTGTCTTAAATGTTTCTCGTCTGATTCAGACAATTGCCTTGCTTCAGTTCTTGCACCCAGGAAAAGTAGGTCCAGTCCTACTAGTACTCCTTTTATTTTCCCCCTAATTCCTTCATCCTACTAAATTTTGTGTGGTTCTATATATTTTTTGCCACTGGTCACGTCCTCCTGTCCACTCTCAACTGTTGTTCTACATGCACTTCTCTGTCTGAAGTGGTATTCCTGATGCATCTGCAGAGAGAGATGTACTCTATGTCTACCTATTCCTCTGCCATCTTGTTCTCTGCCTCGACTTTCTTTTTATCCCACTGATTTACATTTCTATCTGTGTGCCACTTCTATACTGCTTGATAAACATACCTTTGTAAGTACAGTCTGAAGTCAAGGAAGTTTGATTCTTTCAGTTCTATTCTTTCTCAAGATTGCTTGACAACTTGAGGCTTTTGTGTTTCCAAACAAATTGTGAAATTATTCTTTCCAGCTTTGTTAAAAAACAAACAAACAAACCAAAACAAAACAAACCAAACAAACAAACAAAAAAACATTGGTAGCTATATAGGTATTGCATTGAGTCTATAGATTTTGCGAGGTACAATAATCATGTTCACTATACTGATTCTTCCAGCCTAAGAACATTGTATATATTTCTTCATCTATATGTGTCATCTTTGGTACTTTTCATCAGTGTTTTGTAGTTCTCTCTATATAGGTATTTGGGTTTCTTGAGGTGAATTTATTCCTAAGTGGGTTTTTGTTTGTGTTTTCTTTTTCTTTTTTTTTTTTTTTTTTTGGCAGTTTGCTGTGGTATCTTTACGGTTTTTATATAGAAGGTCATGTCATCTGCAAACAGTGAGTTTTCCTTCTTTCCAATCTGGATTATGCTATTTACTTTTATTTTCTCATTATTACAAAACAATGTTGAATAGTGGTGGTGAGAGTAGGCATCCTTTTCTTCTTCCTGATTTTAAAGGTTCAGTTCAATTCAGTCACTCAGTTGTGTCTGACTCTTTGTGACCACATAAACCACAGCACATCAGTCCTCACTGTCCATTATCAACTCCTAGATTTTATCCAGACTCATGTCCATTGAATTGGTGACGCCATCTAACCATCTCATCCTGTGATGTCATCTTCTCCTCCTGCCCTCAATCTTTTACAGCATCAGGGTCTTCTCAAAGTGGTCAGCACTTTGCATCAGTATTGATGAGTATAAAAGGTACTGGAGTTTCAGCTTCAACATCATTCCGTCCAATGAACAACCAGGACTGATCTCCTTTAAGATGGACTTGTTGGATCTCCTTGCAGTCCAAGGGACTCAAGAGTGTTCTCCAGCATTACAGTTAAAAAGCATCAATTCTTCTGTACTCAGCTTCCTTTAAAGTCCAACTCTTACATCCATACATGACTACTGGAACAATTAATAGCTTTGACTAGATGGACATTTGTTGAACAAGTCGTCTCTGCTTTTTATTATACTGTCTAGGTTGGTCATAACTTCCTTTCCAAGGAGTAAGTATCTTTTAATTCCATGGCTGCAATCACCATCTGCAGTGATTTTTGAGCCCAAAAGAATAAAATCGGCCACGGTTTCCCCATCTACTTGCCATGAAGTGATGGGACCAGATGACATGATCTTAGGTTTCTGAATGTTCAGCTTTAAGCCAACTTTTTCATTCTTCTCTTCTATTTTCATCGAGGCTCTTTAGTTCTTCACTTTCTGCTATAAAGGGAGCAATTCAATTTGTAAAGGAAACGATTTTAAAGGAAACACTTTTAATTTTTTACCATTGAAGACAATGTTTGCTGTGGCTTTGTCATATATGACTCTTATTATGTTGAGGTACTTCCATGTATGCATGTTTTTGATGCATTTTTTAATCATAAATGGGTACTGAACTTTCTCAAAGCCTTTCTCAGCATCTATTGAAATAATCATATACTTTTTTCTTTAAATTTTATATGTTGTATGATATTGATTGGTTTTCAAATATTGAAGAATCCTTATATTCCTGGATAATTTTCACTTGGTCATGATATATGATTTTTTAAATATGTTGTTGAATTCTGTTCGCTAGCATTTTGTTGACGATTTTTGCATATATGTGATCATGATATTGGCCTGTAGTTTTCTTATTATGTCGCATCTCTGTTTGGTTTTGGTATTAGGGTACATTGGACCCTTGAGGGTGAGTTTGGGAGTTTTCCTCCCTCTGCAATTTTCTCAAATAATTTGAGTGAGATAGGTATTAACTCTTCTCTAAATTTTTTTGTAGAATTCACCTCTGAAGCCATCTGGTCATGGGCTTTTTTGTTAAAATATTTTTTGTTACAGTTTTGATTTCTGTGCTTGTGATTTACCTGTTCAAATTTTATATGTCTTCCTGCTTCAGTTTTGCATGGCTATAGTTTTCTAAGAGTTTGTCAATTTCTCACAAGCTGTCTATTTTATTGGCATATTGTTGTTCATAGTAGTTTTTTAGGATCTTTTCTTTTTGTGTTGTCCTTTGTGATTTCTCCACTTTCATTTTCTATTTGATTGGTTGAGTCTTCTCCCATTTTTTAAAATATAAATTTATTTATTATAATTGGAGGTTAATTACTTTACAATATTGTATTGGTTTTGCCATACATCAACATGAATCCACCACAGGTATTCTCGTGAACTCCCCTCTCTCCTTCCTCCCCGTACCATCCCTCTGGGTCGTCTCAGTGTACCAGACCCAAGCATCCAGTATTATGCATGATAAGCCTGGCAAACTCTTTAAAATTGTCTTTACCTTTGTAAAGAACCAGCTTTCATTTTATTTATCTTTTCTATAGTGCACTTTATTTATTTTCCCTTTATTTCTGTTATCAATTTTATGATTACCTTTCTTCTACTAAATTTGAGTTTTTGTTGTTGTTGTTATTGTTATTTTTCTACTTGTTTTAGGGGCAAAGTTAGGTTTTTTATTTGATGATTCTCTTGTTTCTTAAGATAGGTTTGTTATTGCAATGACTTTTTTTTTTTAACTTACAAAGGCTAGATTTTTGACCCTGTATATGTTCTGTCCTAGAGAATGTACCACGTGCACTAAAGAAAAAAGGTGAAATCTATTGTTTTGGGGTGAAATGCTGTATAGATATCAATTAGGTCTACGTGGTACAATATATTACTTCCAGCTTGTGTTTTCCTATTAATTTTCTATCTGGATGATCTGTCTATTTGTGTTTATGAGGTATTAAAGTCCCCCACTACTATTGTGTTACTGTTAATTTTCCCTTTCATACGTGTTAACATTTGTCTATGTATTGAGGTGTACCTATGTTGGGTATACATGTATTTATAATTGTTTTATCTTCTTCTTGGATTGATCCCTTGATCATTATGTATTGTTACTTGTCTCTCATCATGGTGTTTATTTAAAATATATTTTATTTGATATGAGTATTATTGTCCCTGTTTTCTTTTGGTTTCCACTTGCATGAACTATCGTTTTTCACCCTAATGTTCAGTCTCTATTTGTTTTTCCAGGTGTGAGGTGGGTCTATGTAGGCTTCATTTATAAGGGTTTTGTTTTCTCATTTGGCCAGTCTTTGTCATTTCGTCACCTTGTTTTGCCATTCTGTCAGTCTTTGTTTTTTAGTTGGAGCATTTAACCCATTTATGATTAAGGTAATTATTACCCCATTACAATTTACTTTATTATATTTCTAAATTTTAAACATTTTCAGCGTTTCTTGTCTAGAGAATATCCTTTAGCATTTGTTGGAGAGCTAGTGTTGTGGTGCTGATTTATCTAAGGTTTTGTTTGTCTGTAAGGCTTTTGATTTATTCTTTCAGTCTGAGTGAGATCCTTTCTGGATAAAGTAATCTTGGCTGTATATTTTACTGTTTCATCATTATAAGAATGTCCTGCTGTTCCCTTCTGGCTTCAATAGGCCATATTGAAAGATCATCTGTTGCCCCTATGGGTATCTGTTTCTATGTTTTTGGTGGTTTTCCTTTGTTGTTTTTAGTATTTTCTGTTTGTGCTTATTTTTTGTTAGTTTGGTTAATATGTGTATTGGGGTGTTTTGTATTGTGTTTATCCTGTTTGAGACTCTCTGGAATTCTTAGGTTTAAGTGGTTATTTCCTTCTTCCTTATGGGAAGTTTCTGACTATTATATCTCAGCATTTTCTCACGCCCTTTCTTTTAGTCCTCTTCTTCTAGGACACCTATGATTTGGATATTGAGGTATTTAAAATTGTTCAGATGTCTCTAAGGCTGTCCTCATTAATTTTTACACTTTTTTTTCCCTTTTATATTTTACTTGTTTATCTGCTTCACTTATTTCCACCAGCCTATCTTCCCCTTCACTTATCCTTTCTTCTGCCTCATTTACTCTACTGTTTGTGCCCTCCAGAGTGTTTCTTTCTTTCTTTCTTTTTTAATGTTAGGTATTGAATTCCTTATTATTGATTGATTCTTATTTATTTTTTCTAGGTCCTTGTTAAACACAACTGCATCATCTAAATCCTTGTCCATAGTCTATTTATCCGTAACTCCACTTTGTTTTCAAGATTTTGGATCATCTTTAGCATCACTGTTGTGATTATTTATTTTCTGATAAACTCCCCCTCTCCTCTTTTGTTTTGTTTGGTGGATTTTTATTATGTCCTTTTCAGCTCAGTTCAGTTCAGTCTCTCAGTCGTGTCCAACTCATTGCGACCCCATGAACCACAGCACGCAAGGCCTCCCTGTCCATCACTAACTACTGCAGTTCACTCAGACTCATGTCCATCGAGTCAGTGATGCCATCCAGCCTTCTCATCCTCGGTCGTCCCCTGCTACTCCTGCCCCCAATCCCTCCCAGCATCAGAGTCATTTCCAATAAGTCAACTCTTCTCATGAGGTGGCCAAAGTATTGGAGCTTCAGCTTTAGCATCATTCCTTACAAAGAAACCCCAGGGTTGATCTCCTTCAGAATGGATTGGTTGGATCTCCTTGCAGTCCAAGGGACTCTCAAGAGTCTTCTCCAACATCACAGTTCAAAAGCATCAATTCTTCGGCACTCAGCCTTCTTCACAGTCCAACTTTTACATCCATACATGACCACAGGAAAAACCATAGCCTGTCTTTTCATATTCTGGGTCGTTTTCCTATTTTGCTGGAAGATGAGTGTGGGGTGCCCTGGACTGGAGTTGGTTCTTAGGTGGAGTTTGGTTTCAGTGTAGGTATGGACACTTTGGGGTAAATTCTTGTCAATTTGGAGTTGGATTTCTATGATGATCTAAAATTGTTGAGTCAAGCCACTTGCCTCTGGGTTTCTGTTGTTCTCTTGCTGTAGCTTTGAGACTTCTCCATCCTCACAGAACAGAAGACAAAATCCCTGGGTTAATGCTAAAATAACCTTCCACATTCAGAAACACCCAGAGAGATTAACAGAGTCATATAGACAAGAGAAGAGGGAGGAAGGAGACGAGGTGACCAGTAAGAGAAAAAGGAGAGTCAAAAGGAAAGAGTAATAAATCCTGTAATCAAATCCCTAAGAAAAAATGGATACTAAAAATTAGATTTTAATGGTACAAATTGATAAATATCAAAAAGCAAAGATTAAAATCCTGTAATAAAATTAAATTTTCAAAAATATAATGTTAAAAATGCAAAACAAAATCGATCACAAAATTTTTAATAATATATAATGGAATTTTAAAAACATTTTTCTTTTTTAAAAGAGAAAGAATAGTAAGTTATATAACTGAAAATTAAGAAATAAAGAACTAAAATTTTAAAAAATTATTAAGTAATAGTAAAAATATATCAAAGAATTTCTCTGGAACTGTTGTGGGCAGTGTGAGAATAACTCAATGTTAGATACTCCCTTGTTTCAGTTTGTACTTGTTCTCAAAGTCTACAGTTACCTTTCAAATGCACAGTCTCACCTAAACTGCTGAGTTTTAATCTGCTACACCTGTCATTTCTGGGCCACTTCACTCGTTTTTTCTTAGTTTGGCTTCCTCTCTTTTCATGTATCTTCCGTGTTTAATTTCTACCCTGATAGTAGGAGCAAAAGTGGCCATTTATTTATTCTCACTCGTTCAGTTGTGCTGTCGGGAGGGAGGAATGCTACAAACAAATACCACTGGCATGTGTGGGGAATGCTCACAGTGCCACACTTGGTTTGCCACAGCCCAAGGCAGCATGTGCTTCCCAGTTCTACATTGCTCAAGCTCCAGGCCCCTTTGCAAGTGGTCTATCACAACTGTCCCGTGCATTTCATGCACTTCCCAGGTCCAAGTTACTTAGGCGTTCGGGTACACTGGAAGGACACAGACCTAGGTAGACTGTGTGTTTTGTGCTCTTCCAAGGACCAAGCCACTCAAGTGACCAGATGTTCAACACCTGCACTGATCTAGCTGGGCCATATATTTTATGCATCTCCCCAGTACCAAACATTCAGTTTCCAAGGTTTGTCAGGAGGCCACAGTTCCTGGTGTGCCATTTGTTTCTTCTGGGGAACTGAACTGAGGCTCTGACACTCCTGGACAATGTGAACCATCCAGGATCCTAGAGGAAGATGTGATTAGCAACTAGTATTCTGCCCAAAGTTTGGTCACAGATGCCATCTCTGACTGAGATTGCAGCTGTCCCATGCCTTTTGGCTCTGGCTGTCACACACATGCCTCTCTTCCTCTGGGAATGAAGGAACATAAATGACAGCAGGGTTGCTCTCTTTTGGTATTCTCTAAGATTCAATCACTTTTCCTGTGAGGATTCCAGGGGTCACTGAGTGGGATTAGAGCCTTCCCACAAAAAAAAAAAAAAAAAAAAAGTCTTTTCTTTCTTTCTTTTCTTTTCTTTTTTTTTTTTTTTTTTTTGTCTTACTGGCATTTGCACTGTTCTTTCTTTTTTTTTTTTTTTTTTTTTTTTTGGTCACATTAGCCCTGTTAGATTGTCCTCAGGGCACTTAAGCCCAAGTCGCTGTCCAAAGAGCAAAGATGTAGCTGATGCCTTCATGCCTAGCCTCCAATTAATGCTGGTAGACAGGAGTGTCTGAACCATTTCTCAGATGATAATTGTGGTTAGGTGTATTTTATTTTTTTCCTCCTGGTTGTGTTGCCCTCTGAAATTCCATATCTCCCAACACAATCCACCTTGAGAGTGTTTCCTATTGTGTGGAAGCTTTTCTTCCTTCATGACTCCAGGATGGGTCCCCATCCATATCGAAGTGGCTGGGTTGCCTTCCTGGGTGCCTGGTGTGCCTGGGTGCCTTTCTGCCTCAGGATTCAAAGTTGTCTTGTGGAAGTTGCTCCACATTCAAAGGTTATTTTCATGAACTTTTGGGGAAGAAAGTGGTCTTCTCATCCTATTCCTCTGCCACTTTGGGACCACCTATAACCTAATTTTACCTTTCTAAAAGCACCAGCATTTTTTTTTTTACATAATCTTAGATAATTTAAATTTTTGAATCCAATTTTAAAAATTATTTATACTGTACTTTTGAGAGTTTAGTCTCTTTTCTAGGTTTTTAATGTTTCCTTCTGGTATTTGTCATTTATTTGGTATCTTTGAAAGTCTAATAGTATCCATTTGTCACTTGGGATTTGATAGCTGGCTTCATTGCTGTCTTCCCATTTGGCTCTCCCTTTTCTCCTCCTGGTCACCTTTACCTCCCTCCTCTCTCTTCTCATTTTTATATATAACTCTGTTAATCTTTTTGGCTATTCCTTGTAGTGAAGAATTGTTTCACCATTAACTTAGGGGTTTTGTCTTCTGGCCTGTATGAATGATGCTACTGTATGAGGGGAACCAATCAGAAGATGGAGGTTCAACTCCAGAGCCTCAGACCATTATTGAACTCCTGACCCCAGGTAACATTAATAGATGAGAGTCCACCACAAAGCCTTCATACCTATACTTACAACAAGTTTCACCCAAGAGCCAGCAAACTCCAATACAAAGCACGCGTTACTAATCCTTCAGCAAAAGAGGAGTACAACCATGATCATTAGAGACAGGCTTGCCCAGAGCCATAACAAACACATAGACATCCCATAACATACTAGTGGACATTGTATTGCCCTCCAGAGGGACTAGATCTAGCTCCATCCACCAGAACAAAGACACAAGTTCCCCATCCAGGAAACCTTCAGTAGCCACTGGTCCACTCCAATTGAAGGAAATAGACTGTACAATTAAGGCTGGCATGCTGTGATTCATGGGGTCACAAAGAGTTGGTCACGACTGAGTGACTGAACTGAACTGAACTGATGATTCTCTTCTCAGACGGTAAAGCATCTGCCTGCAATGTGGGAGACACCGGTTTGATTCCTGGGTCGGGAAAACCCCCTGGAGAAGGAAATAGCAATCCACTCCAGCACTCTTCCTGGAAAATCCCAGGGAAGGAGGAGCCTGATGGCCTACAGTCCATGGAGTCACAAAGAGTCAGACACGACTGAGAAACTTCACTTTCACTATGACCCTCTAGCCTGCAGAAAATGAAAATCCCAAACACAGCAATATAAACTAAATGAAGAAACAGAGAAATATTCATCAGGTTAATAAGCATGATAAGAGTTAACTAAATCAAATGCACAAAAAAGGAGGTAAGGAGTATACTTGAAAAAAAAATCAGAATAGTGATAGTAAAGATGATCGGAAATCTTGAAATCAAAATGGAGTTACAGGTAGTAGATGAGAGATTCTGATAAGATGCAAAAGACGTTTAACAAAGACCTAGAAGTAAAGAAGTGTTAATCAGTAATGCAGAAAGAAATGATGATGTAAAAAAGTTAAGTTAATCAGTAATAAAATAAAGAGAGTTAATTAAGTAACTAAGAGTAAAAACATTGTGCAACGAAGCAACAGAGTAGCAGACTGCAAAGAATAGATAAATGAACTGGAAGAGAGAATACTGGACATAAATGAAGCAGAGCCGAAAAATGAGAAAATAAAAAGGAAAGAGGACATTCTCAAGAGACCTCTGTGAAAATGGTAAACATTCCAATATTAGAGTCATAGGTGAGTCATACACATATATCCCTGTGGCTGATTCATGTTGATGGAGGGCAAAAACTTTCACAATATTGCAAAACAACTATTACACAATTAGAATAAACTAATTTTAAAGCCATAACAACAAACTCACAGCAGACATTATCTTCAATTATGACAAATTGGAAGAATTTCCTTTAAAATCGGGAGCAAGTTAAGGGTGTCCACTCTCACCACACAGTTTTGGAAATCCTAGCTTCAGCAATAAGAGAATGAAAAAAAATAAATAAATAAAGGGCATCCAAACGGTGAAAGAAGGATTAAGAATCTCAGTCTTTGCTAATTGCATGATGCTCCACATAGAAATCCCTAAAGATGTCAACAGAAAATTACTAGACCTAACCAATAAGTGAAATAATTAATAAGATATAAAGATACCTATAGGTCAGTGTTCATTATAGCATTATTTACATTTGCCTAGACATGGAAGCAATCTAAATTTATATCTACAGATGAATGGATAAAGAAGCTTAGGTACGTATGTAAATGGTATACTGTTCAGCCAGAAAAAGGAATGTATATGAGTTGGTTCTAATGAGGTAGGTAAGCCTAGAGCCCATTATACAAAGTGGAGTTAATCAGAAATAGAAAAAGAAATATCATTTAGCAACATATATATTTGGTATCTAAAAGAATGGTAGTGATGAAAATGTTCATAGAGCAGCAATGGAGGCACAATCATAGAGAACAGTATTACCTACAGACAGTAAGAGAAGAAGAGGGACAGATGAATGAGGAGAGTATCATGGAAGCATTAACATTAACATATGTAAATAGACAGCCAGCAGGAATTTTCAGTATGAGTCAGGGAATTCAAACTGGGACTCTGTAACAACTGAGAGGAGTGGGAATGTGTGGCAAGTAGAAGGGAAGTGCATGTCTATGTATACATATCAGTTCAGTTCAGTCACTCAGTCACATCGCCAGACCTCCCTGTCCATCACCAACTCCCTGAGCTTACTCAGATTCATGTGCATCACGTCAGTGATGCCATCCAGCCATCTCATCCTCTGCCATCCCCTTATCCTCCTGCCCTCAATCCCTCCCAACATCAAAGTCTTTTCCAACAAGTCAACTCTTGGCATGAGGTGGCCAAAGTAGTGGAATTTGAGCTTTAGTATTATTCCTTCCAAAGGAATCCCAGGGGTAATCTTCAGAATGGACTGGATGGATCTCTTTGCAGTCCAAGGAACTCTCAACAGTCTTCTCCAACACCACAGTTCAAAAGCATCAATTCTTCGGCACTCAGCCTTCTTCATAGTCCAGCTCTCACACCCATACATGACTACTGGAAAAACCATAATCGATTAGACGGACCTTAGTCAGCAAAGTAATGTGTCTGCTTTTGAATATGCTATCTAGGTTGGTCATAACTTTTCTTCCAAGGAGTATTTTTTTTTAATGGCTGCAATCACCGTCTGCAGTGATTTTGGAGCCTTCCAAAAATAAAGTCTGACACTGTTTCCACTGTTTCCCCGTCTATTTCCCATGAAGTGATGGGATAGGATTCCAGGATCTCAGTTTTCTGAATGTTGAGATTTCGGCCAACTTTTTCACTCTCCTCTTTCACTTTCATCAAGAGGCTTTTTGGTTCCTCTTCAGTTTCTCCCATAAGGGTGGTGTCATCTGCATATCTGAGTTTATTGATATTTCTCCCAGCAATCTTGAGTCCAGCTTGTGTTTCTTCCAGTCCAGCGTTTCTCATGATGTACTCTGCATATAAGTTAAATAAGCAAGGTGATAATATACAGCCTTGATGTACTCCTTTTCATATTTGGTATCAGTCTTTTGTTCCATGTCCAGTTCAAACTGTTGCTTCCTGATCTGCATACAGATTTCTCAAGAAGCAGGTCAGGTGGTCTGGTATTCCTATCTCTTTCAGAATTCTCCCATTTTATTGTGATCCATGCAATCAATGGCTTTGGCAAAGTCAATAATGCAGAAATAGATGTTTTTCAGGAACTCTCTTGCTTTTTCCATGATCCAATGGATGTTGGCAGTTTGATCTCTGGTTCTTCTGACTTTTCTAAAACCAGCTTGAACATCAGGAAGTTCATGGTTCACGTATTGTTTAAGTCTGGCATAGAGAATTTTGAGCATTACTAGCATTACTAGCATGTAATGGTTAATTTATGTTGATGTCTGACATAAATACAATCAATATTGCAAAGGATTTTTTAATAAATTAAAATAAAAATTCAAAAAATAGAAAAAAAATAAAATCAACCCACAGAAATCTCTTGCATTTCTACACACAAAAAATGAAAAAAAAACAGGAGGAAACAATCCCATTCACCATAGCAACAAAGAGTTAAATACTTGGAAATAAATTTGCCTAACATAGCTCTATATAAAAAATAGCTCTATATACAAAAGTATAAAACACTGATGAAAGATCAGAGATGGCACTAATAGAGAGTAAGATATAGCATGTTCATACAATGGAAAAAACAGTAGAATGAAAATGAATATAGTAGTCAAAACAGTTTATAGGTTCAATAAAAACCCTATCAAACGACCAATGGTATTTTTCACAGAACTAGAACAAATATTTTGACACTACGTATGAAAACAAAGAAGAACACTAACCGAAGTAGTGCTGAGAATTGTACACATGGAGGACAGAAATGGTATGGACTTAACAGAAGCAGAAGATACTAAGAAGAGGTGGCAAGAATACATAGAAGAACTGTACATAAAAGATCTTCACAACCCAGATATCACGATGGTGTGATCACTTACCCAGAGCCAGACATCCTGGAATGTGAAGTCAAGTTCGTAGAAAGCATCACTATGGACAAAGCTAGTAGAGATGATGGAATTTCAGTCAAGATGTTTCAAATCCTGAAAGATGATGCTATGTTAGTGCTGCACTGAATATGCCAGCATTTGGAAAACTCAGCAGTGGTCACAGGACTGGAAAAGGTCAGTTTTCATTCCAATCCCAAAGAAAGGAAATGCCAAAAAATGCCCAAACTACTGTACAATTTCACTCATCTCACAAACTAGTAAAGTAATGCTCAAAATTCTCCAAGCTAGGCTTCAGCAATACGTGAACCATGAACTTCCTGATGTTCCTGGTTTTAGAAAAGGCAAAGGAAGCAGGGATCAAATTGCCAACATCCGTTGGATCATGGAGAAAAACAAGAGAGTTCCAGAAAAATATCTATTTCTGCTTTATTGACTATGCCAAAGCCTTTAACTCTGTGTATCTCAATTACTGTGGAAAATTCTGAAAGAGATGGGAGTACCAGACCACCTGACCTGCTTCTTGAGAAACCTATATGCGGGTCAGGAAGCAACAGTCTGAACTGGACATAGGACAACAGATTAGTTTCAAATAGGAAAAGGAGTACGTCAAGGCTGTATATTGTCACCCTGCTTATTTAACTTATATTCAGAGTACATCATGAGAAACGCTGGACTGAAAGAAACACAAGCTGGAATCAAGATTGCCAGGAAAAATATCAATAACCTCAGATATGCAGATGACACCACCCTTATGGCAGAAACTGAAGAGGAACCAAAAAGCCTCGTGATGAAAGTGAAAGAGGAGAGTGAAAAAGTTGGCCAAAATCTCAACATTCAGAAAACTGAGATCATGGCATCTGGACCCATCACTTCATGGGAAATATATGGGGAGACAGTGGAAACGGTGTCATACTTTACTTTTTTGGGCTCCAAAATCACTGGAGACGGTGATTGCAGCCAAGGAATAAAAAGACACTTACTCCTTGGAAGAAAATATATGACCAACCTAGACAGCTTATTCAAAAGCAGAGACATTACTTTGCCAACAAAGTCCATCTAGTCAAGGCTATGGTTTTTCCAGTGGTCATGTATGGATGGATGTGAGTGTTGGAATGTGAAGAAGGCTGAGCACCGAAGAATTGATTCTTTTGAACTCTGGTGTTGGAGAAGCCTCTTTAGAACCCTTGGACTGCAAAGAGATCCAAACAATCCCTTCTGAAGGCGATCAGGCCTTACATTTCTTTGGTGGGAATGATGCTGAAGCTGAAACTCCAGTACTTTGACCACCTCATGAGAAGAGTTGACTCATTGTAAAAGACTCTGATGCTGGGAGGGATTGAGGGCAGGAGGAGAAAGGGGACGACAGAGGATGAGATGGCTGGATGGTATCACTGACTTGATGGACATGATTCTGTGTCAACTCCAGGAGTTGGTGATGGACAGAGAGGCCTGGCATGCTTCAGTCCATGGGGTCACAAAGAGTCGGACACAACTTAGCAACTGAACTGAACAGAATATACATGTTTCAGTGCTGTCTTCTCAAATCATCCCACCCTCATTTTTTCCTACATTGACCAAAACTCTGTTCTTTACATCTGTGTCTCTTTCACTGCCTTGCATATAGTGTTGTCCTAGCCATGTTTCTAAATTCTATGTATATATGTGTTAAATTAAAGTTTTGGTGTTTCACTTTCTAACTTATCTGTATAATACACTCCAGTTTCAACCAATTCATTAAAACTGACTCAAATGCATTCTCTTTTATAGCTGGGTAATATTCCATAGTGTATGTGTACCACCATTTCCTTATCCATTCATCTTCCAATGACCATTTGGTTGTTTCCTTGCCCTAGCTATTGTAAACAGTGCTGCAGTGAATACTGGGGTACATATGTCTCTTTCAATTCTGGTTTCCTCAGTGTGTATCCACAGTAATGAGATTTCTGGGTCATAGTACAGTTCTACCTCCAGTTTTTTTTAAGCAATCTCCACACTTTTTTAAAAGTCACTCCACTCTATAGTGGCTGTACTAGTTTGCATTTCCACCAACAGTATAAGAGGATTCCCTTTTCTCCATACCCTTTAGCACTTGTTCTTTGTAGACTTTTGATGTTAGACATATGACAAGGTTGAGATGACACCTGGTTTTGGTTTTGATTTGATTTCTCTGATAATGAGTAATGTTGGGCATATTTTCATGGGTTTGTTAACCATCTATGTATCTTTTTTGGAGAAATGTCTTTTTAGTTCTTTGGCCCACTTTTTGATTGGATCGATTATTTTTCTTTAATTGAGCTGCATGTGTTGCTTGTGTATTTTGGACATCCATTCTTTGTCGACCATTTCATTTGTTATTATTTTCTCCCATTCTTAAAGCTGCCTTTTTCACATTGCTTATACTTTCCTCCCTAGTACAAAAATATTTAAATGTAGTTAAGTCTCATTTGCTTATGCTTGTTTTTATATCCATTATTCTGGGTAAGTGGGTCTAGAGGATCTTGCTGTGATTTATGTCACAGTGTGTTCTCCCTATGTTTTCTTTTAAAAGAGTTATAGTTTCTGGCAATACATTTAGATTATTAATCCATGTTGAATTTATTTTTTGTGTATGGTGTTATAAAATGTTCTTGTTTCATTCTTTTATAGGTGATTGACCAATTTTCCCAGCACCACTTGTAAAAGAGATTGTTTATTCCCATGTTGTATATCTGTGCCTCCTTTGCTAAAGATAAGGTGTCCATAGGTGTGTGGAATTATCTCTCGGTTTTCTATTCTTTTCTATTGATCTATATTTCTGTCTTTGTGCAAGTACCATACTATCTTGATGACTGTAGATTTGTAGTATTATCTGAAGTTAGGTTGGTTGGTTCCTTCAGTTTCATTGTTCTTTCTTGAGATTGTTTTAGCTATTTGAGGCTTTTGTGTTTGTATGCAAATTGTTAAATAATTTGTCTGTTAACATGCCATATTTTTTTCTAGTTCTGTGGAAAATAATGTTGATAGCTTTCTAGAAATTGTTTTGAGTCTATAGATTTCTTTGGATAATGTATTCATTTTCACTATATTGATTCTTCCAACCCATGTTCCCTCTATTGGTGCCATCTTTGATTTATTTCCTCAATATGTTATAATCTTCGGTATAAAGATCTTTTGTTTCTTTAGGTAAATTTATTCTAAGTATTTTATTATTTTCATTTCAATGGCAATTTTTTTTCTTTTCTTAATTTCTCTTTCTGTTTTCCCATTGATAGTGTATAGGAATGCAAGCGATTTTTGTGTATTAATTATATATACTGCAACTTTACTATATTCATAGACTAGCTCTAGTAGTTTTCTGTTGGTATTTCAGGCTTTCCTATGTAGAGGATGTAGTCATCAGCAAACAAAAGAGATTTTGCTTCCTCTTTTCCAATCTGGATTGCTTTAATTTCTCTTTCTTCACTGCTTTCAAAACTATGTTGAGCAGCAGTGGTAAAAGTGGGCACCCTTGTCTTATTCCTGATTTGAGAGGAAATTATTTTAATTTTTAACCATTGAGGATAAAGTTTGATGTGGGTTTCCCATATATAGCTTTTATTATGTTGAGGTATGTTCCCTCAAAGTCTGCTTTCTAAGGAGCTTTTATCATAAATGGAAGTTGAATTTTGACAAAAGCGTTCTCTGCGTCTATTGAGATAATCATTAGGTACCTACGTTTCAATTTGTTAATATGGTGTATGACATTGATGTGTTAATATTGAAGAATCCTTGCATCCCTGGAATAAAGTCCATTTGGTCATGATACATGATCTTTTTAATATGTTGCTGGATTCTGTTTACTAAAATTTTAATGAGGATTTTTGCTTCTATATTCATCAGTGAGATTGACCAGTAGATTTTATTCTTGTGTATGTGGCATCTTTGTTTTGTTTTGCTATTAGGGTGATGGTGGCCTCATAGAACAAGTTTGGCAGATTAGTGGAATTTTCTGGAAGAATTTCAGTAGCAAAGGTGTTAGTTCTTCTCTAAATTTTTGGTAGAATTCACCTGTGAAGCCATCTGGTTGTGGGCATTTTGAGCAGATTTGGGGTTATGATGTCAATTCCATGCCTTTGATGAGTCTGTTAAGATTTTCTATTTAGTCCTGCTTCAGTTTTGGAAGGTTATAATTTTTTCAGAATTTTCCCATTTCTTCCAAGTTGTCCACATTGTTGGCATATAGTTGTTCATAGTCGTCTCTTATGATCTTTTCTATTTCTGTGTTGCTAGTTGTGATTTTTCCATCTTTATTTCTAACAATGCATTTGATTCCCCCCCCCCCCTTCTTTCTTAAAATGAGTCTGACTATTGGTTTGTCTATTTTATTTAACTTCTCCACAGCTAACTTTTAGTTTTATTGACTTTTGCTATCATCTCCTTCATTTATTTTTCACTTATTTCAGCTCTGATTTTTCCCTGGTAGCTCAGATGGTAAAACCCCTGCCTGTGATGCAGGAGACCTGGGTTCTATCCCTGGGTCAGGAAGATCCCATAGAGAAGGAAATAGCAACCCACTCCATTATTCTTGCCTGGATAATTCCATGGACAGAGAAGCCTAGTAGGCTACAGCCCATGGGATTGCGAAGAGTCAGACATGACTAAGCAACTTCAACTCACTTCACTTCACTTCACCCGCACACACTTTTTTTTTTTTCCTTCTTTTTTCTGGTCGTTTTAGGTATAAAATTTGAATGTTTATCTGATGTTTTTTCTTGTTTCTTGAGATAGGCTTATATTGCTGTACATCTCCCTCTTTGCATTGATTATACCTAATTCTATTGTGTGTGGGTTTTTTTAATAATTTATTATTTTTTGAGGTTTCTTAGGATTTATTCCTTTCATATATAACATGAAAGAGTGTTAATTATATTAGTTACATTGCATATTATATCCCTAATACTTATCTTTATCATCTATTTATCTTTTTTACTTATAATGCTATACTGGTTTTGCCATACATTGTGTTTGTTGTGTTTTCGTGTTTTTTTCTACATATATTTAGATTTTCTCTTTTTTTTTCCATTTTTAAAACGTTTATTTTTTTATTTTTATCTTGTTTTGTAATTTATATATATATATATATATATATATATATATATATATATATATATATATATATATATATATTTAAGCATCCCAAATATAACTTACTTTTATTAAACAGGGGAAAAATCAACATACTTTCCAAAGAGGCAGTTATCCCAGTAACTAATGTAACATCAGTTTGTTTGACAAGGCATTTAGAATAAGCAAGCAATTAAATGCTTCAGGTAGGAACAGAACATCAACAAACTTTAGATCCCAGAATCGTTACAAGCCAAGTTAGGCATTGTTTTGCTTAACAATTTAACTTTAATGTAAATATATATTATTTAGAATATTAGTTTCTGAACTACATATGACAACTTTATCACTATAATTAAAACCAGGATTTCTGAAACCTCCAAGTAATCTTTTAAAGTTTTCCAATATGGACATAAATTAACCTTTATTCTTGTCTACATATCGAATTTGAAAGAACTGTCCCAATATGTCAACATTTTCACAGGAAGAATTTTAAGGCTTCTGGCACATAAAATGTGCAAAATCTGTGTGGGAATGCATGTAAGAATTAAAGATTTTAAAATTTAAAAAATAAAAAACTAAACTAAAAAAAAATAAAGTGGATGAGGCTTTAAATGATCAGTTAATTAGGATTAAAAAAGTTTATTTATTTTAATTGGAGGCTACAATATTGTCATGGTTTTGCCGTACATCAACTTCAGTCAGCTATGGGTGTATATGTGTCCCATTAACCCGAACCTCCTTCCCACCTCCCTCTATATCCCACCACTCAGGTTGTCCCAGAGCCCGAGGTTTGGGTGCCCTGCTTGATACATCTACTTTACACTGGTCATGTATTTTACGTATGACAATATACACATTCCAATGTTATTCTGACATATCGTCCCACCCTTACCTTCTCCCACATATTCCAAAAGTCTCTTTTTACATTTGTGTTCCTTTTGCTGTCTTGTATACAGGGTCTTACTTACTGTCTTTCTAAATCCCATATATGGATGAACTGCTGTCTGTGGGATCGCACAGAGTCGGACACAACTGACGCGACTTAGTAGCAGCAGCATAAATTAATACACTGTATTGGTGTTTCTCTTTCTGACTTACTTCATTCTGTATAATAGTTTCCAGTTTATCCACCTCTTTTGAACTGACTCAAATGCTTTCTTTTTTACAGCTGAGCAACATCCCATTGTGTATATGTACCACAACTTCCTTATCTATTTGCCTGCTGATGAACTTTTAGGTTGCTTCTGTATCATAGTTATTGCAAATAATGCTGCAATGAACATTGAGGAACAGGTGTTTCTTTCAATTCTGATTTCCTCAGTGTGTATGCCAGCAGTAAGATTGCTGGGTCATATGGCAGTTCTAAAGGAGATAAGTTCTGGGTGTTCCTTGGAAGGACTGATGTTGAAGCTGAAACTCCAACAGTTTGGCCACCTGATGCGAAGAGCTGACTCATTTGAAGAGACCCTGATGTTGGGAAAGATTGAGGCCAGGAGGAGAAGGGAATTAGAGGATGAGGTGTTTGGACGGCATCACTAACTCAATGGACATGAAACTGGGTAAACTCCAGGTATTGGACAGGGAAGACTTGTATGCTGTAGTTCCTGGGATCACAAAGATTCGGATTCCACTAAGCAGCTGTACTGAACTGAAGTGAAGTGCATAATGGCAGTTCTATTTCCACTTTTTAAAGGAATCTCTACTCCATTCTCTGTAATGACTTTACTAGTTTGCATTCAAACCAACAGTGCAAGAGTGTTCCATTTTCTCCACACCCTCTCAAGAAGTTATTGATTGTAGACTTTTTGATGGCAGCCATGATGACCAGTGAGAGATGGTACCTCATTATGATTTCCATTTGCAGTTTTCGAGAGTGAGTGATGTTGAGCACATTTTCATGTGTTTGTTAGCCATCTGTATGTCTTCTTTCGAGACACCTCTGTTTAGTTCTCTTGGCAATTATTTGGTTGGGTTATATATTTTTCTGGAAATGAGCTGCTTGTATATTTTGAAGATTAATTCTTTGTCAGATTCTTTATTTGCTATTATTTTCTCCCATTCTCAGGGCGACTTTTCACCTTGCTTACAGTTTCCTTGGATTCACATACCTTTATGTTTATTAGGTCCAATTTATTTATATTTGTTTTTATTTCCTTTACGCTTTGAGGTGGATCATTGGGGTTCCTCTTGTGATTTATGTCAAAGAGTGTTCTACCTATTTTTTCCTCAAAACTTTTGTCACTTCTGGCCTTAAATTTAGTCTTAATCCATTTTTAGTCTCTCTCTTTTTTATGTTTATTTTTACTTTATTTTACTTTACAATACTGTATTGGTTTTGGCATACATTGACATGAATCCACCATAGGTGTACATGCGTTCCCAAACATGAATCCCTCTCCCACCTCCCTCCCCATAACATCCCTCTGGGTCATCCACGTGCCCCAGCTCCATGCATGTTGGATCCTGCATCAGACATAGACTGGCGATTCAATTCTTACATGATAGTACACATGTTTCAAAGCCATTCTCCCAAATCATCCCACCCTCTCCCTCTCCCTCGGAGTCCAAGAGTCCGCTCTACACATCTGTGCCTTTTTTGCTGTCTTGCATACAGGGTCATCATTGCCATGTTTCTAAATTCCATATATATATGTTAGTATACTGTATTGGTGTTTTTCTTTCTGGCTTACTTCACTCTGTATAATCGGCTCCAGTTTCATCCACCTAATCAGAACTGCTTCAAATGTATTCTTTTTAATGGCTGTCTAATACTCCATTGTTTATATGTGCCACAGCTTTCTTATCCATTCACCTGCTAATGGACATCTAGGTTGTTTCCATGTCCTGGCTATTATAAACAGTGCTGCGATGAACATTGGGGTACATGTGTCTCTTTCAATTCTGGTTTCCTCGGTGTGTAGGCCCAGCAGGGGGATTGCTTGGTCATAAGGCAGTTCTATTTGCAATATTTTAAGGAATCTCCACAGGCTGTACTAGTTTGCATTCCCACCAACAATGTAGGAGGATTCCCTTTTCTCCACACCCTCTCCAGCATTTATTGCTTGCAGATTTTTGGATCGCAGCCATTCTGACTGGTGTGAAGTGGCACCTCATTGTGGTTTGGATTTGCATTTCTCTAATAATGAGTGATGTTGAGCATCTTTTAATGTGTTTGTAAGCCATCCGTATGTCTTCTTTGGAGAAATGTCTGTTTAGTTCTTTGGCCCGTCTTTTGATTGGGTCGTTTATTTTTCTGGAATTGAGCTGCATAAGTTGCTTGTGTATTTTTGACATTACTTGTTTGTCAGTTGTTTCATTTGCTATTGTTTTCTCTCATTCAGAAGGCTGTCTTTTCACCTCACTTATAGTTTCCTTTGTTGTGCAGAAGCTTTTAATTTTAATTAGATCCCATTTGTTTATTTTTGCTTTTATTTCCAGAATTCTGGGAGGTGGATCATAGAGGATCCTGCTGTGATTTATGTCTGAGAGTGTTTTGCCTATGTTCTCCTCTAGGAGATTCATATTTTTGGGTCTTACATTTAGATCTTTAATCCATTTTGTATTTATTTTTGTGTGCGGTGTTAGAAAGTGATCTAGTTTCATTCTTTTACAAGTGGTTGACCAGTTTTCCCAGCACCACTTGTCAAAGAGATTGTCTTTACTCCATTGTATATTCTTGCCTCCTTTGTCAAAGATAAGGTGTTCATATGAGTGTGGATTGATCTCCGGGCTTTCTATTTTGTTCCATTGGTCTATATGTCTGTCTTTGTGCCAGTACCATACTGTCTTGATGACTGTGGCTTTGTAGTAGAGCCTGAAGTCAGGCAAGTTGATTCCTCTAGTCCCATTCTTCTTTCTCAAGATTGCTTTGGCAATTTGAGGTTTTTCTGTATTTCCATACAAATCTTGAAATTATTTGTTCTAGTTCTGTGAAAAATTCATAGCTTGATAAGGGTTGCATTAAATTTGTAAATTGCTTTGGGTAGTATTTCATTTTCACTATATTGATTCTTCCAATCCATGAACATGGCATATTTCTCCATCTATTAGTGTCCTCTTCGATTTCTTTCATCAGTGTTTTATAGTTATCTATATATAGGTCTTTAGTTTCTTTAGGTAGACATATTCCTAAGTATTTTATTCTTTTCTTTGCAATGGTGGATGGAATTGTTTCCTTAATTTCTTTTTCTACTTTCTCATTATTCGTGTATAGGAATGCAAGGGATTTCTGTGTGTTGATTTTGTATCCTGCAACTTTACTATATTCATTGATTAGCTCTACTAATTTTCTGGTGGAGTCTTTAGGGTTTTCTATGTAGAGGATCATGTCATCTGCAAAAAAATGAGAGTTTACTTCTTCTTTCGCAATTTGGATTCCTTTCATTTCTTTTTCTGCTCTGATTGCTGTGGCCAAAACTTCCAGAACCATGTTGAATAGCAGTGGTGAAAATGGGCACCCTTGTCTTGTTCCTGACTTTAGGGGAAATGCTTTCAATTTTTCACTGTTGAGTGTAATGTTTGCTGTGGGTTTGTCATATATAGCTTTTATTATGTTGAGGTATGTTCCTTCTATTCCTGCTTTCTGGAGAGTTTTTATCATAAATGGATGTTGAATTTTGTCAAAGGCCTTCTCTGCATCTATTGAGATAATCATATGGCTTTTATTTTTCAATTTTTTAATGTGAATTGCATTGATTGATTTTCGGATATTGAAGAATGCTTGCATCCCTGGGTTAAAGCCCACTTGGTCATGGTGTATGATCTTTTAAATGTGTTATTGGATTCTGATTGCTAGAATTTTGTTGAGGATTTTTGCATCTATGCTCATCAGTGATATTGGCCTGTAGTTTTCTTTTTTTTTGTAGTATCTTTGTCAGGTTTTGGTATTAGGGTGATGGTGGCCTCATAGAATGAGTTTGGAAGTTTACCTTCCTCTGCAATTTTCTGGAAGAGTTTGAGGAGTATACGTGTTAGCTCTTCTTGAAGTTTTTGGTAGAATTCAGCTGTGAAGCCGTCTGGACCTGGGCTTTTGTTTGCTAGAAGATTTCTGATTACAGCTTAAATTTCCGTGCTTGTGATGGGTCTGTTAAGATTTTCTATTTCTTCCCTGTTCAGTTTTGGAATATTGTACTTTTCTACGAATTTGTCCATTTCTTCCATGTTGTCCATTTTATTGGCATATAATTTCTGATAGTAGTCTCTAATGATCCTTTGTATTTCTGTGTTGTCTGTTGTGATCTCTCCATTTTCATTTCTAATTTTACTGATTTGATTTTTCTCTCTTTGCTTCTTGATGAGTCTGGCTAATGGTTTGTCAATTTTGTTTATCTTTTCAAAGAACCAGCTTGGCTTTGTTGATTTTTGCTGTGGTCTCTTTTGTTTCTTTTGCATTTATTTCTGCCCTAATTTTTCAGATTACTTTCCTTCTACTAACTCTTGTGTTCTCCAATTCTTCCTTTTCTAGTTGCTTTAGGTGTAGAGTTAGGTTATTTATTAGTCTTTTTTCTTGTTTCTTGAGGTATGTCTGTATTGCTACGAACTTTCCTCTTAGCACTGGTTTTATAGTGTCCCACAGGTTTTGGGTTGTTGTGTTTTCATTTTCATTAGTTTCTATGAATAGTTTGATTTCTTTTTTGATTTCTTTTGTGATTTGTTGGTTATTCAGAAGTGTGTTGTTCAGCCTCCATATGTTGGAATTTTTAATAGTTTTTCCTCCTGCAATTGAGATCTAAGCTTAATGCATTATGGTCAGAAAAGATGGTTGGAATGATTTCGATTTTTTTTAAGTTATCAAGGTTAGATTTATGGCCCAGGAAGTGATCTATCCTGGAGAAGCTTCCATGAGCACTTGAGAAAAAGGTGAAATTCATTGTTTTGGGGTGAAATGACCTATAGATATCAATTAGGTCTAACTGGTCTAATGTATCATTTAAACTTTGCGTTTCTTTGTTAATTTTCTGTTTAGTTGATCTGTCCATAGGTGTGAGTGGGGTATTAAAGTCTCCCACTATTATTGTGTTATTGTTAATTTCCCCTTTCACACTTGTTAGCATTTGTCTTAGGTATTGTGGTGCTCCTATATTGGGTACATACATATTTATAATTGTTATATCTTCTTCTTGAATTGATCCTTTGATCATTATGTAGTGGCCTTCTTTGTCTCTTTTCACAGCCTTTGTTTTAAAGTCTATTTTATCGGATATGAGTATTGCCACTCCTGCTTTCTTTTGGTCTCTATTTGTGTGGAATATCTTTTTCCAGCCCTTCTCTTTCAGTCTGTATGTGTCCCTTGTTTTGAGGTGGGTCACTTGTAAGCAGCATATAGAGGGGTCTTGCCTTTGTATCCATTCAGCCAATCTTTGTCTTTTGGTTGGGGCATTCAACCCATTTATGTTTAAGGTAATTATTGATAAGTATGATCTCGTTATCATTTACTTTATTGTTTTGGGTTCGGGTTTATACACCCTTTTTGTGTTTCCTGTCTAGAGAATATCCTTTAGAATTTGTTGGAGAGCTGGTTTGGTGGTGCTGAATTCTCTCAGCTTTTGCTTGTCTGTAAAGCTTTTGATTTCTCCTCTGTATTTGAATGAGATCCTTGCTGGGTACAGTAATCTGGACTGTAGGTTATTTTCTTTCCTCACTTTAAGTATGCCTTGCCATTCCCTCCTGGCCTGAAGAGTTTCTATTGAAAGGTCAGCTGTTATCCTTATGGGAAACCCCTTGTGTGTTATTTGTTGTTTTTCCCTTGCTGCTTTTTAATATTTGTTCTTTGTGTTTGATCTTTGTTAATTTGATTAATATGTGTCTTGGGGTGTTTTGCCTTGGGTTTATCCTATTCGGAACTCTCTGTGTTTCTTGGACTTGGGTGATTATTTCCTTCCCCATTTTAGGAAAGTTTTCAACTATTATCTCCTCAAGGATTTTCTCATGGTCTTTCTTTCTGTCTTCTTCTTCTGGGACTCCTATAATTTGAATGTTGGAGCATTTCATGTTGTCCTGGAGGTCTCTGAGATTGTCCTCATTTCTTTTAATTCGTTTTCTTTTTTCCTCTCTGATTCATTTACTTCTACCATTCTATCTTGTATTTCACTAATCCTATCTTCTGCCTCCGTTATTCTATTATTTGTTGCCTCCAGAATGTTTCTGAACTCATTTATTGCTTTACTCATTATATATTGACTCTTTTTTTATTTCTTCTAGGTCCTTGTTAAACCTTTCCTGCATCTTCTCAATCCTTCTCTCTAGACTATTTATCTGTGAGTCCATTATGATTTCAGGATTTTGGATCATTTTCATTATCAATATTCGGAATTCTTTCTCAAGTAGATTCCCTATCTCTTCCTCTTCTTTGGTTTGGTGGGCATTTCTCCTGTTCCTTTACCTGCTGAGTATCCCTCTGTCTCTTCATCTTGGTTATGTTGCTGCGTTTTGGGTAGCCTTTTAATATTCTGGTAATTTGTGGAGTTCTCTTTATTATGGTGCTTCCTCACTGTGGGTGGGGTTCTATCAGTGGCTTGTCAAGTTTTCCTGGTTAGGGAGGCTTGTGTTGGAGTTCTGGTGGGTGGAGCTGGGTTTCTTCTCTCTGGAGTGCAGTGGAGTGACCAGTAATGTGTTATGAGACGTCAAAGGGACACATACAGACTGAAAGTGAAGGGCTGGAAAAAGATATTCCACGCAAATAGAGACCAAAAGTTTGAGCTGCCTCTATATTGAAGCTTAGGGGTGTGTTCCTGTGTTCTAGCAAATTCTGCTGGAGAATTTGCGTGGTATGTCTTGCTCTGGAACTTTTTGGCCCTTGGGTGCAGCTTGGTTTCAGTGTAGCTATGGAGCTGTTTGATGAGGTTCTTTTGCTTAATGTTCCTTGAATTCAGGAGTTCTCTGATGTTCTCAGATTTTTGACTTAAGCCTCCTGCTTCTGGTTTGCAGTTTTATTTTTATAGTAGCTTCTAGACTTCTCCATCTATTCAGCACCGATGTTAAAACATCTAGGCTAAAAATGAAAAGTTTCTTCACATTGAAGGACACCCAGAGAGGTTCACTGAGCTACATGGAGAAGAGAAGAGGGAGGGGGTAGTTAGAGGTGACTGGAATGAGATGTGGTGAGATCAAAAGAGGAGAGAGCAAGATAGCCAGTAGTCACTTCCTTTTGTGTGCTCCACAGTCTGGCCTACTCAGAGGTATTTATGGAGTTATTCAGGGAAGGGGAGAGGGAGGAAGTAGACAGAGGTGGCCAGGAGGATAAGAGAGAGGAATGAGAAGGAGAGAGACAAATCCTGCCAGTAACCATTTCCTTAGGTGTTCTCCACCGTCTGGAACACAGAGATTCACAGAGTTGGATAGAGAAAAGTTGGGGGAGGAAAGAGACAGAGGCTACCTGGTGGAGAAAAAGGAGAGTCCAAAGGATGAGAGATTGGTCAAACCAGTAATCTCACTCTCAGGTAAATTGGATAGTGGAGTTTGGGTTTTTAAATGTACAAACTTGACAACAAAACCCAAAAATCTAAGATTAAAAATCTAGAGTAGAGGTTGGATTTTAAAAATTGCAATATTAAAGAAAAGCAGAAGGAAAAAAGAAAAAAGAAAAAAAAAGCCACAAGGATTATTAAAAAAACACCAATAACAACCACATAAAGATTATATATGGTGTTTGCCTTAAAAAAATAGAATCTTTTTTCTGAAATGTAATAGTAGGTTATAGAAATAAAAAAATAGAAGAGAAATAGAAGACAACAATTTAAAGAAAAGTTAGGGGGAAAAAAGGAAGAAAGAAAAAAAGGAATGATTGTAAAAATAGTAAAGATGTTTCTGGCCCTTCTCTGATGTTGTGGGCAGTGTGGAGTCACTTCTAAGGTGGTTACCTCTGTATAACTTCTTCTGTTTGCTGTTTTTTAGGCTCACTAGTTCAGTCATGCTGTGGGGAGGAGGGGATGCTGCAAACAAATAGCACTGTTGTGTGCACACAGTGTCTCAGCCCCACTTGACCTGTCCCTTCTCGCAGTGCACAAACTACTCCAGCTCTATAATGCTCAGCCGGGAACTGTCTGAGGCCAGCACTAGGCTGTGTGCACCTCCCTGGTCTAAGCCACTCAGGTTCAGCACTCAGGTAGCCCTCAGAGGCAGATTCTCTGGAGGGACTGTGTTTTGTGTGCTTCCTAGGTCCGAGTAGCTCAGGAGTTTGGCAAGGACGGTTGCTGTGACTTGTTACCTTTTCTGTCTCTGCTGCTTAGTTTTCTGGGTGTACCCCTGGCGCCCCTTGTGAGCCAGATGGTGACTGTGCAACACCCCCAGGATTCTCAGCAAAGAAGCCTGCTTGTAGTTTGGTAGGTAAAATCTCTCCAGGGCTTCAATTGCTCTTTTCCAGCCCTTACGGCTCTGGCTGCCTGTCCCAGTTGGGGATGGTCTGCAGCTGGCTATTTCCATTCCGTCCTTTGTTCTGTGCGTGGTCCTGGTGGTGTCTTATGTTTTAGCTTTTTGCCGGGTAGCTATCCCATAGTCTGGTTTGCTAGCCCAAGTTAGATCGTTCTGGTTACGCATGGGGCGTTCCTGCCCGATTATTACAAATCTCTGCAGCCCGCGTCTCCTGCGCTTCCCTGCCCTGCCCCCACTTGCTAGTGGTGGATGTAGGCATCTGTGCTGCTTTTCCGCTGGGGGAGATACTGTTGGGCTTGTAATCTGTTGGTTTTAATTATTTATTTATTTTTACTTCCTGTTAGGTTGTCCTCTGTGTTTCCAAGGTTTGCCACAGACTTGGTGGGGAGAGTGTTTCCTGGTGTTTGGAAACCTCTCTTCTTAAAATTCCCTTCCCAGGACGGGCTTCCCTTCCCAGGACAGAGCTCCCTCCCCACCTCCTTTGTCTCTTTTTTTGTCTTTTATATTTTTTCCTACCTGTTTTTTTTTTTTAATTTTTATTTATTTTTATTTTTTAAATGTTAAAATCTTTAATTCTTACATGCATTCCCAAACATGAACCCCCCTCCCACCTCCCTCCCCATAACATCTTTCTGGGTCATCCCCATGCACCAGCCCCAAGCATGCTGCATCCTGCGTCAGACATAGACTGGCGATTCAATTCACATGATAGTATACATGTTAGAATGTCATTCTCCCAAATCATCCCACCCTCTCCCTCTCCCTCTGAGTCCAAAAGTCCGTTATACACATCTGTGTCTCTTTCCCTGTCTTGCATACAGGGTCGTCATTGCCATCTTCCTAAATTCCATATATATGTGTTAGTATACTGTATTGGTGTTTTTCTTTCTGGCTTACTTCACTCTGTATAATCGGCTCCAGTTTCATCCATCTCATCAGAACTGATTCAAATGAATTCTTTTTAACGGCTGAGTAATACTCCATTGTGTATATGTACCACAGCTTTCTTATCCATTCATCTGCTGATGGACATCTAGGTTGTTTCCATGTCCTGGCTATTATAAACAGTGCTGCGATGAACATTGGGGTACATGTGTCTCTTTCAATTCTGGTTTCCTCGGTGTGTATGCCCAGAAGTGGGATTGCTGGGTCATAAGGTAGTTCTATTTGCAATTTTTTAAGGAATCTCCACACTGTTCTCCATAGTGGCTGTACTAGTTTGCATTCCCACCAACAGTGTAGGAGGGTTCCCTTTTCTCCACACCCTCTCCAGCATTTATTGCTTGCAGATTTTTGGGTTGCAGCCATTCTGACTGGTGTGAAGTGGTACCTCATTGTGGTTTTGATTTGCATTTCTCTAATAATGAGTGATGTTGAGCATCTTTTCATGTGTTTGTTAGCCATCCGTATGTCTTCTTTGGAGAAATGTCTATTTAGTTCTTTGGCCCATTTTTTGATTGGGTCGTTTATTTTTCTGGAGTTGAGCTGCATAAGTTGCTTATATATTTTTGAGATTAGTTGTTTGTCAGTTGCTTCATTTGCTATTATTTTCTCCCATTCAGAAGGCTGTCTTTTCACCTTGCTTATATTTTCCTTTGTTGTGCAGAAGCTTTTAATTTTAATTAGATCCCATTTGTTTATTGTTGCTTTTATTTCCAGCATTCTGGGAGGTGGATCATAGAGGATCCTGCTGTGATTTATGTCTGAGAGTGTTTTGCCTATGTTCTCCTCTAGGAGTTTTATAGTTTCTGATCTTACATTTAGATCTTTAATCCATTTTGAGTTTATTTTTGTGTGCGGTGTTAGAAAGTGATCTAGTTTCATTCTTTTACAAGTGGTTGACCAGTTTTCCCAGCACCACTTGTTAAAGAGATTGTCTTTACTCCATTGTATATTCTTGCCTCCTTTGTCAAAGATACGGTGTCCATATGTGTGTGGATTTATCTCTGGGCTTTCTATTTTGTTCCATTGATCTATATGTCTGTCTTTGTGCCAGTACCATACTGTCTTGATGACTGTGGCTTTGTAGTAGAGCCTGAAGTCAGGCAAGTTGATTCCTCCAGTTCCATTCTTCTTTCTCAAGATTGCTTTGGCTATTCGAGGTTTTTTTGTATTTCCATACAAATCTTGAAATTATTTGTTCTAGTTCTGTGAAAAATGTGGCTGGTAGCTTGATAGGGATTGCATTGAATTTGTAAATTGCTTTGGGTAGTATACTCATTTTCACTATATTGATTCTTCCAATCCATGAACATGGTATATTTCTCCATCTATTAGTGTCCTCTTTGATTTCTTTCATCAGTGTTTTATAGTTTTCTATATATAGGTCTTTAGTTTCTTTAGGTAGATATATTCCTAAGTATTTTATTCTTTTCGTTGCAATGGTGAATGGAATTGTTTCCTTAATTTCTTTTTCTACTTTCTCATTATTCATGTATAGGAATGCAAGGGATTTCTGTGTGTTGATTTTATATCCTGCAACTTTACTGTAGTCATTGATTAGCTCTAGTAATTTTCTGGTGTAGCCTTTAGGGTTTTCCATGTAGAGGATCATGTCATCTGCAAACAGTGAGAGTTTTACTTCTTCTTTTCCAATTTGGATTCCTTTTATTTCTTTTTCTGCTCTGATTGCTGTGGCCAAAACTTCCAGAACTATGTTGAATAGTAGCGGTGAAAGTGGACACCCTTGTCTTGTTCCTGACTTTAGGGGAAATGTTTTCAATTTTTCACCATTGAGGATAATGTTTGCTGTGGGTTTGTCATAGATAGCTTTTATTATGTTGAGATATGTTCCTTCTATTCCTGCTTTCTGGAGAGTTTTTATCATAAATGGATGTTGAATTTTGTCAAAGGCCTTCTCTGCATCTATTGAGATAATCATATGGTTTTTATTTTTCAATTTGTTAATGTGGTGAATTACATTGATTGATTTGCGGATATTGAAGAATCCTTGCATCCCTGGGATAAAGCCCACTTGGTCATGGTGTATGATCTTTTTAATGTGTTGTTGGATTCTGATTGCTAGAATTTTGTTGAGGATTTTGGCATCTATGTTCATCAGTGATATTGGCCTGTAGTTTTCTTTTTTTGTGACATCTTTGTCAGGTTTTGGTATTAGGGTGATGGTGGCCTCATAGAATGAGTTTGGAAGTTTACCTTCCTCTGCAATTTTCTGGAAGAGTTTGAGAAGGATAGGTGTTAGCTCTTCTCGAAATTTTTTGTAGAACTCAGCTGTGAAGCCATCTGGACCTGGGCTTTTGTTTGCTGGAAGATTTCTGATTACAGTTTCAATTTCCGTGCTTGTGATGGGTCTGTTAAGATTTTCGATTTCTTCCTGGTTCAGTTTTGGAAAATTGTACTTTTCTAAGAATTTGTCCATTTCTTCCACGTTGTCCATTTTATTGGCATACAACTGCTGATAGTAGTCTCTTATGATCCTTTGTATTTCTGTGTTGTCTGTTGTGATCTCTCCATTTTCATTTCTAATTTTATTGATTTGATTTTTCTCTCTTTGCTTCTTGATGAGTCTGGCTAATGGTTTGTCAATTTTATTTATCCTTTCAAAGAACCAGCTTTTGGCTTTGTTGATTTTTGCTATGGTCTCTTTTGTTTCTTTTGCATTTATTTCTGCCCTAATTTTTAAGATTTCTTTCCTTCTACTCACTCTGGGGTTCTCCAACTCTTCCTTTTCTAGTTGCTTTAGTTGTACAGTTAGGTTATTTATTTGACTTTTTTCTTGTTTCTTGAGGTATGCCTATATTGCTATGAACTTTCCTCTTAGCACTGCTTTTATAGTGTCCCACAGGTTTTGGGTTGTTGTGTTTTCATTTTCATTAGTTTCTATGCATATTTTGATTTCTTCGGATTTCTTCTGTGATTTGTTGGTTATTCAGAAGTGTGTTGTTCAACCTCCATCTGTTGGAATTTTTAATAGTTTTTCTCCTATAATTGAGATCTAATCTTAATGCATTATGGTCAGAAAAAATGCTTGGAATGATTTCGATTTTTTTGAATTTATCAAGTTTAGATTTATGGCCCAGGATGTGATCTATCCTGGAGAAGGTTCCATGACCACTTGAAAAAAAGGTGAAATTCGTTGTTTTGGGGTGAAATGTCCTATAGATATCAATTAGGTCTAACTGATCTAATGTATCATTTAAAGTTTGCGTTTCTTTGTTAATTTTCTGTTTAGTTGATCTGTCCATAGGTTTGAGTGGGGTATTAAAGTCTCCCACTATTATTGTGTTATTGTTGATTTCCCCTTTCATACTTGTTAGCATTTGTCTTACATATTGTGGTGCTCCTATATTGGGTGCATATATATTTATAATTGTTATATCTTCTTCTTGGATTGTTCCTTTGATCATTATGTAGTGGCCTTCTTTGTCTCTTTTCACAGCCTTTGTTTTAAAGTCTATTTTATCGGACATGAGTATTGCCACTCCTGCTTTCTTTTGGTCTCTATTCGCGTGGTATATCTTTTTCCAGCCCTTCACTTTCAGTCTGTATGTGTCCCTTGTTTTGAGGTGGGTCTCTTGTAAGCAGCATATAGAGGGGTCTTGTTTTTGTATCCATTCTGCCAGTCTTTGTCTTTTGGTTGGGGCATTCAACCCATTTATGTTTAAGGTAATTATTGATAAGTATGATCTCGTTATCATTTACTTTATTGTTTTGGGTTCGGGTTTATACACTCTTTTCGTGTTTCCTGTCTAGAGGATATCCTTTAGAATTTGTTGGAGAGCTGGTTTGGTGGTGCTGAATTCTCTCAGCTTTTGCTTGTCTGTAAAGCTCTTGATTTCTCCTTCGTATTTGAATGAGATCCTTGCTGGGTACAGTAATCTGGGCTGTAGGTTATTGTCTTTCATCACTTTAAGTATGTCTTGCCATTCCCTCCTGGCCTGAAGAGTTTCTATTGACAGATCAGCTGTTATCCTTATGGGAATCCCCTTGTGTGTTATTTGTTGTTTTTCCCTTGCTGCTTTTAATATTTGTTCTTTGTGTTTGATCTTTGTTAATTTGATTAATATGTGTCTTGGGGTGTTTCGCCTTGGGTTTATCCTATTTGGGACTCTCTGTGTTTCTTGGACTTGGGTGATTATTTCCTTCCCCATTTTAGGGAAGTTTTCAACTATTATCTCCTCAAGGATTTTCTCATGATCTTTCTTTCTGTCTTCTTCTTCTGGGACTCCTATAATTCGAATGTTGGAGCGTTTCATATTGTCCTGGAGGTCTCTGAGATTGTCCTCGTTTCTTTTAATTCGTTTTTCTTGTTTCCTCTCTGATTCATTTATTTCTACCATTCTATCTTCTATTTCACTAATCCTATCTTCTGCCTATGTTATTCTACTATTTGTTGCCTCCAGAGTGTTTCTGATCTCATTTATTGTGTTATTCATTATATATTGACTCTTTTTTTATTTCTTCTAGGTCCTTGTTAAACCTTTCCTGCATCTTCTCAATCCTTGTCTCTAGGCTATTTATCTGTGTTTCCATTTTGATTTCAAGATTTTGGATCATTTTCACTATCAATATTCGGAATTCCTTCTCCGGTAGATTCCCTACTTCTTCCTCTTTTGTTTGGTTTGGTGGGCAACTCTCCTGTTCCTTTACCTGCTGAGTATTCCTCTGTCTCTTCATCTTGGTTATATTGCTGCGTTTGGGGTGGCCTTTTTATATTCTGATAATTTGTGGAGTTCTCTTTATTATGGAGCTTCCTCACTTTGGGTGGGGTTCTATCAGTGGCTTGTCAAGGTTTCCTGGTTAGGGAGGCTTGTGTTGGAGTTTTGGTGGGTGGAGCTGGGTTTCTTCTCTCTGGAGTGCAGTGGAGTGACCCGTAATGGGTTATGAGACATCAAAGGTTTTGGGATAATTTTGAGCTGCCTGTATATTGAGGCTCAGGGGAGTGTTCCTGTGTTGCTGGAGAATTTGCGTGGTATGTCTTGTTTTGGAACTTGTTGGCCCTTGGGTGGAGCTTGGTTTCAGTGTAGGTATGAAGGCTTTTGATGAGCTCCTATTGCTTAATGTTCCCTGAATTCAAAAGTTCTCTAATGTTTTCAGGCTTTGGGTTTAAGCTTCCTGCTTCTGGTTTTCAGTTTTATTTTCACAGTAGCCTCTAGACTTCTCCATCTATACAGCACCGATGATAAAACATCTAGGTTAAAGATGAAAAGTTTCTCCACCTTGAGGGACACTCAGAGAGGTTCACTGAGTTACAAGGAGAAGAGAAGATGGAGGGGGTAGTTAGAGGTAACTGGAATGAGATGTGGTGAGATCAAGAGAGGAGAGAGCAAGCTAGCCAGTAGTCACTTCCTTATGTGCGCTCTATAGACTGGACCGCTCAGAGGTATTTACAGAGTTATACGGGGAAGAGGAGAGGGAGGAAGTAGACAGAGGTGACCAGGAGGATAAGAGAGAGGAATGAGTAGGAGAGAGACAAATCCTGCCAGTAACCAGTTCCTTAGGTGTTCTCTACCGTCTGGAACACACAGAGATTCACAGAGTTGGATAGAGAAGAGATGGGGGAGAAAAGTGACAGAGGCCACCTGGTGGAGAAAAAGGAGAGGCCAGAGGAGGAGAGAGTGGACAAGCCAGTAATCTCGCTCTCAGGTAAACTTGGGTAGTGAAGTTTGGGTTTTTAAATGTACAAAATTGACAACAAAGATTAAAAATCTGGAGTAGAGGTTGGATTTTCAAAGATACAATATTAAAGAAAAGCAGAAGGAAAAAGGAAGAAAGAAAAAAAAAGAATTATTAAAAAACAAACAAACAAACAAACAAACAAAAAACACCAACAACCATCCAAAGAGTATATATGGTGTTTGCCTTAAAAAAAAAAAAGTCTTTTTTTAAAAAAAAATAGTAATACTAGGTTATAGAAATAAAAATTAGAGGAGAAATAGAAGATTTAACAATTAAAAAAAAGCTCGGAAAAAAAAGAAAAAAAAAAGCAAAAGGCAAAAAAAAAAAAAAGAATGATTTTAAAAATATTAAAAAATTAAAAATATATCTGGCTCTTCTCTGATGTTATGGGCCATGTGGGCTCACTTCCAAGGTGGTTCCCTCTGTTTAACTTCTTCTGTTTGCTGGTTTTTAGGCTCACTAGTTCAGTCGCGCGGTGGGGAGGGGGGATGCTGCAAACAAATAGCACTGTCGTGTGTACACAGTATCTCTGCCCCGCTTGACCTGTCCTTCCTCGCGGCGCACAAACCGCTCCGGCTCTACGATGCTCAGCCGGGAACCGTCTGGGGCCGGCCCTAGGCTGCGTGCACTTCCCCGGTCCAAGCCGCTCAGGTTCGGCCCTCAGGCAGCCCTCAGAGGCACAAATGCGGCTGGGACTGCGCTTTGTGCCCTTCCCAGGTCCGAGTAGCTCAGGAGTTTGGCGAGCGCAATCGCCGCGGCTTGTCACCTTTTCCGCCGCTGCCGCTCAGCTCTCTGGGTGGACCGCTGGCGCACCCCGTGAGGCAGACTGTGACTGTCCAGCACCCCCAGAAATCTTAGCAAAGGAGCCTGCTTGCAGTTAGGTAAGTAAAGTCTCTCCGGGTCTGCAATTGCCCCTTTCCAGTCCTTACAGCTCTGGCTGCCTGTCCCCGGCGGGGAATGGTCTGCAGCCGGCTTTTTCCGTTCCGTCCTTTGTTCTGTGCTGGGTCCTGGCGGTGTCTTATGTTCGAGCTTTTCGCGTGGTAGCTATCCCACAGTCTGGTTTGCTAGCCCAAGTTAGATCGTTCTGGTGGAGAGTGGGGCGTTCCTGCCCGATTCTTACAAAGCACTGCAGCCCGCACCTCCCGCGCGTCCCTGCCCTGCCCCCACTTCCCAATGGCGGATGCAGGCGTCTGTGCTGCTTTTCCGCTGGGGGAGTTACTGGTGGGGTTGTAATCTCTTGGTTTTAATTATTTATCTATTTTTCCTTCCTGTTATGTTGCCCTCTGTGTTTCCAAGGCTCGCCACAGACTCGGCAGGGAGAGTGTTTCCTGGTGTTTGGAAACCTCTCTTCTTAAAATTCCCTTCCCGGGACGGGCTTCCCTTCCCGGGACGGGCTTCCCTTCCCGGGACGGAGCTCCCTCCCCACCTCCTTTGTCTCCTTTTTCGTCTTTTATATTTTTTCCTACCTGATTTTGAAGACAATGGTCTGCTTTTCTGGTTGCCTGATGTCCTCTGCCAGCCTACAGAAGTTGTTTTGTGGAGTTTGCTCGGCGTTGAAATGTTCTTTTGAGGAATTTGTGAGGGAGAACGTGATCTTCCCGTCCTATTCCTCCGCCATCTTTCTCTAATCCCTTCCTACCTGTTTTTGAAGAAAATGGTCCACTTTTCTGGTTGCCTGATGTCCTCTGCCAGCATTCAGAAGTTGTTTTGTGGAGTTTGCTCAGCGTTGAAATGTTCTTTTGAGGAATTTGTGAAGGAGAAAGTGATCTTCCTGTCCAATTCCTTTGCCATCTTAGGACCACCCCCTTGAGTCTCATTTTATGTATGGTGTTAGAAAGTGTTCTACTTTCTTTTAGAGCTTATTGATCAGTTTCTCAGAACAAGTTGTTAAAGAGATTTTCTTTTATTGATCATATATACTTTTTCTTTTTCCATACTTGTGTTGACTTATTTCTGGGTTTCCTATTTTATTACATTGATCTATATTTTGATCTCTGCAAGTACCAAACTGTATTAATGACTGTAGCTTTGTTTTATTGTCTGAAGTCAAGCAGGTGGATGCCTCCGATTCCATTATTCTTTCTCAAGATTGCTTTGGCTATTCGAGACTTTTTGTTTCCATACCAAACTTATTTGTTATAGTTCTATGAACTAGATAGAGTTTGGTAGGTTGAAAGAAATCACATTGAATCTATAGATTGATTTGGATGATATACTAATTTTCACTATATTTATTCTTCTAATTCATGAACATTATATATTTCTCCATCTATTTGTGTCATCTTTGATTTATTTCATCAGTGTTTAATAATTATCTTTATATATGTCTGTTTAGGTAAATTTACTCCTACATATACTACTATTTTGTTTATAATGGTAAATGTGATTGTTACGTTAATTTCTCTTTTCTGTTTTCTCACTGTTAGTATATAGGAATGCAAGTGACTTCTGTGTATTCATTTTATATCCAGCAACTTTACTGTATTCATTGTCTAGCTCTAGTAATTTTCTGGTGGTAATCTTTAGGATTGTCTGCTGGGATTTCTGCCCCAGTGGATCCAGGGAATCCGAAGCAGGGATGGCATTGGCGAGGAAACCTTATTTATTTATTAATATAAGAAATATAAGATTAGATTAGGGAGAAATAGTGTAGTAGAAAAATTAAGTGGAGAAAGAAGGCTGAATAACGTGGCTTATGTGGGAAGCCAATAAAGTTCCAGACAAGAAGCTTGCACTATCTACTTTAGGCCCCTGGCATCCTCTTGAATATCGGGGGGTGCCCTGCCTTGGGCTCCCCCTCACATGGATTTTAAAAGCCGGGACAAGTAAGTAGACATGGTAAGCCCCCATGCCACAGATGGGAATTCAGCCAGAAATTAGAGAGGAGACACCGGGGAAACCAGTCCAGTGACTGGCTCCGTCCTCTATTGTTCAGAAGGCCTTTTATACTTTTGATAAAACATGGAGATCAATGGGCAACACAAAGTTATGCAGCGTTAGCAGCCCAGACTCTTATCAAAAACCAGGCTTTTCTCTCGGCATACCTAACTTTATACACAAGTCTTAGGTGATTTACATCATCTTCTGGCCAGAAAGGCCAATTAATATTTACAGCCTTTTTTTCTGATAAGTGTTTGTCAACCAGGAGACTTATTTGTGTTGATCTTCCCAAAGTCTGGTGCCTTTCTCAGAAAGCACTAAATAAAGTTACATTCTTACAAAGCAAGGACACAAGAGAAGTGCAGTGATATATAACAAAGAGAAAAGTAATTAACTCAAAAGTCTAGTGTTGCTAACATCAAAACTATTATATATCTTTTTCCATATCCAGTTTACATTGATTAACATCCTCTCAAGTGACTAAAAGATAAAGAATATGGAGGCCTGGCAACAATCATTTAGTCAACAGTGAAAACGCGTCACCAATACGATTTTTAGCTCTTTAGAGAAGGCTCTGTATCAAGATGTTTTAAGCTCTGTGCCTCTCGTGGTTGTGGGGCTGTAAGCAATTCACAAGCTGTAAGAACTGTGAACCCCTAACAGGGGAACATGTTAAGCAAGCTAGAGAGCTATCAGTGGGGTATTAATTGAAACATCCCTTTCAAATGCAGAAGACTAAAGCCTTGATTTGAATTTTTCCTGACAATATTAGAAGAGTGGAAAAGCAGGCAGATTCTTTTTTTTTTTTGGGGGGGGGGGCGGGGGGGTGGATGTTCAGGAAATTCCAGGGGGAAAACCTGAGCTCTTGCCATCAGAACTCTGCCACATAACCTTGTCACGGGTGGAATTCCTCACTCTGGCTCCCGGCAACTGTCTATGTAGATGATCATTTCTTCTGAAAAGAGTGAGGATATTGCTTCTTCTTTTCCGATCTGGATTCCTTGTGTTTGGTTTCTTCTCTTTTATTCAAAAACAATGTTGAGCTGTAGAGCCGATAGTTGGAACTCTTGCTTTTTTTTTTTTTTTTTTTAGCTTTAGGAGCACTTGTTTATTTAGTTTCAGTTCAGTTCAGTCGCTCAGTCGTGTCCAACTCTTTGCGACCCCATGAATCACAGCACACCAGGACTCTCTGTCAATAACCAACTCCCAGAGTTCAGTCAGATTCATGTCCATCGAGTCAGTGATGCCATTCAGCAATCTCATCCTCTGTCATACCAATCTCATCCTCTGTCATACCCTTCTCCTCCTGCCCCCAGTCTGTCCAAGCATCAGATTATTTTCCAGTGAGCCAACTCTTCACATAAGGTGGCCAAAGTACTGGAGTTTCAGCTTTAGCATCATTCTTCCCAACAAAATCAAAGGGCTGATCTCCTTTAGGATGGACTGGTTGGATCTCCTTGCAGTCCAAGGGACTCTCAAGGCTCTTCTCCAACACCACAGTTAAAAGCATCAATTCTTCAGCACTCAGCTTTCTTCACAGTCCAACTGTCACATCCATACATGACCACTTGAAAAACCATAGCCTTGACTTTAATTGGAGTCTAATTACTTTACAATACTGTATTGATTTTGGCATGAATCCACCACAGGTGTACACATGTTCCCCTTCCTGAACCCCTTTCCCACTTCCCTCCCCATACCACCCCTCTGGGTCATCCCTGTGCACCATCCCGAAGCATCCTGTATCATGTACCAAACCTGGACTGGTGATTTGTTTCATATATGATATTATACATGTTTCAATGCCATCCTCTCATATCATCCCACCCTCTCCCTCGCCCAAGAAGTCCCAGACTGTTCTAAACATCTGTGTCTCTTTTGCTGTCTCAAATACAGGGTTATCTTTGCCATCTTTCTAAATTCCATATATATATATATATATATATATATATATATATATATATATATATATACATATACTCTATTTTTTTTTCTGGCTTAATTCACTCTGTATAATGGGCTCCAGTTTCATCCATCTTATTAGAGCTTGTTCAAATGTGTTTTGTAATGTATATGTACCACAGCTTTCTTATCCATTCATCTGCTAATGAACATTTTGGTTGCTTCTATGTCCTGGCTATTAGAAACAATGCTGTGATGAACATTGTGGTACATGTGTCTCTTTCAATTCTGGTTTCCTCAGTGTATATGTCCATCATTGGGATTGCTGGATCATATGGCAGTTCTATTACCAGTTTTTTAAGGAATCTCCACACTGTGTAACTCTTGTTTTGTTCCTGATTTTAGAGGAAATCCTTATCCTGAATGGGCTTACCATGGAGAATATTTATCCTGAATACTCGCTATATTTTGTCAAAGGATTTCTCTACATTTTGGAGATAATAGTATGGTTCTAATTTTTCTATTTGCTAAAGTGATTCATCACTTTGATTGGAGAATTTTGAATAATCCTTGTATCCCAGGGATAAAGTCCACTTGGTTGTAATGTATGATATTTTCAATACATTGTTGGATTCTGTTTGCTAGATTGTTGTTAAAGGCTTTTGCATCAATGTCCATCAGTGATATTGGCCTATCATTTTCCTTTTTTTGGCATCTTTTACTGGTTTTGGCATATTAGATTGAATTGGAGAGTTTTCTTCCTTCTATATTTTTCTGGAAGATTTTGAGTTAGCATAGGTGAATTTGGTAGAATTCATCTGTGAAGTCGTCTGGCCCTGTGGTTTTGTTTGTTGGGGAATTTTTCATTTTAGCTTCAATATCCATGCTTGTGGTTGATCATTTAATTTTCTGCTTTTTCCTGATTCAGTTTTGGAAGGCTATACTTTTCTTTAAATGTGTCTATTTCTTCCAAGTTGCCCATTTGATTGACATATGATCACTCATAGTAGTTTCTTATGATCTTATATATTTCTGTGTTGTCTGTTGTGATTTCTCCATTTTCATTTCTGATTTTATGATTTGATTCTTCTCCCTCTTCTACTTGAGTCTGGATAATGGTTTGTCTGTTTTATTTTTCCTCCTAAAGAACCAGCTTTTAGTTTGTGGACTTCTGCTAAAGTATCATTCATTTCTTTTTAACTTATTTTTGTTCTGATTTTTATGATTTGTTTCCTTCTACTAACTTTGGGGTTTTTATTATTTTTCAGTAGCTTTAGCTATTATTTCCTTGCTAATTTTCTGCTTGGTCAGTCTATCCATGTGGTGAGAGAGGGTTATAAAGATCCCCGCTCATATTATGTTGTCTTAATTTTTCCTGAAGTTGAAAACTTTCATGCTTGTTAGCATTTGCTTACATGTTATGGTGCTTCTGTGTTAGGTGCATATATATTTATAATTAGCATGTCTTCTATTTGGATTGATCCTTTGATCATTACATGCTGCCTTTCTTTGTCTCTTATGAAAGTCTTTATTTCAAACTCTCCTTTATCTGATATGAGTATTGCCCTCCTACTTTTTATTTGTTTGTTTCTCATTTATATGGAATAACTTTTCCCAGTCTTTCACTTTCATTCTATATGTGTCCCTAGGTTTGAGATGGGTCTCTTGTAGATAACATATATAGAGGTCATATTTTTGTACCCATTCAGCCAGTCTCTGCCTTTTGTGGGAACATTTAGCCAATCTGCATTTAAAGGTAATTATTGATAAGCTTGTTTCTGTTACCATTTCCTTTGTTGCTTGGATTCAATTTTAGAAGCACTTACTGTTTTCTATCCAGATATGTTTTATCATTTGCTGAAGAGCTGGTTTAGTGATGCTGAATTCTCTCAACTTTTACTGTGATGCTGAATTCTCTCAACTTTTACTGGTCTGTAAAGTTTTTGATTTATCTTTCATGTCTGAGTGAGACCCTTGGTAGGTAGAGTAATCTTGGTTGAAGACTTTCATCTTTCATCACTTTAAATATGTCGTGCCATTCTCTTCTGTCCTGAAGAGCTTCTACTGAAACTTGAATTTTTATCCTTATGGTGATCGCCTTGTGTTATTTGCTGCATGTCCCTTGCTGCCCTTAATATTATCTGTTTGTGTTTAACTATTAGTTTGATTAATAAGTGTCTTGGGATGTTTTGCCTTGTGTTTACCTTGTTTGGGACTCTGGGTTTCTAGGACCTTGATGTTTATTTCCTTTCACATATTTGAGGAAATTTCAACTATTATATCATCAAGTATTTTCCCTTGTAGAGAAAATCAGTTACTTGTCTGTTCCAGATCCCAGTTGGTGGCATGAAGTGGGTGGGGTCAGAGGGAAATATCTGCTTGCAGTGCAGGAAACTTGGGTTCCATCCCTGTTTGGGAAGATCCCCTAGAGAAAGAAACAGCAGCCCACTCCACTGTTCTTATTTGGAGAATTCCATAGACAAAGAAGACAGGTGGAGAACAGTCAGTATGGTCACAAAGAGTTAGAGATGATGACTGAATGGTTAACCATTTCTTTCAGGGACCAAGGCATGATGGTTCTCTGTGTCACTTGAGTAAGAGTTGAAAATAGTCACCATCACCTCACATGAATGACAACCCATGCTCCCAGTCTCCCTATGTATATCCGGACTGAATCTTCATCCTAAGCCAAGCTTTACCATATCTTGCACAAAGCTCTGTGAAGCTCTAGTATATTTACCCTGTTTCTATAGGGCAAGCTAGACAGGTTAGCAGCTGGTTAGCAGCCAGGGCAGACCTCACTTTGCCCTGATTTTTGACAGGGCAGCACTCACATTAGCATTCTCAGTACAGTCTAGGTTTTCCTGGACTTCATTCTGCCCCAGACATTCTCTTAGAAGCCAACAGGGACTTATCTCCTCAATGTTCAACCGCTGTCCTGAGACACGCAGTCTATGGCTCTACCCACCCCACTGCTCAAGGCAAATATACACTCAAGTGGAGATTATTTTCCTTTCAGACTCCTCCAAGGAATGAAGATTCAGATTCCGTGTATTATTCTCTGTCCTACCGAGCTACATGGAAAACTTTCTTGGAGTTTTATTTTTATAGGAGACTGTCAGTTTTTAGTTCATTTTCCATAAGAAAATTTTCATATATCGATGTCATTTTATTGTGTTGTTGGAGGATGTGGAACCCTACCACCTAGTCAGACCCTTCCATGACATCACTTATACAAACATGAATACAATATCTTTTTATTCCTTGTTTTTAATTTCCTCTAAGTGTGTTTTATAAGTTTTCAGTGCACAGAATATTCATTACATCAATTAAATTTTTCATAAGTATTTGGTGTGTTTTGCTAAGGCAAAAAGATAGGACACTGAAAGGTGAACTCCCCAAATTTGTAGGTGCCCATGTAGTACTAGAGATCAGTGGAGAAATAAATACAGAAATAATGAAGAGATGAAACCAAAGAAAAACAACACCCAGGTGTGGATGTGACTGGTAATGGAAGAAACGTCTGATGCTGTGAAGAGCAATATTGCATAGGAATCAGAAATGTGAGATCCATGAATCAATGCAAATTCAAAGTGAGGAAACAGGAGATAGCAAGAGTGAATATCAACATTCTAGGAATCAGCGAACTAAAATAGACTGGAATGGAAGATTTTAACTAAGATGACCATTATATCTATTACTGTAGGCAATAATTGCCGAGAAAAAAATGGAGTAACCATCATAGTCAACAAAAAAGTGTGAAATTCACTACTTGGATGCAATCCCAAAAATGACAGAATGCTTTTTTGTTTGTTTCCAAGGCAAACTATTCAGTATCACGGTAATCCAAGTCTATACCCTGATCAGTAATGCCGAAGAAGATGAAGTTGAACAGTTCTTTGAAGACCTACAAGACCTTCTAGAACTAACACCCCCCAAATATGTCTTTTTCTGCTTGGAATCAGCACGGGAGATCCCACCCATAACAAGGTCATGCAGAGGTGATCTGACAAGCAACGTTGATCAGGACTCAAGGGACTCCCTGGACCTGCTTGAGCATCTGCACGGAAACCAAAATCTGTCTGTCTGCTGTTCACCACATTATGCCTTTTCAACAATTTTTCTGACATTAACAGGGGGCTATCCCCGACCACCTTTCTCTGGAGAAAATCAACTTAGGGCTCTAGCTGATAAGTCTCCTGGGCATGAAAGGAGCATTTCATTTCAACACCCGCCCCCCCCACCCCCACCCCGTTAGCATTCTAGCTTGCTTGGTAGGTTTATCCAGACTCTTGCAACTACGCATATGGTTGTTCACAACATCCCAACCATGACACAGGAAGCCTAAGCATTCTAAAAATGTAGAGCCATTTGAGGTGTGAAAAAGTTTTATTAAAATAAGACTGGTGAAGCATTTCATTGTTGAGCCAATGCTTGCTGCCAAGTTCCCATACCCCTTGTCCATTTTGTGCCTGGGAGTGCATTAGTTAATATAGTTGGAATGTAAGAAAAACAAGTAGTAGCCTGGTATTAACCACATCAGACCTTTGAGCTAAGAAGATTTTTTTTTTTTAACCCACTGCACCTTTGCTCCATGAGAATGTAACTTTATTTAGTACTTTCTGAGTCTGACACAGATTAAAGGTGATAAAAAAAAAAAAAAAAAAAAAACAGTCCAAGGGAAAACAAGTTTTCTGTTTGATCAACCTTTATCAAAAAAGGGTCATAAAATGTCAACAGGCCTCCAAGGCCAGAAGATAAGGTACACAACAAAGGACCCTTGTTTATGGGAAAGGTATGTAGAAAAAAATCCTGGTTTCAATAAGGGCAAAACTGCTGGAGTGTTTGAACTGACTCTTCATGAACTTGTATCTTTCATTTTCCTCTATGTACAAGTCAGGGTATAAAAGCCCCCTTTGAAAATAAAGTTAAGGGCCTCATTCACCGAAGCTTGGTCTCCCCTCGTCACTCTCTCTCTCTCTCTCTCTTTTTGTCAATGCCGTCCATCCTGAGGGTATCTCTGGACTCTGCTGGGGCTGGACCCCAGCACTTTTCATTATAGGGAACTGGAATAAAAAAGTCAAAAGTTAAGAAACACCTGAAGTAACAGGCAAATTTGGGCTTGGAATAAAGAACAAATCAGGGCAAAGTCTAATACAGTTTTTCCAAGAGAACACACTGATCATAGCAAACACCATCTTCCAACAACAGAAGAGAAGACTTTACTCATGGACATCACTAGATGGCCAATAAAGAAATCAGGTTGATTATATTCTTCGGAGCCAAAGATGGAAAAGGTCTCCATACAGCCAGCAAAAACAGGACTAGGAATTGACTGTGGCTCAGATCATGAACTTCTTATTGCCAAATTCAGACTTAAATTAACGAAAGTAGGGAAAATCATTAGACCATTCAGACATGAACTAAATCAAATCCCTTACAAATGTACAGTGGAAGTGACAAATAGATTTAAGGGTTTAGATCTGATAGACAAAATACCTAATGAAATGTGGATGGAGGTTTGTGACACTGTACAGGAGACAGGGATCAAATCATACTCAAGAAAAAGAACTTTAAAAAGGAAAAATGGCTGTCTGAGAAGGCCTTACAAATAGCTTTGAAATGAAGAGAAGCCAAAAGCAAAGGAGAAAGGGAAACATATACCTATTTAAATGCAGAGTTCAAAAGAAAAGCAAGGAGAGATAAGAAAGTGTTCCTCAGTGATCAGTGCAAAGAAACAGAGGAAAACAATATAATGGGAAAGACTAGAGATCTCTTCAAGAAAATTAGAGATACCAAGAGAAGATTTCATGCAAAGATGGGCTCAATAAAAGACATAAATGGTATTGACCTATCAGAAGCAAATGGTGTTAAGAAGAGGTAGAAAGGATAAACAGAAGAACTATACAAAAAATATCTTCATGGAGCGTGGTCCTAAGATGGTGGAGGAATAGGATGGGGAGACCACTTTCTCCCTGACAAATTCAACAAAGAACATTTAAAGGCTGTGTAAATGCCAAAAAACAACTTCTGAATGCCGGCCGAGGACATCAGACACCCAGGAAACCAGCCCATTGTCTTCACAAAGAGGTAGGAAAATACATAAAAGCAAAAAAGAGACAAAGGAGGTAGGGAAAAGAGGTTTCCAAACACCAGGAAACACTCACTTCAGAATCTGTGGCAAGCCTTGGAAGCGCAGAGGACAACATAACAGGGATGGAAATAAATAAATACATAAATAAAACCCACAGATTATGAGTCCAGTGGTAACTCCCCAAGTGGAGAAGCAGCGCAGACGTCTGCATCTGCCATTAGTAAGTGGGGGCTGCACAGGGTGTTGCGGGCTACGTTGTTTAGAGTAAAGATCGGCTGAATGCCCTGAGGGTAATCAGAACAAACTAACTTGAGTTAGCAAACCAGTCTGTAGGATAGCTACCACACAAAAAGCTCTAACATAAGACACCACCAAGACTGCACACAGAACAAATGATGAAACAGAATTAGCCGGCTGTAGACCATCCCCCTCCGGTGACAGCAGCCAGAGCTGGAAGTGCAGGAAGGGGGCAATCGCAGCCCCAGAGAGACATTATCTACAAAACTGCAAGCAAGCTTTTTTGCTAAATAAGACTTCTTAGGATTCTGGACATTCATTATCCGCCTGAGAAGGTGTGCCAGTTGTACACTCAAAAAACCGAGCAGCAGGGACCGGAGAAGTGATAAGTCACAGCCACCGCGCTTGCCAAACACCTGAGCTACTCCGACCTGTGAAGGGCAGGAAACGCAGGCTCAACCAAGTCTGGACCTCTGAGGACTTCCTGAGTGCCTGAACCTGAGTGGGTTAGACCTGGGAGGCGCATGCCGCCCAGGGCTGGCCTCAAACAGTTCCTGGTGAAGTAAGCTGGAGCCTGAGCTGTGTGTGCCACCAGCAAGGTCAGGCCAAGAGTGTCTGAGACACTGTGAGCATATGCCAGTATTATTTGTTTACAGTGTCCCTCTCTTCAACAGTGTGACTGAACAAGTGAACCTAAAGAAAGTGTCTCCCACCACCCACCTTGTGTAAGGGTGGAAATCAGACACTGAAGAGACCAGCAAACAGAAGAAACTAAAACAGAGGGAACCACCTTGGAAGTGACAGGTGCAATAGATTAAAACCTTGCCATTAGTACCGACTACATAGGAAAGGGCCTATAAATCTTGAGAAATATAAGCCGGACTAAGGAACTATTTGAAAATGAACTGACCCCACACTGCCCACAACAACACCAGAGAAAGTCCTATATATATTTTTACTATGTTTATGATCATTCTTTTTCTTTTTACTTTTTAAAATTTTGAAGTCCTGTATTGCTCCTTTAATTTTCATTTTTATAACCTACTAATACTTCAAAAAATACCCGATTTTTAAAGCAAACTTTATATATATATATGTATAATTTTTGTGACTTTCTTTTCTTCTTCTTCTTTTCTTTAATATTGTATTTTTGAAAATCTGACCTCTACTCTAGATTTTTAATCTTTGCTTTTTGATATTTGTTATCAATTTTGTACCTCTAAAACCCAATCTTCAGTACCCTGTTTTTACTTGGGAGTGAGATTACTGGCTTGATTGCTTTCTCCTCCTTTGGACTCTCCTTTTTCTCTACCAGGTCTCCTCTATCTCCTCCCTCCCCCTTCTCTTCTCTATCCAGTTCTGTGAATCTCTGTGTGTTCCAGACAGTGGAGAACACTTAGGGAACTTACTACTGACTGGATCTGTCTCTCTCCTTTTGTTTCCCCCTTTTATCCTCCTGGGAGCTCTGTCTCCTTCCTCCCTCATATTTTCTCTGTATAACTCTGTGAACATCCTGAGCAATCCATACTGTGGAGCACACATAAGGAAGTGACTACTGGCTAGCTTGCTCTCTCTTCTTTTGATTCCACCTTATCTCATTCAGATCACCTATAACTCCCTCCTCCCTCTTCTCCTCTCCATGTAACTCTGTGAACCTCTCTGGGTGTCCCTCACTGTGGAGAAACTTTTCATCTTTAGCCTAGATGTTTTATCAATGGTGCTGTATAGAAGGAGAAGTCTTGAGACTACTGTAAAGATAAGACTGAACACCAGAAGCAGGAGGCTTAAGTCCAAATCCTGAGAACATCAGAGAACTCCTGACTCCAGGAAACATTAATTGGTAAGAACTCATCAAATGCCTCCATACCTACACTGAAACCAAGCACCACACAAGGGCCAACAAGTTCCAGAGCAAGACATATCACGCAAATTCTCAAGCAACACAGGAACACAACCATGAGCTTCAATATACAGGCCGCACAAAGTAACTCCAAACCATTGACATCTCGTTACACATTACTGCACACTCCATCTCACTGCAGAGAGAAAAAATACAGCTCCACCCACCAAAACACCAACACAAGCTTTCCTAACCAAGAAAACTTGACAAGCCACTGATAAAAACCCACCTATAGTGAGAAAACTCCTCAATAAAGAGAACTTCACAAACTACCAGAATACATAAAGACCACCTTAAATGCAGCAATATAAACAAGATGAAGAGACAGAGGAATGCCAAGTAGGTAAAGGAACAGATTAAATGAGCACTAAACCAAAGAGGAAGAGGTAGGAAATCCATGTGATAAAAAATTCCGAATAATGATAGTGAAAGTGATTTAAAATCTTGAAATAAAAAAGGAATCACAGATAAAAAGCCTGAAGACAAGGATTGAGAAGATACCAGAAAGGTTTAACAAAGACCTAGAAGAAATAAAAAAGAGTCAACATATAATCAATAATGCAACAAATGAGATAAAAAATACTCTGGAGGCAACAAATAATAGAATAACAGAGCCAGAATATAGGATTAATGAAATAGAAGATAGAATGGTCAAAATAAATGAATCAGAGAGGAAAAAAGAAAAAGGAAATTAAAGAAATGAGGACAATATCAGAGAGCTCCAGGACAATATTAAACGCTCTAACATTCGAATCTTAGCAGTCCCAGAAGAAGAAAAGAAGAAAGACCATGAGAAAATACTTGAGGAGATAATAGTTGAAAACTTCCTTAAAATGGGGAAGGAAATAATCACCCAAGTCCAGGAAACCTGGAGAGTCCCACACAGGATAAACCCCCAGCAAAACACCCCAGTTCAGTTCAGTCAATCAGACATGTCCGACTCTTTGCGACCACATGAATAGCAGAATGCCAGGCCTCCGTGTCCATCACCAACACCTGGAGTCCACAGAGACTCACGTCCATCGAGTAGGAGATGCCATCATGCCATCTCATCCTCGGTCATCCCTTTTTCCTCCTGCCCCCAATCCCTCCCAGCATCAAAGTTTTTTCCAATGAGTCAACTCTTCGCATGAGGTGGTGTAAGTACTGAAGTTTCAGCTATAGTATCATTCTTTTCAAAGAAATCCCAGGGTTGATCTTCACAATGGACTAGTTGGATATTCTTGCAGTCGAAGGGACTCACAAGAGTGTTCTCCAACACCACAGCTCAAAAGCATCAATTCTTTGGCGCTCAGCCATCTTCACAGTCCATTCTCACTTCCATGCATGACCAGCAAAAACCATAGCCTTGACTAGACGGACTTTTGTCGGTAAAGTAATGTCTCTGCTTTTGAATACGTTATCTAGGTTGGTCATAACTTTTCTTCCAAGGAGTAAGCATCTTTTAATTTCATGGCTGCAATCACCATCTGCAGTGATTTTGGAACCCAATAAAATAAAATATGACATTGTTTCCACTGTTTCCCCATCTGTTTTCCATGAGTGATGGGACCGAATGCCACGATTTTCGTTTCCTGAATGCTGAGATTTAAGCCAACTTTTTCACTCTCCTCTTTCATTGCATCAAGAGGTTTTTTAGTTCCTCTTCACTTTCTTCCATAAGGGTGGTGTCATCTGCATATCTGAAGTGACTGATATTTCTCCTGGCAATCTTGATTCCAGCTTGTGTTTCTTCCAGGCCCCGTTTCTGATGTACTCTGCATAGAAGTTAAATAGGCAGGGTGACAATATACAGCCTCGACTTACTCCTTTCCTATTTGGAACCGGTCTGTTGTTCCATGTCCAGTTCTAACTGTTGCTTCCTGGCCTGCATACAGATTTCTCAAGGGGCAAGTTAAGTGGTCTTCCCATCTCTTTCAGAATTTTCCACTGTTTGTGATCCAAACAGTCAAATGCTTTGCCATAGTCAATAAAGCAGAAATAGATGTTTTTCTGGATCTCTCTTGCTTTTTCCATGATCCAGCAGATGTTGGCAATTTGATCTCTGGTTCCTCTGCATTTTCTCAAACCAGCTTGTAAATCAGGAAGTTCACAGTTCACGTATGGCTGAAGCCTGGCTTGGAGAATTTTGAGCATTACTTTACTAGCTTGTGACTTGAGTGCAATACACATATTAATCAAATTAACAAAGATCAAACATAAAGAACAAATGTTAAAAGCAGTAAAGGAAAAACAACAAATAACACACAAGGGGATTCCCATAAGGATAACAGCTGATCATTCAATAGAAATTCTTCAGGCCAGAAGGGAATGCAAGACATATTTAAAGCGATGTAAGAGAATAACCTACAGCCCAGACTACTGTACCCAGTAAAGATCCAATCCAAATATGAAGGAGAAATCAGAAGCTTTACAGACAAGCAAAAGCTGAGAGAATTCAGCACCACCAAACCAGTTCTCCAACAAATGATTAAGGGTACTCTCTAGACCAGAAACAAAAAGGGTGTATAAACCTGAACCCAAAACAATAAGGTAAATGGCAATGGGATCATACTTATTAATAATTACCTTAAACATAAATGGGTTGAATGCCCCAACCGAAAGACGAAGACTGCCTGAATGGATACAAAATAAAAGACCCTTATATATGTTGTCTACAAGAGACCCACCCCAAAACAAGGGACACATACAGACTGAAAGTGATGGGCTGAAAAAAGTTATTCCATGTAAATAGAGACCAATAAAGCAGGTGTAGCAATACTCATTTCAGATAAAATAGACTCCAAAACAAAGGCTGTGTAAAGAGACAAAGAAGGCCACTACATAATGAACAAAGAGTCAATCCAAGAAGATGATATAACAATTATAGATATATATGCACCCAACATAGGAGCACTGCAATATGTAAGACAAATGCTAACAAAATGAAAGGGGAAGTTAACAATAACACAACAATAGTGGGAGACTTTAATACCCCACTCACAATTATGGATAGATCAACCAAACAGAAAATTAACAACAACAACAACAATAACAACAACAACAACAAACCTTTAAATGATAAAATAGACCAGTTAGACCTAATTGATATCTATAGGACATTTCACCACAAAACAATGAATTTCACCTTTTTCTCAAGTGCACACAGAGCCTTCTCCAGGGTAGATCCTGAGCCATAAATCTAGACTTGGTAAATTAAAAAAAAAAAATGAAATAATTCCAAACATCTTTCCTGACCATAATGCAGTAAGATTAGATTTCAATTACGGGAGAAAAACTATTAAAAAATCCAACATATGGAGGCTGAAAAACACGCTTCTGAATAACCAACAATTCACAAAATAAATCAGAAAATAATTCAAAATATGCATAGAAACGAATGAAAATGAAAACAGAACAATCCAAAATCTGTAAAATTGTGCTAAGGGGAAGGACTAAGGACACTGTAAAACCTGTGCAAAGGGGAAAAGTTCATGGCAATACAGGTCATACTTCAAGAAACAAGATAAAAGTCAAATAAATAACCTAACTATACACCTAAGCAACTAGTAAAGGAAGAAATGGAGAATCTCAGGTTTAGTAGAAGGAAAGAAATCTTAAAAACTAGGGCAGAAATAAAAGCAAAAGACACAAAAGAGACCATAGCAAAAATAAAAAAAGCCAACACTGGTTCTTTGAAAGGATAAATAAAATTGATAAACCATTACCCAGACTCATCAAGAAACAAAGAGAGAAAAATCAAATCAATAAAATAAGAAACGAAAATGGAAAGATCACAACAGACAACACAGGAGTACAATGGATCATAAGAGACTATTATCAGCAATTATATGCCAATAAAATGGACAACATGGAAGAAATGGACAAATTCTTAGAAAAGTACATCTTTCCAAAACTGAACCAGAAATTAATAGAAAATCTTAACAGACCCATCACAATCATGGAAATTAAAACTATAATCAGGAATCTTCCAGCAAATAAAAGTCCAGGTCCAGACAGCTTCACAGCTGAATTCTACCAAAAATTTAAAGAACTAATACCTATCCTAGTCAAACTCTTCCAGAACATTGAAGAAGAAGGGAAACTTTCAAACTCATTCTATAAAGCCGTTATCACCCTAATACCTAACCCGGACAAAGATGCCTCAAAAAAAGAAAACTACAGGCCAATATTACTGATGAACATAAATGCAAATATCCGCAACAAAATTCTAGCCATCAGAATCCAACAAAACATTAAAAGATCACACACTATGACCAAGTGGGTTTATCCCAGGGATGCAAGGATTCTTCAACATCTGCAAATGAATCAATGTAATACACCACATCAATACATTGAAAAATAAAAGCCATACGAATTATCTCAATAAATTCAGAGAGTTTGAAAAAAAATCAACATCCATTTACGATTAAAAAACAAAAACACAACTATCCAGAAAGCATATTCCTTCATATCCATAGAAGGAATATGCCTCAACATAATAAAAGCTATATATGACAAAACCACAGCAAACACTATCCTCAATGGTGAAAAATTGAAAGCATTTCCCATAAAATCAGGAACAAGACAAGGGTGCCCAGTTTCACCACTACTATTCAAAATAGTTCTGGAAGTTTTGGCCTGAGCAATCAGAGCAGAAAAAGAAATAAAGGAATCCAGATTGGAAAAGAAGTAAAACTCTCACTGTCTGCAGATGACATGATCCTCTACACAGAAAACCCTAAAGACTCCACCAGAAAATTACTAGAGCTAATCAGTGAATATAGTAAATTTGCAGAATATGAAATCAACACACAGAAATCCCTTTCATTCCTACACACTAATAATAAGAAAATAGAAAAAGAAATTAAGGAAACAATTACATTCACCATTGCAATGAAAAGAATAAAATACTTAGGACTATATCTTTCTAAACAAACTAAAGACTTTATATATATATATATATATATATATATATATATATATATATATATATATATATATATATATGTATAACTATAAAACACTGGTGAAAGAAATCAAAGAGGACACTAATAGATGGAGAAATATACCATGTCCATGGATTGGAAGATCAATATAGTTAAAATGAGTATACTACTCAAAGCAATCTATAGGTTCAGTGCAATCCCTATCAAGCTACCAGCAGTATTTTTCACAGAGCTAGAACAAATAATTTCACAATGTTCATGGAAATACAAAAAACCTCGAATAGTCAAAGCAATCTTGAAAAAGAAGAATGGAACTGGAGGAATCAACCTGCCTGCCTGCAAGATCTACTGCAAAGCCAAAGTCATCAAGACAGTATGGTACTAGCACAAAGATAGAAAAAGAGATCAATGGAACAAAATAGAAAGCCCAGAGATAAATCCACACACCTATGGACACCTTATCTTCAACAATGGAGGCGAGAATATACAATGGAGTAAAGACAATCTCTTCAACAAGTGGTGCTGGGAAAACTGGTCAACCACTTGTAAAATAATGAAACTAGATCACTTTCTAACACCATACACAAAAATAAACTCAAATGGATTAAAGGTCTAAATGTAAGACCAGAAACTCTAAAACTCCTAGAGGAGAACATAGGCAAAACACTCTCCGACATAAATCACAACAGGATCCTCTATGACAACTTCCCAGAATACTGGAAATAAAAGCAATTATAAACAAATTGGACATAAATAAACTCAAAAGCTTGTGTACAACAAAGGAAACTGTAAGCAAGGTGAGAAGATGGCCTTCAGAATGGGAGAAGAAATAGCAAATGATGCAACTGACAAACAACTAATCTCAAAAATATACAAGCAACTTATGCAGCTAAATTCCAGAAAAATAAATGACCCAATCAAAAAATGGGCCAAAGAACTAAATAGACATTTCTCCAAAGAAGACATACGGACGGCTAACAAACACATGAAAAGATGCTCAACATCACTCATTATCAGAGAAATGCAAATTCAAAACCACAATGAGGTACCATTTCATGCCAGTCAGAATGGCTGCTATCAAAATGTCTACAAGCAATAAATGTTCGAGAGGGTGAGGAGAAAAGGGGATGCCCTTACACCGTTGGTGGGAATGCAAACTAATACATCCACTATGGAGAACAGTGTGGAGATTCCTTAAGAAAAAAAAAAAAACCTGGAAATAGAACTGCCTTATGTCCCAGCAATCCCACTGCAGGGCATACACACTGAGGAAATAAGAATTGAAAGAGACATGTGTAACCAAATGTTCATCACAGCACTATATATAATAGCCAGGACATGGACGTAACCAAGATGTCCATCAGCAGATGAATTGATAAGAAAGTTGTGGTATATATACACAATGGAGTATTACTCAGCCATTAAAAAGAATACATTTGAATCAGTTCTAATGAGGTGGATGAAACTGGAGCCGATTATACAGAGTGAAGTAAGTCAGAAAGAAAAACACCAATACAGTATACTAATGCATATATATGGAATTTAGAAAGATGGTAATGATAACCCTGTATGCAAGACAACGAAAGAGACACAGATGTATAAAATAGTCTTTTGGATTCTGTGGGAGAGGATGAGGGTGGGATGATTTGGGAGGATGGCATTGAAACATGTATAATATCATACAAGAAATGAATTCCCAGTCTAGGTTTGATGCCAGATACAGGATGGTTGGGGCTGGTGCACAGGAATGACCCAGAGGGATGGTATGGAGAGGGAGCTGGGAGGGGAATTCAGGTTTGGCAACACGTGTACACCCGTGGAGGAGTCATTTTGAGGTATGGCAAAACCAGTACAATATTGTAAAGTAAAATAATAATAATGAAATAAAAGTTAAAAAAAAGTTTTTGATGCAGATAATAACGATCACCAACCTTGAGCCAGACAACCTGGAAAACAAAATCAAGTGGGCCTTAGAAAGAATCACTATGAACAAAGCTTGTGAAAGTGATGGAATCCAGTTGCTCTAATTCATATCCTAAATTATGATGCTGTGAACGTGCTGACCTCAATATACCAGCAAGTTTTGAAAACTCAGCATTGGCCACAGGTTTGAAAAATGTAAGTTTTTATTCCAATCCCAAAGAGAGTCAGTACCAAAGCATACTCAAGCTATTTCACAAATGCAACTCAACTCACATGCTAGTAAAGTAGCGCTCAAAATTCTCCAAGTCAAGCTTCTATAATATGTGAATCATGAACTTTCAAATGTTCAAGCTCATTTTAGAAGAAGCAGAGGAACCAGAGATCAAATTGCCAACATCCACTGGATAATTGAAAAAACAAGAAAGTTCCAGAAAAAAAACCATCTATTCCTGATTTATTGACCATACCAAAGCCATTGACTGTGTGAATCACAATAAACTGTGGAAAATTCTGAAAGAGATAGGAATACCAGACCACCTGACCTGCCTCCTGATAAATCTATAGGCAGGTGAGCAAACAACAGTTAGAACTAGACAAGGAACAACAAACTGGTTCCAAATAGGAAAAGGAGTACATCAATGCTGTATATTGTCACCTTGTCTATTTAAAATATGTGCAGAGTACTTCATGAGAAAACTTTGGCTGGAGGAAACACAAGCTGGAATCAAAATTGCAAGGAGAAATATTAATAACTTCAGATATGCAGATGACACCACCCTTATAGCAGAAAGTGAAGAAGCACTAAAGAGACTCTTGATGAAAGTGAAAGAGGAGAGTAAAATGTTGGCTTCAGTTCAATTCAGTCGCTCACCCGTGTCCTATTCTTGCGACCCCATGATTCGCAGCACGCCAGGCCTCCCTGCTCATCACCAATTCCCGAAGTTCACTCAGACTCATGTCCATTGAGTCAGTGATGCCATCCAGCCATCTTATCTTCTGTCACCCCCTTCTCCTCCTGCCCCCCAATCCCTTCCAGCATCAGAGTCTTTTCCTCTGAATCAACTCTTTACATGAGGTGGCCAAAGTACTGGAGTTTTAGCTTTAACATCATTCCTTCAAAAGAAATTCCAGGGCTGCCCTCCTTCAGGCTGGTTGAATCTCCTTCCAGTCCAAGGAACTCTCAAGACTCTTCTCCAATACCACAATTCAAAAGCATCAATTCTTTGGCACTCATCTTTCTTAACAGCCCAACTCTCACATCCATACATGACCACTGGAAAAACCATAGCCTTTACTAGGTGGACCTTTCTTGGCAAAGTAATGTCTCTGCTTTAAAGTTCAGCATTTAGAAAATTAAGATCATAGAACCCAGTCGCATCACTTCATAGAAAATAGATGGAGAAACAGTGGAAACAGTGGGTGACTTTATTTTGCGGTGGCTACAAAATCATTGCAGATGGTGGTTGCAGCCATGAAATAAAAAGACACCTATTCCTTGGAAGCAAAGTTATGACCAATCTACTAAAGCATACTAAATCTACCAGCATACTAAAAAGCAGAGACATTACTTTACTACCAAAGGTAGATATATTCAAGGCTATGGTTTTCCAGTAGTCATGTATAAATGTGAGAGTTGGACTATACAGAAAGCTGAATGTTGAAGTATTGATGCTTTTGAGATATGGTATTGGAGAAGACTCTTGAGAATCCCTTGGACTGTAAGGAGAGCCAACCAGCCAATCTCTCTAAAGGAGATCAGTCCTGAGTGTTCAATGGAAGGACTGATGTTGAAGCTGAAATTCCAAAACTTTGTCCACCTGATACCCAGAGCTGGCTCATTTAAAAAGACCTTGATGCTGGGAACGACTGAAGGTGGGAGGATTAGGGGATGTCAGAGGATGAGATGGCTGGATGGCATCACCGACCCAATGGACATGAGTTTGAGTAAACTCCAGGCCTAGCATGCTGCAGTCAATGTGGTCACAAGCAGACACTACTGAGTGACTGAACAGAACTGAACTGAAATGTAAATATGATTTTTTTTAATTTTTGCTCTCTTCTGGCTCTCTGTTGTTGCAGAAAAAAAAAAAAAGCAGATTTTCTTTTCTATTTTATTCTAAAAATACTTAAAATATCCCCTCTCCAAGAAAAATTATTGGAAATAAGAAACAAATCCATTATAGTTGCAAGATACAAAATCAATTAATCTTTTTTTTATTCTTTACATTTATGGTGATTCATCAGTAAGATAATTTAGGGAAATACATCTCATTTTAAATCATACCAAAACAAATAAAATATCTGGAGATAGTTTTATTGAAGATAGTGAATGCCCTGTACACTGAACACAAAGGATATGTTGAAGAAAAATGAAGAGCACACAAATAAATGGAAAGATATTCTGTGCTCATGTATTGGAAGAATTAATGTGATCAAAATTATGTTAAGTAATGCACTATTCAATGGAATTTTTAACAAAATCCTAAGGATATTTTTCATAGAAATGGAACCAAAATCAGTTTTAAATTTATATGGACCCTCAAAACATCTCAAGAAACAAAAATAATTTTGCAGGAAAAAAAAAAGGAGAAATAACAAATTATGATTTCAAAATATGCTGCTCGGCTTCAGTAATCAAAATAGTATGGTAGTAGCAAAACAAAACAAGAACTCAGATCTATATCCTAGAATACATTTGAAAGTCCATAAAGATACTTGAATATAAACGCATAATTCATTTTTTGACAAGGAATCAAAGAACATACATTGGAGAAATAATTGTCTTCTCAAGAAATGATGCTTGGAAAACAGGGAAACAACCATATGATAAGAAATGAATTTAGATTATTATGCTGCAACAAAAACAAAAATTCATTCAAAATGGATTAAAGACTTGAATGTAAGACCTGAAAGAATACAATACTGGAAGAAAAAATGAGAAATGCTCTCTTTGACATGTGTGTTAATCATATCCTTCTAAACAGCTGTTTTCCAGAAAGCAGAAAAAAATTGAAAATAAATAAATATGGATTGCATCAAATTAAGTAACTGTGCATAGGAAAGGAATCCATTAAGAAAGCACAAAGACAATCCACCAAAGGGAAGAGCATTTGTATAACATATAGCTAATAAGGCATATCCAAATTACATGCAAAGAACTCATGGAACTCAACAAGAAAAACCAATATTCAAACCGATTGAAAATTCATCAGAGAATCTAAATAGACATTTTTCCAAAGACAGCATACACATGGCCAACAGACCCCTGAAAAAAAATATTCAGCATTACTAACTACTATGGAAATGCAAATAAAGAACGTAATGAGATATCATATTACACCTGTTATAATGGCTTTCTTAAAAAACACAAAAATGTGTTGCCCTCATGGCTCAGTGGTAAGGAATCCATCTGCCCACAGGGGCATGATCCATGGTCCAGGAAGTTATGGAGCAACTAATCCATTATGCCACAACAACTGAACTTGTTCTCAGCCCCTTGTTCAGTGACAACTGAAGCCTGTGTACTGTAGAACCTGTGCAGAGTAACCAGAGAAACCATCAACATGAGAAACTTGTGCACTACAACTAGAAAGTTACCCCCAGTTGCTGTAATGAAAGAAAAGCCTATGAGTGAATGAAGACACAGCACAACCAATAAATAAGCAAATAAATAAATATTTTTTAAGATGAGAACTCTATATTGGAGAGGGTGTGGAATGTAGCAAAAAGGGAACATTTGTGCACTGTGTAAATTATTGGTTGCATTGGATTTATACATCATATTTTCTTTATCCATTTTTTTATATCAAGGGACATTAAGTTGATTCCATTACTTGGCTCTTGTTCTTGATTTTAAAGGGAGAGCTTTTTTTTTTTTTTCTTTTTACTTACCCTGGTGTATGGTTATAGTTGTGGTTTTGTTGAATAGGACGTTATTTTGAGGTGTGTCCAGTATTCTTACCTGGAGAATTCCATCAATAGATGATCCTGGCAAGCTACAGGTCATAGGGCTGTAGAGTCAGAGTGAGTACATGACTGAGTGACTAACATTTTGGGGGAGCAGTTAACATTAAAAAACGTTGTATTATATAAAATTATTTTCCTGCATCTATTGAGATGGTTCTGTAGTTTTTAATGTCATTTTACTAACGTGAAGTGTCATAGTTAAACCATTCTTGCATTACAGGCATTCCAGTGACAGACTCCATTGTTCATTCACCATGATCCTTAACATGTGCTGTTAAATTCACCCTGATGGCATGTTACTGAGAATTTTTGCATATATATACTCATCTGGCATACTGCATATATATGCTTATACATGACACTGTCTTGTATGTTTCTTGCACTGTCCTTTCTCATTTTGGTATCTAAGGAAAGTTGTGTTCATGATACATGTTTGGAAATTTTCTTCCTATTTGATTAGTGACTTTGAAAAGGATTAGTATTCGATCGTCTCCAAATGAAATGGCAGAATTCACCAGTGAAGTAATTTGATTGTGGGCTTTCCTGTTTGGAAATTATTAATTAATTTTTACTAATTATTGGTCTGTTCTAATTTCTATTTCTTCATGACTCAGTCTTGGTAGGTGTATATTTTTAGGAATTCATTATTTGCCCTAGGTTATCCTGCTTGCCAATCAATAATTGTCCATTTAGTCTCATGATTCTATATATTTTGATAATACTGGGTGTAATTTCTCCTCTTAAATTTCTTTTTTATTTGATTATTTAGCTTTAATCACCATAATAATAGTTTTTGTAATGCTTGGAATTCAGTTTGGCCATTGAGCATCCAGTCTCAAAATGTTTCAGTTCAATTCAGTTCAGTCATTCAGTCCTGTCTGAATCTTTGTGACCCCATGCATTGCAGCACACCAGGCCTCCCTGTCCATCACCAACTTCCGGAGTTCACTCAAACTCATGTCTTTCGAGTTGATGATGCCATCCAGCCATCTCATTCTCTCTTTTCCCCTTCTCCTGCCCCCATTCCCTCCCAGCATCAGAGTCTTTTCCAACGAGTCAACTCTTCGCATGAGGTGGTCAAAGTGCTGGAGTTTCAGCTTTAGTATCAATCTTTCGAAATATCACCCAGGACCAATCTCCTTTAGAATGGAATTGTTGGATCTCCATGCAGTCTGGGGGACTCTAAAGAGTCTTCTCCAACACCACAGTTCAAAAGCATCAATTCTTCAACTCCCAGCTTTCTTCATAGTCCAGCTCTCACATCCATACATGATCACTGGAAAAACCATAGCCTTAACTAGATGGACCTTTGTTGGCAAAGTAATGTCTCTGCTTTTGAATATGTTATCTAGGTTGGTCATAACTTTTCTTCCAAGGAGTAAGCGTCTTTTAATTTCATGGCTACAGTCACCATCTGCAGTGATTTTGCACCCCCCCCAAACAAAAAAATAAAGTCTAACACTGTTTCCACTGTTTCCCCATCTATTTCCCATGAATTGATGGGACAATGCCGTGATCTTACTTTTCTGAATGTTGAGCTTTAAGCCAAATTTTTCACTCTCCACTTTTTCTTTCATCAAGAGGCTTTTTAGTTCATCTTCACTTTCTGCCATAAGGGTGGTGTCATCTGAATATCTGAGGTTATTGATATGGTACTAGCACAAAAACAGAACTATAGACCAATTAGAGGACAGATAGCCAAGAGAGAAACCCAGACATCTATGGTCACCTAATATATGACAAAGGAGGCAAGGATATGGTCACCTAATATATGACAAAGGAGGCAAGGATATATATACAATGGTGAGAATGCAGTCTCTTCAACAACTGGTGCTGGAAAATCTGGACATCTACATGTAAAATAGGAAATTAGAACACTTTGTAACACCATATACCAAAATGAACTCAATATGGAGGAAAGATCTAAGTATAAGGCCAACATTATAAAGCTCTTAAGGAAAAACATTGAAAAACTTTCTTTGATAAATGACAGAGATATTTATTTTTTTCACACCGATTCTAAAATAGAGGAAATGAAAGTAAATGTGTCACACTAGATGTTTTTGAGATGAAAAGATGTATGTACGCTAAGTATGGTGCACGCTGTACTCTTTTAATTTTTCTGTAAACTTAAAGCTGCTCTTATTATGAAGTGTGTTTTTTCAATGGTCAAGTGCCTTGAATCAACATTTGTTCTGAAAGAGATTATGTGCCACCGAGTATATAAAAATATGCACAATAGCATAATGCATTAGAGAAATGCAACTTAAAACCACAGGCATTTCTACATATCTTAAAGGTAGCTATCAATAGAAACAATTTTTAAAAAGGGGGAGAGAAAGAAAATGAAGTGTTAGATAAGGGTGAAAGAATTGTAGCCCTCCTCTGTTGCTGATAGGAATGCAAAATTTTTTCAGCTATCATTAATTATATTTTTTAAAGTTTGATGGTCCTTCAGTAAGTTAGGTTCATCAGACCTGGAATCTGATACCTTATGAATCCAGTAACTTCAGGCTAATAAAAGAAAACATATGACCGAAAGGTTGCAATAGTATACGTGTTTTATCTAGGTAGCATTTTGTAGATTTCACATGACGAAATAAATATAGGTGTTAGTTACTCAGCTATGTCTGATTCTTTATCATCCCATGGAGTGCAGTTCATCAAGCTCTCTTCTATTCATGGACTTCTCCAGCAAGAATGCTGGAGTGGGTTGCCCACAGATCTTCTGAGATTCTCCCACAGATCTTTCTGAGAAGAGGGAAATTTCTCACCATGTAAGGTTAATACCCAGAAGTGGAAGAGGGTAAGGGAAGTTCTCAAGACAGGGAAATAGGAAAGAGTGATTATATATCTAAACTAATGTCACTGCAAACAGTCAGATAGGGAATATAAGAGTAGAACTCTGGGGGAAAAAAATAAAAATAAAAACAGCGGCAACCAAGGTGTTCTATAGGCCAACCATCTTTTCTATAATTTATAGCTGGGAGATGTTATGTGCAGCTTCCCAGGATATGTAAGGCCTTACATATCATAAAAGCTTCTGAGCAGCTAAAAACCTGTTCACTTAGTAAAATACTTAAAACACGCTAGATGTACAAAAGTTTCAGTATGACATTTTTGAGCAAACAATCCCAGCCTCTATGAAGAACAATCTTTGAAAAGCCCATTCATAGCCAAACTGCCCATTTAAAGAGATATCAGAAAGCTGGATGAAAAAAGAAGGGGATTTTTTTTTCCTTTCAATCTATTTAAACAATAGTGTAACATCATGGTCTCTTTGGTGCATATGCTTAGCATACCGTAGAAGTTAGTGATTATTATTAAACACACGATGCAAGACATATTAACAAGGTCACAGATCCCTCCTTCAGAAGCCAGTGTTATCTCACATCACTGCACTTTTAGCATGTCTAAATAGCCATAAAATACCTAAATCTACCTGAAGGGTTAATAGGGTAGCAGAGATGTGCCTGCAAACAGGTCTCTCTGCTCAGGCTGAGCATCCTTGCATACGAGGCATTCTGCCAAAGAGTCTGGATACAGCCTTGAGTTTAATGGTCCCTTGCAAACAAGGGAGCATTCCCTTCTTGAGATAAGCAGGAGATGAGGGCTTTGTGCAGACTCTGCAGTAGACAGAGATTTCACTCCCCTTTGCTGTACGATAACATGCATACACCTGCACTGTACTGAAAAGGCTTATTCTTACAGTCTGGAATTCTGCCTAAGGAGGGCTTTATAATAATAAACGGCAATTAGTTTGCCCAGTTCTGTTCCTCTGGCCAGAGTGGTGTCCTGTCTGTCTCTTGTGTGTCTTGTATGTTCTGTGTCATTTCACTCGTAGTAACCAATATCTACCCCTTTCTTTGTGGAGTTTTCTCTTTTCCTAATAAAACAGTTCCATTCTAGCCCATGTCACACAAAAAAAATTTAACATTAAGAAAATATATATGCCTTATCTTGTTATTCTGCCTGTTACCAGTATATTATGCAGACCTAGACACAGAATCCAGCAAGATGGAGGAAAATTTTCCTTCTCCTATGGAGAAGGAAAAACAACAACAACAACTTTGCTTATCTGTCTACTTTAACAACCAGAAAGGAAGAATGAAAAGGCTGAGACAACCTACTCATTCTAGGATACTACAGTTGAGGTCTGAGACAACAGGTAAAGCTGCCAAAGAAAATAATTGTTACCAAAGGCAGTCTTCTGAATTTCTGTCTGGTAGAAATAAAATTACATTTCTTGCTGGTATGGTTTGGTCAATAGAAAATAATGTTCCCTGGTTTCATCATCTTCAAATTTAGATTAACAAGAGAAAATATTTGAATAAATTTTATCTTTAGGTTTCTGTGACTTTGGCCATAGTTTTTCTCTATTCTCTGTCAGGGTAGCCACAGTTTTCCTATGTCTCTCTCTTTTATATCAGTGATCTTAAGGAGGAGAATCCCAGGGTAAAATAGTAACATGGATTTTGTAAGCCTGTTTTTTGATGCAGACTTACACACTTATGAGCTTATAGTTTTTGTTTTCTTGTCTTTGTTTCTCCGCCCACCCCCATCCCCACCCCTGGCCAGTGTCTATCTTAAAAAAATTTGCTGAGTGAGTCATCAATAAAAAATATAGAGGGTGGTCCCAAGATAGCAGAATAATAGGACAGGAAAATCACTTTCTCCCCCACATATTCATCGAAAGATCATTTGAAGAAAGCTAGGTAACTTCCACATAACAACTTGTGAATGCTAATGGAGGATATCAGATAACCAAAAACGCTGCCCAATCTCTTTGAAAGGAGGTAGGACAAAATATAAAAGACAAAGTCTGAGACAAAAGATTTATGGATGGAGATCCATCCCAGGAAGGGACTTGGGAAGGAGGAGAAATATCCATATAGTAGGAAATCCTCTCACATGTGTGTCTGTGGGGAGCTTGGGTATCTCAGAGGGAAATATAACCATTAGGAAAAACAAAGCAAAACAAAACAAAACATAGAATAAGCACCCAACATCAGCTTCTAGCAGAGAAGTGTCTAAGACTTACAGAGGAATCAAAAATAAACAAAGTAGGTGAAACCATGCTGGAAGTAATATGTGCAACAGGTTAAAACTCTACATTTAATACCGGAGACATTTGAGGGGCATCTATATGCCTTGAGAACAAGCACTAGATGGAGCAAGGGACTTTCTGATAGAGAAATGACACTACATGGGCCACAACAACTCCAGAGAAATCTTAGATAAATCTTTACTATTATCATTTTTATTTAAAAAATTGCTCTTTTTTATTTCTTTAAGTTACAGTTTTATAGCCTACTATTACCGCCCCCCCCAAAAAAGAAACACTATTTAAAAAAGAAAAAAAAATCAAATTCCATAATTTTTAATTATTGTGATTGATTATCCCTTGCATTTTTTATAGTGTAGTTTCAATAGTCTAACCTCATCCTAGGATTTAATCTTTGATTTTTGAAAATTATTATCAGATTTGTACCTCTAAGAACCTAATATTCAGTATCCATTTTCACTTATGGGTTTGATTGCCAGCTTGATTGCTCTCTCCCCTTTTGAAGCTCCCCTTTCTCTTCCAGGTCACTACTATCATCTTTCTTCCCCTTATCTTCTCTTCATAGTCTGTGAATCTCTTTGGGTGTTCCAGGCTGTGGAGAACAGTTAGGGATAAGATTACTGGTTAGATTACTTTCTCCACTTTTGACTCCTCCCTTTCTCCTCCTAGTCACCCTTATTTCCCTCCTCCCTCCTCTCTTCTCTATATAACTCTGTGAATCTCTCTGAGTGTTCCTGTCTGTGGAGAATTGTTTCACCAATAAACTCAGGGGTTTGACCTATAAATTATGGATGGAGAAGTCTTGAGGCTACTGTAAGAGAAGGACCAAAAGCCAGAGCCAGGAGGCTTAACTCCAAAACTTTAGAACATCAGATAATTCCTAACACCAGGGACTATTAACAGACAAGAGCTCACAAAAAAAGTCTTCACACTTATACTAAAATAAACTCCACTCAAGAGCTAACAAGATCCGATGTGAGACACTTCACAATAATACATTCCAGCAAGACAAGAACACAAACCTGAACATTAAAAGAGGCTGCCTAAAGTCATACTAAATTCATAGACATCCCCAAACCCACTACTGGACACTTCATTGAATTCCAGAGAAATGAAATCCAGATCCATACACCAGAACACAGACACAAGTTTCCCAACATGAAAACTTGACAAGCCATTAGGCCAACACCATCCACAGGGAGCTCACTCCATAGTGGAAAGAAAACTCTAAATTCCAGCCTACAGAAAGGGCACCCCAAACACAGCAATCTAAAGGAAAAGGCAGATAATATTCAGCAGGTAAAGAAACATGATAAAAGACAACCAAATCAAACAAAAGAAGAAGAGATATGGAGTCTATGTGAAAAAGAATTGAGAAGATACAAGAAATTCCTTACAAGGACCCAGAAAAAATTAAGAAGCAATCTATAATGAGTAACACAATAACTAAAATCAAAGCATTCTGGAGGGAAGCAACAGTAGAATAACTGATTCAGAAGAGAGGGTAAGAGAAGTGGAAGATAGAATGGTGGAAATAAAAGAAGCAGAAAGGAAAATAATAATAATAATTTAAATTAAAAATAAAACCTCAGAAACCTCTGGGATAATGTTAAATGCCCCAACATTTGAATCACAGTTGTAACAAAAGAAGAAAACAAAAAGAAAGGGCATAAGAAAATGCTTGAGGATATAATGGTTAACAATGTCCTAAAATGAGGGAGAAAATAGCCTTTCAAGGAACCCAAAGAATCTCAAACAGGAAAAACTTAAGACAAAACACCACAAGCCACATATTCTTCAAAGTAACAAAGGTCAAACACAAAGAGCAAACATTAAAAGCAGCAAGGGGAAAGCAATGAATAACACACAAAGGGATCCCCATAAGAAAACAGCTGACCTTTCAATAGAAACTCTGCAAGTCAGAAAGGAATAGCAGAACATATGTAGAAGTGATGTAAGAGAAAAATCAACAAACAAGATTATTCTGCCCAGCAAGGATCTCATTCAGATATGAAAAAACTTGACAGACAAGCGAAAGCTGAGGGAATACACAATCACCAAACCAAGTCTTCAACAAATGCTAAAGGATCTTCTCTAGACATGAAACACAGTAAAGTTTTGTAAAAATGAACCCAAACAACAAAGTAAATGGCAAAGGGATTACACTTATTAATAATTACCTTAAATGTAAATAGGTTAAATATTCAAATCAGAAGACATAGGCAAGACAAATGTGTACAAAAGCAAGATCGCTTTGCAACAGTCCTACCTTAAACCTAGAGACGCATACAGACTGAAAGTGAAGGGCTAGAAAAAAGAGATTTCATGTAAATGGGGGGACCAAAAGAAATCATGATTAGCAATATATTTATCGATAAAATAGACTTAAGAGACAAAGAAAGCTACTACATAACAGTCAAATAATCAACCTAAGAAGAAAATATAACATTGATAAATATATATGTACCCAATATAGGAGCCCCTCAATATGTAAGGCAAATGTTAACAAAGATGAAAGGGGAAATTAACAGCAACACAATAATAGTGGGTGACTTTAAAATGCCATCACATCTGTGGATAGATCAAGCAAAGAGAACGTTAGCAATGAAAAATAATCACTAAGTGATACACTGGAAAATTTAGACCTAATTGATGTCTGTAGGTTATTTCACTGAAAAGCAAAGGAATTCATTTTTTTTTTTCTCAAGTACACACAGCGTTCCTCAGGAATAGGCCATAAATCTAACTTGGTTAACTGAAGAAGAAGAAATCATTTTAAGATGTTTTCCAATCACAATATGGTAAGGTCAGATGTCAACTACAGTGGGGAAAAGTACTATTAAAAATGCAAACATATGGAGGCTAAGCAACACGCTTCTGAATAACCAAAGATTACAGAAGAAATCAAGAATAAAATAAAAATATGCATAGGAACAAGTGAAAATCAAAACAGCAACTCAAAACCTATTTGATGCATTAAAAGAAAAGCTAAAAGGAGATTCATATCAATACAAGTCTACCTCAAGAAAAAGGAGAAGCATCAAATAAACAATCTAAGAATATTTAAGTAACTAGAAAAAGGAGAACCCCAAAGTTAGTAGACAGAAATAAGTCATAAAAATCAGAGCAGATAAATGAAAAAGAAATGGTGACTATAGCAAAAATCAACAAAGCTAAAAGCTGGTTCTTTGAGAAGACAAATAAAATAGAAAAAACCATTAGCCATACTCATCTAGAAAAAGAGAGAGAGAGAGAGTCTAAACAATCCAATAAATTTAGAAATGAGATTCAAAACGGATAACACAAAAATAGAAAATATAGGAGGGCCATCCTAAGATGGCGTAGGAATCGGATGGGAAGACCACTTTCTCCCTCACAAATTCCTCAAAAGAACATTTCAATGCTGAGCAAACTCCACAAAACAACTTCTGAATGCTGGCAGAGGACATCAGGCAACCAGAAAAGCAGACTATTGTCTTTGAAAACAGGTAGGAAAAAATATAAAAGATGAAAAGAGAGACAAAGGAGGTGGAGAGGGAGCTCCATCCCAGGAAGGGAAGTTTGTCCTGGGAAGGGAATTTTATGAAGAGAGGTTTCCAAATACCAGGAAACAATCTCCCTGCCGAGTCTGTGATGACCCTTGGAAACACCGAGAGCAACATAACAGGAAGTAAAAATGAATAAATACTTAAAACCAGCAGATTACAAGCCCAACAGTAACTCCCTCAGTGGAAAAGCAGCACAGACACCTGCATCTGCCACTAGCAAGTGGGGGCAGGGCAGGGAAGCGCAGGAGGCACGGGCTGCAGAGATTTGTAAGAATTGGGCAGGAATGCCCCATGCGTAACCAGAACGATCTAACTTGGGCTAGCAAACCAGACTATGGGATAGCTAAACGTGAAAAGCTCGAACATAAGACACCGCCAGGACCACGCACAGAACAAAGGACAGAAAGGACATAGCCGCTGCAGACCATCCCCCGCCAGGGACAGGCAGCCAGAGCCGTAAGGGCTGGAAAGGGACAATTGCAGCCCTGGAGAGACTCTACCTACCAAACTGCAAGCAGGCTTCTTTGCTAAGTCTTCTGGGGGTGCTGGACAGTCACCATCTGCCTCACAAGGGGAGCCAGCAGTACAGTCAGAAAACTGAGCAGCAGAGACAGAAAAGGTGACTAGTTGCAGCGACTGCGCTCACCAAACTCCTGAGCTACTTGGACCTGGGAAGGGCACAAAACACAGTCCCAACTGAATCTGAGCCTCTGAGGGCTACCTAAGCGCCAAACCTGAGCGTCTTAGACCAGGGAGGTGCACCGCAGCCTAGGGCCAGCCTCAGACAGTTCCTGGCTGAGCATCGTAGAACTGGAGCGGTTTGTGCACCACAAGAAGGGACAGGTCCAGCGGGACTGAGACATTGTGTGCACACGACAGTGCTATTTGTTTGCAGCATCCCCACCTCCCCACAGCACGACTGAATTAGTGAGCCTAAAAAACTAGCAAACAGAAGTTGAACAGAGGAAACCGCCTTGGAAGTGACCCCACACTGCCCACATCAGAGAAGGGCTAGAAATATCTTTATTATTTTTACAATCATTTCTTTTTCTTTTTTTCCCCTCTTTTTTATCTTTATCTTTTTTTTCTTGCCTTTTTTTCTAACTTTTTAAAAAATTATTGTCTTCTATTTCTCCTCTAATTTATATTTCTATAGCCTACTATTACTTTTCAAAAAAAAAAAAAAGAGAGAGACTCTTTTTTTAAGGCAAACACCATATATAGTCTTTATGTGGTGTGTTGGAGTTTTTTTTTTTTTTAATAATAATTCTTGTGTTTTCTTTTTTTTCTATTTTTTAATATTTCCTTCTGCTTCTTTTCTTTAATATTGTATTTTTGAAAATCCAACTCTACTCTAGATGTTTAATCTTAGCTTTTTGGGTTTTGTTGTCAAGTTTGTACATTTAAAAACCCAAACTTCACTATCCAATTTTCCCTGAGAGTGAGATTACTGGCTTGACCACTCTCTCCACCTTTGCACTCTCCTTTTCCTCCACCAGTTGGCCTCTGTCTCTTTCCTCCCCCATCGCTTCTCTATCCAACTCTGTGAATCTCTGTGTGTTCCAGACGGCGGAGAACACCTAAGGAACTGGCAGGATTTGTCTCTCTCCTTCTCATTCCTCTCTCTTATCCTCCTGGCCACCTCTGTCTACTTCCTCCCTCTCCCCTTCCCTATATAACTCCGTAAATACCTCTGAGCAACCCAGACTGTGGAGTGCACATAAGGAAGTGACTACTGGCTAGCTTGCTATCTCCTCTTTTGATCTCACTGCATCTCATTCCAGTCACCTCTAACTACCCCCTCCCTCTTCTCTTCTCCGTGTAACTCAGTGAACCTCTTTGGGTGTCCCTCAATGTGAAGAAACTTTTCATCTTTAACCTAGATGTTTTATCATCAGTGCTGTATAGATGGAGAAGTCTAGAGGCTACTGTAAAATTAAAACTGAAAACCAGAAGCAGGAGGCTTAAGTCCAAAGACTGAGAACAACAGAGAACTCCTTAATTGAGGGAACATTAAGCAATAGGAGCTCATCAAATGCCTCCCTACCTTCACAAAAACCAAGCTTCACCCAAGGACCAACAAGTTCCAGAACAAGACATACCACGCAAATTCTCCAGCAACACAGGAACACACCCCTGAGCTTCAATATACAGGCAGCTCAAAGTTACTCCAAAACTTTTACGTCTCATAGCCCATTACTGGTCACTCTACTGCACTCCAGAGAGAAGAAACCCAGCTCCACCCACCAGAACTCCAACACAAGCCTCCCTAATCAGGAAAACTTGACAAGCCACAGATACAACCCCACCCACAGTGAGGAAGGACCATAATAAAGAGAACTCCACAAATTACCGAAATATTAAAAGGCCACCCCAAACTCAGCAATATAACCAAGAAGAAGATACAGAGGAATACTCAGCAGGTTAAGGCACAGGAGAAATGCCCACCAAACCAAACAAAAGAGGAAGAGATAGGGAATCTACCTGAGAAAGAATTCCGAATAGTGATAGTGAAAATGATCCAAAATCTTGAAATCAAAATGGAAACACAGATAAATAGACTAGACAAAAGGATTGAGAAGATGGAAGAAAGGTTTAACAAGGACCCAGAAGAAATAAAAAAGAGTCAATATATAATGAATAATGCAATAAATGAGATCAGAAACACTCTGGAGGCAACAAATAATAGAATAATGGAGGCAGAAATATAAGACAGAATGGTAGAAATAAATGAATCGGAGAGGAAAAAAGAAAAATGAATTAAAAGAAATGAGGAAAATCCTAGAGACCTCCAGGACAACATGAAACACTCCCACATTCGAATTATAGGAGTCCCAGAAGAAGAAGGCAAAAAGAAAGACCATGAGATAATAGTTGAGGAGCTAATAGTTGAAAACTTCACTAAAATGTGGAAGGAAATAATCACCCAAGTCCAATAAACACAGAGAGTTCCAAATAGGATAAACCCAAGGCAAAACACCCCAAGACACATATTAATCAAATTAACAAAGATCAAACACAAAGAACAAATATTAAAAGCAGCAAGAGAAAAACAACAAATAACACACAAGCGGATTCCCATAAGGATAACAGCTGATCTTTCAATAGAAACTTTTCAGGCCAAGAGAGAATGGCAAGACATACTTAAAGTGATGAAAGAAAATAACCTACAGCCCAGATTACTGTACCTAGCAAGGATCTCATTCAAATACAAAGGAGAAATCAAAAGCTTTACAGACAAGCAAAAGCTGAGAGAATTCAGCACCACCAAACCAGCTCTCCAACAAATTCTAAACGATATTCTCTAGACAGGAAACACAAAAAGGGTGTATAACCCGAACCCAAAACAATAAAATAAATGATAACGGGGTCATACTTATCAATAATCACGTTAAACGTAAATGGGTTGAATGCCCCAACCAAAAGACAAAGATTGGCTGAATAGATACAAAAACAAGACCCCTCTATATGCTGCTTAAAAGAGACCCACCTCAAAACAAGGGACACATACAGACTGAAATTGAAGGGCTGGAAAAAGATATTCCACGCAAATAGAGACCAAAAGAAAGCAGGAGTGGCAACACTCATATCCGATAAAATAGACTTTAAAACAAAGGCTGTGAAGAGAGATAAAGAAGGCCACTATATAATGATTAAAGGATCAATCCAAGAAGAAGATTTAAAAATTATAAATATATATGCACCCTATATAGGAGCACCGCAATATGTAAGACAAATGCTAACAAGTATGAGAGGGGAAATTAACAATAACACAATAATAGTGGGAGACTTTAATACCCCACTCACACCTATGGACAGATCAACTAAATAGAAAATTAACAAAGAAACGCAAATTTTAAATGATACATTAGACCAGTTAGACCTAATTGACATCTATAGGATACTTCACCCCAAAACAATGAATTTCACCTTTTTCTCAAGTGCTCACGGAACGTTCTCCAGGATAGATCACATCCTGGGCCATAAATCTAACCTTGATAACTTTAAAAAAATAAAAATCATTCCAACCATCTTTTCTGACCATAATGCATTAAGATTAGATCTCAATTACAGAAGAGAAACTATTAAAAATTCCACAATATGGAGGTTGAACACACTACTGAATAATTAACAAATCACAGAAGAAGTCAAAAAAAGAAATCAAAATATGCATAGAAACTAATGAAAATGAAAACACAACAACCCAAATCCTGTGGGACACTATAAAACCAGTGCTAAGAGGAAGGTTCATAGCAATACAGGCATACCTCAAGAAACAAGAAAAAAGTCAAATAAATAACTAACTCTACGCCTAAAGCAACTACAAGAGGAAGAATTGGAGAACCCCAGAGTTAGTAAAGGAAAGAAATCTTAAAAATTAAGGCAGAAATGAATACAAAAGAAACAAAAGAGACCATAGCAAAAATCAACAAAGCCAAAAGCTGGTTCTTTGAAAGGATAAATAAAATTGACAAACCATTAGCCAGACTCATCAAGAAGCCAAGAGAGAAGAATCAAATCAGTAAAATTAGAAATGAAAATGGAGAGATCACAACAGACAACACAGAAATACAAAGGATCATCAGAGACTACTATCAACAATTATATGCCAATAAAATGGACAACATGGAAGAAATGGACAAATTCTTAGAAAAGTACAATATCCCAAAACTGAACCAGGAAGAAATCGAAAATCTTAACAGACCCATCACAAGCACAGAAATTGAAACTGTAATCAGAAATCTTCCAGCAAACAAAAGCCCAGGTCCAGATGGCTTCATAGCTGAATGCTACCAAAAATTTCGAGAAGAGCTAACACCTATCCTACTCAAACTCTTCCAGAAAATTGCAGAGGAAGGTAAACTTCCAAACTCATTCTATGAGGCCACCATTACCCTAATACCAAAACCTGACAAAGATATTACAAAAAAGGAAAACTACAGGCCAATATCACTGATGAACATAGATGCAAAAATCCTCAACAAAATTCTAGCAATCAAAATCCAACAACACATTAAGAAGATTACACACCATGACCAAGTGGGCTTTACCCCAGGGATGCAAGGATTCTTCAATATCCGCAAATCAATCAATGCAATTCACCACATTAACAAAATTGAAAAATAACAGCCATATGATTATCTCAATAGATGCAGAGAAGGCCTTTCACAAAATTCAACATCCATTTATGATAAAAACTCTCCAGAAAGCAGGAATAAAAGGAACATACCTCAACATAATAAAAGCTACATATGACAAACCCACAGCAAACATTATCCTCAATGGTGAAAAATTGAAAGCATTTCCCCTAAAGTCAGGAACAAGACAAGGGTGTCCACTTTCACCGCTACTATTCAACATAGTTCTGGAAGTTTTGGCCACAGCAATCAGAGCAGAAAAAGAAATAAAAGGAATCCAAATTGGAAAAGAAGAAGTAAAACTCTCACTGTTTGCAGATGACATGATCCTCTACATAGAAAACCCTAAAGACACCATCAGAAAATTAGTAGAGCTTATCAATGAATATAGTAAAGTTGCAGGATATAAAATCAACACACAGAAAGCCCTTGTATTCCTATACACAAATAATGAGAAAGTAGAAAAAGAAATTAAGGAAACAATTCCATTCACCATTGCAATGAAAAGAATAAAATACTTAAGAATATATCTACTTAAAGAAACTAAAGATTCATATATAGAAAACTAAAAACACTGATGGAAGAAATCAAAAAGGACACTAATAGATGGAGAAATATACCATTTTCATGGATCAGGAGAATCAATATAGGGAAAATGAGAATACTACCCAAAGCAATTTACAAATTCAATGCAATCCCTATCAAGCTACCAGCGATATTTTTCACAGAACTAAAACAAATAATTTCAAGATTTGTATGGAAATACAAAAAACCTCGAATAGCCAAAGTAATCCTGAGAAAGAAGAATGGAACTGGAGGAATTAACTTGCCTGACTTCAGGCTCTACTACTAAGCCACAGCCATCAAGACAGTATGGTACTGGCACAAAGACATATAGATCAATGGAACAAAATAGAAAGCCCAGAGATAAATCCACACATATATGGACAGCTTATCTTTGACAAAGGAGGCAAGAATATACAATGGAGTAAAGACAATCTCTTTGACAAGTGGTGCTGGGAAAACTGGTCAACCTCTTGTAAAAGAATGAAACTAGATCACTTTCGAACAATGCACACGAAAATAAACTCATAATGGATTAAAGATCTAAAAGTAAGACCCGAAAATATAAAACTCCTAGAGGAGAACATAGGCAAAACACTCTCCGACATAAATCACCGCAGGATCCTCCATGATCCACCGCCCAGAATTCTGGAAATAAAAGCAAAAATAAACAAATGGGATCTAATTAAAATTAAAAGCTTCTGCACAACAAAGGAAAATATAAGCAAGGTGAAAAGACAGCCTTCAGAATGGGAGAAAATAATAGAAAATGAAACAACTGACAAACAACTAATCTCAAAAATTTACAAGCAATTTATGCAACTCAATTCCAGAAAATTAAATGGCCCAATCAAAAAATGGGCCAAAGAGCTAAATAGACATTTCTCCAAAGAAGACATAAGTATGGCTAACAAACACATGAAAAGATGCTCAACATCACTCATTATTAGGGCAATGCAAATTAAAACCACAATGAGGTACCGCTTCACACCAGTCAGAATGTCTGCTATCCAAAAATCTGCAAGCAATAAATGCTGAGAGGGTGTGTAGAAAAGGGAACCCTCCTACACTGTTGGTGGGAATGCAAACTAGTACAACCACTCTGGAAAACGGTGTGGAGATTCCTTAAAATATTGCAAATAGAACTGCCACATGACCCAGCAATCCCACTTCTGGGCATACACACTGAGGAAACCAGAATTGAAAGAGACACATGTATCCCAATGTTCATCGCAGCACTGTTTATAACAGCCAGGAGATGGAAACAACCTAAATGTCCATCAGCAGATGAATGGATAAGAAAGCTGTGGTACATATACACAATGAAGTGTTACTCAGCCATCAAAAAGAATACATTTGAATCAGTTCTGTTGAGATGGATGAAACTGGAGCTGATTATACCGAGTGAAGTAAGCCAGAAAGAAAAACACCAATACAGTATACTAACACATATATATGGAATTTAGAAGATGACAGTGATGACCCTGTGTGCAAGACAGCAAAAAAGACACAGATGTGTAGAGCGGACTTTTGGACTCAGAGGGAGAGGGAGAGGGTGGGATGATTTGGGAGAATGGCATTGAAACATGTATACTATCATGTAAGAATCGAAGCACCAGTCTATTTCCAATGCAGGATACAGCATGCTTGGGGCTGGTGCACAGGGATGACCCAGAAGGATGTTGTGGGGTGGGAGGTGGGTGGGGGATTCATGTTTGGAATGGCATGTACACCTGTGGTGGATTCATGTCAATTTAGAGCAAAACCAATACAGTATTGTAAAGTAAAATAAAGCAAAAATAAAAATTAACAAAAATATATATATATATTTTGAGCTGAAACTCCAGTACTTTGGCCACCTCATGTGAAGAGTTGACTCATTGGAAAAGACTGATGCTGGGAGGGATTGGGGGCAGGAGAATGGGACAACAATGGATGAGATGGCTAGATGGCATCACCAACTTGATGGATGTGAGTTTGACTGAACTCTGGGAGTTGGTGATGGACAGGGAGGCCTGTCATGCTGCAATCCATGGGGTCACAAAGAGTTGGAAACGACTGAGTGACTGAACCTTGAACTGATGAGCAATTACATGCCAATGCAGTCGACAATTTGGGGGAAATGGACAAATTCTTAGAAAAGTGTAACCTTCCAACAATAAACCAGGAAAAAATATAAAATATTAAAAGATGAATCACAAGCACAATAATCAAAGCTATAATAAAAAATCTTCCAACTAACAATAGCCCAGGACTAGATGCTTCACAGGTGAATTCTACCAAAAATTTAGAGAAGAGCTAAAATCTTCCAGAAAAATTGCAGAGGAGGGCTAACTCCTAAACTCATTTTATGAGGCTATCATCACCCTAATACCAAAACCAGACAAAGTTACCACACACATACAAAATAAGCCAAAATCACTGATGAACATGGGTGTTAAAATCCTCATCAAAGTTCTAGCAAACAGAATCCAACAATATATTATAAAGATCATACATCATACCAAGTTGCCTTTAACCCAAGGATGCAAGGATTCTTCAGAATTCACAAATCAAGCAATGTGATGTACAACGTTAAAAACCTGAAAGATAAAACTCACATAACTAACTCAACAAATGTAAAGAAAGTTTTTGAAAATATTCAAAACCTATTTATGATAATAATTAATTATAAATAATTAATGCAGGCATAGAAAGAACACACCTCAACATATTAAAAGCCATAAACGACAATACCATTGCAAACATTATTGTCAATGCTGAAAAATGAAAGAATGTCCTCTAAAATCAGGAAGAAGATAAGGGTTCTTGTTACTCTCACTACTAGTATTCCACATAGTTTTGCATGTCCTAGCCATAGCCATTAAATAAATAAATAAATAAATAAATAAATAAATAAATAAATAAATAACAGGAATTCTCTCACTGAAGATGACATGATCCTTTACATAGAAAACCCTAAAGAAACCACCAGAAAATTACCAGAGTGAATGAATGAATATAGTAAATTTGCAGGATGTATAATTAATATTCAGAAATTCCTTGCATTCCTATACACCAGCAATGAGAAAACAAAGAGAAATTAAGGAAGAAATCACATTCACCATTGCTGTGAAAAGAATAAGATACTTAGGGATAAATTTGCCTAAAAAAGCAAAAGACCTATATATAGAAAAGTACAAAACCTTGATGAAAGAAATCAAAGTTGGCACAAATAGATGGTGAAATATACCTTGTTGTGGATTGGAAGACTCAATAAAGTGAAAATGAGCATATAACCCAAAGCAGTCTATAGACGCAATGCAATTTCTATCAAGCTAACAGTGGTATTATTATTATTATTATTATTTTAAGAACTAGAGCAAATAGTTTCACAGTTTATGTAGAAAAACAGAAAACCTTGAATGGCCAAAGCGATCTTGAGAAAGAAAAATGAAACTGGAGGAATCAACCTGCCTGACTTCAGACTATACTACAAAGCTACACTTATCAAGACATCACGGTACTGACACAAAAACAGAAATATAAATCAATGGAATAAAACAGAAAGCCCAGAGATCAATCTATGCACCTATGGACACTTTATCTTTGACCAAGGAGACAAAAATGGAGAAAATAAAATGGAGAAAAGACAATATATTTAACAACTGGTGCTTGAAACTGGTCACACACTTGTAAAAAAAATGAAATTAGAAAACTTGCTAATGCCATACACAAAGATAAAGTTAAAATATATTAAATATCTAAATGTAAGTCCAGAAACTATAAAACTCTTAAAGAAAAACATTGGCAGGTCACTCTCTGGCATAAATCACCACAAATTCTCTATGATCCATCTTCAGAGTAAAGGAAATAAAAGCAAACATAAACAAATGGGATCTACTTAAATATTTTGCACAACAAAGGGAACTAAAAGCAAGATGAAAAGGCAGCTTCAGAATGGGAGAAAATAATAGCAAATAAAGCAACTGACAAAGAAATAGTCTCCAAAATATACAAGCAGCTCATGCAGCTCAATACCAGAAAGAGAAAAACACAATTAAAAAAAAAAAGGGGGGGGGGGCAAAGAACTAAACAGGCATTTTTCCAAAGAGATACAGATGGATAACAAACATATGAAAAGATGCTCAACATTACACATTATTAGAGAAAGGCAAATCAAAACCACAGTGAGTTTCCATCTCATATTGGTCAGAATGGCTGCCATGAAAATGTCTAATTCATACAATAAAATATCACTCAGCTATTTAAAAATAATGCTTTTGAATCAGTTCTAATGAGGTGGATGAAACTGGAGCCTATTATACAGAGTGAAATAAGTCAGAAATAAAAATACCAATGCAGTATACTAACACATATATATGGACTTTAAAAGATGGTAACAATGACACTATATGTGAGACAACAAAAGATACAGATGTAAAGAACAGACAGAACATTCATGACATCAAGATCCTTTTTACTCCATAGCATCACTTAGTAATCAAAAGGCAATAAAAACAACTGTCAAATATATGTAATAAACTAAGCTGCTAAACATTCTTTAAAAAAAATTATAGACTTTTGGATTCTGTGAGAAAAGGCAAGGGTGGGATGATCTGAGAAATAGCATTGAAACCTGCATGTTATGATATGTGAAATAGATCACCAGTCCAGGTCTGATGCATGAGACAGGGTGCTCAGGGCTGGTGCACTGAGATGACCCTGAGGGATGGGATGCAGGGGGAGATGGGAGGGGGGTTCTCAATGGGGAATACATGTATACCCATGGCTGATTCATGTTAATGTATGGCAAAAAAATAAAGAAAGAAAGAAGTAAGCAACACTGCAATATTGTAAAGTAATTAGCCTCCAATCAAAATACATAAATTGTTTAAGTGTAAAAGATAAAAAAAAAAGGGATAGAGAGAGAGAGAGAAGTCTCCTAACAATAAATATTAGAGAGGATGTGGAAAAAAGGGAACACTCTTATATTGCTGGTGGGGAAGCAAACTAGTACAGCCCATTATGAAGAACAGTGTGGAAATTCCTTTTAAAATTGGAAATATAAGTGCCATACAACCCATCAATCACACTGCTGGACATAAACACTTAGGAAATCAGAACCGAAAGATATATGAGTACCACAATATTAATTTCCACACTGTTTACAATAGCTAGGTATGGAAGCAACCTAGATGTCCATCAGCAAACAAATGGATAAAGAAGTTGTGGTACATATACACAATGGATTATTACTCAGGTTTATAAAAGAACTCATTTGAATCAGTTCTAATAACGTGGATGAAAATGGAGCATATTTACAAGGTGAAGTAAGCCAGAAAGAGAAACAGCAATATAGCTTATTAATGTATATATATGGAATTTAGAAAGATGGAAATAATGGCCCTTTATGAAAGACAGAAAAAGAGACACAGATGCAAAGAACAGACTTTCAGATTATACGGGAGAAGGTGAGGGTGAATGATATGAAAGACTGGCATTGAAACATGTGTATTAGCTTATGCAAAATAGATGACTTATGCAAGCTCAATGCATGAAGCGTGTTACTGAAAACAGGTTCTCAGGTGCAACCCAAAGGGATACGTTTGGGAGGGATGTGATAAGGTGTTCAGGATGGAGAGAGACATGAACACCCTGATTCACGTCTATGTATGGCAAAAATCCCCACAATATTGTAAAGTAATTAGTCTCTAATTAAAGTAAATTAAATAAAAATAACATAAAGAAAAGATACGGGTAAGGATCTCCTATTTCATTTTGTTTCCTAGAAGTTGGCATGGATCCAGTGAAGAGTGTACTCACCCTGATTTTTACAGAAAGTAGGGTGCAGGTTGTTGGACAAGTGCCTGGAAACTAACTGTCATGTTAAATAACCCAGGAGGTAAAATGTTATCTCTGAGCTTGCTAGCTCTCAGGAAAGTTTCCTAATAAGGTGTCTCATTCTTGAGATCTTGTGCCTTTCTCTGTTCTGGGAAAATTCCATCTCAGTATCATTTGCCCTATGCCACAGATTAGCAGGTCTGTAGAGACATCTCAGCTTTATGGGAGAGACAAAATAAAAGTTTTTAAAAATATCATCCTTACCACTTAGAGCAACAGGGTTAATTTTATTTGGCTATCTTTGGAAATGGCCATTTTGGACCATGCAGGCTATATCATCTGTACCCACTCCAGGGATGGATCTTGGGTTCTTGGTAAAAATTTACTGTAAGTGGAAAGCTGCATGGAGGTTGTTCTTCCTTTTGTTCAGTGGGTCAATCATGTCCTCTTTATGACCCCACAAACTGCAGCATACCAGCCTTCCCTGTTCTTTACCATCATCTCCCAGAACTTGCTCAAACTCATGTCCACGGAATCAGTGATGATATCAATGATCTCATCATCTGTCATCCCTTTCTCTTCCTTCCTTTTCCAGCATCAGGATCTTTTCTAATGAGTCAGCTTTTCACAACATTTGACCAAACACTGAAGCTTCAGCATAGAATATTTCCACACACACACACACACAAAGTTTCCTGATTTATGTCAAACTTTGGATTCATGCTTGGAGATCCTACCCATTGATGCCCAGATAAGTTTTTTTTTGGGGGGGCGGAAACAATAACTTTTATATCTAAATTAACTTTTAGAAAATTCTCATTACACACAGGAAGATCAACTTGAAAGAACAAAGTGAAAAAAAATTCTTAAGGACTCCATTTTAAAAAAATAAATAAATGAATCTGCAAAACAAAAATTAGACTGCTGGGAGCAACATTAAGCATTACTGACAAAAAGGAGGCAAGGCCCTAAACCCTCTCCCTTTGTTCTGTAGGCATGGAACCAGAATGAAGGAATTAGACTTTGTGATTCTGTTTCGTTTTTTTTTTTTTCCTTTCCTCAGCTGAGTTGACTGAAGAGAATATTAAGGTCGTTATTCTTTTTGAGAGGAGCATGAGAAGGCATAAAGCCTTCTGGAGCTGTGCTCAAAGAATAATTCCTAAAGTTAATCACTGACATTTGTTCAAGTGCTTTTACAAAAAATAGTGTTCTAGGTTTAGCACACAGGCCACAGCTCAAGGCCATGGGAGGGATTGCTATCTGAAGCCTATTTGTGAGAAAAGTGTTTACGGCAAAGAGTTTGATGAATTTAGAGCTTAGGAATAATTAAAATAGTTAGAAGCCAAAGATTTAAGGATTGCTATAATGTTAGCATATTCTACGATAGCTTATAGAAAGAAGGGGCTTTAGAGATATTATTAGATAGAAGCCCTTTCTAAGAAATAGTGAGCTTAGGATACTAGAGGCAAACAGGACTTAGAAAGATAAGAAATAAACTGAGGAATGTGGTTTGCAGCCCAGACATTACCATGAATTACAGTGTGTTCACAAGCACGCATGAGAAAAAGTAGATAAGAGAATCACTGAGGAAGGCACTCCTTTTGAGGGGCAACAATGATTTTTGAAGAAAAATAAATATGGGTCAATGGGAACTAAAAATATCAAACCTCTGACTTAATGCTTTTGTAAAAGTATAAAAGATAATCACAAACTTGAAATAAACATGCAGTCCAAGAAAAATTAGAGGCTGCCTCAGTTTCTCGCTGACACTGCTCACCCCTTGAGGTTGAATCCCTGGCAGCTGAAGATGGACTCTGACATTAGACCTCAAAAAAGGAAAAAAAAAAAGTGAATATTCATACTCTCTGTATGAGATTTGTATGTCCCTTCTGTAATTCCCTCCTTCTTATATATTTTAATATTCAAGAAGGCTTTTTGGATTTCTAGTCCCCTACTGTAAATACCTAATCCCCAAAATCTGGCACCACCTCAAGTCTCTTTAGTCTCTAAAACTCTTATTTCTCTAAAAAATCCCTCATCCACCCAACTGCGTTTTTCACTTTCCCTTCCTTGAAAGAAGTTCAGAAAGTTCTTCTGCCTGACCTCCATCTGTATTTCTTCCAATTTAAGGCATACAAGTTATGGCAAATACTGAGAGCCAGAAGATATCATTAAGCATTAAGCTCAGAAAACACATAGTAAGTCTTATTATACTCTTACCTATTATTCCATTTACATCCCAGGTCTCTATAAAATGACCATGCCAGCTCCAGTTCTGCCAATGCAGTGTCATTCGTGAATGTGTCTTAGATAATTCATGTCAATAGACTGCCACGGATCTATTAAATTACAGAGCTCCAATATTCCCCTGGTAAGAAGATCCTATCAAATGCAGAGACAAACTAGGAAGATTCACTTCAGTTCAGTTACTCAGTTGTGAATGACTGTTTGTGACCCAATGAACCGCAGGGGTCCCTGTCCATCACCAACTCCTGGAGTTTACCCAAACTCATGTCCAGTGAGTCAGAGATGCCATCTAACCATCTCATCTTCTGTTGTCCCCTTTTCCTCCTGCCTTCAATCTTGCCCAACATCAGGGCCTTATCATCTGAGTTAAATTCATCTATTCCAGCCCATCTTAGTTCACTGATTCCTAGAATGTCAACATTCAGTTTTGCCATCTCGCCTTTGACCACTCCCAATTTGCCTTGATTCCTGGGCATAACATTCCAGTTTCATATGTAATATTGCTTTTTACAGCATTGGACCTTGCTTCTATCACCAGTCACATCCACAGCTGGGTGTTGCTCTTGCTTTGGCTCCAACCCTTCACTCTTTCTGAAGTTATTTCTCCATTGATCTCCAGTAGCATATTGGGCATCTACTGACTTGGGGAGTTCATCTTTCAGGATCCTATCATTTTGCCTTTTCATACCGTTCATGAGGCTCTCAAGGCAAGAATAATGAAGTGATTTGCTATTCCCTTCTCCAGTGGACCACATTCTGTCTGACCTCTCCACCATGACCCATCCACTTTAGGTGGCCTCCCACATCATGGCTTAGTTTCATTGAGTTAGACAGTCTGTGGTTCATGTGATCAGATTGGCAACTAGAAAAATTAGTGGCTATTTAAATAACCCCACACCCAGAGATCCTGACTGCCTTGTAAAGGGTGTCCTTACCACCAAAGAATGAACTACAATTATACTCTAAGCCGATGTTCTCCTGGAAAAAAACTCAGTTTTCAAGAGAAATAGATGGCTATGCATCCTCTGGGAACCTTGTGTAAATGACAAGGAAAAGGCTCAGCTTGAGGTTGGCATTCAAAACCTAATAGAAGCAATAATAGAGACTTGATTCCCTAAGGCCAACTGGTCTAAAATCGATGTGTCCACTCGGAGAGAGTGAAAGCATCCCCATGCCATCTTGAAACACTTTATACAGATTTTCCAAAGACACACTGCTTTAAACCCAGAAGCCCAATAATATAGAAATCTTTCTTTTTTTCCATTCTTGTAAAAAATGCACTCCCTGCTACATGAGACAAATTGAAGATAGGATAATTTAGGTGTGCAGAAAACTTACTCACAGAAAGTGTTACATTTAATGACAATTTCTCTAGACACAAAAACTCTCATATGATCTGCTTTTCCTCTTCTATAAGAAAATCGACAGGGCTAACTGACCTTCATTCAGTTGTCACGTAAATTGTTACCTAATGATTTGAAAATAATTTATAAGGAAGGGGAAATTGTAGGAAGGCAGTAAGAGAAGAGGAAAAAGGAGAGAGATGGATAAAACAATTTAAAACAGTAGACTTTGCCTAGCAATCTCTCTCTCTCTCTCTCTCTCTCTCTCTCTCTCTCTCTCGGATAAAACATGAAAATAATTCAGTCTCCTCATCAAGCTCTGGTTCTACCCTATCTGTCTCAATATTTATGGAAATACTGTTTATATCTAGACATTGAAAATACCACTTGCCCTGAAATTTTTTGAAGGAAACATTTAATGACAATTTCTCTAGACGCAAGAACTCTCAGATGATCTGCTTTTCCTCTTCTATAAGAAAATCGACAGGGCTAACTGACCTTCAGTCACCTTCCTGGAATCAATGAACAAATATAACATAGAGAATAAAAAAGTGTTTGTTTCATTTTTTTCTCTAGTTTTACTCAGGGTCAATTGATATATGTCACTGGATTCATGTTTCAGGTATACAACATGATGTTTTGATTTACAAGCATTGTCAAGTTAGCAGTCATCATCTCATATAGACAATAAAAATGGAAAATAGCTCTCCCTGTGATGGCAGTTCTCACAATCTCCTGTTTCAATGATTTTTGCATGCCAATAAGAAAACACACACACACACACACACACACACACAAAACAAAACAAAACAAAATGAAGATCATCTATGTATTGCTGATCCTGTTTGTGATGCCAGTTGTTTTGCTGTTCACACTATTCACTGAACCCAGGGTAGGCAAGAGCAATAGGCTGGAAGATGTGAGTAGCTATAGGAGTTTCAGACAGTGTTATTCTCTCCTGGCTGATGCAACAGCCATAACAGCAGATGCATTGTATGCTCTCCTCTCATGGTTGTCCCATTGGATGAACCTGTCATACAGCCTCATACAGCCTTGGCACTTTTTCAGGTGGAACTCATATAAACACACCACACAAAGTAGCCTGTTACCAAGAGAGTACTTTGTGATGAGTTTGTGTAATGCTATGTGATCTCAGATGCTCATAACAGTGGAAAATCATTGTTTACAAAATGTGGAGTGAGAAGACATGAGAGTGTGGGGCAAGAGAGCTTGACTGACAACATTACATTAATTTCTACATAAGCTACTATACTTTCAGTAAGGGTTCATTTTCCTAAAGACTATATTGTTTTGGGGAATTCCACTCACATGGTAAATACTAATTTAATTGAAAATGCACACACACACATTTACACGCACACACACACACACACACACACACACACACACACACACATATATATATATATATATATATATATATATATATATATAATGATCTAAATGTTGAAAGTTAGATTTTATTTGAGGAATTTACTGAGGATTATATCCCAGTGGACAGACTCTCTGATAGCCCTGAGGAATCAGTTTGAAGACATAACAAATGAATCCGATTATCCAGGAGTTTTTGAGAATAAAATCTTCCGTTTTTGAGAAAACAAAATAGTTAAACACGGTTCAACATCAGAGGTTTACTTCTAATCACACACACACACACACACACACTTAAAACATCTCTAATGATTTCATTGCTTTTCTATATAAGAAAGATATAATAATCTGGACTCATTGAAATTATTATCCCTTAGATATGCATCTTAAACTATCTAGCATCAGTATACAAAGCACTGAATAATAACCATTTTTCTTCACCCTTAGTTCCACCCAGGACACAATGTTGATGACAACTGCAATTGCTAATGCTTGATGGCAGGGGATATTAATGTTGCCTTTTAGCTGCCCAGTAATGCCTAACTCTTCAGTTAAGTTCCGTTCAGTCACTCAGTCGTATCTGACTCTTTGCGACCCCATGAACTGCAGCACGACAGGCCTCCCTGTCCATCACCAACTCCCGGAGTGCACTCAGACTCAAGTCCATAGAGTCACTGATGTCATCCAGCCATCTCATCTTCTGTTGTCCCCTTCTCCTCCTGCCCCCAATCCCTCCCAGCATCAGATTCTTTTCCAATGAGCCAACTCTGCACATGAGGTGGCCAAAATACTGGAGTTTCAGCTTGAGCATCATTCCTTTCAAAGAAATCCCACGGCTGATCTTCTTCAGAATGGACTGGTTGGATCAACTTGCAATCCAAGGGACTCTCAAGAGTCTTCCCCAACACCACAGTTCCAAAGCATCAAATATTTGGCCCTCAGTCTTCTTCACAGTCTAACTCTCACATCCATACATGACTACTGGAAAAACCATAGCCTTGACTAGATGGACCTTAGTCAGCACAGTAATGTTTCTGCTTTTGAATATGCTATCTAGATTGGTCATAACTTTTCTTCGAAGAGTATGCACCTTTTAATTTCATGGCTGCAATCACCATCTGCAGTGATTTTGGAGCCCCCCAAAATAAAATCTTAGACTGTTTCCAATGTTTCCCCATCTATTTCCCATGAAGTGATGGGACCAGATGCAATGATCTTCATTCTTTGAATGTTGAGCTTTAAGCCAACTTTTTCACTCTCCACTTTCAGTTTCATCAAGAGGCTTTTTAATTTTTCTTCACTTTCTGCCATAAGGCCTAACTCTTAGATGAAATGAACTTAACAGACCTACACAGAGCAATCCATCCAAGAGCAGCATTCTTCTCAGCAATACATTCACATAATATAAGTTTTTCAAAATTAGGAGAAACTTATTTGTGACTTGACTGTGCTTTCCTGGGGGTAGTGAAGTTATGCTGAGAGGGCCACTTCAACACGACATCAGAAATAGATAAGCGTAACACTGCCAAAGCCACTTTTGTGGTTCTCCCTTCTCTCTCTCTCTTTTTTTGTTTTTCTTGCTAAATTTGTAAAGAGTTTTTCCTCTCTTTAATGTAACTTTTAATTTTTCTTTTGCTCTGTTTGACTATTACTATTTTTCTTATCATCCTTTACCTGCTGTAGCTATCCCTGAATATATAGAAATCTTTATTGCATATGTCTACCTATCTCTGGTCTTCTATTTTTCTCTTTTTTTTTTTCTGACTGTCTCTTCAACTTCTCCCTTTTCTCTTATCTCTCCCTTCTTTTCTCTTTTTTTTTTCTTCAATTATTTTTTATTCACTTTTTTTTTCCACATGTAAGTTAAATTGATGCAGTTTCTTTGCTATATTCCCCAGCTGGCACTCTGCTCAGATTCACTTTTCCAAATGAGAGTTAATTCTGCTTTCAGTTGGTAAATATCACTTGGTGTTTCCTTTCCTCATCAAGTAAATCTCCTTTACTCTCTTTTGCTTAGGAATACTTTGGTTATATCGCTCTGTGTGTAAGTGTGTCTCATTATTTTTGTAATAATCTGTCTGCATATTCACTACCTATCTGAATTCACCCATTACTTCATTTTATGTTTTGCTTTTGTCTTGGTGTGTTTACTTTAACCCCGTTTAATTCCATAACAAATGACTTCTGGAATCTTGGTCCCCTAGTAGCACCTGAACAACTGAGGTGGGAACACTGAATCCAAGATCTCAAACTGCCAGAGAGCTCTGAACTCCATGGAATATTAATCAATGAGAACTTCAACACCTATACACGACTGGTATCACCCAAATGTTGAAACCATCCAAACCAGCACACTTTATCCAAACAACAAGCAAGACAAACACACAAAAACAATAATCAGCAGACAATAGTCCCACACACACTCCAAAATATACCATATCACACAGCCCTGAATATCAGAAGAAAAAAATAAAACTTGCCTCCCCCAACTAGAATACAGGCACAAGTCATGCCTAGCAAACACAATTCTAGCAAACAAAATTCAAAACTACATAAAAAGATCATACACCTTGATCAAGTTGAGTTTACCCCAGGGATGTAAGAACTTTTCAATATATGCAAATTGATGAATGTGGTACACCATGTTAACCAATTGAAAGATAAAACCATATGACAAACTCAATAAATGCAGGGAATGCTTTCAACAAAATTCAGCACCCATTTATGATTTTAAAAACTCTTTAAAAAATGGGAGGGAGTGAACCCTAAATATTCATTTGAAGGATGGTTGCTGAAGATGCTATCCCAATACTTTGACTACCTGATGGAAAGAACCAATTCATTGGAAAAGACCTTGATGCTGGAAAAGATTGGGCATAATAGGAGAAGGGGACAGCAGAGTATGAGATAGTTAGATAGCATCAATAATTCAATGGACACAAATTTGAGCATACTCCAGCAGACAAAGGACAGACAAGACTGTTGTGCTTCAGTTAATGGGATTACAATGAGTGAGAAATGACAGTGACTAAAGAAGAATTTTTAAAAAAAGTCATTTGAAAAACAGGAAAAGAGAGAAAAATACAAATGACAGTCATTTTTGTATTGTGTATATTCTACCACAGCTAAGAAATTTTTGAAAACATTTCTTTAGAGCATTCTATGAAGATATGAAAGAAAACATTGAAACATAAGAAAATAAATGTGAAAGAAAATCCGTGAGCAATTATGAAGAATGAAAAAAAATAGTCCTATTAATTATACTTCAAAAGCACAATCTAGGGGTGCAGAGTCAAAAGATAGTGGAGGAATAGGATAGGGAGACCACTTTCTCCCCCCACAAATTCATCCAATGTTAGTTTGAATACTGAGAAACTTCCAAAAAAACAACTTCTGAATACTGGCACATCAAGCACAGAGAGGCAGCTTAATCTCTTCAAAAAGAGGTATGATAAAATAAAAGAGACAAAAACAGTGACAAAATATTTAGTGACAGAGAACATTTTGGGGAGGGATCATGAAGAAGGGAAAGTTTCCACATAGTAGGAAATCATCTCACACAGGTGTGTCTGTAGGGAGATTTGGAATCTGAGAGGGAGACGTAACCAAGGGGGGAGGGGGGGAGGGGAACACACAGAATATGCACCTAACCATAAATACAGGAAGAGATGGAAAAGTGGCCCAAATGTTCCCATCTGCCCCCAGTAAGTAGGGACTGGGCAGGGAGTTGCATGCTACATCATCAATCCTCAGGGTAAAGGCCCAAGCCTGACTGCCTGGAGGACAATCTGAGGGAGCTTACATGAGATAGCAACCCAAACCTTGATATTTCCCGAAAGGGAATTAAAAAAAAAAAAATTTCCTGACAAAGACGCTAACACTGAATGGTGACCCATGGCGCCCTCACAGAAAAAAAAAAAAAAAAAATTGAGAAAATACCAAAAGAGAACAAGTCAGCTGCCATATAGGGCCCTCTCTCCCCAGAGACAGAGAGGCAGGCATGCAACACCCAGACCAAGAAGACAAGGGGCTGCTGCAGTCTCAGATCCAGAGACGACGTTTTCCACCAAACTGACAGCAAGCTCCAATTGCTAATCACATTTTCCTAGGATCCTGGAAGGTTGACATCTGCCAGGAGTGTCAGCCTGAGACCAGCACCCCAGAGGAAACATGTGGTACCCTTGGGACTGTGCTCTCTTGGGAAACCCAGGAAATGAAGGGGCCTGGACCAGGGAGGTGATTAAGATCTGTGGGCCACATGGGGCAGTGTACTCACCAAGCACCCAGTCACCTGAGCTGCTTAAAGCAGAGAAAGGCACAAAATGGATAGCCCAACCAAACCTGTACCCTTGCAAACACCTGAGAACCTGAGCAGCTTAGTCTCGGGGAGCACATGCCACCTTGGGCTGAGGCAAATCCAGTGTGGTCCATCCACTGCAAGCACTCCCATACATGTGAGCAGTATTTGTTTACAGTGTCCCTCCCTCCCCACAGCACAACTGAACAAGTGAGCCTAAATAAGCAGCCATCTTTACCCTTTTGTGTCAGGATGGAAATTAGACACTAAAGAGACTACCAACTAGAGGAAACCAAAATAAACAAAGTAGGGGGAACCACTCTGGAAGACAGGTGCAACTGATTAAAACCCTGCATTTAATACTGGAGACTGTATTTGAAGAGCACCAATAGACATTAAGGAAAAAATATAAGCCAGATCAAGAGACTATCTGAAACAATTGATCTGACCCCACACTGTCCACAGCAGCTCCACAGAAATTCCTAAATATATTTTTTACTTATTATCATTTCTTAATTTAAAAAGTACTATATTACTCTTTTAACTTTAATTTTATAGCTTAGTATTACCTTTTAAAAAACTCCTAATTAAAAAAATATTCATTTTTTTGTCTTTTCAATTGAATTTGTTTTGTAGATTTTATATTGTATTTTTGAGAGGTTAGCATCTCTTCTAGGTTTATTAATCTTTGCTTTTTATATTTGTATCAATTTTGTACCTTTAATAATCTAATCTTTGCTGTCCATTTTTCACTTAGGGAGTTGTTTGCCAGCTGATTGCTCTCTCCCTTTTCTTCTCAAGGTCATCTCTATCTCCTTCTTGCCTTTTCTCTTCTCTATTTAAATCTATTAAACTCTTTTGGTACTCCTGGCTGTAGAATTATGGCTACTCATGGCTGGAGAATTATTTCGCTAATAATCTATGGGTTTTACATTTTATGCTGAATGGATGGAGAAGACTTGAGGCCACTGTAAGAGAAGGACCAAAAACCAGAGGCAGAAGACTTCACTCCAAAACTTCAGAACATCAGAGAACTCTTGAGTTCAGGGACTTTAATATAGAAGAGATCACCAAAAATTCTCAAAACCTACACTGAAACTAAGCTCCACTCAAAAGCCAACAATATCCAGTGCAAGACACACCAGGCTAATTATCCAGCTAAACAGGCACACAAACCTGAACATTACCAAGTGGACTCCCAAAGCAATTTCAAATGCATAGAAACCACAAAGTCACTACTAGACACTTCATTGCACTTCAGAGATATTGAGTGCAACCCACCAGAAAAAAGATACAAGGTAACCTTGTAAAGCCATTAAGCCAACCCCACCCACAAGGGGCAGACTCCACAATTAAGCAAAACCGCAAACATCCAGTCTGCAGAGAGGGTACCCCAAACACTAAAGTCTAAACAAGCTAAAAAGACATATAAATTATCAGTAGATGAAGGAATATGATAAAAACCCATTAAACTAAACAAAAGAGGAACAGATAGGGAATATACCTGAGAGAATTCAGAATAATATTAAAGGTGATCCAAAATCTTGAAAACAAAATAGAGCTAAAGATAAATAGATTATAGACAGGATTGAGAAGATGCAAGAATATTTAACAAGGAGCTAGAATAAAAACGAGTAAATCAATAATGGAACATGCAATAACAGATTAGAAGCATTCTGAAGGGAATCAAAAGTAGACTAACTGAGGAAGAAAAGAGGATAAGTGGGGTGGAAGATAGAATGATGGAAATAAATGAAGCAGAGAGAAAAGAAGAAGAAAAAAAGATAAGAATTAAAAGAAATGAGAACAACCTCAGAGGCGTGTAGGACAACATTAAATGCCTCAATATTCGACTTATAGTTGCCATAGAAGAACATGAAAAGGAAGGACATGAGAAAATAGTTGAAGTAAAAATAAATAAATAAATAATTTAAAAAAATAGTTGAAGTGACAATAGTCAAAACTTCCTTAATATTGGTAAATAAATAGCCACAGAAGTCCAAAAAATCAAGAGAGATCCAAATAGGAGAAACCCAAAGCAAAATACTCCAAGACATATGTTCTTCAAAGTAACAGAGATCTAACACAAAGAGGAAATACAGAAAGCAGCAAGGGAAAATCAATAAATAACACACAAGTGTAATAGCTCATCTTTCAATAGAAACCCTTCAGGTCAGAAGGAAATATCAGGATATACTTAAAGTGATGAGAAAGAAAAACCTAGAGCCAAGATTACACTAACCAGCAAGGTTCTCATTAAAGCATGGAATAGAAATGAAAGGCTTTACAGACAAGCAAAAGCTGAGAGAATTCAGAACCACCAATCAACTCTTCAACAAATGTGACAGGATCTTTAGACAGAAAACAGAGAAAAGATTTTTTGAAATTGAATCCAAAACAATTAAGTAAGTGATAACAGATTCATACTTATCAATAATTACCTTAAATGTCAATGGGTTAAATTCCCAAAACAAAAGGCAAATCCTGGATGAAAGGATACAAAAATAAAACCTTTGTATATGCTGTTTACAAGAGACATACCTTAATCCTAGGGACACATACAGAATGAAAATGAAGGGCTGGAGAAAATTATTTCATGCAAATAGAGACCAAAATAAGCAGAAGTGGCAATACTTATGTAAGAAAAATTAGATTTTTGAATAAAGACAATGATAAGAGACAAAGAAGGACACTACATAATGATCAAAGGATCAACCCCAGAAGAACAAACAATAATTATAAATACTATGTACCCAACATAGGAGCACCTCAATATATAAGGTAAATGCTAACAAGAATGACAGGAAAACTTAAGACTACACAATAATAGTGGGGGACTTAATACCACACACACACACCTATGGATAGATCAACCAAACAGAAAATTAGTAATTAAACATAGGCTTTAAATGAAACAATAGACCAGTTAGACGGAATTGATAAATCTAAGGTATCTCACCCAAAATGAACTGAATCCACCTTTTTCTCAAGGGCGCATAGAACATTTTCAGGATAGTTTTTTTTTTTTTTAATTTTTTTTTTTTGAGGGGGAAGCATTTTCTTTTTTTCTTTTTTTTTAAAGTTTTTTATTTTTTAAATTTTAAAATCTTTAATTCTTACATGCGTTCCCAAACATGAACCCACCTCCCAACTCTCTCCCCATAACATCTCTCTGGGTCATCCCCATGCACCAGCCCCAAGCATGCTGCATCCTGCGTCAGACATAGACTGGCGATTCAATTCTTACATGATAGTATACATGTTAGAATGTCATTCTCCCAAATCATCCCACCCTCTCCCTCTCCCTCTGAGTCCAAAAGTCCGTTATACACATCTGTGTCTCTTTCCCTGTCTTGCATACGGGGTCGTCATTGCCATCTTCCTAAATTCCATATATATGTGTTAGTACACTGTATTGGTATTTTTCTTTCTGGCTTACTTCACTCTGTATAATCGGCTCCAGTTTCATCCATCTCATCAGAACTGATTCAAATGAATTCTTTTTAACGGCTGAGTAATACTCCATTGTGTATATGTACCACAGCTTTCTTATCCATTCATCTGCTGATGGACATCTAGGTTGTTTCCATGTGCTGGATATTATAAACAGTGCTGTGATGAACATTGAGGTACATGTGTCTCTTTCAATTCTGGTTTCCTCGGTGTGTATGCCCAGCAGTGGGATTGCTGGGTCATAAGATAGTTCTATTTGCAATATTTTAAGGAATCTCCACACTGTTCTCCATAGTGGCTGTACTAGTTTGCATTCCCACCAACAGTGTAGGAGGGTTCCCTTTTCTCCACACCCTCTCCAGCATTTATTGCTTGCAGATTTTTGGATCACAGCCATTCTGACTGGTGTGAAGTGGCACCTCATTGTGGTTTGGATTTGCATTTCTCTAATAATGAGTGATGTTGAGCATCTTTTCATGTGTTTGTTAGCCATCCGTATGTCTTCTTTGGAGAAATGTCTATTTAGTTCTTTGGCCCATTTTTTGATTGGGTCGTTTATTTTTCTGGAAATGAGCTGCATAAGTTACTTGTATATTTTTGCAATTAGTTGTTTGCCAGTTGCTTCATTTGCTATTATTCTCCCATTCAGAAGGCTGTCTTTTCACCTTGCATATATTTTCCTTTGTTGTGCAGAAGCTGTTAAGTTTAATTAGATCCCATTTGTTTTTTTTTTTTTTTTGTTTGTTTGTTTGTTTGTTTTTAGAGCTCTGGTTACTTTTTTTTTTTTATTTTAAAATCTTTAATTCTTACATGCATTCCCAAACATGAACCCCCCTCCCACCTCCCTCCCCACAACATCTCTCTGGGTCATCCCCATGCACCTGCCCCAAGCATGCTGTATCCTGCGTCAGATATAGACTGTCGATTCAATTCTTACATGATAGTATACATGTTAGAATGCCATTCTCCCAAATCATCCCACCCTCTCCGTCTCCCTCTGAGTCCAAAAGTCCGCTCTACACATCTGTGTCTTTTTTCCTGTCTTGCATACAGGGTCGTCATTGCCATCTTCCTAAATTCCATATATATGTGTTAGTATACTGTATTGGTGTTTTTCTTTCTGGCTTACTTCACTCTGTATAATTGGCTCCAGTTTCATCCATCTCATCTCAACTGATTCAAATGAATTCTTTTTAACGGCTGAGTAATACTCCATTGTGTATATGTACCACAGCTTTCTTATCCATTCATCTGCTGATGGACATCTAGGTTGTTTCCATGTCCTGGATATTATAAACAGTGCTGCGATGAACATTGGGGTACATGTGTCTTTTTCAATTCTGGTTTCCTCGGTGTGTATGCCCAGCAGTGGGATTGCTGGGTCATAAGGTAGTTCTATTTGCCATTTTTTAAGGAATCTCCACACTGTTCTCCATAGTGGCTGTACTAGTTTGCATTCCCACCAACAGTGTAGGAGGGTTCCCTTTTCTCCACACCCTCTCCAGCATTTATTGATTGCAGATTTTTGGATAGCAGACATTCTGACTGGTGTAAAGTGGTACCTCATTGTGGTTTTGATTTGCATTTCTCTAATAATGAGTGATGTTGAGCATCTTTTCATGTGTTTGTTAGCCATTCGTATATCTTCTTTGGAGAAATGTCTATTTAGTTCTTTTGCCCATTTTTTGATTGGGTTGTTCATTTTTCTGGAATTGAGCTGCATAAGTTGCTTGTATATTTTTGAGATTAGTTGTTTGTCAGTTGCTTCATTTGCTATTATTTTCTCCCATTCCGAAGCCTGTCTTTTCACCTTGCTTATATTTTCCTTTGTTGTGCAGAAGCTTTTAAGTTTAATTAGATCCCATTTGTTTATTTTTGCTTTTATTTCCAGAATTCTGGGAGGTGGATCATAGAGGATCCTGCTGTGATTTATGTCTGAGAGTGTTTTGCCTATCTCCTCTAGGAGTTTTATAGTTTCTGATCTTACATTTAGATCTTTAATCCATTTTGAGTTTATTTTTGTGTGCAGTGTTAGAAAGTGATCTAGTTTCATTCTTTTACAAGTGGTTGACCAGTTTTCCCAGCACCACTTGTCAAAGAGATTGTCTTTATTCCATTGTATATTCTTGCCTCCTTTGTCAAAGATAAGGTGTCCATATGTGTGTGGATTTATCTCTGGGCTTTCTATTTTGTTCCATTGATCTATATGTCTGTCTTTGTGCCAGTACCATACTGTCTTCATGACTGTGGCTTTGTAGTAGAGCCTGAAGTCAGGCAAGTTGATTCCTCCAGTTTCATTCTTCTTTCTCAAGATTGCTTTGGCTATTCGAGGTTTTCTGCATTTCCATACAAATCTTGAAATTATTTGTTCTAGTTCTGTGAAAAGTGTGGCTGGTAGCTTGATAGGGATTGCATTGAATTTGTAAATTGCTTTGGGTAGCATACTCATTTTCACTATATTGATTCTTCCGATCCATGAACATGGTATATTTCTCCACCTATTAGTGTCCTCTTTGATTTCTTTCACCAGTGTTTTATAGTTTTCTATATATAGGTCTTTAGTTTCTTTAGGTAGATATATTCCTAAGTATTTTATTCTTTTTGTTGCAATAGTGAATGGAATTGTTTCCTTCATTTCTTTTTCTACTTTCTCATTATTCATGTATAGGAATGCAAGGGATTTCTGTGTGTTGATTTTATATCCTGCAACTTTACTATATTCATTGATGAGCTCTAGTAGTTTTCTGGTGGAGTCTTTAGGGTTTCCCATGTAGAGGATCATGTCATCTGCAAACAGTGAGAGTTTTACTTCTTCTTTTCCAATTTGGATTCCTTTTATTTCTTTTTCTGCTCTGATTGCTGTGGCCAAAACTTCCAGAACTCTGTTGAATAGTAGCGGTGAAAGTGGACACCCTGTCTTGTTCCTGACTTTAGGGTAAATGTTTTCAATTTTTCACCATTGAGGATAATGTTTGCTGTGGGTTTGTCATATGTAGCTTTTATTATGTTGAGGTATGTTCCTTCTATTCCTGCTTTCTGGAGAGTATTTATCATAAATGGATGTTGAATTTTGTCAAAGGCCTTCTCTGCATCTCTTGAGATAATCATATGGTTTTTATTTTTCAACTTGTTAATGTGGTGAATTACATTGATTGATTTGCGGATATTGAAGAATCCTTGCATCCCTGGGATAAAGCCCATTTGGTCATGGTGTATGATCTTTTTAATGTGTTGTTGGATTCTGATTGCTAGAATTTTGTTGAGGATTTTGGCATCTATGTTCATCAGTGATATTGGCCTGTAGTTTTCTTTCTTTGTGACATCTTTCTCAGGTTTTGGTATTAGGGTGATGGTGGCCTCATAGAATGAGTTTGGACGCTGACCTTCCTATGCAATTTTCTGGAAGAGTTTGAGTAGGATAGGTGTTAGCTCTTCTCGAAATTTTTGGTAGAATTTAGCTGTGAAGCCGTCTGGACCTGGGCTTTGTTTGCTGGAAGATTTCTGATTACAGTTTCAATTTCCGTGCTTGTGATGGGTCTGTTAAGATTTTCTATTTCTTCCTGGTTCAGTTTTGGAAAATTGTACTTTTCTAAGAATTTGTCCATTTCTTCCACGTTGTCCATTTTATTGGCATACAACTGCTGATAGTAGTCTCTTATGATCCTTTGTATTTCTGTGTTGTCTGTTGTGATCTCTCCATTTTCATTTCTAATTTTATTGATTTGATTTTTCTCTCTTTGCTTCTTGATGAGTCTGACTAATGGTTTGTCAATTTTATATATCCTTTCAAAGAACCAGCTTTTGGCTTTGTTGATTTTTGCTATGGTCTCTTTTGTTTCTTTTGCATTTATTTCTGCCCTAATTTTTAATATTTCTTTCCTTCTACTAACTCTGGGGTTCTCAAATTCTTCCTTTTCTAGTTGCTTTAGGTGTAGAGTTAGGTTATTTATTTGACTTTTTTCTTGTTTCTTGAGGTATGCCTGTATTGCTATGAACTTTCCTCTTAGCACTGGTTTTATAGTGTCCCACTGGTTTTGGGTTGTTGTGTTTTCATTTTCATTAGTTTCTATGCATATTTTGATTTCTTTTTTTGATTTCTTCTGTAATTTGTTGGTTATTCAGAAGTGTGTTGTTCAACCTCCATCTGTTGGAATTTTTAATAGTTTTTCTCCTGTAATTGAGATCTAATCTTAATGCATTATGGTCAGAAAAGATGCTTGGAATGATTTCGATTTTTTTTGAATTTATCAAGTTTAGATTTATGGCCCATGATGTGATCTATGCTGAAGAAGGTTCCATGAGCATTTGAAAAAAAGGTGAAATTCATTGTTTTGGGGTGAAATGTCCTATAGATATCAATTAGGTCTAACTGATCTAATGTATCATTTAAAGTTTGCGTTTCTTTGTTAATTTTCTGTTTAGTTGATCTGTCCATAGGTGTGAGTGGGGTATTAAAGTCTCCCACTATTATTGTGTTATTGTTGATTTCCCCTTTCATACTTGTTAGCATTTGTCTTACATATTGTGGTGCTCCTATATTGGGTGCATATATATTTATAATTGTTATATCTTCTTCTTGGATTGTTCCTTTGATCATTATGTAGTGGCCTTCTTTGTCTCTTTTCACAGCCTTTGTTTTAAAGTCTATTTTATCGGATATGAGTATTGCCACTCCTGCTTTCTTTTGGTCTCTATTTGCGTGGTATATCTTTTTCCAGCCCTTCACTTTCAGTCTGTATGTGTCCCTTGTTTTGAGGTGGGTCTCTTGTAAGCAGCATATAGAGGGGTCTTGCCTTTGTATCCATTCAGCCAATCTTTGTCTTTTGGTTGGGGCATTCAACCCATTTACGTTTAAGGTAATTATTGATAAGTATGATCTCATTATCATTTACTTTATTGTTTTGGGTTCGGGTTTATACACCCTTTTCGTGTTTCCTGTCTAGAGGATATCCTTTAGAATTTGTTGGAGAGCTGGTTTGGTGGTGCTGAATTCTCTCAGCTTTTGCTTGCCTGTAAAGCTTTTGATTTCTCCTTCGTATTTGAATGAGATCCTTGCTGGGTACAGTAATCTGGGCTGTAGGTTATTGTCTTTCATCACTTTAAGTATGTCTTGCCATTCTCTCTTGGCCTGAAAAGTTTCTATTGAAAGATCAGCTGTTATCCTTATGGGAATCCGCTTGTGTGTTATTTGTTGTTTTTCTCTTGCTGCTTTTAATATTTGTTCTTTGTGTTTGATCTTTGTTAATTTGATTAATATGTGTCTTGGGGTGTTTTGCCTTGGGTTTATCCTATTTGGAACTCTCTGTGTTTCTTGGACTTGGGTGATTATTTCCTTCCCCATTTTAGGGAAGTTTTCAACTATTATCTCCTCAAGGATTTTCTCATGATCTTTCTTTCTGTCTTCTTCTGGGACTCCTATAATTCGAATGCTGGAGCGTTTCATATTGTCCTGGAGGTCTCTGGGATTGTCCTCATTTCTTTTAATTCATTTTTCTTGTTTCATCTCTGATTCATTTATTTCTACCATTCTATCTTCTATTTCACTAATCCTATCTTCTGCCTCCATTATTCTACTATTTGTTGCCTCCAGAGTGTTTCTGATCTCATTTATTGCATTATTCATTATATTTTGACTTTTTTTTTTATTTCTTCTAGGTCCTTGTTAAACCTTTCTGGTATCTTCTCAATCCTTGTCTCTAGGCTGTTTATCTGTGATTCCATTTTGATTTCAAGATTTTGGATCATTTTCACTATCAATACTCAGAATTCCTTCTCCGGTAGATTCCCTACTTCTTCCTCTTTTGTTTGGTTTGGTGGGCAACTCTCCTGTTCCTTTACCTGCTGAGTATTCCTCTGTCTCTTCATCTTGGTTATATTGCTGAGTTTGGGGTGGCCTTTTTATATTCTGGTAATTTGTGGAGTTCTCTTTATTATGGAGCTTCCTCACTTTGGGTGGGGTTCTATCAGTGGCTTGTCAAGGTTTCCTGGTTAGGGAGGCTTGTGTTGGAGTTTTGGTGGGTGGAGCTGGGTTTCATCTCTCTGGAGTGCAGTGGAGTGACCCGTAATGGGTTATGAGACATCAAAGATTTTGGGATAATTTTGTGCTGCCTGTATATTGAGGCTCAGGGGAGTGTTCCTGTGTTGCTGGAGAATTTGCATGGTAAGTCTTGTTTTGGAACTTGTTGGCCCTTGGGTGGAGCTTGGTTTCAGTGTAGGTATGAAGGCAATTGATGAGTTCCTATAGCTTAATGTTCCCTGAATTCAAGAGTTCTCTAATGTTTTCAGGCTTTGGATTTAAGCCTCCTGCTTCTGGTTTTCAGTTTTATTTTTACAGTAGCCTCTAGACTTCTCCATCTATACAGCACCGATGATAAAACATCTAGGTTAAAGATAAAAATTTTCTCCACATTGTGGGATACTCAGAGAGGTTCACTCTGAGAGACCCCCCAAGAACAGGACCGGGTCCTTCTGGGCCACTGGTGTTTAACACCGCCGTCGAGTACCAGGTCTGGCTCGTCGGTACTCAGTTTCCACTCCTTGGCTTCTCCAGAGGGTGGTGTTCGCCTGGCCCCTACAGGTTCCAAGTGTGGAGGAGCCGCGGAGCAGGGAGGGAAGGAAAGCTCAGTCCATCTTGTTGAGTCAGTTGATGAATCTCTAGCTCATTCCACATAGCGCTGCAGCTTCCTCTCAGGGGGCGACTTGACCTTGCAGACGGTGTCTCCCGTGCTCATGGTGCCTGCCTTCCCTCTGGCTCGGCCCAGGAATGTCTTGTTTATGTTTTCACACATTGACGTATTTGCAAATGCATATCCCATTTTTAAATGTGAGCTTCACATCTTGTTTTTCAGAGAACATACTTGATATGATTTAAAATACTAAGAATTGTGTTATGCCTTAATGTAAAGCATATTTTTGCGAATATTCCAGAGAAAACTTCAGTACAATTGGAAATATGTGTGTGTGTGTATACATTTGAGTAGAGACAAATATATACACTATATATATGTATATATATATGTATGTATATATATATATACATATATATATATGCCTATTTGAACATATCAGTTAGGTACACAATTGTAAATATACATATATGCATTTATATTTACCCTTCCTTGATTTTGAAGTGTTTTGGGTCATTTTCTTCTGATTTATAGTTTGCCGTCAGTCTCCTGTATCTTTGGGGTTTGTAGTAAACCTATATTAGGTATTTTCACATTACTTTACGTCCTCTGACTCTGATACTGGGAGGGATTGAGGGCAGGAGAAGGGGAAGACAGAGGATGAGATGGCTGGATGGCATCACTGACTCAATGAATGTGAGTCTGAGTGAACTCTGGGAGTTGGCGAAGGATAGGGAGGCCTGGTGTGCTGCAGTTCACGGGGTCGGAAAGAGTCGGACATAACTGAGCAACTGAACTGAACTGAACTGAACTGATGTCCTGTTGAAGTAGAAGCCCACAGTCAACTTATTTGAGGATGTAAGAATCTTTCTAGAGATTAGTAAGTTTTTCTGAGGTTGTAGAGAATAGAGCACACTGTGAACCAAGAAATTTGCCAGCCTTATCATTAAACAAAGGATGCTGCAGTCATCAAGTCATAAGCCATTTTATATATCCATAAATGTGGAACTCTTGATGAAATCAGGTTGCCTACTTTCAAGTCCTTAGTTACTGGACTTGCCACCTATGTTGCCTGAAGAACTGACTTGAGACAGAAAGAATAGATACTAGCCTAGTTAAGGTGCTTATCAAATGAATTATTTCAAGGAGCCCAGATTCTTGCATCTTCCAATAGGTAGAAAATATCTGAATCCATTCACTTTTGGTGTCCAGTTTTTCTTTCGTTAACCATAATATTTGGACATTTTCCATACCTGATCATTGTACCAAAACTTCTGTAAAACCTGGATCCTCCTATCCTTCTTCACAGCAATACTTGAGAAGTTGCTCCTCATGATTAAATCCTTCTTAGAATGAAAGGCATGATGAAGCAAACAAAATTTTCCAGTTTTGGACTATGCATTTTTCCCAGTCAGTGGAACACATTTTAGAATTGCAATATAAGGGATTCTTGTGCAGCACCTCAGTGTTAACCTATGTTTGCTTATTACTACTTAGCATAGTACCGAAAGTCAAAGGTTAGCTATTACTTATTAAAACTTGTGGGGATTCATGGTTTAATAAATTGGTGACATCAGTTTATGAAAACATATAACCATATATGTTTACTTTTAGAAAGCCGTTCTTTACTTTTAGAAACAATGACAAATTAGTGAAGGACACAAGTGTAGAGTCTGAATTTATTCTGACTAAAATAGCTCTGCAGTTAATTTGTTTGATTGTTTGTTTGTTTGTTTGTTTTGCTTTTGCTTTGTCTATATGTTCTAAAGCCATCCTGGGTACACATTTTACTTGACATGCACTGTGATGCTTTACTTGTCACTAGCACCAGTTAGCCAAGTACTGGTTTGCTTTATTTACAATGTTGTGTTAGTGTCTGCTGCCCAGCGAAATAAATCAGTTATTAGTAAATATAGCTGAACCTCCCTTTGAGCAGTCCTGCCATCTCCCTCTTTGGCCTCCACTCCTACTGCAAAATCAACTCCATTAGAGCACTCCACACCAACAGCTCTCTACTACATACTTGGTATGTTACATATGTCCTGGCACTGTGTCCACAAGTCTGTTTTCTATGAGTCTATCCCTTCCTACACTCGAAATGGATTATTTAGCACCTGTTTTCTGGATTCCACTTAAATGCATTAATATGCACACATATATATTTACTTCTTTATTTGGTGGCTGCAAATCTCAACCGCTGTTTGTGGAATCTAATTCCATGACCAGGGGTCAAACCCGGGACTCCTGCATAGGGATCATGGTGTCTTTGCCACTGGACTAACAGGGCAGTTCCCTGCTGCAGATTTTTTTTTTTAATGATGGTCATTTGGAATAGTAAGAGGTGGTATGTTGTAATTTTGATCTATGTGCCTTTGATAAGTTGAGGTAGATTTTGCTATGTTCAGTTTTGGAGAGTTTCTATCAAAAACACTTGTTGAATTATATCAAAATTTTTTCACCAATTACAGGTGATCATATGGCTTTAATCCTTCACTATACATTGATGTGCAGCCACTGAAGAATGTTTCCATATAAGGAATAAACCCCACACTTAATAACAGTGTTCAATCCTTTTATGGTATTGGTGGATTTTTTGCTTGTATTTTGCTAAGGATATTTGCCTCTGTTCATCTATGTGATATTGGTCTCTAATTTTTTTTTTCTGTTATCTCTGTTGGTGTTGGTATCAGTGTGATGGTGACCCTGTAGGATGAGTTTTGGGTTTTCTTTCCACTCTAGAATTTTGGAAGAGTTTCAGAAGTGTATATGCTAGCAGTTCTCTGACTGGTTCATACAATTTCCATGTGAAGCCATCTGGCTTTAAGTTTGTCAGCTGGATTTTTTTTCATCACAGTTTCAATATTAGTGCTTATAATTGGTCTGCTCATATTTTCTCTTTCTACTTAGTTGAATTTATGAGCATTTGCCCATGGATAAGACTCTAATATTTATTGACATAGTTGTTTGGTAGTCTCTTATGATTCTTTGCTATTTCTGTGGTATCAGTTATAATGTTGTCCTTTCTCATGTCAAATTTGATTGATTTGTCTGTCCTTTTTTTCATGATAAGTCTGGACCTTGATTTATCTATTTTGTTTCTCCTCTACAAGACATCCCTTTTAGTGATACTGATTTTGGCTTTTTTCATTTGTTTGTTTTCATCACTTCCTTTCTTTAATTTCTGCTCTGATTTTTATCATTTCTTCCACTTCTATTCACTTTGGGGAATTTTGTCTGCTTTTTCTGCCTTCTCTAAATGCTTCAGATTTAAGGTTATATTGATTGCTTGAGATATGTAGTATTTATTAACTCCACTCTTTTACTGCTTTAGTATGCTCCATAATTTTGGATAATCATGTTCTTAATATCATTTGCTTCTAAGATTTTTCTTTCCTTTTCTGTCAGATTTATGGGTGATTTCATGGCCAGGTGGAGTTGTATTTATTATTCTACATGGATCCGTGTTTTTCAAGTCGTTAGCCAGAAAATAAGGTATGTAAATCATATCATTGTAGTCTAAAAATTTTTTTGATACAATTGAAACAATATTAAATTTATCAACGCTTGATTGGAGATCCACATTGTGATATATCCTGAAGATATGTTATTTTCTCTTTAGAAAAATATATATTCTGCTGTGTTTCAGTGAAGTGTCCTATAAGTATCAATTAACTTTGGCAGGTAACTTGTGCCTTTGAACACTTGTGTTTCACTTTAAACTGCATTTCTAAATTGTAGGATAATTTCTTTCCAATGTTGTGTTGGCGTCTGCTGTACAAGAGTGTGTATTAGCACACAGGTGACCAAAGTCATTTTTTGTGTTTTTAATTGTTGTTACTTATTCATTTTTCTAGGCCCTTCTGAAATGTTTCTCATCTTTTCTCCATTCCATTTCTAGAGTGTTTTATGAAATTTATTACAACATACAAGTCAGTTTCAGAGAGCCTACCCATTTTTTCTTTCATTATGTTTTGAGTTTTTACCACATTCCTTTGAGCACAACATGTTTCTCTGTCTTCACATTTCCCTGCTTACTATGTTAATGGTTATTTCTTTACAAACTGCTGTGTTATAGTTATTGATCCTTGTCTCCACTCCAAGTCGATAAAGTTGATTGAGTTGCTAGCTTGGGCTTTGAAGTGGAGAGACTGACAACAATGTTCTTGAGGCTGCATCTGAGTCTTCCTTCTCTAACGGTGGGACCGTATCTGTTCATGTCATTTCTGGTGTCTATGGGATTAGTCTGACAATAGGCAGTCTATCTGCTGATGGTTGGCTGTGTTTTCCTATCTTGCTTGTGGTGTGGTGTGAGACATCAGTCCTGGGTTGTGCAGGCAGTTGGGTGCTGTGCTTCTGAGATTAAGAAAGAGACCTTCATGGAGACTGTCAGCACTTAATATTAACAGTAGAAATAAATTCTCTTGTGTCCCATGATCCTGGTCTCAGTGTGAAATGTTGTAGCAGAATGAAAATACGGCAGGATTCTTGGACTCCAGAGGAGAGGAATTCAATCCAGGCCAGACACAGGCTGGATTGCTCATAGCTTTGTATAATAAAGTTTTATTAAAGGATAAAAGAGATGGAGAATACTTCTGACATATGCATCAGAAGGGAGCAGAAAGAATACCCCCTGTTAGTCTTCTGCTGGATTTTATATAGTCACTAGCAGTCTGTTAATGAAAGAAAGGAATGTTTTAAAACTCAGAGTGATACCAGGCCCCTTCACCCATAAGATGCATTTTGGATTAATCTTGACATCAGACTATTCATCTTGGGCCATAAAGTGATTTACTTGAATCTTGGAGAAGGACAGATTTCAATACAAATAGTTTTTTACATAGATTAGGAAAATAATACATAAGTTTGTCAAGTAGGTTCTCAGTCATTAAGTGGAACTGACTTGATGATAGAGTTTGGGGTAAAAGCACAGTACAATAACATAGTTTAAGACAAACATTTCCATAAGAAAAAGGCATTGTTTATCTCAAGGTTTGAGAATAGTTAACTTCAGATGAAACCAGGTGTCATTATGGCAACACAATATTTTAAGAGAAACCGCCTTTAAATTTTGTATAGAGAGGGAGTGGGGGTGGGGGGAACAAACCCAAATATTGCTAGTTTGTCCTGCCACTTAAAAGAGATAAAAATGTCTGACATTTGTAGGCTATTTCCTCTGTTTGGAGACCCCTGGCCTTCCTGCCTGTTACCCTCTCAGGTGCTGACACCCGAAAAGATCAGGCCCAACTTATGCCCAGAGAAATACAATACCATAGTAATAGACTGAGGAGATTTAAAAAAAAGTAACATAGATAAAAGGCAAATAAATAAATGAAAGGCACCACAAGCAATAAACACTACAGAGAAGACAACAGATTCATAAAGAGAACCAATCAAGTAAATCTTAAGACAAACAACACCAGAGCAGACTGTCAACTGAAGAATAAAGAAAGATAATCTGACAAGACGATCAGAACAGCCCCCACAGAATAACAGAAAACCAGAGTTAATGTAAAAATGCATACCTGTGTTAAAAAATGAAGTGATGGAACAGGGACAAAAGGCACAGAAAATAAGAAACCAAAGTAAAAGTGGAAATAGCTATACAAAAAGTAAAAATATGATTGAAATAATCTTCAAAGACCAAATCAATTTGTAGTAACAAAGAAGCATATAACTGAGAAAAATGGTCCACAAACAACACACCAATTCAATGTATCAAAAGAATAACACATATCCCCTAGTGTCACATCTGTCAGTGTCCTAGTCCTCAACATGAGCCAGGACAACTACACCTCTTTGGGAAGTTCTCCAAAGATGGAGAGTACTGGCTCTGGATCTCTCTAAGGACAGTTCAGTTTCAAAACTGCTGTAATTCCTGTGCATTCTTACAGCTGCCTGAGACTAGACTTTTTTTTTTTTTTGACCTCTTCTCATCTTTTCATGTGTTCCATAGATACAGGGTCTGTGTCATTAATCCTGTGTATTTAATCTGCAGAATGCTCAACTGATTGGAAAATTCCCAATCCTCTTCCTTAATGGCTCTGTCCCTGGGTCTCAGGTTTAATTTTCATCCTTTCTCACATGTGGTCACCAAAGAAATCTGTCCTGAGACACTTGTGGCACACTGGGGTGTGCTGTAATAAGCACGGGAGGTGGTACAGCTGCTAGAAATGCTGGAACCATGGTGGTGTCAATTATGAATAGGACCATCAGCAGAAGAGATTTGGCCTTAATGGGATCCTTTTCTAGCCTGTGTTTTCAGGAGCATGAGTAGTACTTCTGCTGGTCTTTCTGTATTGCCTTGTGGGAAAAGGCAATGGCACCCCACTCCAGTACTCTTGCCTGGAAAATCCCGTGGGCGGAGGAGCCTGGTGGGTAGCATTCCATGGGATCGCTAAGAGTCAGACACGACAAAGCGACTTCACTTTCATTTCTCACTTTCATGCCTTGGAGAAGGAAATGGCAACCCACTCCAGTGTCCTTGCCTGGAGAATCCCACGGATGGGGAAGCCTGGTGGGCTACCATATATGGGGTCACACAGAGTCGGACACGACTGAAGTGACACAGCAGCAGCAGCAGCAGCAGTAGTAGGTGTTAACAAGTAAGAGTCAATAGCAGTTCTCTCCCAGGATGGCTCCCTAACTTTTGCCCTTCGGCTTCTGTTCTCCATGCACACTGAGTGAGCTTTATTGCAGTTTGGGCTATATAGGGCCATGACACACATTGTCTGTGTGACTCTCACTCTATCCAAATTATATTTCATCAGCTGTTTTACCTTGTTTCCTTTCAGTCCAAAGTAATTTACCTTTTAGTGAAGAGGCTTGCATCATTCTGGAAATCTCTTCCCTGCTTCTCCATCTCCCACCTGAGGCACAGGTTTTGTCTTGCTTCCTCTTATTCTCCTTCTCCCTACTTAAATCCTTTCTACCCAGGTATGTCTGGAACTCACACAGGACACTCTGGTGATCAGGGTCTTCTGCTATATATTTATCTGATTCTGTGGAAGAACTATTGTCCTTGTAGAAGTGTTATTTGTGTTCCATTCATTGAGAGAGTTGAATTTCACATCTGCCTACAATTCTGCCTTCTTGGAACTTCTCCATTTTTCCTGGAAAGCTCTATTTTTCTTTATTCCTTGACAGTAAAACCGGAAACATTAGTTGCCATGAATTAATCTGTTTGATGGGGCGTTGCTTACCTACACATATAACTGATACTACTTTAACTTCCAACATGGAATCAAGCATACTGTGTTAGTTTTTCTTTCCCCCTTGGAAAGTTCTCTTAATGAGGAATTGTCATAGCATGAAGAAATGAAGAATTTTTGTCATAAAATATAAAGGCATAATTGGGCTCAAAATGTCAGCACTTGAATATATTTAGCTATTTTTTGAACGTCCCTAACATTTTCTCAGAATACAGATGTCTGATTTCGGATCTTGATGTGTAACTCCATTCAATGGCTATCAAAGGTCAGAGACTGCCATGGGCATAATTTAGTTCATGTAGAATAAGATGTTAAGTTCATAGGAAATTACCAGTTGGTATTTGACTACTTGAAAAGAGAGCAAACGGCAAAGCAACAATGAACAAAAAATAAAAAAATAAAAACCAACAAACACAGGAATGTGTAGTTATTTAATCATAAGAGGTACTCATGAATTGATGTTTGTATCATAGAATAATCAAGGAGATAGCATACAATCAACATCTGCTTAACTTTCTCTGCTAGTGACTTGGACACTGCAAATAACACAAAAACTGAAAAAAAAAAAGAACAAAAATAATTTTGTAAAATTCTTAGAGATAATACAAGAATACCTTATATGTCTCCTAGGAAACGTGTACACTAGTAAAATGGCAACAGTTAGAATTGGACACGGGGCAATGAATTGATTCAAAACTGGGGAAAGAACAAGTCAAAGCTATACATTGTTGTCCTGCTTATTTAACTTTTAGGCAGAGAACACTATGAAAAAAAGAAAAAATCTGGATGAAGCTCAAGTTAGAAACAAAATATATTTTGGAAATATGAATAACCTTAGTTATCCCAATGACAATACTGAAATGACAAAAGAAAAATAATGATTAAGGCACATCTTGATGAAAGTATTATCTGTTTTAAGTATAGACATCTGAAATGAGAGTGTCCTACATAAAAAATGAAATTCTCAGTTTCACATATGAAACTCTAGATGCAGATATCAGAATATGAAACATAAAATTCTCTACTATTCACATATACAAATCTGGAGAAAGTTTTTCCAAATTAAAATACAGAATTATCTGTACATCATACAGGAAAATATTGAACAAAATATTCTGGAGAAAATATAGAATATTTTAGTTAGAGTTATGAAAATCAGGATGCAGATTCTTTGACAGGAAATACAAAAATGTCTATGTCACATATCCAAACATGGTCACATGAAACATGGATTTTTTCATATTTGTAATTTGAAAATGTGAAGTCTTTCATTCATGCAATAGTGAATACTGTCTTTTTAACATTTGAAAAAACTCTGTTAATTTTCCTAGAAGAAATATAGAATTTGCCCACAAATGGACATCAACAGATGGTCAACATTGAAATTACATTGATTACGTTTTTGCAGGTAAAGATGGAGAAGTTCTATACAGTCAACAAAAATAAGACAAGAAGCTGAATGTGGCTCAGATAATGAACTCCTTATTGCCAAATTCAGATTTAAACTGAATAAAGTAGGGAAAACTGCAAGACCACTCAGGTGTGACCTAATCAAATCCCTTATGATTACACAAAGGAAGTGAGAAATAGATTTAAGGGCCTAGATCTGATAAATAGAGTGCCCGATGAATTATGGAATGAGGTTCGTGATATTGTACAGAAGACAGGGATTAAGATCATCCTCATGGAAAAGAAATGTAAAAAAGCAAAATGGCTGTCTGGGGAAGCCTTACAAATAGCTTTGAAAAAAAGAGAGGTGAAAATCACAGGAGAAAAGGAAAGATATAAGCATCTGAATGCAGAGTTCCAAAGAATAGCAAGAAGAGATAAGAAAGTCTTCTTCAGCGATCAGTTCAAAGAAAGAGAGGGAAAGAATAGAATGGGAAAGACTAGAGATCTCTTCAAGAAAATTGGAGATACAAAGGGAACATTTCATGCTAAGATGGGCTTGACAAAGGACAGAAATGATATGGACCTAACAGAAGCAGAAGATATTAAGAAGAGGTGGCAAGAATAAACAGAACAGTCCAAGAAAGATCTTCATGACTCAGATAATCATGATGGTGTGATCACTCATCTAGAGCCAAACATCCTGAAATGTAAAGTCAAGTGGGCCTTAGAAAGCATCGCTACGAACAAAGCTAGCGAAGGTGATGGCATTCCACTTGAGCTATTTCAAATCCTGAAAGATGATGCTGTGAAAGTGCTGTACTGAATATGCCAGCAAATTTGGAAAACTCAGCAGTGGCCACAGGGCTGGAAAATGTCAGTTTTCATTCCAATTACAAAGAAAGGCAATGCCAACAAATGCTGAAACTATCGCACAATTACACTCATCTCACATGCTAGTAATGCTCAAAATTCTCCAAGACAGGGTTCAGCAATACGTGAACCATGAATTTCTTGATGTTGAAGCCAGTTTTGGAAATGGCAGAGGAAGCAGAGATTAAACTTCCAACATCCGCTGGATCATGGAAAAAACAAGAGAGTTCCAGAAAAACATCTATTTCTGCTTTATTGACTATGCCAAAGCCCTTAACTGTGTGGAGCAAAATGAACTGTGGAAAATTGTGAAAGAGATGGGAATATCAGACCACCTAACCTGCCTCTTGAGAAATCTGTATGCAGGTCAGGAAGTAACAGTTAGAACTGGACATGCAACAACGGACTGGTTGCAAATAGGAAAAGAAATATGTCAAGGCTGTGTATTATCACCCTGCTTATTTAAATTATGTAGACTATGTCATGAGAAACACAAGACTGGAAGAAACTCAAGCTGGAGTCAAGATTACCAGGAGAACTATCAATAACCTCAGACATGCAGATGACACCACCCTTATGGCAGAAAGTGAAGAGGAACTAAAAAGCCTCTTGATGAATGTGAAAGTGGAGAGTTAAAAAGGTGATTTAAAGCTCAACATTCAGAAAATGAAAATCATGGCATCTGGTATCATCACTTCACGAGAAATAGATGAGGAAGAGTGGAAACATTGTCAGACTTTATTTATAAGAGCTCAAAAATCACTGCAGATGGTGATTGCATCCGTGAAATTAAAATAAGCTTACTCCTGGGAAGAAAAGTTATGACCAACCTAGGTAGCATTTCCAAAACCAGAGACATTACTTTGCCAGCTAAAGTCTGTCTAGTCAAGGCTATGATTTTTCCAGTCGTCATGTGTGGATGTGAGATTTGGACTGTGAAGAAGGCTGAGCACTGAAGACTTGATGCTTTTGAACTGTCTTGTTGGAGAAGACTCTTGAGAGTCCCTTGGACTGCAAGGAGATCCAACCAGTCCATTCTGAAGGAGATCAGCACTGGGATTTCTTTGGAAGGAATGATGCTAAAGCTGAAACTCCAGTACTTTGGCCACCTCATGCGAAGAGTTGTCTCATTGGAAAAACGCTGATGCTGTTAGGGTTTTGGGGGCAGGAGGAGAAGGGGACGACAGAGGATGAGATGACTGAATGGCATCACTGACTCGATGGATGTGAGTCTGAGTGAACTTCTAGAGTTGGTGCTGGACAAGGAGGCCTGGCATGTTGCGATTCATAGGGTCACAAAGAGTCAACTGAGCAACAGAACTTAACTGAACTTCATGCATGAGCTCTTAAATTCTCTATATTTCCAATCAAGTAAGTTTGAATTAAAGTCTTCAGATATTAAATTTGGAATTCTGTCTTTTTCACATTTGATAATCTGGAGAGAAATGTTCTCATATGGAATATGAATTCTCAAATCTTCACATTTGAAACACTTTCCAGATTCACATATCAAAGGAAATTTTCCATGATTCAGAAATTAAGATCTGAGCTAAAAGGCAAACATCAAATAACTATGTTTCATGTATTTACCGAATAACATATAGAGTTTTCTGTATTTCTGTGATGAAAATCTGGGTGACGTTTTCCCTACATGAAATAGGGAATGAATATATTTTACATATTTAAAATCAAAACCCTTATGATTATAAAGTGGAAGTGATAAATAGATACAGGGGATTCTATCTGACAGATGAGTTCCTGAAGGCTTATGGATGGAGGTTTTTGTTATTTTACAGGAAGCAGTGATCAAGACCATCCACATTGAAAAGAAATGCAAAATGGTAAAGTTACCAGGCTTCACAAAGAGCTGAGAAGAGAGGCGAAACTAAATGAAAAGAGGAAAAGGAAAACTATACACATTCGGATGCAGAGGCCCAAAGAATAGCAAAGAGGCGGGACCTTCCTCAGTTATCAATGCCAATAAATAAAGGAAATAAATAGAATTGGAAATGTTACTTGTCTCTTCAAGACATTCAGAGATATCAAGGGAAAAATTCATTCAAAGAAGGGCACAATAAAGGACACAAATGGTACGGACATAACAGAAGCAGAAGCTATTAAGAAGAAGTGGGAAGAAAACAGGGATGAACTATGCCCAAAAGATCTTCATGACCCAATTAAGCACGATGGTGTGATCACTCACCTAGGGCTGGACCTCCTGGAATGTGAAGTCTAGTGGGACTTAGGAAACTTACCTACAAACTAAGCTCATGGTGGTGATGGAATTCAGTTACGATATCTCAAATTCTAAAAGATGATGCTGTGAATGTGCTGCCCTCCATATGCCAGCAAATTTGGGATACTCAGCTGTGGCCAGAGGACTGGAAAATATCAGTTTTCATTCCAACCACAAAGATAGGCAATCCAGAGAATATCCAAACTACCACTTAATTTCACACATCTCACAAAGTCGCAAAGAACTGCTCAAAATTGTGCAAGCCATACTTCAACAGAATGTGAACCATAAGGTTCCAGATGTTCAAGCTGGGTTTACAAAGGCAGAGGAACCCGAGATTAAATTGTGAACACCCTCTGGGTCCTTCAAAATGCAAGAGAACGTCAGGAAAGCATCTACTCCTATTTGACTATGCCAAAGACTTTGATTGACACAAAAAATGACACAAGCGAACAATCACATGAAAATATTGAATAATCTTCAAAACACGGGAATACATGCCTTCCAAGAAAGTTTACATCCATGTAAATATAATAAATATTTATCAACTTGGAAAAATTTCTCAGTAAATAGGAAATGTGAATTATGATAGTAGTGCAGATAAAAGAAGCTTACTCCTTGGAAGAAACGTTATGACCAACATAGGTAGCGTATTCAAAAGCAGAGGTATTACTTTGCTGACTAAGGTCTGTCTGGTCAAGTCTATGGTTTTTCCAGTAGTCATATATGGATGTGAGAGTTGGACTATGAAGAAGGCTGAGCACCGAAGAATTGATGCTTTTGAACTGTGGTGTTGGAGAAGACTCTTGAGAGTCCCTTGGACTGCAAGGAGATCCAATCAGTCCATTCTGAAGGAGATCAGCCCTGGGATTTCTTTGGAAGGAATTATGCTAAAGGTGAAACTCCAGTACTTTGGCTACCTCATGCGAAGAGTTGACTCATTGTAAAAGACTCTGATGCTGGGACGGATTGGGGGCAGGAGGAGAAGGGGACGACAAAGGATGAGATGGCTGCATCGCATCGCTGACTCAATGGAGGATGTCTGAGTGAACTCTGGGAGTTGGTGCTGGACAGGGAGACCTGGCATGCTGCGATTCATGGGGCAAAGAGTTGGGCTTTACTGAGTGACTGAACTGAACTGAACTGAGTGCAGGTTATAGAATGTGGCTGAGTAATGTGTAAAGCATTTGATTGCTTATTACATTTCTTTATTGATAATTCAGTAAGCACTTAAAATGTGTCATAGGCAGGCTTTATGTTACAGCTGATGTAAAATATACATAAAGTGAAGAGGGTAGTCCCAAAACACATTGACGACCTGATATCTCTGCTCTTTTTAGTAGGAAGGCAAACAGAAAGTTCCTTCCAATCCCAAGAAAGAGTTGAGACAAAGTTATGAGAAGGGGCTTAGCATGACTGAAAATAATTTGTGTGATTGTAGCTTTACAAGCACAGTATAAGAGAAAAATAATGAAATTACTAAGGAAAACAGATATCATGTCTTCCAAGAACTTTTTAACCACGCTGATGTGCTGCAGTCACCACCAGGAATTTATTCTGTCTCTGTGGTTGACAGATATGCAAAATCTAAACATGCATTTGGAATTATGGGATGGGATCTTGGTGTCAGGAAATAAATACGGGCCTTAAGGAGAGCAGAACAAAAATGACCCTATAGAATACCGCTTGTAAAGTACATATCTTGTGCTGACCATGGGCCAGTCACTGATTATATCATGTTGTCTTTGTTATCACAGTGATGGTATAATTGTGATCATGATTTTAGAAGTGCTACAATCTCTATATTTTCAAGTACAAAATGAATTTCTATGATGAAAACAAGCTGCTGTCTATCCTTTTAAGACTCTACCAGTAACATAATATAATATGTGAACTCAATAAAGTTCATACTGTGCAGTTTCATTTTTCTAATTTTATTTGCACACCATCCTAATTTATACACCCCTTATATCAGCAGGGATGATTTCAGGAATCACTTTACATCCATTACCTCTTTTCCCTTTGCTCTCATTTTCTTGCTTATAAATACACTAGGTGTCATTTACTTAGGATGCATAAAAATGTTTTGAACTGAAGAATTTATAAAAACGTGCAGTAAAATAGCCATACATTGAACTAAAGCCTCATTTTAATCTTGTTTAAAAATGGAAAATGAAACTGTGAAGATGAATGTGTAAATTTATTGTTCAGATAAAATAATTGTAGGTATTTGTTGACATCTCCAAATAAATTTCAATATTCTTTAGGCTCGTATTTGATAGGTCAGTCTTAATTAGTATGGTTTCCACATAATGATGATTATTGATGAGTTTAACTTGAAAGAGAGGAGGCAGATGTATAAGCGATTGTTGGCACTGAGGACCATGAGTTGCCTCTATCTTGCAGGTTAGGAAAAGGACTGTCATGGGCTGACATATCGCTATGCCTGACTGGAAATTTAGAAGGTTCCACCATCAGTCCAGAATAAATGCTCTGTATGAAAATGTGATGTGGTTCTGAGAAGTAGATGTAGTTGTAGTAGAAAAGTCCTCAACTTCGTCATTTACTTGAGTGTAGCTGCTCTGTGACTGCCAATTAAAAATGTTCAACTTTTTTAAAACAACAGATTGATCTACCACAGTCTGGTCTGTTTGTCTAATTGATGTTGATGATGGGGTAGATAAGTCACATGGAGATAGGGCACTTTTATTAGCGACTATCTCGCTGGTATGAGGCTTTTGTATGAAAGGCACACAAAAACTTGTGGAGGCTGAAAATGTGCTCTCTTCATCTATTTCTGGAAGATATTCAGAATGTCATCTTTTTTGAAATGTCATCGTTTTTGACACTTGCTTTCACATGATTCTTGTTATCTTGAACTAATGAATATATTGGAGACACATTGTTATCCCAACTCTTCTTTGCGTTCTTACTAAAAGTTGGAGATGGCCTCTTTTGAAATTTGGATTGTAGTAGGTCTGTAACTAAAATCAAAGGATTAAATTATTTAGTTTCTTTATAAAACAAGGTAAAATTGACAGAAAAAGCTAAGTTATAAAAATGTATTAATGAAACCAATTAACTAACATCAAATAAAACCACTCTGTTAGTAGTTTTAACAGGTAACATTTTAGATAGAATATGCTTCTCAACTAAAAATATGTTGTATACATACAGTAAATACCATTTTAATTAGCTTGAAGACTTATATCTAGTTTCAAGTTGCTAGGAAATTTTGCTTAACATCCAAAATTCTAAACTCCAGCTGTTCTCAACTTCAAAAAATAAAACTTTTTTCAAGAATATATTATCTTAAATTTGAATTCCGTTTTAGCTACATATGTGAACATGTTTTCTAGGTCACATGATTTAATCTTACATATTGCCAGTAAGTGAAAATGTTGAAATACCTTACTCAAAAGAGAGATGTTGTTTTCTTCTTCCAGAAAGACAGGTAGTGAAGTAGATCTTTACAAAGTTCTTCACTTTTTACTAAATCCATAAAGGTTAAGCTGTTGAATTAAACATTTTATACTCTTGGTTTCAAATATTCTGAAAGGTGATTTCTTTCCAATACTTATTTCTTAGAGTTTTTCATTGATCACTATAAATGTACCTCTGTCATCCCACCAAATACATTGAAACTGATCACTTTCAACTATATTCCAAAATTTTTGTGGAAATGTGAGTGAAAGAAAATCATTCACCTCATCTGTTTCAGAGACGGAGTATGTGTAGTGTGGCCTTTTGATCACAAGATTCTCAGACAAAGCCTGAAAGCACATTCTTCAATCATAGATCTCAAAACCGAGTCCCCAGTAAGTGTATAATCATACAAAGAAGATCTAATGGAGGTTTCTGAACCAATATATTCATCTTTAGGTAGCCCATCTTGAATTTCTGAAGAAATATGTGCCATCTCAGAGAAATCTTTCTTCAGGTACTTTTCTCATTTGTCTGATTTTACATACTGCAACTTCAAATGTTACTTGGCTGGCCTGTGGAGAGAAACTCTCTAAACCATCACAGAGATCCTCAAAGTTCAAAAGCTGTGGCATCACAAAATCACTGGTCTCCTAGCAATCGAAGATTAGCTGTGACATCACAAAGTCATTAGTCTCCTAGCAATTGTAGGGTAATGTTCTACCAGTGTTTACTTCAGAATGAACCTAAAATACAGACTTTTACAGAAATAGTAACCAAAGTTATGAAGCATGCAAAATCTCATTCCTAAAGAATTTTTACACAGAAAAATCACATCAATAAATTTGCTTGGTTTCTGAAATAAAAGTGATTTATCACACTTCTATTCACACATTCTTAAAATTCAGTATTGTTTAATCAGCTCCAGTTTCATCCACCTCATTCAAACTGACTCAAATGTATCCTTTTTAATGGCTGAGTAGTACTCCATTGTTTACATGTACCACAGCTTTCTTATCCATTCATCTGCTGATGGACGTCTAGGTTGTTTCCGTGTTCTGGCTATTATAAGCAGTGCTGCGATGGACATTGGGGTACATGCGTCTCTTTCTATTCTGGTTTCTTCGGTGTGTATACAGAGTGAAGTAAGCCAGAAAGAAAAACACCAATACATTATACTAACACATATATATGGAATTTAGAAAGATGGTAATAATGACCCTGTATGCAAGACAGCAAAAGAAACACAGATGTATAGAATGGACATTTGGACTCTAAGGGAGAGGGAGAGGGTGGGATGATTTGGGAGAATGGCATTGAAACCCGTATGCTATCATGTAAGAAACGTGTTGCCAGTCTATGTTCAATGCAGGATACAGGCTGCTTGGGGCTGGTGCACGGGGATGATCCAGAGAGATGATATGGGGTGGGTGGTGGGAGGGTGGGATCATGTTTGGGAACTCATGTACACCCGTTGTGGATTCATGTCAATGTATGACAAAGCCAATGCAGTATTGTAAAGTAAAATAAAGTAAAAATAAAAAAAATAAAATCAGTACTGTTACCTTACCAAACTTGGTCTACTGGCTTCTGTGAAAAAAAAAAAAAAAAGAAAAATCAATGAACTAACTGTGGGTTTCAGTGGGAAAAAAAAAAAAAGTGTCTATTGTAGAACCAAGGAAGGTGCCTTAGCAGCTGATGCTTCAAAGACCCAAATCCCCAAATACTTTCAGGGAAAGGATTTTAATAACAGAGTGAGGGTAGGACATTGTGTCTTTGATCAATATTGCGACATTCTACTAATGGCCTGTTAGTGAGGATATTGGGAGTCCACATCATCGACCGTCTAGTTTCAACTATGTACTTAAACTTCAGCCTCGTTGGGGCTTTAGCATCTCTAAAACTTTTCACAGGATATTGCTCAGAATGTTATTGATGGCCCTTGAGGAGAAATAAATACCCTTGACTTTGCTTAATGGCTAAATCATTATTCTATATCACTTGATTATTTTCCTTATTTTCTGTCTTTTCTCACTTCTCTGATTAAAATTACTTTCGAACACGAGGAGGTCTACAATCTCCTACCTCTCTCTTTCGGTTTTCATACTTTTCAATCTTGAGAAGGGACTGATTAATACAAGAAAGGAAATAAAATGTTGGACTTGGAGCTCGATCAAAAATGTAACAAAAAATCTCAGTTGAATGTTCGATTTCTTTTTCAGATTTCCCAGCTCTTGGAGTGCTTGAGTCAATAACAACTTTGGCTCTTTCCTGTTGAGATGGAGCATGAAGTTGGAAATATTTATGAAATCTAAGTTGGTATCAATATTTTATGTTATGAAAACATATCCCTCTGTTTTATATATGATATTTGTATATATATTTATATATCTATATTTCTGTCATTAAACTGGACAAATATTTGAAAATTGGTAGATATTTATTAAAAGGAGAGAAATGAGTGAAATGAAAGAATCCTCATATTTTACATGCAGCCAAGAAAACATATTTTGAAGTATTTCCACTTACATATAACAACCGAGTAGACTTTTGAATCATTCTACAATTGGGTTTTATTTTTTCTTTCTATTATACTTAACAATAATTAAAAGCCATTGCACATTTTTATGCACACACTCATGCATAGACAGGTGTATATATGTATATATGTCAAAATATAATTTTAGGCAACTTTATTTAGATGACCAAACTCATCGCCAGCTCCCAAGATCTTAAACGAACTATATGAGAAGCCCTACAGTGCTTAATAACTTTCTGGCTGAATCATTCAGATCCTGTTGCTGAAAAGCTCTCCTTTAATCTAGCTTATCTCCCACTATTCTTTCAGTAATAAGAGGTAGGGCTTATAAGGACACCTTGAACCCATAAAATTGCAACTCTCATTTACTTAGACATATTGTTCAAAAAATGCTGTTGGTGTCCTCATGTTTGACACAATTTTATTTTATTTATTTTTAATATAAATTTATTTTAATAGGAGTCTAATTGCTTTATAATATTGTACTGATTTTGTCATACATTAACATGGGTCTTCCATGTGTGTACATGTGTTCCCCATCTGGAACCCCCTACCACCTCCCTCCTCATACCATCTCTCCTGGTTATCCCAGTGCACCAGCCCCGAGGATCCTGGATCATGCATTGAACCTGGTCTGATGATTCATTTGACAAATGATATTATACATGTTTCAATCCCATTATCCCAAATCATCCCATCCTTGCCCTCTCTCACAGAGTCCGAAAGACTGTCATATACATCTGTGTCTGTTTACTTAACTGAACTGATACAGGGTTATTGTTACTATCTTTCTACATTCCACATATATGCATTAGTTTACTCTATTGGTATTTTAATTTCTGCCTAACTTCACTCTGTATATTAGGATTCAGTTTTATCCACCTCATAAGAACTGATTGTAATGTATTATTTTTAATGGCTGAATACTACTCATTTGTGTATATGTACCACAGCTTTCTTATCCATTCGTCTACTGATGGACATCTAGATTGCCTCCATGTCCTGGCTATTAGAAACAGTGCTATAATGAACATTTGGGTACACTTCTCTCTATTTTGGTTTTCTCAGTGTGTATGGCCAGCAGTGGGATTGCTGGGTCATATGGCAGTTCTATTTATAGGTTTTATTTTTATTTTTCTATTTTAAGGAATCTCCACAGTATTCTCCATAGTGGGTTTACTGGTTTGCATTCCCACTGACAATGTAAGAGGGATCCCTTTTCTACACACACTCTGCAGGATTTATTGCTTGTAGAGTTTTGGATAGCAGCCATTCTGACTAGCATGGAATGGTACCTCATTGTAGTTCTGATTTGCATTTATTTGATAATGAGTGATGGTGTGCATCTTTTCATGTGTTTGTTAGCCATCTGTATTTCGTTTTTGGAGAAATGTCTGTTTAGTCCTTTGGCTCATTTTGTCATTGTGCCGTTTATTTTCCTGGAGCTGTACTTCAGGAGGTGCTTGTATAATTTTGAGATTAATTATTTTTCAGTTTCTTCAGTTCAGTTAAGTTCAGTTCAGTCATTCAGTCATGTGCGATTCTTTGAGGCCCCATAAATGGCAGCACACCAGGACTCCCTGTCCATCACCAATTCCTGGAGTTCACTCAAACTCACGTCCATCGAGTCAGTGATGCCATCCAGCCATCTCATCTTCTGTCACCCCCTTCTCCTCCTGCCTCCAATCCCTCCCAGCATCAGAGGTTTTCCAATGAGTCAACTCTTTGCATGAGGCGGCCAACGTACTTGAGTTTCAGCTGTAGCATCATTCCTTCCAAAGAACATCGAGGCAGATATTCTTTAGAATTGACTTGTTGGATTTCCGTTCAGTCCAAGGGACTCCCAAGAGTCTTTTGCAACACTACAGTTCAAAAGCATCAATTCTTTAGCACTCAGCTTTCTTCACAGCCCAACTCTCATATACATACGTGACTACTGGAAAAACCAAAGCCTTGACAAGACGGAAGTTTGTTGGCAAAATAATATCTCTGCTTTTCAATATACTATCTAGGTTGGTAATAACTTCCCTTCTAATGAGTAAGCATCTTTTAATTTTATGGCTCCAATCACTATCTGCAGTGATTTTTGTAGCCCCCCAGAAATAAAGTCTGACACTGTTTCCACCATTTCCCCATCTATTTCCTGTGAAGTGATGGGACCAGATGCCATGATCTTAGTTTTCTGAATGTTGAGCTTTAAGCCAACATTTTCACTGTTCTCTTTCACTTTCATCAAGAGGCTTTTTAGTTCCTCTTCATTTTATGCTATAAGGGTGGCATCATCTTCATATCTAAGATCATTGATATTTCTACCGTCAAACTTGATTCCAGCTTGTGTTTCTTCCAGTCCAGCGTTTCTCATTATGTATTTTGCATATAAGTTAAACAAGCAAGGTGACAATATACCGCCTTGAAGTACTCCCTTTCCTATTTGAAACCAGTCTGTTGTTCCATGCCCTGTTCAAACTGTTGCATCCTGACCTGCATATAGATTTCTCAAGTGGCAGATCAGGTGGTTTGGTAATCCCATCTCCTTCAGAATTTTCCACAGTTTATTGTGATCCACACACTCATTTTGACATAGTCAATAAAGCAGAAATAGATGTTTTTCTGGAACTCTCTAACTTTTTTAATTATCCAGCAGAAGTTGGCATTTTGATCTCTGGTTCCTCTGCCTTTTCTATAACCAGCTTGAACATCTGGAACTTCACAGTCCATATATTGCTGAAGCATGGCTTGGAGAATTTTTAGCATTACTTTAATAGGTTAGATATGAGATGAGTGCAATTGTGCGCTAGTTTTCCCTGGTGGCTCAGAGGTTAAAGAGTCTGCCTCCAATGTGGGAAACCCGGGTTTGATCCCTGGGTCGGGAAGATCCCCTGGAGAAGGAAACCCCCTGCTATATTCTTGCCTGGAGAATCCGATGGACAGAGGAGCTTGGTAGACTATAGGCTACGGGGTCACAAAGAGTTGGACACAACTGAATGACTTCACTTGAGCATTGTTTGGCATTGCCTTTCTTTGGGATTGGAATGAAAACTGACCTTTTCCAGTTCTGAACCAATACTGAGTTTTTCAAATTTGCTGGCATATCGAGTACAGCACTTCCATAGCATAATTTTTAGGATTTGAAATAGCTCAACTGGAATTCTATCATTTCCACTAACTTTGTTCACAGTGATGCTTCTTAAGGCCCATTTGGCATCACATTCCAAGATGTCTGGATCTAGGTGAGTGATCACAACATCATGATTATTTGAGTTGTGAAGATCTTTTATATACAGTTCTTCTGTGTATTTTTTGGCACCTCTTCTTAATATATACTGCTTCTGTTAGGTTCATACTATTTCTGTCATTTATTGTGCCCATCTTTGCGTGAAATATCCCCTTGTTATTTCAAATTTTATTGAAGCTATCTCTAGTCTTTCTCATTCTATTGCTTTGCTGATAACTGAGGAAGGCTTTCTCATCTCCCCTTGCCATTCTTTGTAACTCTGTATTCAAATGGGTATATCTTTCCTTCTCTCCTTTGCCTTTTGCTCCTCTTCATTTCACAGCCATTTGTAAGCCCTCCTCAGGCAGCCATTTTGCCTTTTTGCATTTCTTTTTCTTGGGCATGGTCTTTATCCCTGTCTCCTGTACAGTGTCATGAACCTCTGTCCATAGTTCCTCAAGCACTCTATCAGATCTAGTCCCTTAAATTTATTTCTCACTTACACTGTATAATCATAAGGGATTTGATATATGTCATACCTGAATGTTTTAGTGCCCTTCCCTACTTTCTTCGATTTAAGTCTGAATTGGGCAATAAGGATTTCATGATCTGAGCCACAGTTAGCTCCCGGTCTTCTTTTATGCTGTCTAGGAAGAGTAAGCATCTTTGAATTTCATGGTGGTAGTCATTATCTGCAGTGATTTTGGAGTGCCCAAAAATAAAGTCTGTCATCACTTCCACTGTTTCCCGATCTATTTTCCATGAAGTGATGGGACAGAATGCCATCTCAGTTTCCTTAATGTAGAGCTTTAAGCCTCCTTCTTCACTCCCCTCTTTCACCTTCATAAAGAGACTCTTCAGTTCCTCTTCAATTTCTGCCATAAGGGTGGTGTCATCTGCACATCTGAAGTTGTTGACATTTCTCCTGGCAATCTTGATTTGTTTTTTTTTTTTTTTTCTTTCAGCACAGCATTTCTCTACACTGAAGTTAAATAAGGGTGACAAATATACAGCCTTGAGGTACTCCTTTTCCTATTTGGAACCAGTCTGTTATTCAATGTGCAGTTCTAACTGTTGCTTCCTGACCTGCATACAGGTTTCTCAGAGGCAGGTCCTGTGGCCAGGCATTCCCATATCTTTCAGAATTTTCCACAGTTTATTTTTACCCATACAGTCAAAGGCGTTGGCATACTCAGTAAAGCAGAAGTAGATGTTTTTCTAGAACTTGCCTGCTTTTTCGAAGATCCAGCAGATGTTGGGAATTTGTTCTCCGGTTCTTCCGTATTTTCTGAAACAAGCTTGAACATCTCAAGTTCATGGTTCACATATTGCTGAAGCCTGGCTTGGAGAATTTTGAGCATTACTTTGCTAGCATATGAGATGAGTGCAATTGCATGTCAGCTTAAGCACTCTTTGGCATTGCCTTTCTTTGAGATTGGAATGAAAAGTGACCATTTCCAGTGAAGCCACTGCTGAGATTTTCAAACTTCCAGGCATATTGAGTGCATCACTTTCACAGCATCATCTTTGAGGATTTGAAATAGCTCAACTGGAATCAAATCCATAATAGAGCCCTCTAGAAGATCCCTTGGAGAAGGAGATGGCAATACACTCCAGGACTATTGCCTGGAAAATCCCATGGACAGAGGAGCCTGGTAGGCTACAGTCCATGGGGTTGCAAGGAGTTGGTCACGACCAACTGAATTCACTTCACTTCACTAATTACCTAATGGATACTCTATTGCCTCTCAGAAAAAAATGAGATCCACAGCCATCTTCTATAATAACAACAACAAAAAAAGTTCCCTCAACTAGAAAAGCTTCACAAGCCACTGGTCCCACCACATTCACTAGGAGGAGACTACCCAATTAATAGCAATGATGACCCTCCAGTTTGCAGAAAATTGACCCCAAAGACAGCCTTCTAAACAACATGAAACTGCAGAGACATATCCAGCAGATGAAGTAACACAATAAAAATCAACAAGCCAATTAAAAAGGAGGAAGTAGGAAGTTTACAGGAAAGACAATTCAGCATAATAATAGTCAAAGTCTTGGAAACAAATGGATCTACAGATAAATAGACTTTAAACATGGATTGAGAGGACATAAGAGGTGTTTTAAATGGACCTAGAAGAAATAATGCATAATCAGTAAGGAACAATGAAATGACTGAGATAGAATTCACTCTGGACAATAGAAACAGTAGAGTAACTGAGGAAAAAGAAAGACTAAATGAGCTGGAAGATAAAATGTTGGAAATAAATGAAGCAGAACAGGAACATAGAGAGAGAAATGAAGACAACCTCAGAAATCTCTGGGACAATGTTAAATGCCCCCACATTTAAATCATTGTTTTCCTGGAGAAAGAAGACAAAAGAAAAGGGCATGAGAAAATATTTGAGGAGGAAATAGTTAAAAAATTCCCTGAGATGGGAAAGGGAATAGACACCTATGATGAAAAAATCCCAGTGTGTCCCATAGGGATAAATCCAAGACAAAACTTATCAAAACACACATTAATCAAAATAAAAACAAACAAACAAATACATATATACAATGAACAAATATTAAAGGCAACATAGGAATAACAACAAACATAGAAGGGAACCCCCATAAGGATAACAGCTGATCTAACAAGAGAAACACTTCAGCTAAGAAGAGAATGGCAGGATATACTTAAAGCGCTGAAAGGCAAAAATCGAAAACCAAGATTACTCTATCCAAGAAGGATTGCATTCTAATTCAAAAGAGAAAACAAAAGTTTTACAGACAAACAAAAGCAATTAGAATTCAGAAATACCAAACCAGCACTTGAGTAAATGCTGAAGGATCTTCTCTAGATAGGAAACAGAAGAGTCTTATAAAAAGAAAACCACAAAATATATAGTAAATGGTAACAAGATCATGCTTATCAACAACTACCTGCCTGGAGCCAGCACAGGAGATCCCACACATGACAAGGTCATGTGGATGGGCAAGGCAAGTCAGGCTTCATGGGCTTCTCCTGAGTTTTCCTGAACATCTATCCCCAATAACCAGAGTCTGCCTGCTTTATTACTGTGCTTTCTACTCTTCTAACATTCTCTGGGAAAAAAAGTCAACTCAGGGCTTCAGTCTCCTGCATATAAAAAGAATGTCTCGGCTTAAAGCCCCTTTGGTGGCTTTCTAACCTATCTGACCAGTCTGCTTTACAACTTGTGGATTGTTTACAGCCCCCAACTGTGAGAGGCATGAAGCTCAAAACATCTTAAAGATATAGAGCCTTTTAGAGTTAAGAATTAGTTTGGTGAAGACTATGTTGAGTTAGTGTTTGCCACCAGGCCTCCATATTCTTTATCTTTTAGGCACCTGGGAGGATATTAATCAATGTAATCGGGATGCAGAAATAGGAATATAGTAGTTTTGATGTTAGCAACACTAGACTTTTGAGTTAATTACTTTTCTCTTTGTTATAAATCACTGTACTCCTTTTTCCTTGTTATAAATTTTTGTATCCTTGCTATGTAAGAATGTAACTTTATTTAGTGCTTTCTGAGTGTGGCACCAGACTTTGGGAAGAACAACACTATTACCCTTATCAGAAAAGGGCTGTAAAATTTTAATTGGCCTTCTGGCCAGAAGATGACATAAATCACCTAAGACAGGTATGCAGAGAGAAACCTGGTCTCAATAAGAGTCAGGGCTGTGAACACTGCATAATTTTGTATTATCCATTGATCTCTATGTACAATCAAAAGTATAAAAGGCCTTCTGAACAATAAAGGATGGACCAGTTTCTCAGATTAGTCTCTCAAAATAATTTCTTGGAAATCTGGTTTCCCCCCTGTCTCTCTCTCTCTCTCCCTCCCTGCCTCCCTGGCTCCCTCCCTCCCTCGCTCCCTCGCTCCCTCTCTCTCTCTCTGTGTCTCTCTTTCTCTCTCTATCTCTCTCTCTCTGTCTCTCTTTCTCTCTCTCTCTCTCTCTTTTTCTCCCTCTCCCTCCCTCTCCTTCTCTCTCTCTCCTCTCTCTCTCTCTCTCTCTCTCTCTCTCTCTCTCTCTCTCTCTCTCTCTCTCTCTCTCTCTCTTTTTCTCCCTCTCCCTCCCTCTCCTTTTCTGGCTGAATTCCCATCTGGAGCGAGGAGGGTCGCCATGTCTGCTAATTTGCCCCGGCTTTTAAGTCCTGTGAGAGAGGGAGCACACGGCAGGGCAAGCTCTGCTAGTCAAACAAGCACCAGTGGCCTAACACAGATGGTGCAAATTTCTTGTCCTGAAGTTTTATTGGTTCTCCACATAAACCAAGTTATTCAGGCACTTTTCTCCACTAAATTTTCCTGCTACACTATTTCTTCCTAATCTCTCTTTATATTTCTGACTAAATAAATAATTTTTCCTTGCCTACCCATCTCCCCTTTTAATTCCCTGGATCCACCAGGGTAGGACCCTGACAACCACCTTAAACAGAAATGGGCTAAATGCTCCAATGGAAAGACAAAGACTGGGTGAATGAACACAAGAATATACTGTTTGCAAGAAAACCACCTTATAACTAGGCGCACATACAGACTGAAAGTGATAGCCAATAAAAAGCAATTTTGTGAAAATGGAGAGCAAAAGAAAATGGGAGGAGCAATACTCATATCAGATAAATGGACTTTAATTAAAGACCACTAAAGGAGACAAAGAAGTTTGCATTACATAACAATCAAGGTATCAGTCCAAGAAGAAGCTATATGTACCCAATGTAGGAGTGCTTCAATACAAGAGGCAAATGCCTACAACTATTAGAGCAGAAATAGACACTAAGCAATAGCATTGTATGATTTTAATACTCCACTCATAACATGGACGGATCATCCATACAGAAATAAAATAAGGAAAACTCAAGTTTTAGATGATACATTAGACCAGTTTGAGCTACTTGATATCTACAGGGCATCCCACCCCAAAAGAACAGATTTCACCTTTTTCTCCTTTTTCTCATGTGCAAATGGAACATTATATTAGGACAAATCACATCCAAGGACAAATCTAACCTTTGTAAACTTCAGGAAATTGTAATCTTTGCAAGCATATTTTCTGGTCACAATGTTGTTAGATCAACTACAGGAAAAACAAATAATAACTAGAGGAAACACAAATAATTTGGAGGCTAAACGGCCCAAAATTCAAATTTGAATTTAACACAATTCAGAGTTTTTATGAAAAACACAAACAAAACAAACAAATAAAAAACTATGCCAAATCAGTCATAGATGGTACATACTCAACATAATGAAAGCCAAATATGACAAAACCACAGCAAACATTATTGTCAATAATGAAAAACTTAAAACATTTCCTTTAAGATGAGCATTAAGACAAGGGTGTCCACACTCATCACCAATAGCTCTGGGAATTCTAGCCACAGCTTTCAAAAAAGAATAAGATATAAAAAGAATCCTCGTTGGAAAAAAAGAGGTAAAACTCTCTCTATTTAGACATAATATTATCCTTTACACAGACAACCCAAGAGATGCCACCAGAAAATTACTGGAGTGAATCAACGAGTAGAGTAAATGTGCAGGGTATAAAATTAATACACAGAAACCCTTTTTTTCCTATACATTAACAATGAAAAATCAGAGAGAGAAATGAAAAAGAATCTTGTTCACCATTGCAATGAAAGGATTAAAATTAACTAGAAATAAACTTACATAAAGAGACAAAGGGCTTCCCTGATAGCTCAATTGGTACAGAAACTGCCTGCAATGCAGGAGACTCCTGTTCAATTCCTAGGTCAGGAAGATCCCCTGAAGAAAGGATAGGCTACCCACTATAGTATTCTTGAACTTTCCTTGTGGCCTAGATGGTGAAGAATCCTACTGCAATGTGTGACACCTGTGTTTGATCCCTGGGTTGGGAAGATCCTATAGAGAAGGGAAAGCCTTTCCATTCTAGTATTCTGATCTGGAGAATTCCAAATTCCATACACTGTATAGTCCATGGGATTGCAAAGATTCGGACGTGACTGAGTAACTTTCACTTTTTCAGAAGGATTTTTTTAAAAAAAAGCACTGAGGAAAGAAATCAAAAATATATAAATGGAGAAACATATCATGTTCTTGGATTGGACTAATTGATATAGTTAAAATGAATATTCCATCAAAAGCAATCAATAGATTCAGTGCAACACCTCTCAAACTACCAATATTATTCATAAAAGTAGAACAAATTATTTTATAATTTGCAAGAAAACACATAAGACCTCGAAGAACCAAAGCAATTTTGAGAAAGAAGAATGTAACTAGAGGAGTCAAACTTCTGACTTCAGACAACACTACGAAGATATCAAGAGAGTATGAAACTTGCACAAACATAGAAATATAGACCAATGCAACAAAATATAAAGTCCAAAGATAAACTAATACACCCTTTATACTTGACAATGGAGGCAAAAATATGCCACAGAAAAAGATATTTTCTTCAAAAAGTGTTACTGAGAAAACTGGACAGCTATGTGTAGAAACTAGAACAATATCTAACATGAAGTTAAAAAATAAACTCAAAATGGATTACAAATGTAAATGTAAGACCAGAAAATATAAAACCCTTAGAGTAAAACATATGTATAAACACTGCAAAATAAGTTACAGCAACATCCTCTATGACCCATTGCCTAGAGTAAAGCAATAAAAATATTTTTTAAAGGAAACTTATTAAACTCTATAGCTTTTGTACAATGAAGTAAACTATAATTAAGGTGAATATGTATCCTTCAGAATTGGGAGGATGAATATAATAGCAACTGAAAAACTAACTAAAAAATTAATTTTCAAAATATGCAATCTGCTCATGCATCTCAATACTCAGCTACAAATACTACTCAGAAAAACAAACCACCAATCAAAACATAGCCAAAAGCCCCCTCCAAAGAAGATATACAGATTGCTAAGAGACACAGAAATGTTGCTCAGCATCACTCATTATAAGAGAAATCAAAGCCACATTGAGGTTTCATTTCACATTGGTCAGATTGGCCATCTTAAAAAATGTCTACAATATAATTGCTGGAGAGGGTGTGAAGAAAAGGGAACTTTTTACATTGTTCATGGGAATGCAAACTGGCTCAACCATTATGGAAAACTTTGTGGAAACTCCTTAGAAAGCTGGAAATAGAATTTCCATATGACCCAACAATCCCACTCTTTGGCATGAACCTCAAGGAAACTAGAATTGAAAGAAATGCAGTACTCCAATGTTTATTGAAGCACTGTTTACAATAGCTAGGATGCGAAAGTGACCAAGAGGCCCATCAGCAGATGAATGGTTAAGGAAGTTTTGCTATATATATATATGTATGAAATATTACTCTGTTATAAGAAGTCATGCATTTGAATCAGTTCTAATGAGTTAGAAGAGAGTGAAACCTATTACACAGAATGAAGGAACTAAGAAAGACAAAGACAAAGCTGTATATTAACTCATATATGTGGAATTTAGAAAGATGGCCTATACACAGACCAGGAGAAGAGACAGATCTAAAGAACAGACTTTGGACTCAGTGGAAAAATGTGAAGGTGGGTTGATTTGAGAAAATAGCATTTAAGTGTGTATGGTTCCATATGTAAAAAATAGATGACCAGTGTGAGGTTTTACAACATGGGTGCTATAGAATATCCATGTCACAACTTCTGAGCTTGCAGTATAATGCATGCATCAGCCATCAATTAGCCTGCATTCCAGTGCACATCACACATGTCTAAGCTTGCAGCCTGGAGGTCTCATTTTACCCCTTCTGACCCCACAATCCAGGGTAGGCTGAATTTGCACTTTAGGGGAAGCATCACAAAATTATTAAGCCCACATTCTAATGCAAACATGCTGCGTCTTGAAGCTGAACTCTGGAGCATCTTGCCACTGATAATGTTTATCATCATCTAGTGTTTCACCGTCATGACATGTTTCCATTGCTTCGTCATCTCTGGTCATCACTCTGTGTCGTTTATCACCATCCAGGGTTTATTTCAGTCCTGTAACCTGTTTCGAGTGCTTGTTCAACCCCCTCCAGGTCAAACATATCTAGTATTCAGTGCTGTGACAGGTTAATTGTTTCTTCATCCTTCCCTGGTTAAACACATACAGTAGTTTACCACCCTTAGTGTTTCATTTTGTGACGGGCTTCTATTCACTCCAGGTCTAACACACTCAGTAGATTATTATCATCCAATGATTCAACTGTGGAACATTCCAGAAGTCTTCTTCATGCAGCCCATGTGAAACATATGCAGTAGCTTATCACCATCCTGTATTTCAGTGCAGAGAGAGGATTCAAGTGTTTCTTCTTTTTCTCCAGGTAAAGCACACTCAGCAGTTTGTCACCAGTGTTTCACCTGAGACGTGATTCTTCTTAATTTATTTAGTTGGCTGTGTTGGGTCTTAGTTGTGTCACATAAGACAGTCCTTGAGACAAGCCAACTCTAACCATGGCATTCAGTCTCTGGAGTGTGAGAACTTCAGTATTTGCAGCTATGCAGGTTTAGTTACTCTGTAGCATATGGGATGTTCAGTCCCAATCAGGGACTGAACCTTCATCCCCTAAACTACAAGGTGGATGCTTAACCACTGGACCACCAGGAGAGGCCCTGTGACATGCTGTAAGTGCCTGCTTTTACACCCCATATCAAAAAGACACATTGTTTGATGGGAATATATCAGCATCCAGGGTTGCAAAGATTGGACATGCTTCAGGAACTTCTTCATCCGCACTGGTGAAAAACAACCAGCTGTTTCTAACCATACAGTGCCATTCCATGTGCTTCTTCATTGATTACTCACTGAACACATCTAATAGAATATCATCGTCTACTGTTTCATTGTGGTGACACCTCAAGTTATTCTTCACACAACCTGGGTCAAACACATCCAGTTGTGTATCTCCATCCAGTGTTTCACTGCTGTGACATGCTTTCAGTGTTTCTTCATCCACCCCAGGTCAAACATGCTAAGTAGCATATTATTATCCACACTTCAGAGAGGAGGTTCAGCCACATCTTTGTCCACCTCAGCTAAAATAGTTTCAGCAGCTTATCACTTCCTGCTTTTCACAGCTGTCACAAGTTCAAGTGCATCTTTATCAAACACACCTGTAGTTTATCAGTATCCAGTATTTTCAAGCTGTGACACAAACTGCTTTATCATCCAGACTGGAAAAATACATCCAGCAGTTATCAAAATCAGCATTTTAGTGCTGTGATGTGATTCAAGTGCCTATTCATCCACTGTCTGGAAAAACACACTCTGTAGTTTATCGCCATGCAGTGCTCAGTGCCTTGACAGAGGACATGCTCCAAATGCTTCTTTGTCCACCTGGTCTCAAATACTCAATAGTATTTCAACATCTATATTTCAGTACTGTGAATCACTGCATATGCTTCTTTGTCAATCCTGGCACATCAATACTTGGAGTTTACCACCCTTCAGTGTTTCACTGCTGTGATATCCTTCAGGTGCTTCATCCTCTCCTGTAAAACATACTCATTAGTGTATCATCATCCAATATTAAGGACGGTGATATGCTTCAAGTGCTTAATTGTTCATATGAGTCAAAAATTCACAGCATTTTATCATTAAACAATGTTTCATGGCCATAATTTGTGGCATATATTAGGTGTTTTTTTGACCGCCAGAGGTGAAACTCAACAAGTGTTTTATCACCATTCAGTCTATCAGTGCTGTGACATACTACAGTGCTTCCTTATCTTCTCTGGGTTAATACACACATCCATTCTTTCAGTGCTGATTAATACACAAGTGCTTCCTTAACTATACTGTTCCAAATAAGTTAAAATAAGTGGGGTGGCAACAAGACAGACTTGACGCACTCCCTTATCAATTCTGAACAAGTCCATTGTTCCTGCCTGCTTGTGTTACTTCTTGACCTGCATACAAGTTACCCTGGAGCCAGGTAAAGTGGTCTAGTCTACCCATCTCTTTAAGAATTTTCCACATTTTATGTGATCCACACCGTCAAAGGTTTTAGTATACTGAAAGAAGCTGCAAACTAGATCATTTTCTGGAATTTCCTGCTTTTTCTATGATCCAATGAATGTTGGCAATTTGATCTCTGGTTCCTCTGCCTTTCCTAATCCAATTTCTACATTTGAAAGTTCTCAGTTCACATATTGTTGAAACCTAGATTGAGGCATTTTGAGCATTACCTTGCCAACATATGAAATGAGCATGACTATGCAGCAGTTTGAGCATTCCTTCACAATGCCCCTCTTTGGGATCAGAATGAAACTGACTTTTACCTGTCCTGTGGTCATTGATGATTCTTTCCAAATTTCCTGGCACATTGAGTGCAACATTTTAACAGCATTATCTTTTACAATTTGAAACAACTGAGCTTCAAGTCTATCATCTTGTTTAGCATTGTTTGTGGTAATTCTTCCTAAGATCCACTTGACTTTACACCCCAGGTTGTATTCTTTATGTGAGTGATCACACCATATTGTTATCTAGGTGATTAAGTGGAGAAGGCGATGGCACCCCACTCCAGTACTCTTGCCTGGAAAATCCCATGGACGGAGGAGCCTGGTAGGGTGCAGTCTATGTGGTCGCGAAGAGCTGGACAGGATTTAAGTGAGTTAGCAGCAGCAGCAGCAGCAGCAGCAGCAGCACCAGCAGCAGCAGCAGCAGCAGCAGGTGATTAAGAACTTTCTTTGGTACAGCTCTTCTCTTATACTCTTGCCAACACTTCATCACATTTTTCAGCTTCTGCTAGGTTCATACCACTTCTGATTGTGCCCATGTTTGCCCATGTTTTCATGAAATATTCCCTTGGTGTTTCAAAGTTTCTTGGCAAGATTTCTAGCCTTTCCTATTCTATTGTTCCCTCTATTTTTTTGGCATTAAATACACACACAGTGTTATATCCCCACCCAGTGTTTAAGTTTAGATATGCTTCAAGTGTTTTTTAATCCACTCCAGAAGAAATTAATGTGATAGCTTATCACCATCCATTTTCTCTGTATTGTGACATGTTTTGAGCCTCCTCCATTCCCTCCAGGTAAAACACACCCTGTAAATTATCACCATTCATTGATGCTGTGCTATTACAGTCTTGAAGTGTCCCTTTGTCTCATTTAGTCAAGTACTCCCTGTCGTTTACCACTATCCAGTATTCCAATACTGTGGCATGCCTCATGTACTTCTTTATCCTCTCCTAATAAAATATGGTCAGTAGCTTATCACAATTACTGTTTCAATTCTGTGATTAGTTTCAAGTCCTTCTTTAGTCCATTCTAGATAAAACACATTCAGAAGTTTACCATGGTCCATGTTTTACTCTGTGCCATGCTTCCAGTTTCTCTTCATTCAACATGTTTCAAACACATTATATAGTTTATTGACTTCCAGTATTTCAGTGCTCTTTCCTGCTTAACTGCTTCTTCATTCTCTGCAGAAAATACACAACCAATATTTTATCACAATCCATTGTGTTAATTCTGGTATATGTTTCAAAAGATCATTTGTCCACTCAAGATTGAGCACAATCTTAGTTTATTAGCTTCCACTGATCCAGTGCTATTAATACATCTATTGATTTTTCAGCTACCACAGGTCATCATACACAATGATTTATCACGATCCAGTTTCAGAGTTGTGACATGCTCCATGTGCTTTTTTCCCTATACAAGATCAGATACAGACCATCTGAAGGGTGAACATATGGTGTTTCAGTCATGATGAAACATGTTTCAGGTGGTTCTTCACTTACTCCACAACAAATACACCATATAGGTTATCAACATTCATTGTTTCAATGCTGTGACACATTTCAATGGCTGCTTCAATAACGCTAAGTCAAATACATTCAGTGTTTTACCACTCTCTTGGGTTTTAGATCTGTGACATGCTTCAAGGGCTCCAGAAACTACTCAAGGTCAAATGCACTCAATAGATTCGTTGTTGCTGGCTATTTGTTGTTCAGTCACTCAGTCATCTCCAACTCTTTATAATCCCATGGACTGCAGCATATCACACCTTCTTGTCCTTTACCGTCTCCTGAAGGTTGTTCAAACTCAAATCCATTGGGTCGGTGACGTCGCTCAAGCATCTTATCCTCTATCTTCCCCTTCTCCTGCTCCAATCTTTTTCCAGCTCAGTGTGTTTTCTAATTGAGTTGGAGTTTCACATCAGATAGCCATAATATTTGAGCTTCTGCCTCAGCATCAGCCCCTCCAGTGAATTTTCAGGATTGATTTCCTTTAGAGTTGACTGGATTAATTTCCTTGCAGCCCAAGGGACTCACAAGTGTCTTATCTGAGATCGCAGTTCAAAAGTACAAGTTTCTTAATGTTCAGCCTCCTTTATGGTATAACATACATTGGCACATGACTACTGAAAAAAACACAAACATAGCTCTGACTATACGGATCCTTGTTGGCAAAGGAATGAGTCTGCTCTTTAACAAGCAGTCTAGGTTTATCACAGCTTTTCTTCCAAGAAACAAGTGCAATTTAATTTCATAGCTGCAATCATCTTCTGCCATGATTTTGGAGTCCAAGTAAACAGATGTCTGCCACTGTTTCCATTGTTTTCCCATCTATTTGCCATGAAATGATAGGACCAGATGCCATGATCTTAGTTTTTTGAATGTTGAGTCTTAAGCCAGCTTTTTCACTCTCCTCTTTCACCTGCATCAAGAGGCTCTTTAGATATTCTTTTCTTTATGCCTTATGGATGGTATCATCTGCATATCTGAGGTTAGTAATATTTCCATTGAATATGATAAAAATTCACTGTGTGGATCACAACAAACTTCAGAAAATTCTTAAAGACATGGAAATACCAGACTACCTACCTGCCTCCTGATAGATCTGTATCCAGGTCAAGAAACAACAGTGAGAAGCAGATACAGAAGAACAGATGGTTTGAAGTTGGGGGAAAAAAACCACTATTTTATTGTCACCCTGTTTATTTAACTTATATGCAGAACATATAACTTATATGCAAAGCATTCCTTTGCATTGTCCTTCTTTGGATTTCAAATGGAAAACTGATCTTTTTCAGTCCTGCAACAGCTGCTGAGTTTTCCAAGTTTTCTGGCATACTGACTACAGCACTTCAACAGTATCATCTTTTAGAATTGGAAATAGCTCAGCTGGTGTTCCATCACCTCCACTATCTTTGTTGGTAGCAATGCTTTCAAAGAGCCACTTGATTTCACATTCCAAGATATCTGGCTGTCTGTGAGTGATCACACCATCATGGTTAGCTGGGTCATTAGGATCTTTTTGGATAGTTGTTCTATGTATTCTTGCCACCGCTCCTTAATATCTTTCACTTCTATTAGGTTCATATCTTTTCTGTCCTTTATTGTGCCCATATGTGCATGAAATACTCCCTTGATACCTCTTATTTTCCTGAAGAGATCTCTAGTCTTTCCCAGTCTCTCATCCCCAGTCTTTCCCAGTCTCTCATCCCCACTCAGCAGTTTAGCAACATTTATTGCTTCATGGATGTGACATGCTTCCAGTGCTTCTTATTCCACTTGAATTCCGACACTCCCAGTAGTGTATCACAATCCCATGTTTCAGAACTGGGACCTGCTTTTTCTGCTTCTTCTCAACCCCAGATCAAACACATTCAGTAGCTTATTACCATAGAGTATTCAGTGCATTAACATGTGGCACTTTCCATTGTTTCCTTTCCACCTGGGAGTAATCACCCAGTGATATAAGTGTCATCCTCTATTTTAGTGCTATTACACGGTTCAAGTGCTTCATTTTCTGAAGATGAAAGACACTCATCATCCAGTGTCTTAGTGTGGAGACGTGCTTGAAGAGCTGCTTCATACACCCAGTCAAACACTCCCAGGAGTTTTTCACCATCCAGTTTTCAAGTTCTGTGACATGCTTAAAGTGCTTCTTTGTGTACACTGTGTCAAACACACGCAGTAGTTTGTCATTATCAAATGTTTCAATTATGCAACATGCTTCTGGGTTTCTTCATTCCCTCAGGTCATCACCCCAAGTAGTTTATGACTATCCATTGTTTCAGGGTTACAGCATGCTTCCGGAGCTTCTTTTTCTCCCTGGGTCAAACATACCAAGTAGCTTGTCCCCGTTCACGTTGGAGTTCTGTGAAATGGATCATGTGCTTCTTGTTCACCCTGAATCAAGCACACTCAATAGTTTGTCACCATCCAGTGTTTCATGTTGGTGACAAGGTTCAGATACTTCCCCATGCACTCTGGGTTATACACACCCTGTTGTTTATCACCTGTTTCAGTTTTTTGACATGCATCAATTGCTTCTTGTCTATCCTGGGTCAAACCAACCAGAAGTTTAGCAATGTTATTCAATGTTTCAGTACCGTAACATATTTCAATAATTTGTCATACAACACCATTCAGAAGTACTCAGTTTATCAGCATCCCATGCCTCAGTTGCCTCAAGTGCTTTTTCACAGCCTTAAAACACACCCAGTAGATTATCACCATCCATTGTTTCAGTCCTGTGGCATGTTTCATGTGCTTCTTTATCCTCTCTAGGTGAAGCACATACAGTAGCTTATGAGCATTTAGTGTTTCCATTTTATGGCAGATTCCAGGACTTTTCCATCCTCACCAGGTCAAACACATTCAGCAGTTAACACCATCCAATGTTTTACTGTGTAAGATTCATCAAGTCTTCTTCATTATCCCAAGTCAAACACACCATAACATTCACCACCTACTGTTTCAATGCCAAGATCCACTTCAATGGTGTATTCATTCTCCCCATTTAAAGACATTCACTAGTGCTCATTTCAGCAGCACATATACTAAAATTGGAACGATACAGAGAAGATTAGCATGGCCCCTGTGCAAGAATGACACGCAAATTCGTGAAGTGTTCCATATTTTTCAAAAAAAAAAAGACATTCACTAGGCTATCACCATACAGTGTTGAAGTTCAGTGACATGCCTCAAGTGCTTCTCCTTCCATCCAATGTCAAGCCCAGCTGGTAGTTATTGACCATTCAATGTTTCATTGTGTGACATGCTTCAAGGGCTTCTCTATTCACACAGGTCAAACGTGCCCAAGACTATTAAAAGAAAGAAAGAAAAAATAACTATTTAAGAGGTGTTCAGTTCAGTTCAGTCGCTCATTCATGTCCAACATTTTGTTAGCCCATGAACCGCAGCAAGCCAGGCCTCCCTGTCCATCAGCCACTCCCACAGGTAACACAAACCCATGTCCACTGAGTTGGTGATACCATCCAAACATCTCAACCTCTGACGTTCCCTTCTCCTCCTGCCCTCAATCTTTCCCAGCATCAGGATGTTTTCAAATGAGTCAGCTCCTCACATCAGGTGGCCAAATTATTGGAGTTTAAGCTTCAATGTCAGTCCTTCCAAAGAACACAAAGGACTGATTTCTTTTAGGAGGGACTGGTTTGGTTTCACAGCAGTTCAAGGGACTCTCAAGAGTCTTCTTAAACATCACAGTTCAAAAGCATCAATTCTTCAATGCCCATCCTTTTTTATGGTCCAACACTTACATCTATATATGACCACTGGAAAAACCATAGCCTTGATTAGATGGACCTTTGTTGACAAATAAAGTATCTATTTTTTAATATGATTATTAATAATCATATAATCAATAATAAGCAATTATCAACAATAATTAATAGTAATCAATAATTAATAATCTAGGTTGGTCATAAGTTTCCTTCCAAGGAATAAGCCTCTTTTAATTTCATGGCTGCAGTCACCATCTGCAGTATTTTGGAGCCCAGAAATGCAAAATCATCTTCTGTTTCCCCTGTTTCCCCATCTATTTGCCATAAAGTGATGGCATCGGAAGCCATGATCTTATGTTTTTTAATGTTGAACGTTAAGCCAACTTATTCACTCTTCCAATTCACTTTCATCAAGAGGCTCTTTAGTTCCTCACTTTCTCTCGTAAGGGTGGTATCATCATGATATTTAAGGTTATTGATATTTCTCCATCAATCTTGTTTCCACTTTGTGATTCCTCCAGCCCAGCGTTTCTCGTTATGTAGTCTGCGTAGAAGTTAAATAAGCAGGGTAACAATTAAACAGCAATGAGGTACTCCTTTTCCTTTTTGGAACCAGTCTGTTCTATTTCCAGTTCTAACTGTTGCTTCCTGACCTGCATACAGATTTCTCAAGAGGCAGGTCAGGTGGTCTGGTATTCCCATCTCTTCCACAATTTCCCAAGGTTTATTATAATCCACACAGTCAAAATCATAATAAAGCAGTAGATCTTCTGGAACTCTCCAGGTTTTTCAATGACCCAGCAGATGTTGGCAATTTGATCTGGGTCCCTCTGTCTTTTTGAAAACCAAATTGAATATCTGGAAGTTCACGGTTTATGTATTGCTGAAGCATGGCTTGGAGAATTTTAAGCATTAATTCAGGAGCGTGTGAAATTAGTGCAATTGTGCAATAGTTGGAGATTTCTTTTCCATTGCCTTTCTTTGAGATTGGAGTGAAAACTGAGCTTTTCCAGTCCTGTGTCCTGTGCTGAGTTTTCCACATTTGGTGGCACATTGAGTGCAGCCCTTTCATAACATAGTCTTTCGGAATTTGAAATAGCTCAACTGGAATTCTATCACCTCCACTAGCTTTCTTTGTAGTGATGCTTCCTAAGACCCACTTGAGTTCGCATTTCAGGATGTCTGGCTTTAGGTGAATGATCACACCATCGTGATTATCTGGGCCATGAATATATTTTTTGTGCAGTTCTTCTGTGTTTTTTTTGCCACCTCTTAATATCCTCTGCTTCTGTTAGGCCCTTACCATTTCTGTTCTTTATTGAGCCCATCTTTGCATGAAATGTTTGCTTGGTATCTCTAATTTTTTTGAGGCGATCTCTGTCTTTCCCGTTCTGTTGTTTTTCTCTATTTCTTTGTTTCAACGTGCGTGGCACAATTCAAAAGCTTCTCTTTACACTCTGGTCAGTCATAGCCAATAATTTGTACCTACCAGTGTCCAGTGCTGTGACATATGATCGATTTCAATTCTTCATTAATGAAATGGGTAAAAAACACCCAGGAGTTTATCAACACACAGTATTTCATGGCTGCCACTGGGTTCAAGTACTTCTTCACCCACTTCAGGTCACAATAGTCATTGAAACCATAGTCATAAGCATCCATTTTTTCAGTACGCTGACATGCTTCAAAATGTTCCTACATTAATCCTGGTGCAAATTTTCTAGTGCTTATAAACATCCAGTGTTTTAGTTTTAGAGCATGACCCAATGGCTTCCTCATTCTCACCAAACTCCATGTTTTGTCACCATCTAGTGTATACATACTGTGACATGCTTAAAGAGCTTCATCATCCACCCTAGATCTAGACAGTCAGTATTTTATCACTATAACAGCGTTTCATTGCTGTGACATGATTTGAAATTTTGTTTGTCCACGCTGAAGCATACAAGCCAGTAGTTCATTATCCTCCAGTTTTTTAGGCCTTTGATAAAATGAAATGTGTTCTTGGTCCCAGTAACATCAATATATTCACCATTTATAACCATCTTGTTTCACTGCTGTGACATAATGTCAACCGCTTCTTCATCCATTCCTGTGTCAAACAAATCCAGTAGTATTTTCCCCATCTAGTGCTAGTGTTCAGTACTCTGAAATGATTCTGGAGCCTCTGTGTCCATCCCAGCTCAAACATAGTCAGTATTCTCAATCAACGCTTCAGTAATGTCACATGCTTCAAGTGCTTTCTTCATTCACTCCATATCAAGTACATTCAGTAGATTATAAACATGCAATGCTTCAGTTGTGTGAGATGCTTCAAATATTTCTCTAATCCATTTGAGCTGAAACATATCCAGTAGTTTATGGCCATTTGCGTTTCAGTGCTGTGGCATGTTTCAAATGCTTCTTCATCTACTCCATGGTAAACACAAGCAATAGTTTATCACCATCAATTGTTTCAGTTCTGTAACTGTCTTCAAGTCTTTTTTCATATACTCTGGTTCATATACACCTTGCAGTTGTTCACCATCAAGTTTTTAGTTCTGTGATATGTTTCAATAGTTTCTGTACATACCAGTTCATACACACTCATAAATTTATCACCAACCTGTGTTTAGGGCTGTCATATGATTAAATGAGTCCCCATTCTACCCCAGGTCAAACACACCCAGTATTAATCAACATCCTGTCTTTCAGCTATGTGATATATTTCAAGTACCTTTTCATCCATTCTTGGAAGATGCATCCAATAATGTATCAAAGTCCAGTGCTTCAGTGCTGTGAAGTTTTTAAGTGTTTCTGCATACAAATGATTAATAGATTAATGATTAATAGATCATAACCACCACTGGTTCTAGTTTTATGACATGACTGAAGTATATATTCATTTACTTTAGGTGGAACACACTCAGTAATTACCACCATCCTATAAACCAGAAGTAAAACATTCTTGGAATGCTTCTTTATCTACTGTGGGTCAAACACACCTAGCAGTTTTTCACCATTCAGTGTTTCAGTGCTGTGACAACTTCCACTGCTTCTTTGTGTACTACAGGTCATCACATCAAGTGTCTTGCAACTACTAGCTTTCACCCTAGAGAACATATCTCTCTTCTACTGAGACTGAGTTGTAGAGCATGCATCTCACCACTATTAAGACCCCATTCTAAGCACACATGCCACTTCTACAGTGGCTAAACTCTGGAGGAAATGTGACAACACTATTTATCCTGTATTCTAGAACACACACCTTACCATTACTGATCCAGTGTTCTACAGCAGGCTTATCACAACTACTGAGCTTGCATTCTGGAAGTATCATCCAACCTGTACTCAGTCAACATTATATGGCATACAGGATCCAGCTTCTGAGTTTGCAGTATGGAATACACATTATGCCACTACTGAGCAAGCTCTAGTGTACACATGACAAAGTACTGATCCCCACATCAAAGGGCAATGCTGAAAATTATCCAAAGTACTGCACAATTGTGCTCATTTCACATACTAAGCTAGATGATGCTCAATATTCTTTGTGGTAGGCTTCAATGTCTGTGAGCCAAGAACTTCCAAATATGTACGATGGATTTAGAAAAGGGAGAGGAATGGGGGCCAGTGTGAGGAACTCCACCCATGGCAAAGGTCATGAAGGAGGCTTGGCATATGCAAAGGCGTGATCAAGCCTCAGGAAACCCCCTGTTCCCGAGAATCTAACCCTAAAACCAGAGTCTGTTTTATGCTCTCACTTATGGCTCTGACTTTACGGGGGACTCTCCCACATAACCGTTTCTCTTGGAGAAGGAGTAAACGAGCAGCTCCAAGGCAATAAAAATTCCTGGGCGTGACAAGAGTGTTTCAGCTTACAAACTCCTCTGAAGGTTATCTAGCTCACCTGTATAGGTTTGTCTTGCCACATGTGATTGTTTACAGCCTCCCAACCTGAGAGGCATGAGATGTTTTAGATTTACTAAAGGCAAATTCTTTTGGGGAGTTAAAAATTATTAGTATAGTGGGTTGTTTAGGAATTATATCGGTGAAGGGTTTTTCATTTGTTGTGTCAATAATCGCTACTAATTCCCTGCTCTGGGTGTGACAAGGGTGTCTCAGGTCAAACCTCTCTGCTGACAGACTAGCTTGTGTGACAGGATTATCCATACTCCTGCCACTACTCACATGGTTGTTTACTACCTCTCAACCATAAACAGCACAGAGAGTTTTGGAGTATTTTGAGAGTCTTGATTAGCACAGGGCTTTTCTCATTGTTGAGTCAATGATTGCCGCCAGGCCTCCGTATCCTTAGGCACCTGGGAATATATTAATCAATGTATTTGGAACATAGTAAAGGAAATATAGTAGTTTTTAAGGTTAGCAATACTAGACTTTTTGAGTTAATGGGTTTCTCTTTTGTAACAGATCACTGTGCTTTGTTATAAATCACTGTGTTCTTGTTATGTAAAAATGTAACTTTATTACTATCTTAAGACTAAATAGATCTTAAGGGGAGCATTGGTGTAAGGATTTTCATTTGTTGGGCTGATGTTTGCTGCTAAATCTCCATGCTCCCTGCCCTTATAACGAATATAGCTAACATATGGAAGAAATAAGCATTAACCTTTAAGCATATAGGAGAAATAAGTATTAACCTTTAAGATTAATCATGTTAACATTGGGTTAAATAAATTCCTTTCTTGATTGTAACTTACTACACCCTCATCCTATAGGAATGTAACTTTATTTGGAGGGTGGTGCCTGGTTTAAGAAAAAACACCCTTGGAAAAAATAAGTTTTTGATTATCAGAAAGAAAGGATTGTAAAATGTCAGCAGGTCTCACTCATGGCCAGATGATGTAATATTCCTAAGACCTTTTTTTTTTTACATTTATGTGAAGCACCTGATTTTGATAAAGGTCAGGACTGCTGATCCCCACATGACTCTTTACTCATCCCTATGTGTAACAAAAGGTATATAAGCAAACCTACAAATAACGAAAATGGGATCAGTTTCCGGAAAGACTGATTCTCCCATGTAGCTTCTTTCTTGCTCTCGTTTTTCTGGCTGAATTTCCACCTGGAGCATAGATGCTATTCCAAGTAATCCAAGTTAGTCAGCCTCTTTTTCTCCACTAATCTTCCTACTACACTATTCGTTTCTAATCTCTCTATATATCTGTAATTAAATATGTATTTCTCCAAAGATGCCAACTCTGTCTATCCACCTTCGAATCACCCTGGATCCACCGGGGCTGGACCCTGGCAAGGGCTTATACTGCCCACATCCATTGCCTACTAGAGAAAGTAGGAAGTCAAGAGATACCGGGAATAACAGGCAAGTTTGACCTTGGAGTACACATAAAGTACAGCAAAGCCTAACAAAGTTTCCTAAGAGAACTCACTATTTCTAGAAAACACCCTCTTCTAACAACACAAGAGATGACTCTAGAGATGGTCAATGCTGAAATCAGATTGATTATATTCTTTGCAGCCAAAGACAGAGAAGCTCTATATAATTGGCAAAAATAAGACTAAGCAGTGACACAGCTCAGATCAGGAGTGCCTTAAAGCAAAATTCAGACTTAAATTGAAGAAAGTATGGAAAAACACTAGACCATTTGGTTTGATGAAAATCAGTCCCTTATGGTTACACAGTGGATGTGACAAATAGACTTGAGGGATTAGATCTTATAGGCAGACTGCCTGGAGAACTGTGGACCAAGGGTCATGACATTCTGCCTGAGACAGTGATTAAGACCATACCCAAGAAAAACAAATGCAAAAAGGCAAAGAGTTGTCTGAGGAGGACTCACAAATAGCTTAGAAGAGAAGCTAAGGCATAGGAGAAAAAGAAAGATAATCCATTTGTATGCAGTTTTCCAAAGAGCAAGGACAGATAAGAAAGCCTTCCTCAGCAATCGATGCAAAGAAATAGAGAAAAACATTAGAATGACAAAGAACAGAGTTTGCCTCAAGAATGTTACAGATACCAAGGGAATATTTCATGCAAAGATGGATGCAATAAAGGAGAGAAACTATATGGACCTAACAGCAGCAGATATATTAAGAAGTAGTGGAAAGGATACACAGAAGAACTGTACCGAAAAACATAAAAATAAAAAGCTTAATGACCCAGATAACCGTGATGGTGTCTTTCAGTTCAGTTCAGTGGCTCAGTCGTGTGCGACTCTTTGCGACCCCATGAATCACAGCATGCCAGGCCTCCCTGTCCATCACCAACCCCTCTAGAACCAGACATCCTGGAATGTGAAACCAAGTAGTCCTTAGTATATCACTATGAACAAAGTTACTAGAGGTGATGGGTTTCCAGTTGTGCAGTTTCAATCCTACAAAATTATGCCATTAAAATCCTTCACTCAATATACCAGCAAATTTGGAAAGTTCGGCATTGGCCACAGAATTGGAAGAGATTAGTTTAAACTCTAATCCCAAAGAAAGGCTATGCCAAAGAATGTTCAAACTAACACACAAGTGCACACATCTCACATGAAAGCAAAGTAATGCTCAAAGTTCCTTAAGCCAGACTTCAACAGTGCATGAACCAAGAACTTCCAGATGTTAAAGCTGGATTTAGAAAAGTCAGAGGAACCAGAGATCAAATTGCCAACATCCATTGGATCAGAGAAAAAGCAAGGGAGTTCAAGAAAAACATCTACATCTGATTTGGACTATGCCAAATATTTTGACTGTGTGGATGACAACAAACTATAGAAAATTCTTGAAAAAAGATGCAAATACAAGATCTCTTTAGCTGCCTCTTGAGAAATCTCTAGGCATGTCAAGAAGCAACAGTTAGAACTGGACATGGAAAAATGCACTGGTTTCAAATTGGGAAAGAATTGCATCAAGGCTGTATAATGTCATGTGGCTTATTTAACTTATATTCAGAGCACATCATGTGAAATGCCAGGCTGGATGAAGCCCAAACTAGAATCAAGATTACCTGGAGAAATATCAATAACTTCAGAAATGCAGTTGAAACCACATATACAACAGAAAGTGAAGAATAGCTAAAGAGCCCATTGATGAAAAGAAAAAAGAGTGAAAAAGCTGGCTTAAAACGCAACTTTGAAAAAAATGAAGATCATGGCATCTGGTCCCATCACTACACATCAAATCCAAAATCACTGCAGATGGTGACTGAGGCCATGAAATTAAAAGATGCTAGATCCTTGGAATAAAAGCTGTAACCATGTAAAGAGCATATTCAAAGCAGAGGCATTACTTTTCAATTAATGGCCTATCAGGTCATACCTATGGAGTTTCCATTACTCATGCATAGATGGGAGAGTTAAACTATACAGGAAGCTGAGCATGAAATAATTGATGCTTTTGCACTGTGGTGTTGGAGAAGACTGTTGAGAGTCCCTTGGACTGCAAGGAGATCAAAGCGGTCAATCTTGATGGAAATGAAACTCTGATACTTTGGCTACCTGACGCAAAGAACTGACTATAGGAAAAGACCCTAAGCTGGGAATGCTTGAGGGCAGAAGGAAAAGGGCCTGGCAGAGGATGAGACGGTCAGATGGTAAAACTAATTTAATACACATGAGCTTGAGAAAACTCTGGGTGTTAGTGATGGACTGTGAGGCCTGGTGTGATGCAGTCTGCAGTGTTGAAGAGAGTTGCTAAGACTGAGCAACTGAAAAACAACAGAATGATACATTTCAGTAAGAAGTGAAGACCCAACATTTGAGAAGATTCTCAGAGAAAAATAGAGAAAAAAATATCAATCCACTTCTCATACAGCTATTTTTACTATTATTGAAACAAGTTTTTCCATATTTAAACATGACTTTCCTGAAGTATGTGAATTCTAATTTGTTTTTCATTTCAAGAGGTGTATTGATGAAATCATGATGCACAGAGAAATTTTAGTTCTCACAGATTTGCTTAATAAAATCATGAAGTACTTAAGGAGTTAGAGGTATTTTTTCCATGGGAATTAAATATTTTGATGAGTAGCTTTTTTAATTCTTTTTTTTTTTTTTTTTTTTTAAAGGGTGATAAAAACTGTATTTATTTTTTTTTCTTTTTTTTTTTTTTAGTTTTAGTTTTTTATTTTTTAAATTTTAAAATCTTTAATTCTTACATGCATTCCCAAACATGAACCCCCCTCCCACCTCCCTCCCCATAACATCTTTCTGGGTCATCCCCATGCACCAGCCCCAAGCATGCTGCATCCTGCGTCAGACATAGACTGGCGATTCAATTCACATGATAGTATACATGTTAGAATGTCATTCTCCCAAATCATCCCACCCTCTCCCTCTCCCTCTGAGTCCAAAAGTCCGTTATACACTTCTGTGTCTCTTTCCCTGTCTTGCATACAGGGTCGTCATTGCCATCTTCCTAAATTCCATATATATGTGTTAGTATACTGTATTGGTGTTTTTCTTTCTGGCTTACTTCACTCTGTATAATCGGCTCCAGTTTCATCCATCTCATCAGAACTGATTCAAATGAATTCTTTTTAACGGCTGAGTAATACTCCATTGTGTATATGTACCACAGCTTTCTTATCCATTCATCTGCTGATGGACATCTAGGTTGTTTCCATGTCCTTGCTATTATAAACTGTGCTGCGATGAACATTGGGGTACATGTGTCTCTTTCAATTCTGGTTTCCTCGGTGTGTATGCCCAGAAGTGGGATTGCTGGGTCATAAGGTAGTTCTATTTGCAATTTTTTAAGGAATCTCCACACTGTTCTCCATAGTGGCTGTACTAGTTTGCATTCCCACCAACAGTGTAGGAGGGTTCCCTTTTCTCCACACCCTCTCCAGCATTTATTGCTTGCAGATTTTTGGATCGCAGCCATTCTGACTGGTGTGAAGTGGTACCTCATTGTGGTTTTGATTTGCATTTCTCTAATAATGAGTGATGTTGAGCATCTTTTCATGTGTTTGTTAGCCATCCGTATGTCTTCTTTGGAGAATTGTCTATTTAGTTCTTTGGCCCATTTTTTGATTGGGTCGTTTATTTTTCTGGAGTTGAGCTGCAGAAGTTGCTTGTATATTTTAAGAGGACACTAATAGATGGAGAAATATACCATGTTCATGGATTGGAAGAATCAATATAGTGAAAATGAGTATACTACCCAAAGCAATTTACAAATTCAATGCAATCCCTATCAAGCTACCAGCCACATTTTTCACAGAACTAGAACAAATAATTTCAAGCTTTGTATGGAAATACAAAAAACCTCGAATAGCCAAAGCAATCTTGGGAAAGAAGAATGGAACTGGAGGAATCAACTTGCCTGACTTCAGGCTCTACTACAAAGCCACAGTCATCAAGACAGTATGGTACTGGCACAAAGACAGACATATAGATCAATGGAACAAAATAGAAAGCCCAGAGATAAATCCACACACATATGGACACCTTATCTTTGACAAAGGAGGCAAGAATATACAATGGAGTAAAGACAATCTCTTTAACAAGTGGTGCTGGGAAAACTGGTCAACCACTTGTAAAAGAATGAAACTAGATCACTTTCTAACACCGCACACAAAAATAAACTCAAAATGGATTAAAGATCTAAATGTAAGATCAGAAACTATAAAACTCCTAGAGGAGAACATAGGCAAAACACTCTCAGACATAAATCACAGCAGGATCCTCTATGATCCACCTCCCAGAATGCTGGAAATAAAAGCAACAATAAACAAATGGGATCTAATTAAAATTAAAAGCTTCTGCACAACAAAGGAAAATATAAGCAAGCTGAAAAGACAGCCTTCTGAATGGGAGAAAATAATAGCAAATGAAGCTTTTTTAATTCTTTAGAAACTGTTAATTACTATAATCAAATTTGTTTGGAATATTTGTAGTTTTTCCTTCAGTATAAGATTTGTAGTATCAGAAGATACTACAGCCTTAACAATAATGCAGGGTTTTCCAACCAAAACCCTGAAACAGAACAGCTCACTATACTCCAAAAGCACATTAGAAAAGTGTTAATTTGCTATTAAAATCAGTGAGCATTATACCCAAATTAAAGAATGGCAAAAACAGCTTGAAGAACATCACTAGAGCCTGCTAAAAGAAATGCAATATGGGGTTAGTGGCATGAAAGTTTAGAGTAGATGAAACTTGAAATATAGTAATGGAAAATATATTAAAAGTTTCCTAGTGTGTGGGCAGAATGAGAAGTCTACTCATAAACTAAAACAAACATAACAAATGTTGCACATTCTTTTAGAAAATCCAAATGGTTTTTGCACCAAATCCAAGATGCAGAAGAGAGAGCTAACAGCTTCAGTAGATATATGTATACTAGAATTATATGAGCAACATGATGCTTCATAGGCTTTTAGGCATTCAGACCACAAATCTGAACTCTGATGGTTGGGATACCCTTACCTCTCATCCTGGTGAAGTACTGCATAGAATATTTTTATTTTGTGATAAATTTGTTCTAATCAGTATTGTTCTAACATGTTTTGAAAAATAAGTATTTTTGTGCTTTCAACATTCAAAGTCCATTTGCTTTTTGCTACATATATGTAACTATACTTCTATGTTAAACAAACTCACTGATTTTTCTTTAAAGTCTTATTTATTTTATTATTTTTAAAATTTTATTTATTGTTTTGGGGGGGGGGGCAAGTAGTCATGGATGTTCAAGGGCTTTCTCTAACTGAGGCAAGTGATATAGTTCACTTTGATATGGTACATAGCCTTCCCATTGTGATGTTTCTTTTGTTGCAGAACACTGGCTCTAGTTTTAGCACATGAGCTCATGAGTTGTGGCCCATGAGCTTAGTTACACTTCAGCATGTGGGGTCTTCCCAGACAAGGATCACTGGAAAGCTGACTACCAATCGGTGGATCACCAGGGTAGTTCTGAACAAACACAGACTATACAGGCTAGAAGTTTGATACAACACATACTGAAGTACTTCTTAAGTAAACATTGTGTTGCTTTGGGGGATTCTCCTGGTAGCTCAGTGGTAAAGAATCCACCTCCCAATGTAGATGACCCAGGATTGAGAAATCCCTGAGTTAGAAAGACAGATCTTCTGGAAGAGAGAATGGAAACCAAGCTCAGTATTCTTGCCTGAGAAGCCCCACGGGCAGAGGAGCCTGGTGGTCTATGGTCCATGCAGATGAAAAAGAGATGGAAATGACTTAGCAACTAATCACAACCACCACCACCACCATGCTTTTTGGCAGATAAAGAAGATAGTTTGTTTAAATGATCTTAGTCTGGAATGTCTGAAAAGTAGTCAGCGCTTTTGATTTTTAAAACTATGCATAAGTAAAAGGCATTTTACCAGCGTCCAGCTGGTTGGATCCAGGGTATCCTCAGGGGGAGAGCATCAGCGACCTAGACAAATGATTTATTTAGAGATATAGAAAGAGATAAAGAAGGAATATAGCAGTTAGGAAAATATAGGAGAGAAACAAGCTTATATTCCTTGGTTTACCCAGAAAATAAAAAAAATCTCTAGACAAGAGACTTGCACAATTTACATAGGCTGCAGAATACCCTCCTGATTTCCAGAGGGAGTGAGGATGCAGGGTGCCTTCCCTTTCAGGTCTTAGAAGCCCAGGCAAATAAGTAAACACAATGGACCTCTGTGCTCCAGATGGGAATTAGCCTGAAAATGAGAGTAAGAAAGAAAAGATGACACAGAGGAACCAGACTTTCATGGAACTGGTCCTGGTCCTGATCCGTCTCTTTATTTTTTAGTGGAACTTTTATACTTCAAGTTGTACATAGAGATAACTGTAAGAAGCAGAGTGGCTTCCGGCAGCATTTTTATTTTATTGTGTGTAAAAATCATTTAAAATGTTGACTGTGAATTTTTCTAATGTATTTCCAGAGAATTTAGCCAGTCATTATATACATTTATTTAGTTCTCTTTTGAAGCCATTTCTTTCAACAGCAACTGATTTCAATTATGTTCTTGATTTGGTATCCGTCTTGAATTAGATTTTTTTTTTTGAAAGCAATATTTCAGTAGGTTTAAATAATTTATTTAATCATTTAGTTTTTTCTATTACAACAACTAGCCTCTAAAAAGGAGAATGACACTCCATTTCTTCTCTGATTTTATAGGGACAAGTGAGTAGTAAAGTTTATTGCTTTATGTATTTTTTCATGGTTAAAATACTCTTTCTAAGGCAGACCTCCACATTTCCAGCTTTTCAAGCATTTTTTAAAAAATCTATTTTTGTTTATGGTCTGCTTAGTCTCATAGTCATGCCTGACTATGTGTTACCCTCTGGACTATAGCCCATCACGCTCCTCTGTCCATGGGGGTTCTCCAGGTAAGAATACTGCAGTGTGTTGTCAGGCCACTCTTCTAGTGGATATCTCATAGCAGATGTATTTTTTACCATCTTAATCACCAAGAAAGCCTAAAGAATACTGGTTGAGAGTGTCCTATTGCTTCTCCAGAGAACCCTCCCAAACCAGAAATCAAACTGGGGTCTCCTGCATTGCATCAGATTTTTGAGCAGGTGACCTACTGGGAAGTGCTGGATTCTGCTAAAAAGTACCTTATTATGTGGACACACTGATCATATGTCATGATTAAGTAAGGGACAATTTTCAGTACAAAGCTTCATACTTCAGTGAAAAACAATTTTTTTCTTTGAAGAAAATTATACCATATTGATGAAAATATGCAATAAACAATATATACTAAAATTAGAAAAAAAAACAAAGAAATCCAAGGACCATAGCCTGGGAAATGGTCTATGTACAGTTTAAAGAGGAGTGTTCTGAAGCTGTAGGGGCAGAGCCAGTACACATACAAATTTCTTTAAAGTGGAAAATACATGAGTGAAACATATATCATGGTAAAAGTATCCTGTTAACCACAAAATATACATATGGCAACAGTGATGTTAGTGTTTTCCTAGGCAAGAATCTAGAATCATTAAACTCTTAATTACATTTACTGACTGGGAACACAGAACTCCAAAGCACAGAGATGCAAAATCTCATTTTTGTATCCTGATTTTCCCAGAGGGTACACTGATGATAGACAACGGCAGTAGATTTTTACTTCCTCATTCAAGTGGATACCCAGTGACTATTCTCCATGGTTAAAGCAGTTGTACAATATTTGTTTTACAGGTCAAAAATAGAGTGTCTAGCATACAGTTCAGGGAAAATTATATCTAGCCAGAATGTTCACTCATACTTAAATATGTGAAAAAGGACTTGAATCACTATGACAAACAATCCTAAGCATTTTATTAAGTATTAATAAGAGAATACATATTAATAAGTATTAAGTATTAAGAGAAAGTATTTTTTTGGTTTGTTTGTCTACAGTAACTTCAAACTTTATTCCTTCACTCCAACATTGAATACACAGATCATGGTCTCTACCCCTGCCACCAACAGTCCCTAGCTTAGTGGACCTAAACATTTCAAAGAGAGGGATCTGTAATGAACCTCAGGAGGTTCCTGTCTCCCAAACCGAAGGTAGATAGACAACCGTTCTCTTTAATTCCTCCACCACTTTTATTACACTAGATTTCTAATAGAAGCACCCTGATGGGATTTGTTTCTCCAAGAAGGAAGACAATGGATATGATTGAAGTGAAGAAATGGTCAGGCAAGAGCACTTATTAACAGGTAGCAGAAGTCTATTCAGTAGTATGAGTTAGCTCAAGTGATTTCCAACTAGAGAAATGCACGTGGTCTCTATTGACACATCTTTCAAGCTCAATGTGGCGTTCTCCAAAAATCTATCACTCTTTACTGGAATCTGACACAGCTTGCCTCGCATTGTTGAGTACCAGGAAATCGGTTGGTTTGGGCTACACGTGCTCCATATGGCAGAAGAGACTCTGCTTGGGAGATAGGCCAGTAGTGTCATGCGCGAGGAAAGTGAATTAATCCCGTGACACCAGCCAGGTTGCCGTTTTGCTGCTGCTAAGCCTGGCTACGTGCCTATCTCTCCGGAATTCTCAATTCGGAGACCGTAACTTTGTTCTTTGGAAGCCTTGGAGGATTACCTGGTAGTGGCAGCAGCACAGGAAGTCGCTTGGAAACAGTGAGCCTGCCGCTACAGCTATGCCCAAGAATAAATGTAATGACTCAGTTTCCCAGAACCAGCTATTACTCAGCCGCTGTCAGTGGTAGTTCCTGCTTGTTACCGTTGGCTGATGGCTTTGAGTGGGACTGCACAGTCCACATAGGAGCAAGAAGCTGCTCCTACTTCCTTCTGTTCAAATAGCGGTATAATTTCCTCTCCCTTTTGGTCAATTTTACCCTGAGGGTAATAAAATACTATTAGGTTGGATTCATACCAGTTTAACTGCAGGTGCCTTAATAAATTGGCAGAAGCCTCCTTTTTTTTTTTTTTTTTTTTTTTTGGTCAGCCGAGGCTTCTCGCCTGCAGCCTTCATCCCTTCCCAGGACTCTTTCTTAGCTTTGTGACACACTGATTCTTTCTTTTGGGGCTGTTAAATATTTGTCCATACTTTATGGAGAGTTCACTACTGGTGAAAATACTGCTTCTTTGCAAGTGAAGTGAAGTTGCTCAGTCTTGTCCGATTCTTTGCAACCCCATCGACTGTAGCTTACCTGGCTCCTCGGCCCATGGGATTTTCCAGGCAAGAATACTGGTGTGGGTTGCCATTTCCTTCTCCAGGGAATCTTTCTGACCAAGGGATGGAACCCGGGTCTCTTGCATTTTAGGCAGGCACTTTACCATCTGAGCAAGCAGAAAAGGGTAAATCCATGTTGCATGGTTAGGTTCATGTCTGCTGGTTTACTTTCCTCTACCTGTCACAAACCTTAACCTTTTTTTTAAAAGGCACACATATCCCAATGTGTTCAGCCTTCTTTTCTCATAAAACAGATGCTGGCACTATGTATTTCTATTTATCTTTATTCTGAGGTAGACAGTTCACAAATAACCAGATTTGACAATAACTGCACTTGTAACTTCCAAAACGGTACTTCTAAGCTAACTGAAGGAGGGCACTGGGACAGTCATTCCTTGAATTCTCCTTTGTACAGTCCTGAGTTCTGCTTGTGTCATGTTTAATGTCCTTGTAACGCCTCCTGGAAAACTGTAACTAAAGGAATGAGAATACCTCTTTCAGAATAGCACCACTTTTCACATTCCACAACAAATCTCTCTTCATTATTCATTCTTGGCACTTCATTTTAGCTCTCAAGGCTTACTTAACCTTTGCTATATTTGGTCACACTTCTTTGCCTTTGAGTTCAGTGCTCTCTAGATTCTCCAAACCAACTGGCACAGCCTTTCTCTAGCAAATGTTTTGCTGCTAACTATTCAGGGAAACTCTAGGAATGTCTTTTTCATAATGAGTTAGGTAAATTACAAACTTCCACTTTTTTTAAATCTATTTAATTCACTTCTAACTTACAAATAAATGTACATTTCCATATATTCCTTGTTTCCTCTGTTTCTAGAAATGAAGTTTCAGATGCCCATGTTAGATTGTGTATTCTTAAGAGAATAGTAATTATTTTATGAATGCAGAATTACCACAACTTGCTGCTTAATAGATGTTCAACACATTTTTGTTAATATTATCTTCCTAGGCTTCACTGGGCAACTCTCCTCTTCCTTCAGTGAGACTTTTAAACCAGCTACTCCTCTCAGGCCAAACTGAAGACATTCTGACATATGATTTTTCAGTTTTCATTGCTTTATAAATATATGGACAATTTTGGTTTATTAATTTGCAAATGAATTATGGAACGGAATGTATAGAACCTAGTTTTAATTGGAAAGCATGAGTAATAAAAAATACTAATGGTTATCTCTGGTAATGGGTTATGTGGTTGATAATATATTTATCTGCTAAGGGATTAGAAGAAAGTCATCAACAATTTGTAAGTGGCTAATCAGTAAGCAGATTAGGTTAAACTGTAAATCTCTTTTGAGGTCTGTTAATATTTTGCTGCTATTTAAATGATAATCTGTTTGTTTCCCTGTTTATAAAATGTTTAGCAGCTTATGTTAGCTTGTTTGATGAATTTGTTAACTATTGTACAGATGATTAGACTTCCATTTTTATTCACTTTTTAATTCACTTTTGAGGTAAAGGAGGCAAGGTAAGCTAAAGGACAAGGGAAGAAGTCTTTAGCTATTTATATGCTGGGCCTTCATTACTGTGCACGGGCTTTTCTCTAGTTGTGGGGAATGGGGTCTGCTCTGTAGTTGCCACACATGGGTTTATCATTGGGGTGCCCTCTACACTTGTGGAGCATAGGCTCTAGGGAGATCAGATTTCAGTAGTTGCAGCATATGGGCTCAACAGTTGGAGCTTCCAGGCTGTAGAACATAGGCTCTATAGCTGTGGCATAGGGGCTCAATTGTTCTGAGGCATGTGGGTTCATCCTGGACCAGGGATCAAACTGGTGTCTGCTGTATTGGCAGGTGGATTCCCTACTACTGAGCCACCACAGAAGCCCCTCATAGCTCCAATGTTTCCCCATTTGCAGTGCCATACATTTCTCTAGAATTTCTATATTAAATAATTCACTTTACACTGTTTCTCATGGAGGCTTAATGTGGCATTTCTGTAAACAAAGTGTTCTGTTTTTACTCTATGGAAAAACATGGTATAACTGAGAGTGAATTTTAGGGTTCAGAGCAGAGTAAGGCTGTCTTCCAACATTGAAAATTCCCTACTATTGTAATATTTTTCAGTAGAATATGAAAAATCCATGCCAAGACCTCAGACCATCAGTACTAAAATGTCATTAGCACATGATCATATTTAATAAAGTTATTGAATAACTGACTCTTATTTAAGTAAATGCAGACTAAAATGAGTAAAATAATTGATTGAAGCACCTACTTTTTTCCCTTTAATGAAAATTTAAGCCCACGGAAACGTTGAAATGTGAGTACAAATCCCATGCTTTTCACTTAGACTCACTAATCTTTCCTGTTTTCTTTTCGTACTTTCTTTCTATATGTGGACATTTTCCTTCTAACATTTTAAATTTTGTTATAGGCAGGTCTAGTTACATAGATATGGACTTGAGCCCCCATCTCCTAAGAGTGAAGCCTTGTGAATGATCACAAGGCATTTAAGCTTACCATTCTATTGTCACTTAGTAAACCATAACCTTGACTAGACAGACCTTGCATGGAAAATAATGTCTGTGCCTTTTAATATGCTATCTAGTTTGATCATAATATTCCTTCCAAGAGTAAGCATCTTTGAATTCCATGGCCACAATCACTATCTGCAGTGATTTTGGAGCCCCCTAAAATAAAGTATGACACTGTTTCCACTGTTTTCCCATCTATTTCCCATGTAGTTATGGGACCAAATGCCATGATCTTCATTTTCTAAATGTTGAGCTTTAAGCCAACGCTTTCACTCTCCTATTTCACTTTCATCAAGAGGCTTTTTATTTCCTCTTCACTTTCTGCCATAAGAGTAGTGTCACCTGCATATCTGAGGTTATTGCTATTTCTCCTGGCAATCTTAATTCCAGCTTGTGCTTCTTCCAGCACAGCATTTATCACAATGTACTCTGCTTAGAAGTCAAATAAGCAGGGTGACAATATACAGCCTTGAGGTACTCCTTTTCCTATTTGGAACCAATCTGTTGTTCCGTGTCCAGTTCTAACTGTTCCTTCCTGACTGCATATAAGTTTCTCAAGAGGCAGGTGAGGTGGTCTGATATAACCACCTCATGACCAACCTAGACAGCATATTAAAAAGCAGAGACATTAGTTTGCCAACAAAGGTACGCCTAGTCAAGGTGTTGTTGTTGTTGTTGTTGTTTTGTTGTTTTCCCCCAATGGTCATGTTTGGATGTTTGCAAAAGTAGTCTCTGAAAGTGTGGACTAAAAATGGCTGATCTCTCACGGGTGCAACTCAGTAAGGAGGAGAAGGGCTTGCCTTCACACAATGGCTAATCTTCTGGTATGAGTGCTGGTTTCCAGGGGGTGGCAGACAGCAACAGCACCACTTAAAGAGACAAGAACCACAGACAACAGCCCTTGGTACAGACATAGAAGGATTGCCCAAAACAGTGCTATGCCAGAAATAGAAGTAGAGACACAGAGCGATCTCTGTACCCCAAGGCTCTGGTGTCCCTGAACAGTGAAGATCAACTATAGCTAGGGGAGTTTTTCCCTACTCCCCTGGCATCTGGACAGCAACAGGTTCTCTGCCCCATGGAGAAAAGTATCCAGCCACATGGTGCCCCTGCTTATCCTTTGGATACTCAGGTAAAGTTCCTAGTTATCGACATTCCTGTGGGATACAGGAGTGTGCAGTTTGGACTGAGGAGCAGGAAACCGTGGTTGGAATTTCCAGAGCCCTGTCGATGATAGCGCCTAGGGTATCAGCAGACACAAAAGCCACCTACTCCCTGGAGCAGAATATGTCAGGTGGGCATGCTGGAGCTGACTAACTGTGGAAGATGCCCTCCATTTGAGGGACGTGTCCATAAGGGTTCCGCCTACCACCCTGTCTGCCATTGAACTAGATTTGGGCCAGCAGCCTATGCGTGGCTCACAGTCTAGGGCCCTGCCTATTTTCTATTTGGCTGATCTCCCCAGGGTCTGTTCACTCTGTCCTGCACTGTCTGCCACCCCTTTCTTCAGCCTCAGGCCACCCCACGCACACCAGCCCCCGCTTCCCTACCATCACCCTCTCTCCCCACCCCCAAAAAGCTAGTGGGTCCCAGAGGATTACTGCAGTCTGAGCTGCATTTGGACCCATTTGTTGTGCTATTATGTCCTGTCCGTTCGCATCTGAACCAGCCTGGGGTCATGACCACGGCCAAGAGGAGTGTGACAGGCAGTCAGAGGAATGCGGGAACATCCTGGGATCCTGGACTTTCCTAGTTTTGAGCACTGGTGCTCAGGGTGCTGGGGCTGGTGGCCTGCCATCCTGATGCTTTGTGTGACTGGGACCTTGCAGCCACCAGTTATCATGCCAGGCAAAGAGGCCACCCTCTTCAGGGTGGAGGTGGTGCACGACAGTTAGCCCCTGGTGGATGGAGATGTGGTGGGGTTTGGGAGGCTGTTCAAGCTGCTTGCAGAAGATGTTATGGAGGAGGTGGAGGTTGTGGCAGATGAGCAGCAATAGGGGTGCTCCCAGGATCTGAGGAGAATATGGTAGATGAGCAGGGCCAGGAAGGCCCAGGAACATGACTGAGCTTCTGGGTCAAGATGCACTGCAGGTACTGGCCACCCTGCATGGCGAACTAAGCTCTGAGCATGAGAAAAACTGCAGGGCCTACTTCCAGTTCATGTGCAAGAAACATTAGAGGAGGAAGCCTGACATGGCTCAAAGGAATGTCATCATCCTGGACATCCCTTTCTTCTGGGCCATAGTGGTATCCTTTCTGCTGCTTGTTGGGGTCCAGTGCTCAGGAGGAGGTGCAGGAAACTTTTCCCTCCTCCCTATCCTGGCAGGTGCTGTTGTGGAGCCATCCATGGCCCCACTGCAAGGTGATATTTTCCTTTTAGGACCACCCCTACTTCTTGAATATGGTGATCGCTAAGTAGAATTACCTTGACATCGCTTGTAAAATGTGTTTCCTGGGGTGATGAGTGTGGGTGTGCAAGGGTGTGGAATGTCCACCTTTGGGATCCACATTTGTCTCTCCTGTCTCTCTGCAGAGTATAGGGCACGTCATTCTACTCCTGTCCACTGGTTCTGGGACTTCAAACAGGGAGCATCCAGCCACAGGTTGGACATGAGGAGCCTTAAATTTCTCAGCTGGCTGTCAGGTCACAACTTCCCAGAATCAAACAGGATTGCTCAGGTGTGGTGGCTTTTGATCTGCACACAGTTAGCAATTGATTTTGGAATTCTTGGCTGATGGCTCACCTTGCACGTATTGTCAGCGGTTTGTCAGTGAAGATGTGTGGGATGATCCCCTGAGGTAGTACCCTGGGGAGGAAGGGTCTTCCATGGATATAACTGACAGAAAACTATGTGGAGAGAGGGTATGGAGATGGGCCCTGAAGCGACAGTCGTGTAGTATCCGGGACACTGTCTTTTTCCAAATGGGGATGCTCAGACTCATGTAAACTGGCTGTGAAGCCTGAATTTGGGTCGTGCATGTAGCAGGTGACCTCCTGAGACTGTGTATTTGGGGACTTGGTGTGTCCTTGAGTGAAGCAAGTCTCCCTCAAATCAGCAGTGGTTGCGGCACCTGAGTCCAGGTGATACTACTAGAGACAGTGTGAATTAAGTATCTTTGGCAGAATCATCCTTTGCGGGTCCTGAAATAACTTGGCTTCCTGCTGCTCACTGAGTTTGAGATTGCCTGGGCACTTCACACCTGCCCCTTACCCTGGGAAGGCCTATCATTGAAAGGGTGTCCTCTACAGGGTCCCAGGGCACCTGTGTGCTGACTTTGGAATATTCTGTGAATTTCCACATTCACCATTCGGCATATCACAACCACCAAACATGCTACACTGGAAGAAGCTTCAGGCTTCCTTGAGAAAATATGGAAGAGTTCATGGAGGAGGTGGACAGGGAGCCCGAAGGGTAGGACATGGTGCCTACTGTCACCATCTCTGACATTGCTGGGCTTGGTGGTCTTCACCTCTTGAAACACCTGTGTTACCTGTTTGTGTTTGCGTACTCATGCTGAGCATGTATGTGTATACATATGTGTGCTTGTGTCAGCTGTGTTTATGTGTGTGTGTGTGTGTGTGTCCAGCCCAGGGCAGATGCTCAGATGAAGGTGACAAGAGAGGAGGTTCTGAGCAACCAAAGAGGAGGCATGAGGTGACCCCAGCCTGAAGATGGTTTGTCACCATATCTCTGCATTGACCCTGTCCAGAATGGGAACTAGGAAAGGATGGCCAGTGATAACTCTGGACCGTGGCTCCAGATATCTGAAATTAGACCAGATACAAAACACGCTCACCATTTCTACTGTGTTCTTGTGTGTTTTGACCAGGAAGAGGGGGTTCATGGTCTAAGGATTCACAAAGAGCAACTCAGATAGGGTGGGGCTTTGAAACCACTGCCTGTGGAGCCCAGTCTGGGGGGCTGTGGGCCCACCTGTGGAAATGGTGGCCATAGCTATGGCAAGACCCAGGATAATGTGGAGGCTAAGGTCCTGGAGAGATGGCCAGAGACCCGAAGGAGAAAGAGGCACAGATTGCCGGCTTCACTGGAGACTTGTTCCACACACGTGAGAAGAAGAACTGGGAAGGTCCTGGGCCAGTGCTGCCCAGGATCAGCCCATCAGCCAGCACACTCAATGCCTGAGGGTGGCACACACAGGCACGATGTGACACAAAATGCAAGACATACTAAAGTAAGCTGTGCCTGCATAACCACAGGTATCCTAGGAGAGAAAGGGTATGAGTGTGGCATGCCTCCATGCACTTCCTGCCTGCCTCCATGGCAGTGAAGAAAGGCAAGGAAAGCACAGGTGTGGTATACATGTGTGACCCTCTGCCTGGATATGCCTGTGAGGGTGGGAACAGAGAACAAGCAAGTACGTGGGTTAATTGCATGTCCCAAGGGACCTCAGGAGAGTGGGAGACAGGGAAGCCACTATGGGTAGTTTGGGCCCTGCTGGTTTTCACGGTCCAGACAATAGTGGTCTTGCCAAAGATACCCCTTGGTCTGTGCTGAAAATCCTGACATTCCTTCTTTTCACTGGGGTCTTGCCCCTGGCTTTGGGGACCTGAGCAGCAAAGGTGTGGGTCTGCACCTGAGGGAGGATTCTGGCAGCCTCGCTGGGGCAAAATCTCTGATTTTGTCTTAGGGGATCTGCACCAGGTGACACTCAGAGGGATGCTGCATTCCAGGTGACAGTCCTGGATGTCCCTGGGCCCAACTGAGCACTGGCTTCCTTGGCACATCGGCTGTGTAGGAAAACAGGGATGCATGACTGTGGGAAGTCCTACCTGGGCCTAATGAGAGTAACTGAAAGAGAAACTTGACATTTAGCAAATCACTGAAGCATGGGTGGTTCAAGCCCTCTTGGTGCATTTGAGATAGAAAAGCTGCTTTCTGCCCAAGGGAGGCATTAGCTGTGGGCTCAGAAAGTGCAAGTTTCCCAGGGCATCATCTGTTTGGGGACTCCATGCTCATGGGTAGTGTTAAACAGAAGGCACAACATGTAGGGATGCCACCTTATTTTTATGGCCTCAGATTCCATTCTTTGTATTGGAAGAGACCCTGTATCCATGTTCACCTTCTTCACAACAATGGATGAAACCCAGGCCTATCACAGTCTCTGGGGGCTTTTGAAGCCTCAGGCATCTCTTTGACCTTTTTCTGCTTCATTGAGATAGCACTTGGGGGCACAGGTAGACAAGTGCACATAGAAAGCTACACAGATAGGAAGAGCAGGGGTCCTCACCCAGAATGTTGTGGGCTGTAAGGGGTGATAGGCTAGGAAGAGGGGCACAACATTGACAAGGAATGACCTAGATAGCTGCACACCGAGAAAGCAGTTCTCCAAGTCAGCTGAACTCAAAGGTCCTTGTTTTCTGGTCCTCTGAAGGAATGCACAGGCAATGGATCAGGGCAAAGTGACTGGTACTGTGAAGCTGTCCAAGGTGATGGGAGAATGCAGAAGGCAGATGCATGTTATACAGCTGTTCATGGCAAGTGCTTCCAACCCTGCCCGCTGCTCTGCAGGTCAGTCCCTGTCAACAGCAAATGCCACGATTTTGTAACCTTTGAGGATAAGTCACAGAGTTAGAAGTGCAATGTGACATGATCAATGAGCAAGTGAAAGAAAACAACCAGTACAAAGAAATTTGGGTGCTTACCAAAATTAATATTTCTGGGAAAGAAAGCTTATACTTCTTCATATGTGCAAGTTTCCTCTTAGGGATATTACTGTGTACACACACATTAGTGCACATGTGTGCATAGAAGTCCCTGCCAGTATGCTTGTGAGTATGATCTGTATGATAATTTAAAAATTGGTCATGAAAACAAACTTCCAATGTAAGGAAAAAATATGAAGGTCAAGGACTGGATTAACTTTAGCCACACATCTGAACACTTTTTAAAAATTTCTTCATATGTCTTTAAAAAATTATTCATTTTAATTAGAATAGAATTACTATGTATTACTGTGATGTTTTTTGACATATACATTAACATGAATCAGCCATATGGATACATGTGTCCCCGTATCCTAAACACAACCCAAACCTCCCTTGTTACCCATGCTTCTGGGTTCTTCCACAGCACAAGAGTTGCATGTGTATTTCATGCATTGAATTTGCACTGTCATCTTTTTTATATATGGTAATGTACCTGTTTCAATGCTATTTTTCTCAAATCATCCCATCCTTGAACTCTTCCATTGAGTCTAAGAGCCTGTTCTTTATATGTAGACCTTCTTTACTAGTCTTCATGTAGGATCATTGTTACTGTCTTCCTAAATCCCATTTATATACATTAATAAAAAATTGTTGCCTCTCTCTCTCTTTTTTTTCACTCTGAATAATAGGCTGTAGATTGAACTGCCTCATTAAAAGTGACACAAATATATGTCTTTCTGTGGCTGAATAATATTCCATTTGGATATATACCATAACTTCTTTATATATTCATCTGCTGATGTGCATCTAGATTACATCCATGTCAAGATTGTAAAGAGAATTGCAATAAATATTGGGGTACATATGTCTCTTTCATTTCTAATTTCCTCTGGGTATATGCCAAGAAGTGGGGTTGCTGGGTCATATGACAGTTCTAGTCCAGGTTTCTCAAGGAATCTCCAAACTGTTCTGCATACATGTTGTACGAGTTTGTGTTACCACCAACAGTGTATTAGGGTTAACTTTTCTCCACACCCTCTCCAGGATTTCATGCTTGTAGAATTTCTGGTGATGGCCACTCTGAACAGTGTGAGATGAATACTGATTAAAATTTTAATTTTCATTTCTCTAATAATGAATAATGTTAAGCATATTTCATGTGTTTGTTAGCCATCTGTAAGTCTTCTTTAAGAAAATGTCTTTTTGGGGCTTTGGGTCCTCTTTTAAGCATGCTGTGAAACTGCTGCAGTCAATATGCCAGAAAATTTGGAAAACTCAGCAGCGGCCAAAGAACTGGAAAAGGTCAGTTTTCATTCCAATCGCAAAGAAAGGCAATGCCAATGAATGTTCATACCACAGCATAATTGCAATCTTCTCACACGCTAGTAAAGTAATGCTCAAATTTCTCCAAGCCAGGCTTCAGTAATACATGTACTGTGAACTTCCAGATGTTCAAGCTCGTTTTAGAAAAGGCACAGGAACTAGAGATCAAATTGCCAACATCTGCTGGATCATTGAAAAAGCAAGAGAGTTCTGGAAAAACATCTATTTCTGCTTTAATGACTACATCAAAGCCTTTGAGTGTGTGGATCACAATAACCTCTGGAAAATTATGAAAGAGATAGGAATACCAGGCCACCTGACATGACTGCTGAGAAACCTATATGCAGATCAGGAAGCAACAGTTAGAACTGTACATGGAACAGACTGGTCCCAAATAGGAAAAGGAGTACATCAAACCTGTATATTGTCACCCTGCTTGTTTAACTTCTATGCAGAGTACATAATGAGAAACGCTGGACTGGAAGAAACACAAGCTGGAATCAAGATCGCTGGCAGAAATATCAATAAACCTCAGATATGCAGCTGACACCACCCTTGTGGCAGAAAGTGAAGAGGAACTAAAAAGCCTCTGGGTGAAAGAGGAGAGTGAAAAAGTTGGCTTAAAGCTCAACATTCAGAAAATGAAGATCATAGCATTTGGTCCCGTCACTTCATGGGAAATAGATGGGGGAATAATGTCAGAGACTGCAGCCATGAAATTAAAAGATGCTTTCTCCTTGGAATAAAATTTATGTCCAAACTAAATATTATATTGAAAAACAGATACATTACTTTGCCCAAAAAGGTCCATCTAGTCAAGGCTCTGAATTTCCAGTAGTCATGTATGGATGTGGAGTTGGACTGTGAGGAAGACTGAGAGAAGAATTGATGCTTTTGAACCGTAGTGTTGGAAAAGACTCTTGAGCGTCCCTTGGACTGCAAGTAAATCCAACCAGTCCATTCTAAAGACAATCAGTCCTGGATGTTCTTTGGAAGGAATGATGCTACAGCTGAAACTCCAGAACTCTGGCAACCTCATGGGACGAGCTGACTCATTGGAAAAGACTCTGATCCTGGGAAGGATTGGGGGCATCTAGAGAAGTGGGTGACAGAAGATGAGATCGCTGGATGGCATCACTGACTCGATGGATATGAGCATGATTGAAATCCAGAAGTTGGTATTGGACAGGGAGGTGTGGTGTGCTAAACTTTATGGGGTCGCAAAGAGTCGCACATGACTAAGCGACTGAACTAAACTGAGCTGAAGCAACTGACAAAGAATTAATCTCAAAATATACAAACCACTCCTGAAGCTCAATTCAAGGAAAATAAACAACCCAATGAAAAAATGGTCCAAATGACTAATCAGATATTTCTCCAAAGAAGACATACAGATAGCTAACAAACACATGAAAAGATGGTCAACATCATTCATTATCAGAGAAATGCAAATCAAAACCACTATGAGGTATCATTTCATGCCGGTCAGAATGGCTGCTACTCAAAAGCCTACAAGCAACAAATGCTGGAGAGTGTGTGTAGAAAAGGGAACTCTCTTACACTGTTGGTGGGAATGCAAATTAGTACAGCCACTATGGAGAACACTGTGGAGATTCCTTTAAAAAAAAAAAAGAAAGAAAGAAAGAAAAAAGAAAACTTGGAAATATAACTGCCATAAGACCCAGCAATCCCACTGCTGACCATACACACAGAGGAAACCAGAATTGAAAGAGACACATGTACCCCAATGTTCATAACAGCACTGTTTCTAATAGCCAGAACATGGAATCAACCAGATGTCCATCAGCAGATGAATTGATAAGGAAGCTCTGGTACATATACACCATGGGGTATTATTCAGCCATTAAAAAATAATACATTTCAGCCAGTTCTAATGAGGTGGATGAAACTGAAGCCTGTGATACAGAGTGAAATTAACCAGAAAGAAATATACCAATAGAGTAAACACATATGTGTGGAATTTAGAAAAATGGTAACGATAACCCTATATGCGAGACAGCAGAAGAGACAGAGATGTATAGAACAGTCTTTTGGACCCTGTGGGAGAGGGCAAGGGTGGATAATTTGGGATAACGGCATTGAAACATGTATAATATCATTTGTCAAATGAATCGCCAGTCCAGGTTCAATGCATGATAAGGATGCTCAGGGCTGGTGCATTGGGATAACCAGGAGGGATGGTATGAAAAGGGAGGTGGCAGGGGTTTTAGGATGGGGAACACATGCACACCCTTGGCAGATCCATGTTAATGTATGGCAAAACCAATACAGTATTGTATAGCAATTAGACTTATATTAAAATAAATAAATTTACATTAAAAATAAATAAAATAAAAGTGTCCAACGTGAGGAGAGCAACAGCCTTCTTTGAACAATATCTCTAAGTAAATGAGAGTTGCGATTTTACGGGTTCAAGGTCCTAATAAGTATGAGCCCTACCTCTTATTACAGAAAGAATAGTGGAAGAAGAGCTCAATTAAAGATCTTTTCCACAACAGGATCTGAATGATTCAGCCAGAAAGTTATTAAGTAATGTAGGGCTTCCTGAACAGTTCATTTAAAGATCTTGGGAGCTAGCAAGGAGTTTGGTCACCTAAATAAAGTTGCCTAAAATTATATTTGGACATATATACAACTGTGTGTGCATGAATGTGTGTAAACAAACAAACAAACAAACAACAACAACAACAACAACAACAAACCACGGGCAAAGGCTTTTAATTCCTGTTAGGTATAACAGAAATGGAAGCAATTAAAACCCAAACGTAGAATGATTCAAAAGTCTACACATTTGTTGAATATATGTAAGTGGAAATATTTCAAAATATGTTTTCTTGACTGCATGTAAAATATGAGGACTCTTTTAATCACTCACCTCTCTCCTTTTAATAAATCTCTACCAAATTTCAATTTTTTTTTCCTTTTAGTGACAAAAATAGACATATATATATATATATATATACACATATCATATATAAAATAGAAAAATATGTTTGCATAACAGAAAAAAACTGGTACCAAGCTTATATTTCAGAATTATTTCTAACTCCATATTCCATCTCAACAGGAAATAGACAAATCTGTTGCTGACTCAAACACTCCAAGTGCTGGGAAACCTCAAAATGAAGTTGAACCTTCAGCTGAGATTTTCTGTCACATATATGATCGAGCTCTAAATCCAACACTTTATTTCCTTTCTTGTAGTAAGCAGTCTTTTTAAAATTGAAAAGTATGAAAACCGAGACAGAGAGGTAGGATATTGCAGACCTCCTCGTGTTCAAAAGTAATTTTAATCAGAGAAGCTAGAAAAGACAGAAACTAAGGAAAATAATCAAGTAATGGAGAATAAAAATGATTTAGCCATTAAACAAATTCAAGGGTCTTTCGTTCCTCCTCAAGGGCCATCAATAACATTCTGAGCAATATCCTGTGAACAGTTTTAGAGATGCTAAAACCCAAACCAAGCTGAAATTTTAGTACATGGTTGGAACTGGATGGTCGATGATGTGGACTCCCAATATCCTCAGTAACAGGTTATTAGTAGAGCGTCCCAATATTGATCACAGACCCAATGTTCCTCCCTCATTCTGTCATTAAAATCCTTCCCAAGTACTGCGGGATTTGGGACCTTGAAACACCAGTTACTAAGACACCTCTCTTGGCCCTATAATAAACACTTGCTTTCCCTGAAACCCACAGTCATTTCATAGATTTTATTGCACAGAAGCCAGTAGATCAAGTTTGCTAGGGTAACAGTACTGAGTATTAAGTGTGGGTATAGAAGGGTGATAAATGCCTTTTCTTTCAGATATCAAGTAGATTTATTGATGTGATTTTTCCGTGTAAAAATTCTTTAGGAATGAGATTTTGCATGCTTCATGATTTTGGTTACTATTTCTTTAAGCAGTCTATATTTTAAGTTGATGCTGAAGTAAATACTTGTTGAACATTACCCTTCAATTGTTGGGAGACCAGTGACTTTGTGATGTCACAGCTAATCTTGGATTGCTAGGAGACTAGTGGTTTTTGATGTCACAGTTTTTTGACTTTGAAGTCCTCTGTGATGATCTAGAGAGTTTATCTCTGTAGGCCAGACAAGCAGCATTTGAAGTTGCAGTGTATAAAATCAGACAAATGAGAAAATATCTGAATAAAGATTTCTCTGAGATGGCACATATTTCTCCAGAAATTCAAGATGGGCCGTCTAAAAATGAATCCACTTGTTCAGAAACCTCCATTACATCTTCTTTGTATGATTATACGCTTACTGGGAACTCGGTTTTGAGATCTATGATTGAAGAATATGCTTTTCAGGTTTTGTCTTAGGATCTTGTGATCAAAAGTCCACGCTGCACATACTCTGCCTCTGAAACAGATGAGGTGAATGATTTTCTTTCACTCACATTTCCACAAAAACTTTGGAATATAGTTGAAAGTGATCAACTTGAATCTATTTGGCTGGATGAGAGAGGCACATGTGTAGTGATCAATGAAGAACTTTTTAAGAAAGAAGCCTTGGAAAGAAATCACTTTTCAGAATACTTGAAACCAAGAGTACGAAATGTTTAATTCGACAGCTTAACCTTTATGGATTTAGTAAAAAGTGACAAACTTTTCAAAAACCTGCTTCACTACCTGTCTATCTGAAAGAAGGAAAAATACATTTCTCTTTTGAGTAAGGTATTCCAATATTTTCACTTATTGGCAATATGTAAGATTAAATCATGTGACCTAGAAAGCATGTTCCCATATGTAGCTAAAACAGAATTTAATCTTGAGATAACAAATTGTTGAAAAAGTTTTTTGAAGTTGAGAACAACTGGAGTTTAGAATATTGGATGTTAAACAAACTTTCCTAGTAACTAGAAACCAGCTACAAGCCCTGAAGCTACTTAAAGTGGTATTTACTCTATGTATGCAACATATTTTTAGTTGAGGAGCATTCTTGTTTCTAACGTGTTACCTGTTAAAACTACAAATGGAGGTGTTTTATTTGATGTTATTTAATGGTTTCTTTAAAGGAATACATTTTCATAATTTAACATTGTCAATTTTACCTTGGTTTATAAAGAAACTAAATTATTTGATACTTTGATTTTAATTATAGACTTACTATAATCCAAATTTCAAAAGAGGCCATCCCCAACTTTTAGTAAGAATGGAAAGAAGAGTTGGGATTAATATTGTATCTCCAATATCTTCATTAATTCAAGATAACAGTACAGCAGAGTTCAGTTGCTCAGTCGTGTCCGACTCTTTGCGACCCCATGAATCGCAGCACGCCAGGCCTCTCTGTCCATCATCAACTCCTGGAGTTCACTCAGACTCACATCCATCGAGACAGCGATGACATCCAGCCATCTCATCCTCTGTCGTACCCTTCTCCTCCTGCTCCTAATCCCTCCCACCATCAGAGCACTATCCAATGAGTCTACTCTTCTCATGAGCTGGCCAAAGTACTGGAGTTTCAGCGTCAGCTTCATTCCCTCCAAAGAAATCCCAGAGCTGACTTCCTTCAGAATGGACTGGTTGGATCTCCTTGCAGTCCAAGGGACTCTCAAGAGTCTTTTCCAACACCACAGTTCAAAAGCATCAACTTTTCAGTGCTCAGCTTTCTTCACAGTCAAACTATCCATACATGACCACTGGAAAAACCATAACCTTGACTAGTCAGACCTTTGTTGGCAAAGTAATGTCTCTGCTTTTGAATATGCTATCTAGGTTGACCACTGAAAACACCATAGCCTTGACTAGTCAGACCTTTGTTGGCAAAGTAATGTCTCTGCTTTTGAATATGCCATCTAGGTTGGTCATAACTTTTCTTCCAAGGAGTAAGCGTCTTTAAATTTCATGGCTGCAATAACCATCTGCAGTGATTTTGGAGTGCCCCAAAATAAAGCATGTTAAAGAGAATGTCAACAAAGATGATCTTAACTCAGAAACTCGTGGAGAGAGCACATTTTCAGCCTCCACAAGTTTAAGTGTGCCTTTCATACAAAAGCCTCATACCAGTCAGATAGTCTCTAATACTAGTGTCCTATATCCATGTGACTGACCTACCCCATCAGCAATATCAGTTAGACACACAGACCAGATTGTGGTAGATCAACCTGCTGTTTTAAAAAAGTTAAGCAGGGAGGGAGGGAAAGATGGCGGAGGAATAGGACGGGAAGATCACGTTCTCCCTCACAAATTCCTCAAAAGAACATTTCAACGCCGAGCAAACTCCACAAAACAACTTCTGTAGGCTGGCAGAGGACATCAGGCAACCAGAAAAGCAGACCATTCTCTTCAAAACAGGTAGGAAAAAATATAAAAGACGAAAAAGGAGACAAAGGAGGTGGGGAGGGAGCTCCGTCCCGGGAAGGGGAGCCCGTCCCAGGAAGGGAATTTTAAGAAGAGAGGTTTCCAAACACCAGGAAACACTCTCCCTGCAGAGTCTGTGGCGAGCCTTGGAAACACAGAGGGCAACATAACAGGAAGGAAAAATAGATAAATAATTAAAACCAAGAGATTACAAGCCCACCAGTAACTCCCCCAGCGGAAAAGCAGCACAGACGCCTGCATCCGCCATTGGGAAGTGGGGGCAGGGCAGGGACGCGCGGGAGGCGCGGGCTGCAGAGCTTTGTAAGAATCGGGCAGGAATGCCCCACGTGCAACCAGAACGATCTAACCTGGGCTAGCAAACCAGACTGTGGGATAGCTACCACGCGAAAAGCTCGAACATAAGACACCGCCAGGACTGAGCACAGAACAAAGGACGGAGCGGAAAAAGCCGGCTGCAGACCATTCCCCCCGGGGACAGGCAGCCAGAGCCGTAAGGACTGGAAAGGGGCAATTGCAGACCCGGAGAGACTTTACTTACCTAACTGCAAGCAGGCTCCTTTGCTAAGACTTCTGGGGGTGCTGGACAGTCACAGTCTGCTTCACGGGGTGCGCCAGCGGTCCACCCAGAAAGCTGAGCAGCAGCGGCGGAAAAGGTGACAAGCCCCGGCGATTGCACTCGCCAAACTCCTGAGCTACTCGGACCTGGGAAGGGCACAAAGCGCAGTCCCAGCCGCATTTGTGCCTCTGAGGGCTGCCTGAGGGCCGAACCTGAGCAGCTTGGACCTGGGAAGTGCACGCAGCCTAGGGCCGGCCCCAGAGGGTTCCCGGCTGAGCATCATAGAGCCGGAGCGGTTTGTGCGCTGCGAGAAAGGACAGGTCAAGCGGGGCAGAGATACTGTGTACACACGACAGTGCTATTTGTTTGCAGCATCCCCCCTCCCCACAGCGCCACTGAACTAGTGAGCCTAAAAACCAGCAAACAGAAGAAGTTAAACAGAGGAAACCACCTTGGAAGTGAGCCCACACGGCCCATAACATCAGAGAAGAGCCAGATATATTTTTAATTTTTTAATATTTTTAAAATCATTCTTTTTTTTTTTTGCCTTTTGCTTTTTTTTTCTTTTTTTCCAAGCTTTTTTTTAATTGTTAAGTCTTCTATTTCTCCTCTAATTTTTATTTCTATAACCTAGTATTACTATTTTTTTTTTTTTTTAAACTTTTTTTTTTTTTTTAAGGCAAACACCATATATACTCTTTGGATGGTTGTTGGTGTTTTGGTTTTTTTTGTTTGTTTGTTTGTTTGTTTTTTAATAATTCTTTTTTTTTCTTTCTTCCTTTTTCCTTCTGCTTTTCTTTAATATTGTATCTTTGAAAATCCAACCTCTACTCCAGATTTTTAATCTTTGTTGTCAATTTTGTACATTTAAAAACCCAAACTTCACTACCCAAGTTTACCTGAGAGCGAGATTACTGGCTTGTCCACTCTCTCCTCCTCTGGCCTCTCCTTTTTCTCCACCAGGTGGCCTCTGTCTCTTTTCTCCCCCATCTCTTCTCTATCCAACTCTGTGAATCACTGTGTGTTCCAGACGGTAGAGAACACCTAAGGAACTGGTTACTGGCAGGATTTGTCTCTCTCCTACTCATTCCTCTCTCTTATCCTCCTGGTCACCTCTGTCTACTTCCTCCCTCTCCTCTTCCCCGTATAACTCTGTAAATACCTCTGAGCAGTCCAGACTATAGAGCGCACATAAGGAAGAGACTACTGGCTAGCTTGCTCTCTCCTCTCTTGATCTCAAGGCATCTCATTCCCGTTACCTCTAACTACCCCCTCCATCTTCTCTTCTCCTTGTAACTCAGTGAACCTCTCTGAGTGTCCCTCAAGGTGGAGAAACTTTTCATCTTTAACCTAGATGTTTTATCATCGGTGCTGTATAGATGGAGAAGTCTAGAGGCTACTGTAAAAATAAAACTGGAAACCAGAAGCAGGAAGCTTAAACCCAAAGCCTGAAAACATTAGAGAACTCTTGAATTCAGGGAACATTAAGCAATAGGAGCTCATCAAAAGCCTTCATACCTACACTGAAACCAAGCTCCACCCAAGGGCCAACAAGTTCCAAAACAAGACATACCACTCAAATTCTCCAGCAACACAGGAACACTCCCCTGAGCCTCAATATACAGGCAGCTCAAAATTATCCCAAAACCTTTGATGTCTCATAACCCATTACGGGTCACTCCACTGCACTCCAGAGAGAAGAAACCCAGCTCCACCCACCAAAACTCCAACACAAGCCTCCCTAACCAGGAAACCTTGACAAGCCACTGATAGAACCCCACCCAAAGTGAGGAAGCTCCATAATAAAGAGAACTCCACAAATTATCAGAATATAAAAAGGCCACCCCAAACGCAGCAATATAACCAAGATGAAGAGACAGAGGAATACTCAGCAGGTAAAGGAACAGGAGAGTTGCCCACCAAACCAAACAAAAGAGGAAGAAGTAGGGAATCTACCGGAGAAGGAATTCCGAATATTGATAGTGAAAATGATCCAAAATCTTGAAATCAAAATGGAAACACAGATAAATAGCCTAGAGACAAGGATTGAGAAGATGCAAGAAAGGTTTAACAAGGACCTAGAAGAAATAAAAAAGAGTCAAAATATAATGAATAACACAATAAATGAGATCAGAAACACTCTGGAGGCAACAAATAGTAGAATAACGGAGGCAGAAGATAGGATTAGTGAAATAGAAGATAGAATGGTAGAAATAAATGAATCAGAGAGGAAACAAGAAAAACGAATTAAAAGAAACGAGGACAATCTCAGAGACCTCCAGGACAATATGAAACGCTCCAACATTCGAATTATAGGAGTCCCAGAAGAAGAAGACAGAAAGAAAGATCATGAGAAAATCCTTGAGGAGATAATAGTTGAAAACTTCCCTAAAATGGGGAAGGAAATAATCACCCAAGTCCAAGAAACACAGAGAGTCCCAAATAGGATAAACCCAAGGCGAAACACCCCAAGACACATATTAATCAAATTAACAAAGATCAAACACAAAGAACAAATATTAAAAGCAGCAAGGGAAAAACAACAAATAACACACAAGGGGATTCCCATAAGGATAACAGCTGATCTGTCAATAGAAACTCTTCAGGCCAGGAGGGAATGGCAAGACATACTTAAAGTGATGAAAGACAATAACCTACAGCCCAGATTACTGTACCCAGCAAGGATCTCATTCAAATACGAAGGAGAAATCAAAAGCTTTACAGACAAGCAAAAGCTGAGAGAATTCAGCACCACCAAACCAGCTCTCCAACAAATTCTAAAGGATATCCTCTAGACAGGAAACACGAAAAGGGTGTATAAACCCGAACCCAAAACAATAAAGTAAATGGCAACGGGATCATACTTATCAATAATTACCTTAAACGTAAATGGGTTGAACGCCCCAACCAAAAGACAAAGACTGGCCGAATGGATACAAAAACAAGACCCCTCTATATGCTGCTTACAAGAGACCCACCTCAAAACAAGGGACACATACAGACTGAAAGTGAAGGGCTGGAAAAAGATATACCACGCGAATAGAGACCAAAAGAAAGCAGGAGTGGCAATACTCATGTCCGATAAAATAAACTTTAAAACAAAGGCTGTGAAAAGAGACAAAGAAGGCCACTACATAATGATCAAAGGAACAATCCAAGAAGAAGATATAACAATTATAAATATATATGCACCCAATATAGGAGCACCACAATATGTAAGACAAATGCTAACAAGTATGAAAGGGGAAATCAACAATAACACAATAATAGTGGGAGACTTTAATACCCCACTCACACCTATGGACAGATCAACTAAACAGAAAATTAACAAAGAAACGCAAACTTTAAATGATACATTAGATCAGTTAGACCTAATTGATATCTATAGGACATTTCACCCCAAAACAACGAATTTCACCTTTTTTTCAAGTGCTCATGGAACCTTCTCCAGGATAGACCACATCCTGGGCCATAAATCTAAACTTGATAAATTCAAAAAAATCGAAATCATTCCAAGCATCTTTTCTGACCATAATGCATTAAGATTAGATCTCAATTACAGGAGAAAAACTATTAAAAATTCCAACATATGGAGGTTGAACAAACACACTTCTAAATAACCAACAAATCACAGAAGAAATCAAAAAAGAAATCAAAATATGCATAGAAACTAATGAAAATGAAAACACAACAACCCAAAACCTGTGGGACACTATAAAAGCAGTGCTAAGAGGAAAGTTCATAGCAATACAGGCATACCTCAAGAAGCAAGAAAAAAGTCAAATAAACAACCTAACTCTACAACTAAAGCAACTAGAAAAGGAAGAGTTGGAGAAACCCAGAGTTAGTAGAAGGAAAGAAATCTTAAAAATTAGGGCAGAAATAAATGCAAAAGAAACAAAAGAGACCATAGCAAAAATCAACAAAGCCAAAAGCTGGTTCTTTGAAAGGATAAAGAAAATTGACAAACCATTAGCCAGACTCATCAAGAAGCAAAGAGAGAAAAATCAAATCAATAAAATTAGAAATGAAAATGGAGAGATCACAACAGACAACACAGAAATACAAAGGATCATAAGAGACTACTATCAGCAGTTGTATGCCAATAAAATGGACAACATGGAAGAAATGGACAAATTCTTAGAAAAGTACAATTTTCCAAAACTGAACCAGGAAGAAATCGAAAATCTTAACAGACCCATCACAAGCACGGAAATTGATACTGTAATCAGAAATCTTCCAGCAAACAAAAGCCCAGGTCCAGATGGCTTCACAGCTGAATTCTACCAAAAATTTCGAGAAGAGCTAACACCTATCCTACTCAAACTCTTCCAGAAAATTGCAGAGGAAGGTAAACTTCCAAACTCATTCTATGAGGCCACCATCACCCTAATACCAAAACCTGACAAAGATGTCACAAAAAAAGAAAACTACAGGCCAATATCTCTGATGAACATAGATGCAAAAATCCTCAACAAAATTCTAGCAATCAGAATCCAACAACACATTAAAAAGATCATACACCATGACCAAGTGGGCTTTATCCCAGGGATGCAAGGATTCTTCAATATCCGCAAATCAATCAATGTAATTCACCACATTAACAAATTGAAAAATAAAAACCATATGATTATTTCAATAGATGCAGAGAAGGCCTTTGACAAAATTCAACATCCATTTATGATAAAAACTCTCCAGAAAGCAGGAATAGAAGGAACATACCTCAACATAATAAAAGCTATCTATGACAAACCCACAGCAAACATTATCCTCAATGGTGAAAAATTGAAAACATTTCCCCTAAAGTCAGGAACAAGACAAGGGTGTCCACTTTCACCGCTACTATTCAACAGAGTTCTGGAAGTTTTGGCCACAGCAATCAGAGCAGAAAAAGAAATAAAAGGAATCCAAATTGGAAAAGAAGAAGTAAAACTCTCACTGTTTGCAGATGACATGATCCTCTACATGGAAAACTATAATAAAAGCTATCTATGACAAACCCACAGCAAACATTATCCTCAATGGTGAAAAATTGAAAGCATTTCCCCTAAAGTCAGGAACAAGACAAGGGTGTCCACTTTCACCGCTACTATTCAACATAGTTCTGGAAGTTTTGGCCACAGCAATCAGAGCAGAAAAAGAAATAAAAGGAATCCAAATTGGAAAAGAAGAAGTAAAACTCTCACTGTTTGCAGATGACATGATCCTCTACATGGAAAACCCTAAAGACTCCACCAGAAAATTACTAGAGCTCATCAGTGAATATAGTAAAGTTGCAGGATATAAAATCAACACACAGAAATCCCTTGCATTCCTATACACGAATAATGAGAAAGTAGAAAAAGAAATTAAGGAAACAATTCCATTCACCATTGCAACAAAAAGAATAAAATACTTAGGAATATATCTACCTAAAGAAACTAAAGACCTATATATAGAAAACTATAAAACACTGATGAAAGAAATCAAAGAGGACACTAATAGATGGAGAAATATACCATGTTCATGGATTGGAAGAATCAATATAGTGAAAATGAGTATACTACCCAATGCAATTTACAAATTCAATGCAATCCCTATCAAGCTACCAGCCACATTTTTCACAGAACTAGAACAAATAATTTCAAGATTTGTATGGAAATACAAAAAACCTCGAATAGCCAAAGCAATCTTGAGAAAGAAGAATGGAACTGGAGGAATCAACTTGCCTGACTTCAGGCTCTACTACAAAGCCACAGTCATCAAGACAGTGTGGTACTGGCACAAAGACAGACATATAGATCAATGAAACAAAATAGAAAGCCCAGAGATAAATCCACACACATATGGACACCTTATCTTTGACAAAGGAGGCAAGAATATACAATGGAGTAAAGACAATCTCTTTAACAAGTGGTGCTGGGAAAACTGGTCAAACACTTGTAAAAGAATGAAACTAGATCACTTTCTAACACCGCACACAAAAATAAACTCAAAATGGATTAAAGATCTAAATGTAAGATCAGAAACTATAAAACTCCTAGAGGAGAACATAGGCAAAACACTCTCAGACATAAATCACAGCAGGATCCTCTATGATCCACCTCCCAGAATGCTGGAAATAAAAGCAAAAATAAACAAATGGGATCTAATTAAAATTAAAAGCTTCTGCACAACAAAGGAAAATATAAGCAAGGTGAAAAGACAGCCTTCTGAATGGGAGAAAATAGTAGCTAATGAAGCAACTGACAAACAACTAATCTCAAAAATATACAAGCAACTTCTGCAGCTCAACTCCAGAAAAATAAACGACCCTATCAAAAAATGGGCCAAAGAACTAAATAGACATTTCTCCAAAGAAGACACACGGATGGCTAACAAACACATGAAAAGATGCTCAACATCACTCATTATTAGAGAAATGCAAATCCAAACCACAATGAGGTACCACTTCACACCAGTCAGAATGGCTGCGATCCAAAAATCTGCAATCAATAAATGCTGGAGAGGGTGTGGAGAAAAGGGAACCCTCCTACACTGTTGGTGGGAATGCAAACTAGTACAGCCACTATGGAGAACAGTGTGGAGAATCCTTAAAAAATTGCAAATAGAACTCCCTTATGACCCAGCAATCCCACTTCTGGGCATACACACCGAGGAAACCAGAATTGAAAGAGACACATGTACCCCAATGTTCATCGCAGCACTGTTTATAATAGCCAGGACATGGAAACAACCTAGATGTCCATCAGCAGATGAATGGATAAGAAAGCTGTGGTACATATACACAATGGAGTATTACTCAGCCGTTAAAAAGAATTCATTTGAATCAGTTGAGATGAGATGGATGAAACTGGAGCCAATTATACAGAGTGAAGTAAGCCAGAAAGAAAAACACCAATACAGTATACTAACACATATATATGGAATTTAGGAAGATGGCAATGACGACCCTGTATGCAAGACAGGGAAAGAGACACAGATGTGTATAACGGACTTTTGGACTCAGAGGGAGAGGGAGAGGGTGGGATGATTTGGGAGAATGACATTCTAACATGTATACTATCATGTGAATTGAATCGCCAGTCTATGTCTGACGCAGGATGCAGCATGCTTGGGGCTGGTGCATGGGGATGACCCAGAAAGATGTTATGGGGAGGGAGGTGGGAGGGGGGTTCATGTTTGGGAATGCATGTAAGAATTAAAGATTTTAAAATGTAAAAAATAAAAAACTAAAAATAAAAAAAAAACAAAACCAAAAAAAAATAAAAAATAAAAAAGTTAAGCATTTATAATTGGCACTCACATAGCAGCTATACTCAAGTAAATGGCCACGTTGAGGATTTTGTTACTACAACTACATCTATTTCTCAGAACTGCATCATATTTCCAGTACAGAACAGTTATTCTGGACTGATGTTGGAACCTTCTAAATTTTTAGTCAGGCAGAGTGATATGTTAGCTCATGACAGTCCTTTTCCTAACTTGCAAGAGAGAGACAACTCCTGGTTCTCACTGCCAACAGTCGCTTATACATCTGCCTCTTCTCTTTCAAGTAAACTCATCAATAATCACCATTATATGGAAACCATGCTAATTGAAAATGACCTATCAAATACATGTCAGATCATGGAGCCTAAAGAAGATGGAAATTTATGTTTAGAGATTTCAATAAATACCTATAATTCCTGTATTTGAACAATAAATTTTCATGTTCACCTTCAAAGTTTTATTTTCTATTTTCAAAAAAACGAGTAAAATGAGACTTTAGTTCAATGTTTGGCTATTTTACTGCACGGATTTATAAACTCTTCAGTTTAAGAAAACATTCATTATGCATCCTAGGTAAATGACACCTGATACAATATTTGTAAGAAAAAAAAAATGAGAACAAAGGGAAAAGAGGTAACGGATGTAAAGTGATTCCTGAAATCATCCTTGTTGAAATGAAGAGGTTCCTAAATTAGGATAGTATGGGTGAAGAAGGGAGAGATGCAAATAAAATTAGAAAAGTGAAAACACACAATATGAACTTTAGTGCATTCACATTATATTCTATTTGTGACTGGTAGAGTCCTAAAAGGTTAGAGCCAGATTATTTTCATTATAGAAATTCATTTCCTCATTGAAAATATAGATATTGTAGCATGTTGAAAATCTTGATCACAATTATACAACCACTGTGATAACAAAGATACCATAACATAATTAGTGACTGGCCCATGATCAGCACAAGATATGTACTTTACAAGTGGTATTCTATAGGGTCACTTTTTTTCTCTGCTGTCCTTAAGGCACGTCTTTATTTCCTGACACCAAGATCCCACCGTATAATTCCAAATGCATGCTTAGATGATGTTTATCTGAACCCAGAAAAAAAAATAAAACCCTGCTGGTAACTGCAGCACATCAGCATGGTTAAAAGGTTCTTGGAATACATGATATCTGTTTTCCTTAGTAATTTCACTGTCTTTCTCTTATACTGTGCTTCTGTAGTTACAATCACACAAATTATTTTCAGTCATGCTAAGCCCTTCTCACAACTTTGTCTCAACTCTTTCTTGGGATAGGAAAGAACTTCTGTTTGCCCTCCTACGGAGGAGAGGAGAGATATCAGGTCTTCAACGTGTTTTGGGGCTCCCTGCTTTACTCTATGTATCTTTCACATCAGCTGAAACATAGAGCCTGCCAATGATACATTTTAAGTGCTTACTGAACTATCAAAAAGAAATGTGATAACCAATCAAATGCTCTACACATTACTCAACAACATCCTATAACCTGCACTACTATCATAATTCACCTTTCCTATTTACTGAGAAATTTTTGCAAGTGGATAAATATTTATTATATTTACATGGATGTAAGATTTCTCAAGAGGCATGTATTCCCAAGTTTTGAAGAATATTTCACGTTTTGATGTGATTGTTCCCTTGTGCCATTTTTTTATGTGTCAATCAAAGTCTTTGGCATGGTTAAATAGGAGTAGATGCCTTCCTGGAGTTCTCTTGCTTTTTGGAGGACCCAATAGGTGTTGACAATTTAATCTTGGGTTCCTCTGCCCTTTGTAAATCCAGCTCGATCATTGGAAACCTCATGGTTCACATTCTTTTGAAGCCTGGCTTGGGGAATTTTGAGCAGTTCTATATGAATGTGTGAGATGTGTGCAATTAAGCAGTAGTTTTCACATTCTTTGGATTGCCTTTCTTTGCGGTTGAAATGAAAACTTACCATTTCCAGTCCTGTGGCCACAGCTTAGTCTCCCAAATTTACTGGCATATGAAGGGCAGCACAATCACAGCATCATCTTTTAGAATTTGAAATATATCAACTGAATTCCATCACCTCCACGAGCTTTGTTTGTAGGTATAAGTCCCACTAGACTTTGCATTACAGGACATCCAGCCCTAGGTGAATGATCACACCATTGTGCTTAACTGGGTCAAGAAGATATTTCGGGTATAGTTCATCTGAGTATTCTTCCCACTTCAAAATAACTTCTGCTTCTCTTAGGTCCATACCATTTCTGTCCTTTATTGTGCACATCTTTGCATGAAATTTTCCCTTGGTATCTCTGATTTTCTTGAAGAGATCAGTAAGCTTTCCAATTCTATTTATGTCCTTTATTTATGGGCATTGATACCTGGGGAAGGTTTTATCTCAGCTTGCTATTCTTTGGGCCTCTGCATCCAAATTTGTATAGGTTTCCTTTTCACCTTTCCATTTAGCCCCACTCCTCTTCTCAGCTCTTTGTGAGGCTTTGTAACTTTATCATTTTGCCTTTCTTTTCCATGCAGATGGTCCTGATCACTGCTTCCTCTACAATACCACAAACCTCCATCTATAGGTCTTCAGGTACTCATCTATCAGATAGAATCCCCATGTATCTATTTATCATTGCCACTGTGTAATCATGAGTTTTGATTTTAACTGTGTTCAGTTCAGTTCAGTTCAGTTCAGTTCAGTTCAGTTCAGTCCCTCAGTCATGTCCGACTCTTTGCGACCCCATGAATCACAGCACGCCAGGCCTCCCTATCCATTACCAACTCCCAGAGTTCACTCAGACTCAGGTCCATGGAGTCAGTGATGCCATCCAGCCATCTCGTTCTCTGTCGTCCACTTCTCCCCCTGCCCCGAATCCCTCCCAGCATCAGAGTCTTTTCCAATGAGTCAACTCTTTGCATGAGGTGGCCAAAGTACTGGAATTTCAGCTTAGCATCATTCCTTCCGAAGAGTAAATATATTAATTCCCTATTTCATGTAGAGAAATATTCACCCAGATTTTCATCAAAAAAGTAAAGAAAACTCTTTGTGATATTCGGGAAATACATGAAATATAGCTGTTTGATGTTTGCCATTTAGCTCAGATCTTAATTTCTGAAACATGGAAAATTCTCTTTCATATGTATGAATCTGGAAATTGTTTCACAGGTGAATAACTGCAAATTCACATCTCATATGAGAACATTTCCCCCCAGATCGTCAAAGGTTGAATACACAGAATTCCAAATCTCCTATCTGAAGACTTTATTAACAATTTTCTTTATGGAAATATAGAGAATTTCAGAGCTCAAGGATGAAAATCTGTGGGAAAATTCTATATTTCTTGTAGGAAAATTAATACTTTTTTCAAGTGTTAAAGAGTATTCAGTATTTCATGAAGGAAAACTTCAAAATACTTTCAAATTACAAATATGAAAAAAATTCCCTCTTTAATGTGACCATGTTTGGATATGTGACATAGACATTTTTGTTTTTTTCCTGTCAAGTTGGCATCCAGATTTTCATAACTCTAATGTAAAAAATTCCACATTATCTACAGAATATTTTCTGTCCATACATTCACGTATGGTGTACAGAGAATCCTGTATTTTAAGATGGAAAATACATTTATTTCAGATTTGTGAATGTGAATAATAGAGAATTTTATGTTTTACATCCTGAAATCTGCAACTAGAGTTTCATATGTGAAACTGAGAATTTCATCTTTTATGTAAACACTCTAATTTAAGATGTCTATACTTGAAACAGATAATACTTTAATCAAGTGGTGCCTTACTTACTATTTTTCTTACATCATTTTGGTGTTGTCATTGGGATAACTAATGTTATTCCTATGTTCCTCATAAATTTTGTTTCTAACTTGAGCTTCATCTAGATTTTTATTTTTTAATGGTGTTCTCTACACAGAAGTTAAATAAACAGGGCAACAGCATAGAGCTTTGACTTGTTCCTTTGCCGATTTTTGAATCAGTTCATTGTCCCTTGTCCATTTCTAACTGCTCCACCTTTACTACTGTACATGTTTCCCCGGAGACATATAAGGTATTCTCCTATTCTTATCTCTAAGGATTAAAAAAAAAAAAGAAAAAAAAAACACCACTTTTATTTTATTTTTTTTGGTTTGTTTGTGATTCGCATTGTCTAAGTCATTAGCAGAAACAGTTAAGCAGATATAGATGATTGTATGCTATCTCCTTGCTTATTCTATGATACAAACATCAATTCATTTCTACCTCTTATGATTAGATAACTAACTGCACATTTCTGAGATTTTTTTTTTTAACTTTAATTTTTGACCATTGTTCCTGTTGCCATTTTCTTTTTCAAGTAGTCAAGTACCAACTGGTACTTTCCTATGAACTTGCCATCTTATTCTACATGAATTTAATTATGTCCATGGCAGTCTCTGACCTGTGATAGACACTGAATGGAGTTACGTTTGAGATCCAAAATCAGACATGTGTATTCTGGGAAAATGTCAGGAACGTTAAAAAATAAAATAGCTAGATATATTCAAGTGCTGACTGTTTGAGCCCAATTCAGCAATACGTGAACAGTGAATTTCCTGATGTTTAGGCAGGTCATTGAAAAAGCAGAGGAACCAGAGATCAAATTACGAACATCTGCTGGATCTTGAAAAAAGGAAGAGAGTTCCAGAGAAAAGCATATATTTTGCTTTATTGACTATGCCAAAGCCTTTGACCCTGTGGATCACAATAAACTGTGGAAAATTCTGAGAGATGGGAATACCAGACCAGCTGACCTCCCTTTTGAGAAATCTGTATGCCAGTTAGGAAGCAACAGTTAGAACTGGACATGGAACAACAGACTGGTTCCAAATAGGAAAAGTAGTACATTAAGGCTGTATATTGTCACCCTACTTATTTAAGTTATATGCAGAGTACCTCATGAGAAATGCTGGGCTGCAAGAAGCACACGCTGGACTCAAGATTGCTGGAAGAAATATTAACAACCTCAGATATGCAGATGACACCACACTTATGGCAGAAAGTGAAGAGGGACTAAAAAGTCACTTGATGAAAGTGAAAGAGGAGAGTGAAAAAGTTAGCTGAAAGCTCAATATTCAGAAAATGAAGATCAATGGCATCCGGCCCCATCAATTCATGGGAAATAGATGGGGAAACAGTGGAAACAGTGTCAGAGACTTTATTTTGGGGGGCTCCAAAATCACTGCAGATGGTGATAGCAGCCATGAAATTAAAAGATGCTTACTCTTTGGAAGAAAGGTTCTGAGCAACTTAGATAGCATATTCAAAAGCAGAGACATTACTTTGCCGACTAAGGTCCATCTAGTCAAGGCTATGGTTTTTCCTGTGGTCATGTATGGATGTGAGAGTTGAATTGTGAAGAAGGCTGAGCACTGAAGAATTGATTCTTTTGAACTGCGGTGTTGGAGAAGATTCTTGAGAGTCCCTTGGACTGCAAGTAGATCCAACCAGTCCATCCTGAAGGAGATCAGCCCTGGGATTTCTTTGGAGGGAATGATGCTAAAGCTGAAACTCTGCCAGGAGCCAGCATGAGGAATTCCGCCTGTGACAAGGTCATGAGGAAGGAAGTTGGCATACGCAATGTCATGATCAGACTTCAGGATTTCCCCCTGACATTTCCTGAGAATCCACTCTACCATCCCCCAGCCCCCACCAATATATATATATATTTATATTTTTATATATATTTTATATTTTTAAATATATTTTTATATTTTAAATATATATATATTTAAATATATATATCTATATATATATCTATATCTGCCAGCTTTTCCACTCTTCTCATATTCTCTGGAAAAAAGTCAGCTCAGGGCTTTAGCCTTCTGCATTTGAAAGGGATATTTCAGTTAAATCCCCTATGATTTCTCTCTAGCTTGCCTAACAGGTTCCCCAGACCTCTTACAGCTTGTGAATTGCTTACAGACCCCCAACTGTGAGAGGCACAAGGCTTAAAAGCATCTTAAAGATACAGAGCCTTTTCTAAAGAGTTAAAAATTATATTGGTAATGGGTTTTCACTGTTGACTCAAAGATTGCCACCAGGCCTCCATATTCTTTATCTTTTAGGCACCTGGGAGGATATTAATCAATGTAAATGGGATATGGAAAAAGATATATAGTAGTTTTGATGTTAGCAACACTAGAGTTTTGAGTTACTTACTTTTCTCTTTGTTATATATCACTGCACTCCTCTTGTGTCCTTGCTATGTAAGAATGTAGCTTATTTAGTGCTTTCTGAGAATAGCACCAGACTTTGGGAAGATCAACACAAATAAGTCTTCTGGTTGACAAACCCCTATCAGAAAAAAGGCTGTAAAATGTTAATTGGCCCTTTTGGCTGGAAGATGATGCAAATTACCTAAGACTTGTGTATACAATTAGGTATGCAGAGAGGAAAGCCTCGTTTTGATAAGAGTCTGGATTGCTACCACTGCATAACTTTGTATTACCCATTGATCTCCATGTTTTGTAAAAAGTATAAAAGGCCTTCAGAACAATAGAGGCTGGAGCCAGTTGCTGGACTGGTTTCCCCCGGTGTCTCTCTCTCTCTCCTTTTTCGTTTCCTCTTTACTTTACTTATTTTTCCCCCCTCTTTACTTTAATTTTAGGCTGAATTCCCATCTGGGCCAAGGAGGCTCACCAAGTCTACTTATTTGCCTTGCCTGCTAAGACCCGCGAGAAAGGGAGCCTAAGGCGAGGTACCCCTAGATATTCAAGTGAGTGCCGGTGGCCCATTGTAGATGGTGCAAGTTCCTTGTCTGGAATTTTATTGGTCTTCCATGTAATCCAAGTTATTCAGCCTCCTTTCTCCACTTAATTTTCCTACTACACTATTGTTTCTTAATCTAATCTTATATGATTAAACAAATATATTTTTCCTCACCAACGCTGTCCATGCTTTGAATTCCCTGGATCCACCGGGGCTGAAGCCCAGCAAAACTCTAGTACTTTGGCCACCTCATGCGAAGAGTTGCCTCGTTGGAAAGTACTCTGATGCTGGGAGAGATTGGGGGCAGGTGGAGAAGGGGACAAAAGAAGATGAGATGACTGAATGGGATCACTGACTCAATGGACATGACTCTGAGTGCACTCCGGGAGTTGGTGATGGACAGGGAGGCCTGGCATACTGCAATACATGAGGTCGCAGAGTCGGACACGACTGAGTGACTGAACTGAATTCAACTAAGGCTATTATATTTTATGTGGAAAATTCTGCATTTCTTCATGCTGATGACAATTCCTCATTAAGAGAAATTTCTACTTTGGAAAGAAAACAAACAGCAGCACCTTATGCTTGATTGCATGTTGGAAGTCAAAGTAGTACCAGTTACATATGTACATAAGCAACGTCCCATGCAACAGATTAATTCACAGGAACTAGTGTTTCCTGTTTTACTGTCAAGGAAAAAAAAAAAAAGTAGGGCATGCCAGGAAAAACTGAGAAGTTCCAAGAAGGCAGAATTGTAGGCAGATTTGAAATGCAACTCTCTCAATGAATGGATCACAAATAATACTTCTACAAGGACAATAGTCCTCCAACAGCATCAGATAAATACTAGCATAAGACCCTGGTCATCAGAGTGTTCTATGTGGGTTCCAGACACACCTGGGTAGAAAGGAATTAAGAAGGGAGAAAGAGAATAAGAGGAAGCAAGACAAAACCTGTGCCTCATGTGGGAGATGGAGAAGCAGGGAACAGATTTCCAGAATGAGGCAAGCCCCTTCACTAAAGGGTAAATTACTTTGGATTGAAAGGAAACAGGATAATACAGCTGATGAAATGTAATTTGCATAGAGCGAGAGTCACACAGACAATGTGTGTCGTGACCGTATATGGTCCAAACTGCAATGCAGCTCAGCTAGTGTGCATGGGGTCTGAAAGCTGGAACAGTGATTTAGAGGGATCCTGGAAGAGGGCTGCTCTTGACTATATGGAAATGGCCTCACAAAGCAGGTACAAGCAGTTGTGTAGCAGGGAATGTCTTTTGAGAGTTCCCAAACTGCCAAAGAGGAGGTATTATGTCACACTCAGAAGGTAGAGATACCTTGGTAGACCCTCACCTTCCTACCTGTTAACACCTGCTACAAGGCAATAGAGAAAGACCAGCAGAAGTACCACTTATGCTCCTGCAAACACAGGCTAGAAAAGGATCCCATTAAGGGCAAATCTCTTCTGGCTATGGCTGCTGGCTCCTATTCATAATTGGCACCTCCATGGTTCTAGCATTCCAAGCAGCTGTATCACCTTCTGTGCTCATCACGGCAGACCCCAGTGTGCCACAAGTGTTTCAGAGCAGACTCCTTTGGTGACCACGTGTGAGGAAGGGTGAAAATTACACCTGAGACTCAAGGACCGAGCCATTAAGGAAGAGGATTGGGAATTTTCCAACCAGTTGATCATGCTGCAGATTAAATATACAGGATTAACCCAGACCCTGTATCTATGGAAGACATCAAAAGATGAGAAGAGGTCAAAAGAAAAAAGAAATGCCCAGCTTCAGGAAGTTGTACAAACACACAGTTTTGAGTCTGAGGCGTCCTTAGAGAGATCCAGAGTCCAGTTCTCTCCATTTTTGGAGAACTTCTGAAAGAGGTGTAGTTGTCCTCTGGCTCATGTTGGGGACTAGGACACTAACAGATGAAATACTAGGGAATATGTATCATTCTTTTGATGCATTGAATTGCTGTGTTGTTTCTGCACTATTTTTCTCAGTTGTAGGCTTCTTTGTTACTACAAATTGATTTGGTCTTTGAAGATTATTTCAAACATATTTTTATTTGTTGTAAAGCTATTTCTACCTTTACTTTGGTTTCCTATTTTCTGTGCCTTTTGTTGATGATGTATCATTTCAGTTTTTTAATGCAGCTATGCATTTTATATTAAATGTGGTTTTCTGTTATTCTGTGGGGGGTTTTCTGATCTTGTCATTTCTTTATTATTCAGTTGGCACTTTGCTTTGGTATTGTTGTTTGCCTTGATTGGTTCTGTTTATGAATCTGTTGTCTTCTCTGTAGTGTTTATTACTTGTAGTGCCTTTTATTTATTTATTTGCCATTTATCTATGTTATCTTTTTAATCTCCTCAATCTATTACTATTGTATTGTAGTTGTCTGGGCATAAGCTTGGTCTGATTTTTTCGGGTGTCAGCAACTGAGAGGGTAAGCGGCAGGAACACCAGGAGTCTCCAAACAGATGAAATAACCTGCAAGTGTCAGACATTTTTATCCTTCTTAAGTGGCAGGAGGAAACAAACCAGCCATATATATATATTTCCTTTTCAATACAAATATAAAGGGAGATTTCTCTTAAAATATTCTGCTGCCATAATGACACCTGGTTTCATCCAAAGTTAACTATTCTCAAACCTTGATACCCAATGCATTTTTCTTATGGAAATGTCTGTCTTTAAGTATGCTATTTTACTATCTTTTACTCCCAACTCTGTCCTCAATTCAGTTTTGCCTAATGCCTCAGACCTACTTGACAAACCAGTATGTTATACTCATATATTATTTCCCTAATCTATGTAAACAAAACTATTTGTGTAGTAATCTGTCCTTCTACAAGATTCAAGTTAATCATACTATGGCCCAGGATGAATCATGTGATGTCAAGATTATTCCAAAATGCATCTTATGGGTGAGGGGGCCTGGTACCACACTGAGTTTGAAACATTCCTTTCCTTCATTAACAGACTGCTCAGTTTACATCAGTTCAGTTCAGTGGCTCAGTCGCGTCCAAATATTTGCGACTCCACGAATCGTAGTAAGGAAGGCCTACCTGTCCTTCACCAGCTCCTGGAGTTCACTCAGACTCACATCCATTGAGTCAGTGATGCCATCCAGCCATCTCAAACTCTGTCGTCCCCTTTTCCTCTTGCCTGCAATCCATCCCAGCATCACAGTCTTTTCCAAAGAGTCAACTCTTCACATGAGGTGGCCAAAGTACTGGAGTTTCAGCTTCAGCAACATTCCCTCCAAAGATATCCCAGGGATGTCCTCCTTCAGAAAGGGCTGGTTGGATCTCCTTGCAGTCCAAGGGACTCTCAAGAGTCTTCTCCAACACCACAGTTCAAGCATCAATTCTTTGGTGCTCAGCCTTCTTCAGAGTCCAACTCTCACATCCATACATGACCACAGGAAAAACCATGGCCTTGACTAGACGGACCTTAGTCAGGAAAGTAATGTCTCTGCTTTTGAATATGCTATCTAGGTTGGTCATTACTTTTCTTCCAAGGAATAAGCATCTTTTAATTTCTTGGCTGTAGTCAACATCTGATGTGATATTGAAGCCCAAAAATTAAATAAATAAATAAATAATAAATAAATAATGGCTGATACTGTTTCCCCATCTATTTCCCATGAAGTGATGGGACTGGATGTCATGATCTTCGTTTTCTGAATGGCTTTAAGCCAAATTTTTCACTCTCCACTTTCACTTTCACCAACATGCTTTTAAGTTCCTCTTCAATTTCTGCCATTAGGGAAGTTCCTCTTCACTTTCTGTCATCTGCATATCTGAGGTTATTGATATTTCTCCCAGCAGTATTGATTCCAGCTTATGTTTTTTCCAGTCCAGCATTTCTCATAATGTACTCTGTGTATAAGTTAATCAAGCAGCGTGACAATATACAGCCTTGACGTAATCCTTTTCCTATTTTGAAACAGTCTGTTTTTCCATGTCCACTTCTAACTGTTGCTTCCTGACCTGCATACAGATTTCTTAAGACACAGGTCAGGTGGTCTGGTATTTCCATCTCTTTCAGAATTTTCCAGTTTATTGTGATCCACACAGTCAAAGGCTTTGGCATTGTCAATAAAGCAGTAATAGATGTTTATTTTTTCTGGAACTATGATTCTTTTTCCATGATCCAGCGGATGTTGGTAATTTGACATCTGGTTTCTCTGCCTTTTCTAAAACCACCTTGAACGTCAGGAAGTTCACAATTCACGTATTGCTGAAGCCTGGCTTGAAGAATTTTAAACATTACTTTACTAGCATGTGAGATGAGTGCAATTGTGAGGTAGTTTGAGCATTCTTTGGCACTTCCTTCTTTGGGATTGGAATGAAAACTGACTTTTTCCAGTCCTGTGGCCACTGCTGAACTTTCCAAATTTGCTGTCATATTGAGTGCAGCACTTTCACAGAATCACATTTCAGGATTTGAAATATCTCAACTGGAATTCCATCACCTCCACTAACTTTGTTCATAGTGATGCTTTCTAAGGCCCACTTGACTTCACATTCTAGGATGTCTGGCTCTAGATGAGTGATCACACCATCGTGATTATCTGGGGCATGAAGATCTTTTTTGGACTGCTCTTCTGTGTATTCTTGCCACCTCTTCTTAATATCTTCTGCTTCTGTTAGGTCCATATCATTTCTGTCCTTTATCGAGCCCATCTTTGCACAAAATACACGCTTGGTATCTCTAATTTTCTTGAAGAGATCTCTAGTCTTTCCCATTCTGTTCTTTTCCTCTTTTTCTTTGCATTGATCACTGAAAAAGGCTTTCTTATATCTTCTTGCTATTCTCTGGAACTCTGCATTCAGATGCTTGTATCTTTACCTTCCTCCGTTGCTTTTTACCTCTCTTCTTATAACAGCTATTTGTAAGCCCTCCCCAGACAGCCATTTTGCTTTTTTGTGTTTCTTTTCCATGGGGATGGTCTTGATCCCTGTCTCCGTATAATGTCACTAACCTCATTCCATAGTTCATCAGGCACTCTATCTATCAGATCTAGGCCCTTAAATATATTTCTCACTTCCACTGTATAATCATAAGGAATTTGATTTAGGTGATACCGGAATGGTCTAGCAGTCTTCCCTACTTTCTTCAATTTATGCGTGAATTTGGTAATAATGAGTTCATGATTTCAGCAGCAATCAGCTCCTGGTCTTGTTTTTGTTGATTCTATAGAGCTCCCCCATCTTTGGCTGCAAAGAATATGATCAATCTGATTTTAGTGTTGACCATCTGGTGATGTCCATGTGAGAGTCTTCTCTTGTGTTGTTGGAAGAGGGTGTTTGCTATGACCAGTGCATTTCCTTTGCAAAGCTCTATTAGTCCTTGCCCTACTTCATTCTGCATTAAAGGCCAAATTTGCCTGTTACTCCAGGTGTTTTTTGACTTCCTACTTTTGCATTCCATTCCCCGATAATGAAAAGGACATCTTTTTATGGGTATTAGTTCTAAAAGGTCTTGTAGGTCTTCATAGATCCGTTCATCTTCAGGTTCTTCAGCATTACTGGTTGGGCATAGACTTGGATAACTTTGATATTGAATGGTTTGCCTTGGAGACAAACAGAGATTATTCTGTCATTTTTGAGACTGCATCCAAGTACTGCATTTCAGATTCTTTTGTTTATCATGATGGCTACTCCATTTCTTCTAAGGGATTCCTGCCCACAGTAGTAGATATAATGATCATCTGAGTTAAATTCACACATTCCAATCCATTTTAGTTCACTGATTCCTAGAGGGTCGATGTTCACTCTTGCCATCTCTTGTTTGACCACTTCCAATTTGCCTTGATTCATGGATCTGACATTCCCAGTTCCTATGCAATATTTCTTTACAACATTGTACCTTGCTTCTATCACTAGTCACATCCACAGCTGGTTATTGTTTTTGCTTGGCTCCATCCCGTCATTCTTTCTGGAGTTATTAGTCCACTGATCTCCAGTAGCATATTGGACACCTACTGATCTGGGGAGTTCCTCTTTCGATATCCTATCATTTTGCCTTTCACACTGTTCATGGGGTTCTCAAGGCAAGAATACAGAAGTGGGTTTCCATTCCCTTCTCCAGTGGACCACATTCTGCCTGTCCTCTCCACCATGACCCACCCATCTTGGGTTGCCCCGCAGGCATGGCTTGGTTTCATTGAGTTAGACAAGGCTGTGGTTCTAGTGTGATTAGATTGACTAGTTTTCTGTGAGTATGGTTTCAGTGTGTCTGCCCTCTGATGCCCTCTTGCAACATTTACCATCTTACTTGGGTTTATCTTACCTTAGGCTTGGGGTATCTCTTCACGGCTGCTTCAGCAAACTGCAGCCACTGCTCCTTACCTTGGATGAGGGGTATCTCCTCTCCTTCCTGACCTTCTACGTGGGATAACTCCTCTAGGCCCTCCTGCGCCCCTGTAGCCACCTCTCCTGCTAGTGACTATATTACATCCAGCTGAAGGCTAGTGTGTGTGTGTGTGTGTGGGGGGGGGGTACTCTTACTGCCCCATTCTGATGCCTATGTCACATATTTTCTGTATCTCCTTTATACTTTAATTAAACCTTATTATACAAAGCTCTGAGAGATCCAGGCTTGTCTCTGACACCAGATTTAATTCCTCTCCTCAAGAGGCCAAGAATCCTAGTGTCTTTTCATTCTGCTACAACCTTTCATGCTGAGACCAGGATCATGGGACACAAGAGAATTCCTGTCTTCAGTGAATATTAACTGGTGGCAATCTCCATGAAGGCCTCTTTCTTAATCTCAGATGCACTGCACCCAACTGCCTGCATAACCCAGGGCTGATGCCTCACAGCACACAACAAGCAAGACAGAAAAACACAGCCACTCATCAGCAGATAGACTGCCTAATGTCAGACTAATCCCATAGACACCTACAAATGACATGAACAGATATGGTCCCACCAATAGAGAGGGAAGACCTATCTGTGGACTCAAGAACATAGCTGTCAGTCTCTTCAACACCAAAGCCCACACTAGCCACTCAGTCAACTGTATTGACTTGGAGTGAAGACGAGGAGCAATAATTATAACACCGCAGTTTGTGAAGAAATAACCAATAACAAAGTAAGTAGGGGAATGTGAAGACAGAGAAATATGTTGTGGGCGAAGGAATGTGGTAAAAATTCAAAACATAATGAAAGAAAAACTGGGCAGACTCCTTGAAAATGACTTGGATGTTGTGGTAGTAAAGGTGATAAAACACTCTAGAAATAGAATGAAGAAAAGACGAGAAATATTTCTGAAGGGCCTGGAAAATTGAATAAGTAACAGTAAACAATTAAGAACACAAAAAATTACTTCGGCCTCCTATATGGCTAAAAATGAAACACAAGTGTTCAAATGCACAAGAGACCTGACAAAGTTAATTGATACTTATAGGACATTTCACTGAAACACAGCAAAATATTTTTTTTTTCTAAAATGAAAATAAAATATCTTCAGGATATATCACAAGTTCAGTTCAGTTTAGTTGAGTCCAGTTTAGTCACTCAGTCGTGTCCGACTCTTTGTGACCCCATGAATTGCAGCATACCAGGCCTCCCTGTCCATAATCAACTCCCAGATTTCACTCAGACTCACGTCCATCAAGTCAGTGATGCCATCCAGCCATCTCATCCTCTGTTGTCCGCTTTTCCTCCTGTCCCCGATCCCTCCCAGCATCAGAGTACTTTCCAATGAGTCAACTCTTCGCATGAGGTTGCCAAAGTATTGGAGTTTCAGCTTCAGCATCATTCCCTCCAAAGAAATCCCAGGGCTGATCTCTTTCAAAATGGACCAGTTGGATCTTCTTGCAGTCCAAGGGACTCTCAGGAGTCTTCTCCAACACTACAGATAAAAAGCATCAATTCTTCGGTGCTCAGCTTTCTTCACAGTCCGACTGTCACCTCCATACATGACCACTGGAAAAACCATAGCCTTGACTAGACAGACCTTTGCTGGCAAAGTAATGTCTCTGCTTTTCAATATGCTATCTTGGTTGGTCATAAATTTTCTTCCAAGGAGTAAGTGTCCTATAATTTCATGGCTGCAGTCACCATCTGCAGTGATTTTGCATCCCACAAAAAATAATGTGTAACACTGTTTCCCTATCTATTTCCCACGAAGTGTTGGGATGAAGTGCCATGTTCTTTGTTTTCTGAATGCTGAGTTTTAAGCCATTTCCACTCTCCACTTTCACTTTCATCAAGAGGCTTTTTAATTCCTCTTCACTTTCTCCCATAAGTGTGGTGTCATCTGCGTTTCTGAGGTTATTCACATTTCTCCCAGAAATCTTGATTTCAGCCTGTGCTTCTTCCAGTCTAGCGTTTCTCATGATGAACTCTGCATATCACTTAAATAAGCAGGGTGACAATATCACACATTTGATCACAAATCAACCTTAGTAAATTGAAGATAGTGGTAATTGTATCTTTTTTTTTTTTTTTTAACCACAATGCTATGATTTACATACCAGATTTTGCAGGCAAGGATTCGAAAAACATGAATCCGTGTAGACGAATAAATACAACTCTACATGGCCATGAGATCACTCATGAAATCTGAGAGAAAATGAAAGAAAAATCTTAGAATCAAATAATGTTTAAAACATGATTATCTAAAACTTATGCAGAATGTTAAAGCAGTAAAAGAGTGATGTTGATAAATACTAAACATCTCAAGAAATCAACATAACCTTAAATCTAGAACACTTATAGAAGGAAGAATAAGCAGACAAAATACCCCCAAATGAATAGAAGGGGAAAAAAATATAAAAAGTCAGAGCAGAAATTAAAGAAAGAAAATGATTTAAAAAAAAAAAAGCCAAAATCAGTATCATAAAATGGGGTCTATTGGAGAGGAGAAACAAAATAGATAAATCATGGTCCAGAATAATCAAGAAAAAAAGGACAAACAAATCAATCAAATCTGACAAAGGATGTCATTATAACTGATACCACAGAAATAAAGGATCATAAGAGACTACAGCAAAAAACTATGTCAATAAAAATTAGAATCTTATCCATGTAAAAATGCTCAGAAATTCAACTAAGAAGAAACAGAAAATATGAACATAGCAATTATAAGCAATAATATTGAAATAGTGATGAAAACTTTCCAGTTAACACACTTAAAGCCAGATGGCTTCACATGTAAATTTTATGAACCAATCAGAGAACTGTTAGCACATGCACTTCTGAAACACTTTCAAAATTCTAGACTGGAAGGAAAACCCAATACTCATCCTACAAGGTCACCATCATCCTGATACCAACACAGAGATAACACAGAAAAAGAAAATTAGAGACCAATATCACATAGATGAACAGAGGCAAATATCCTTAGCAAAATACGAGCCAAAAAATCCACCTATACCGTAAAATAATTGTATATCATTATTAAGTGTGCGGTTTATTCCTGATATGGAAACATTCTTCAGTACTGCATATCTATGTGTAGTGAAGGATTAAAACCATATGATCTCGTTGTTGGTGAAAGTTTTTTGATATAATTCAACAAGAATTTGTGATAGAAACTCTCCAAAAGCTGAAGATAGCAATAACTGCCTCAACTTATCAAAGGCACACAGATAAAAACTAAACATATCACCTCTTACCATTCCAAATGGCCATTATTAAAATAAAATAAAACAAAAATCTACAACAGGGGACTGCCCTGTTAGTCCAGTGGCTAAGATACCATGATCCTTATGCAGGAGTCCCGCATTTGATCCATGGTCATGAAATAAGATTCCACACACAGCGATTGAGGTTTGTGGCAATAAAATAAAGAAGCAAATATATGTGTATGCATATTAATACATTTAATTGGAATCCAGAAAACCGATGCTGCATAATCCATTTGTAGTGTAGGGAATGATGCAGTCAGAAAATAGATTTATGAACACAATGCAGGAAGGACAAGTGTAACATACCAAGTATGGAGTAAATAGCTATTGCTATCGAGTGCTCTAGTGGACATGGTTTTGGAGTAGGAGATGAGGCCCAAGTGGGAGGTGGGAGGACTGCTCAAAAGGGAGATTCAGCTATATTTACTAATTAGTGATTTGTTTTGCTGGGCAGCAGACACAATACTGTAAAGAAAGAAAATCAGTCCTTGGCTAACTTGTGCTAGTGACAAGTAAAGCATCACAGTGTGTGTCAATTAAAATGTGTACCCAGGATGGCTTTAGTACGTGTAGACAAAGCAAAAGCAAAAGCAAAAATAGAAAGGAAAAAAGAAAAACTTAAATGCAGAGCTGTTAGCCAGAATAAATTCAGTCTCTACACGTGTCCCTCCACCTCACAAGTTGTCATTGTTTCTAAAACTAAAGAACGAATTTCAAGAATTAAAGTAAACATATATGGATATGTTTTCATAAACTGATGTCACCGATTTATGAAACCACGGATCCCTTCAAATTTTAATAAGTAACTGCTGACCTTTGACTTTGAGAACTATGCTAAATAGGAATTAGTAAACTTAGTTTAACACTGAGGTGCTGCACAAGAATCCCTTATATTGCAATTCTAGAATATGTGCTACTGACTGGGAAAAATGCATAGTCCAAACGTGGAGAATTATGTTTTCTTCATGAGGCTTTTCATTCTAAGAAGGATTTAATCATGAGAAGCAACTTCTCAAGTATTGTGAAATGACCACTCTGAAGAAGGATAGGAGGATCCACGTTTTACAGAAGTTTTGGTGCAACGATCAGGTATGGAGAATGTCCAAATATAGTTAAAGAAAGAAAAACTGGACATCTCAAATGAATGGATTTAGATATTTTCCACCTATTGGAAGCTGCAAGAATCTGGGGTCCTTGAAATAATTCCTCTGATAAGCACCTTCACTAGGGCTAGCATCTATTCTTTCTGTCTCAAGTCAGTTCTTCAGGCAACACAGGTTGTGGTTCAGTAACTAAGGACTTGATAGTGGACAACCTGATTTCATCAAGAATTTCTCCCAGGTTTCACATTTATGCAATGGCTTATGACTTGATGACTGCAGCATCCTTTGTTTACTGATATCACTGGCAAATTTCTTGGTTCACAGTGTACTCTATTCTCTACAACTTCAGAAAATGTTACTATCTCTAGAAAGATTGTTACACTCTCAAAGAAGTGGACTTTGGTTTTCCATCTCAACAGGACATCAGTTCAGTTCAATTCAGTTCAGTCACTGATCGTGTCCAACTCTTTGCGACCCCATGAATCATAGCACACTAGACCTACCCATCTATCACCAAGACCCAGAGTTCAGTCAGACTCAGGTCCATTGACTCAGTGATGCCATTCAGCCATCTCATCCTCTGTTGTCCCTTTCTCTTCCTTCCCCCAATCCCTCCCAGCATCAGAATCAAAGGATCAAAACTAATGTGAAAATACCTAATATAGGTTTAGTACAAAACTCAAAGAGACAGGACACTGAAAGCAAACTATAAATCTGAAGAACATGACCTGAAATAATTCATGATCAAGGAAGGGTAAAATGTATGTTATATAAGTATATTTACAGTTGTGTACCTAACTGATATGTTCAAATAGACATATATTCATATACTGTGTATATATTTATCTCTACTCATATATATATATATATATATATATATATATATATATATACACACAAATACATATATTTCCAATTTTACCTGTACTTTCTCTGGAATATTCTCAAAAATATGCTTTACATTAAGGCATAACAAAAGTCTTGGTATTTTAAATCATACCAAGAATGTTCTCCGGAAACAAAGATGTGAAGCTAAAATTTTAAAATGGGATATGTGTTTGCAAATTTGTCAACGTGTGAAAAATTAAACAAAATATTCATAAAGAAGCAATATTTCATAGGTAAGTCACAAAGGAAATTATATAATTCTCAGAGGCAAATGTAAATGAAAACACTTTTAGCAAATCACCAGATCCTGCAAAAGTGCATACCTGCAGTTATATATCTCCTGCAAAATATATACGGCTACCTCTAGACAGCAAAATTTTATACCCAACCTTTTGACATGTACATACACATATTCCCTGGTGGCTCCTCGTGTCTCAGAGGTTAAAATATCTGCCTGAAATCCGGGAGACCTGGGTTCGACCCCTGGGTCGGGAAGATCCCCTGGAGAAGGAAATGGCAATCCACTCCAGTATTCTTGCCTGGAGAATCCCATGGATGGAGGAGTCTGGTGGGCTACAGTCCGCGGGGTCAGAAAGAGTCGGACACGACTGAGTGACTTCACTTATGCATGTATATGTGTAGCTATATATAAACTAATGGTTGCCCAGGTAGTGCTAGTACTAAGGAACCTGCCTTCTAACATAGAGATCATAGACATGCAGGTTTGATCCATGGATTGGGAAGATCTTCTGGAACTAAGAATGGCAACCCATCCCTAATAATTCACCTTGAGAATCCCATGGATTGAGAATACAAGATGGTGACAGTCTGTGTGACACAGAGTGTCAGACAAGAGTGTAGTGACTTAACACATGATATATCAGTTGAACGGGTATAATATAGTACAACAGCGTATAGTACACTTTTCCTTTCATATATTATCAATAACATGCTCAGCAAAAACAAAAGAAACAAACAACAACAACAACAACAAAACACTGTACTTACTCATTTTACTTCAGTCGCAAAGTCATGTCTGCTTCTTCGCAGCCCTATGAATCGTGCCACATCAGGTCTCCCTGCCCATCACCAACTCCAGGAGTTCAGTCAAACATATGTTCATAGAGACAATGATGCCATCCAGCCATCTCATCTTCTCTCATTCCCTTCTCCTCCTGATCCAAATCCTTCCCATCATCAGAGTTTTTTATTAGTCAACTCTTCACATGAGGTGGCCAAAATACTGGAGTTTCAGCTCTATCATCATTCCTTCCAAAGAACATCCAGGACTGATTTCCTTTAGAACGGATTGATTGGATTTCCTTGCAGGCTATGGGACTCTCAAGAGTCTTCTACAATCCCACAGTTCAAAAGCATCAATTATTTGGTGCTCAACTTTCCTCACAGTCCAACTCTCACATCCATACATAACCCTTGGAAAAACCGTAGCCTTGACTATACAGACTTTAGTTTGCAAAGTAATGTCTCTGTTTTTAAATATGCTATCTTAGTTGGGCACAACTTACCCTCCATGAAGTAAACATTTTTTTTTTTTTAATTTAATGGCTGCAGTCACCATCTGCAGTGATTTTGGAGCCGAAAAATTAAAGTCTGACACTGTTTTCACTGTTTCCCCATCTATTTCCCTTGGAGCGATGGGACAAGATCCCATGACTTTCATTGCAGAATGTTGAGCTTTAAACCGAGCTTTTCATTTCCTGTTTCAATTTCATGAAGAGACTTTACAGTTCTTCATTTTCTGCCATAGGGTGCTGTCATCTGTATATATGAGGTTATTGATATTTCTCTTGGCAATCTGGACTCCAAACTGTGTTTTTTCCATCCCAGATTTTCTCATTATGTACTCTGAATACAAGTGAAATAAACAGGGTGGCAATAGACAGCCATGACATCCTTATCTTACTATTTGGAAACAGTCTGTTGTTCCATGTCCAGTTCTAATTGTTGCTTCCTGACCTGCATATAAGTTTCTCCAGAGGCAGATCAATTGGTGTGGTATTTTCATCTCTTTCAGAATCTTCCACAGTTTATAGTGACCCACATAGTCATAGGATTTGCCATAGTCAATAAAGCAGAAATAGGTGTTGTTTTTTGTTTGTTTGTTTTTGTTTGTTTGTTTGTTTTGTTTGTTCTGGAAACCTCTTACTTTTTCAAGGATCCAAGATTTTTGTCATTTGGATCTCTGGCTCCTCTGCCTTTTCTAAAACCACTTTGAACATCTGGAAATTCACGGTTCTCATATTGGCGAGGCCTGCCTTGGAGAACTTTGAGCAGTAATTTATTAGAGTGGGAGATGAGTGTAATCGTGTGGTAGTTTGAGCATTCTTTGCCATTGTGATTCTTTGGGATTGGTATGAAAGCTGACCTTTTCCAGTCCCGTGGCCACTGTTATATTTTCCAATTTGCTGGTATATTGAGTCACAGCATCATCTTTCAGAATTTGAAATAGCTCAAAAGAATACCATAACCTCCCCTAGCTTTGTTCATAGTGATTCTTTCTAAGGCCCACTTGACTTCACATTCCAGAATGTCTGGCTCTGGGTGAGCAATCACTCCATCGTGAATATCTGGGTCGTGAATATCTTTTTTGTATAGTTCTACTGTGTATTCTTGTCATCTCTTTTTAATATCTTCTGCGTCTCTTAGGTCTGTACCATTTCTGTCCTTTATTGAGCCCATGTTTGCATGAAATGTTCCCTCAGTATCTCTAATTTTCTTGAGGGGATTTCTAGTATTTCCCATTCTTTTGCTTTCCTCTATTTATTTGCACTGATTGCTGAGGAAGGCTTTCTTATCTCTCCTTGCTAATGTTTGGAACACTGCATTCAGATACTTATATCATAACTTTTCTCCTTTCCTTTTCACTTCTTTTCTTTTCACAGCTATTTCTAAGGCCTCCCCAGACAACTATTTTGCTGTTTTGCATTTATTTTCATGAGGATGATCTTGATCCCTATCTCCTGTACAATGTCACCAACCTCTGTCCATAGTTCATCATGCACTCTATTTACCAGGTCTAGTCCCTTAAATCTGTTTCTTACTTCCACTGTGTAATCATAAAGCATTGAATTTAGATCATACCTGTAAAAGTTGGCTTAAAGTGCAACATTCAGAAAACCTAGATCATGGCATCTGTTCCCATCACTTCATGGGAAATAGATGGGAAAACAGTGGAAACAGTGTCAGATTTTTTTTTGGGGGGGGGGCTCAAAAATCACTGCAGATGGTAATTGCAGCCATAAAATTAAAATATTTTTACTCCTTGGAAGAAAGGTTATGACCAACCTAGATAACATATTCAAAAGCAGAGACATTACTTGGCCAACAAAGGGCAGTCTATATTTTTTCCAGTAGTCATGTATGGATGTGACATTTGGACTGTGAAGAAAGGTGAATTCCGAAGAATTGATGCCTTTCAAATGTGGTGTTGTAGAAGGCTCTTGAGAGTCCCATAGACTACAAGGAACTCTAAACAGTCCTTTCTAGAGGAGATCAGTCCTGGGCGTTCTTTGGAAGGAATCATGCTAAACCTGAAACTCCAGTACTTTGGCCACCTCATGCGAAGAGTTGACTCAATGGAAAAGACTCTAATGCTGGGAGAAACTGGGGGCAGGAGGAAAAGGAGACTACAGAGGAGGAGATGGCTGGATGGCATCACTGACTCGATGGACGTCAGTTTGAGTGAATTCTGGGAATTGGTGATGGACAGGGAGGACTGGCATGGTGCAATTCATGGGGTCGCAAAGAGTGGTACACGACTGAGTGACTAAACTGAACAGAATATGTGGAAAATTAAACAGCACATCCTGTAGTGCTCAGTGAGGCAAAGAATAACTCACAGAGAAATGAGAACATATTCTGAGGTGATCCGGAATGAAACACAGTGTAGAAAGTCATCAGATAGAGCAGAAGAAGAACCCATATATATTTAAGGTTACACAAAAATAAAGCTATCTAGTTCTGGGAAGAAGCTAATGCCTTCTTCAAAAGCTGAAAAATGAATCTTATTTCACAAAAGAAAGAGGAAAGGAACTGATATTAGTATGTTAATATAAATATAAAAATAATACATAAAGTTGAACACAAAACAAAAATAGTAAAAAGAATATTAGGTAAACTAAACAAAAAAAGAGCAGATTTAGTTACTTAAATGAGAATGAATAAGACCCCATTATTAATAAACATACTAAAAAAGGAGGGATTTTGGTATCGATGACAGGTATATCTGTCAACAAATGTCTCAATCTATTTGATGCAGTCAAATTTTTAGAATAACAGAGTGACAAAAAATTAAATATTGGGAAAAAAATGAACAGATTCTTTAAAAAGTTATTGAGTTGGTTATTCCATTATTTGTAAATAAGCCCTTAGAACCAGATTTTTTAATGCTGTACTATTCAGGTTGGTCGATGTCCAATATGCTACTGGGGATCACTGGAGAAATAATTCCAGAAAGAATGAAGACATGGAGCCAACGCCAAAACAATACACAGTTGTGAGTGTGACTGTTGATAGAAGTAAGATCTGATGCTTCAAATAGCAATATTGCATAGGAACCTGGAATGTCATGTCCATGAATCAAGGCAAATTGGTGGTCAAACAAGAGATGACAAGAGTGAACATCAACATTCTAGGAATCAGAGAATTAAAATGGACTAGAATGGATGCATTTGTCTCAGATGATTATTATATCTACTAGTGTGGGCAGGAATCCCTTAGAAGAAATGGTGTAGTCATTATAGTCAAAAAAAAAGTCTTAAATGCAGTACTTGTATGAAACCTCAAAAATGACAGAATGATTTATGTTCCAGGAAAACCATTCAACATCACAATAATCCAAGCCTATCCACCAGCCGGAAATGCTGAAGAAGCTGAATTTGAATGGTTCTGTGAAGAACCACAAGACCATTTAATTCTAAACCAAAAATTTATCCTTTTTATTATAGAGGGCTGGGATGCAAAAGTAGGAAGTCAAGAAACACCTGGGACAAAAGGCAAATCTGGCCTTTAATGCAGAATGAAGCAGGGCAAAGGTTAATAGAGTGGCCAAGAGAATGCACTTGTCATAGCAAACACCTTCTTTCAACAACACAAGAGAAGATTCTACACATGGACATCACCAGACGGTCAACACTGAAATCAGATTGATTCTATTATTTCCAGTCAAAGATGGAGAAGCTCTATACAGTCAATAAAAAACAAGATGAGGAGCTGACTGTGGCTCAGATCATGAACTCCTTATTGCCAGATTCAGACTTAAATTCAAGAAAGTAGGGAAAACCGCTAGACCATTCAGTTCAGTTCAGTTCAGTTCAGTTCAGTTCAGTTCAGTTCAGTTGCTCAGTCATGTCTGACTCTGCGACCCCCATGAATTGCAGCACACTAGGCCTCCCTATCCATCACATTTTTCAAATTTTCCTCAAATTGTTGATTACAATTTACATGGTTTGGAGGACAGAGACCATATTTCGTATGATTTATGTTATTAATGGTTATTCCATGGCTTAATATAAACCCAATTACCAGGAATATTCTAGAGATTATTCCATGTGCAATTGACACAGATGTGTATTCTTCTGTTTGTTTTGGGTAGAATGTTCTGCACATCTGTGTTTGGTCTACAGTATGTATTCTCATTTAGATTTGCTCTTCCCTCAGTGGTCTCATCTTCTTCTTGTATTATTTGAATATTTATTGCTGGATATTTATTCCTGGACTATAATTCTTGCTCATGTTTTGCAGTTTTTGCACTTCATGTTAGCCTAAAGTCAGAAAAGCCTTTCAAGTATTATTTACCTGTAACTCTTTGATGATGTGAACTTATTTGCGTGTGTGTGATATAACCATATATCTTTAATATAAAGATACTATGAAACATATATAATTAATATAATCATTGGAATGACTGATGCTGAAGCTACAACTCCACTATTTGGCCACCTGATGTGAAGAACTTACTTACTTGGGAAGACTCTGTTGGTGGAAAAGATTGAAGACAAAAGGAGAAGGGAACAACAGAGGATGTATGGTTGGATGGCATTACCAATTTAATGGGTAGGAATTTGAGAAAACACTGGGGATAGGTTTTGAACAGGAGGGTATGGTAAATAATCATATATGACTATGTGACTAAACTGAGCATATTTAATCTCATTTATTTAATATCATTTTTGATTTAAAGTCTGTTTCATCTATTAATGTAGTGGCTATGGCACTCTGTTGCTTACTGTGTGCTTAAAATGTTTCTTAAAATGTAATATTGGAAATATATTCAGTTATAAGATTAGTCTCATAGTCTATAGTTGTCATATTAAAACAAACAAACAAACAAAAATCCATTATCCAAATCCCATTATCCCATCTTCTAGTACACCACATTAATATGTGGAAGTTGTTTTTTTTTTAATTGTTGTTGCTATTTCTTTTACTAAATATATTTTAAGATTAATATTTTAAGATATAGTTCTCGATATTTTGATTGCTGTTGTTCATTCATTGAGTCATGTCCAACCCTTTGTGACTCCCTGGACTGCAGCACACCAAGCCTCCCTCTGTTTCACCATTTCAAATAGTTTGCTCAAACACATTTCCATTGAATTGGTGATTTCATCCAACCATCTCATCCTCTATCAGCACCTTCTCCTCATGTCCTCAGTTTTTCCTAGTGTCATGGTGTTTTCCAAAGTTGGTTCTTTGAATCATTTTCGCAAAATCCTCGAGTTTCAGCTTCAGCATTAGTGCTTCAGAAGTGTATTCAGCGTTGGTTTCCTTGAGGACTGATTGGCTGGATCTCTTTGCAGTTCAAGGGACCCCTAAGAGTTTTCCCCAGCATAACAGTTTGAAGGCATCAGTTCTTGAGCTCTCAGCCTTCTTTAGATTCCATTTCTCACATTTTTACATGACTAATGGATAAACAATAAGATTTTGTGACTAAGGAGACCTTTGCTAATAAGCTCATGTTTCTTCTTTGTAATACAAGGTCAAGGTTTTTCAATAGCTTTTCCTCCAAGAAGCAAGTGTCTCTTCATTTCATGCCTGCAGTCACCATTCAAAGTGATTTTGGAGCCCAAGAAAGCTAAGCCTGTCACTTATTCCATGTATAAGACCAGACACCTTGTATTGTGCATTTGACTACTGAGTTCTCATCGAGGTTTCTACTGTCTTCATTCATGCTCATCAAGAATCTCTTCAGTTCCTCTTCACTTTCTCCTTTTACAGTGTTTTCATCTACATGTCTAAGGTTATTGAAGTTTATCCCAGAAACCTTGATTCCAGTTTATTATTCATCCAGCCTGGCATTTTGAATAGTATAGTCTGTGTATATTTCATAGAAGCCAAATGATAGCATGCAGTGTTGTCACTTGCCTTTCCCTGTTTAAACTGATCAATTGTTCCATGTCTTGTTCCAACTGTTGTATCTTGAACTGCATACACATGTCTCAGGTGACAGGTTAGAAGGTCTGTGACTCTTTCAAACTGTTCACAGTTTATTGTGATACACACAGCCGATGTCTTTAGTGGAGTTACTGAAGCAGAGGTTAATGCTTTTCTGAAATTCCCTCGTTCCCTCTAAGCTCCAGTGAATGTTTCCAAACTGTTCTCAGTTTGTCTATTGTTTCCAAGTCTAGCTTCCACCTCTGAAAGTTCTTAGTTTATGTACTGCTGTAGAAATTTGAGTTTTACGCAGCTGCATGTGAAAAGAGCAACAGAGCACACTTGTTTGAACACTCTTTGGCATTACCCTTCTTTGGCGTTATTGAAAACTGACCTTTTCCAATCTCATGGCCACTGATGAGTTTTCCAAATCTGATGACATATAAAATCAGTATCCCAGTTTAACAGCATAATTATGACTTTAGCAATTTCATGTTAATTACTGCTTAAATCATTTGATTTATCCTTCATATCTGAATAAGATCCTCACTAGTGTTAGTTTGGGCTCATTCATAATATTGAGAATATTCTACCATGCTTTACTGGCCTGAAGAGTTTCTATTGAAAGATCAGCTGCTATCTCTATGGGGATCTGACTGTATGATATTTATGTCTTTACTCTTGCTGCTCTTAATGTTGGTTTTTTTTTTATTTTTAGTTTTTTATTTTTTACATTTTAAAATCTTTAATTCTTACATGCATTCCCAAACATGAACCCCCCTCCCACCTCCCTCCCCATAACATCTTTCTGGGTCATCCCCATGCACCAGCCCCAAGCATGCTGCATCCTGCGTCAGACATAGACTGGCGATTCAATTCACATGATAGTATACATGTTAGAATGTCATTCTCCCAAATCATCCCACCCTCTCCCTCTCCCTCTGAGTCCAAAAGTCCGTTATACACATCTGTGTCTCTTTCCCTGTCTTGCATACAGGGTCGTCATTGCCATCTTCCTAAATTCCATATATATGTGTTAGTATACTGTATTGGTGTTTTTCTTTCTGGCTTACTTCACTCTGTATAATCGGCTCCAGTTTCATCCATCTCATCAGAACTGATTCAAATGAATTCTTTTTAACGGCTGAGTAATACTCCATTGTGTATATGTACCACAGCTTTCTTATCCATTCATCTGCTGATGGACATCTAGGTTGTTTCCATGTCCTGGCTATTATAAACAGTGCTGCGATGAACATTGGGGTACATGTGTCTCTTTCAATTCTGGTTTCCTCGGTGTGTATGCCCAGAAGTGGGATTGCTGGGTCATAAGGGAGTTCTATTTGCAATTTTTTAAGGAATCTCCACACTGTTCTCCATAGTGGCTGTACTAGTTTGCATTCCCACCAACAGTGTAGGAGGGTTCCCTTTTCTCCACACCCTCTCCAGCATTTATTGCTTGCAGATTTTTGGATCGCAGCCATTCTGACTGGTGTGAAGTGGTACCTCATTGTGGTTTGGATTTGCATTTCTCTAATAATGAGTGATGTTGAGCATCTTTTCATGTGTTTGTTAGCCATCCGTATGTCTTCTTTGGAGAATTGTCTATTTAGTTCTTTGGCCCATTTTTTGATTGGGTCGTTTATTTTTCTGGAGTTGAGCTGCAGAAGTTGCTTGTATATTTTTGAGATTAGGTAAACTTCCAAACTCATTCTATGAGGCCACCATCACCCTAATACCAAAACCTGACAAAGATGTCACAAAAAAAGAAAACTACAGGCCAATATCTCTGATGAACATAGATGCAAAAATCCTCAACAAAATTCTAGCAATCAGAATCCAACAACACATTAAAAAGATCATACACCATGACCAAGTGGGCTTTATCCCAGGGATGCAAGGATTCTTCAATATCCGCAAATCAATCAATGTAATTCACCACATTAACAAATTGAAAAATAAAAACCATATGATTATCTCAAGAGATGCAGAGAAGGCCTTTGACAAAATTCAACATCCATTTATGATAAAAACTCTCCAGAAAGCAGGAATAGAAGGAACATATCTCAACATAATAAAAGCTATCTATGACAAACCCACAGCAAACATTATCCTCAATGGTGAAAAATTGAAAGCATTTCCCCTAAAGTCAGGAACAAGACAAGGGTGTCCACTTTCACCGCTACTATTCAACATAGTTCTGGAAGTTTTGGCCACAGCAATCAGAGCAGAAAAAGAAATAAAAGGAATCCAAATTGGAAAAGAAGAAGTAAAACTCTCACTGTTTGCAGATGACATGATCCTCTACATGGTTTTTTTTTTTTTTTTCATTCAAAATTTCAGTGTTTGATAAAAATATTGTGGGATGTTTCACTTTGGGTTCATCCTGTTTGGAACATTCTGCTGTATTGGGACTCAGGGAGCTATTTCCTTCCCCATTTAATGGAGGTATTTAACTTTTATTTCTTGACTAATTTTCTCAAGCCCCACATCCACCCTTTTTGCTTTTTATCCTTTTCTTTCTTTTCTTTTTACTTTTGATCTTTTCCAAGAGGATATACTCACAGTAGGGCATTTAATATTGTCCAAGTATTCCCAGAGCTTTTCATGTTTTCCTTCTCTTTTAAAAAAATGTTTTTACACATACCACTGTGTTTCATCTATCCCATCCTTTCTCAGTTCAGTTCAGTTCAGTTTAGTCGCTCAGTTGTGTCTGACTCTTGGCGACCCCATGAATCGCAGCACGCCAGTCCTCCCTGTCCATCACCATATCCTGGAGTTCACTGAAACTCATGTCCATCGAGTCAGTGATGCCATCCAGCCATGTCATCCTATGCACTCACCTTCTCCTCCTGCCTCCAATCCCTCCCCAAAACAGAGACTTTTCCCAATGAGTTAACTCTTCGCATGAAGTGGCCAAAGTATTGGACTTTCAGCTTTAGCATCAGTCCTTCCAATGAACACCCAAGACTGATCTCCTCTAGAATGGATGGGTTGGATCCCATTGCAGTCCAATGGAGTCGCAAGAGTTATCTCGAACACCACAGTTCAAAAGCATTAATTCTTCGTCTCTCAGCTTTCTTCACAGTCCAACTCTCACTTCCACACTTGACCACTTTAAAAACCATAGCCTTGACTAGTCGGGCCTTCGTTGGCAAAGTAATATCTCTGCTTTTGAATATGCTATCTAAATGGGGCATAAATTTCCTTCCAAGGAGTAAGCGCCTTTTAATTTCGTGGCTGGAATCATCATCTGCATTGATGTTGCAGCCCCCCGTAAATAAAGTCTGACACTGTTTACTCTGTTTCACAATCTATTTCCAATGAAGTGACAGGACCAGATGCCATGATCTTCGTTCTCTGAATGTTGAGCTCTGAGACAACTGTTTCACTCTCCTCTGTCTCTTTCATCAGTGGGTTTTTGGTTGCTCTTGACTTTCAGCTATAAGGGTGGTGTCACCTGCATATCTGAGGTTATCGATATTTCTCCCTGCAAACTTGATTCCGGCTTGTGCTTCTTCCAAGCCAGATTTCTTCATGATGTACTCTACATATAAGTTAGTTCTTTCTCTGTCTGAGATATTTCACCATTGGTTTCTTCCTGGGCTTTGCTTATCTGTTACTGAATTGATTATTACTGCTTGATTCTTCTTTATTTTTTTTAGCTGCATCATAAACATGCTTATTTCTTCTCAGTCTGGGCCTCCAGTGTATTTGCTGGCAACTCCCCTTAGCTTTCAGGATTTGGGTCATCTTTACTCTCATTATTCTGAAATCTTTTTCAGGAAAACTTCCTATCCCTTCTTCTTTTGTTTGTTTGTTTGTTTGTTTTTTAATCATGTACCTTCATCAGCTACATATTTCTGTCCCTTTTCATTGTGTTTAGATTGCTGTGGTTTGCGTCCCCTTTCTGCAGGCTGCAGCATTTGGATCCAATTTGCGGTGGAACCTGTTCTTTGTGGGTGGGATTGGACCTTTAAGTTTTCAAGGTTTAATGTTTGGGATATTTTGTACCTGCGGTCTGTCAGGTGGAGCTGGATCGCTTCTCTATGAAGTGCAATGAATTGTCCTGTAATGTGCATTGAGATGTCTGTTGGTTTGGTATGGCTTCAGGCAGCACATTTTATAATATTGTGTGTGTGTGTGTGTGTGTGTGTGTGTGTGTGTGTGTGTGTGTTGCAGCTTTGCTGGAGAATAGGTGTGTGCTGTCTTTCACTGAAATTGCTGGCTTCAGCTTGGGGCTTCATTTCCATGTAGTCATGGAACCTTTTAATGTGCCTCTTTTTTAATGTCCGTTGGTGTCAGGAGTTCAAAAATAATTTAAAGATCCGGAATTAACTTCATGACCTCTGGGTTTTGGACCCTAAATTACAGTAGCATTAAGAATTTTTCATCCTCAGAACAGAAGATAAAACCTAAGATTGATGGTGCAGCAATTTTCCATAACCAATAACAGGTAAACAGATTCAAAGAGTTATATGAATCAGAGGAAAGTGAGGAGGGAGATAGAGGTTTCTAAAAGGGGAAAAGGGAGAGTAAAAAGGTGAGAGTGCAATGATCTCAGGAATGAAATTAGTGAGTGAAAATAGATTCTAAATATAGAATTCCTAAACTATAAATATTGATTAAAAAAAGCTTCAAAAAGCAAATATTAAGAAACTAGAATAGAATATAAACTGTTATAATTACTGGAGAAAAGGAAGAAGTTAAAATAATTATCAAATTTATATTGTAGTATATAGAAATGAAACTAAAGGGAATGATAAGGAACAAAGAAATTTTTAACTAAAAAAAAACCACATGAATGCAATAAAGAATCTAAGAATTTCTCTAGAGTTGCTGTGAATTTAGTGGTGTCAGATCAGCGTCAGATAATCTTCTTTTCCTGCTTCTACTTGTTTTCAAAGGCTACTTCTGTCCTTGCATTGCACAGTTCCTGCATTACCTTCAGTGTTTCAGTTTGTATCACCTGTCACTGCTGGACAAGCTCACCCTTCTTTGCTTATTTTCACTTACTCGTTTTGCAATTCTCTTCCATGACAACTTTACACATGACTGGCTTGCACCATAACACAAGGGGACAGCAGGCCTTTATTTGACCTCACCTGCTCAGTGGTGCAGTGGTGAGGAGGATCACACTGAAAACAAATACCTGTGGGATATGTGGGTGGGGCGCTTAAGGTGGATGGAGCACAGGGAGCTTGCCACTGCCATAGGTGATGTGTACTTTCTAGGTCCACCCTGCTCAGGTTTCTGGGTGATCTGCAAATTCACTGACCACAGTGGGGCCTGTGTTTCATAGACTTGCCAAGGCTAAGCCACTCAGGCTACTAGGTGCTCTGCAAGGGCACTGAACACAACCAGCTATGAGCTGTGTCTCCTTCCCAGATCCAAACTGCTCAGGCAACTGGGTGGTAGGCAAGGCACCACCAAGGTAGGTCATTCATCTTATGTACCTGTCAGGTCCCAGCTACTCGGTTTGTTTGTAGGATAAGGGAGTTAGAGAAGGCAAGGTTCAGAAAAAGGAAGAGACTCGTACTTTATAGGAACAGATCACCTTTAATGAGGCAAGAAAAGGCAGCAGTCAGATTAGTGAGCTGCTGCACTACCAGAAGACAAGAGCCTGAGGCTGATATAGGATGATATGAGAGAAGGAACACTATAAATCGAATTTAGAGAAAGCAAATGAACAGTATATAATTTAGTGGTTTCTCAGTTTATTATTTTATGTACATCATAGCAAAAAAAGCTGAGGTTAAAAAGCAGATTTTATTCATTTATATATATATATATATAAACTTTCACACTTGACAATGTAGATGTAGCCTACTACATAATCATGATCACTGTCATAACATGACTGACATATTCAAAGACTGCACCACAGTTAACAAAAGATAGGCATTTTACAAGTAGAATTATAGAAGGTCATTCTGGCTCACTATCCTTATGTCATGACTTTATTTCTTCCCACCAAGACACCACCCAATATTTCCTTAAGGTTATTTTGATGTTACTTTTGTACTGCTGCAAAGACAGACTTAAATCCTTGTGATGAATGCAGCATCTCAGCATGGTAATCAGTTCTTGGAAAATATATGTCATGTTTCCTTCATAGCTTCATTATCTATCTTTTTTTAAAATAAATTTAAAGAGCTTCAGTTAAGCAAAATATTTTCAGTCATATAAAGCCACTTTTCACAACTTTTCCTAAGCATTTTTTGGGATTGGAAAGAACCTGTCTTCCTCCCTACCAAGTTAATCACAGATTTCCAATTCTAAGTGTTTCATGTCTACCCAAGTTTTCTTCTATATCTTGCACATCAGCTAAGACATAGTGCCTGCCAAGTGATGTATTTTAAGTACTTACTGAAGTAATAAAAATATGATAGATAAATTAGCAATCAAAAGTCATATAAATTACTCAAAAACATCCAATGGTCTCCACTCTTATTAAAATTGACCTTTCTTATTTACTGAGAATTTAGTAAGGTGGTGGTCTTCTTCATAATGCAATGTCTAGGTTTGTCATAGCTTTCATGTCAAAAGCAAGTGACATTTAATTTGATAATTACAGCCACCATTTCTAGGAATTTTGAAGCCAAAGAAAATTAAGCTTGTCACTGTTTCCACATGATTACCCCTTCTATTTGCCAAGTATGATGCGACAAGATGCCCTTATCTTTGCTTTTATGAATGTTGTGTTTTCAGCTCGGGTTTTCACTCTTCTCATTCACCATCATGAAAAGGCTCTTTGTATCCTCTTCACTTTCTATTTGTTTCCATGTTACCATCTATATATCTGAGGGTTTGTTTTTTTTTTAAATGTTTCTCCCAGCAACCTTGATGCCAGCTTGTGATTCACTCAGCTGGTATTTTAATAGAATACTCTACATATGATTCACATAGGCAATGTCAATAAAGAGCTTTATCATGTTTCTTTCAGTTTTTAACTGGTCAATTGGTCCATGTCTGATCAAATTTTTGTGTCTTGATTCATTTAAGGAGGTTTCAACTTTTACTTCCTCAAGATTTTTGATGTACCCCATCCCATTTTGTTTCAGTGTTCTCAATCTAGACACCTATCTTTCTCATCATGGGGCATTTTTCATTGCCACATCAGACCTTTTCCTGGTTTCCTTTTTTTTTTTTTTCACACTACCCTCTGTTTCATTTATTTCCTCCTTTCTCAGTTCAGTTCAGTTCAGTTGGTCAGTCATAACCGACTCTTTGCAACCCCATGAATCACTGCAAACGAGGCCTCCTTGTCCAAAGCCAACACCCAGGGTACACTCAAACTCAGGTCTAATGAGTAGGTGATGCCATCCAGCTTTCTCATCCTCCATCATCCCCTTCTTGTCCTCACCAAAATCCCTCTCAGCATCAGGGTCTTTCTCAATGAGTCAACACTTCACATGAGTGGGCAAAGTATTGTGGTTTCAGCTTTAGCATCAGTCCTTCCAATGAACACCCAAGACCGATCTCCTTTAGGATGGACAGGTTGGACCTCCTTGCAGTCCAAGGAACTCTCAAGAGTCTTCTCCATCACCACAGTTCAAAAGCATCAATTCTTTGTCACTCAGCTTTCTTCATAGTTTAAATCTCACATTCATGCATGACCACTGCAAAAACCACAATCTTCACTAGACAGACTTTGTTGACAGTGTAATGTCACTAGTTTTTAATATGCTACCTATTGCTACTGCTATATCACTTCAGTTCAGTTCAGTCACTCAGTACTGTCTGAGTCTTTGCGACCTCATGAATCGCAGCACGCCAGGCCTCCCTGTCCATCACCAACTCCAGGAGTTCACTTAGACTCATGTCCACTGTGTCAGTGATGCCATCCAGCCATCTCACCCTCTGCCGTCCCCTTCTCCTCCTGCCCCCAATCCCTCCCAGCATCAAAGTATTTTCCAATGAGTCAGCTCTTCGCATGAGATGGCCAAAGTACTGGAGTTTCAGCTTTAGCATCATTCCTTCCAAAGAAATCCCAGGGCAGATCTCCTTCAGAATGGACTGGTTGGATCCCCTTGCAGTCCAAGGGACTCTCAAGAGTCTTCTCCACCATCACAGTTCAAAAGCATCAATTCTTTGGTGCTCAGCTTTCTTCACAGTCCAACTCTCACATCCATACACGACTACTGGAAAAACCATAGCTTTTACTAGATGGACCTTAGTCAGCAAAGTAATGTCTCTGCTTTTGAATATGCTGTCTAGGTTGGTCATTACTTTTCCTCCAAGCATCTTTTAATTTCATGTGTGCAATCAACACAGCAGTGATTTTGAAGCACCCCTCCCCCCAAAAAAAGGTCTGAAACTATTACCACTGCTTCCCTGTCTATTTCCCATGAAATGATGGACCAAATTCCATGATCTTCGTTTTCTGAATGTTAAGCTTTAAGCCAGCTTTTTCACTCTACTCTTTCATTTTCATCAAGAGGCTTTTTAGCTCCTCTTCACTTTCTGCCCTAAGGGTGGTGTCATCTGTATATCTGAGGTTATTGAGATTTCTCCTGACAATCTTGATTCCAGCTTGTGCTTCTTCCAGTCCAGGGTTTCTCATGATGTACTCTGAATAGAAGTTAAATAAGCAGGGTGGCAATATACAGCCTTGCTGTACTCCTTTTCCTTTTTGGAACCAGTCTGTTCCATGTTGCTTCCTGACCTGCATACAGATTTCTCAAGAGGGAGGTTAGGTGGCCTGGTATTCCCATCTCTTTCAGAATTTTCCACAGTTTATTGTGATCCACACTGTCAGAGGTTCTGGCATAGTCAATAAAGCAGAAATAGATGTTTTTCTGGAACTCTCTTGCTTTTTCCATGATCCCACGGTTGTTTGCAATGTGATCTCTGGTGTCTCTTACTTTTCTAAAACCAGCTTGAAAGTCAGGAAGTTCACAGTTCACATATCGCTGAAGCCTGACTTGAATAATTTTGAATGTTACTTTATTAGCATGTTAGATGAGTGCAATTGTGCAGTAGTTTGAGCATTCTTTGGCATTACCTTTTTTGGGGATTGGAAGAAAAACTCATATTTTCCAGTTCTGTGGCCACTGTTGAATTTTCCAAATTTGCTGGCATTTTGAGTGGAGCACTTTCCCAGCATCATCTTTCAAGATCTGAAATATCTCAACTTGAATTCCATCACCCCCACTTGCTTTGTTCATAGTGATGCTTTCTAGGGCTCACTTGACTTCACACCATCGTGATTATCTGGGTTGTGAAGATCTTTTTTGTACAGTTCTTCTGTGATTCTTGCCACGTCTTCTGCTTCTGTTAGGTCCATAACATTTCTGTCCTTTATCGAGCCCATCTTTACAGGAAATATTCCCTTGGTATGTCTAATTTTCTTGAAGAAATCTCCAGTCTTTCTCTTTCTTTTCTTTCCCTCTATTTCTTTGCATTGATTGCTGAAGAAGGCTTTCTTATCTCTTCTTGATATTCTTTGGAACTCTGCATTCAGATGCTTTTATCTTTCCTTTTCTCCTCTGTTTTTCACCTCTCTTCTTTTCACAGCTATTTGTAAGGCCTCCCCAAACAGTCATTTTGCTTTTTTTGTATTTTTTTTCCATGGGGGTGGTCTTGATTCCTTTCTCCTGTACAATGTCGCTAACCTCATTCAGGCACTCTATCTATCAGATCTAGGCCCGTAAATCTATTTCTCACTGCCACTGTATAATCATAAGGGATTTGATTTAGGTCATACCTGAATGGTTAGTGGCTTTCCCTACTTTCTTCAATTTCAGTCTAAATTTGGTCAAAATGATTACTATTACCAGAGGATGCGATTTAATTGTTCTTGCCACGGAGCATAAACCTACAAGATGCTTGTGGTGAGAAGGCCCTTTAAAATGGCTCCATCTACCACTGACCCAAAGAAAAACAGTTTTATTTTGTCCCAGCTTGGTGGCACAATTAATTATAAAAGATAGAAAATGAAGTGTGGAACTTCTTGGAAAGGAAGTAGAAAATATAGTGATTCCATCCAACAAGGATCAATTGCAATTTCTTTTACAAAATAGTGATGATTGGCAAATTGCCCTGATAGATTTCCCTAGTCAAATTTTGTTTCATTTGCCCTGAAGCCACTTTTTGCATTTTTTGAAAACTCATCCAGTGATTTTTCCAAAGAAATTTTCTGTTCAACCTTTGGAAGTGGCAATTTTTGTTTTCACAGATGGTTCTTCTAAGGGTGAAACAGTCACAATTATTGATAAAATATCCCATGTTTAGGTAACTGAAGAGACAGTGGGCTGAGTTATGAGCAGCCATTTGGGCTTTTCATCATTTAAGAGACCACACCTTCAATCTTTTGACTGACTCCTGATATATTGTAGGGTTGTTTCCTCATATAGAGACTGCTAATATACAGAAAATAAAACTACTATCTATTCCTTGTTATCTGATTTACAGAAAGAGATTAAACACAGATATAAGAAATATTTTGTGGGACATATTAGAGCCCATTCAGGCTTTCCCAGCTCTTTACATGAAGGAAATGCTTTGGCAGATGCATTAACTAAAGTAATTAAACTTACATGAAAAAATTGACAAGGCCAAAAATTCTCACAGAATTCACCATCAAAATGCAGCTGGTTTAAGGTATGAATTTCATATCCCTAGGGAAACAGCTAGAGAAATAGTTAAGTTATGTCCAAATTGCCCAATATTTAATCCATCTCCACCATTAGGAGTTAATCCCTGAGGCCTTAGGCCTAATGCTCTCTGGCAAATGGACATAACTTATATCTTGGCCTTTGGAAAACTGTCCTCTGTGCCTGTTACCATGGATACCTTTTCTCACGTTATTATAGCTTCTGCTAGGTCTGGTGAAGCAGCAAGAGATGAAATTCAGCACTTGTTCCAATGTTTTTCCCAAATAAGACTCTCTGAACAGATAAAACCAGATAATGCCCCAGCTTATACTTCTGCTGCTTGTAAGAGTTTTTGTCAACAATTTTCCATAGTAAATTCAACAGGAATGCCTTATAATCCCCAAGGCCAAGCCACAGTGGAAAGAGTGTACCAAACTTTAAAAAATCAGAAAGCTAAATTAAAACAGGGAGAATCTGAGTAGTCTTCTCCACATCATGTTTTACACCGTGCTTTGTTTGTAATTAATCATTTAAATGTAGACACACAGGGGCAGACTACATTGATGAGACACTGGATACCTGAAGGGTCTATAACTTGCTCCCTGGCCAAGTAAAAAGACCTCCTTACCAGAGAGTGAAAAGGGCAAGATGTGTTGCTAACTTGTGGAAGAGGGTATGCTTGTGTGTTTCTACAGGATTCCACTTCTCCTGTCCGGATTCCTGACAGACTGATTCGACATGTCCAGCCCCATGAGACTTCCAAAGACCCCCAAGGTCACTGACATCCCTGGGGTCCTGGAGTCCAGGACTGACAAAAGATGATGAGACAAAAAGCTCATTGAGTCCAGGCCTGAGGGAGCCAGGGAAAAGCCAAAGACCGAGTGACTCTTCACCTTAGGCTTCACCGCTAGTACATCACTTCAAACACCTGGCACTTTAGGAGAGGCATGCTGATCAACTTCACCTGTATTCTGCTCCATCTCGTCGCTGTCATCATGTTCAAACAACTACCTCCAACACGGTACCAACTTGGGGCCAGCTAAAACATCTCTCTCAGTAGTAATGTTTGTGGCTATGCTTGGTGTTTTAGTTTGTCAGTCGAAGCCTTCCAGCACAGAAAAGGTTCAGTGGGCCTATTTGCCTAATCCACCTTCTTTTCAGCCTGTTGATTGGATGAATTGGCCCATTCTTGTTTTTGTTAATGATAATCTTCTTTTGGGCAGGGCTTCCATCTATCTTAATAATGTTAAAACAGTGGTCAGCACTTCCTTCAATGTTTCAGGCATGTCTGTTTATCCACCTATTTGCTTTGCCATACCTTTTTCTTTAAGAGAAACAGCTCCACTTTTGAATGGATGTGTTAGCACTTCCTTGAAAGGCATGCTTACTGATTCTCTGAGAAGAGATGGTAAAAGAGACTTTTGGCCTTTACAGATGGTGATGCTGAGGGTGAAAGAAAGACTATTTGATGCCTTTAAAAAGGTCGCCCCTCATTTAAAGGACTATCCGAGCTATGCACTCCCTACTCTGGACTCTGAGGAACAAGGACTGCAGATCTGGGAAAACAGAAGTAGAACTTCTGGCGTTCCTCGCTGGAAAAAATGCTTGTATGCCCTAAGGTCAAATATTCCGACTGTTGCCACCAGACATTTTCTGATCGAATGGGGGTGCACCTATCTTTTGAATCAACGATGGGGCTTGATTTATGTAGAACCTTATAGGTCCACATGTAACAAGTCGTTTCTCCCTATGCCTTTAGTAATCACTAGGTGACATGCTAATGGATGGGTTCCTCCTTTAGTGAGCTTCGATGGAACAGGTACCATGCAGCTTGGGTTATGGAAAGCATTGGCTGCTATGGCACCTGTGATTTTACATAGACCTTTAAAAGAACAAAGATACATTGTTCGGGCCTGCGTACATTCTCCATATGCCTTTCTGTTGGCCCGAAATCAGAGTGATTTGGAAGTTTCTGAAGGAGAAACTGTTTACAATGTTATATGTGTGAATTATTTTATATCAAATTGTGTTGATGGGAATGATGATAATAATGATAAGGCTTTAATAATCGTATAGCGACCACCATATTTGATGGTTCCTGTATAATTAGAGGGACAATGGTTGGATGATTATGCATTGAAAGTTTTATATTGACTTGATGGCTTATTTTCTGGACCTAAGAGATTCATTGCAGCTCTCGTTGTGGGAATAACTGCCTTGAAGGACATAATTGCATCAGTCACAGTTTCTGCTGTTGCCCTGTCAAAAGAAGTGCATACAGCCTCGTTTGTTTATCAACAGTTCAAAAATGTCTCCGTAGCTCTTACTAAGCAGGAAATTATAGATTAAAAGAAAAAAATAGAAAATAGGGTAAGTGCTTTAAAAGAAGCAGTTCTGCTTATGGGTCAAAAAATTACAAACTTAAAAATTAAATTATCTTTAAGGTGCCAAGCTGAATTTTAAATGGATGTGTATTACCCATCTACAAGTAAATGAGTCCATGCATTCTTGGGAATGCATTAAAAATTATAAATTAGGCATTTGGAATCATTCAGATTTTAGTACTTATATCTCTAAATTACATCAGGATATTCAGGATATGATGGAGAAGGCAATGACACCCCACTCCACTACTCTTGCCTGGAAAATCCCATGGGTGGAGAAGCCTGGTGGGCTGCAGTCCATGGGGTCGCTGAGTCAGACATGACTGAGCGACTTCCCTTTCACTTTTCACTTCCATGCATTGGAGAAGGAAATGACAACCCACTCCAGTGTTCTTGCCTGGAGAATCCCAGGGATGTGGGAGCCTGGTGGGTTGGCGTCTATGGGGTCACACAGAGTTGGACACGTCTGATGCGACTTACCAGCAGCATTCAGGATATGAAGCACATGGTGTCTGACTTTTTTTCTCAATGGCTTTCTTATTCCTTCTTTGAAAATCTGGAGGGGTATCTTTCCCATAGATCCTTTTCTACAGTAATGATTATTGTGGCCATGTGATTAAGCCTGTTAGTTCTGATTTGTGTAATAGCACTGTGCCCTTTCAGAATACTTAGCTGAAATATTTCTGCTCTATCTACTGAATTTCATACCTATGGTCTAAAAAATTAAAAATGGGGGAGATGTTGGGAGCCGCGTAGGCATTACTGACAAAATGGAGGCATGGCCCTAAATGCCCTCCGTTTGTTCTGTATTCATGGTCCCGGAATGAAAGAGTTAGGCTTTGAGATTCTAAATTCTTTTTTTTTTTTTTTTCTCCCTCTTTCCTTAGCTGAGTTGACTGAGAATATTAAGGTGTTTATTGTTTGGGAGAGGAGCATGAGAAGACATACAGCCTTCTGCAGCTGTGCTCAAAGAATAATTCATAAAGTTAATCATTGACATTTGTTCAAGGACTTTTACAAAAGACTGTTCCAGGGTGAGCACACAGGCCAAAGCTTGAGGACATGGGAGGGATTTCTATCTGAAGCCCGCTTGTGAGAAAAGTGTTAATGGTAGAGGAGTTTGCTGAATTTAGGGCTTCAGTTCAATTCAGTTCAGTCACTCAGTCATGTCCGACACTGCGACCATATGAATTGTAGCACCCTAGGCATCCCTGTCCATCACCAACTCCGAGAGGTCACTCAGACTCACGTCCATTGAGTCAATGATGCCATCCAGCCATCTCATCCTCTGTCATCGCCTTCTCCTCCTGCCCCCAATCACTCCCAGCATCAAAGTCTTTTCCAATGAGTCAGCTCTTCGCATGAGGTGGCCAAAGTACTGGAGTTTCAGCTTTAGCATCATTCCTTCCAAAGAAAGCCCAGGGCTGATCTCCTTCAGAATGGACTGGCTGGATCTCCTTGCAGTCCAAGGAACTCTCAAGAGTCTTCCCCAACACCACAATTCAAAAGCATCAATTCTTCGGCGGTCAACCTTCTTCACAGTTCAACTCTCACATGCATACATGAATACTGGAAAAACCATAGGCTTGGCTAGAAGGACCTTAGTCAGCAAAGTAATGCCACTGCTTTTGAAGATACTATCTGGATTGCTCATAACTTTTCTTCCAAGGAGCAAGCATTGAATTTAAGGCTTAGGAATAATTAAGATAGTTAAAAGATACAGATTTAAAGATTGCTGTAATGTTAGCATATTCTACTATAGTTTACAGAAATTAGGGACTTTAGAGATATTATTAGCTAGAATCCCTTTCTAAGAAATAATGAGTTTAGGATACTAGGGGCAAACAGGACTTAGAAAGATAAGAAATAAACTGAGGAATGTGGTGTGCAGCCCAGACATTAGCATGAGTTACGGTGTATTCAAAAGGACACATGAGAAAAAGTCGATAAGGGAATCGCTGAGGTAGGAATTTCTTTTGAGGGGCAACAATGATTTTTGGAGAAAAATAAATCTGGGTCAATGGGAACTAAAAATATCAAACCTCTGACCTAATGCTATTGTAAAAGTATAAAAAAGAATCATAAGCTTGAAATAAACAGGCAGTCCAAGGAAAATGAGAGGCTGCCTCAGTTTCTCACCGGCACTGCTCACCCCTTCAGGTTGAATCCCTGGCTGCTGGATGTGGACTCCGGCAGAACATGGTATATTTCTCCACCTATTTATGTCCTCTTTGATTTCTTTCATCAGTGTTTTATAGTTTTCTATATATTGGTCTTTTGTTTCCTTAGGTAGATTTATTCCTATTTTATTATTTTCATTACTATGGTGAATTGGCAAGTTTCCTTATTGTTTTCCTGTTTTCTAATCGTTAGTGTATAGGTATGCAAGAAACTTCTGGGTGTTAATTTCATATCCTGAAACATTACTATCTTCACTGCTCAGTTTTAGTAATTTTTCTGGTAGAGTGTTTACTGTTTTCTGTGGAGAAGATTATGATATCGGCGAAGAGTGAGACTTTTAATTATTCTTCTACAATCTGGATTCCTTTTATTTATTTTTCTTCTGTGATTGCTATGTATAAAATTTCCAAAATGATTTTGAATAGTAGTGGTGAGAGTGGGCATTGTTTTCTCATTCTTGACTTTAGGTGTGATGCCATCAATGTTTCACCATTGACGGTCATCTTTGCTGTTGGATTGTCATATATAGCTTCCATTATGCTGAGTTATGTTCCTTCTATTCCTTCTTTCTGGAGGGTTTTTATCATAAATGGATGTTGATTTTGTCAAAAGCTTTCTCTGCATCTATTGAGATAATCATATGGTTTTATCTTTCAATTTGTTAATGTGGTGTACTACATTGATTTACTTGTGAATATTAAAGAATTCTTGGATCCCTGAGACAAAGCCCACTTGGTCAGGAGGTATGATCTTTTTATATAGTGTTGGATTCTCTCTTTTCTGATGGATTTGTGCATCTGTGTTCATCATTGATATTGGCCTGTAGTTTTCTTTCTTTTTGTCATCTTTGTCTGGTTTTGGTGTTATGGTGAGTTTGGCATCATAGAATGAGTTTAGAATTTTCCCTTCCTCTGAAATTTGCTGGAAGTGTTTGAGTAGAATAGATGTTGCTGCTGCTGCTGCTAAGTCGCTTCAGTCGTTTCTGACTCTGTGCGACACCAGTGACGGTAGCCCACCCGGCTCCCTCCTCCCTGGGATTCCCTAGGCAAGAACTCTGGAGTAGGTTGCCATTTCCTTCCCCAATGCATGAAAGTGAAAAGTGAAAGTGAAGTCTCTCAGTCGTGTTCAACTCTTCGCGACCCAATGGACTGCAGCCTACCAGGCTCCTCCGACCATAGGATTTCCCAGGCAAGAGTACTTGAGTGAGGTGCCAAAATGCCTGTCTAGGGAACATTTAATCCATTTTGAGTTTAGTTTTGCATATGGTGTTTGGAAGGGTTGTAGTTTCATTTACAGCTGGTTGATCATTTTTTTCCCCAGAATCACTAGATAATGAGAGTGTCTTTTTTTCACTGTATATTCTTGCCTCCTTTTTCAAAATTAAGATGTCCATAGGTGCATGGACTTATCTCTAGGCTTTCTATTTTGTTCCATTGATTTAGATTTCTGTCTTTGTGCTACTTTCTTGAGGACTGTAGTTTTGTAGTATATTCTGAGGTCAGGCAGGTTGATTCTGGCATTTCCACTCTTCTTTCTCAAGATTGCTTTTGCTATTAGAGGTTTATTGTGTTTCTATACGTACTGTGAAAGTATACATGCTGTAAAATTATTTCTTCTAGTGCTCTGAAGAATACCATTTGTAACTTGATAAGGGTTGCATTGAAACTACAGATTGCCTCGTATACTTTGTATACTCATTTTCAATATATTGTTCTGTCAAGTCTACCAACCTGGTAGACTTTTTAATCTCATCTTTCATTTCTGTCATCATTTTTTTATAGTTTTCTATATATACACATATTTCTTTTTGTTTCTTTTTGCAAATTAACCCAAAAGTATTTTATTCTTTGCACTGCAGTGGTGAACAGGATATTTTGCTTAATTTCTCTTTCTGTTTTCTTATTGTTCATGTATAGCAATGCAAGAGCTTCTGTGTTGTAATTTACAACCCACAAAATTATCATATTTATCAATTAGCTCTAGTAATATTCTGGTGATATCTTTAGGGCTTTCTATGTAGAAGATCATGTTATCTGCAAACAGTGAGGGTTTCGTTTCTTTTTTTAACCAACGTGGATTTCTTTTTATTTCGTTTCTGCTCTGACTGCTGTGGCTAGGACTTCCAAATCAGTGTTGAATAATTGTGGTGAGAATGGGCATCCTTGTCTTGGTCCTGATTTTAGAGGAAATGCTTTCAATTTTTCACCAATAAAGAAACTCTTTGCTGTAGTTTTCTCATATATGGCTTTTGTTGTGTTGAGTTATGTTCCTATTATATCTGCTTTCTGGAGAGTTATGATAAGTACGTTTTGAAAATTGTGAAAGACTTTCTCTGCACGTATAGATATAATCATATGTTTTTAATCTTTCAGTTTAATATGGCTTGTCATATTGATTGATTGTTTTGTAAATATTAAATAAACCTTGCATCCATGGGATGAAGCCAATGTGCTTATAAGGTAATGATATAAGACTTTTTCAATATGTTGTTGGATTCTGTTTGCTTGAAGCTGCAGGAAAAAATCTGCATCTGTTTACTAATATATTTAGTGATATTGGCCTATACTTTGCTTTATTGGTTGCTTTATTGTTTTGTCTGGTTTCAGTGTTAGGGTGATGGTGGCCTCATAGATTGAGTTGGGGAGCTTACCATTCTCTCCAATTTTCCTGAAGGTTTCAATTGAATTAGTGTTTGTTCTTCCATAAAACATTTTTTTTGGTAAATTCTTAAACAACAACAACAACAACAACAAAAACAGGATTCATCTGTGAAACTATCTGGTCCTGCTATTTTGATTGTTGAAAGATTTTTTATTTGAGCTTTAGTTTCCATGATTCTGATGCATCTCTTAATATTTTCTACTTCTTGCTCGTTCCATTGTAAACTATTATTCTTTCTTAAGAATTTCTCCATTTCTTCAATGTTGTTCATTTTAGTGACATATAATGGCACACAGTAATCTCTTATGACCTTTTGTATTTCTGTGTTGTAATTTCTCCATTTTTATTTCTAATTTTATTAGTTTGATTCTTCTCCACCACAAACCCCCCTTTTTGGTTTCCTCTGCAGTTGACACCTAATCTTACTTCAATTTGATTGAAAAACATGCCTGAAATTCTTTCTTTTTTATTTTTTAAAAATTTATCAATGGTAGCTTTATGGGACAGGATTCCTTCTATCCTGGAGAATGTTCTGTGTACACTGGAGAAAAAGTGATCCCATTAATAATGAGCATAATACCTATACAAAACAATTAGGTGTAACTAGTCCATTGTGCCATTTAGGAGCACCTCAATACATAAGGAAAATGCAAGCAAATAGGAAAGGGAAGATTAGCAGTAACATAATTATAAAGGGGGACTTTAATAGCTCACACACACCTATGGATACATCAACAGAAAAGAAAATTAGCAAAGAATCATGACCTATAAATGTGCTTTTGTAAGTTATCTGCCTTTATACTTACTGTAGTGCCTCTGGTATGGCAGGAGGAGATACTATAAAGTTGACTATACTTAGCAGTGCAGGAAGTTACCTAGCACAACCGGTAGAGATTGAAAATTGATAGAAAAGTTCTCATACAAAGATGTGATTTCCAAACTAATGCTAACTGCCTCTTTTATAAGTGGAGAATTATTCACCAAGAAAGTGAAATCCCAAATATGAGGTTATATGATCTTATAATTGGAATATGCCTAAAAGAACATTTGACATGCATATAAGTAAGTACTGGCTTGAGCCCTACTGATTATGCTACATGTTAGAAACTTGTCTGATAGAGTGCGTGTCCTGTAAGTCTCACACACCCTACCCTAAATTAATATCTCCTGAATTTCTAAGCTCTGGCACTGTACTTTGTATAGTATCATAGGATTAGGCTTTAAGATTGTAAAAGCTTGTTAAGGACAGAGACCACATTAATTTATTATATCTGGAAAGATCTCCTCAAGGCCTGCAGCCAGGTCTGGAGCAGCTGCCACCACCCAAAATGCCAGATGCTGGTGATGAAATCTGCCATGCATTCTCCTCTCCAACTTCCTCCATCTTGTCAGCAAACAGTGGTATTTTGTGTCCCTTGCCCTGAAAAGATTCTTTATTCTTACAGTCTTCATCATCTCCCTCAGGTGCCTCAGTTCAGTTCAGTTCAGTCACTCAGTCCTGTCTGACTCTTTGTGACCCCATGAATCGCAGCATGCCAGACCTCCCTGTCCATCACCGACTCCTGGAGTTTACTCAAACTCACGTCCATTGAGTCAGTGGTGCCATCCAGCCATCTCATCCTCTGTCATCCCCTTTTCTCCCTGCCCTCAATCCCTCCCAGTATCAAAGTATTTTCCAATGAGTCAACTCTTCTCTTGAGGTGGCCAAAGTACCGGAGTTTCAGCTCTAGCATCATTCCTTCCAAAGAAATCCCAGGGTTGATCTTCCGAATAGACTGGTTGGATCTCCTTGCTGTCCAAGGGGCTCTCAAGAGTCTTCTCCAACACCACAGTTCAAACTCATCAATTCTTTGGTGCTCAGCCTTCTTCACAGTCCAACTCTCACATCCGTACATGACTAGTGGAACAACCGTAGGCTTAACTAGAAGGACCTTAGTCAGCAAATTAATGTCTATGCTTTTGAATATGCTGTCTAGATTGCTCATAACTTTTCTTCCAAGGAGTAATCATCTTTTAATTTCATGTCTGCAATCATCATCTACAGTGATTTTGGAGCCCCCAATATAAAGTCTGATACTGTTTCCACTGTTTCCCCATCTATTTTCCATGAAGTGATGGGACCGGATACCATGATCTTCGTTTTCTGAATGTTGAGCTTTAAGCCAACTTTTTCACTCTCCTCTTTTACTTTCATCAGAGGCTTTTTAGTTCCTCTTTACTTTCTGCCAGCTCATAGAGCCCACTTAAACTCCACCCATCAAGTCAGTGATGCCATCCAAGCATTTCATCTTCTGTCCTTGCCCTCTCCTTCAGACTTCCATCTTTCTCAGCATTAGGTTCTATACCAATGAGTCAGTTCTTCACATTAGGTGGTCAAAATAGTCAAGTTCCAGTTTCAGCATCAGTCTTTCCAATCAATATTCAGTACTGATTTGCTTTAGAATTGACCCCTTTCATCTCCTTGCAATCCAAGGGACTCTCAAGAGTTTTCTCCAACCCCACATTTCAATAGCATCGATTCTTTGGAGATCAACTTTTTTTATAATCTAATTTTTATTTCTGTACACAGTTTTGACTAGACTGATCTTTGTCTTCTTTAAAATATGCTGTCTAGCTTGGTCATGATTTTACTTCTAAGGAGAAAGCATATTTAAATTTCACAACCAGAACCATCATCTGCAGTAATTTGGGACACTCCCCCCAATAGTTTCTCTCTGTTTCCATTGTTTCCCCATATTTATTCCATGAAGTGATGGGGGACCAGATGCCATGATTCTCATTTGCATGTAGAGTTTTCAGTCACATTTTTGACTCCCCTTTTTCACTTTCCTCAAGAGGCTCTGTAGATCTTTTCATGTCCTGTGATATGAATTGTGTCATCTGTATATCTGAGGTTACTGATATTTCTGCCAGCAACCTTGGTTGCAAACCCTGTTTCATCCAGTGTGGCATTTTGCACGATGAACTCTACAAATTAGTTCAATAAAGAGGATGGCAATATACAGATGTAACATACTTTTTTCCCAAGTCAGAATGAGTCAGTTGATCCATGTCCTTTTCTGACTGTTGATTCTCCAGTACTCCTATGTTTTGAAGAATTCCCCAAGTTTTTCTGTGATCTACACAATCAAAATCTTTGGCATTGTCAAAAAGAAGTACATGTTTTCCTGGTGTTCTCTTGCTTTGTTGAGACACAACAGGTGTTGGCAATTTGATCTTGGATGCCTCTGCCCTTTCTAAATCCAACTTCAACATCCGGAAGCTCATGGTTCACATTCTGTTGAAGCCTGGCTTGGGGGATTTTGAGTAGTACTTTGCCAGTGTGTGAGATGTGTGCAGTTAAGCAGTAGTTTACACATTCTTTTGATTGCCTATTTTTGCAGTTGGGATGAAAACTGACTGTTTCCAGTGATATGGCCACAGCTGAGTCTTCCAAATTTGCTAACCTATGCAAGGCAGCATATTTACAACATCATCTTTTAGATTTAGAAAGAGCTCCACTGAATTCCACCACCTTTGTGAGCTTTGTTTGCAGTTGTGCTTCCTAAGTCCTACTTGACTTCTCATTTCAGGACGTTTGGTTCTAGGTGAGTGATCACACCATCATGCCTAACTGGGTCAGGAAGATCTTTTGTGCATAGTTCATCTGTGTATTCTTGCCACCTCTTATTAATAGCTTCTTCTTCTGTTATGACTGTACCATTTCTCTCCTTTATTGTGTCCCTCTTTGCATGACATTTTACCTTGGTATCCCTGATTTTCTTGAAGAGATCTGTAGGCTTTCCCGCTCTATTTATTTCCTGTTTTTTCACAATGATAAGTGAGGAAGGTTTTATTTCTTCTTGCTAATTCTTTAGGTCTGCATCCAAATGTGTATAGTTTTCCTTTTCCCATTTTCATTTAGCTTCTCTCCTCTTCTAAGCTCTTTGTAAGGTCTCGTCACTCTGCCATTTTGCATTTCTTTTTCATGGGGATGGTCTTGATCACTCCTTTCTCTACAATGTCACAAACCTCCACCCATAGCTCTTCAGGCATTCTGTCTATCAAATAGAATACCCTGAATTTATTTAACACTTCCACTCTATAATTATAAGGGTTTTGATTTTGCATGTAAAAATATATTAATTCCCTCTTTCATGTAGGGAAATCTTCACCCAGACTTTCATCAAAGAAATGCAGAGAAGTCTATATGCTATTCAGGAAATACATGAAATATAGCTGTTCAATGATTGACTGTTTAGCTCAGATCTTTATTTCTGAGTCATTTAAATTCTCTATATCATGTGTACAAATATGGACAAATTTCATATATGACTAATTGAGATTTCATATTTCATAGGAGAACATTTCTCCCAAGATTTCAAACATGAAATACACTGAATTCTAAGTCTTATATCAGAAGACTTCATTCAAAATTTCTTGATGGAAATGTAGAGAATTTCATAGCTAAAGTATGAAAATCAGTGGGCAAATTCAGTATTTCTTGTAGGAAAATTAATGAAACTTTTTCAAATGTTAAATAGTATACAGTATTTCAAGAAGGAAAGATAGCACAAAGATTTTCAGATGAGAAATATGAAAAAAGTCCATATTTCATGTGAGAAAACCTGTCTGACCATGGTTTGATATGTGAAAAAGACATTTTCATATTTCCTGTCGAAGAATCTGCATCCAGATTTTTGTAAATCTAACGTAAAAATTCCAGATTTTGTGTAGAAAATTTTGGGTCAATACTTTCATATGGGAATACAGAGAATTCCATATTTCAAGTTGGAAAAACTGTCCCAGATTTGTATATGTGAATAATAGATAATTTTATATTTAACATCCTGAAATATGCATCTAGATTTTCAAAAAAAAAATGTTGAAAAACTTTGATATGATTCAACAGGTGTTTGTGATAGAAACTCTCTAAAAACTGAACATAGCAAAAACTACCTCAGCTTAACAAAGGCACACAAATCGAAACTACAGTGACCTAGAACCTTGCACAATTCCAAAAGGCCATCATTAAAAAGAAATTTACAAACAGAATACTGCCCTGCTGGTCCAGTGGCTGACACCATATCCCAATGCCAGGATCCCAGGTTTGATCTTTGGTCATGGAATTAGATTCCGCATGCAGCGATTGAGGTTTGTGGCAACCAAATAAAGAAATAAATATATATAATCACATAATAACATATGAAGGAAATGGTGTGGAGGAAAGAGAATCCTCCTGCACTCCTGCACTGATTTAGAAATATAAATGTATACTACCACAATGCTAAACATATAGAAGTTATTTAGATAACCAGGAATAAAACTACAATTTAACACAACAATCACATTACTTCACTTATACTCAAAGGAAATCTTAATGCAAAATAGATATGTATGCCAGTAACCATTACAACATTATTTACAAGAGGCAATAAAGGGAAGTAACCTCAGTGTCCATCAAACGAAGAATGGATAAAGAAGCTATGGTACATATATAGGATGTAAAATTACTCAACTATAAAAAGGAACAAAGTTGGATTATTTGTATAGGTGCAGACGCTAGAGTTTGTTACACAGTGAAGAAATTAAAAAGCAAGAAGAGCAATATTGCATATCAATGCATATAAGTGGAGTATAGAAAACATTTGCTGAAGAACTCATTTGGAGGGTAGGACGAGATGCAGTCATAGAAAACAGAATTGTGGACAAAGTGTGGGAAGGAGAGAATGGAATGAATTGAACAAATTGCACCAATGTATGTAACATACCAAGTATGTAGTAGATAGCTTGTGCTATGGAGTGGAGCTTGTGCTTGTGCTCTAGTGTGGTGGGATGTGGAGTAGGAGCAGAGACCCAAGAGGGTGATGGGAGGACTGCTCAAAAGGGAGGCTCAGCTATATTTACTAATAATGCATTTATTTTGCTGGACAGCAGAAACTAACACAACGTTCCTAGTTAACTATACTTCAAAATTTAATCATTTTGCTTCAAGTGAGAAAGAAAAATTAGTCCTTGGCTGACTTATGCAAGTGACTAATAAGGCATAACAGCGTGTGTCAAGTAAAATGTGTACCCAGAACTGCTTTAGTGTATATAGACAAAGCAAAAAAAAAAAAAAAAAAAAAACAGCAAAAAAACAAAACAAAACAAAACAAAAACACAGTTAAATGCAGAGCTGAGTTAGTCAGAATACATTCAAACTCCACAATTGTGTCCCTTCGCTTCACTAATTTGTCCTTGTTTCTAAAAGTAAAGAAGAGCTGTCTAAAAGTAAAGTAAACATATATGGTTATATGTTTTCATAAATTGATGTCACCAATTTAAGAAACCATGAATCCCCTCAAGTTTTAATAAGTAATAGCAGACATTTGACTTTAAGAACTATGCTAAGTAGGAATTAGTAAACATAAATTAAAATTGAGGTGCTGCTTAAGAATCCCTTATATTGCAATTCTAGAATGTGTGCTACTGACTGGGAAAAATTCACAACCCATAAGTGAAGAATTATGTTTTCTTCATCAGGACTTTCATCATAAGAAGGATTTAATCATGAGGAACAACCTCTCAAGACTGCTCTGAAGGATAGCAGGATCCAGATTTTACAGAAGTTTTGGTACAACAATTAGGTATGGAGAATGTTCAAATATTATGGTTAATGAAATAAAAACTGGACACCTCAAGTGAGTGGATTGAGATAATTTATACTTGTGGGAAGATGCAAGAATCTGGGCTCTTTGAAATAATCCCTTTGATAAGCACCTTAACTAGGGCTGGTATATGTTCTTTCTGTCTCAAGTCAGTTCTTCAGGCAACACTAGTGCCAGCTGCAGCAACTAAGGACTTGATAGTGGGCACAGTGATTGCATCAGGAGTTCCTCCTGGTTTCAGATTTATGGATGCATGTAATGGCTGATGACTTGATGACTTCAGCATCATTTGTTTACCAATATGGTTGGCGAATTTCTTGATTCATAGTGTGCTCTATTCTCTACAAACTTAGAAAATATTACTATCTTTAGAAAGATTGTTATACTCTCATAGAGGTGACTGTGTGCTTCTACGTCAACAGGACATACAGAGGACCTAAATTAATGTGAAAATAACTAGTATAGGTTTAGTACAAATCCTAAAGAGATTGGAGACAGAAAGCAAAAAATAAAAATAAAAAAATTGAAGAACATGAACTGAAAAAGTTCAAGATAAAGGAAGGGTAATATATATATATATAAGAATCTATATATATATATGTATTTATATATTTTTAATATATGACATATATACATATATGTATGTATATTACATATACATGTATGTATATTTACAATTATGTACCTACACTGATACGTTCAAATAGGCACACATACATATACTGTGTATATATTTATCTCTACTCATATATATACACATGTTTCCATATGTATCTGAACTTTCTCTGGAATATTCTGAAAAATAGGCTTTACATTTAGGCATAACACAAGTCTTAGTATTTTAAATCATACCAAGTATATGCTCTGAAAACCAGAAGTGGAGCTAAAAGTTAAAAATCGGATACATGTTTGCAAATTTGTCAATGTGTGGAAAATTAAACAAAACATTCATAAAGAAGCAATATTTCAAAGGGTAAGTCACAAGGGAAATTAGATGCAAATCATCAGATCCTTCAAAAGTACATATCTGCAGTTATACACCTCGTGAAAATATATATATTGCAACCTATAGACAGCAAAATCATATACCTAAACTTTTGACATATACATATGCAAGTATATGAGTATATATCACTGTATAATCATAAGGGATTTGATTTAGGTCATACCTGAATGGTCTAGTGGTTTTTCCTACTTTCTTGAATTTAAGTCCGAATTTGTCAGTAAGGAGTTCATGATCAGAGACACAGTCAACCCTAGGCCTTGTTTTTTGTTGACTGTATAGTGCTTCTCCATCTTTGGCTGCAAAAAATTATAATCAATTTGATTTCGGTTTTGACCATCTGGTGATGTCCATCTGTAGAGTCTTCTCTTGTGTTGTTGAAAGAGGGAGTTTGCTATGACCAATACATTATCTTGGCAAACATCTATTAGCCTTTTCCCTGCTTCATTCTTACTCCAAGGCCAAATTTGCTCTTACCCCCGGTGTTTCTTGACTTCCTACTTTTGCATTTCATTCCCCTATAATGAAAAGTATATCCTTTTTGAGTGATACTTCTAAAAAGTCTTGTAGGTCTTTATAGAACCATTCAACTTCAGCGTTTTCAGCATTATTGGTTGGGGCATAGGCTTGGATTACTTTCAAATTAAATGTTTTGCCTTGGAAATGAAGATAAATCATTCTGTCGTTTCTGTGATTGCATCCAAGTACTATATTTCAGACTCTTAAGTTGACCGTGGTGGCTACTGTCTTTCTTCTAAGTGCTTCCTGTCCACAGTAGTAGATATAATGGTCATCTGAGTTAAATTCATCCATTCCAGTCCATTTAGCTTCACTGATTCCTAGAATGTCAACATCCATTCTTGCTGTCTCCTGTTTGACCACTTCCAGTTTCTTTGATTCATGGACATGACATACCAGGTTCCTATGCAATATTGCTCTTTACAGCATTAGACATTGCTTCTATCAACAGTCACATCTGCCACTGGGTATTGTTTTTGCTTTGGCTCCATCCCTTCATTCTTTCTGGAGTTATATCTCCACTAATTTCTGGTAACATATTGGGCACCTACCGGCCTGTATAGTACAGCATAAAATATATCTCGTTCTATGGGCTTATTTATAAACAGTTGGATAACCAATTCAACCTCTCTTTTTATGAATTACTCCTTTTTTTCCAGTTTATTTTCCTTAAATTTGTTTTAGTTATTCTGTTATTCTAGCCATTTAACTGTTTCACATAGTGTGAGACTTTTGTTGACAGAAATACATGCCCTAAATATCTAAAATCCATCTTTAATTAGTATGTTTATTAGTAATGGCATCATATTAATTCTCATTTCACTAGCTAAATCTTCTCTTTTTGCCTGTGTCCAGCCCTGAACCAGGGTGATTCAAAGGGGAGATGGATAGGCGAGGGAAAAACGTGTTTATTTATTAATATAAGATCAGGTTAGGAAGAAATAGTGTAGTAGACTGAATAACCTGGTTTATGTAGAAAGCCAATAAAGTTCCAGACAAGGAGCTTGCACCATCTATGTTAGGCCACCGGCGTCCATTTGAATATCACAGAGTGTCCCACCTTGGCTCTCTCTCTTATGGATCTTAGAAGCTGGGACAAGTAAATAGAAATGGCGAGCCTCCATGCCCTAGATGAGAATTCAGCCTGAAATTAGAGTAAAGAGGAGACACGGGGGAAATCAGTCCTTCCAATGACTTGGCCGGCCTCTATTATCTAGAAAGGCCTTTTATACCTTTTTGATTGTACATAGAGATCAATGGGTAATACAAAATTATGCAGCTTTAGCAGTCTAGACTCATCAAAACAAGGTTTTCTGTCTGCATACCTAATTGTATACACAAGCCTTTGGTGATTTACATCATCTTCTGGTCAGAGGGCCAATTAATATTTTACAGCCTTTTTTCTGATAGGGTTTGTCAACCAGAAGACTTATTTGTGTTGATCTTCCCAAAGTCTGGGGCCACCTTCAGAAAACACTAAATAAAGTTACATTCTTACATAGAAAGGACACAAGAGGAGTGCAGTGATATATAACAAAAGAAAAGTAATTAACTCAAAAGTCTAGTGTTGCTAACATAAAAATTACTATATACCCTAAATTTTACATAATGGAAGATACAGAGTCATACAGGGGCAGCAGTCCTGACCCTTTCTGTATATCTTTTTCTATACAAAAGATCTCAAGTGATTTACCTTATCTTCTGGCCAAGAGGCTTGCTAACACTTTTTGGCTCTCTTCCTTAGTGAATGTTAATCTCGTTTTCCCTGAAGTGCTTTTCTATAATCTGTTTCTCCATAAAGCACTAAAGTTACATCTCTACAGAACAGAGGCTCAGTGGGTTATAAAAAAGGAGGCACTTAACTCAAAGATCTAATGTTCCTACTTGTTTTTTCAATATACCAACTATATCAACAAATAAAAAATATGAAAATTTGGCAGCAAGTATTGGCTCAACAATGAAACATTTAATCAGTTCTGTTCTAATGATTTTGACTCCTCGGAAGCCCCTACATTCCTAGGATGTTTTAAGCTTCCTGTGCCTCCTGCAATCAAGAACCCTCAAACAATCACATGCACAGCTGTACAAGTCCTGCAGGCAGGCTAGAAAGCCATCAGAGGGTTGTTTGTTTGTTCTGTTGTTTTTTTGTTGTTGGTTTTTTGTTTTTTATTTATTTATTTATTTATTTTTTTATTGAAACCTTCATATTATGCCCAGGAGATTTATTGTCTAAAAGCTCTAATTTTTTTCCTGGAAAAGGTGGTGGTGGGACAGCCCCTTTTTAATGATAGAAGAGTAGGTGGAAAGCATAACACAGTAAAGCAGGCAGACTCTGGTCTTGGGGGATGGATGCTCAGGAAATTTCAGGGTGAACCCCTGAAGCCTGATCATGTCTTTGCGTTTTGTCAGGCTTCCTTCCGCATGACCTTGTCACAGGCAGGATTCCTCACTCTGGCCCCCGGCATCTTTTCGCTTGTTTAGTTCACCTAATATTGTTTGTTTGGTTGTTTGTTTGTTTTTTACAATTTTGTTTTGTGTTCAATTTTCTCTATTCTTTTTCTAATTATATTATCTTATACCCATACAAATATTTGTTGATTTCCTCTTTCTCCTTGATGTGAGTTTAGTTTTTTTTTTTTTTTTTTTTCCAGCTTCTGAAGAAGGGGTTAGCTTCTTCCCAGGACTGGCAAGCTTTCTTTTTATGTAAGCTTAAATATATATGGGTTCTTCTTCTGCTGTATCTGATGACCTGCTACATTGTGTTTTCAATTTGAATCACCTTAGAATATGTTCTCATTTCTCCTGTGAGTTATTCTTTGCCTCATCAGGCCCTTTTGAATGTGCTGTTTAATTTTCCACACATTACATTTTTCAAATTTTCCACCAATTGTTGATTTCAATTTACATGGTTTGGATGCCAGAAACCATATTTGGTATGATTTACATTATTAATGGTTATTCCATGGCTTAATATAAACCCAATTATCAGAAATATTCTGGAGATTATTCCATGTGCAGTTGAGACAGAAGGGTATTCTGTTCATTTTGAGTGGAATGTTCTGCACATCTGTGTTTCGTTCACTGTGTTGTACTGTTGTTTAGGTTTTGTATTCCTTCAGTGGTCTTATCTTCTTCTTGAATTGTTTGAATATTTATTGCTGGATTTTGATTCTTAGACTATAATTCTTGCTCGTGTTTTGCAGTTTTTACACTTCATGTTAGCCTAAAGGCAGAGAAACCATTCAAACATTAATAACTATAACTCTATGATGATGTGAACTTAAGTGTGTGTGTAATATACCTATATACAATTAATACAAAGGTAATATGAAAAATACATAATTAATGTAACCATTGGAATCAGTGATGCAGAAGCTGAAATGAAACTTCAATATTTGGTAACCTAATGTGAAGAACTGACTCATTAGCAAGACTCTGTTGCTGGGAAAGATTGAAGGCAAGAGGAGAAGGGATGCATTGATTTTCCCTGCTTGATTCTTATTTATTTCTTCTAGATGCATGGTAAAAATGCTTTGTTCTTTTCAGTCTGGGCCTCCAGTGTATTTCCTGGCAACTCCAATTAGCTTTCAAAATTTGGGTAATATTTACTCTCATTATTCTGATTTTTTTTTTCAGGATAACTTCCTATCTCCCCTTCTTTTGTTTGTTTTGGTGGGATTTTATCATGTACCTTCACCAGCTATATATTTCTATCCCTTTTTCATTTTGTTTAGATTGCTATGGTTTGGTTCCCCTTTCTGCAGGCTGGAGGGTTATGAATTCAATATCCTGTACAACCTGACCTTTGTGGGTGGGACTGGACCAGTAAGTTTTCAGGGTTTAATGTTTGGGAAATCTTTGGACTATGGTTTATAAGGTGGAGCTGGATTACTTATCTATGAAGTGGAATGAATTTTCCTATAATGCGCTTTGTGCTGTTTGTGGGTTTGGTATGGTTTCAGGAAATGCCTTTTATAATATTCATTTTCATGTTCTAGCCTGGTTCTAACCATAGCGTATTTGATACATCACAGGCCTTCCTCCCAGGCCACGTGTATAACAGTGGATGGGAGCATCTGAGCAACTTCCTGCATTTATTGGTGTAATCTGTGTTTTTGTTCTATTTCCTTTGGTTCTGTTTCTTCTCCCACTGACACCAATGAAAGAGGGTTTCCTATTTTGTGTAAATTTCTCCTCCTTTATGACTCCCTTTCCAATGGGGGGAGGGGGGTTTCAATCCCTAAAAAGTTTTCCTCCCTTACATCTGTTATCTGGTCCTATCTCCTTTTTAAGAGACTGGATTTCTTTCTCGGTTTCTAGAGCCCATCAACATCATTCCCAAATTGATTTCTGGAAGGTGTTCCATATGCAGTTGATTATTTGATAGATTTGTGTGGGAGAAGTGGACAGTACTTCTTATTCCTTTAATATTATGAGACCTCACAACGGCCTTGAAAGATGTACTTTATTAACTGAAATCTTGTTGTTCAGTCACCAAGCCATATCTGACGCTTTGTGACCCCTTGCACTGCAGCACACAAGGCCTATCTGTCCCTCAGCATCACCCAGGGTCTGCCTGAGATCATGTCCATTGAATGGGTGAAGCTATACAACCTTCTCTTTCTTTATAACCCATGTCTTCTACTGATTTCATTGTTTCCTAAGAATCAGGGTATTTTCTAGTGAGCCAGTTGTTTGCTAAGGTTGTCAAAGCTTTGGAGACTCAGCATCAGTTGTTCTAACGCCTCTTCAGAGTTGATTTCCTTTACGTTTGACTGGCTTGATCTCCTTGCAATCCAATGGACACTCACAAGGCTTCCTCATCAGAGCAGTTTGGTGTTCTCCCATTTGCACATGTCCCTGGAAAGACCATAGATGTTACTCTATGTGCCTCCCATTGATCAAGTCATATCTTCACTTTTTGTGAGAGCTTTTCTTCCAGAAACCAATTGTCTTCTAATTTCATAGCTGCCCTCACAATCTGCAATGAATTTAGAGCCACAAAAGAGGAAATCTGTCCCTGCTTCTGCCTTTTCCACTTATATTTCCCCTGAAACTGTGGGAGCAGATGTCATGATCTTACTTTGTGTAATACTGAGAATTCAAATGTATTGCTTATTGTATGTTTTCCTATCAACGTTGAGAATTATTGTAATATTATACCTTCATTTCCTCTCAATGTTTTTGATAAGAAAATATTTTCTAAGAGTATTCTAAGATTGATACTCATTATATGTAATACTGCTGGTTTTAAGTGTCCTGATGGAGAATATGTGCCATGTTTCTGTGACAACTGGGTAAAATGTTAACAAAACACACAGCCTATAATATACTTCTCCATTAACATAATTTACTGAGCCTGGTCATGTTATCCAGTTAGATTTTCTCTAATATGGCAACTACAAAAATACAAAGGAGGACATGAAACAAAGACATGATGTGGAGGTGGGCAGGACGCTGAACCCCTGTGGCAGGAAGTGAGAGAAATTTTCATCATTGATGAGTTTTATTAAAATATTTGGTGCCAGAAGTTTAATGTGATGAAGGAAAATTTTACATATTGAATTACAGGGAAGTGATTTTGATATACACATCATATAATCTCAACGTTCAGCTAGCCAGAATAGCCTGACTATTATCTATGCACAGTGCACTGGGCATCTGTTTTACGCATTAAGTGGATGGCTGCTATCCCAGATGAAGCTAGTTGACCATTGCACATGTGGTTCTGACATGTTCCTATGTAATTACAGACTTTACTATCAAAAATTCTATCCAACGTGATGGAGATCAGTCTTAAGATGGCAGAGGTATAGGACAGGGAGACCACTTTCTCCGCCACAAATTCACCAAGAGAACATTTGAACGCTGAGTAAATTCCACAAAACAACTTCTGAATGCCAGCACAGAACATCAGGCACCCAGAAAAGCAGCCCAAAAGGAGATAGGAAAAATATAAAAGATAAAAATAGAGACAAAAGAGCTAATGATGGAGCTCCATCCTGGGAAGGGAGTCTTAAAATAGAGAGAAGATTCCAAATACCTGGAAACATTCTCACTGCTGAGTCTGTGGCAATCCTTGGAACTACAGAAGACAACATAACCATGAGGAAAAATAAATAAATACTTAAAACCCACAGATTACACGTCCAATGGTAACTCCCGCAGGGGAGAAGCAGCACAGACGCCGGCGTCTACCACTCAAAAGTGTGGGACAGGCAGGGAGGTGTGGGTTGCAATTCTTTGAGTAAGGACTGAGCCTAAATGCCCTGAGGGCAATCTGAGGGAACTAACTTGGGAGAGAAAACCAGATTGTGGGATAGCTACCACACAAAAAGCCCTAAACTAACACCTGCTATTACCAAGCCTGCTCATAGAACAAAGGACTGGCTAGAGCTTCGCAAAAAGCCCTAACCTAAGACATCATCAAGCCCACTCACAGAACAAAGGATTGAGCAGAGCTAGCCGGCTTCATGCTGGCATATCTCCCCCCCTACCCCCCGCCCCCTGCAGTGACAGGCAGGCAAAAGACTTCATGGGGTTCTGGACAGTTAACATCCACCTAAGAATGTGCACCAGTTGTACACCCGGAAAACCAAGTGGCAGGGACATGGGAGGTGATAAGTCACAGCAACTGCACTCACTAAACCCCTGGTCACCTGAGCTGCTCAGTCATGGGAAGGGCATGAAATGCAAGCCCAAACGTGTCTGTGCTTCTGAGAACTACCCAAGTACCTGAACCTGAGTGGCTTAGATCTGGCAAGTCCATAAAACCCAGGGCTGACCTCAGACAGTTCCCAGCAGAGTAACCTACAGCCAAAGCAGAGTAGACACAGAAAGCGCACAAGTGGTGAGGGGCAACCCACTGTGGCTGAGAAACTGCAAGCACACGCTGATGTTATTTGCAACATCCCTCTCTCCCTCCAGCACGACTAAACAGTTGAGTCTAAATAAGTGTTCACCACCGCCCCCTTGTGTAATTGTGGAAATTAGACACTGAAGAGACCAGCAAACAGAAGAAGCTAAAACAGAGGGAACCTATTTTTGACAAACCATTGGCCAGAGTCATCAAGAAACCCAGAGAGATGTTATGGGGAGGGAGGTGGGAGGAGGGTTCATGTTTGGGAACGCATGTAAGAATTAAAGATTTTAAAAATTAAAAAAAAAAAAAAAAACAAGAAACAAAGGGAGAAAAATCAAATCAATAATATTAGAAATGAAAATGGAGAGACCACTACAGACAGCACAGAAATGCAAAGGATCATAAGCAAATACTATCAGTAATTATAGGCCAATAAAATGGACAACGTGGAGGAAATGGACAATCTTAGAAAAGTACAAAATTTCAAAACTGAGCCAGGAAGAAATATAAATTCTAAACAGACACATCATAAGCATGGGATATAAAACAGTAATCAGAAATCTTTCAACAAACAAAAGCCCAGATCTAGACAGCTTCACAACTGAATTATAACAAAATGTAAAGAAAAGCTAACACCTATCCTACTGAAATGCTTCCAGAAAATTGCAGATGAAGGTAAACTTCCAAACTCATTCCATGAGGCCACCTTCACCCTAATACCAAAACGTGACAAAGATGCCACAAAATAAGAAAACAACAGGCCAATGTCACTGATGCATATAGATGCAAAAATCCTTTAAAAAAAACTCTAGCAATCAGAATCCAACAGGCAGGCGGTCCTAAGACGGCAGAGGAATAGGACGGGGAGACCTCTTTCTCTCTCACAAATTCATCAAAAGAACATTTCAAAGCTTAGTAAATTCCACAAAACAACTTCTGAATGCTGGCAGAGGACATTAGACATCGGGAAAAGCAGATCATTATCCTCAAAAACAGATGAAGAAGTCTTGAGGCTACTGTAAAAATAAAAGTGAAAACCAGAAGCAGGAGGCTTAAGTCCAAATCCTGAGAACATCAGAGAACTCCTGAATCCAGGGAACATTAATCTACAGGAGCTCATCAAACACCTCCATACCTACACTGAAACCAAGCACCACCCAAGGACCAACAAGTTTCAGAGCAAGACATACCACGCAAATTCTCCAGCAACACAGGAACACACCCCTGAGTTTCAATATAAGGCAGCTCCAAAACCATTGATGTCTCATAACCCATTACTGGTCACTTCATTGCACTCCAGAGAGAAGAAATCCAGCTCCATCCACCAGAACTCCAACACAAGCTCCCTAACCAGGAAACCTTGACAAGCCACTGATACAACCCCGCACACAGTGAGGAAACTCCATAATAAAGAGAACTGTGCAAATTCTGAGAACATAGAAAGGCCACACCAAATGCAGCCATATAACCAAGATGAAGGGACAGAGGAATACCCAGCAGGTAAAGGAACAGAAGAAATGCCCGCCAAACCAAACAAAGGAGGAAGAGATAGGGAATCTTCCTGAAAAAGAATTCCTAATATTGATGATGAAAATGATCCAAAATCTTGAAATCAAAATGGAATCACCAATAAATAGCCTGGAGACAGGGATTGAGAAGATGGAAGAAAGGTTTAACAAGGACCTAGAAGAAATAAAAAAGAGTCAATATATATTGAATAATGCAATAATTGAGATCAGAAACACTCTTGAGGCAACAAATAGTAGAAAAACGGAGGCAGAAGATAGGATTAGTGAAATAGAAGATAAAATGGTAGAAATGAATGAATCAGAGACTAAAAAAGAAAAACGAGTTAAAAGAAATGAGGACAATCTCAGAGAATTCCAGGACAATATGAAATGCTCCAACATTCGAATTATAGGAGTCCCAGAAGAAGAAGACAAAAAGAAAGACCAAGAGAAAATACTTGAAGAGATAATAGTTGAAAAGTTCCCTAAAATGGGGAAGGAAATAATTGCCCAAGTCCAAGAAACTCAGAGAGTTCCAAATAGTATAAACCCAAGGTGAAACACACCAAGACACATATTAATTAAGTTAACAAAGATCAAACACAAAGAACAAATATTAAAAGCAACAAGGGAAAAACAACAAATAACACACAAGGAGATTCCCATAAGGAAAACTGAAAATCTTTCAATAGAAACTCTTCAGAACAGGAGGGAATGGCAAGACATACTTAAAGTGGTGAAATAAAATAACCTACAGCCCAGATTACTGTACTCAGCAAGGATCTCATTCAAATATGAAGGAGAAATCAAAAGCTTTACAGACAAGCAAAAGCTGAGAGAATTTAGCACCATCAAACCAGCTCTCCAACAAATGCTAAGGGATATTCTCTAGACAGGAAACACAAAAAGGGTGTATAAACCCGAACCCAAAGTAATAAAGTAAATGGCAACGGAATCATACTTATCAATAATTACTTTAAACGTAAATGGGTTGAATGCCCCAACCAAAAGACAAAGACTGGCTGAATGGATACAAAAACAAGATCCCTATATATGCTACGTACAAGAGACCCACCTCAAAACAAGGGACACCTACAGACTGAAAGTGAAGGGCTGGAAATAGATATTCCACACAAATAGAGACCAATAGAAAACAGGAGTAGCAATACTCATATAGGATAAAATAGACTTTAAAACAAAGGCTGTGAAAAGAGACAAAGAAGGCCACTACATAATGATCAAATGATGAATCAAAGAAGAAGATATAACAATTATAATTATATATGCACCCAACATAGGAGCACTGCAATATGTAAGACAAATGCTAACAATTATGAAAGGGGAAATTAACAATAACACAATAATAGTGGGAGACTTTAATACCCCACTCACATCTGTGGACAGATCAACTAAACAGAAAATTAACAAAGAAACGCAAACTTTAAATGATACAATAGACCATTTAGACCAAATTGATATCTATAGGACATTTCACCCCAAAACAATGAATTTCACCTTTTTCTCAAGTGCACACAGAACTTTCTTCAGTATAGATCATATCCTGGGCCATAAATCTAACTATGATAAGTTCAAAAAAACTGAAATCACTCCAAGCCTCTTTTCTGACCACAATGCATTAAGATTAGATGTCAATTACAGGAGATAAACTATTAAAAATCCCAACATATGGAGGCTGAAAAACATGCTTCTGAATAACCAACAAATCACAGAAGAAATCAAAAAAGAAATCAAAATAAGCATAGAATCAAATGAAAATGAATACACAACAACCCAAAACCTGTGGGACACTATAAAAGCAATGCTAAGAGGAAAGTTCATAGCAATACAACCATACCTGAAGAAACAAGAAAAAAAGTCAAATAAATAACCTAACTCTACATCTAAAGCAACTAGAAAAGGAACAAATGGAGAACCCCAGAGTTAGTAGAAGGAAAGAAATCTTAAAAATTCGGGCAGAAATAAATGCAAAAGAAACAAAACAGACCATAGCAAAAATCAACAAAGCGAAAAGCTATGTATTTGAAAGGATATATACAATTAACAAACCATTAGCCAGAATCATCAAGAAGCAGAGAGAAAAATCAAATCAATAAAATTAGAAATGAAAATGGAGAGATCACAACAGACAACACAGAAATACAAAGGATCATAAGAGACTACTATCAGAAATTATATGCCAATAAAATGGACAACGTGGAAAAAATGGACAAATTCTTAGAAAAGTACAACTTTCCAAAATTGAACCAGGAAGAAATAGAAAATCGTAACAGACCAATCACAAGCACAGAAATTGAAACTTTAATCAGAAAACTTCCAGCAAACAAAAGCCCAGATCCAGATGGCTTCACAGCTGAATTCTACCAAAAATTTGAGAAGAGCTTAAATCTATCCTACACAAAATCTTCCAGAAAATTGTAGAGGAAGGTAAACTTCCAAACTCATTTTATGAGGCCACCATCATCCTAATACCAAAACCTGACAAAGATGCCACATAAAAGAAAACTACAGGCCAATATCACTGATGAACATAGATGCAAAATCCTCAACAAAATTCTAACAATCAGAATCCAACAACACATTAAAAAGATCATACACCATGACCAAGTGGGCTTTATCACAGGGATGCAAGGATTCTTCAATATCTACAAATTAATCAATGTAATTCACCACTTTATGTGGTGAAAAATAAAAGCCCTATGATTATCTCAATAGATGTAGAGAAGGCCTTTGACAAAATTCAACATCCATTTATGATAAAACTCTCCAGAATGCAGGACTAGAAGGAACATACCTCAACATAATAAAAGCTATATATGACAAACCCACAGCAAACATCCTCAATGGTGAAAAATTGAAAGTATTTCCCCTAAAGTCAGGAATAAGACAAGGGTGCCCAGAAAACCCTAAAGACTCCACCAGAAAATTATTAGAGCTAATCACTGAATATAGTAAAGTTGCAGGATATAAATCAACACACAGAAATTCCTTGCATTCCTATACCCTAATAATGAGAAAGTAGAAAAAGAAATTAAGAAAACAATTCCATTCACCATTGCAATGAAAAGAATAAAATACATAGCAATATATCTACCTAAAGACCTATATATAGAAAACTATAAAGCACTGGTGAAAGAAATCAAAGAGGACACTAATAGACAGAGAAATATACCACGTTCATGGATTGGAAGAATCAATATAGGGAAAATGATTATACTACCCAAAGCAATCTACGCAATCCCTATCAAGCTACCAGCGATATTTTTCACAGAATTAGAACAAATCATTTCAAGATTTGTATGGAAATACAAAAAAACCTTGAATAGCCAAAGCAATCTTGAGAAAAAATGGAACTGGAGGAATCAACTTGCCTGACTTCAGGCTCTACTACAAAGCCACAGTCATCAAGACAGTATGGTACTGGCACAAAGACAGAAATATAGATCAATGAAACAAAATAGAAAGTCCAGAGATAGATCCACACACCTATGGACACCTTATCTTTGACAAAGGAGGCAAGACTATACAATGGAGTAAAGACAATCTCTTTAACAAGTGGTGCTTGGAAAACTGGTCAACAACTTGTAGAAGAATTAAACTAAATCACTTTCTAACACCACGCACAAAAATAAACTCAAAATGGAATAAAGATCTAAACGTAACACCAGAAACTATAAAACTTTTAGAGGAGAACATAGGCAAAACACTCTCCAACATAAATCATAGCAGGATCCTCTATGATCCATCCCCCAGAATACTGGGAATAAAAGCAAAAATAAGCAAATGGGATCTAATTAAAATTAAAAGTTTCTGCACAACAAGGAAATTATAATCAAGGTGAAAAGACAGCCTTCAGAATGGGAGAAAATAATAGCAAATGAAGCAACTGACAAACAACTAATCTCAGAACTATAAAAGCAACTTATGTAGCTCAATTCCAGAAAAATAAATGACCCAATCAAAAAATGGGCCAAAGAACCAAATAGACATTTCTCCAAAGAAGACAAAGAGATGACTAGCAAACACATGAAAAGATACTCAACACCACTCATTATCAGAGAAATGCAAATCAAAACCACAATGAGGTACCATTTCACACCAGTCAGAATGGCTGTGACCTAAAAGTCTACAAGCAGCAAATGCTGGAGATGATGTGGAGAAAAGGAACCCTCTTACACTGTTGGTGGGAATGCAAACTAGTACAGCCACTATGGAGAACAGTGTGAGATTCCTTAAAAAATTGCAAATAGAACTACCATATGACTCAGCAATCCCACTGCTGGGCATACACACTGAGGAAACCAGAATTGAAAGAGACACATGTACCCCAATGTTCATCGCAGCACTGTTTATAGTAGCCAATACATGGAAACAACCTAGATGTCCATCATCAGATGAATGGATAAGAGAGCTGTGGTACATATATATATAATGGAGTATTACCCAGCCATTTAAAAGAATACATGTGAATCAGTTCTAATGAGATGGATGAACTTGGAGCCGATTATACAGAGTGAATTAAGCCAGAAAGAAAAACACCAATACAGTATACTAACACATACATACGGAATTTAGAAAGATGGTAATGATAACCCTGTATGTGAGATAGCAAAAGAGACCCAGATGTATAGAGCAGACTTTTGGACTCTGAGGGAGAGGGAGAGGGTGGGATGATTTGGCAGAATGGCACTGAAACATGTATACTATCATGTAAGAAATGAATCTCCAGTCTATGTTCGATGCAGGATACAGGATGCTTGGGGCTTGTGCACAGGGATGATCCAGAGAGATGATATGGGGTGGGAGGGGGGAGGGGGGTTCAGGATTGGGAGTTCATGTACATCCACAGCAGATTTATGTCAATGTATGGCAAAACCAATACAATATTGTAAAGTAAAATAAATTAAAAACAAAATCCAACAACACATTAAAAAGATCATACTTCACGACCAAATGGGCTGTATCCCAGGGATGAAAGGATTCTTCAATATTTGCCAATCAGTCAATGTAAAATACCACATTAACAAACAGAAAAATAAAAGGCATATGGTTATCTCAATAGATTCAGAGAAAGCCTTTGACAAATTTCAACATCCTTTTATGATAAAAGCCCTCCAGAAAGCAGGAATAGAGGGAATATACATCAACATAATAAAAGCTATATATGACAAACACACAGCAAACATGATCCTCAATGGTGAAAAATTGAAAGCATTTCTCCTAAAGTCAGAAACAAGACAAGGGTACCCACTTTCACCACTACTATTCAACATAGTTTTGGAAGTATTAGCCACAGCAATCAGAGCAGAAAAAGAAATAAAAGGAATCCAAATTGGAAAAGAAGAAGTAAAACTTTCACTGTTTGCAGTGAAATAGAAATAGAAACCCCCCTCTAGACAGAAAACCCCAGAGACGCCACAAGAAAATTGCTAGAATTAATGAATGAATATAGCAAAGTGGAAGGATATAAAATCAACACACAGAAATTCCTTGCATTCCTATACATTAATAATGAGAAAGAGAAATTAAGAAAACAATGCCATTCACCATTTCAAGGAAAAGAATAAAATACTTGGGAATATATCCAAATAGGAAAAGGAGTACGTCAAGGCTGTATATTGTCACATGATGAGAAATGCTGGACTGGAAGAAACACAAGCTGGAATCAAGATTGCCCGGAGAAATATCAATAACCCCAGCTCTGAACGTGATACCACCCTTATGGCAGAAAGTGAAGAGGAGAAAAAGCCATTTGATGAAAGTGGAAGAGTAGAGTGAAAAAGTTGGCTTAAAGCTCAACATTCAGAGAAAGAAGATCATGGCAACTGGTCCCATCACTTCATGGGAAATAGATCGGGAAGCAGTGGAAACAGTGTCAGACTTTATTTTTGGGGGCTCCAAAATCATTGCAGATGGTGATTGCAGTCATGAAATTAAAAGACGCTTACTCCTTGGAAGAAAAGTTATGACCAACATAGATGGCATATTAAAAAGCAGAGACCTTACTATGCCAACTAAAGTCAGTCTAGTTAAGACTATGATTTTTCCTGTGGCCATGTATGAGTGTGAGATTTGAACTGTGAAGAAGGCTGAGCACCAAAGAATTGATGCCTTTGAACTGTGGTGTTGGAGAAGACTCTTGAGAGTCCCTTGAACTGCAAACGGATCCAACCAGTCCATTCTGAAGGAGATCAGCCCTGGGCTTTCTTTGGAAGGAATGATGCTAAAGCTGAAACTCCAGTACTTTGACCACCTCATGAAAAGAGTTGACTCATTGGAAAAGACTTTGATGCTGGGAGGGATTGGGGGCAGGAGGAGAAGGGGACGACAGAGGATGAGATGGATGGATGGCATCATGGACTCGATGGGCATGAGTCTGAGTGAACTCTGGGAGATGGGGATGGAAGGGGAGGCCTGGCATGCTGCGATTCATGGGTTCACACAGAGCCAGACATGACTGAGTGATTGAACTGAATTGAAATGAAAGAAATAAAAGACCTATATATAGGAAACTAAAAAAACACTGGGAAAGAAATCAAAGAGGATCCTGACAGATGGAGAAACATACTGTGCTCATGGATAGGAAGAGTAAATATCTTGAAAATGACTACACTACTGCTAAGTCACTTCAGTCATGTCCAACTTTGTGCAATCCCATAAACAGTAACCCACCAGGCTCCCCCGTTCCTGGGATTCTCCAGGCAAGAACACTGTAGTTGGTTACCATTTTCTTCTCCAGAGTACACTACCAAATGCAATTCATAGATTCAATGCAAGGTTTATCAAGCTACCAATGGTATTTTTCACAAAGCTAATACAAATAATTTCACAATTTGTAAGGAAACACACACATACACGCACACACACACAAAAGAATTTTCAAAACAATCTTGAGAAAAAGAATGGAACTGTAGGAATTAACATACCTGACTTCAGGCTCTATTATAAAGCCATAGTCATCAAGACAGTATGGTACTGGTACAAAGACAGAAATATAGACCAATGGAACAAAATGGAAAGCCCAGAGATAAATGCAAGCACCTGCTGACACCTTATCTTTGACAAAGAGCTAAGAATATACAATGGAGAAAAGACAATGTCTTCAATAAGAGGTGCTGGGAAAACTGGTCAACCACTGCTAAAAGAATGAAGCTAGACACTTTCTAACACAATGCATAAAAATAAACTCAAAATGGATTAAAGATCTAAACATAAGACCAGAAACTATGAAACACCTAGAGGAGAACATAGGCAAAACATTCTTCTACATGAATCACAGCAGAATGCTCTATGACACACCTTCCAGAATATTGGAAATAAAAGCAAAAATAAACAAATGGGACTTAATTAAAATTAAAAGCTTCTTCACAGCAAAGGTGAAGAAGGAAATGACAACCCATTCCAGTACTCTTGGTTAGACAATTCCATGGCTGGAGGAGCCTGGTTGGCTACAGTCCGTGAGATCACGAAGAGTTGAACACAACTAAGCGACTTCATGATGACACAAACAAAGAAACTATAAGCAAGGTGAAAAGACAGGCTTCAGAACTGAAGAAAATAATAGCATGTGAACCAACTACCTCTTGAGAAATCTGTAGGCAGGTCAGGAAACAACAGTTAGAACTGTACATGGAACAACAGACTTGTTCCAAATAGGAAAGGGAGGACATCAAGGCTGTATATTGTCACCCTGCTTGTTTAACTTATATGCAGAATAAATCATGAGAAAAGCTGGGCTGCAAGAAGCACAAGCTAGAATCAAGATTGCCAGGAGAAATATCAATAACCTCAGATACCCAGATGACACCACCCTTATGGCAGAAAGTAAAGAGGAACTAAAAAGCCTCTTGATTAAAGTGAAAGAGGAGAGTGAAAAAGTTGGCTTAAAGCTTAACATTCAGAAAACGAAGATCATGGCAACTGGTCCCATCACTTCATCGGAAATAGATGGGGAAAGAGTGTCAGACATTTTTTCGTGGGTTGATCCAAAATCATGGCAGATGGATATTACAGCCATGAAGTTAAAAGACACTTACTCCTTTGAAGGAAAGTTATGACCAACTTAGCATAATCAAAAGCAGAGACATTACTTTGCCAACAAAGCTTTGTCTAGTCAAGGTTTTTCCAGTGGTCATGTATGGATGTGAATGTAGAACTGTGAAGAAAGCTGAGCACCGAAGAACTGATGCTTTTGAACTGTGGTGTTGGAGAAGACTCTTGACGGTCCCTTGGACCTCAAGGAGATCCAACCAGTCCATTCTAAAGGAGATCAGTCCTGAGTGTTCTTTGGAAGGAATGATGCTAAAGCTGAAGCTCCAGTACTTTGTTCACCTCATGCGAAGACTTGTCTCATTGGAAAAACGCTGATGCTTGGAGGGATTGGGAGCAGGAGGAGAAGGGTATGACAGAGGATGAGATGGCCAGATGGCATCACCAACTCAATACATGTGAGCCTGTGTGAACTCCGGCAGTTCATGATGGACAGGGAGGCCTGGCATATTGCATCTCATGAGATTGCAAAGAGTTGTACATGACTGAGCGACTGAACTGAACTGAACTGAAGCAACTGACAAAGAATTTATCTCAAAAATATACAAGCAACACCTGAAGCTCAATTATAATTAAATAAGTGACCCAATGGAAAAATTGGCCAAAGGACTAAACAGATATTTCTCCAAAGAAGACATACAGATGGCTAACAAACACATGAAAAGATGGTCAACATCACTAATTACTGGAGAAATGAAAGTCAAAACCACAATGAGAAACACACACGCACACACACATACACACACACACACACACACACACACACAATGAGGTACCATTCCATGCCAGTCAGAATGGCTGCTATCCAAATGTCTACAAGCAATAAATGCTGGGGAGGATGTGGAGAAAAGGGAACCCTGTTACACGGTTGGTGGGAATTCAAACTAGTACCACCACTATGGAGAACACTGTGGAGATACTTAAGAAAAAAATAAAATAAAAATAAACACCCTATAAATAGAACTGCCATATGCCCAGCAATTCCACTGCTGGCCATACAAACTGAGGAAACCAGAATTGAAAGAGACACGTGTACACCAGTGTTCGTAACAGCACTGTTTCTAATATCTAGGAAATGGAAGCAACCTAGATGTCCATCAGCATATCGGCATACAGATGGATAAGAAAGCTGTGGTACATATACACAATGGAGTATTACTCAGACATTAAAAAGAATGCATTTCAATCAGTTCTAATGAGATGGCTGAAAGCCTGTTAAACAGAGTGAAGTTAGCCTGAAAGAAATACACCAATAGGGTAAACTAAGGCATATATGTGGATTTTAGAAAGATGGTAACAATAACCCTGTATGTGAAACAGCAAAAGAGACACAAATGTATAGAACAGTCTTTTGGACTCTGGGAGAGGGCGAGGGTGGAATGATTTGGGAGAATGGCATTGAGACATGTATAATATCATATATCAAACAAATCGCCATTCCAGGTTCTATGCATGAGACAGGATGCATGGGGCTGGTGCACTGGGATAACCAGGAGGGATGGTATGAAGCGGGAGGTAGCAAAGGGGTTCAGAATGGGGATCACATGTACACCCGTGGCAGATGCATGTTGATGTATGGCAAAACCAATACAATATTGTAAACCAATTAGACTCAAATTAAAATCAATAAATTTATATTAAAATAAAATTGTGTCCAACGTGAGGAGAGCAACAGCGTTCTTTGAACAATATCTCTAAGTAAATGAAAGTTGTGATTTTATGGGTTCAAAGTGTCCTCATAAGTATGAGCCCTATCTCTTATTACAGAAAGAAGAGCGGAAGGTGAGCTAGGTTAAAAGAAAGCTTTTGAGCAGCAGGATCTGAATGATTCAGCCAGAAAGTTATTAAGTAATATAGGGCTTGCCAAACAGCTCATTTAAGATCTTGGGAACAACCAATGATTTTGCCCAACTAAATAAACTTGACTAAAATTATATTTTTACATATATACAACTTTGTGTGCATGAGTGTGTGTATAAAAAAAGTGCAATGGCTTTCAATTCCTGTTAGGTATAATAGAAATGTAAACAATTAAAACCCAAATATAGAATGATTCAAAAGTCTACTCAGTTCAAAATATGTTTTCTTAGTTGCATGTAAAATATGAGGACTCTTTTATATCACTCATGTCTCTCCTTTTAATAAATATCTTCGAGTTTCCAAATGTTTGTCCAGTTTAATGACAAAAACAGATATAGAAATATATATATATATATATATATATATATATATATATATACAGTGTATAAGGATACACAAATATCATATAAAATAGAGATATGTTTTCTTTACAAAAAATATTGATGCCAAGCTTAGATTTCAGAAATTTTTCCAACTCCATGCTCCATCTTAACAGGAAATAGCCAAACTTGTTGCTGACTCAACACTCCAAGAGCTGGGAAACCTGAAAAAGTAATAGAACCTGCAACTGAGATTTTCTATCACATTTATGGTCGAACTTGAAGTCCAACACTTTATTTCCTTCCTTGTTCTAAGCAGTCCCTTCTTAAGACTGAAAAGTAAGAAACCGAGAGAGAGGGAGATTGTAGACCTCCTCGTGTTCAAAGTAATTTTAATCAGAAAAAGACAGAAACTGAGGAAAATAATCAAGTGATAGAGAATAATAATGATTTAGCCATTAAGCAAATTCTAGGGTCTTTAGTTCCTCCTCAAGGGCCATTGATAACATTGTGAGAAATACCCTGTGAACAGCTTTAGAGATGCTAAAGCCCCAACCAGACTGAAATTTAAGTACATAGACCACAGAGTAGTTGGAATCAGGCAGTTCGTGATGCGGACTCCCAATATCCTCAGTAACAGGCCATTAGTAGAAAGTCCCAATATTGATCACAGATTCCATGTCCCACCCTCACTCTGTCATTAAAATCCTTCCCCTGAAAGTATTTGGGGATTTGGGTCTTTGAAGCACCAGCTTCTAAGACACCTTGCTCTGTCCTACAATAAATATTTGCTTTCACTGAAACCCACAATCAGTTCATAGAAATTATTGCACAGAAGCCAGTAGACCAAGTTTGCTTGGGGAACAGTACTTGATATTAAGAATGTGTGTATAAAAGGGTGATAAATCACTTTTATTTCAGAATAAATTTATTGATGATATTTCTATGTAAAAAATTCTTAGGAATGAGACTTTGTATGCTTCATTGTTTTGGTTACTATTTCTGTAAGCAGTCTGTGTTTTAAGTTTTTGCTGAAGTAAACACTGGTTGAACATTACCCTTCAGTTGCTAGTAACTAATGACTTTGTGATGTCACAGGTAACCTTCAATTGCTAGGAGACCAGTGATTTTGTGATGTCACTCCTTTTTTATTTGAGGATCCCTGTGATAGTCTAGAGAGTTTCTCTCTGTAGGCCAGCCAAGAAACGTTTGAAGGTGCTCTGTGTAAAACCAGACAAAAGAGAAAAGTATCTGAAGAAAGTTTTCTCTGAGATGGCACATATTTCTTCACAAATCAAAGATGAGGCTCATAAAGATGAATCCACTGGTTTATAAACATCAATTAAATCTTCTTTTGTATGATTATACATTTATGGGGACTTGGTTTTGAGACCTATGATCGGAGAATATTCTTTCCAGGCTTTGTCTGAGGAAGTTGTGATCAAAAGGCCACATTACACATATTCTGTCTCTGAAACAGATGAGATTAATTATTTTCCTTCACTCAAATTTCCACAAAAACTTTGGAATATACTTGCAAGTGGTCCGTTTGAATCTATTTGGCGGGATAAGAGAGGCACATGTATAGTGATCAATGAAGACCTATTTAACAAAGAAGTCTTGGAAAGAAAGGCACCTTTCAGAATATTTGAAACCATTTAGTAAAAAGCAAGAAACTTTTCAAAGATCTGTTTCACATCTGTCTTTCTGGAAGAAGGAAACAGCATCTGTGTTTTTAGAAAAGTATTCCAAATTTTTCACTTATTGTCAATATGTAAGATTAAATCATGTGACCTAGAGAGCATGTTCACATATGTAGCTAAAATGGAATTTAACATTGAGATTAAAAAAATTGCTGAAAACGTTTCATTTTTTGAAGTTGAGAACAGCTGGAGTTTAGAATATTGGATGTTTAACAAACTTTCCTAGCAACATGAAACCAGATACAAGTGCCAAAGCTACTTAAAGCTGTATTTACTGTATATATGCAATGCATTTTTAGTTGAGCATATTCTTTCTAACATGTTACCTGTTAAAACTACTAATGGAGGTGTTTATTTGATGCTGTTTAAAGGGTGTCATTAAAGGAATACATTTTTTGTAGCTTAGCTTTGATTGCCAGTTTTACCTTGGTTTATAAAGAAACTAAATAATTTAATCCTTTGATTTTAGTTACAGTCCTGCTATTATCCAAAGTTCAAAAGAGGCCATCCCCAACTTTTAGTAAGAATGCAAAGAAAAGTTGGGATTAACAGTGTGTCTCCAATATTTTCATTAGTTCAAGATAACTAGAAGCATGTTAAAGCAAGTGTCAACTACTACTACTACTACTACTACTACTACTACTACTACTACTACTAAGTAACTTCAGTCGTGTTCAATTCCTTGCGACCCCATAGATGGCAGCCCACCAGGCTCTGCCATCCCTGGGATTCTCCAGGCAAGAAAACTGGAGTGGGTTGCCATTTCCTTCTCCAGTGCATGAAAGTGAAAATCCAAACTGAAGTCACTCAGTTGTGTCTGACTTTTAGTCACCCCATGTATTGCAGCCTACCAGGCTTCCCCATCAATGGGATTTTCCAGGGAAGAAACTAGTGAAGAGAGCGCATGTTCAGCCTCCACAAGTTTAAGTGTGCCTTTCATGCAAAAGCCTAATACCAGCCAGATTGTCACCAATAAAGTACCCTATCTCCACGTGACTTACCTACCCAATCAGCAACATCAGTTAGACAAACAGACCAGATTGTGATAGGTCAACATACTGTTTTAAAAAGTAGAACATTTTTAATTGGCATTCACATAGCGGCTACACTCAAGGAAATGACCACAATGAGGACTTTGCTACTACAACTACATCTACTTCTCAGAACCACGTTGTATCTCCAATACAGAGCAGTTGTTCTGGACTGATGGTGGAACCTTCTAAATTTTCAGTCAGGCATAGTGATATGTCAGTCCATGACAGTCCTTTTCCTAACCTCCATGAGAGAGGCAACTCATGGTTCTCAGTGCCAACAATCGCTCATATATCTGCCTTCTCTCTTTCAAGTAAATTCATCAACAATCATCACTATATGAAAACCATGCTAATTAAAACTGACCTCTCAAATACATGTCAGATTATGGAGCCTAGAGGAGATTGAAATTTATGTTCAGAGCTGTCAACAAATACCTACAATTCTTGTATTTGAACAATAAATTTTCATGTTCATCTTCATAGTTTCATTTTGTATTTTCAAAGAAGAGGAAAATGTGGCTTTAGTTCAATCATTGGCTATTTTACTTCATGGTTCCATAAACTCCTCAGTTCAAGAAAACATTCATTATTAATCCTAGGCAAGTGACACCTGATATAATATTCGTAAGCAAGTAAAAGAGAACAAAGGGAAAAGAGGTAATGGATGTAAAGTGATTTCTGAAACCATCCCTGATGAAATGAAGGGTTGTCTAAATTAGGATGATATGAGTGAAGGAAGATAGGCAAATAAAATTAGAAAAATGAAAATACACAGTATGAACTTTAGTGAATTCACATATTATATTCTATTAGTTACTGGTAGAGTCTCAAAAGGTTTGACAGCAGATTGTTTTCACTTATATAAATTCATTTCACTCTTGAAAATATAGATATTTTAGCATGTCCAAAATCATGATCACATTTATACCATCACTGTGATAACAAAGATAACACGACATAATCAGTGATTGGCCCATGGTCAGCACAATATAGGTACTTTACAAGTGGCATTCTATAGGGTTATTTTTGCTCTGCTGTCCTTAAGGCATATCTTTAGTTCCTGACACCAAGATTTTATCCTATAATTCCAAATGCATGTTTTGATGTTGCTTATCTGTCCCCACAGAGACAGAATAAATTGCTGGTGGGGACTGCAGCATGTCAGCATGGTTAAAAAGTTCTTTGAAGGCATGATATAAGTTTTCCTTAGTGATGTCATTATCTTTCTCTTATACTGTACTTCTTAAGCTACAATCACACAGATTCTTTTCAGTCATGCTTAAGGTCCTTCTCACAACTTTGTCTTAACTTTTTCTTGGGGTTGGAAGGAACTTCTGTTGGTCCTCCTATAAAGGAGAACACAGATATCAGGTCTTCAATGTGTTTTGGGTCTACCCTTTTTACTTTTTATATCTTTCACATCAGCTGAAATATAGAGCCTGCCAATTACACATTTTAAGTGCTTACTGAATTATCAATAAAGAAACATAATAACCTATCAAATGCTCTACACATTAGTCAACAACATTCTATAACCTGCACTACTATCATAGTTTGCCATTCTTATTTACTGAGAAATTTTTCCAAGTTGATAAATATTTAATATTTTTACATGGATGTAAGACATCTCGGGAGCCATGCATTCCTGTCTTTTGAAGAATATTCCACGTTTTTATCTGATTGTTTTCTTGTGTCGTTTTGTTGTGTCAAATTATTTGGCATAGTCAAATAGTAGTAGATGTTTTCCTGCAGTTCTCTTGCTGATTGTAGGACCCAATGGGTGTTGATATTGAATGGTTTGCCTTGGAAACAGACAGAGATCATTGTGTCATTTTTTGAGATTACACCCAACTAATGTATTTCAGAATCTCTTGCTGACCATAATGGCTACTCCATTTCTTCTAAGGGATTCCTGCCCGCAGTATTAGATATAATGGTCATCTGCATTAAATTAACCGATTCCAATCCATTTTAGTCCACTGATTCCTAGAACGTCAACGTTCGCTCTTTCCATCTCCTGACCACTTCCAATTTGCCTTGACTCATGGACCTGATATTCCAGGTTCCTATGCAATATTGCTCTTTACAGCATTGGACCTTGCTTCTATCACCAGTCACATCCACAGCTAGGTATTGTTTTTGCTTTGTCTTCCTCCCTTCATGCTTTCTGGAGTTATTTTTCCACTGATCTCCAGTAGCATATTGGGCACCTACTGACCTGAGGAGTTCCTATTTCAGTATCCTATCCTTTTGCCTTTTCATACTGTTCATGGGTTCTCAAGGCAAGAATACTGAAGTGGTTTGCCATTCCCTTCTCCAGTGGACCACATTGTGTCAGGACTCTCCACCATGCCCGGCTGTCTTGGGTTTTTCTAGTGGTCATGTATGGATGTGAGAGTTGGACTGTGAAGAAAGATGAGCACCAAAGAATTGATGCTTTTGAACTGTGGTGTTGAAGACTCTTGAGAGTCCGTTGGACTGCAAGGAGATCCAACCAGTCCATTCTGAAGGATATCTGCCCTGGGATTTCTTTGGAGGGAATGATGATAAAGCTGAAACTCCAAGACTTTGGCCACCTCATGTGAAGATTTGACTCATTGGAAAATACTCTGATGCTGGGAAGGATTGGGGGCAGGAGGAGAAGAGTTTGACATAGGATGAGATGGCTGGATGTCATCACTGATTCGATGGATGTGAGTCTGAATGAACTCTGGGAGTTGGTGATGGACAGGGAGGCTTAGCATGCTGCGATTCATGGCGTCACAAAGAGTCGGACACGACTGAGCGACTGAACTGAACTGACGCTTCCTAAGTCCCACTAGACTTCCAGGATGTCCGGCACTAGGTGAATAGCTTCTGCCTCTGTTTCATCCATACCATTTCTGTCCTTTATTGTGGCCACCTTTGCGTGAAATTTTCCCTTGGTATCTCTGATTTTCTTGAAGAGATCAGTAGAATATCTTTTCTTTTTTTTCCCCCCTTTTATTTACTGGTATTGATAACTGAGGAAGGTATCATCTCTCCTTGCTATTCTTTGGGTCTCTGCATCCAGATGTATATAGTTTTCCTTTTCCCCATTTTATTTAGCTTCACTCCGATTCTCAGCTCTTTGTGAGGCCTCGTAACTTTACCATTTTGCATTTCTTTTTAATGCGTATGGTCTTGATCACTGCTTCCTGTACAATATCACAATCTCCATCCATAGGTCTTCAGGCACTCATCTATCAGATAGAATCCCCTGTATCTATTTACCACTTCCACTGTATAACCATAAGGGTTTTGATTTTACGTGTGTAAAACAAATTAATTCCCTATTTCATGTAGGGAAATCTACATCCAGATATTCATCAAAGAAATACTGTAAACTCTATATGTTATTCAGGAAATACAAGACATATAGCTGTTTGATGTTTGCCATTTAGCTCAGATATTAATTTCTGAAACGTGGAAAATTATCTTTCATGTGTACAAATCTGTAGAGTGTTTCATATGTGGAAAAATGAGAACTCATACTTCATATGATAACATTTCTCCACAGACTGACAAATGTGTGACACACAGAATTGCAAGTCTCATATCAGAACACCTTCACTGAAACTTTCTTGATGGAAATATAGAGAACTTCAGAGCTCAAGCATGAAATCTGTGGGCAAATTCTGTATATCTTTTAGGAAATTTAACACAGGTTTTCAAATGTTAAATAAACAGTATTCATTATTTCATGAAGAAAAGAACTCACAAATATTTTCAAATGAAAAATATGAAAAAATATCCCATGTTTGAAGTGACCAGGTTTGGATATGTGAAATATATATTTTTGTATTTCCTGTCAAAGAATCTACATCCTGATTTTCATAACTCTAACACAAAAAATTCCATATTTTCTGCAGAATATTTTGTGTCCATACTTTCATGTATGATGTACAGAGAATCCTGTATTTTAAGTTGGAAAATGTTTCTCCAGATTTGCATAGTTGAATAATAGAGAATTTTATGTTTCACATCCTGAAATCTGCATCTAGTATTTCATATATGAAACGGAGAATTTAATCTTTTATGTAGGACACTCTCATTTCAGATGTCTATACTTGAAACAGATAATACATTCATTAAGAAAAGCCTTAATTAAAATTTTTCTTCTGTCATTTTGGTGTTGTCATTGGGATAACTAAGGGTAATCATATCTCCCACATAAATTTTGTTTCTAACTTGAGCTTCATCTAGACTTTTATTTTTTTCAAGGTGTTCTTTGCACAGTAGTTAAATAAGCAGGGCAACAATAAAGAGCTTTGGCTTGTCCCATTCCCAATTTTGAATTAGTTCATTTTCTCATGTCAAATTCTAACTGCTGCACCTTACTAGTGTACATGTTTCCC